>NC_090936.1:1244392024-1245666310 GCF_040938575.1 Ambystoma mexicanum
AGCATTCATTCTGCAATCACTGTCACAGTCACACACACACACATCAGCATTCATCATTTATACATCATTCATTCTGCATTCACTCTCACTGTCACACACACACACACACACACACACACACACACACACATAAACATGAATCATTTATACAGCATTCATTCTGCATTCACTCTCACAGTCACAAACATGCATCAGCATTCATAATCTATACAGCATTAATTCTGCATTCACTCTCACAGTGACACGCACACACACCAGCATTCATCATTTATTAAGCATCCATTCTGCATCACTCTCACATTCACACACATGCATCAGCATTCATCGTTTATACAGCATTCATTCTGCATCACTCTCACATTCACACACACACATCAGCATTCATCATTTATACAGCATTCATTCTGCATTCACTGTCACAGTAACACTCACACACATCAGCATTCATCATTTATACAGCATTCATTCTGCATTCACTGTCACAGTCACAGACACACACATCAGCATCCATCATTTATAAAGCATTCATTCTGCATCACTCTCACATTCACACAAACGCATCAGCATTCATCGTTTATAAAGCATTCATTCTGCATCACTCTCACATTCACACACACACATCAGCATTCATCATTTATACAGCATTCATTCTGCATTCACTGTCACAGTCAGACTCACACACATCAGCATTCATCATTTATACAGCATTCATTCTGCATTCACTGTCACAGTCACACACACACACATCAGCATTCATCATTTATAAAGCATTCATTCTGCATCACTCTCACATTCACACACACGCCTCAGCATTCATTTATACAGCATTCATTCTGCACTCACTCTCACAGTCACACACACACACATCAGCATTCATCATTTATAGAGCATTCATTCTGCATTTACTCTCACAGTCTCAAACACACACACACACACACACACACAAGCATCAGCTTTCAGCATTAATACGGCATTCATTCTGCATTCACTCTCACAGTAAAACACACACACATCAGCATTCATCATTTATAAAGCATTCATTCTGCATCACTCTCACATTCACACACACTCATCAGCATTCATTTATACAGCATTCATTCTGCATTCACTCTCACAGTCATACACACATACACACACACACAAGCATCAGCGTTCAGCATTCATACGGCATTCATTCTGCATTCACTCTCACATTCCCATACACACATCAGCATTCAGCATTTATTTGGTATTCATTCGTCATTCATTCTCACATTTACACATACATATTTAGAGGCAGTTTGAGGCGTGCCTCACAGATAAGAGACAGACAATGGTGTGCTTACCCCTATGTATTCTATAAGTAGACATGTTCCCCTTACCAATCCCTCCTGCAATAAGTTTTACAGTTTGCCACGTAGAATGACATCATAAATGATGCATATAGTGGTATAAGACTACTATTTAATCAAGTTTGTGAGTGAGTGTGCAAGCATCAGTCCGATGTCCACCAGTTGACCCTGCTTTATTAAATTGAGAATAAAGTAGTACTTTGCCATATTGTTTGAGTCTTTCCGGTTATTTGGTATGAGATCTTTATTGGTAATTCCATCTAGCACAGGAGACGCTTCAAGGTAGAGCACACAACATTCATTCTGCATTCATTCTCACATTCAAACACATGCTTCAGCGTTCAACATTTATATGGCATTCAGTCTTCATTCATTCTCACATTCACATACAAGCATTCAACATTTATACGGCATTCATTCTTCATTCATTCTCACAGCCACACACACGTATCAGCTTTCATCATGAATACAGCATTCATTCTTCATTCATTCTCACATTCACACGCATCAGCATTCATCATTTATAAGGCATTCATTCTGCATTCACTCTCACATTCACACAAATGCATCAGCATTCATCATTTATAGGGCATTCATTCTTCATTTACTCTCACATTCACACACATGCATCAACATTCATCATGTGTACATTAATTCTTCATTCACTCTCACATTCACATACATGCATCAGCATTCATCATTTATAGGGCATTCATTCTTCATTTCCTCTCACATTCACACACATGCATCAGCATTCATCATTTATACATTAATTCTTCATTCACTATCACATTCACATACATGCATCAGCATTAATCATTTATAGGGCATTCATTCTTCATTTACTCTCACATTCACACACATGCATCAGCATTCATCATTTATACATTAATTCTTCATTCAATCTCACATTCACACACATGCATCAGCATTCATCATTTATACAACATTCATTCTGCATTCACTCTCACATTCAGAAACACGCATCAGCATTCATCATGTATAGCGCATTCATTCTTCATTCACTCTCACATTCACACACATGCATCAGCATTCATCATTTATAGGGCATTCATTCTTCATGTACTCTCCCATTTACACACATGCATCAACATTCATCATTTATACATTAATTCTTCATTCACTCTCACATTCACATGCATGCATCAGCATTCATCATTTATAGGGCATTCATTCTTCATTTACTCTCACATTCACATACATGCATCAGCATTCATCATTTATACAGCATTAATTATGCAATTACTCTCACAGTCACACGCACACACACAGCAGCATTCATCATTTATAAAGCATTCATTCTGCATCACTCTCACATTCACACACACACATCAGCATTCATCGTTTATAGAGCATTCATTCTGCATCACTCTCACATTCACACACACACATCAGAATTCATCATTTATACAGCATTCATTCTGCATTCACTGTCACAGTCACACACACACACACACACATCAGCATTCATCATTTATACAGCATTCATTCTGCATCACTCTCACATTCACACACACACACGTCAGCATTCATCATTTATACAGCATTCATTCTGCATTCACTCTCACAGTCACACACATGCATCAGCATTCATCATTTATGAAGCATTCACTCTGCATCACTGTCACATTCACACACACACACATCAGAATTCATCATTTATACAGTATTCATTCTGCATTCACTGTCACAGTCAGACTCACACACATCAGCATTCATCATTTATACAGCATTCATTCTGCATTCACTGTCACAGTCACACACAGACACATCAGGATTCATCATTTATACAGCATTCATTCTGCATCACTCTCACATTCACACACACACATCAGCATTCATCATTTATACAGCATTCATTCTGCATTCACTGTCACAGTCACACACACACACACACACATCAGCATTCATCATTTATACAGCATTCATTCTGCATCACTCTCACATTCACACACACACGTCAGCATTCATCATTTATACAGCATTCATTCTGCATTCACTGTCACAGTCACACACACACACATCAGCATTCATCATTTATACAGCATTCATTCTGCATTCACTGTCACAGTCACACACACACACACATCAGCATTCATCATTTATACAGCATTCATTCTGCAATCACTGTCACATTCACACACACACACATCAGCATTCATCATTTATACAGCATTCATTCTGCATTCACTGTCACAGTCACACACACACACACACACATCAGCATTCATCATTCATACAACATTCATTCTGCATCACTCTAACAGTCACACACAGACACATCAGCATTCATCATTTATAAAGCACTCATTCTGCATCCACTCTCACTGTCACACACACACACACACACACACACACACACGCACACGCACATGCACACGCACATACACATACACGTTTTACCTACCTTGTGGGGACTATGTGTGGATACCTGCCTTGTGGGGACTAACCCTTCCCAATGTTTTAGAAATGGGCTAATAGCAAAACTATATCTAGAAAAAATTCATAATACAGAATCCAACTTCATATTTGCAAAAATGTGTATTTTTACTCGCGTGGTCGGTACCATCTTTGCGGGGACTTGAACGCGTGTTACCATCCTTGTGGGGACTTACTTTATTATTCTTATTTGGGATGATTGCTCCAAAAGCAAATGGAAAAATGCTTACTTTATAGTACTCCATATACATTATACAACTGTATTGGTACATGTGAGTACCTGCCTGCATCACACCAGATGGATTTCGCTGGTTTGGCATTTCCCACAAGATTTTTTATTTGCATGTGAAACTTAAAAAGGTACTTATTTTCTGGCATTAAACACTATTATAAGCACTCAAAATGTTCCAGAAAAGATAACTGCGACATAGGAGATGACTTGATTGACCCAGGCTGACACACTGTGGGGAAAACGAAATAAAACATTCAAATTCAGATCTCATTCTTTCACAGGCATCATCTACCCAGCAAACTCATATCTCCTCTTTAGAAATGGTTTAATGGAAATGATGTTGCTTCCATCTTTTGGAATGTGTATAATAATAGTGGAATTAACAGAGACAGTGGGCCTCGTTCCGAGTAGGGCGGTAAGGGTTAATGGTCACCGGTAACAAGACCAGTGCCGTTAAACCCTTACCGCTCTACTACAAGTTCACTTTGCGGGTCCTTCCTTAACGCCTGCTTTTAGCAGGCGTTAAGGACGGGACCCGCAAAGGGACTTTAGTGCTAATAACGGTACCGTAATTTACGGTACCGTTATTAGCGCCTTCCCCATTCCCATTGAGCCCTATGGGGGCTCAATTGGGAATAGGGAAGGGCCCTGGTGAATGGGGAATTACCGGTCCCTCCAACCTTGGAATGGACCGGTAATTACTCCATTCACCAGGGCGGAGTCGGAATGATTTTGGTTGCAGCCATGCCGCAAATAGCGGCGTGGTTACCTCCAAAGTCGGAATGAGGCCCAGTGTGTACTTGCAATCATGTTGATGTCCCCACAGAGATGGTGTGTAATTACAATGATGGTAAGATCCCCATAGAGATGGTGTGTGATTAGGACTATACTCAAGTCCCCACATGGACAGTGTATAGTTATGATGCTGTTAAGCGCTTGGGCATTAGCCGCTACATAAATCTCAATATAATACAAAAAATACAAATACCAAATGTGGTCCCCACAGGTATGGTAAGTGATTATGATAACACTAATGTCCCCACACAGATGGTGTGTGATTACAATGATGATAAGGTCCCCATAGAGATGGTGTGTGATTAGAACTATACTCAAGTCCCCATAGAGACTGTGTGTAATTATGATGCTGTTAAGCCCTTGGGCATTAGCCGCTATATAAATCTAAATATAATACAAAAAATACAAATAGAAAATATAGTCCCCACAGGTATGGTAAGTGATTATGATAACACTAATGTCCCCACACAGATGGTGTGTGATTACAATGATGATAAGGTCCCCATAGAGATGGTGTGTGATTAGAACTATACTCAAGTCCCCATAGAGACTGTGTGTAATTATGATGCTGTTAAGCCCTTGGCCATTAGCCGCTATATAAATCTAAATATAATACAAAAAATACAAATAGAAAATATAGTCCCCACAGATATGGCAAGTGATTATGATAACACTAAAGTCCCCACAGAGATGGTGTGTGATTAAAATGATGATAAGGTCCCCACAGAGATGGTGTGTGATTAAAATGATGATAAGGACCCCACAGAGATGGGGTGTAATTACAATGAAGATAAGGTCCCCACGGAGATGGTGTGTGATTTCAATGATAAGGTCCCCACAGAGATGGTGTGTGATTACAATGATCATAAGGTCCCCATAGAGATGGTGTGTGAGTAGGACTATATTGAAGTCCCCACTGAGACAGTGTGTAATTATGATGCTGTTAAGTACTCAGGCATTAGCCACTATAGACATCTAGATAAAATACTAAGCATTTATAAATATAATACAAGATCCCCACAGGTATGGCAAGTGATTATGATAACACTAAAGTCCCCACAGAGATGGTATGTGATTATAACAACACTCAAGTCCCCACAGTGATAGTGTGTAGTTATGATGATGTTAAACACTTTGGCATTAGCCGCTATATAAATCTTTATAAAATACTAAAAGATTACTAGTACAAAATAAGGTTTCCACAGATATGGCATGTGATTATGATAACACTAAAGTCCAACAGAGATGTTGTGTCATTTCTAAGATGTTGAGGTCCCCACAGAGATGGTATGCTATAATGATAACACTAAAGTCCCCAAATAGATGGTGTGTGATAAAAAATATTGTTACAGTCCACCCAGGGGCCACACAGAGGTCAACAAACAACTGCAACGGAAACATTTGAGTCTAGTATTAAACTACACAGTGGTTGTCCTAATGAATCACCACCCCTTCCCCATCTAAAATGATATACCCCTCTTTCTCCTGCTACCTTACACTACACACACATATTCCACCCCACACATGGCAGCCTTATGTCTATTAATACCAAATTAACCTGATGCAGACTTGCCAAAGCTCTAATCTCTATTTATTTGACTTACCCCCTAAGGAAGAGGAAAATCAAGTCACAGTGCTGTCATTTAATAGATGTTGGGCTCTCCTGTCTGGATAAAAGAGAAATCCAAGTGCCACTGTCAGAAACCACACCGAACAATACTGGCATTGAGGACTCAGGCAATGCCTCTGGCCTCCACACATCAACAATGCTGGTTTTGAATTTGATTCACCCTCTAACCCACTAAGACCCCAACCACACCAGTTTTCTAGAAAATGTGCATGCAATTAAACCACCAAAATGCAAAAGGTTCACCATGGAAGACCACAGTTCAGTTCATGTATTGAGTGTGAAAATGATGTTGAAGTCCCATAGAAATGGCATGTGATTATAATGGCTTTAAGGTTCTCACAGAGATTGTGTGTGATAATGGGGATGAATAAGTCCCCACAGAGATGGTGTGTGATGATAATGCTGTTAAAGACCCAATGAGATGGTGTTTGAATATAGTGATTTTCAAGTATCCACAGCAACGGTGTGTGTTTATAAGGGTGCTCAAGTCCCCAAAGAGATGGTGTGTGATAAAAATGAGTTTGAAGACCCCACAGAGATGGTATTTGATTATATTGATGTTTTAGTCCTCACAGATATCATTTGTTTGATAAGGGTGCTATTAAATTCTTGTGGTAGAGTAGGATCATTTAAATGTTACCATCTGCATGGAGATGATGTGCGACAATGTTAAAGTCATAGATTTTTTATAACAATGTGTGGTAAATGGATCTTGTATGATGTGGCTTAAGCTATTTCGGTGGCTTCTTGGCATTACGTACTGAAATGGAGGAAGGTGGGGATTGGTGGAGCAGAGCAAATGTGATCTGCAAATCCTAAAGTGTTAATTAGTACAGATGGGGATATACATGCTTTTCTTTCTGTGAGCTGGTAAGATACAGGGTGAGTTGGACATGAGGGTTTTGTCTTGACATATGGGCCATATACACCCATAGGTGTGTTGTTCCATGAAATACTAACAGGATTCATCTTATGAACATGGGTAGGTGTGGCAATGCAACATGGGGCGGATCACAGTCACTTACTCTTTTGACTGGATGTTCCTCCCATGTATTCCTTATCTTAGATATTTCCAGTATCCAGCTTGCTGCCTTTGAAAATTATTTTCAGCAGGGGGCACTGTGCGTCGATGCCTGGTCGAGTTGATGTCCCTCGGACGCCTCCGTCTCGACGTCGACGTCACCCCAGGTATATATATGTAGCACGAGCAGCACCCGTTGGGATCAGTTCCGTTTTGATGAGTGGAGCTTTGCCTTGTGTTCAGCGGTTACTCCCCTGAGAGAGCATTGACTGCAACCGCAAGGGATGTTCTACTGCAGGGTAGGTTGAGAGGGGCCTGGGAGGAACATCCAGTCGAAAGAACGTTACAGTGGGTAAGTAACTTGTTCTTTGAATAGATTGTGTCCTTCCATGTGTTCTTTATGTTTGATACACTTCCAAAGCAGTTTACATAATTTGGAGGAGGGAGTAGAAATTAGTGTGCTTATGTATGCACAGAGTGCAACACTGCTTTCCCAAAAGCAGAATCTTGGCTCGTGGAAGAGTCTAAACTGTAGTATTTAGTAAAGGTGTGCACAGACGGCCATGTGGAAGCTGCACATATATCCTTTATCGAAACTCCCATCTCTAAAAAACAGATGAAGTTGCAACACCCCTGGTCGAATGAGCTCTTAGATGTTCTGGAGGGTCTTTACCTGCCAGTTTGTAATATTCTGATATAGTTCGTATAATCCATTCGGAGATGGTTTGCTCAGTGATGGCCAGTATTCACTTGTGACCTGAATAGCCCACAAATAATTGGTCATTCTGCCGCAATTTTTCCAATCTAGAGATGTAAAAGCTCAGTGCACATCTAGGGTCAAGCCTGTGAAGTCTTTCTTATTCTTTCCCCGGATGAGGTGGAGGATAGAAATATGGCAATGTTATCTTCTGAGTAATATGAAGCTCAGAAACAATTCGGGGGCGAAGAGTAGGCTTCACTTTTAGTACCACTCAGTCTTTATGAAAGACAGTATAAGGAGTCTTGCAGGATAAAGCCTGTAGCTCACTCACCCTTTGGGCTGATGTAATTGCCACCAAAAAGACAGTTTCCAGAGTTAGATGTTTTAATGGAAAAGTGTGCAGAGTCTCGAAAGGAGCTCCCATCACGTAGTTTAACACCTAGTTGAGATCCCATAGTTGGACTTGAAACAGGACTGGAAGGCAAAGATTAGTTAGTCGCTTTAAAAATTGTACTACTAGAGGATTCTTAATGTAGGAGACTTCCTCTGAAGTGTGCTTAAAAATAGAAAGCGCTGCCAAATATCCCTTGATGGTACCAATCTGGAGCCCCAGATTTGCCAGATGTGATATAAAGAAAAACACCATCGGTGTATTACAGGAGAAAGGGTCAACATTCTTATCTCTACACCTGCTACAGAACTTATTCCAGCGGCAGCGGTATAAAGATTTGGTTGCTGGCCTTCTGGCCGAAACCAAATCTCCATTACATCATCCGGGAGGTCCCAATACTTGTATCTCAGCCTCTCAGAAACCATGCCTGAAGGCTGAGAGTCCTAATATCCGGATGGAGAACCCGACCTTCCTCTCGTGAGAGAAGATCCTCTCTTTGTGAAGACGAATCAGAGGGCAGATGGACATGTCCAGAAGGTCCGGGTACCACATCCTGCTGGCACAGTCTGGGGCAACTAGGATCATGGATTTCCTGAACCTTCTCAACCTCCTAATTACATGAGGAATGATGCGGATTGGAGGAAACGCGTATAGGAGTGGAAACTAACAGTCCATCATGAACGCGTCTCCTAGAGCTCCTCTCGGGGGAAATTCCCTTGAGCAGTAAAGTTTGCACTTCCTGTTGGCACTGGTCGTGAATAGATCCACTTCCCCAAAGGGTGAAGATCTCCTAAAGAGCTTCCTGAGTTAGTTCCCACTTGACTGTGCTCTGCCTGCTCAGAGCGTCCGCCGCTGTGTTCTTCTCTCCGGATAGGTGAACTGCTGATAGAGAGATTCCCTCTTGTATTGCCCAAAACCAGAGCTGCATTCCCTCTCTGCAAAGTGGTAGTGACCCTACACTTCCTCACCTTTTGAATTAGTAATTGGCCACACTGTTTTCTGTCATTACCAGGACATTCCTTCCACATTCAGAGGGCAGAAAGGCCTTTAGTGCTAGTCTGAGCGCCATCAACTCTAAAAAGTTGATATGTAGTTTGGACTCCGATGGAGACCAACGACCGCTGATGGTCAAATCATTGGTATGGGCTCCCCACCCCATGAGTGAGGTGTCCGTCACTACTGTTATCTCCGGCCATGGTTGCCAAAAAGGTTCTCCTTTTAAGATGTTCTCCCGGCAGGTCCACCACTAAAGATCTTTTGAGACTCTGGGATTTGTAGGAGATCTGACATATTTCCTGAGAACTGGGACCACTGGATCCTGAGAGGCCATTGGAGAGATCTCAATCTCAAGCAAGCCTCTGGCACCAGAAGAATTTAAGATGCCATGAGGCTGAGCAACCTCGGAAAATCAAAGGCCGGTAAATATTGGGCATTCTGGAATTTGGTCACCATCTGCAGAATGTCTTCAGCCTTCACCTCTGGTGGCGAGGCTTTGCCCAGGGATGCATCCAGGACTGCTCCGATGAATTGGAGTCTGTGATGGTATCATGTGGTATTTGTTGAAGTTGAGAGAGAAGACCAGCTTGTGGAGGGAGTGACAGGTGGAGCTGAGATGTTCCAGCGCCTGTTCCGGGGATCTGGCCCTGATCAGCCAATTGTCTAGGCAGGGGTAAACATGAATCCCCTCTTCTGAGACTCGCTGCCACAACTGCCATTAGCTTGGTGAAAACCCTTGGGGCGGAGGTGAGCCCAAATGTCAGAACCCAAAACTGATAATGATAACCGTAGACAGCGAACCTCAGGTACTGTCTGTGCTTGTGATGGATCGGCACATGAAAGTAAGCATCCTGGAGGTCCAAAAATACCATCCAATCCTGAAGCTGGAGGGCCTGAAGGATCTGAAAGAGGGTTACCATCTTGAACGTGTCCTTCCTGAGGAACTTGTTCAAGTCTCTTAAGGCCAAGATGGGTCTCAATCCGTCGTCCTTCTTTGGAATTAGGAAATATGGGGAGTAACAACATGTTGTCTACTCCTCTACAGGCACTCGTTCTACAGCAACATAGCCCGTGGCGTTTCACAGAGCTGCAGATCACCGCCGAGTACAGCAGAGAATGCATGGCCACATTGTCGATGGGGCGCTGATGTGAGAGAAGGGGCAGCTCGGGAATATGTGCCAACATAATCCCACTACCCTGCTGTAATAAGAGCCTGGGATCTCCGCGAGAACATACCCCGGATGACAATTACTGTAAAGAGAGGGAACAAAGGCATCCTTTCCTAGGTGGGGAACCTACAACCTGCGCACATCTGCAATGCTCCCCCCGTGGTAATGGGTGCTTACACGCTTCCAACTATATGGCACCATAAATAGCTATATGTAGACGCGATGAGAGCTACTGCGTTTCACTCTGTGTAACTCAAGAGACGCAGCAAAATCGAGCCACAAGGGCAATTAACTGGCATGCTGCTAACCACTCACCCCACCGTCGCAAACCTGGCCAGTGCGGCTGAGGCCAGAAGGGGAAATGAAGAGAAACCCAGAGAATACAAGGAAGCACAACGAAGTCAAGGTGAAATAGCAGCGCTGCGTAAATCGCCCAAGAGGCACGGAAGCATATTGCGCAGACAACTCGGCTGATACGTCTATGAACATGCAAACAAGGCACGGCTTCTTTACCCAACAACACATTCAGGAGACTCAACCCGACCTGCCCACAGCGCTGTGACTGCAGAGAGCGAAGCTTGTGGCAGATAAACAGAGTACTGCTCTTAGACTTGTGGAATCTGGTACAAGCCGGGTACCTTGATTGGGCTGTGCCTGACACGCTTGGATGAGATGAACAAGGTGCTCATTAACTACTGTGCCTAGTGAATCCACACCAGGGGAATGTGATGGTCGTGGCGCCACTTCTATCTTGACATCTGGAGGTGGTGGCTTGACCTGCGATCACTCTGAGAAAACACCAATCAGAGACGGAGCGAATCATAGAGTTTGGATGAACTGCCCTTCCATACTCCCATCAAGGAGGCAACAAATGGACTGCCTGGCTACAGTGGACCCAAGGGGAGGATACCGCCGATTGGGGCCGAGAGTAGATTGTCACACGGGCTGGTTGCTGGCTTGAACTGACGTTCTGCTGGCTCTGCGCGACCTTGCCCTGCCTCACCAAAAGCTCACACTTGGTATACAGGAAGTGCTTGTGCCCACCATGGGCAAGGACAAGGCGAAGAAACAACCGACCCAAAGAAAAATTGACCAATATACGATGCCGGTCACACAGGCCCAAGATAAACAGGCCCAGGTTGACACTATGGCTGAAAAGGAGTGCACATTATCATTAAAAGACGTTATGTCTGCATTGCCGACTCACAGGCCTCCATGGAACAAAAGATGGATGGCATTAGTATGGACGTCTCACTCCTTCACCACGATTTGCAAAAACTAACATCACGTACTGGCAAGGCGGAGCAGCGCATATCTGAGGCAGAGGATGGGCTCCGTGAGCTACAACAGCAGCTAAATAGTGTCAACTCGAGACTGAAAACTATGGAAGAAAGAGTGGATGAGGGTGAGGGTAGATCAAGGCGTAACAACGTCCGAATCCTTGATCTACCAGAAAATGCACAGGGTCCAAGTATGGAACTGTTCCTGGAACAATGGATCACTGACTTGTTTGAACCAAACTCGTTCTCCAAATTCTTTTCGATAGACAGAGCCCATCGTATGCCATCTGGAAGACCAGTGCCAGGTGCTCCGCCACGCACTGTAATTGCAAAACTCCTGAATTACAGAGATGGGGATGCACTGCTCCAATAAGCATGCGCAAAAGGCACACTGACATACAATGGATCTAAAATTGCCTTCTTCCCGGACTATACTAGGGAGGTACAGAAGGCCAGGCAATCGTTTGACCAACTTAAGAGACAATTGCAAACCCTGAAGGTGAAATATGGCCTGCTCCTCCCAGCACAACTGAAAATATACCACAAGGGCACTACCGTCCACTTCACAGACCCCAAATAAGCATGGAGGTGGGCAGAACAGCACATCGAGGGAGATTGGAGAACTGCGAGGAATAATAGGAGCAGAAACCTCTGGGCCCGACCAGAGCGGGTAAAACCACCGGTACATGAACAGGATCCGCCACTACGTGAGGAAGAGGATTGACAACCAGGTGTGGGTGGATGGGGCACATTGACACCACCACGAACTGGAAAAGTGGCTGCAAACGAAACAATCATATGATTAGTATTCTACTTGACCAAGGATAAGCAACATTTGTGCGGCCGTCGAAGATGGCGTGCCTCCCCCCCTGAAACAAACCCCACTCCGGACCTGAAAGTCTGAACAGTGTTTCAGAAGCGGTAGGGGATAAAACTGTTATAGAATAGTATTGTTGGTTTTCGGCAGGACCAGTGAATTCCTGGTTAAACTGAGATTGGGATAGTTCCAGTTCTTAAGTTATGATATGATATGGCATTTATAACGCGCCTATACACAAGTGTTTCGAGTTAACGCTGACTCTGTAGTTCCGAGTGTCAGCATGTTCGGGCGACAGGTACTTCAAGTTGGGGTGGAGTATAGGGAGGGAGAATTGGGAAATGCTTAATGTTGTCTACATATCATCACATGTTGTTAGGTCCACATGATCTGCCTGATAGAGACACCTACCACATATCACCCAATACCAGCATACACCCACAGGAGGTCCCAGGTATGCTCATTTACTTTTTAAAAAAAAAACTTTTCTTTATTGGCAAGCAGTAGCAGCAGGTACACAACACAGTGCATAAACAGTTGCAATCATACATTTGGGTTTTCCAGTACATTTAAGGGGTATTCAATGGGGGTGGGCTGACAGCCCATTATGCTTTGCGCAGCTCAGGTTCCAGGTTCATCTTGCACACCTGGCGGGGCAGGGGGGGAGAGTGGTTCTATGTCATCTTTGTTGTTTAGGTAACTACAAAAGACTGTCCATACATTTTTCGGGCGGGAACTCATAGGGAGGGAACTGATATATTCCTCCTCACACATCTGTGTCCAGGTGAGAGCCTTCAGCCACATCTCAAATGAAGGGGGGGTGCGACGCTTCCAGCATTGTAGTATACATTTTTTGACCACCATAGCACTGACATTCAAAAATGTTGACATTTTCTTCACCTCAACGCCAGCCCACCAACCCAAACAGAATAGCTAACGGATCGAGGCCCACTGGGGTCCCGACTATCTCTGGAAGGGCTTCAGTTACTGCTTTCCAGAATGCACCAAGTGCGGTACAGGACCAAAACATGTGTGTGTGGTCCGCTTCTTCGGATCTGCCTCTCGGGCATGTGTGGGTCTGATTATGTGCAAATTTCCCCACCCTGTCTGGTGTGTAATATAATCGATTGAGGAGTTTATATTGCATTCATCGAAATCTGGAGTTAAGGTTGACTTTGCGTGTGTGCAAGCACATTTTTCTCCACATGTCATCTGTGATTGCCAGGCCCAGCTCCTCACTCCACTCGTCTCGCGGTTTTGAAAGTGCATCCTCAGATTTTTCCAGTAGTATCTTGTACAGAGAAGACGTTATACCCCTACTGCCGGCTGAGTTGGCTATGTAGTGAATATCGGGTGAGTCAGGAGGCTCATCTGGGTAAGGGAGCCACATGATGCGAACTGCCGCTCTTAGTCTGAAGTATTGCAACAGCTCTAACGCCGAACCGGAGTGTCCCGGGCGCCATGTCTGCGGGGTAATGAATTTACCTTTGGGATATATGTCTGTTAGTGCCTGATACCCCAGGTCTAGCCAGTGTCGCATGAGGAGTTTATCGTGGGTGGAGGTGAGGCCCGGGAAGTGCCAGATGGGTAGCCACTTGTAGTATGGTCGACGCTCAGGCTGGGAGTGCAGTAGTCGATTCCATGGCATAATCGTGGTGGCCACGGGATCCGCTGTGGTATGTACGGTAGAGGATTAAGGACATAATATTTACCTCCTTGTCTGCTAGTTTTTTAAGTTTCACATGGGGGGCGTGCCGCCGGGTGTTTGTACCAATGTGTAGCATGTTGGCCTTGTGCAGCAATCCAATATCGGGTTAGATCAGGGGCCGTGAAGCCCCCTCTCTCGTAAGGGAGGGTCATATGTTGCCACTTCTTGGCGGTCCACACCAGAATGCCAAAGGAATTGGGCGCACGTAGAGTGTAGTTTTCTGAAGTATTGATTCCCAGGCCAGATCAGGACGTTTCCATTCCGTGAAGGTGTCAAGGATACACTGGTCGGACCAGTGTTGGAGGCCTCTTGCGTTTATGATGCTGTCAATTCGGGACTTGCCTTCCTCTGTGTGCACCAGTCTGGCCAGGGTTCTCCCTGGTCTGTCGCCTTCCCCGTACTTCCGCACCGCCAGAGGCCGCGTGTAGTACTGTACCTCTCTAAGGGCGTGGGATTCGAAGATTTCCAGTTCCGATCTAATCTGTGCGAGTGGTATGCTCATTTACTTACCATACAAATTATATGGCTGCAACACCGACCCGACCAACATCTGTAGACCGCCCTAGGTCCCTCAAACTGCTCACCTGGAATGTGAATGGAATGAGCTCTGGAATCAAGAGGTGTCTCATTACCCAATTCCTGGACAGGCACTCCCCCGATATTGCCCTTATCAAAGAAACAAACTTAGCGGGTTCGGTCTGTACTCTATTCCGAAGAACAAATTATCGTTCTGCATTCCATGCAGGGTACACCATGGGATCTCGAGGCATCTTGATTTTACTGCACAAACGCATCCCATTCACCCCAATCACAGTGGAACAAGACCTCAGAAGCCACTATACAATCTTGCTTGGCACACTGGGGGGTGGAAACTCTGGCCTTTGCTGCGATATACTCTTCACCAGGGCTCGGAGAAGAACTCCTAGATGACATCACCACCCTCGTCGCGAGACACCATCCAGACACTTGGATTCTATGGGGGGACTTCAATGCTGTAATGTGCAATACTCTAGATCACACTCATATTCAAGGCCGTAATACAAACACTCTCACTAGATTAGCAGCGTTCACATCTGCACTGGGCCTCCGAGATGTGTGGAGGGAGCTTCACCCCAGAAGCAAGGGATAGTCGTTCCACTCTGGGGCTCACGGTTCCCTTTCTAGATTAGATTACTTTTTTCTCCTGCCACAGACATACATAGGGTACGTAACGCAGAACTACTTCCCTGCGGCATCGCAGACCATTCACCCTTACTGATTGAGATACGGGTGAATGGCCTAACCACCCCCCTGCCCCCATCATGGCGATTAAATAACGATTACCTAGGCTTCCCTGACTTTATTGACCACCTTGCTGAAAAAACTAACGAATATTTTGAGATTCACACGACATCGGTCGATAGCCCGGTGGTGGTATGGGAAGCATATAAGGCAGTGCTTAGGGGTGCAGCGATCTCCTGGATATCTAATAAAAAAAAAGTGCACCTACATACGCTGACAGAATCTGAAAGAGAAGTGGGAGAATGGGAGGCTAGATACATTCTTGATGCGACCCCTGAGGTCCATCGATCTCTTGTTACAGCCAAAGAGCGTCTCCGTAATATTACGTTAGACAATGCTAAACATGCACATAGGGAATCGCTCTGGTGTTAGTCCGTTGTCTGTTACGGTGTAAGAAAGTGTTTTTGTCGGAAAAGGGGTGGTGCAGCTTCTAAATATCCTACAGAGTAGGATGGGAAAAGGTGTTACAAGGAAGGGGGTGCCGCATTTTGCCCGTCGGTGTCCCACTTCCACTCTCCGAAGACCCCTCATCCAGGTGATACTCCCCCACTGGTCCACCCACAGGAACTGGATCCAACAGCGATGGCCGTGTCCTGGCCACCTGGATGACAGCTCTCCGGGGACTAGCGGGTGAGACACCTTCAGGTTTCTCATAGTTTCTAATGTGAGTTTAAAGAATTATAGGTTACTACAAAATTTAATGTTGGAAGCATGAAGGGTTTGAGAATCGACTCCAGCAATCCAGTACATTTCCTGGCTTATTTTCCTGGGCATCTCTGTATGTTGTCTCTCAATTGAATTTCTAGAAGGTTAATTCTGTGACTGCCAGGCTTGAGTTAGGAGTGGTGTAGTCAAGAATAGACTTCTATAAAGAGGAATTTTCTTTGTAACAGAAGGTAAGGGAATAGATTGGTGAAACAATTATGCTAAAATTGAAAAAAGACTGTGCTTAACACACTGAGATATCTCCTTAATCATCTAGAAATCAAATCTATCACTATGCATTTCAATTTCGGTTATTACATCTGATTAATATATTCTCCAGAGAACAGTGAATAAGCTGCACAGGTTGTGTGATAGTGAAGACCCAAACTGTAGGTACTACAATAAACAAAGAACGTTAGACAGTATTAATTTATATGATCAGAACCTAGTTGTTGACAAATGCTATGCAGGAGGCCCAGAGTCTCAGCACCACTCTACAATATATTAAAATGTTGTTATGTTGTGTTAATGTTAAAGTTATTTATATAGCGCATCCCAACGTAAGAAAAAGTGAACACAATCTTTTCATCAGGCAGGGGGAGAACGTTGTGGGTGTGTGGCTCTCTCAGGGTTGGAGCCTGGCCCCTTTTTGACCAAACTTCAAGACATCTGTCCAGACCCTGCCGACATCCTTGACTTTTAGTAACATAGAGACACATTATCCTATGTTATTCATAAAAGGTCCAAGCACGCTACTTGTTCCATGTCCAGTCTATCCTTCTACAACTAAAAGGCACGATTTGAATGTATACTTCCAATGAACACATTATAGTTCAAATACCTTATTTTGTAAGTAGTACGGCACTACTAATTCAGGGTATGACAAGATTGTTTCAGATAACGCCCATTTCTAGCTCCTTCCACTGCCAAGCACTGCCAGCCACCACTTGCTGTTTTCCAGTATCCCTCACCTGACATGACACCTAATGCCAAAGTGTAACCCAGGCTGGTTTGCTGTTGCTTATAATATATCCATCCACCCCATCAGCTCTTCGTGTCTCGAACCCTCTGAGACAATGGGCCTCATTACACGGATGGCGGTAAGGATTTACTGGTACCGGTAAAATACTGGTACCGGTAAATCCTTACCGCCTTACTACGAGGTCCCTTTGCGGGTTGGGGGATTTAACGCCTGCTTTTTGCAGGCGTTAAAATCCAACCCGCAAAGGAACCTCGGAGCTAATTACGGCACCGCAAAATTGCGGTGCCGTAATTAGCGCCTTCCCCATTCCCATAGAGCCCTATGGGGCAGAAATGGGAATGGGGAAGGGCAATGGTGGAAGGGGGATTTACCGCCCCTCCAACCTTGGAATGGGGCGGTAAATCCCCTTTCCACCAAGGCGGTGCCGGTATTTTACCGGCATGAGCCATGGTGCTAATAGCGCCATGGCTCACCGCCTACCGTGTAATGAGGCCCAATAGATTTTTCTGAATACAGGTTTGTAGATTAACTGCGTCATCTTTAGTGAGAAAATAAAATGAACCAATAACAAACACATATATAAATAAATGGGACCAGTATTCAGTCGCTCAGTTTGAGAAAGGAAAATAATTGAACCATTGTTCTAGAAGAGTTTTATGCATTAGACTCAAGTAAGGTACAAAGAAAATGAACGCCCCCGTATTTTTTTTATAATCATCATTGCAATGTGTGGTTATTTTGAAAGCCCACCTATACAATGTAAAACTGTTTAAATGACCAAAGTATTAAAAAAAATATATATAATGAAGATTTGAAAAAGAAGCCATGAAATCATATAATTGATGTAAAGGATAACATTTAATGCTGCCCTCTCTAAATGTATGTTCATCTAAAGTGAGCACACTTTTCTTTCTTGACATTTTCCAAAGGACCTAAGTGCGAGGATTCTCCCCACTTGTTTGGCTCCCGAATGCCACTGGGTTCTGAGACTGGAGGTCAAATTCCAAGGCTATTGTCATGTTGAACATGTTGTGCCCGCCCTTCACACCTCTTTCACCCTTGAGCTCAGCACCAGAAGGACTGGTGTGGGGGAAGGGAAATTACCGTGCAAAAGAGGCATGATTATCCTGGAATAACGGCAAACTCTCTCTAGTTCACAAACGCGTTTGTTCTGTGATTGTCCAAAGTAAAATATGCAGTTAATGAAAATGTACAAGGATGGCAAAAAGCTCCCTAACCGATCCTGTGCTAAGCCGTGCTCGCATTTATTTTTCTTTCTAAGTCATGCCGTGCGTTCCCCAGCCTCTCTCCACCTCTCATGACTTTGCATAACAAGAGCAGTGGCACGGAATCTGCTCCTCCCGGAGTCACTCTGTGCTGAACTGATAGCAAGCAAGAGAGCTCTATTTACTCACAAGATGTTATCTTGATAATCATCTACAGGGCTACACATTTCTCTCTTTCGGCTGGCGCACCTTTCTACACAGCATGTTTGCAGTTTTGCGTGCTCGATTTGCAAGAGGGAATTTCCAACAGAAATAAAAACGGGAGGAGGCAATGAAAGCTAGAGGGTGGAAAGTACTGGAAATGGATGGAGAAAGAGTGCAAGATACAGGGCAAGGAGTGTGACAAACAAAGAGCATATGCAGAGAGAATAAAATGAGGCAAAGTGAATGAAACGAGAGAGAGATACACATAGCATTAAAAATAGCGAGGTATAGAGTCAGGGATGTCATTTCACCAAAATGCCAGGGGTAAACTATGCAAACTGGTTAATATTTCACTGTAATGTGATATACATTTCATACAAGAATGTATCACCATAGGCCTATATTACCAAATTACTATAAAGGCAGATGTCCAAGGCCAAATGATATTATAGTACTTATGCTTAAGCACTTTATATATAACAAATATACATGCAATGTCACCCAACCTGTGTTGGCACTCATTTATCAACCTCCAAAGGATGAAAGGCTGAGTTGGCCTTGCCAGGATTCGAACCAGCAGATAACACACACATCGCAGCAGCGAGTGCTCAACCCACTGAGCTATCTTACCGGCAATAGCTATTTATTCGCTATAGTAACATGAGCAATTACATATCTGAATGTTCTCAAAGTCAGAAAGCAAATTACACTCGGTAGTGGATACCATTAAACTGGTAACTGAGATTTAAAAGCAGGCCAGCTCATCTGCAGGTCTGGTGCAACGTTGGCCACATGTCAAGCCTGCATGGATCTACTTTTCAGACTTCAGAGGTTGGCAAAATACATTTAATTGGCAGGGTACATAACTGTGCATAAAAAAATTTAGAGAAGCGCAGGGAAAGCAGAGCACTGACACAGCATCTCGTACTCTGGGCACACGTTACCTCATCCATGCAAACAAACATCCTAAACAGCATTCCATGGAGACAGGATAGACATATTGCAACAAAGCATTAATTGTGGCACAATTAAATCAAGGGCCCCTTTATGTGCTGTGGTCAAACATTTCTACACTGTACACAAGTATTTAGGCACAAGGATTTTGTCAAGGGACTGAGGACACCGAGATGGAATGTCTTGTGATGATCATAACAGGCAAGAAAAAAACATGCTATAACTTCAACTTGCGAAAAGCAAAATATATAACAAGCTAAATATATAGGGCCTCATTACGAGAAGTGCGGAATGGGTTTAACAGCGCCGGTAATGGTGCCGGCGTCGTTAAACCCACTCCGCACTATTACGAGGTCTCCTCACGGGACCCGCTGTGGACGTCTGGTTTTTCCAGACATCCATAGCGGGTCCCGCGAGGGCACCAGGGAGCTAACAATGGGCCCGTAATTGACGGGCCCGTTGTTGGCTCCCTCCCCATTCCCATTGAGCTCTATGGGGGCTCGAATGGGAATGGGGAAGGACCGGGCCGGGTTCCATGAAGGAGGAAATACCTAGCCTTCCACACTCGGAATGGCCCGGTAATTCCCCATTCAGCGAACCCGGACACGATTTTGGAGGCAGCTATGGCGCTAATAGCGCCATGGCTACCTCCAAAGTCGTAATGAGGCCCGCAGTCTGAAATGGATGCTTATTGTACTCTAAATGCTTTTTGGAGGTTCTTGGGCCTCATTACAAGGGTGGCGCTCCCGTAATGAAGGGTGCCGGTACGGGACCGGCACCCTTCATTACGGGAGTGCCGATTATGAGGTTCCCTTTGCGGGACCCGGACCAGACGTCTGGTAAAACCAGACGTCTTTTCCAGGTCCCGCGAGGGGAAGAGGGAGGTAATAACGGGCCATTCGTAATGTGCCCGTTATTAAATCCCTCCCCATTCCCATTGAAGCCTATGGGGGCTCAAATGAGAATGGGGAATGGTTCCTTCAAGGAGGAATTACCGGGTCCTCCAATGTTGGAATGACCTGGTTATTCCTCATTGAAGGAACCCGGTAATGGAGCCCGGTTTGGAGGCAGCCATGGTGCTAATGGCACCATGGCTACCTCCAAACTCGTAATGAGGCCCTTTGTATGCATTGTGAATTTGAGGCGTTTAACAACAGACTAAATCAGCGACTCACCCCCTGAAGTGTGCCTGAAATAAACCTTTAATGATTCTAGAAATGATTGAATAGCATTCCAGAAAGACCAATTATTTTTTATTCCTATTCTTTCTTATTTAGGGTCACTGCTTACACTAGTGGAACCCCCTGTTTTTTTTTTAAGAGGCCTGAAGCAGAAAGCCAGCCACTCAAGAAACAAAGAGCTTCTGTGGGTGCATCTCATGGAACGGGAAAACCCCTATGGGACCAGTGGCGACTATAGTGGGAGAACGCAGTATCCACCTTGGCCCACCTGTCCTTCACCCCCACTCTCCTCAACCCTACCCTCCTATCCTATAGATTTCTGTAGTATGGAAGAAGTAGGAAGGGCTGATACGAGGGAGAATAGGGATGAATAAAATGAAGATCTGAAGCAAGAAACTGTGACAAGGAAGAGGCGCAGAGCCGCACGGTTCACTAAGAAGAATCTGTCTGAACAGTCTAGTCTTCAGTCACAGAGCTTACTGGTTAGGAGCATAAAGACTGACAATGGATTTACCCGAGTGTCAGATGCTCCGGAGAGGAATCACGAGAGGGACTGAGGCTCGGAGAGAAAGTCGGCAAAAGTAGATCCAAGCACGGAGACGATAAAAGGGGCGATCTCTACTGGTACCGCTAAACAAAACGAGAGGCTGGCTGTGGGAAGTGTGAGCAGCACTGCCCAACAGGAACACGCGGTCCGATGAAGAGGGAGATGCTAAAGTGGGTTAGGAGCCATTGCGGCAAGCAGACAGGAATGTCAGAGAACCAGCAAAGCAGAAAAAACACAGGGTAGCCCGCGACCAACCGGAAGGCTGCAGCCAAGATCCTGGCGGTAAATGGATGGCTGAGCCTGTGGTTGGGGGTCCCCATAAAGTGAAGGAAACCCTAAAAAGCATGAAGACTGAAAAGTGGGGAAAGAGGAGAGCCCCTACACAATCCTAAGAGACGGTTTACCAAGACATGGTAACAAGGGAAAAGGACATAAGAAGGCATAATCTTCTTTGTGGCAGTACTTGGAGTGAGGGTGACCCAGGACTGTCACATAAGAAAAAACACAAAGAGAACTGTGAGTTCTGTGTTAACGAGACTGTTTGTTTATAAATGGACTGAAAGGGATAATCTAGGAGCATTTTAATTACAGCGCCTACTCTTTTCTATTTGGGAAATGTGAACTTACTAGGATTTGTACAGTGCTCTGCTGCGATTTTCCTACTGCACGCACAGAAACGTGCGGGCGTGTGCACAGGCACACACGCCAAACATGACCAGACATTGAGATGGGATATTAAACGCTGAAATCAAATTGTGAATGGCGGGGCAGTGCCAGGGATGTGTGAATAAAGTGGCACACATCAACGGAATGCAGCGATCTGTCTGCACATCACACAGTGCTGCCCAGACTTGCAAGGTGACCCCCTCACCCCCCAACCCCACAATTGGGGTAGAGAAAGGGACCGCATAATTGTCATTGGGGCAGGCCTGAGCGTATATGTGCCCGGGGCCAATCACAATATTGATAAGATCATTGATATTGATATTGATATTTTATTTCTATCGCGCTCGTACACAAAATGTTTCAGTGCGTGACAAGACAAGGGAGGGGAACAGTGGAGAACAAAACAGCGATCTTACTAGGCCCAGTGACATTGAGAACGCGCAAGTGCATGGGAGGGGGGAGGGGAAAAGTGCATGGAAGGGGGAGAAGTGGAAGTGCGGAGCAAAGGAGAAACAGATAAATAATATATAAATAAATAATAAAGGCAACAAACAGTGGTAGTGCAGCCGGCAAGTGCTGGGTTTAAGGCAGCAGACAAGGTAGGTCTGATAAGTGCAGGAAGAAAAAGGAGGGGACTGAATGGGTATAGATACAGTCCCCAGTGCAAGGGGTAGTGCAGGAGGGTGGCAGGGTGAGCAGGTACCTGGGCCAAGAGAGAACAGATCAGCAGGAGAGAGGGGGAGCGAAGGCAGAAGAAAAGAGGAAGGTCTTGAGGTGCTTCCGGAACCAGAGTTGGTTCTCCTCAAGTTTTAGAGTGGCAGGGAGGCTGTTCCAGAGGGAGGCCCCAGCCGAAGACAGACATCTACCCCAAGCTTGTTTATTTAAAAAATAACTGACCCGGAAAGGAGTCAGAGGTCGAGGAGGGAAGAGCTCGAGAGGTGAGGTATTTGCAGAGGGATAGCTGAAGGTATTCTGTACCCATGCCCCAGAAAGCCTTGTGGACTATGCAAAGGGATTTGAATTTAATTCTTGCATATACCGGGATCCAATGGAGGGATTTCAGAGCTGGAGACATATGATCCCAGGGCTTGAGGCCAAGGACAAGTCTCGCATTCCTGTTCTGGATTAGTGGCAGAGGGCGGAGAGTAGAGTCAAGTAGATTTAGAAAGAGGCTGTTACAATAGTCCAACCTAGAGAGAACCAGAGCTTCAGAGACCATGACCTTCTGGGGGAAGGAGAGGAAAGGCAGAGTACCTCTGAGGAGGTGCAGTAGGAAGTTTGACTTTTTAAGAGACCTCAGAGATGTGGGCGGATAAGGAAAGTGTGGAGTTAAAGATGACCCTGAGGTTCTTAGCCTCGCAGGTGGGGGTAGGAGGAGGGCCAAGGGAGGCCAGCCAGAGATTGAGGGGAAAAGGATGGTGTAGGTGTGCCAATGAGGAGGATCTCCGTCTTGCTGGCATTCAGACAAAGATCATTGGCAGCACACCAATCTTGAATGGCAGTTAGGCAATCAGAAACGAGAGAGGGAGAGGAGGTGGCTGAGGGCAGCCTGAAAATGAGTTGAGTGTCGTCAGCGTAGCACTGGAAATTTGAGCAGAAAATGGCAATGCAGTGGGCGAGAGTTGCCATGTTTTGGTTGAAAAGCCAGGGCAAAGAGGTTAGACCCCTGGGGAACACCACAGGTAGAGAGGAAGATAGGCGATAGAAAGGACCCAAGTTGGACATGGGAGGTTCGATCAGAGAGGAAAGAGGTCAGCCAGGCCAGAGCCTGATCAGTGATACCCAGGTTATCACGGAGAAGGTTGAGCAGGATGTATGGTTGACTGTGTCGAAGGCAGAAGAGAGATCGAGGAGGATGAGGACAGAAGGTATGTTAGAGTCAAGGTTGGAGAGCAGATCTTCATGGATGTTCAGGAGAGCAGTTTCCATGCTTCTGGCAGCTCTGAAGCCAGACTGGTGATCATGGAGACAGCCAAAAGAATTGGAATGAAGGTTAAGCTGAAATGGAAATTGGGTGATAGTTAGCCGGACAAGAAGGATCAGATGTGGGTTTCTTGAGAATAGGATGCACAAGGGGTTGCTTCAGAGGGGAGGGGAAGGATCCTGAGGCAAAGGAGTGGTTGTAAAAATCAGCAAGGGCTGGACCGAGGGTGTCAATGTGGTCCTTGATGGTTTTAGAGGAACAGGGATGAACCTGTTTTGACAAGGCTTTCATAGATCAGACTTGTCTAGCGACCGACCTTATCAGGGGAGAAAAGAGGAAAGGACGAGAAGGAGGGTGGAGGGGTGGCTGAAGGAGGGTCAGCAAGCACACATGGAGAGGAGAGAGGAGGTGCAGGGGTGGAGAGGGTGGACAGGATGTCCTGGGTTTTTGAGATGAAGTGACAGACAAGGGCATTGCAAAGAGCCTGGGAGGCAACAGGAGGGGTAGAGACTGCAGCAGGGTTTTCCAGCTCCTTGCAGATTTTAAAGAGTACGTCTGAGTTATTAGATGCCGCAGAGACACGAGCTTGAATGTGTGCTCTCTTCTTGGTGAGGACAAAGAGACAGTATTGCCTTTGTAGCAGGCTACAGGCCAGTTTGTCAGAGGATGAACAAGAAGCCCTCCATTTCCTCTCAGCCACCCTTCACTTACGTTTAAGTGTAGCTAGGTCGGAGCCATACCAGGAATTGCACTTGGCTTTGGACTTCAAACGGATCCTCATGACAGGGGCACGAGCATCAAGAGTAACAGAAATTGAAGAGTAGAGCAGAGACAGGTCTGTGTCAGGATGTGAGACAGCCAGAGGTGGACGGGGGAGAAAGTGGCGGCGAAAGCCTCAACTGACACACGCTTCATGGGCCGGATGTCCAAGAAGGTAGGTGGCAGTGTTGGCTTGGGGGGGAAGAGAGGGAGAGATGAGAGAAGTGGTCAGAGGGATGGAGAGGGGTAGGTCAGAGGAGATCAAGACATTGAGTGTGTGCCCTGCAGAGTGAGGGAGGATGGACAGGGAGAGGGAGTCGCACAGGTCACAAAAGAGTACAGAGGAGGAACAAGGAGAGTCTAAAAGGATATTGAGGTCACAGAGGAAGAAGAGTTGATTGGTAGAGTCCAGGAGGGAGGAGGAAAGGTCCGCCCACTCAGAGAGAAATGAGGTTATTTTACCAGGAGGCTAGTAGATGGTAGCCACAGTAAGAGAATGGGTAGGAGAGAGAGAGAGCCTACAGACATCACATTCAAAAGAGTAGTAGGTCTGAGTGGGAATGATAGAGGCAGGAATCCACTCAGGAAAGATCAGGGCTACCCCCCCCAACGGACCAGGAGGATCTGGGTGCAGAGAGGATCTTGTAGCCATCAGGGAGGAGAGTGTCAAAGCTCGTGACAGAGCTTGCCATGAACCATGTCTCAGTAAGACCAAGGACATCAAGGTCTAGTTCTTCAAGGAGGTGGCAGATGTCAGAGGAGTGTTTGACAGCAGAGTGAGTGTTGAGAGTGTCAATATGAAGAAGGTTGCCAGCCTTAAAGACCTTCCGGAGAGGGGTACAGATCAGAGCTGCGCTCTGCGGAGGAGAAAGGGCCCTAGGAGGGGCAGAGGAGGAGGAGAGAGAGTGCAAGTTAGCCAAGGGGGGAGAAGAGGCGACAGCAGGAGATGAGAGGAAATTGATGAGGCGAGGGAAGCGCCTATCAAAGAGGAGGAGATTGGCCTGAGGAGGAGAGCATAAAATGTCCAATTCAGAACCTGGAACCCTGGCTTCTACTCCCGGCTTTAGCGCTTGACTAGCCGCACTGTGTGATTCTTGACAAAGGTAGAATTGCAAATATAATGCATTATACAGGTATGCAGTACCGTGTACCCACTTCCTCCCCTCTCGGTTTGTGAGGTTAAGAAACCCATTCCCTACACAATCCACTCAAGTAGGAGAAAGTGTAGGCTCGCAATGAAAAAAAGCAACATATGTAACTTTAAAATAAATGGCCTGCAAAATTCCAAAGTGCGTAGTATGTTTACCCATATGCCACTGACTGTTTATAGATGGGTTATATCAGTCCCTAAAATGCACACAGCATTAAACCTTCATTTGGCGTGAGGGTGTTTAAACGCGACTGCAATGTCAGCCACGCCCAAACGTCCCTCTCGTCAAATCGGCAACACGAGAAAGGCTTATGAGCCAGAATGGGCACACCGAACTGCCTGCCGCGCCAAAGCGGTTGAGCCAAGCTGGCCCACGCCGAAACGGCGGTGCCAACAAGGGGTGTACTGCCACAGGTGGGTGGTGGGAGGTAAAAGATGGTGGGTGAAGGAAATATTTGTTTTATTTTATTGATTGTTATAACACATACCTCACCTTAAAATGACTAACCCTTCCAAACACATCACAGTACACTGCGAAATAGAACATTAGGATGACATAAATGATGTATGCTACATGATATGATATGATATTGCATTCATAACTTGCCTATACACAAGTGTTTCAATACGCGATGAGGCAATGGAGGAGGAACCGAGGGAGGACAGAGACAGCTATCTTGCTAGGCCAGGTTACATTGAGATTGCGCCAGTCCAGGGGAGTGGGGAGGGAAAAGTGCGGGGGCGAAGGGGGAGGGGGTAATGCAGTACATAGGATAACAGTAAAGAATAAACAAACAATAAATAAAAAGTGCGGCCAGCTGGTGGAAAGTTCCAGGGTAAGTGCAGACATCACGTGTGAAGAGCTGGCAGGGGGCTCTAGGGGCACAGAAACAACCCCCGAGTGCAAGGGTTGCCAAGGGGGCAGTGCAGGTGTTCAAATGGTGGGGAGGGGACCTGGGCCCGAGATCAGAGGATAGCCAGGAAACCAGTGCAGATTCAGTTTCAACCCAGGTGACCAGCAGGAGAGAGGAAGAGAGAAAGCATGGTTCTCTTCAAGTTTCAGAGAGGCAGGGAGGCTGTTCCAGAGGGAGGCTCCAGCCAAAGAAAGAGATCTACCACCAACTCGTTGCTTGGAGAAGCAGCTGACCCTGAGGGAGTTGGAGGCGGATGCGCAAAGAGCTAGAGAAGGAAGATATTTATGAAGAGAGAGTGGAAGATATTGAGGCCCCAGGCTCCAGAAGGCCTTGTGGAAAATGCAGAGGGTTTTGAACATAATCCTCGCAGCCACTAGGAGCCAGTGCAGAGTTTTCAGTCCTGGAGAGATACGATCCCTGGGCTTGAGGCCAAGGACAAGTCTTGCAGTCCTGTTCTGGATGAGTTGCAGAGGATGGAGAGTAGAAGCTGGCAGATTTAGAAAGAGGCTGTTGCAGTAGTCCAGCGTAGAGATAACAAGAGCTCTACAGACAGTGAGCTTCTGGGGGAAGGAGAGGAAAGTAAGAATACCTCTGAGGAGGAGCAGCTGGTAGTGTGATTTCAGACAGACAGTGAGCTTCTGGGGGAAGGAGAGGAAAGTAAGAATACCTCTGAGGAGGAGCAGCTGGTAGTGTGATTTCTTAGAGACGTCAGAAATGTGAGAAGAGTAGGAGAGTGTGGAGTCGAAGATGACCCCAAGGTTTTTAGCCTCTCAGGTGGGAGCAGGAAGAGGGCCAAGAGAGGCCAGTCAGAGAGTGACAGGCAATGAGGGAGCATGTGTGCCAATGAGGAGAATCTTGGTCTTACTGGCATTAAGGCAGAGATCATTGGCGGCACACCGCTCCTGGATAGCCGACAGACAGTCAGAGATGAGAGAAGGAGAAGAGGTGACAAAAGGGAGCCTGAAAATGAGTTGAGTGTCATCTGCATAGCACCAAAGGTTGTGGCAGAGAGCGGCAATGCGGTGGACAAGAAGTGCAAGGTATTGGTTGAACAGCCAGGGAGAGAGGTTAGACCCCTGGGGAACACCACAGATAGAGACAGAGACAGAGGAGAGGAAGTACCCCAGTTGGATCTGGGAGGTTAGGTTGGAGAGGAAAGAGGTCAGCCAAGCCAGGGCCTGATTGGTGATACCCAGGTTATCACGGAGATGGTTGAGCAGGATGTCATGGTTGACCATGTCAAAGGCAGAAGAGAGGTCAAGTAAGATGAGGACACAGGGTGTGTTGTAATCGAGGTTGGAGAGCAGATCTTCACAGATGTTCAGGAGAGCAGTTTTCATGCTTCTGACAGCTCTGAAGCCAGACTGATGCTCACAGAGACGCCCACTGATTCAGTTTGAAGATTAAGCTGGGCCAACTTTTCCAGGAGTTTGTCCGGGAAAGGAGTACATAGCATGAGAACTGTACCATCACATTATACATAGCATGCGTTGGTGTACAATGGTTATTTTGAACATTCCCAGTTAAATAGTTCATGGAGCTATAAGAGTGAAAAAGTGATTAACTGAAATCTGGTGGCAAATTCTTGTTTTGTTCTATGCATGTCCCAAAATGCAGAGTGAAATGGTATCTGATGAACTACTCGCACCTGATATGAGAGACACTAACCCAAGAGTAATGAGTTGGTTCCTAGATCTCCAATCATTTTGCTTCACTGTAGAACAGCAGATGGGGAAAGAACAGTGGAATATGTATTTTCTAAATTGTTTCTCTAAATAGAGATGGGGAACTGACCACTGTAAGGGGAAGGGTATTTGACAAATCACAGGTATTCATCCCTTTTCCCCTAGTGGGAGACCCCCCCCCCACTGTAAGGCTAGCGATGTGAGCCCACTCCGCAAGGTCCTTCCTAGGGGTTGAGGCAAGTGGAACCTCAGTGGGAGAGACATCTACAACACCACCAAACCAAGCCCATACAGACTTCAATATGTTTGCACAACTTCACTGTGAAGATGATCCATATTACCACAAGCTATCTCTGTACGGTACAAAATTAAAAAACAAAGGCAATTTAAATATCCTCACACACATCACTACATTGACCTTTGTATCGCCATTTCACCATCCCTATGGGGACTTCAATATCATGACACAGCAAACCTGCAGGGACTTCATTAGAAGTGCACATAATGTTGGGACTATTCTCATGATAATCCCAGTTCATGCAGTACGTAAATCAGTATCACACCCAATTCATGTGAAGTATATGAAGACATTAATATCACCATAAACTGTGTATGCCGAACCTTTCAACAAGTACGGCAAACTCAGTCAGCTTTCCCATCTGAAGCAAGCCTTCAAGTGTAGCCACCCCATTGGTCTCCCAGTACTTCCTGATGTCCTGCATACGGTTGTATACTAATTGACCTTTTCACAATGGACCTCTGGGGAATTGACCTCGGGAGAATTGACCTAATTTAGAAGGTCAATTAGGACATATATGCAGGTGGAATCCCCCCGCAACACCTACACCCAATCCAAAACCCCCTGCAACCCCCCACTCAATCCCCTTATATTATTTATAATCCAAAACCAACCCAATACATATATAAAATAACTAAAATGATATAAAGGTCAATTGTGCAGAAGGTCAATTAGGACCACTATAATTAGGTCAACTGTGCAAATGGTCAATTGTAAAAGGTCAATTTGGGCAATACCCTGCATACTACTTGGTAGCACAGCAACCAGAGAGAAGTGCAGGGATTATGGGTCTGTCAACCCCCAAGAGTCCCCAGATCCTATGCCACAGCCATTTGGCCAGTGTCATAATGTGGGGTGCTCGAGTGAGGTAGGTCTTGTGTATCCACAGCATCTCTATCAGATAATATTGCCAAACCGAGGGCTGCAAAAATATTGTCTCATGGTGGAACGTCCACCAGCCCACCCGCCTCAAACAGCAGCTGCCCAGCAAGGAAGTACAGTTCAAAATAAGATATTCTGATCCTGCAAGCTACAAAGGGTCTCTGAAGCATGACCAATGCCATTCTGTTTCTACCCACTCTCCATATAATTCCCCTAATTATGGAAAATAATCTGTTAAAGAACCTCCTAGGTACATCATAGGGAACTTTTACAATATCTTCAAATATCATGCTTGTGGGGACTTCTACAACACCACCACACCAAGCCTAGCCAGACTTCAATATTTTCGTACAACTTCACTGTGAAGATAAACCATATTATCACAAACTATGCCTGTAAGGTACTTCAACATTATCAAACACCGGCAACTTAAATATCCTCACACACCATCACTGCATTGACCTTGGTATCGCCATGCACAATCCCTGTGGGAACTTCAAAATCATGACACAGCAAACTTGCAGATAATTCATTAGATTTACACATCACTTTGGGACAACACTCATTATAATCCCAATTCATGCAGTATGTAATTCAGTATCATAACACCCAATTCATGTGAAGCATATAAAGACATTAATATCCCCACAAACTCTGTGGGGACTTTAGAATCATCACACAACAGTACTGTAAAAACATCAACACACACCACTCCTGTGGGGACTTCAACCTTATTACACACCATCCATGTGGGGACTTAAATATCACAGCACACCATCTCTGTGGGGACTAGAATATCAATATACTGAATACTGTAGCATAATTGCATACATTTTGCCATACAGTTGCCAGGCTTACTTGGAAAGTTTCTGAGTTGAGGAACAAGTCTAGATGTCACTTTCCAAGTATGATAAAAAAAAAAACTCTTGGCACAGTGGTATGGGTCCTTACTTAATCACAGATAATTTAAGTAATCTGAACTATTGTGTCCAAAAGACAGACTTCCCAACTCTGTGATGTCAACTGGCTTAAAACCTGGTAGAACCCGCAAGTATACCCCCTGATGGTGGCATAAACATTGGTATTAGCGTACTTGATCGTGTCCCAATGGACCTTTTCTGAACTGACCAAATTTGTGTGTTCTAATTCTTTAGGAATTTCAGCCAATTTTAATTAAATATAGATGTGGGGTGGGATAAGGGAATAGGTTAAGTTGGGGGTGTGTGGGGGGTGGTGGGCGAAGAGGGGTCTCCCACCTGCATTTCGTTCAAACAAAAAACGAACAAAAACAATTTGGTTAAATCGGAAAAACGTATTTATTTTTTTAGTCAAATAGACCTAAACCTGAACATTTACTTAGACTTAGATTTCCCCACTCGTCTGAGGTAGATTATTTCAAAGAAGCTGAAGTATTACCATGTTAATGACTTAACCACTTCAAAGATGTGTTTGTGGACAAGCTGGGAAGAGTCAGTAAATTCATACAAAATATTGAGACCCCACCCATAGGTCTTTGAATGTTTAACCCACCAGGTTGCTAGAAAACAGGCACCCAGACTGAAGTGGAACAGATGCTTGAACACAAGTCATTGAGACTTTGCAGAGTCAGTGGCCATCACCCATTGTCTTAGTCTCTAACCCGGAGGGCCCTGGAGATTATGGATACAGATTTCTGAAAAATCAAAATAATCTCTAAACTCTAAACTAACTTGATGCATAATTGATGCCTTGTCTCAAGGAAATTATCACAAAGACCAGCCACATACATCCCTATACTGGATCTAATATAATGATACTAGCAGGTACCAATTGTGACTGAAAACCATGGGTAGCTGTCTTCGCCACTGTAGGTCAGTTTAGTTCTTTTCACAGCACTGTCCTTTGGGCCACACAGAACCCCAGCGACATTTCAGAGAGTGAAGGATCATATTTTACAGCCTGATCAGACATATTCTGATGCATATGCGTGATATTTCTGTATAGATCACAATCTGGGCTGCACGCAGGCATCATTTTCACATGGTCACCCATAGTTAAGAAATATGCGTCTAAGAATGAACCTCAATGTGAGTCATGTGGCTTTACCATAAGTAAAATATAAGGGTTTAAGTTGTGCAAAGAGACAGTTCAACCCCAAGAAGTAATTGTACAGTCCTTCCAGAAATGTCCGCTATCAACAATGAAGAGAGAACTTTGGGATTTATGTGCCTTGTTTGCTATTACCAGTGCTTTACCTCACATGTTTCAGCCCTGGAAGGCCCCCCTCAGAGACCTACCAAAAGTATCAAAGAATTACACGGTTCCTTGGACTGATGCTTTGGAGGAGGTCTTCAAGATGTTATATGTCTGCTATCCACACCCTTAATGATGCCAGGTTTTGCACCTATGTTTCTCCTCCAATTAAACACAGCTCATATTAGGCTAGGGGCCATTCTGTCCCAAGCAAATTCCATACTTTGGGCCTCATTACGACCCAGGCGGTAAGTTACCGCCTGGGTCGTACCTTTACCACCATGGCGTAAACTACGTTTACGCCATGGTGGTTGGCGGACTTACCGCCCCATTCCGAGGTTGGCGGGGCGGTAAGTCCCCAATCCCCATTTACCCTTCCCCATTCCCATTTTTGCCCCATAGGGCATAATGGGAGTGGGGAAGGCGTTAATTACGCCACCGTAAATTACGGTGGCGTAATTAACTCCATGGTCCCTTAGCGCCATGGATTTTAACACCTGCTAAAAGCAGGTGTTAAATCCTCCATGGCGCTAAGGGACCTCGGAATCAGGCGGTAAGGGTCGGCGCTGTTTACGCCGCCGTAAACCCCTTACCGCCTGGGTCCTAATGAGGCCCTTTGTGTTGGTTGTGTCGGTTGCAAGGTCCCAATTATGCTGCCTTGTCTTGTGTCTGGAGTGCCTAGAAATCAAGTGGGCCACAAAAGTAAAATATATTTGTTCAGGTCCTACATTTATATGTGACTTTCCCGACGGAGATCCCCATTCCTCATAGAAGTCAGGTTGCTCTCTGCAGTGTCCTAAACCAGCTCCATCTTTTCTCTGCACTGCCTGTACTGTACCACAATTTGGGGGCATTCAACCTTGGCAATAAGGGTTGCAGGAGTCCTGTCACCAATCCCAGACATGGGAAGGATTCTGTACTGGTGTTGGGATCAGAATGTGCAAACGCTCATCACTAATCCAAGCATGCTTTTGTCCATCTTGTCTTCTGCTCACTGAGGCTATCTAGGTTTGAGCAGCCAAGGCATACCTCTTAGAGGATGTGTGGTGTGAGGAAGAAGTTTAACACATTATTACTTTGATTAAAAAGAATGTGCAGTGTTTCAAGTATACAAATATTGTATCTGCGGTTGCAGATGAGAATGGATTGGATATGTGCAAACACCCCGACGAGAAGATCACTATTAGAACACAATAAAAGATAATCAGAGGCAGTCTGATTTGTTATATGTTTCATGTAGAAAACCCATATAACAGACAGGCTAGGGGAGCCTCTGGATGTTGCTACAATTAAAATACAATCTCTAGATCAAAGAATATTCCTGTGTTCAGACGCTAACTTTGTCATTCCTCAAAGTACATCTATGCTTTGCTGTTCAATTATAGCACTTTACTTTACTTTAATAAATGTGTTATGCACAGCCATGGACCCTAGGGCTTAAGGGCGCAACAAGACAAAACAGACAATAGAAAGTGCTCTGTAGAAATATATGGCTAACAGATTCATACGTGGTCGTGGGTGGGCAGTCATAATTTCGAAAAAAAAATGGCGACAGACAAAAATGTCGACAAAAAAATGTCGAAAAAAAAAATGTCGACTTTTGTTTTTTTTTATTATATATTTATTTTAGGGGTTCGGGAGTAAAAAAAAAGGGAAAAATTAAAAAAAATTAAAAAAAGGGGGGTTGAGATTTCGAAAAAAAAATGCATTGAAAAAAAAGTCGACATTTTTTTTTCGACATTTTTTCTTCGAAATTTTGACTTTCGACATTTTTGTTGTCGAAATTATCACTATAAACCGTGGTCGTGACCCTTAGATCCTAGGCAAACAGATGGGTCTTCAGTGTCCTTTTAAATGTATCTATTGATTCAATGCCTCTTAGCTCCAGTGGAAGGTCATTCCAAGCCTTGGGGGCAATTGCAAAAAAGGCTCCATTAGAGACCTTCACGGTTCTACATCTGGAGATGGTTACATAATTCTGATTACTATATCTCAGTAATCTGCCATAGGTTTTGGTAACCAGAGGTTCTTCCAGATATGCCGTTATTTTTCCTTGTCTGCATTTCTGTGTAATAACTAAGAGTCTAAAAAGAATTCTAGACTCGACCGGCAGCCAATGAAGAGCACGTCTTGCCGCAGTGGTGTGGTCTCTGCGAGCGAGCCCCATCATCACCCTTACGGCTCCGTTCTGAGAGACCTGTAGCCAATTGCAAACAGTTTTGTCAATACCAATTAGTAAACTGGAGCAGTAATACATTTTTGCCCCTATAATCACTCTCACAATAATTTCTGCATTGTCCTGAGAAATAAAATGTCTTAAGTGAGCTAGCAGCTTGATTTAGTAGGTGCAAGATGCCACCAGACTACTTACATGCGGTTTCTTGGTGAGGTGTCGATCGAAAATTGCCCCCATGGTTTTAACTTTCTTAAGCAGAATAATGTTTGCACCTCCTAAATAGAAACTTTCATAGGTGGAGCCCAGTTTCTGTAACATGTAGGGTGAACCAATCACCAGCAGTTCTGTTTTTTCTTTGTTTAATGCCAGCTTGTTAAGAATCATCCAAGTCTCAATCAAGGCATATGTCTTATTAATCACTGCTTCATCCAGATCATAATTACCGGACAAAGGGATAACGCACTGCTTATCGTCAGCATAGTTTGCAAATATCACGCCCTCATGAGCTAACATAGCAAATAGAAGGGCAGTGAAAATGTTGTACAAACAGGGCGAAGTGCATGCTCCCTGTGGTATACCGAACCCAATGTTGACCGCTGCAGCTTCAGCATCCTTGAGAAAGACCCTACTTTCCTGATTAACGAGGAACAAAGCAATCCATTGGGCTGCTAAGGGTGAAAAATTAGCAACCTCCCCCAACCTGGTGGACATGATGGAATGGTCCACCAGGTCGAAAGCCGCCGAAGGATCAAGCAGCATCAACATAGAAGCTTCATTCTTCTCCATACAGGCTAATAACTTAGACTTTAGCTCTAAAAGAGCCGCTCCCTCTCTCTCGAAAGCACCCACCCGCCCCCAGTGGTCGAAGTGTACGAAAAGAAGTAGTGGAACTATGTTCCCTACTGGGCTGCACCCGCTCCCCACAGACCCCAGCGCCGCGCCCCTCCCATGCACAATAAAAACCCCAAAACACAAGTGCCTGCTCTTTAAGGAAACGTCCTGTACAGTGCACTGAAAGTGCAAGTTTCAACTTCTTCCTACACTTTTATTTTAAAACGAAACCGTTCCGGAATGGTTTCTTTTTAAAATAAAAGTATAGGAACGTTAACACTGAATTAAAAGAAGTAGAGGGGCACCGCTCCTGACCGCTCCTGCCCACTTCGACCACTGACCACCCCATTCTCTCTATCCCATCCCCTACTCTCTTTACCCCATCCACCCAATTCCCCACTTTCTAACCTCACTCAAGTCAGCCCCTGCTCTCTCTACCCCAAAGCAGCACACAGTCCACTTTTTCTACCCCACCACACCCACACTCTCTCTGCTCCCACCTATCCCACCCCCTCTTTCGGCTATCCCACTCCACTCTTACGCTCACGCACCCACCCCTACTCTCTCTACCCCACCTGTCCATCCTACCCACACTCTCTCTACCCACACCTGCCCACCCTATCCCCACTCTCTCTACCTTTACCTGTCCAGCCTAAACGCACTCTCCACGCCCACCTGCCCTACACCCACTTTATCTACCTCCACTTGCCCCCTCACTCACTCCACTCAAACCAATCCGCCATATCCCCTATCTAACCATCCCACCCTACCCGCTCTCTCTATCCCACTCACTCTACCCCCGCTCATCCTTCCCCGCAAACTTTTGTTTGATTTCTTAACCAATCACTTTCACCCTTTCTTGCTCATATTTCCTCTTGCCCATCATCAATTGCACCCTCTATCAATGGTTACCTCCCTTGCTCTATTCCCCTTCTCATTCACTTGCACACCTGCATCCCTTCTCGCATTCTCCTTGGGAACTTTGCACTCTTCTCCATGCACCCTGGTGCCTATAATTGTAAAATGCCAATGGCAGTAAACAGCAAAACCTATTGGCTTTGCCAATACTTGTGTTTTATTCTTGCCTCTTATTTGAAACAGGTTCCAGCAATCACACTATTGTTGCTTTTCATTATTAATTTGGAGCTTTTAATTTCAGAGTTAACATGCTCACAATATATAGGGAATTCATTTATATAGAGTGTTTCATTTCTGTTTTAACTTATAAGTGATATATTACATTTGACATATTTTGTAGCATTTGGCGGAATGAAATACAATGCTATTTAACCATGCATTTAAGTTGGAACTATCAGCCACCAAGATTTTGCTACAGTCTATGTTTCAAATTATTCATCTGTAAAAACATCAGTGCAAACAGAGGAAAGAAGAAAATGCATTAGATTTTGTGACTGGTAGAACTAACATGTTTGTTAACAAGAAGCATTTTCAAAAACGTGGTTAGTAGCTCAGACCTGAGCTTCCCCCTCCTCCACCTAGCTCTCAGCTCAAGGCCATCAAGGAGGTGTGAAATTCCAATGCTCACAGAGTTTAAGCATGACAATGGCTCTGACCTGGTGTAATCTGATCCCCAATCAAAGCCACGGCAAGCATTGGGAGACAAACAGAATGAAAGCCTAGTATCTCGTCTGTTTTAGCAATGTGAATGAAGTAGGAAAGAACACGGAAACATTTAAACGCACAGTACTGGCATATTTTCCTTTAGTTTAATTAAACATGTTCTAGTTTCTTTTTAAATCAATACAATACCGAAGAATCGGACCGCTGTAGAACTCACTTTGAAAATCATTTCAACAATTTACATCAGGGCTCACTGCTGCCGTGTATGGCACAGCACGAAGGGAAGAGAATTAGGAAACCAATTCAGTGCAGGTGAAAACCTGCAGATTTAAAAGAAGGCATGAAATATATATTTTACCCTGCCAAACATTTCTAATAAGCCTATGCCTAGCATAAGACGCACGGCTTGATTTTTTTTTTTTTTGCTACAGCCTCAAACAACCGCAATCCTAAATTGTGTTGTGGGATGACATGCACAGTTACAAACATTTGGGAAATCTGACAGTGATTACCTGCAACAGAAACTTGCTGTTTACATGCCTCTCTCAATTCAGATACGGGTCCCAAAACTCTGATATTAAGTATTAACATAGATTGGGATGGTCCTGCATGTAGCTTCCACTCTAGCTGAAATTCAGAATGCTTGTGCTAGTTTGTCACATAGCTGTTAACCTTACAAGTTTTGAAATTTGAAGTTTTGTTTATTTATAAAGTGCAAACCAGGCCCAAGGGCAACCGGGCGCATAATCTTGCAAGCAGGTACAGTAAACAGTGCAAACACAGTAAAATTACACAAACAAATATATACAATAAAATGTACAGCAAGAATTACATTGGCAGATTAAGATACAAATACAAGGAAGGTATCTGGCCCATAACTTATATTACAAATGTCAGGCAGGTCTGAACGGGGAGCCTTATAGATCATGAGAGAAGAGCCACATTTTGGCATTGTTCTTGAAGGTTTGGAACGTCGGTTCAGCTCTGATAGGAGTAGGCAGAGTGTTCCAGAGTTTGGAAGCTAAGACTGGGAGACTCACGACACCCGCTTTTTGGAGTTTGAATCTGGGCAGGGTGAGACTGTGAGTTTGGGCTGATCTCGTGGGTCGAGCGGAGGTGTGAGGTGTAAGGCGGGAGGAGAGGTAGGGAGGAGCCATGTTATTCAGGCATTTGTGGGTCAAGGCTAGGGTTTTCAAGGCAATTCTTTGTTTTACCGGGAGCCAGCGTAAATCAGCTCTGACAGAGATGTGGGAGCGTCTCGGGATGGTTAAGGCTGCTCTTAAGGCATTATTTTGTACGGTGTGCAGTTTATTGAGGTTGGACTGACTGGTCCCAAGGTAGAGAGCGCTGCAGTAGTCAATTTTGGCCATAATGAGTGTTCTGGCGAGGGTGATGCAATTGATGAGTTTAGAAAGGGACTGCAGGCGGTGATAAGTTTAAAGGTATAGGCTGATGCCGACCTTACTGCATTTGTTTGTCTGTTCAGTGAGAGCGTGGAGTCAAGGTAGACACCTAACGTTTTAGTATCTTTGGAGACCTTGATATCGTTGCCGTCAATGGTGAAGGACTTGTAGGTTTGATCTAATTTGTTAAGACGATAGCTTGATCCAAGTAATAAGAGCTTGGTCTTATCATCATTAAGGCAAAGTTTGTGATGTGCCATCCAGGCCTGGATGACCAGGTAGACATCATTCACGGCTTTGGTGTCTACGGTGTAGTCGTCCGTGATGGGAATGAGTATCTGGGTGTCGTCTGCATAGTTTGTGTAGGAGACACCCAGATAGTCAAGCACATCGAAGAGGGGCTTCGTGAATACGTTGTACAACATAGGGGACACACAAGTGCCTTGGGGAACGCCACAGTGAATGGGGGAAGGGTCTGCTGATGCTGTGGGTGAGAAGACCCTCATACATCTATTGCTCAGGAATGAGTGGATCCAGGCATTGGCAGAATCAGCGAAGTGGGCCGCAGTTTTAAGATGTTTGCACAGTATTTGGTGGTTGACCAAATCAAAGGCCGCGGAAAGGTCAAGAAGAAGGAGGAGCGCTGACTTCCCGTTGTCCTTTAGTGTCTCCATCTGAGTTTTCAGATCAATGAGGGCTGATTCAGTGCTGTGTTTAGGACAGAAGCCTGATTGTCTTAACCCCAGGAGATTGTTAGATTCAAGGTAGTCTTGAATCTGCAGGTAGCCTGCGCGGTCCAGGATCTTAAGCAAGAACTGGACTGTAGTGATTGGTCTAAAATTAGTTGGGATGTTAGGGTTCAAGGAGGGTCTTTTGAGAAGTATGATGACCCACGCATCCTTTAGGTTATCCGGGACTATACCTGACTTAAATGAAGCTTTTATGAATGCTGTGACGAACGGGGCTAGGTCGTGGGATGCTTCATTGATGATAGGTGCCGGGCAGGGGTCACCTTGGCAGTTGGACGGTTTGAGGTTATTTATGATTTTTTCTACTTCCGAGGTAGTGAGTGGGGAAAAGGAGAAAGGTTTATGAGAAGGATTGGCTAGAGGCGTATTAAGTAAAGGTGTAGTCGGTGGTTGGTCAGACTGTAGGGATTTTTGTTACAAATAAATAATTTGAGTTCTTCGATGGGGGAATTCTTGTGCCAGGGCTGCCCTTGCAAGATCTTGAAGTTTCATAAGGCTGCAAAAGTATTTTGTGGGTGCAGCAAGAATTCAAGAAGTTTACATGATTCAGATATTTATCAGACAATGCATGCGTGTTTCTGTAATGTATGGATGGATATGTGCGGGTGCTCTTGCAAATGCACTTGCGCGTTCTCAATGTCACTGGGCCTAGTAAGATAGTTGTTTTGTTCTCCCCTGTTCCCATCCCTTGCATTGTCGCGCTCTGAAACACTTGTGTATGAGCGCAATATAAATAAAATATCCTATCATATGTGGTATGCTTTGTAAAATACTGCAATAAGCTACTTTTGGGGCATTTTGTAGGGATGTAAACTTGTTCATATGCTCACTGTTTATTTGGCATTGGTTTATTATTGGACATTTTAGGAGTGGGATGAGGCAAGGAGGAATGCTGATATAATTCTGCACAATAACCTCACCCATCATCCAGCCAGTGTTGGGATTTTTGTTTTGTTTTACCTTTACTGAAGAGCCGCAAGCAAATTTGGGCAGAGTATCAACTGGCATCACTTGACAAATATCAGAATTTTTGATATTCAAATGTAGGCAGGTCTGGATGTCCTTGGAGCCTCTTGTCAAAGTTGCCATCTATAAATACTACCTTCTAGCGCTCTCCGTTTTCCCCAAGAACATTCAAATCATGAGTGGGACCCAGTTTACTTTGCACTGTTTGGCACAACAGCTACCTATTGGACGAACCACTGCACAAAGGGGATGTACAGAGCCCACCTTCGGAAAATCTGGAGAATACCATTTCCTTCGATACACATTTCTGCAAAGCAAAAGCTGCCTCCCACTCCTCCACCCACCAGACCTGCCTAGTCTTTGGGTTTTTATGCTCTTCTCCAGGTCTCTGGGGAAGAGCTTGGAGTCTACAGGTTTTCTGTGGCAGGCCCAGAGTTGCTGCGGCACCACCCATGCATCCATCCAACTGGCTACAAAAGACCAACTAATGGCGCACATATCGGGTCTTGCGACAGGCCAAGCTGAGTAAGTTAAAGCTATCGGACGTGTCACAGTGACTAACTTTGCTACTGCAGCATCTCTTGTTCGAGACAGTTCCTGGCATGTCTGTGCCCATGGCACCGCCGGCTCTAGCTGCCCTCTGGCCATAGCTGAGCCTCCCGAGCCGAGATCCATTCATCATCATCTGTCTCCAGGCCGCTGCAGCTGATCTTCTTGTTGTCCGACTCGTGCTGTGTGCGTGGGCCTGTGAAAGAAGTTTGTCTGACTCTGGTCTCGAGATGACTCGTACATGCACAATCAGTGTCATACTATTATATAATTGCATCTGTTATGCATCTCTGGGATGCTTAGACAGAACTGTTTCTAAGGATAGTCCAGGTGATGGTTTGATTGTACTAGCGCTCTTGTCAGTGCTTCAGCCTCTGATCTGGGGATATGAGCTTTAGCACACAACAAGATAGGCTATTCTATAATGCAAGTCAACAGTCGATTTAATTTAAAGCCAATGGCCTCGTTGTTCAGATGATAAAAGGGGCTCTCCTTTTAGTGTTTCTTTCTTAAACTCTTACTTTATGGCCAGGTGCCAATATTATTTTGGCTCTATCTCTACTCAGTGCGGATACTGTGTACTTACCAAATCATGCCACTTCCTGCTGATTCACTCGATTGGCCAGGACTTAGGAGGAGTCACACAAAATAGTGAATATGTTGTACTCTATTTATTTATTTATTATTTGTAAAGGGCTGAAACCAACGGCCTGGTGGCATAAGAGTGCCAACAGGACAAACATGACAAACAACAGAAAAGATACCAAACAGATTGGTAGCATATCAGGAAAGGGGCAGCATGAAGAGTCAAGACAAGAGCACAATCTTTAAGCCACGTTCAAAGCAGCCAAGAGAGACACATGCCTTAAGTTCGACGGGGAAGGGCATTCCAGCATTTGGGAGTGATATACTGAAATTCTCCCTGATTGACCATGGTCAATTTAGCTCTGGGCACGCACAGAAGGTGGGTGCAGTAAAATCGCAATGCTCTGCGAGCCAGAAACTAGGTCAGCCTGTTTGACAGATATGTTGGGCTAAGGCTCTTCAAGCATTTATGTGTTGAGGAGAGCAGACAAAAGGTGATCCTGGCATCAACTGGAAGCCAATGAAGCGCTCTCCTAGTTCAGAGATGTGAGCTCTTTTACCTAGACCTTCTACTGGCCAAACATTGATGTTTTGAACGGTCTGAGGTTTGGTCGGTGCTCCTTTCCTGATGCCCTTCAACATACTGGCATAGTAGTCTATTTTTGAGCAAAAAATGGCTCTAGTAATAGTCATGCTGTTGTCATGGGTCATCAAAGGTCTAAGTTGAGTCAACAACCTAATATAATAAGATGATGAAGAGTCAAGACTGTTAACATGCACCTTCATATTAAGTTCTTGATCAAAGACAACACCCAGTGTCCTTACTTTGGGAAGCATAGTAATAGAGCAGCCAGCTGTAAGGAACTCCCAGTATTTGGGGTCTAACTTTTTGAGCCGGGCTGCGGTACCTGTTCTCATCAACTCTATCTGGAGGCACTAAGAGCAAGACTATTGTCCATTATCCATGATTGAATCATGATCAATGGGGTAAATGCTGGAGACCTCGAGGTGAACAGTCAATTAATGTAGATCCTATTTTCTAGTAGTTCAACAGAGGGTTTGGCGTTGCTAAAAAAATTATCTTTAACAAGCACAACCATCAGGTGGCTTGTGATGCTTCAGTGCCCAAGAACAGAAAGTGTGCTGAAGGTTAGGTACAATGCAGATGTCAGTTTATTTGGAGTCGTGGCCCAGCACCTAAAGTACACACATGACAGGCTGCCTCCTTACTTGTGTGGTTAGTCATAGTTTTCTAGGAACTGTAGTGGATGCTGTCACCAGCCCGTGGTGGTAACGCTCATCAGCTCCATCAATCAGGGGGTCCAGAAGCAGATATTCTCCTGTGTGTGGCCCCAGCACATAAGCACATCAAAGCTCCGCCAGCATCGATCAACAATGCTTACCACTGCAGCTGCAATCTTGCTCAAGGCAAGTCCTCATTCAGGCAGCAGTCTCTCTTGCATGGGAGGGGGGAATGGCCTGGGATAGTCAAATCCAGTGACCCACCACTATAGTATACATGAGAGTAACACTGCATCTACTAAACTACTCCACAATGTCTCTCTGGCATTCCAACCATATACCCCAGAACTTGAAGCTGTTTATCTCACCCACCAGGCTACTAAAACCAGCTCAGATCAGAATGGGGACCTGCATGGAGAATGTTCACTCAGGCCCCTGTCATGAATATGCCCCCTTTTCTCTATTTCTATGAAGCCACAAAATAATAGTCATGTCCCCATGCTGTGGTTAAAGGCTTTGTATGAATTTGAAGGGGATTGGATGCAGTATGTTTTAGGACACAGACAATAACAATGTAAAGAAAGGCTCCAAATTACCCACCGGATTAGCAGGACTAACATTGACCAAATTCCCAAGTCCAGGGAGCTTGAAAAACTTTTTATTTATTTTATTTATTTATTTGGATTTGTATAGCGCACATCTGCCCATGGGCATCGTGGCGTTTAAAGCAAACTTACTTGTTACAGGCGTACATGGAGTAAATACAGATACAGTGCAGAGCATTCATGCATATATACTTACAGTTGTGCTTAATTAAGTACAGTAGGATAGGATGGAGTTAGTTAAACAGCGTGGTTTTAAGTACTTTACGGAAGGCGTGGTATGAGTTTTCGTTCCTTAGCGCGGTAGGGAGTGCGTTCCAATTTTTAGGTGCTAGGTGTTGAAAGCTAGACCCACCGGCTTTGCTTCTTTTGAATGTGGGTACATATATCTGGTTCGTCAAATGTGACCTGGTGGGTCTGATGGATGAGTTAAGAGTGATTCTTTCAGAAAGATAGGGCGGAGCCTTGGCGGAGAGGCATCTGTGGGTGATGGCCATGGATTTGAATAGTATCCTTTCTTTTATGGGTAGCCAGTGAGCTTCTTTCCTGGCTTGAGAGATGTGTTCCCTTTTTGGGATGCTTAGGGCTGCTCTTAGGGCATTGTTTTGTGTTACTTGCATTTATTTTAGGTTTTGTGCAGACGTACCTAGGAAGAGAGCGTTGCAGTAATCCAATTTGGTGCCTACTGTGGCTCTGGCTATGGCCAGGCAGTTTTTAGTGGATAGGAAGAGTTTGACAGCGTTGATTACTTTAGTGGTAAGTGTAGCAGAGGAGGATATGGCATTGACTTGTCGTGTCATGGAAAGAGTGGAGTCAAGGTATACTCCTAACGTTTTAACTGCAGTGGAGACTGTGATGGTGGAGTTGTCTATGTTGAAGGATTTGTACCGCGGTGGGAGTTTGTTTAGAGTTTCTTTGGTGCCAACTAGTAGGATCTCTGTTTTGTCCCCATTTAGGCAGAGGCCGTTGGCTGCCATCCAGGTTTGGATGGCTGTATAGATCTTGGTTAATTCTGCTGCGTCATGTTCATAGATCCCTGTGAGAGGGAGCAGGACTTGCGTGTCGTCAGCATAATTTGTGTAAGCTATGTGACGACGGTCCAAGTCATTGAACAGTGGAAGGGTGAAGATGTTGTATAAGGTAGGGGCGGTGCAGGACCCTTGTGGGACGCCACAATGGATAGTGGTAGGGTTAGCGCTGGCCGAGTCAGAAAAGACCTTCATGAGTCGACCCTCGAGGAATGATTTGACCCATGAGATGGCTTCTGGTGAGAAGTGGGCTTCATTTTTGAGTTGCGTGCCTAGAATATCATGATTGACCAAGTCAAAGGCGGCAGATAGGTCTAGCAGGAGCAGGAGTGCAGGTTTGCCTTTGTCCATGATGTCATTTAGTTGGATTTTGAGATCTAGTAGGGCCGATTCGGTCCCATGTCCCGGGCGGAAACCCGATTGCCTTTTTCATAATATGCGATTTTCTTCCAGGTATTGCTGTATTTGTGTGTACTCAATTTTGTCGAGGATCTTAAGCAGGAAGGGAACGGTTGTGATGGGTCTATAGTTGTTGGCGTTTTCAGGATCTAGAGTGGGTTTTTTGAGAAGAGGGCGCACCCAGGCTTCTTTTAGGCTGGTCGGGACTGAGTTTGTATTGAAGGATGCATTGATGAAGGTTTTGAGAAATGGGGCTAATGTTTCTACGCAGTCTTTAATTAGTTTAGCGGGGCAGGCGTCGCCTTTGCAATTAGAGGGTTTGATTCTGTTAACAATATCGACTACCTCGTTTTCTGAGACTTCTCTAAATTTGAATGGAGTAATGGGATTTGTCTTTTTATTCTCAGTCATAGTTTCTGTATGGGAAGCTAATAAGATATGCTGAGTAAGATTTGTGTGATGGTCTAGGATTTTTTCTTGGAGGAGTTCAATTTTGTTTACGAGGGCGCACTGTATGGTGTTACACCAGGCTTGGTCCTTAACAATCTCTTGAGACTTGGTGGCCGGCGTGGATAGTTCCTTGAAGATGGCGAAACGTTGTGGATTTGGCTGCTATAATACTTTTTTTGTATTGGGTGGCCAGTGATTTGTAGGCGGATAGTGATGCTGCGTTAGGCGCACTTTGCCATAAGTTTAGGGCTTTGCGTTTTTTGGTTCGTAATTCTGTTAGTTCTGCTGAGAACCAAGTATTTGAGTGTTTGGTATTTTTTGATTTTTTCTTTTGTAGAGGGGCAATGATGTCTAAGGCAGTGCTAATGGTGGATTTGTACTTATCCGCCAGAGCAGCAGGGTCTGGTGTGGCAAGGAGGTTGGTAGTGAGGGCCTCTAAGTAAGGAGCAATGTTTTCTTTGGTGAGGTTCTTGGCGCTTCTGGCTAAGGCTGGTGGTGCAGGCTTGAGTTTTTTTATCGAGTTGTTGGGTGTGGGGATGAGGAAATGAATGAGAAAGTGGTCGGACCAGGGGGTGGGTGTGACGGAGCTGATGTCGATGCCACAGTTATGGTCGGCTATCCAGTCAAGAGTACGTCCTTTGTTGTGGGTATGATGGAGTATTTCTGTTCAAAGCCCATTTCTTGGAGAGCTTGTGCTAATGTAGTGGATGGTCTATCTTTCAGGTCGTGGAGTCCCAAATTAAGGTCTCCTAAGAGAATAGTCTTTGTAGTAGTTTTAAGGTTTCCCCCAGCAGATGTGAGAGGTTATCCTGGAAGTCCAGTATAGGGCATGGCGGGCGATATACTAGATTAAAGGTGATGGTGGTATTGGGAGAGAGTGCGATCTTGGCCGATAGAGCGTCTACGTTCTCCCCTATTTTGTGGGAGAGTTGTCTTATTTCTAGGTGATCTTTGACTATGAGGGCTACCCCCCCACCTATGGACAGTGTTCTGTCCTGTCTAAGGATGGAATATCCTGATGGGATCGCTAGGGAGATAGCTGGCCCTGCGGCATTGTGTAGCCAAGTTTCGGTGATGGCGAGAATGTCGAGGTTGGTAAGAAGGTCATGAATTTCTGTGGCGTGGGCAGGGAGGGATCTGGCATTAATTAGCGCACATTGTAGGTCTGGGCCTGGCGGTGGGGTGGTAATCCGCCCTTTGGCTGTCTTCTTGGTATTGTTCATTTTGTGGTGTTTGGAGGTAGGTTTGGTTTCAGTCTTTGCTGGTGGGGTTTGTGGTGCGGTTCTGGAGCGGAGGCCTAGTATTTGATTTCTGGAGTTAGTGGCTCTAGGGCGCGTCGTGCAAGGGCTAGGCTTGAGATAAGTGGGTTTGGTGAAGAAGGATGGAAGGAAAGGCGTGGGGGGGATGAGTGTGGAGGGTGGGGGTGTGGTGTTGGCCATGGTGAGAGGGCACCGGGCAGCAGTCAGCTATCATTTTAGGGTAGGGCACCAATCATTTGGCTGGGCATGTGCGATACAGTTGCTATGAATGGGAAACACAGACAGTGGCTAGGCATGGGCAACACAGTGGCTAGGCATGGGCAACACAGTGGCTAGGTATAGGCAACAAAGGCTAGGCATGGGCAACAAAGTGGCTAGGCATGGGCAACACAGTGGCTAGGTATAGGCAACAAAGGCTAGGCATGGGCAACACAGTGGCTAGGTATAGGCAACAATGGCTAGGCATGGGCAACACAGTGGCTAGGCATGGGCAACATAGTGGCTAGGCATGGGCAACACAGTGGCTAGGTATAGGCAACAGTGGCTAGGCATGGGCAACACAGTGGCTAGGCATGGGCAACACAGTGGCTAGGTATAGGCAACAAAGGCTAGGCATGGGCAACACAGTGGCTAGGTATAGGCAACAATGGCTAGGCATGGGCAACACAGTGGCTAGGCATGGGCAACACAGTGGCTAGGCATGGGCAACACAGTGGCTAGGTATAGGCAACAAAGGCTAGGCATGGGCAACACAGTGGCTAGGCATGGGCAACACAGTGGCTAGGTATAGGCAACAAAGGCTAGGCATGGGCAACACAGTGGCTAGGCATGGGCAGCACAGTGGCTAGGTATAGGCAACAATGGCTAGGCATGGGCAACACAGTGGCTGGGCATGGGCAACACAGTGGCTAGGCATGGGCAACACAGTGGCTAGGCATGGGCAACACTGTTGAGTGATTAGCAGTGGCTAGGTGTAGTTTTTAAGTAATTATCAAGCATTGGTTTCCAGAGTGCACTCCAATCAGTTAACAGTGGAATAGCAGTCTATGCTGGTGTAGTTAATAGGGCAGTTATAGAGAAACTACCAGGGGTACCTCATTTTCTATGAATCCTTATGTTTGAGCATGTCAGGTGCACCAGTGGCACGTAGAGTGGCTCAGCAGTCTTTCTCCTGATTGACGGTGTGCATTTTACTTACAGTTCACATCAAGGACTTCCTGGGGCTGGCGTGAAATATGGTATGTTTCCTTCCAAAGTTTATTGCGGTTCCCTTGCGGGACCGCCGCGGACAGGCGCAGACAGGCCCTTAATGTTGCGGCCCTTGCTGGAGCGGCCGGCTTCCGCCTCCGGTTCGGGTCTGCAACAAAAATAATGGCGCGTGGCCAATCAGCTGTGCTGGGCGGGGAGTGGAGGGATCAGCTGTTCTCCGATGAGAACATGGCGGCCATCTTTGTATGGCTGCTGCGGGCCTCTTATCCGGGTGCTGGGGCCGTGGTGCACGGGATCGGGTCGAGGGAGAGTAGCTTTCCTGGATGAAGGGAAGGCTTCTTCCCGTGCTTGTGCTGAGGTGCACCGCTGCGAGGCTTCGTGCGCAGCGATGAGCGCACGTTTTTCCAGGTGGTGCCCCGGGTGGGGGGGCTCCTGCCCTGCCCTGGGTGGCTGCCTGAGTGACTGGGACAGGCGCAGACAGGCCCTTAATGTTGCGGCCCTTGCTGGAGCGGCCGGCTTAAAGGTGTCTTGTGCATGATACGTTACATTGTATATCCTATATTTAAAAGCATCCTAAATAGTTATTTAATTTCAGACTCGTGTAAAGGGAATGCAATGACTTCAATCCATAAAACATGCTGCTCACATGGATGATCTTTTTAGACCCTTTTATGAAACCTATCCTGGCAGAGTTGTAAGTGTGAAAAAGTAAGAATCTTATCCAAGTATAAAAGGCATGTTTGCAGAAGCGCTTTTCCACCATTAATTTTATTTTATTCTATTGTTTAAAGCACAGACCTAGCTCGAGAGCAGCACAAGGCTTCAGGACAGATTGCCCCGGAGCAGACAATGCAGGCTCATAGGGGTCTTCTAAACTGGTTTGCCAATGTATCATCAGAAATTCATAAAGTGGAGAGAGCCACTCCCTGGGCCAAGTTAGAATCTTGAAGTATCTTAAGGGATCGCTTTATAGCATAACTTTATCTCACCACTTAAATAATTGCACCCAAATTAAAAATACAAAGCATGGATTTTTAAACATTTGTTTATCTGTCAGGTGTCCCTAATGAATTGGGTCAGGACTATATTTTGCCCCTCATCGTGTCCTCTTTTCCTGGCAGGTTTGACAAAATATGTGCTACAGAAACATGCAATTAACTATAGTTTATGAAGGCTTATTATATGCGGATGCACCTATAGTCAATGTATACCTATTATCTTGCAGAGGCAACTATGAATATAGGTAGAAAGCATTCTAGAATATTGGGATCAGATGCTGCTCATTTAAGAACGTACCCTCAGATACCCTAGAACACAGTTTTGTAATACCAGCAGACTACAATGTTGACGCCTTATTATCAAACTTCAACCAAACCATGAAGGAATTGATAGACATAAGACACAGAAAAATGCTGCTGAAAAACACATAAACCCAAGGACCGCCTCCCTTTAATGGCATGATGTAGTGCATGCTGGGCATTCACCAATGAAGCTAAAACTCTGTTTGCCATGGCTATCATGGAAGCTGCTAACAGGAATCAAGCCCTTTTTGTGCCAGTCAAACACTGTTCCAAGACATTGACTTACACAGTAATTGCAGTTTCCACAGAAAAATGTAACAAAATTAACACATTTTCCATCACCAACATATATAAAATCAGGTAACATACCGCTCACGGTCAGCCTCATGCAACACAACCCCAGACATCCTTCACAACCCTTAATCACAAGGACTATACTGATACTCTTCCATCATCAATATTGGCCTCATACAAGGACCATCCTTACCACTTCCATCATGAACTAGTTCTCAAAATCTGCCCTTACCCCAGACTCCAAAAACACAATGCCTCACTTGAACTAGCCAATTTCCAGAGCACCTTAAACATAGGGTTAATGTGCCCAATCCTCAGAAACCCCACTCTAAACTCAGACAACCTTACTAAATACTGACCAATCAATATCCTTTGTGTCATTGGTAAAATCATAGAGCAGGCAGTTTCCAATCAACTCTCTAATTGGATTAACCAATATGGCCACGTACATGATTACCTATGTGGTTGTAGACCTAGTCGCAGCATGTAAACTGAGACATCCAGGTCATACAAGATGATTCTCCAAATCATAAATAAATATGACTCCTGCCTCTTGGTTTTCCCTAACCTCTCTGCCACGTTGAACATGGTTGACTATTGCAAACGTACAAGCCTACTCTTAGATAGAATGTGGTTCATAGGTACAGTCCTCAACTGGTATGTCTCCTAGCTCTTGGAGAGATACATAGCAGTTCAGATGTGTAACTTCAGTCCAACCATCACCCAGTCACCTGAGGAGTTAGGAGGGCCTTAGTCGCAACCACTCATATATATGCCTTGTTGCATCTGGAAGGTATGACTGTCAATCATCTAATGCCTGCTGTACCCTACTCTGGCCAGAATTCTATTATTTTCTCCAGGGTTATTTGACTAATTGCAGGTATTCGTCCCTTTGCCCCAAGGGGGAGCCCCCCTGTGAGACTAGGGAGATGTTCCCACACTGCAAGACCCCCTAGGGGGTCGAGGAAAGTGCCCCCTTTGGGGACAAGGACTCTCATTCCTTTGAGGAACTCCCTAGGCCATCTAGCATGGCTGCATACATGTTAGATCAAATTGTGTGGCATCTTTACTGTTGGCTGAAGGCAATGCAAAAAAGAAACCCATTTGTAAGAGAAAAGGAAGATGTCTCTTTAACAAGAGACATATATTACCTGGACAAGTAGGAGAGAAGGAGGAGAGCCTTGTGCTCAGGGAAAGCCCCCTGACATCATTACGCCTTGTGGAGGTCAAGCAAAGGCATGGCGCGGAGCCTGCAACTTTCAACTTGGCAGATAACGCCAATACAAGACGCCAGAGGCATGGCGTCTGCAGATGCAAGGAAAACATTGTGAAGAAGGAAGAGGAACAATCCAGTTTAATCCTTACTTAGAAAGAATTTTACAGAAACTGGTGGAATCCATTGGGCAAAATTGGGATACAATGATACCCAGGGCCCTATTCGCAGTCCAGAAGACCCGTCAGACTTCCCTGGGGTGTTTTCCCTTTGAGCTACTCTATTGAAGGGAACCCAGGATGTTTTGGAAATGTTGAAGAAACCTGGGAGGAGAGCGAGGAGGCCATCTTACCCATTTCCCAAATGGCCCAGAAATTAAAAGCGCATATGGCGTCAGTAAGGGAAATTGTAAAAAGACACTTAGGTCAAGCTCAAGAACAGCAAAAGGCAGTATATAATAAACATGATGTAACCCGATCCTTTTCTATCAGGCAATCAGTTTTAGTTCTCCTTCTGACAGTGGATAATAAGATAATTTCCTATGAAGTCCTAGAAAAAAAAGTCCCCTGTACTATCAAATCGCCCAAGCTGGTAGGCGTCAGAAAACTCAAGTCTATCTTGTTAATCTCCTGAAAGAATGGAAAGTAGATCCCAGTGAGAAAGCTACAGTCACTATGGCACCCCTCCTTACTGATCCAGAAATTGAGACCCAATTGATTTGACCTCAGTTGCCATTATCCCATGAAGAGGACCTAGGCGACTTACTGGCTCAATTCCCTTAAGTGTTTTCAGAACAACCAGGGAGGGTCGATAATTTGTTCCATTTCTTCCTCACACCAGCAGGGAAAACTATCAACCTAAAGCCTTACAGGATCCCTGAGGCCAGAAGAAACATTATTGAACAGGAGATAGAGGAGATGCACAAGGCTGATATCACCGAGCCCTCTGAGAGTCCTTAGTCCTCCCCTATTTTCCTAGTTGCCAAACCTGATAACTTGTGGCAATTCTGTATGGATTTTAGGAAGCTGAAATAAATCTCCATCTTTGACGATTATCAAATTTCATGAATTGACGATTTAATCGAGAAGTTATGGACAACCAAGTACATTTCTATTTTCGATTAAACAAAAGGATACTGTCTGGTCACCATAAATTTAGCACACATGGAAAAGACAGCATTTTCAACACCACAAGGCCTTTTCCAGTTCAAAGTCTTACCCTTTGGATTACACAGAGCTCCTGCCACCTTTCAACAGCTCATAGATAACATACTGAACCTATGCACTGCTTTCTGTGGGGGGTCTCCACTGTAAAATATCTCAGATACTTTGTGGGGAATATTCTAATCCAACCTCAAACTGAGAAAGTAAGTGGTGCAAAAAAACACCAACCCCTAAAACCAACCAGGATCTCCGATGGGTCTATCCAGATATAACAGAAGGTTTATCCCCAACTACTCCACCCTAGCTGCTAAACTGACAGACAAACTAATAAACTCACGCCCACAGAAATTGGATTGGAGTATGCAAGACCAAGCAAGTTTCGGAGGGCTGAAGACAATTCTATATCAGGAGGCTGTCCTTAAGATGCCATACTTTAATAAAGAATGTATTCTGCAATCAGATGCATAGAAAGTAGGCTTGGGTGCAGTGTTCTCTCAAGGGTATGAAATAGTTGAACCTCTGGTCTTATATACCAGCCAAAAACTCTTTTCCAGAGAGCAGTCCTGTGCCACCGTGGAGCTCAAAACACTAGCCATAAATTGGGCCATCGCACATCTGAGGTACTACCTCAAAGGAAGGAATTTCAGGTTGCTTACTGACCACCCACCATTAACCTGGATGAGCCTGAGAAAAGACACTAACCCAAGAGTAATGAGATGGTTCCTGGAACTCCAAACATTTTGCTTCACCACAGAACATCGGAAGGGGAAAGAACAGTGGAATATGTATTTTCTAAATTGATTCTTTCATTAGATGGGGGATCCACCACTGTAAGGGGAAGGGTATGTGACAAATCACAGGTATTCATCCCTTTTCCCCAAGTGGGAGACCCCCCCCACTCTGAGGCTAGTGATGTGAGCACACACTGCAAAGCCCTCCCTAGGGGTTGAGGCAAGTGGGACCTCAGTGTGAGAGACTTCTACAACACCACCAAACCAAGCCCATAGAGACTTCAATATTTTCGCACAACTTCACTGTGAAGATAATCCATATTATCACAAACTATCCCTGTAAGGTACTTCAAAACTACAAAATATTGGCAATTTAAATATCCTCACACACCATCACTACATTGACCTTTGTATCGCCATTGCACCATCCCTGTGGGGACTTTAATATCATGACACAGCAAACCTGCAGGGACTTCATTAGAATTGCACATAATGTTGGGACTATTCTCATTATAATCCCAACTCATTCAGTACGTAAATCAGTATCACACCCAATTCATGTGAAGTATATGAGGACATTAATATGACCATACACTCTGTGGAGACTTATCACACAACAGTGATGTGAAAACACACACCATCCATGTGGGGCCTTACATATCACAGCACACCATCTCTGTCGGGACTTCAATGTCATTCTGATTCCTACTGAATACTGTAGCATAACTGCATATGTTTGGTGGTTAAAGGGGGCATTTTCCCATCAAGGAAAACACCTTTTGATTTACAAACAAGATACTATTTTCAATGTAAGGAAAATAAATCCACATAACCCCAATTGCCTATTTGGGAGTGGCTCACCCTATTGAATTGTGGTGGTTTCGAATGAGTAGCTCTGTATCAATGGGGATAATTCAATATGTGCATCTGGCTGGCTGTGTGCCCAAGGCTTAAAAAGGCTGGGTGGCCATTTGGGCTCAGGAGAAAATTCTGCTTCCTCTCTGTGACTTTGTCTATGTCCCATTTGGCTCTGGTGGCTCTAATAGCTCAATTGGTCAAGCGGTTCTCAGTCAATGATTCTGTCTACCTCTTCTGTGGTGAAACAGTGAGATGGCTTACTCAGGGAAATTCCAGGTTTGGGTCTATGTCTAACCTAAGCAGGAAGTGTCTCATGTGGAGCCTGAGTTTGATTGTGGTGAGATCAGTTGAAGCAGTTGTACCTATTGTGCCTTTCTCACCATACGTTGTTGTTACTGCCCTCATAAAACGTTTGGGAACCATACAAGGAGAGAATGAGGAAGCAGCTTTGCAAGGGTATTGTCCCTAATGAATTTAGAAGGTGGTAGGTGGGTATGGGGAAGAGACCACTGACAAACCCTACTCAGTCTTCCTCCAGGTAACTAAAGCCACTGGCCTAAGGGTCCTGGTAAGCTGGACTTCCTGGTCTCCATGCAGGTGTGGCTCAGATAATGAGCAGCATGGAACTGGCCCACCACAAATTATGGAGGATCAAAGCTAGCCCTGTGATAAGACTGAGTGCTTTCTCAGCTGCGGCAAGCCGTTCAGTAAGTAAACCAGGTTTGGATTTAACTGTCAAAGGGAAGCATAGTTTCCCTTTGACAGCTTTCAGTACCCTAGTAGGCATGCCCAATGGGCAAAACTGATAAGTGTTATTGTGTGGCTAGACTGGCCTGCATTGGTGCAGCCCACCTGAACATCTTTTCTTATTGTGGTATGGCATTTTGTGCCAGGCACCAAAGTTAAAGGATCATGATCAGTGTTATTATATGGCTAGATTTCCCTACATTCGTGCAACCAGTCTGCAAATAGAAATGCTGTGGCATGGCATTTCTTAGTGGCATAAGGAGGTAAGCCAACATGAGTGTTCTTAAGTTGACATAATAGCGTACATTGGTGAAGGCAGGCTGGATATAGTCTCTTATTGTGGCATTGCATTTTTTACTGTCACAGCTAACAGGAGTATGTTTTTTATCTGGTAATACTGGCATATATGTGTTCAGTCTGCATGGACTTGTATGGGCACAGCCAGCATGAACATTTTTTTAAACTTGCAAATATTGTGCACAATGGCATCATGGAAACGAATTGGAAAATGCTTCTGTTCATTGTTGGTGACTTGCAGTCATTGGAAGTGTTTGTGTGTTACTATACAACATCTATTGCAAACTGAGTGTCTTTTTACCCTATTTGTTACAGAAAATGTGCTGTAAAATGCACTATTTTAGCCTATTATATAAAAAATGTTTTCAGGGAAGGAACTCACACGAGTCCCCCTTTGTTAGTTCATGCTCCATCGCTATACTCAGTCACTCCACCATATTCCAACATACACCTGTCCAATAAAAAATTCTTACAAGCCACCACTGTCCCTAGTGTACCCACTAGCTCAAGGAACAGGGTCAGGACCCAGACTTTTTCACAGTATGAAGAAAACTGTTGACAAGCACCAATCTGAATAGTATTGTATTAGTTTATTACAAAAACATGATCACTGAGGATAGAATCGAAATATTTCATTGCAAAATCTAAAACGTAGATAACGCTGACATTTACTTGCAGCTTTCCCATCCCTTTATTTTACCTGTGCTTATGTTCTTTCTTCCAGCAGATTAAGGTCTGCATACATTTGATAGGTACATGGTACGCCACCCCATGGGCAAGCCTTTGTGTTCTACTGTGCATACCACTGTGCTGGCAATTTGGCACAGTATAAACCATGATAACATAACATAGCATATAATGCCAAAACCTTGCATATTACAGTACATACCCATTCTGATGTGCACCCACCCGTGCCATCCAGTGCATCCTTCCCTTCAGTGCTAGGATTCCCAAAGCTCTGTCATTGAGTGGATCCCCCATTTCTATAGTGGGGGGATAGTCTTACTACGCTGAATGGAAGACAGTTGTAGACGGGCTCAGCAATATACGTTTATGACACAACTTTTAACTTTAAAAATGTAACTCACCTCTTACCTGTCTACAGCAGCCCCCACTTGCCTAAGATCTGCCAACCAATTCTAGAAGGGGCCAGTTATCTTTTAATAGAATGGACAACTGTTTTGGTCAGAGTGTGCCAGTTTCATTACTACACTAGTCTTAACCAATGTTACTAAGCAAATATGATTTCAAACATGTTAGTTGCAGCATATCTTACCAAAAGGACCACCTTGGTTAATACACAAGCAGTCTGTTCTGGATAGTGATGAATTGTAATGTGTGATTGTGGCTGACTTTTTCATTGGTGCCTGGACTAATTGTATGCCCCAGTTTGAACCTGCCTTGGTGCACCATGGTGGGAAGTGGACTTGAGATAATAATGCAAAGGTTAGGATGGGATTCCCCAAAAACCTATTGGTAAGAAACACAGGGATATGACTTTTAGCAGACAGAAAAGGAAACGCAGACAGCAAAATGCTGGTGTACGGTTTGTTTAGTTGATCTTAAGCTTTTTCCCTTCTCCCAGTACACCAGCGGATTTTTACATTTGTATATACAAAGGGGTAATCACACAATACAATTTACATTATTAACCTACCTAAACAGCTGAATTACTAAAAACAGTACAGAAAAGAGTCCTTTTAAAATATAAACAGTTCTTCCAAAATATAAAAATCCTTAAGGATATATGTAAAAGTCTCCATACAGTGTGCTGTAACTATGTTTAAAACAACATTACTTGGGAGCCAGCTAGGCTAGGGCTGTCACAAGGTATTTTCTGCTGTGCGTATGTCTCTTCCTCTGTGGCTTATGCCAGGTGCAGCCCGGCATTGATGGCAGCCTGGGGGCGGGGGCCCAAACCAATGCTCCACCCAGGCTGCGTCTGCCAGATGCAGCCCCAGGAGTCTCAGAGGCCCGTCTTGGCAGGGAGCAGGCCTTAAATCATTACACAGCGCTCCCCTCTCTACCAGAGAGTGCCACGCCTGACAGAGGAGGGTGAGTGGGGGGTAATGACTGGGGGTGCTCCCCGCTCACAGAGCCATGTGGAGCCAGGCCACGGCAGTGACAGGAGTGCCAGGAGGCAGTGGTGGGTTCTGGCACTCCCCTAACTGTCTGGGGAGAATCACCCTTTCAGGTCGGGCCCGCAGAGGTGAAAAAGAACTATCAAAGGTGCAGGGAGGAGTGCTGCTCAACCCTCCTCAGTGAAGGTTGAGACCAACTGTCCCCAAGGCGCTCTGCTCACGCCGCACACCTTTTCCTTTTTTAAAGAATCCCTGTGTGGCATCACATGTGGATGTCTTTTACTCTAATTTGTTGCATGCTTCCCCCCCATTAAAATATCCTCAACCTTGAGGATAGTCTTGACCTGAATTATGAATCTATCTAGCTAACAACTAGCTCCACACAACCTCCACTCTGCATCCAACCTGAGACTAGGTGATCTGCTCCTCACTGTTTCCTCCCCTGATAGTTTGGAGTTCCCTTTCCCACCCTCCCCCTCCGAATACCCTAACAATAATAATAATAATAATAATAATAATAATAATAATAATAATAATAATAATAATAATATAAAAATAATTGAGCCATGATTTATATCTACAGTCCACCTGCCACAGTACCCCTGAACGCGTAGACGCCTGCACTAAAGAAGGAAGAATGGAAAACTGAGGATCAGGCAATGGGAAACTCACATTGGACCCCTGGTGAATCCGAAGTTAGTTTCATGACAGTCCTGCTCTCCCTGGTGGCAGGACAAAGATCAGCCGGGGCCTCATCTAGGGTTTGTCCATGGCCTGGCGATCAACCCTGTACCAACTCAGGGTCCCTATATTCCAGTGGAGGAATGGGTAAGGGATCCCTACTGCATCCAACTTAGCAGGAGCGCAATGTGATCAGGAATAGTCTCAAATGAACACTCTCAGATTCAGGTTCACGTCCTCTCCTCTCACTGCTGGTGTCAGCTAAAACTCATCCTGGACTTGGAGCAGAAAACTCATCCTGGACTTGGAGCAGATGGTTCCGGTGCAAGGTCTTGATGTTTCTTGGCTGTCCTCCTAACCACAGTCAGTAGACAGGCAGCACTCCCAATTGATGCTCAATGATGAATGGTTGAGACTCCCACGTGTGACTCATCTTCTTCTGTCCACTCTTTCCCAGGCTGTGGATCAACACACAATCACTAGGCAGAACACTTGCATCAATGTGCAAGATGAAAGGCAACTGAGGATCCGTGTAGCCCAGAATTGGTTTGAGGATTCGAGGAGCTCAAGTAGTGAGGGGCCGCTTCTCCTTGAATGCCTCCTGGCATTAGTCGGTCCACCTATCATCAAAGGGCTCATGTGGATTGTGTAAATGGTCTGCAGAGTTGATGGTAATCCTGCAGCTCATCTGGTTAGGCAGGTATCCTTTGATGAGGACAACAAGTGGTCGTGCGATGTTGGCAAATCCCACAGCAACTCTACATAGCAGTTAAAGAATTCAAGGAAACTCTGTGACTCCTTCAAGTTCTGAGGTCTTGACCAGGTGAGGAGGGCTTCCGTCTTTGAGGGATCTACAGGAATGCTGTCTACAGCGATAATGTTTCCGCTGCATTTGATGCTTGTCCAGCAACACTGGCATTTGTTCACACTGACCTTTAGCCTTTGCTCCCTTAGGCGATCAACACCTTCATGAGCCCCTTGTTGTGTTCCTCCAGGGTCCTTCTGAACAAAATAAAATCATTCATGTAAACCATTACCTTCAGGTGGTTCATGTGACTGACAGTCTTTTACATGAGGTGTTTCCTGAGGAATTTGCACAATCCAAGCAAGCAGGAGAATGCTGTTTTCTCAACATCCACCGGATGCATTGGGATTTGGTAGTACCCACTCCGCAGGTCCATGACCAAAATCGGTTTTCCCATCCTGATGTCCACCTAGAACGTCACATAGGACTACCATTTTAATACCAATATAGCTCAACATACGAAATATTTTCCATAGCCTTTATTGATGGAACTAATGACAAATGTTGCCAGTACTTGTAACATAACCATATGTGTTTACAGCTTGCTTGCCACTTCTTTGATATATGAAAATACATGCAAATATCAATCTAATATTGCAGCCGCGTTGAGCATAGAACTGGTATTTACTGCTTACTGTTATTTCTACGCCTTCCCACAATTGCTGATTCTTGTGCATGTGAATGTATACTTGCATGATCAATATTTAGGGAGTCTACTTTACTCAATTCTCATTAGGACACCCAATATCCAGCCATATGTATTGAGTGATCTTAGCCTTGGTCTCCACTTGCTAGGATTCTTTGCCAAGAAGGACCCTTTTTGGAATATTGACTTCTTTGCGCCTAATGGTTGCATTCACCATACTATAGCCAACCTCTTGATACCTATCAACCATGATCCTGATTGATCCTGATTGAGCCCTGCTTTTTGCCTACTGTACTGCTGTAATCCTGGGCGAGCCCCACATTTGCCTTTTGTATTACTGTATCCCTGGGAGAGCCCTGCATTTCCTTATTGCACTATTGTATTCCTTGGTATTCCTTGGTGAGCCCCGCATTTGCCCATTGCATTGCTGTATTCCATAGGGTGCCTCGGACTGAGCCACTGTATTATTGTACTGTTTGGTGGGCCCCACATTTGCTTACTGTACTGCTGTATTCCTGGGTGAGCCCCACATTTGCCTATTGTATTATTGTACTAATGGGCGAACCCAGCATTCACCGAGTGTATTGCTATATGCCTGGGGGAGCCCCACAGCTGCCTATTGTATTATTGTATTCCCTAGTGAGCCTCGCATTTTGAGCCCTACATTCCTGTATTCTATGGTGAGCCCCGCATTCGTCCATTGCATTGCTGTATTCTATAGTTGCTTCGCATCGAGACACTGCATTGTGATACTCTATTGTGTGCCCAGCATCTACCTATTGTATTGCTGTATTCTATGGCTATTTCTAAAGGTTTTATACTGCCATTTGAACCGTGCCCCTGATTGTGGGACAGCTCTACTGGCACAGTAGCATACCAGATAGCATGTCATACACATCTGCTTCTGTATCGCTTTGAATTACACCTCAAATGCTGCGCTACTGCTTCTGCAAACTTTACTGAGCTGTATCTCACCTGCGTACTGTATACCCCATGTTATCACCCCATGGGGAACATCCCCCCCTCTTATATCTCCCAACCACAACATGCATGTTGCCTGCCTCCTCCTAGCCACCTTACTGTTCAGTCTAGCTCAGGCTCGCCATCACCTCACGCTGACCCATCATTCGACCTCAGAGCTTCCCAAAGTCACAACCATTATGACCCTGCCCCCTTCACTAGGGATCAAACCTTAGAAATTCCTACCTTCCCTTAACACCAACTCATGTCACCTCAACATCAGACCCACAACATTCTTACCTGAACTGTCCAAAACCCCCAAAGCCTCTAAGGTCAACACCAAACCGGATACAGTAGCAACCCTAACTCCAGCACAATGAATTAATCTATATGCCAGGAAATGCACTCCTAACCAACCTTGCTCTACTATGGTCAGAAATGACAGGCTCTGCTAGACTTAACAATAACATTGCCCAACAGTCTAACCTGCAAGACAAACCTTACACTCCTAACTTGATACATTTCACAACCTCAAAGACACCCAAGAAAAATAGAGTCTCTAGAAAAAATTTAAAACAACCCCCCGCCCATGACTATCCCCCAGCTAAAAGGAGGTCTAATCAATACCATGCCACAGGCATAGTCTATCTAATCACCACAGGTGACCTAGACTTCCTAGCTGTATCCAAGTCCTGGCTACTTGAAACAGCAGGCCCCTCCCTCGTGTTGGCCGTACCAGTCAACTTCACCATTGTGAGAGTCTCGTTGCAAAGGGGGTGGCATCGCCTTTATCACCAAATCTAGCCTACGGCTCAGAGCAACCCCCTCGCCCACTCTTACGTCCTCTGAACTACTTACAGTTAAACTTCCCACGTCCAAGACTAGCACCCTTACGATTCACTTAATATACAGACCCACTGGCCCTATTGGTACCTTCGAAAAAGACGTCATGACATTACTTTCAGACAACATCAAGCCCTCATCCCGAATCTTGCTGCTAGGTGATTTCAATTTGGGTTCTTCATGACCCTAACCATACATGAACAAAGGCACTACACAACGTCTTAACTGAACTGGGCCTTACTCAAAGAGTCAATCAACCTACTCACGAGAAAGATAGAACTCTTGACTGGGTAGCGGACATCAATACATAGACCCCCATATCATCTATCCTACCCTTAACTTGGACAGATCACCTTCTCATCTCCTTCACCACTCAGACCAAACTGATAGTGCCTCCCCTCCCTACAAGGAGCAAACAAAATATAACTACCGACAGGCTCTTGCCTCTCCTACTACCAACCTTGAACACCGCTTCAGAATCAGCAGACCCAGCCGAACTAGTTGAAATGTACAACGCCATCATGACCTCTGCGCTAGACGCCATCGCGCCTCTCAAACTGCGTAAAGGCAAACCCAAAGCCCCTCTCAACACCTGGTTCACCCCACAGTTACAAATCATGCACGCAGAAAAAAGAAAACTCGAAGTTTATGGAGAAACCTCCCATGAAAAGAAAATAAACTCCATTTAACCGAATCAGCAAGTAAATACAAAGCTGAAATCCTTTCAGCTAAAAGAGAAACTTACAACAACCGGATCAGCAAAGCCAGTTCCAACGCCAAGGAAATCTTAACGATCCTAAGGGAACTGGAATCCCTCATAACCCCTGAAGATCCCTGTATCAAGGATAAAATATGGTGCAGAGACATACAAAATGCTCTGTAAAAAAAAGACACCCTCCAAAAAAGATTGTAGCCAAAAGTCTCAATTTTGCCAAACCTGACTCAGACCCAGAACTGGCAAAACCCCAAGTGAAATGCACTCCTGAATTCAAATTCTCACAAGTTACAATCATAGAGGTAGAAAAAACCATCACATCTCTCAAGCCTTCCAGATGCCAAGGTGACTTCTGCCCCCCCTCAAATAATTAAAGAAGCTGCCAGAGACCTTGCCCCATTTATCACAAAATCAATAGATGCTTCATTTCGTACCTGCAAATTCCCAACCAACCTGAAGGACGTCTGGGTCATACCCTTGCTAAAGAAAGCCTCCCTACATCCAACCATCCCCACAAATTACAAGCCAATTACCACGGTCCCATTCCTCATTAAAATTTTAGATAAGGCGGCCTACCTTCAGATCCAGCACTTTCTGAAAACAAATAACCTCCTAGGACTCAGACAATCAGGCTTCAGACCACTTCATGGTACTGAAACCGCCCTGATCAACCTAAAAATGCAAATTGACTTACTCAAGGACAAAAGGCAATATGCCCTGCTCCTCCTACTTGATGGCCGCCTTCGACTTGGTGGACCACACTATTGTCTGCAAGCACCTTTCCACTGTGGCTAACGTCTCGCACAAAGCCACTGATTGGATCCAACCCTTCCTTAACAGGTCGATGAGGGTCTTCTCTCAGGCAGCTGCCGCTGACACCTCCCCGATCACATGCAGTGTGCCTCAGAGATCTTGTGTGTCCCCCATGTATAATATATTCACTAAACCGCTATTCGACAAACTGGACCGTCTACGGATCATCTACACCAACAATGCAGATGATACCCAGATACTACTCCCCCTATCAGGCGACTACGACCGAGATCTAGCCTTCCTAAACAACACCTACCAAGTCATGGATGGCGGTCCATGGATTATGCCTGAATGATGAAAAAACAGAAATCCTAATCCTAGGTGCTCCAGCCCAACTCAATAAACTCGATGCACAATACTCTGCATTTATTATTGATGGCATCACCATCAAAGTGGCTAAAGAGACTAAAACCCTAGGCTTCTACTTAGACTCCACACTGAACATGGGAAAACAAGTCAACGCCACTTCATCCACCACAGCGTACACTTGAAAGCCTATACACGCCTGCAAACCTTACTTATCCACTAAGAGCAGCAGCACCCTAGCGATAGCCCTAATTATGTCGAAACTCGACTACTGCAATGCCCTCAATGCCCGATATTCCTCTTCACATCTCGGGTCGGTTTCTCACCTGAGAAGGGTCTCAGGCAGATATAGGGTCCATGTTCTGCTGGTCTCATGATACCCTCATTCAACATATGCTTGAAAGCATTTGCCATGGAGGAAGAGTTCAGTATGGTGCCTCTATGCTCTGGTGTAGAACTGGTGCATGCTACACCCAGGTGAACTAGGGTTGCTTGTTGGTGCAGCTATGATGGCACCTACAGTGGTCACTGCAGGGTGAATGCATGCAGTGTTGGTCAAGGAAGGGCAGGGCAGGGCTTGAGCTAGGCATAGGTGGTGTGGATGGTAGGCTAGCCTTTAACACTGGCCAGATGTTTAGTGCCCAAAGAGGATAGGACAATATTGAGTCACACCTGTGGATGGTAAGGGGCAATGTCTCAGCATCGACTTTCTTAGGGCCATGGCAGACCAGGATACTGGTCCTTGCTGGGCCAAGGTCTTTACCCAGGCACTTGACCTAGCCTCTGAGGGACTCTAGGGACACCGGCATTTTGAGCACCTGTTGTAGGGGTGTGCTCCATGCAACATCACCTATAATTTATTAATGGTCAGTCTTAAACCTCTCACGCTCAGCCCAGCTAGCTACTGGAACCCGATTTATGAAGATGGTGCCTGTCTATCTGCTGTGGTGGCAAATCACAATTATTACAAGAATATAATCAAATCCTTTTCCACAAATGTGCACACCTGGTGCCTTCCTGGTTGCCGCTCTTTTTCACCACTTAGCAAGCCCCGCCCACCTGGTGCCTTCCTGCTTGCCGCTCCTTTCCCTACTTAAGGAGCCCTCCAGCCTCTGTTCCTTTGCAGCTGGGGAGCAGGTGCAAGTGGATCTAGGTCACATGCCCTAAGCCCCGCCCACCTGGTGCCTTACTGGTTGCCGCTCTTTTTCACCACTTAGCAAGCCCTGCCCACCTGGTGCCTTCCTGCTTGCCGCTCTTTTCCCTACTTAAGGAGCCCTCCAGCCTCTTTTCCTTTGCAGCTGGGGAGCAGGTGTAAGTGGATCTAGGTCACCTGCCCTAAGCCCCGCCCACTTGGTGCCTTCCTGGTTGCCGCTCTTTTTCACAACATAGCAAGCCCCGCCCACCTGGTGCCTTCCTGCTTGCTGCTCTTTTCCCTACTTAAGGAGCCCTCCAGCCTCTTTTCCATTGCAGCTGGGGAGCAGGTGTAAGTGGATCTAGGTCACCGGGCCTAAGACCCACCCACCTGGTGCCTTCCTGGTTGCCGCTCTTTTTCACAACTTAGCAAGCCCCGCCCACCTGGTGCCTTCCTGCTTGGTGCTCTTTTCCCTACTTAAGGAGCCCTCCAGCCTCTTTTTCTTTGCAGCTGGGGAGCAGGTGTAAGTGGATCTAGGTTACCGGGCCTAAGCCCCGTCCACCTGGTGTTCCTGGTTGCCACTTGTTTTCACCACTTAGCAAGCCCCGCCCACCTGGTGCCTTCCCGCTAGCCACTCTTTCACCACTTAGCAAGCCCCGCCCACCTGGTGCCTTCCTGCTTGCTGCTTTTTTCCCTACTTAAGGAGCCCTCCAGCCTCTTTTCCTTTGCAGCTGGGGAGCAGGTGTAAGTGGATCTAGGTCACCTGGCCTAAGTCCCGCCCACCTGGTGCCTTCCTGGTTGCCGCTCTTTTTCACCATTTATCAAGCCCCGCCCACCTGGTGCCTTCCTGCTTGCCACTCTTTTCCCTACTTAAAGAGCCCTCCAGCCTCTTTTCCTTTGCAGCTGGGGAGCAGGTGTAAGTGGATGTAGGTCACCTGCCCTAAGCCCCGCCCACCTGGTGCCTTCCTGGTTGCCGCTCTTTTTCACCACTTAGCAAGCCCTGCCCACCTGGTGCCTTCCTGCTTGCCGCTCTTTTCCCTACTTAAGGAGCCCTCCAACCTCTTTTCCTTTGTAGCTGGGGAGCAGGTGTAAGTGAACCTAGGTCACCTGCCCTAAGCCCCGCCCACCTGGTGCCTTCCTGCTTGCTGCTTTTTTCCCTACTTAAGGAGCCCTCCAGCCTCTTTTCCTTTGCAGCTGGGGAGCAGGTGTAAGTGGATCTAGGTCACCTGGCCTAAGTCCCGCCCACCTGGTGCCTTTCTGGTTGCCACTCTTTTTCACCACTTATCAAGCCCCACCCACCTGGTGCCTTCCTGCTTGCCGCTCTTTTCCCTACTTAAGGAGCCCTCCAGCCTCTTTTCCTTTGCAGCTGGGGAGCAGGTGTAAGTGGATCTAGGTCACCTGCCCTAAGCCCCGCCCACCTGGTGCCTTCCTGGTTGCCGCTCTTTTTCACCACTTAGCAAGCCCTGCCCACCTGGTGCCTTCCTGCTTGCCGCTCTTTTCCCTACTTAAGGAGCCCACCAGCCTCTTTTCCTTTGCAGTTGGGGAGCAGGTGTAAGTGGATCTAGGTCACCGGGCCTAAGACCCGCCCACCTGGTGCCTTCCTGGTTGCCGCTCTTTTTCACAATTTAGCAAGCCCCGCCCACCTGGTGCCTTCCTGCTTGCCGCTCTTTTCCCTACTTAAGGAGCCCTCCAGCCTCTTTGCCTTTGCAGCTGGGGAGCAGGTGTAAGTGGATCTAGGTCACCTGGCCTAAGCACCACCCAACTTTTAAGCCCTGCCTCTTCTTTCCTGCTCTTAACTCTTGGATCAAGGGCATCTCTCGCCCTGGCGTCCAAAGTGAAGGGCAGTCAAAGAAAAGGTCAGTTCCTGTTTGGACCTGTTCGGTCAAGGGGGATCCAGGGTCCGACCCCCTGCTAAGACAGCAGGTAAGCATGCACCAACATGTGTTTACACCCTCTGTCCCCATTTGCCATCCCCACCCTCTCTGGTCCCCCCGTGTTGTTCCCTTGTGCCCCCCCTTCCTGCACACAGGAGTCTGTCCTAAAGCTGCCCTGCTATGCACATAAGCCTAACCCTCATACTAAGGCAGCAATCAGAAACTTTAAAAATCTAAATGAACACCAGCTCAAGCCCTGCTTGGAGAAAATTCTGTGCTCCTTTCAGGACCAGGACTCATGCGCCGAATTGCTAGACAAATACAACAAACACTTAGTCGAGCTAGTAGAAACCGTGGCGCCGCTCACCACCAAACTAACTAGGAGGAACAGTAACAACCAAAAATGGTATACACCAGAGCTTCTGCTATTGAAGAATGAAAAACGGATTTTGGAAAGAAAGTGGATCACAGATAAATCGGTGGATAGCAAAGCGAGCTGGAAAAGGAAGGATAGGGAATATAAAGAGAAAATCAAGTCAGCCAAGGCTAATTTCTTTAACACCGAAATCGAGCATGCTGATAACAACACAAGCAAACTCTTCAATATTTTGAAGAGTATAGAAAAACCTGCATCTCTTACTCCCCCATTTTCCCCATCTAAGGAGGACTGTAATATGGTGCTCAACGCATTCCAAGCCAAAATGGAAAAGGCGAGGCAAAACATTATTAAGGCTAGATCTACCTCGAACCAGGAGATCTGCCCCACTGAAGGGAACGCACCTGCCAGAGAACAACTCTTTAAATTTGACCCTATCTCAGAAGCAGATATGCTAGAGGTGATGAATAACATGAGACCCACTACCTGCGCAGAGAACATCCTGCCCCCGGGTATTATTCTTCAACACAAGGATATATTTGCTCCCATCCTTCGGAGAATAGTGAACGCGTCATTTCATGAGGGTATGGTACCTAAAGATCTGAAGAGAGTTACCATCACCCCTCTAGTTAAAAAAGCTGGACTAGATCCCAAAGATTCCGCAAATCTTCGCCCTATAACAAACTCGAATTTTGTTCTCAAATTGTTGGACAAGGTAGCCACACAACAACTCCAACACTTTGTTGAGGATCAGGAGATTCTGCATCAGCAACAATCCGGCTTTAGAGCATCCCATAGCACTGAAACAGCTATGCTAGATCTGCAGAATCAGATGCTGACGATGCTGGACGATAACAAATTGGGGATGCTGATGCTGTTAGACCTTAGTGCAGCGTTTGATTTGGTGGATCACCGCCTTCTCATTAAGGCACTTAGAGAGAACGTTGGTTGCTCGGAGGGAGCCATTGATTGGCTCCTATCCTTCCTTTCCAACCGCCAAGCGAGAGTACACTTGGGTAGCAGTTTCTCCGACTCATGTGACATCATATTCGGAGTGCCTCAAGGTGCTAGCTTATCCCCAATGCTCTTCAACATATATATGCGCACTTTGTGCAGCCTTTTGGTGAAAGCTGGAGTGTCATTTACTAACTACGCAGATGACACCCAACTCATATTGGAGTTGGGGGGTAGGAACCATACCACAGACAGTGAAGTGCTCACCAAGGTTTACAAGTTAATTGACGACTGGATGCAGGCAAACTGGATGTGCCTGAACGACTCCAAAACCGAACTGATGCTGTTTGGCTCCAGTCGTCAGTTGGAAAAACTAGGGGTAGAGTACAACTCTTTTCAAATCAAAAACGCCATTATCCAGGTGGTTCCGAAGGTAAAAACTCTGGGCATGATGGTCGATTCAGTCGTCGACTCTCACGCCCAGACTAACTTCCTCCAAAAAAACTCAGCATACTATCTCAGGCTGATGAAAGCTATCAAACCACTGCTTACTGAAGCAAACAGGGCAACGATAGCCAGAGCCATCATCCTCTCACGGCTCGACTATGGGAACGCCCTGTTGCTGGGAGCCGCATCCAAGGATCTATCTAGTTGTCAGGTTATCCAGAACAACGCGGTCAGATTAGTAAAAAATCTGAAAAGGAGAGACCATGTTACTGAAGAGAGGCGTGCTCTGCACTGGCTCAGAGTAGAAGACCGTATTAAGTTTAAAGTTCTCTGCCTGGTACACAAATGCCTTTATGGCTCAGCACCTACCTACTTGAAAACACACATAATGCCCCACAACCCCATCAGAAATCTACGCTCGGGTGGAAAATGCCTCCTGCACGTGCCCAAGTTTAAGCTAAAAACAGGGCTGGGCAGATCCTTTCTTGTGCTGGCTCCTAAACTGTGGAACAGCGTCCCTGAATCACTTAGGTCCGAAGTTAATCACTCTGCATTTAGGAAGAGGTTGAAGACACACCTCTTCAGATGAGATCCTGGGCGTGGGTTTGCCATCAGTGACCCGGCACGCTATAGCCTGCTGTACCCATCGTCCGTCTCTTACGTGTTGTCTGTCTTGTAGTCTGGTAGCATCAGTGTTTTATGTACAAGCGCCCTGATGCCTTCGGGCTACCGGCGCTATATAAAAATTAAATACATACATACATACATACATACATACATACATACATTCTAGTTTCACCATCACAGTCTTGTGGCCAATGCTGGATTTGACTTTTATGGCCTTCATTGATTCATGGTGTGTCACCCTTTCTCAGCTCTCATGCTGGACTTACTTTGCATCTTGTACTCATGGTGCCCCTGAATCATGCTGTTCCGTTCTTCATCTTGTATCCTGGCTTGCAACATTATGTGTTACTACTGACTTCTGCAATTGTATTCGCTCTCCCCTCTTGCTTCTCCACTCTTTTTGACTGCTTACTCTCTGTTCTCTCCTCCCCTCCCCTCTCCCTTTTCCTATCTCCTCCCCTTGTCCCCTTACTTTCTTCTATGCACTTACTCTATCAGAATTGTCCCTGGACCTAGTATGATAGCAAACTCGCCTATCGCTCTCCCATCCCCTTACTGTCCCACCCCCTCCAGCACTATCTGAAACGTTGTTAGGCCTAGTATGATAGTCGCTTGTTTTGTTCCTCCCCTCCCTTCTGCACCCCTCTCCCTCACCTTTTGTTTTCCTCCGACTCTACCAGAAATGCTGTCAGGCCTAGTACGGTAGTCGCCTGTCTGTTTCCCTTTCCTTCCCACTCCCCCCTCCCTTCCTTATTTATGTCTTAGCACTATCTGAAATGTTGTCAGGCCAAGTAATTTCACATCCTTACTTTTCATGGCCTGCAAGAATGTCGTCGTATTTTCCCTTGTTCACTCCCTTGCCTTGAAGCGCTTTGAAACACATTGTGTATAGGCACTATATAAATAAACTGTCATATCATATCAAAAGAAAACTTTAAACTTACACTAGAAATATGTACACTAACCCAGAGAAGAGAAAGAGTAGGTATGCCTAGGTTGGTAGGTAGGGTAGGATAGGTATAGGCACACGAGAGGTGAGCTCTGCAGTGCCTCCAAGAAATGTAAGGGGGTGATCTTGCAGTGATCCACCCATGCATCCGCATAAGATTTGGTGGTGAAGGTCATGATGGCTAGCTTCCAAACCACATTTTCCCCCTTTTGTCTCCTGACAGGGGGAGCAAGGGACTGGATGCTTAGGGGCACAAGATATTAACTACGGGCATCCTTGCCCTGAATGCACTAAATGCACCCTGCACCTTGGCCAAGTTATCTTTTGAATTTTGGGCCGTGGTCTCTGAAGCAACAACAAATCTCCTAAATGGAGTTGAGGGGCAGCTTCAACATGCCGGTAAATAAGGACAGTCGTGAATTTCATGTTAAATAAATGGGCACAGTGAAGTAGGTGAAATGTGGCAGACGTTTGGCAGAAATGTAAAGGATTCACCTCCAGCTATGAACTGGAGCTAAATCTGCTGACTTTCTACCCATTTTCAGTGAAATTACTAAGGCAGAATTACTGCTGCCAAAAATGCCCCATAGAGTCCAATGTGAAAAAATGGGAACATACTCCGCCACCACCACGTGTAATCCAGCGGTAAATCTTCCAGACCAAGTGAAAGTAACCGAAAGTCCAGTGGATTTACAGACAGAATACCGCCCAACTCGTAATGACCCCCATTGTCAGGTGAGATTTTATTCGATTTCTGATTTGGTCATGTACTAAGCAGAGTTTGATGTAACGTTACCATTACATGAGTTCAAATTAACATAAAACACACTCAGGCCTATGAATACTTTCTTAAATTATTACAACATCTTCACAAAACCTCTCTTTTACTTCCTTGAAGCATTATATATCTGTAAGGCATGTAATGTCAAAGAGCCCACATACAAAAGTTTAATATCATTATACATCTTCATTAAGGAGACTTCAACATCATCACACACTATCCATGTGAGGACTTCAATATCATCACATATCAACCCTGTGGGGACCTCACCATCAGCACACACCATCCATGTGAGGACTTCAATATCATCACATATCATCCCTGTGGGGACCTCACCATCAGCACACACCATCCATGTGAGGACTTAAATATCATCACATATCAACCCTGTGGGGACCTCAACATCAGCACACGCCAACCAGTTGAGGACTTCAATATCATCACATATCAACCCTGTGGGGACCTCAACATCAGTACACACCATCCACGTGAGGACTTCAATATCATCACATATCATCCCTGTGGGGACCTCACCATCAGCACACACCATCCACGTGAGGACTTAAATATCATCACATATAAACCCTGTCGGGACCTCAACAACACACACCATCCATGTGAGGACTTAAATATCATCACATATCAACCCTGTGGGGACCTCAACATCAGCCCACACCATCCATGTGAGGACTTAAATATCATCACAGATCATCCTTGTGGGGACCTCACCATCAGCACACACCATCCATGTGAGGACTTAAATATCATCACATATCAACCCTGTGGGGACCTCAACATTAGCACACACCATCCATTTGAGGACTTAAATATGATCACATATCAACCCTGTGGGGACCTCAACATCAGCACACACCATCCAGTTGGAGGATTCAATATCATTGCATTCCATCTCTATGGGACCTTGAGCATATTTACACACTATTCTTATGGGGCCTAATATGCCATGACACACCATCCCTGTGAGGACCTCTTTGTCATCAAACAACATCCCAGTGGGGACCTGAACATGACCACGCACCATCCTTTTGGTGGACACAGTACCATCATATCAGCTCTATGGGGAGTTCAGCATCATTACATACTATTCGTATTCACATACCTTTGTATGGCCAATTGGGTGCATCTGTGGCTTCATTTGCATCACCTGAATGCATTTTCCTTCGCCTTTTGCGTATTTTTGGTTAAATCGGCCACTATTTTTGGCAGTGTTTCGTTCAGTATTTTAACCTGAAGATAGGATGGAATTAGCATTTTTATTTCCAGCTCTAATTTCACTGGAGGATTTAGCCCCGGGGGAATTATCACTGGTTTTCATTGCTTATTCCTCCAGTGCTAATTTCTTCAGGGTTAATTCCACCAGAGGAATTAGCGTCCATTTTCAATAACCCGTATATCAGCAGATTGATCAAAGTGGCGGCAATTCCACTACTGCCACTTTGACTCTTAGAGATGAACTTGTAATGAAACCAAATTAGTATCAATTAAACATTAACCCTGTGAATTGTTTGTATAATCAGATAAATTGTGATGCCAATATTCAATTAATTCACATATCAGACTATAGACAAGATGACATCAGTGCACATAATGCCTTGTCTTCACAGAGTGGAATTCAATATCATCACACACCACCCCTATGGGGACTTCAACAAAATCACAGAAAAATAAGGAAGTAAAGTAAGTCACATTGTGATTGGTTTGTTACAAAGTAGCCAATGCTTAAAATTAATCTGGAAGTGTGTTGTGAAATGAGGGAAGACTTATGTTGCGTATCAATTATATTCAATTCTGTAAACATACAAAATACACAAAAAATAGCTTAATTTCGTTATTTTACATTTAAACGCAGAGTTCAGGCCATTTAAAACACAATTGTATTTGTGTATAAATGGTTCCCATGAATCTGCTGTCTGCTGCCTAAGCATGTAGGGCATCTGATTTATCAAGTGTGTTTAAATTCCTGTCCGTGTGTTGATGACTGCAATACCACACCCAGCCTGCGGGGGCAGAGCTGAGTAAAAAATCAACACACCAAAATAAACACAGGTCCCCACAAAGCCATTTTTTTAAAAGTTCTAAAAATTGGCACAGATGTCTTTTAAGTTGTTTTAAGTCATTTGGAAGGCATTACCATGTGGGGACTTGGGTTTAGGTCCCCACAGTGAAATCAAGTCCCCACAGCGTGTGCATGTTTACACACCCAAGTCCCCACAAGGATAGTAACACAAACTCACACACACACACACACACACACACACACACACACACACACACACACACACACACACACACACACACACACACACACACACACACACACATAAACATGAATCATTTATACAGCATTCATTCTGCATTCACTCTCACAGTCACAAACATGCATCAGCATTCATAATCTATACAGCATTAATTCTGCATTCACTCTCACAGTCACACGCACACACACCAGCATGAAGTGCGAGGCCCTCTGCACTGCACTGGCCTCGCACTTCATCTCAAAAACTCAGGACATCCTGTCCTTGCTCTCCTCCTCTCTCCTCCCTCCCTCTCTTCCCGGCTCTTCCTCTTGCTCTCTTGCAGCCACCCCTCAGCCCTCCTTCTCTGCTTTTCCACCTTTTTCTGCTGATGAGGTTTCCAGACAAGTCCGATCTATGAAAGCCTCGTCTAAACAGGTTCACCCCTGTTCCTCCAAAACCATCAAGGACCACATCGACTCCCTGGCTCCTGCCCTAGCTGACTTTTGCAACCACTCATTCGCCTCTGGAGTCTTCCCATCCCCCCTCAAGCACTCCCTTGTGCACCCCCTCCTCAAGAAACCCTCTTCCGACCCCTCCTGCCCGGCCAACTATCGCCCAATCTCCATTACTCCCTTCCTGGGCAAGCTCCTGGAGAAACTGGCCATCTCCCAGCTTAACCTCCATGCTGAATATGTTGGTAATCTTCATGACCATCAATCCGGCTTCAGAGCGGCCAGAAGCACGGAAACTGCTCTCCTGAACATCCGTGAGGACCTGCTCCTGAACCTCGATTCCAACACTCCCTGCGTTCTCATTCTGCTCGATCTCTCCTCTGCCTTTGACACTGTCAACCATGCCATCCTGCTCAACCGTCTCCGTGATAACCTGGGTATCACTGGTCAGGCTCTGGCATGGCTGACCTCTTTCCTTTCCGGTCGACCCTCCCAGGTCCAAATGGGCTCCTTCCTCTCTGACATCTTTTTCTCCACCTGTGGTGTCCCCCAGGGATCCAACCTCTCTCCCTGGCTTTTCAACCAGTATCTGGCACTCCTTGCCCACCGCATCGCCGCTCTCTGCCCCCACTTTCAGTGCTATGCGGACGATACCCAGCTCATTTTCAGGCTACCCTCGGCCTCCTCCTCTCCTTCCCTCATCTCCGACTGTCTGTCTGCTATCCAGGAATGGTGTGCCGCCAATGACCTCTGCCTTAACGCCAGTAAGACTGAGATTCTACTCATCGGCACACCCACTCCCTCCTTTCCTGCAGCTCTCTGGCCGGCCTCCCTTGGCCCCCTTCCTGCCCCTACCTGCAAAGCTAAAAACCTCGGGGTCATCTTCGACTCCACACTCTCCTTCTCTCCTCATATATCTGACGTCTCTAAGAAGTCACACTACCAGCTGCACCTCCTCAGAGGTATTCTTCCCTTCCTCTCCTTCCCCCAGAAGCTCACTGTCTCCCGAGCCCTGGTTCTCTCAAGGCTGGACTACTGTAACAGCCTCTATCTTAATCTGCCTGCCTCCACTCTCCGCCCTCTGCAACTTATCCAGAACAGAACTGCGAGACTTGTCCTTGGCCTCAAGCCCAGGGACCGTATCTCTCCAGGACTGAAATCTCTTCACTGGCTCCCAGTGGCTGCGAGGATTAAGTTCAAAACCCTCTGCATTGTCCACAAGGCCTTCTGGGGCCTGGGGCCTAAATACCTTCAACTCTCTCTTCCTAAATATCTGCCTTCACGAGCCCTTCGCTCATCCGTCTCCAACTCCCTCATGGTCAGCCGCTTCTCGAAGCAACGAGCTGGGGGTAGATCTCTCTCCGCAGCAGCGGCCTCCCTCTGGAACAGCCTTCCTGCCTCCCTGAAACTTGAGGAGAACCATCTCCGGTTCCGGAAGCACCTCAAAACCTTCCTCTTCGCTTCTGCCTTCTCTCTCCCTCTCCCTTGCTAAACCTGCTAAACTCCCCACTGAAGTCTGCACTAAACCTGCATCTGGGCCACTCTGTGACCTCGGTCCAGGGCCCAGCCACTCTCCACTTGCACTGCCTCCCTGGCTCCCCCTGCACTGTGGGACTGTCACTGCATCCCTACAGCCCCCTTCCCAGCACTTGCTCTGCACTTACCTCGCACTTGCCACCAGCTGGCCCTTTTATTTATTATTTATTATTTATTATTTTATTACGCTACTTACCTTGTACTGCACTTTCCCCCCCACCTCCTCCCCCTGCACTTTCTCCTTTTTCCCCTTACCTCTGCACTTGCACGATCTGAATGACACCTGGCCTAGTAGGATCGTTTGTCTGTCTTCCCCTTGTTTCCCTCCCTCCCTGCCTCGTCGCGCCTTGAAACACTTGTGTATTGGCGCGTTACAAATACCATATCATATCATATCATATCATATCATTTATTAAGCATCCATTCTGCATCACTCTCACATTCACACACATGCATCAGCATTCATCGTTTATACAGCATTCATTCTGCATCACTCTCACAGTAACACTCACACACATCAGCATTCATCATTTATACAGCATTCATTCTGCATTCACTGTCACAGTCACAGACACACACATCAGCATTCATCATTTATAAAGCATTCATTCTGCATCACTCTCACATTCACACAAACGCATCAGCATTCATCGTTTATAAAGCATTCATTCTGCATTACTCTCACATTCACACACATGCATCAGCATTCATCGTTTATACAGCATTCATTCTGCATCACTCTCACATTCACACACACACATCAGCATTCATCATTTATACAGCATTCATTCTGCATTCACTGTCACAGTCAGACTCACACACATCAGCATTCATCATTTATACAGCATTCATTCGGCATTCACTGTCACAGTCACACACACACACATCAGCATTCATCATTTATAAAGCATTCATTCTGCATCACTCTCACATTCACACACACGCCTCAGCATTCATTTATACAGCATTCATTCTGCATTCACTGACACAGTCACACACGCACATCAGCATTCATCATTTATACAGCATTCATTCTGCATCACTCTCACATTCAAACACACGTCAGCATTCATCATTTATACAGCATTCATTCTTCATTCACTGTCACAGTCACACACACACACATCAGCATTCATCATTTATACAGCATTCATTCTGCATTCACTGTCACAGTCACACACACACACATCAGCATTCATCATTTATACAGCATTCATTCTGCATTCACTGTCACAGTCACACATACACACATCAGCATTCATCATTTATACAGCATCCATTTTGCATCACTCTAACAGTCACACATACACACATCAGCATTCATCATTTATAAAGCATTCATTCTGCATCCAATCTCACTGTCACTCACACACACACACATCAACATTAATCATTTATACAGCATTTATTCTGCATTCACTCTCACAGTCACACGCACACACACACCAGCATTCATCATTTATGAAGCATTCATTCTGCATCACTCTCACATTCACACACACACGCATCAGCATTCATCGTTTATAAAGCATTCATTCTGCATCACTCTCACATTCACACACACACATCAGCAGTCATCATTTATACAGCATTCATTCTGCATTCACTCTCAAATTCACACACACACATCAGCATTCATCATTTATACAGCATTCATTCTGCATTCACTGTCACAGTCACACACACACACACATCAGCATTCATCATTTATACAGCATTCATTCTGCATTCACTGTCACAGTCACAAACATGCATCATCATTAATAATTTATACAGCATTAATTATGCAATTACTCTCACAGTCACACGCACACACACAGCAGCATTCATCATTTATAAAGCATTCATTTTGCATCACTCTCACATTCACACACACATCAGCATTCATCGTTTATAGAGCATTCATTCTGCATTCACTGTCACAGTCACACACACACACATCAGAATTCATCATTTATACAGCATTCATTCTGCATTCACTGTCACAGTCAGACTCACACACATCAGCATTCATCATTTATACAGCATTCATTCTGCATTCACTGTCACAGTCACACACAGACACATCAGCATTCATCATTTATACAGCATTCATTCTGCATCACTCTCACATTCACACACAGACGTCAGCCTTCATCATTTATACAGCATTCATTCTGCATTCACTGTCACAGTCACACACACACACACATCAGCATTCATCATTTATACAGCATTCATTCTGCATCACTCTCACATTCACACACATACGTCAGAATTCATCATTTATACAGCATTCATTCTGCATTCACTGTCACAGTCACACACACACACATCAGCATTCATCATTTATACAGCATTCATTCTGCATTCACTGTCACAGTCACACACACACACATCAGCATTCATCATTTATACAACATTCATTCTGCAATCACTGTCACAGTCACACACACACACATCAGCATTCATCATTTATACATCATTCATTCTGCATTCACTGTCACAGTCACACACACACACACACATCAGCATTCATCATTCATACAACATTCATTCTGCATCACTCTAACAGTCACACACAGACACATCAGCATTCATCATTTTTAAAGCACTCATTCTGCATCCACTCTCACTGTCACACAAACACACACACACACACACACACACACACACACACACAAACATGAATCATTTATACAGCATTCATTCTGCATTCACTCTCACAGTCACAAACATGCATCAGCATTCATAATCTATACAGCATTAATTCTGCATTCACTCTCACAGTCACACGCACACACACCAGCATTCATCATTTATTAAGCATCCATTCTGCATCACTCTCACATTCACTCACATGCATCAGCATTCATCGTTTATACAGCATTCATTCTGCATCACTCTCACATTCACACACACACATCAGCATTCATCATTTATACAGCATTCATTCTGCATTCACTGTCACAGAAACACTCACACACATCAGCATTCATCATTTATACAGCATTCATTCTGCATTCACTGTCACAGTCACAGACACACACATCAGCATCCATCATTTATAAAGCATTCATAATGCATCACTCTCACATTCACACAAACGCATCAGCATTCATCGTTTATAAAGCATTCATTCTGCATCACTCTCACATTCACACACACACATCAGCATTCATCATTTATACAGCATTCATTCTGCATTCACTGTCACAGTCAGACTCACACACATCAGCATTCATCATTTATACAGCATTCATTCTGCATTCACTGTCACAGTCACACACACACACACATCAGCATTCATCATTTATAAAGCATTCATTCTGCATCACTCTCACATTCACACACACGCCTCAGCATTCATTTATACAGCATTCATTCTGCACTCACTCTCACAGTCACACACACACACATCAGCATTCATCATTTATAGAGCATTCATTCTGCATTCATTCTCACAGTCTCACACACACACACACACACACACACACACACACAAGCATCAGCGTTCAGCATTCATATGGCATTCATTCTGCATTCACTCTCACAGTAAAACACACACACATCAGCATTCATCATTTATACAGCATTCATTCTGCATTCACTCTCACAGTCATACACACATACACACACACACAAGCATCAGCGTTCAGCATTCATACGGCATTCATTCTGCATTCACTCTCACATTCCCATACACACATCAGCGTTCAGCATTTATTTGGTATTCATTCGTCATTCATTCTCACATTTACACATACATATTTAGAGGCAGTTTGAGGCGTGCCTCACAGATAAGAGACAGACAATGGTGTGCTTACCCCTATGTATTCTATAAGTAGACATGTTCCCCTTACCAATCCCTCCTGCAATAAGTTTTACAGTTTGCCACGTAGAATGACATCATAAATGATGCATATAGTGGTATAAGACTACTATTTAATCAAGTTTGTGGGTGAGTGTGCAAGCATCAGTCCGATGTCCACCAGTTGACCCTGCTTTATTAAATTGAGAATAAAGTAGTACTTTGCCATATTGTTTGAGTCTTTCCGGTTATTTGGTGTGAGATCTTTATTGGTAATTCCATCTAGCACAGGAGACGCTTCAAGGTAGAGCACACAACATTCATTGTGCATTCATTATCAAATTCAAACACATGCTTCAGCGTTCAACATTTATATGGCATTCACTCATCATTCATTCTCACATTCACATACAAGCATTCAATATTTATACGGCATTCATTCTTCATTCATTCTCACAGCCACACACACGTATCAGCTTTCATCATGAATACAGCATTCATTCTTCATTCATTCTCACATTCACACGCATCAGCATTCATCATTTATAAGGCATTCATTCTGCATTCACTCTCACATTCCCATACACACATCAGCGTTCATCATTTATATGGTATTCATTCGTCATTCATTCTCACATTTACACATACATATTTAGAGGCAGTTTGAGGCGTGTCTCACAGATAAGAGACAGACAATGGTGTGCTTACCCCTATGTATTCTATAAGTAGACATGTTCCCCTTACCAATCCCTCCTGCAATAAGTTTTACAGTTTGCCACGTAGAATGACATCATAAATGACGCATATAGTGGAATAAGACTACTTATTAATCAAGTTTGTGGGTGAGTGTGCAAGCATCAGTCCGATGTCCACCAGTTGACCCTGCTTTATTAAATTGAGAATAAAGTAGTACTTTGCCATATTGTTTGAGTCTTTCTGTGTTATTTGGTGTGAGATCTTTATTGGTAATTCCATCTAGCACAGGAGACTTTCAAGGTAGAGCACACAACATTCATTCTGCATTCATTCTCACATTCAAACACTTGCTTCAGCCTTCAACATTTATATGGCATTCACTCTTCATTCATTCTCACATTCACATACAAGCATTCAACATTTATACGGCATTCATTCTTCATTCATTCTCACAGCCACACACACGTATCAGCTTTCATCATGAATACAGCATTCATTCTTCATTCATTCTCACATTCACACGCATCAGCATTCATCATTTATAAGGCATTCATTCTGCATTCACTCTCACATTCACACAAATGCATCAGCATTCATCATTTATAGGGCGTTCATTCTTCATTTCCTCTCACATTCACACACATGCATCAGCATTCATCATTTATACATTAATTCTTCATTCACTCTCACATTCACATACATGCATCAGCATTAATCATTTATAGGGCATTCATTCTTCATTTACTCTCACATTCACACACATGCATCAGCATTCATCATTTATACATTAATTCTTCATTCAATCTCACATTCACACACATGCATCAGCATTCATCATTTATACAACATTCATTCTGCATTCACTCTCACATTCAGAAACACGCATCAGCATTCATAATCTATACAGCATTAATTCTGCATTCACTCTCACAGTCACACGCACACACACCAGCATTCATCATTTATTAAGCATCCATTCTGCATCACTCTCACATTCACACACATGCATCAGCATTCATCGTTTATACAGCATTCATTCTGCATCACTCTCACATTCACACACACACATCAGCATTCATCATTTATACAGCATTCATTCTGCATTCACTGTCACAGAAACACTCACACACATCAGCATTCATCATTTATACAGCATTCATTCTGCATTCACTGTCACAGTCACAGACACACATATCAGCATCCATCATTTATAAAGCATTCATAATGCATCACTCTCACATTCACACAAACGCATCAGCATTCATCATTTATAAAGCATTCATTCTGCATCACTCTCACATTCACACACACACATCAGCATTCATCATTTATACAGCATTCATTCTGCATTCACTGTCACAGTCAGACTCACACACATCAGCATTCATCATTTATACAGCATTCATTCTGCATTCACTGTCACAGTCACACACACACACACATCAGCATTCATCATTTATAAAGCATTCATTCTGCATCACTCTCACATTCACACACACGCCTCAGCATTCATTTATACAGCATTCATTCTGCACTCACTCTCACAGTCACACACACACACATCAGCATTCATCATTTATAGAGCATTCATTCTGCATTCATTCTCACAGTCTCACACACACACACACACACACACACACACACAAGCATCAGCGTTCAGCATTCATATGGCATTCATTCTGCATTCACTCTCACAGTAAAACACACACACATCAGCATTCATCATTTATACAGCATTCATTCTGCATTCACTCTCACAGTCATACACACATACACACACACACAAGCATCAGCGTTCAGCATTCATACGGCATTCATTCTGCATTCACTCTCACATTCCCATACACACATCAGCGTTCAGCATTTATTTGGTATTCATTCGTCATTCATTCTCACATTTACACATACATATTTAGAGGCAGTTTGAGGCGTGCCTCACAGATAAGAGACAGACAATGGTGTGCTTACCCCTATGTATTCTATAAGTAGACATGTTCCCCTTACCAATCCCTCCTGCAATAAGTTTTACAGTTTGCCACGTAGAATGACATCATAAATGATGCATATAGTGGTATAAGACTACTATTTAATCAAGTTTGTGGGTGAGTGTGCAAGCATCAGTCCGATGTCCACCAGTTGACCCTGCTTTATTAAATTGAGAATAAAGTAGTACTTTGCCATATTGTTTGAGTCTTTCCGGTTATTTGGTGTGAGATCTTTATTGGTAATTCCATCTAGCACAGGAGACTCTTCAAGGTAGAGCACACAACATTCATTGTGCATTCATTATCAAATTCAAACACATGCTTCAGCGTTCAACATTTATATGGCATTCACTCATCATTCATTCTCACATTCACATACAAGCATTCAATATTTATACGGCATTCATTCTTCATTCATTCTCACAGCCACACACACGTATCAGCTTTCATCATGAATACAGCATTCATTCTTCATTCATTCTCACATTCACACGCATCAGCATTCATCATTTATAAGGCATTCATTCTGCATTCACTCTCACATTCCCATACACACATCAGCGTTCATCATTTATATGGTATTCATTCGTCATTCATTCTCACATTTACACATACATATTTAGAGGCAGTTTGAGGCGTGTCTCACAGATAAGAGACAGACAATGGTGTGCTTACCCCTATGTATTCTATAAGTAGACATGTTCCCCTTACCAATCCCTCCTGCAATAAGTTTTACAGTTTGCCACGTAGAATGACATCATAAATGACGCATATAGTGGTATAAGACTACTTATTAATCAAGTTTGTGGGTGAGTGTGCAAGCATCAGTCCGATGTCCACCAGTTGACCCTGCTTTATTAAATTGAGAATAAAGTAGTACTTTGCCATATTGTTTGAGTCTTTCTGTGTTATTTGGTGTGAGATCTTTATTGGTAATTCCATCTAGCACAGGAGACTTTCAAGGTAGAGCACACAACATTCATTCTGCATTCATTCTCACATTCAAACACTTGCTTCAGCCTTCAACATTTATATGGCATTCACTCTTCATTCATTCTCACATTCACATACAAGCATTCAACATTTATACGGCATTCATTCTTCATTCATTCTCACAGCCACACACACGTATCAGCTTTCATCATGAATACAGCATTCATTCTTCATTCATTCTCACATTCACACGCATCAGCATTCATCATTTATAAGGCATTCATTCTGCATTCACTCTCACATTCACACAAATGCATCAGCATTCATCATTTATAGGGCATTCATTCTTCATTTCCTCTCACATTCACACACATATATCAGCATTCATCATTTATACATTAATTCTTCATTCACTCTCACATTCACATACATGCATCAGCATTAATCATTTATAGGGCATTCATTCTTAATTTACTCTCACATTCACACACATGCATCAGCATTCATCATTTATACATTAATTCTTCATTCAATCTCACATTCACACACATGCATCAGCATTCATCATTTATACAACATTCATTCTGCATTCACTCTCACATTCAGAAACACGCATCAGCATTCATCATGTATAGCGCATTCATTCTTCATTCACTCTCACATTCACACACACGCATCAGCATTCATCATTTATAGGGCATTCATTCTTCATGTACTCTCCCATTTACACACATGCATCAGCATTCATCATTTATACATTAATTCTTCATTCACTCTCACATTCACATGCATGCATCAGCATTCATCATTTATAGGGCATTCATTCTTCATTTACTCTCACATTCACATACATGCATCAGCATTCATCATTTATACAGCATTAATTATGCAATTACTCTCACAGTCACACGCACACACACAGCAGCATTCATCATTTATAAAGCATTCATTCTGCATCACTCTCACATTCACACACACACATCAGCATTCATCGTTTATAGAGCATTCATTCTGCATCACTCTCACATTCACAGACACACATCAGAATTCATCATTTATACAACATTCATTCTGCATTCACTGTCACAGTCACACACACACACACACATCAGCATTCATCATTTATACAGCATTCATTCTGCATCACTCTCACATTCACACACACACGTCAGCATTCATCATTTATACAGCATTCATTCTGCATCCACTCTCACAGTCACACACATGCATCAGCATTCATCATTTATGAAGCATTCACTCTGCATCACTGTCACATTCACACACACACACATCAGAATTCAACATTTATACAGTATTCATTCTGCATTCACTGTCACAGTCAGACTCACACACATCAGCATTCATCATTTATACAGCATTCATTCTGCATTCACTGTCACAGTCACACACAGACACATCAGCATTCATCATTTATACAGCATTCATTCTGCATCACTCTCACATTCACACAAACGTCAGCATTCATCATTTATACAGCATTCATTCTGCATTCACTGTCAGAGTCACACACACACACACATCAGCATTCATCATTTATACAGCATTCATTCTGCATCACTCTCACATTCACACACACACGTCAGCATTCATCATTTATACAGCATTCATTCTGCATTCACTGTCACAGTCACACACCCACACATCAGCATTCATCATTTATACAGCATTCATTCTGCATTCACTGTCACAGTCACACACACACACATCAGCATTCATCATTTATACTGCATTCATTCTGCATTCACTGTCACAGTCACACACACACACACACACATCAGCATTCATCATTCATACAACATTCATTCTGCATCACTCTAACAGTCACACACAGACACATCAGCATTCATCATTTATAAAGCACTCATTCTGCATCCACTCTCACTGTCACACACACACACGCACACACACACACACACACACACACACACACACACACACACACACACACACACACACACACACATAAACATGAATCATTTATACAGCATTCATTCTGCATTCACTCTCACAGTCACAAACATGCATCAGCATGCATAATCTATACAGCATTAATTCTGCATTCACTCTCACAGTCACACGCACACACACCAGCATTCATCATTTATTAAGCATCCATTCTGCATCACTCTCACATTCACACACATGCATCAGCATTCATCGTTTATACAGCATTCATTCTGCATCACTCTCACATTCACACACACACACATCAGCATTCATCATTTATACAGCATTCATTCTGCATTCACTGTCACAGTAACACTCACACACATCAGCATTCATCATTTATACAGCATTCATTCTGCATTCACTGTCACAGTCACAGACACACACATCAGCATTCATCATTTATAAAGCATTCATTCTGCATCACTCTCATATTCACACAAACGCATCAGCATTCATCGTTTATAATGCATTCATTCTGCATCACTCTCACATTCACACACATGCATCAGCATTCATCGTTTATACAGCATTCATTCTGCATCACTCTCACATTCACACACACACATCAGCATTCATCATTTATACAGCATTCATTCTGCATTCACTGTCACAGTCAGACTCACACACATCAGCATTCATCATTTATACAGCATTCATTCTGCATTCACTGTCACAGTCACACACACACACATCAGCATTCATCATTTATAAAGCATTCATTCTGCATCACTCTCACATTCACACACACGCCTCAGCATTCATTTATACAGCATTCATTCTGCACTCACTCTCACAGTCACACACACACACATCAGCATTCATCATTTATAGAGCATTCATTCTGCATTTACTCTCACAGTCTCACACACACACACACACACACAAGCATCAGTGTTCAGCATTCATACGGCATTCATTCTGCATTCACTCTCACAGTAAAACACACACACATCAGCATTCATCATTTATAAAGCATTCATTCTGCATCACTCTCACATTCACACACACTCATCAGCATTCATTTATACAGCATTCATTCTGCATTCACTCTCACAGTCATACACACATACACACACACACAAGCATCAGTGTTCAGCATTCATACGGCATTCATTCTGCATTCACTCTCACATTCCCATACACACATCAGCGTTCAGCATTTATTTGGTATTCATTCGTCATTCATTCTAACATTTACACATACATATTTAGAGGAAGTTTGAGGCGTGCCTCACAGATAAGAGACAGACAATGGTGTGCTTACCCCTATGTATTCTATAAGTAGACATGTTCCCCTTACCAATCCCTCCTGCAATAAGTTTTACAGTTTGCCACGTAGAATGACATCATAAATGATGCATATAGTGGTATAAGACTACTATTTAATCACGTTTGTGGGTGAGTGTGCAAGCATCATTCCGATGTCGACCTTTTGACCCTGCTTTTAAATTGAGAGTAAAGTAGTACTTTGCCATATTGTTTGAGTCTTTCCGGTTATTTGGTGTGAGATCTTTATTGGTAATTCCATCTAGCACAGGAGACGCTTCAAGGTAGAGCACACAACATTCATTCTGCATTCATTCTCACATTCAAACACATGCTTCAGCGTTCAACATTTATATGGCATTCACTCTTCATTCATTCTCACATTCACATACAAGCATTCAACATTTATACGGCATTCATTCTTCATTCATTCTCACAGCCACACACACGTATCAGCTTTCATCACGAATACAGCATTCATTCTTCATTCATTCTCACATTCACACGCATCAGCATTCATCATTTATAAGGCATTCATTCTGCATTTACTCTCACATTCACACACATGCATCAACATTCATCATGTGTACATTAATTCTTCATTCACTCTCACATTCACATACATGCATCAGCATTCATCATTTATAGGGCATTCATTCTTCATTTCCTCTCACATTCACACACATGCATCAGCATTCATCATTTATACATTAATTCTTCATTCACTCTCACATTCACATACATGCATCAGCATTAATCATTTATAGGGCATTCATTCTTCATTTACTCTCACATTCACACACATGCATCAGCATTCATCATTTATACATTAATTCTTCATTCAATCTCACATTCACACACATGCATCAGCATTCATCATTTATACAACATTCATTCTGCATTCACTCTCACATTCAGAAACACGCATCAGCATTCATCATGTATAGCGCATTCATCCTTCATTCACTCTCATATCACACACATGCATCAGCATTCATCATTTATAGGGCATTCATTCTTCATGTACTCTCCCATTTACACACATGCATCAGCATTCATCATTTATACATTAATTGTTCATTCACTCTCACATTCACATGCATGCATCAGCATTCATCATTTATAGGGCATTCATTCTTCATTTACTCTCACATTCACATACATGCATCAGCATTCATCATTTATAGGGCATTCATTCTTCATTTACTCTCACATTCACACACATGCATCAGCATTCACCATTTATAAAGCATTCATTCTGCATCACTCTCACATTCACACACACACATCAGCATTAATCGTTTATACAGCATTCATTCTGCATTCACTCTCACAGTCACACACATGCATCAGCATTCATCATTTATGAAGCATTCATTCTGCATCACTCTCACATTCACACACACGCATCAGCATTCATCGTTTATAAAGCATTCATTCTGCATCACTCTCACATTCACACACACACATCAGAATTCATCATTTATACAGCATTCATTCTGCATTCACTGTCACAGTCAGACTCACACACATCAGCATTCATCATTTATACAGCATTCATTCTGCATTCACTGTCACAGTCACACACAGACACATCAGCATTCATCATTTATACAGCATTCATTCTGCATTCACTGTCACAGTCACACACACACACATCAGCATTCATAATTTATACAGCATTCATTCTGCATCACTCTCACATTCACACACACACGTCAGCATTCATCATTTATACAGCATTCATTCTGCATTCACTGTCACAGTCACACACACACACATCAGCATTCATCATTTATACAGCATTCATTCTGCATTCACTGTCACAGTCACACACACATACATCAGCATTCATCATTTATACAGCATTCGTTCTGCAATCACTGTCACAGTCACAAACACACACATCAGCATTCATCATTTGTACAGCATTCATTCTGCATTCACTGTCACAGTCACACACACACACATCAGCATTCATCATTTATACAGCATTCGTTCTGCAATCACTGTCAGTCACAAACACACACATCAGCATTCATCATTTGTACAGCATTCATTCTGCATTCACTGTCACAGTCACACACACACACATCAGCATTCATCATTCATACAACATTCATTCTGCATCACTCTAACAGTCACACACAGACACATCAGCATTCATCATTTATAAAGCATTCATTCTGCATTCACTCTCACTGTCACACACACACACACACACACACATAAACATTAATCATTTATACAGCATTCATTCTGCATCACTCTCACATTCACACACACGCCTCAGCATTAATTTATAGAGCATTCATTCTGCATTTACTCTCACAGTCACACACACACACACATCAGCGTTCAGCATTCATACGGCATTCATTCTGCATTCACTCTCACAGTAAAACACACACACATCAGCATTCATCATTTATAAAGCATTCATTCTACATCACTCTCACATTCACACACACTCATCAGCATTCATTTATACAGCATTCATTCTGCATTCACTCCCACAGTCATACACACATACACACACACACAAGCATCAGCGTTCAGCATTCATACGGCATTCATTCTGCATTCACTCTCACATTCCCATACACACATCAGCCTTCAGCATTTATTTGGTATTCATTCGTCATTCATTCTCACATTTACACATACATATTTAGAGGCAGTTTGAGGCGTGCATCACAGATAAGAGACAGACAATGGTGTGCTTACCCCTATGTATTCTATAAGTAGACATGTTCCCCTTACCAATCCCTCCTGAAATACGTTTTACAGTTTGCCACGTAGAATGACATCATAAATGATGCATATAGTGGTATAAGATTACTATTTAATCAAGTTTGTGGGTGAGTGTGCAAGCATCAGTCCGATGTCCACCAGTTGACCCTGCTTTCTTAAATTGAGAATAAAGTAGTACTTTGCCATATTGTTTGAGTCTTTCCGGTTATTTGGTGTGAGATCTTTATTGGTAATTCCATCTAGCACAGGAGACGCTTCAAGGTAGAGCACACAACATTCATTCTGCATTCATTCTCACATTCAAACACATGCTTCAGCGTTCAACATTTATATGGCATTCACTCATCATTCATTCTCACATTCACATACAAGCATTCAACATTTATACGGCATTCATTCTTCATTCATTCTCACAGCCACACACACACGTATCAGCTTTCATCATGAATACAGCATTCATTCTTCATTCATTCTCACATTCACACGCATCAGCATTCATCATTTATAAGGCATTCATTCTGTATTCACTCTCACATTCACACAAATGCATCAGCATTCATCATTTATAGGGCATTCATTCTTCATTTCCTCTCACATTCACACACATGCATCAGCATTCATCATTTATATATTAATTCTTCATTCACTCTCACATTCACATACATGCATCAGCATTAATCATTTATAGGGCATTCATTCTTCATTTACTCTCACATTCACACACATGCATCATCATTCATCATTTATACATTAATTCTTCATTCAATCTCACATTCACACACATGCATCAGCATTCATCATTTATACAACATTCATTCTGCATTCACTCTCACATTCAGAAACATGCATCAGCATTCATCATGTATAGCGCATTCATTCTTCATTCACTCTCACATTCACACACATGCATCAGCATTCATCATTTATACATTAATTCTTCATTCACTCTCACATTCACATACATGCATCAGCATTCATCATTTATAGGGCATTCATTCTTCATTTACTCTCACATTCACACACATGCATCAGCATTCATCATTTATAAAGCATTCATTCTGCATCACTCTCACATTCACACACACACATCAGCATTCATCGTTAATACAGCATTCATTCTGCATTCACTCTCACAGTCACACACACGCATCAGCATTCATCATTTATGAAGCATTCATTCTGCATCACTCTCACATTCACACACACGCATCAGCATTCATCGTTTATAAAGCATTCATTCTGCATCACTCTCACATTCACGCACACACATCAGAATTCATCATTTATACAGGATTCATTCTGCATTCACTGTCACAGTCAGACTCACAAAAATCAGCATTCATCATTTATACAGCATTCATTCTGCATTCACTGTTACAGTCACACACACACATCAGCATTCATCATTTATACAGCATTCATTCTGCATCACTCTCACATTCACACACACACGTCAGCATTCATCATTTATACAGCATTCATTCTGCATTCACTGTCACAGTCACACACACACACATCAGCATTCATCATTTATACAGCATTCATTCTGCATTCACTGTCACAGTAACACGACATACATCAGCATTCATCATTTATACAGCATTCATTCTGCAATCACTGTCACAGTCACAAACACACACATCAGCATTCATCATTTATACAGCATTCATTCTGCATTCACTGTCACAGTCACACACACACACACATCAGCATTCATCATTCATACAACATTCATTCTGCATCACTCTCACATTCACACACACACGTCAGCATTCATCATTTATACAGCATTCATTCTGCATTCACTGTCACAGTCACACACACACACATCAGCATTCATCATTTATACAGCATTCATTCTGCATTCACTGTCACAGTAACACGACATACATCAGCATTCATCATTTATACAGCATTCATTCTGCAATCACTGTCACAGTCACAAACACACACATCAGCATTCATCATTTATACAGCATTCATTCTGCATTCACTGTCACAGTCACACACACACACACATCAGCATTCATCATTCATACAACATTCATTCTGCATCACTCTAACAGTCACACACAGACACATCAGCATTCATCATTTATAAAGCATTCATTCTGCATCCACTCTCACTGTCACACACACACACACACACACACACATAAACATTAATCATTTATACAGCATTCATTCTGCATTCACTTTCACAGTCACAAACATGCATCAGCATTCATAATCTATACAGCATTAATTCTGCATTCACTCTCACAGTCATGCGCACACACACCAGCATTCATCATTTATTATGCATTCATTCTGCATCACTCTCACATTCACACACATGCATCAGCATTCATCGTTTATACAGCATTCATTCTGCATCACTCTCACATTCACACACACACATCAGCATTTATCATTTATACAGCATTCATTCTGCATTCACTGTCACAGTAACACTCATACACATCAGCATTCATCATTTATACAGCATTCATTCTGCATTCACTGTCACAGTCACAGACACACAGATCAGCATTCATCATTTATAAAGCATTCATTCTGCATCACTCTCACATTCACACAAACACATCAGCATTCATCGTTTATAAAGCATTCATTCTGCATCACTCTCACATTCACACACACACATCAGCATTCATCATTTATACAGCATTCATTCTCCATTCACTGTCACAGTCACACTCACACACATCAGCATTCATCATTTATACAGCATTCATTCTGCATTCACTGTCACATTCACACACACACACATCAGCATTCATCATTTATAAAGCATTCATTCTGCATCACTCTCACATTCACACACACGCCTCAGCATTCATTTATACAGCATTCATTCTGCACTCACTCTCACAGTCACACACACACACATCAGCATTCATCATTTATACAGCATTCATTCTGCATTTACTCTCACAGTCTCACACACACACACACACACAAGCATCAGCGTTCAGCATTCATACGGAATTCATTCTGAATTCACTCTCACAGTAAAACACACACACATCAGCATTCATCATTTATAAAGCATTCATTCTGCATCACTCTCACATTCACACACACTCATCAGCAATCATTTATACAGCATTCATTCTGCATTCACTCTCACAGTCATACACACACACACACACACACAAGCATCAGCGTTCGGCATTCATACGGCATTCATTCTGCATTCACTCTCACATTCCCATACACATATCAGCGTTCAGCATTTATTTGGTATTCATTCGTCATTCATTCTCACATTTACACATACATATTTAGAGGCAGTTTGAGGCGTGCCTCACAGATAAGAGACAGACAATGTTGTGCTTACCCCTATGTATTCTATAAGTAGACATGTTCCCCTTACCAATCCCTCCTGCAATAAGTTTTACAGTTTGCCACGTAGAATGACATCATAAATGACGCATATAGTGGTATAAGACTACTATTTAATCAAGTTTGTGGGTGAGTGTGCAAGCATCAGTCCGATGTCCACCAGTTGACCCTGCTTTATTAAATTGAGAATAAAGTAGTACTTTGCCATATTGTTTGAGTCTTTCCGGTTATTTGGTGTGAGATCTTTATTGGTAATTCCATCTAGCACAGGAGACGCTTCAAGGTAGAGCACACAACATTCATTCTGCATTCATTCTCACATTCAAACACATGCTTCAGCGTTCAACATTTATATGGCATTCACTCTTCATTCATTCTCACATTCACATACAAGCATTCAGCATTCATATGGCATTCATTCTGCATTCACTCTCACATTCCCATACACACATCAGCGTTCAGCATTTATTTGGTATTCATTCGTCATTCATTCTCACATTTACACATACATATTTAGAGGCAGTTTGAGGCGTGCCTCACAGATAAGAGACAGACAATGGTGTGCTTACCCCTATGTATTCTATAAGTAGACATGTTCCCCTTACCAATCCCTCCTGCAATACGTTTTACAGTTTGCCACGTAGAATGACATCATAAATGATGCATATAGTGGTATAAGATTACTATTTAATCAAGTTTGTGGGTGAGTGTGCAAGCATCAGTCCGATGTCCACCAGTTGACCCTGCTTTCTTAAATTGAGAATAAAGTAGTACTTTGCCATATTGTTTGAGTCTTTCCGGTTATTTGGTGTGAGATCTTTATTGGTAATTCCATCTAGCACAGGAGACGCTTCAAGGTAGAGCACACAACATTCATTCTGCATTCATTCTCACATTCAAACACATGCTTCAGCGTTCAACATTTATATGGCATTCACTCATCATTCATTCTCACATTCACATACAAGCATTCAACATTTATACGGCATTCATTCTTCATTCATTCTCACAGCCACACACACGTATCAGCTTTCATCATGAATACAGCATTCATTCTTCATTCATTCTCACATTCACACGCATCAGCATTCATCATTTATAAGGCATTCATTCTGTATTCACTCTCACATTCACACAAATGCATCAGCATTCATCATTTATAGGGCATTCATTCTTCATTTACTCTCACATTCACACACATGCATCAACATTCATCATGTGTACATTAATTCTTCATTCACTCGAACATTCACATACATGCATCAGCATTCATCATTTATAGGGCCTTCATTCTTTATTTCCTCTCACATTCACACACATGCATCAGCATTCATCATTTATATATCAATTCTTCATTCACTCTCACATTCAAATACATGCATCAGCATTAATCATTTATAGGGCATTCATTCTTCATTTACTCTCACATTCACACACATGCATCATCATTCATCATTTATACATTAATCCTTCATTCAATCTCACATTCACACACATGCATCAGCATTCATCATTTATACAACATTCATTCTGCATTCACTCTCACATTCAGAAACATGCATCAGCATTCATCATGTATAGCGCATTCATTCTTCATTCACTCTCACATTCACACACATGCATCAGCATTCATCATTTATAGGGCATTCATTCTTCATGTACTCTCCCATTCACACACATGCATCAGCATTCATCATTTATACATTAATTTTTCATTCACTCTCACATTCACATGCATGCATCAGCATTCATCATTTATAGGGCATTCATTCTTCATTTACTCTCACATTCACACACATGCATCAGCATTCATCATTTATACATTAATTCTTCATTCACTCTCACATTCACATACATGCATCAGCATTCATCATTTATAGGGCATTCATTCTTCATTTACTCTCACATTCACACACATGCATCAGCATTCATCATTTATAAAGCATTCATTCTGCATCACTCTCACATTCACACACACACATCAGCATTCATCGTTTATACAGCATTCATTCTGCATTCACTCTCAAAGTCACACACACGAATCAGCATTCATCATTTATGAAGCATTCATTCTGCATCACTCTCACATTCACACACACGCATCAGCATTCATCGTTTATAAAGCATTCATTCTGCATCACTCTCACATTCACACACACACATCAGAATTCATCATTTATACAGCATTCATTCTGCATTCACTGTCACAGTCAGACTCACTCACATCATCATTCATCATTTATACAGCATTCATTCTGCATTCACTGTCACAGTCACACACACACACATCAGCATTCATCATTTATACAGCATTCATTCTGCATCACTCTCACATTCACACACACACGTCAGCATTCATCATTTATACAGCATTCATTCTGCATTCACTGTCACAGTCACACACACACACATCAGCATTCATCTTTTATACAGCATTCATTCTGCATTCACTGTCACACGACATACATCAGCATTCATCATTTATACAGCATTCATTCTGCAATCACTGTCACAGTCACAAACACACACATCAGCATTCATCATTTATACAGCATTCATTCTGCATTCACTGTCACAGTCACACACACACACACATCAGCATTCATCATTCATACAACATTCATTCTGCATCACTCTAACAGTCACACACAGACACATCAGCATTCATCATTTATAAAGCATTCATTCTGCATCCACTCTCACTGTCACACACACACACACACACACACACACACATAAACATTAATCATTTATACAGCATTCATTCTGCATTCACTCTCACAGTCACAAACATGCATCAGCATTCATAATCTATACAGCATTAATTCTGCATTCACTCTCACAGTCATGCGCACACACACCAGCATTCATCATTTATTATGCATTCATTCTGCATCACTCTCACATTCACACACATGCATCAGCATTCATCGTTTATACAGCATTCATTCTGCATCACTCTCACATTCACACACACACATCAGCATTCATCATTTATACAGCATTCATTCTGCATTCACTGTCACAGTAACACTCATACACATCAGCATTCATCATTTATACAGCATTCATTCTGCATTCACTGTCACAGTCACAGACACACACATCAGCATTCATCATTTATAAAGCATTCATTCTGCATCACTCTCACATTCACACAAACACATCAGCATTCATCGTTTATAAAGCATTAATTCTGCATCACTCTCACATTCACACACACACATCAGCATTAATCATTTATACAGCATTCATTCTGCATTCACTGTCACAGTCACACTCACACACATCCTCATTCATCATTTATACAGCATTCATTCTGCATTCACTGTCACAGTCACACACACACACACACACATCAGCATTCATCATTTATAAAGCATTCATTCTGCATCACTCTCACATTCACACACACGCCTCAGCATTCATTTATACAGCATTCATTCTGCACTCACTCTCACAGTCACACACACACACATCAGCATTCATCATTTATACAGCATTCATTCTGCATTTACTCTCACAGTCTCACACACACACACACACAAGCATCAGCGTTCAGCATTCATACGGAATTCATTCTGAATTCACTCTCACAGTAAAACACACACACATCAGCATTCATCATTTATAAAGCATTCATTCTGCATCACTCTCACATTCACACACACTCATCAGCATTCATTTATACAGCATTCATTCTGCATTCACTCTCACAGTCATACACACACACACAGACACAAGCATCAGCGTTCGGCATTCATACGGCATTCATTCTGCATTCACTCTCACATTCCCATACACATATCAGCGTTCAGCATTTATTTGGTATTCATTCGTCATTCATTCTCACATTTACACATACATATTTAGAGGCAGTTTGAGGCGTGCCTCACAGATAAGAGACAGACAATGGTGTGCTTACCCCTATGTATTCTATAAGTAGACATGTTCCCCTTACCAATCCCTCCTGCAATAAGTTTTACAGTTTGCCACGTAGAATGACATCATAAATGACGCATATAGTGGTATAAGATTACTATTTAATCAAGTTTGTGGGTGAGTGTGCAAGCATCAGTCCGATGTCCACCAGTTGACCCTGCTTTATTAAATTGAGAATAAAGTAGTACTTTGCCATATTGTTTGAGTCTTTCCGGTTATTTGGTGTGAGATCTTTATTGGATATTCCATCTAGCACAGGAGACGCTTCAAGGTAGAGCACACAACATTCATTCTGCATTCATTCTCACATTCAAACACATGCTTCAGCGTTCAACATTTATATAGCATTCACTCTTCATTCATTCTCACATTCACATACAAGCATTCAGCATTCATACGGCATTCATTCTGCATTCACTCTCACATTCCCATACACACATCAGCGTTCAGCATTTATTTGGTATTCATTCGTCATTCATTCTCACATTTACACATACATATTTAGAGGCAGTTTGAGGCGTTCCTCACAGATAAGAGACAGACAATGGTGTGCTTACTCCTATGTATTCTATAAGTAGACATGTTCCCCTTACCAATCCCTCCTGCAATACGTTTTACAGTTTGCCACGTAGAATGACATCATAAATGATGCATATAGTGGTATAAGATTACTATTTAATCAAGTTTGTGGGTGAGTGTGCAAGCATCAGTCCGATGTCCACCAGTTGACCCTGCTTTCTTAAATTGAGAATAAAGTAGTACTTTGCCATATTGTTTGAGTCTTTCCGGTTATTTGGTGCGAGATCTTTATTGGTAATTCCATCTAGCACAGGAGACGCTTCAAGGTAGAGCACACAACATTCATTCTGCATTCATTCTCACATTCAAACACATGCTTCAGCGTTCAACATTTATATGGCATTCACTCATCATTCATTCTCACATTCACATACAAGCATTCAACATTTATACGGCATTCATTCTTCATTCATTCTCACAGCCACACACATGTATCAGCTTTCATCATGAATACAGCATTCATTCTTCATTCATTCTCACATTCACACGCATCAGCATTCATCATTTATAAGGCATTCATTCTGTATTCACTCTCACATTCACACAAATGCATCAGCATTCATCATTTATAGGGCATTCATTCTTCATTTACTCTCACATTCACACACATGCATCAACATTCATCATGTGTACATTAATTCTTCATTCACTCTCACATTCACATACATGCATCAGCATTCATCATTTATAGGGCATTCATTCTTCATTTCCTCTCACATTCACACACATGCATCAGCATTCATCATTTATATATTAATTCTTCATTCACTCTCACATTCACATACATGCATCAGCATTAATCATTTATAGGGCATTCATTCTTCATTTACTCTCACATTCACACACATGCATCATCATTCATCATTTATACATTAATTCTTCATTCAATCTCACATTCACACACATGCATCAGGATTCATCATTTATACAGCATTCATTCTGCATTCACTCTCACAGTCACACACACACACACACATCAGCATTCATCATTTATAAAGCATTCATTCTGCATCACTCTCACATTCACACACACGCCTCAGCATTCATTTATACAGCATTCATTCTGCACTCACTCTCACAGTCACACACACACACATCAGCATTCATCATTTATACAGCATTCATTCTGCATTTACTCTCACAGTCTCACACACACACACACAAGCATCAGCGTTCAGCATTCATACGGAATTCATTCTGAATTCACTCTCACAGTAAAACACACACACATCAGCATTCATCATTTATAAAGCATTCATTCTGCATCACTCTCACATTCACACACACTCATCAGCATTCATTTATACAGCATTCATTCTGCATTCACTCTCACAGTCATACACACACACACAGACACAAGCATCAGCGTTCGGCATTCATACGGCATTCATTCTGCATTCACTCTCACATTCCCATACACATATCAGCGTTCAGCATTTATTTGGTATTCATTCGTCATTCATTCTCACATTTACACATACATATTTAGAGGCAGTTTGAGGCGTGCCTCACAGATAAGAGACAGACAATGGTGTGCTTACCCCTATGTATTCTATAAGTAGACATGTTCCCCTTACCAATCCCTCCTGCAATAAGTTTTACAGTTTGCCACGTAGAATGACATCATAAATGACGCATATAGTGGTATAAGATTACTATTTAATCAAGTTTGTGGGTGAGTGTGCAAGCATCAGTCCGATGTCCACCAGTTGACCCTGCTTTATTAAATTGAGAATAAAGTAGTACTTTGCCATATTGTTTGAGTCTTTCCGGTTATTTGGTGTGAGATCATTATTGGATATTCCATCTAGCACAGGAGACGCTTCAAGGTAGAGCACACAACATTCATTCTGCATTCATTCTCACATTCAAACACATGCTTCAGCGTTCAACATTTATATGGCATTCACTCTTCATTCATTCTCACATTCACATACAAGCATTCAGCATTCATACGGCATTCATTCTGCATTCACTCTCACATTCCCATACACACATCAGCGTTCAGCATTTATTTGGTATTCATTCGTCATTCATTCTCACATTTACACATACATATTTAGAGGCAGTTTGAGGCGTTCCTCACAGATAAGAGACAGACAATGGTGTGCTTACTCCTATGTATTCTATAAGTAGACATGTTCCCCTTACCAATCCCTCCTGCAATACGTTTTACAGTTTGCCACATAGAATGACATCATAAATGATGCATATAGTGGTATAAGATTACTATTTAATCAAGTTTGTGGGTGAGTGTGCAAGCATCAGTCCGATGTCCACCAGTTGACCCTGCTTTCTTAAATTGAGAATAAAGTAGTACTTTGCCATATTGTTTGAGTCTTTCCGGTTATTTGGTGCGAGATCTTTATTGGTAATTCCATCTAGCACAGGAGACGCTTCAAGGTAGAGCACACAACATTCATTCTGCATTCATTCTCACATTCAAACACATGCTTCAGCGTTCAACATTTATATGGCATTCACTCATCATTCATTCTCACATTCACATACAAGCATTCAACATTTATACGGCATTCATTCTTCATTCATTCTCACAGCCACACACATGTATCAGCTTTCATCATGAATACAGCATTCATTCTTCATTCATTCTCACATTCACACGCATCAGCATTCATCATTTATAAGGCATTCATTCTGTATTCACTCTCACATTCACACAAATGCATCAGCATTCATCATTTATAGGGCATTCATTCTTCATTTACTCTCACATTCACACACATGCATCAACATCCATCATGTGTACATTAATTCTTCATTCACTCTCACATTCACATACATGCATCAGCATTCATCATTTATAGGGCATTCATTCTTCATTTCCTCTCACATTCACACACATGCATCAGCATTCATCATTTATATATTAATTCTTCATTCACTCTCACATTCACATACATGCATCAGCATTAATCATTTATAGGGCATTCATTCTTCATTTACTCTCACATTCACACACATGCATCATCATTCATCATTTATACATTAATTCTTCATTCAATCTCACATTCACACACATGCATCAGCATTCATCATTTATACAACATTCATTCTGCATTCACTCTCACATTCAGAAACATGCATCAGCATTCATCATGTATAGCACATTCATTCTTCATTCACTCTCACAATCACACACATGCATCAGCATACATCATTTATAGGGCATTCATTCTTCATGTACTCTCCCATTCACACACATGCATCAGCATTCATCATTTATACATTAATTCTTCATTCACTCGCACATTCACATGCATGCATCAGCATTCATCATTTATAGGGCATTCATTCTTCATTTACTCTCACAGTCAGACTCACACACATCAGCATTCATCATTTATACAGCATTCATTCTGCATTCACTGTCACAGTCAGACTCACACACATCAGCATTCATCATTTATACAGCATTCATTCTGCATTCACTGTCACAGTCACACACACACACATCAGCATTCATCATTTATACAGCATTCATTCTGCATCACTCTCACATTCACACACACACGTCAGCATTCATCATTTATAGAGCATTCATTCTGCATTCACTGTCACAGTCACACACACACATCAGCATTCATCATTTATACAGCATTCATTCTGCATTCACTGTCACAGTCACACGACATACATCAGCATTCATCATTTATACAGCATTCATTCTGCAATCACTGTCACAGTCACAAACACACACATAAGCATTCATCATTTATACAGCATTCATTCTGCATTCACTGTCACAGTCACACACACACACACACATCAGCATTCATCATTCATACAACATTCATTCTGCATCACTCTAACAGTCACACACAGACACATCAGCATCATCATTTATAAAGCATTCATTCTGCATCCACTCTCACTGTCACACACACACACACACACACACACACACACATAAACATTAATCATTTATACAGCATTCATTCTGCATTCACTCTCACAGTCACAAACATGCATCAGCATTCATAATCTATACAGCATTAATTCTGCATTCACTCTCACAGTCATGCGCACACACACCAGCATTCATCATTTATTATGCATTCATTCTGCATCACTCTCACATTCACACACATGCATCAGCATTCATCGTTTATACAGCATTCATTCTGCATCACTCTCACATTCACACACACACATCAGCATTCATCATTTATACAGCATTCATTCTGCATTCACTGTCACAGTAACACTCATACACATCAGCATTCATCATTTATACAGCATTCATTCTGCATTCACTGTCACAGTCACAGACACACACATCAGCATTCATCATTTATAAAGCATTCATTCTGCATCACTCTCACATTCACACAAACACATCAGCATTCATCGTTTATAAAGCATTCATTCTGCATTACTCTCACATTCACACACACACATCAGCATTCATCATTTATACAGCATTCATTCTGCATTCACTGTCACAGTCACACTCACACACATCAACATTCATCATTTATACAGCATTCATTCTGCATTCACTGTCACAGTCACACACACACACATCAGCATTCATCATTTATAAAGCATTCATTCTGCATCACTCTCACATTCACACACACGCCTCAGCATTCATTTATACAGCATTCATTCTGCACTCACTCTCACAGTCACACACACACACATCAGCATTCATCATTTATACAGCATTCATTCTGCATTTACTCTCACAGTCTCACACACACACACACAAGCAACAGCGTTCAGCATTCATACGGAATTCATTCTGAATTCACTCTCACAGTAAAACACACGCACATCAGCATTCATCATTTATAAAGCATTCATTTTGCATCACTCTCACATTCACACACACTCATCAGCATTCATTTATACAGCATTCATTCTGCATTCACTCTCACAGTCATACACACACACACACACAAGCATCAGCGTTCGGCATTCATACGGCATTCATTCTGCATTCACTCTCACATTCCCATACACATATCAGGGTTCAGCATTTATTTGGTATTCATTCGTCATTCATTCTCACATTTACACATACATATTTAGAGGTGGTTTGAGGCGTGCCTCACAGATAAGAGACAGACAATGGTGTGCTTACCCCTATGTATTCTATAAGTAGACATGTTCCCCTTACCAATCCCTCCTGCAATAGGTTTTACAGTTTGCCACGTAGAATGACATCATAAATGACGCATATAGTGGTATAAGACTACTATTTAATCAAGTTTGTGGGTGAGTGTGCAAGCATCAGTCCGATTCCACCAGTTGACCCTGCTTTATTAAATTGAGAATAAAGTAGTACTTTGCCATATTGTTTGAGTCTTTCCGGTTATTTGGTGTGAGATCTTTATTGGTAATTCCATCTAGCACAGGAGACGCTTCAAGGTAGAGCACACAACATTCATTCTGCATTCATTCTCACATTCAAACACATGCTTCAGCGTTCAACATTTATATGGCATTCACTCTTCATTCATTCTCACATTCACATACAAGCATTCAACATTTATACCGCATTCATTCTTCATTCATTCTCACAGTCACACACACGACATGTATCAGCTTTCATCATGAATACAGCATTCATTCTTCATTCATTCTCACATTCACACGCATCAGCATTCATCATTTATAAGGCATTCATTCTGCATTCACTCTCACATTCACACAAATGCATCAGCATTCATCATTTATAGGGCATTCATTCTTCATTTACTCTCACATTCACACACATGCATCAACATTCATCATGTGTACATTAATTCTTCATTCACTCTCACATTCACATACATGCATCAGCATTCATCATTTATAGGGCTTTCATTCTTCATTTCCTCTCACAATCACACACATGCATCAGCATTCATCATTTATACATTATTTCTTCATTCACTCTCACATTCACATACATGCATCAGCATTAATCATTTATAGGGCATTCATTCTTCATTTACTCTCACATTCACACACATGCATCAGCATTCATCATGTATACATTAATTCTTCATTCACTCTTACATTCACACACATGCATCAGCATTCATCATTTATACAACATTCATTCTTCATTTACTCTCACATTCACATACATGCATCAGCATTCATCATTTATACATTAATTCTTCATTCACTCTCACATTCACATACATGCATCAGCATTCATCATTTATAGGGCATTCATTCTTCATTTACTCTCACATTCACACACATGCATCAGCATTCATCATTTATAGGGCATTCATTCTTCATTCACTCTCACATTCACACACATGCATCAGCATTCATCATTTATAGGGCATTCATTCTTCATTTACTCTCACATTCACACACATGCATCAGAATTCATCATGTATAGGGCATTCATTCTTCATTTACTCTCACAACATGCATCAGCATTCATCATTTATACATTAATTCTTCATTCTCTCTCACATTCACACACATGCATCAGCATTTATCATTTATAGGGCATTCATTCTTCATGTACTCTCATGTTCACACACATGCATCAGCATTCATCATTTATACATGAATTCTTCATTCACTCTCAATTTCACATACATGCATCAGCATTCATCATTTATAGGGCATTCATTCTTCATTTACTCTCACATTCACACACATGCATCAGCATTCATCATTTATACATTAATTCTTCATTCACTCTCACATTCACACACATGCATCAGCATTTATCATTTATAGGGCATTCATTCTTCATGTACTCTCACATTCACACACATGCATCAGCATTCATCATTTATAGGGCATTCATTCTTCATTTACTCTCACATTCACACACATGCATCAGCATTCATCATTTATAGGGCATTCATTCTTCATTCACGCTCACATTCACATACATGCATCAGAATTCATCATTTATAGGGCATTCATTCTTCATTTACTCTCACAACATGCATCAGCATTCATCATTTATACATTAATACTTCATTCTCTCTCACATTCAAATACATGCATCAGCATTTATCATTTATAGGGCATTCATTCTTCATGTACTCTCACATTCACACACATGCATCAGCATTCATCATTTATAGGGCATTCATTCTTCATTTACTCTCACATTCACACACATGCATCAGCATTCATCATTTATAGGGCATTCATTCTTCATTCACTCTCACATTCACACACATGCATCAGAATTCATAATTTATAGGGCATTCATTCTTCATTTACTCTCACAACATGCATCAGCATTCATCATTTATACATTAATTATTCATTCTCTCTCACATTCAAAAACATGCATCAGCATTCATCATCTATAGGGCATTTATTCTTCATGTACTCTCACGTTCACACACATGCATCAGCATTCATCATTTATACATGAATTCTTCATTCACTCTCACTTTCACATACATGCATCAGCATTTATAGGGCATTCATTCTTCATGTACTCTCACGTTCACACACATGCATCAGCATTCATCATTTATACATGAATTCTTCATTCACTCTCACTTTCACATACATGCATCAGCATTCATCATTTATAGGGCATTCATTCTTCACTTACTCTCACATTCACACACATGCATCAGCATTCATCACTTATACATTAATTCTTCATTCACTCTCACATTCACATACACGCATCAGCATTCATCATTTATATTTATACAGCATTCATTCTTCATTTCCTCTCACATTCACACACACGCATCAGAATTCATCATTTATAGCTCATTCATTCTGCATTCACTCTCACATTCACACACACGCATCAGCATTCACCATTTATAGGGCATTCATTCTGCATTCACTCTCACATTCACCGACATGCATCAGCATTCATCATTTATAGGGCATTCATTCTTCATTCACTCTCACATTCACACACATGCATCAGCATTCATCATTTATAGGGAATTCATTATGCATTCACTCTCACATTCACACACATGCATTAGCATTCATCATTTGTAGGGCATTCATTCTTGATTTACTCTCACATTCACACACATGCATTAGCATTCATCATTTATACATTAATTCTTCATTCACTCTCACATTCACATACACGCATCAGCATTCATCATTTATAGGGAATTCATTCTTCATTTACTCTCACATTCACACACATGCATCAGCATTCATCATTTATACATTATTTATTCATTCACTCTCACATTCACACACATGCATCAGCATTCATCATTAACATATTAATTCTTCATTCACTCTCACATTCAAATACATGCATCAGCATTCATCATTTATATGGCATTCATTCTTCCTTTACTCTCACAACATGCATCAGCATTCATCATTTATACATTAATTCTTCATTCACTCTCACATTCAAATACATGCATAAGCAATCATCATTTATACAACATTCATTCTGCATTCACTCTCACATTCACACACACGCATCAGCATTCATCAGGTATAGGGAATTCATTCTTCATTCACTCTCACATTCACACACATGCATCATCATTCATCATTTATAGGGCATTCATTCTTCACTTACTCTCACATTCACACACATGCATCAGCATTCATCATTTATACATAATTCTTCATTCACTCTCACATTCACATACATGCATCAGCATTCATAATTTATAGGGCATTAATTCTTCATTTACTCTCACATTCACACACATGCATCAGCATTCATCATTTATACATTAATTCTTCATTCACTCTCACATTCACATACACGCATCAGTATTCATCATTTATAGGGCATTCATTCTTCATTTCCTCTCACATTCACACACATGCATCGGAATTCATCATTTATAGCTCATTCATTCTGCATTCACTCTCACATTCACACACAAGCATCAGCATTCATCATTTATAGGGTGTTCATTCTTCATTCACTCTCACATTCACACACACGCATCAGCATTCCTCATTTATAGAGCATTCATTCTGCATTCACTCTCATATTCACACACACGCATCAGCATTCATCATTTATAGGGCATTCATTCTTGATTTACTCTCACATTCACACACATGCATCAGCATTCATCATTTATACATTAATTCTTCATTCACTCTCACATTCACATACATGCATCAGCATTCATCATTTATAGGGCATTCATTCTTCATTTACTCTCACATTCACACACATGCATCAGCATTCATCATTTATAGGGCATTCATTCTTCATTTACTCTCACATTCACACACATGCATCAGCATTCATCAATTAGGGCATTCATTCTTCATTTACTCTCACATTCACACACATGCATCAGCATTCATCATTTATACATTAATTCTTCATTCATTCTCACATTTACATACATGCATCAGCGTTCATCATTTATACAACATTAATTCTGCAAGCACTCTAACATTCACACACACGCATCAGCATTCATCATTTATAGGGCATTCATTCTTCATTCACTCTCACATTCACACACATGCATCAGCATTCATCATTTATAGGGCATGCATTCTTCATTTACTCTCACATTCACACACATGCATCAGCATTCATCATTTATACATTAATTCTTCATTCACTCTCACATTCACATACATGCATCAGCATTCATCATTTATAGGGCATTCATTCTTCATTTACTCTCACATTCACACACATGCATCAGCATTCATCATTTATACATTAATACTTCTTTCACTCTCACATTCACACACATGGATCAGCATTCATCATTTATACAACATTCATTCTGCATTCACTCTCACATTCACACACACACATCAGCATACATCATGTATAGGGCATTCATTCGTCATTCACTCTCACATTCACACACATTCATCAGCATTCATCGTTTATAGGGCATTCATTCTTCATTTACTCTCACATTCACAAACATGCATCAGCATTAATCATTTATACATTAATTCTTCATTCACTCTCACATTCACACACATGCATCAGCATTCATCATTTATACATTAATTCTTCATTCACTCTCACATTCACACACATGCATAAGCATTCATCATTTATAGGGCATTCATTCTTCATTCATTCACACACACATCAGAATTCATCATTTATACTGCATTCAATTTTTATTCACTGTCACATCCAAAAACATGCACATCAGCATTCATCATTTATATTGCATTCTTTCTGCATTTATTCTCACATTCACACACATGAATCAGCGTTCATCATTTATATAGCATCGATTCTGCATCACTGTAACTGTCACACACATAAACATCAGCATTCATCATTTATAAAGCATTCATTCTGCATCCACTCTCACTGTCACAGACACACACACACACACACACATCAACATTAATCATTTATACAGCATTCATTCTGCATTCACTCTCACAGTCACACGCACACACACACCAGCATTCATCATTTATGAAGCATTCATTCTGCATCACTCTCACATTCACACACACGCATCAGCATTCATTGTTTATAAAGCATTCATTCTGCATCACTCTCACATTCACACACACACATCAGAGGTCATCATATATACAGCATCCATTCTGCATTCACTCTCACATTCACACACACACACACATGAGCATTCATAATGAATACAACATTCATTCTTCATTTATTCACACACACATCAGAATTCATCACTTATACTGCATTCATTATTTATTCACTGACACATTCAAAAACACGCACATCAGAATTTATCATTTAAATGGCATTCATTCTGCATTTACTCTCAAATTCACACACATGAATCAGGGTTCATCATTTATACAGCATCCATTCTGCATTACTCTAACAGTCACACACACACACATCAGCATTCATCATTTATGAAGCATTCATTCTGCATCACTCTCACATTCACACACACGCATCAGCATTCATCGTTTATAAAGCATTCATTCTGCATCACTCTCACATTCACACACACACATCAGCAGTCATCATTTATACAGCATTCATTCTGCATTCACTCTCACATTCACACACACACATCAGCATTCATCATTTATACAGCATTCACTCTGCATTCACTGTCACAGTCACACACACACACATCAGCATTCATCATTTATACAGCATTCATTCTGCATTCACTGTCACAGTCACACACACACACATCAGCATTCATCATTTATACAGCATTCATTCTGCATCCACTCTCACTGTCACACACACACACATCAACATTAATCATTTATACAGCATTCATTCTGCATTCACTCACACAGTCACCAACGTGCATCAGCATTCATAATTTATACAGCATTAATTCTGCATTCAATCTCACAGTCACATGCACACACACACCAGCATTCATCATTTATAAAGCATTCATTCTGCATCACTCTCACATTCACACACACTCATCAGCATTCATCGTTTATACAGCATTCATTCTGCATTCACTCTCACAGTCACACACACGCATCAGCATTCATCGTTTATAAAGCATTCATTCTGCATCACTCTCACATTCACACACACACATCAGCATTCATCATTTATACAGCATTCATTCTGCATTCACTGTCACAGTCACAGACACACACATCAGCATTCATCATTTATACAGCATTCATTCTGCATCACTCTCACATTCACACACACGCATCAGCATTCATCGTTTATAAAGCATTCATTCTGCATCACTCTCACATTCACACACAAACATCAGCAGTCATCATTTATACAGCATTCATTCTGCATTCACTCTCACATTCACACACACACATCAGCATTCATCATTTATACAGCAATCACTCTGCATTCACTGTCACAGTCACACACACACACACCAGCATTCATCATTTATACAGCATTCATTCTGCATTCACTGTCACAGTCACACACACACACATCAGCATTCATCATTTATACAGCATTCATTCTGCATCCACTCTCACTGTCACACACACACACATCAACATTAATCATTTATACAGCATTCATTCTGCATTCACTCACACAGTCACCAACATGCATCAGCATTCATAATTTATACAGCATTAATTCTGCATTCACTCTCACAGTCACATGCACAGACACACCAGCATTCATCATTTATAAAGCATTCATTCTGCATCACTCTCACATTCACACACACTCATCAGCATTCATCGTTTATACAGCATTCATTCTGCATTCACTCTCACAGTCACACACACGCATCAGCATTCATCATTTATGAAGCATTCATTCTGCATCACTCTCACATTCACACACACGCATCAGCATTCATCGTTTATAAAGCATTCATTCTGCATCACTCTCACATTCACACACACACATCAGCATTCATCATTTGTACAGCATTCATTCTGCATTCACTGTCACAGTCACAGACACACACATCAGCATTCATCATTTATACAGCATTCATTCTGCATTCACTGTCACAGTCACACACACACACATCAGCATTCCTCATTTATAGAGCATTCATTCTGCATTCACTGTCACATTCACACACACACACGTCAGTATTCATCATTTATACAGCATTCATTCTTCATTCACTGTCACAGTCACAAACATGCATCAGCATTCATAATCTATACAGCAGTCATTCTGCATCACTCTAACAGTCACACAAAGACACATCAGCATTCATCATTTATAAAGCATTCATTCTGCATTCACTCTCACAGTCACAAACATGCATCAGCATTCATAATCTATACAGCATTAATTCTGAATTCACTCTCACAGTCACGCGCACACACACCAGCATTCTTCATTTATGAAGCATTCATTCTGCATCACTCTCACACACACACACACACACATCAGCATTCATCATTTATACAGCATTCATTCTGCATCACTCTCACATTCACACACACACACGTTATACAGCATTCATTCTTCATTCACTGTCACAGTCACACACACACACACACATCAGCATTCATCATTTATACAGCATTCATTCTGAATTCACTGTCACATCACACACACACACATCAGCATTCATCATTTATACAGCATTCATTCTGCATTCACTGTCACAGTCACACACACACACACATCAGCATTCATCATTTATACAGCATTCATTCTGAATTCACTGTCACATCACACACACACACATCAGCATTCATAATCTATACAGCATTAATTCTGCATTCACTCTCACAGTCACGCGCACACACACCAGCATTCTTCATTTATGAAGCATTCATTCTGCATCACTCTCACATTCACACACATGCATCAGCATTCATCGTTTATACAGCATTCATTCTGCATCACTCTCACATTCACAAACACACATCAGCATTCATCATTTATACAGCATTCATTCTGCATTCACTATCACACTCACACACATCAGCATTCATCATTTATACAGCATTCATTCTGCATTCACTGTCACAGTCACACACACACATCAGCATTCATCTACAAAGCATTCATTTTGCATCACTCTCACATTCACATAAACGCATCAGCATTCATCGTTTATAAAGCATTCATTCTGCATCACTCTCACATTCACACACACACATCAGCATTCATCATTTATACAGCATTCATTCTGCATTCACTGTCACAGTCACACTCACACACATCAGCATTCATCATTTATACAGCATTCATTCTGCATCACTCTCACATTCACACACACGCCTCAGAATTCATTTATACAGCATTCATTCTGCACTCACTCTCACAGTCACACACACACACACATCAGCATTCATAATTTATAGAGCATTCATTCTGAATTTACTCTCACAGTCTCACACACACACACACACACACACACACAAGCATCAGCGTTCAGCATTCATACGGCATTCATTCTGCATTCACTCTCACAGTAAAACACACACACACATCAGCATTCATCATTTATAAAGCATTCATTCTGCATCACTCTCACATTCACACACACTCATGAGCATTCATTTATACAGCATTCATTCTGCATTCACTCTCGCATTCCCATACACACATCAGCGTTCAGCATTTATATGGTATTCATTCGTCATTCATTCTCACATTTACACATACATATTTAGAGGCAGTTTGAGGCGTTTCTCACAGATAAGAGACAGACAATGGTGTTCTTACCCCTATGTATTCTATAAGTAGACATGTTCCCCTTACTAATCCCTGCTGCAATAAGTTTTACAGTTTGCCACGTAGAATGACATCATAAATGACGCATATAGTGGTATAAAACTACTTATTAATCAAGTTTGTGGGTGAGTGTGCAAGCATCAGTCCGATGTCCACCAGTTGACCTTGCTTTATTAAATTGAGAATAAAGTAGTACTTTGCCATATTGTTTGAGTCTTTCCGTGTTATTTGGTGTGAGATCTTTATTGGTAATTCCATCTAGCACAGGAGACGCTTCAAGGTAGAGCACACAACATTCATTCTGCATTCATTCTCACATTCAAACATATGCTTCAGCGTTCAACATTTATATGGCATTCACTCTTCATTCATTCTCACATTCACATACAAGCATTCAACATTTATACGGCATTCATTCTTCATTCATTCTCACAGTCACACACAGGTATCAGCTTTCATCATGAATACAGCATTCATTCTTCATTCATTCTCACATTCACACGCATCAGCATTCATCATTTATAAGGCATTCATTCTTCATTTACTCTCACATTCACACACATGCATTAGCATTCATCATTTATACATTAATTCTTCATTCACTCTCACATTCACATACACGCATCAGAATTCATCATTTATAGCTCACATTTTCACATTCACACACACGCATCAGCATTCATCATTTATAGGGCATTCATTCTACATTCACTCTCACATTCACAACCATGCATCAGCATTCATCATTTATAGGGAATTCATTCTGCATTCACTATCACATTCACACACATGCATCAGCATTCATCATTTATAGGGCATTCATTCTTGATTTAATCTCACATTCACACACATGCATCAGCATTCATCATTTATACATTAATTCTTCATTCACTCTCACATTCACATACATGCATCAGCATTCATTATTTATAGGGCATTCATTCTTCAATTACTCTCACATTCACACACATGCATCAGCATTCATCTTTTACACATTAATTCTTCATTCACTCTCACATTCACACACATGCATCAGCATTCATCATTAACACATTAATTCTTCATTCACTCTCACATTCAAATACATGCATCAGCATTCATTATTTATAGGGCATTCATTCTTCATGTACTCTCACTTCACACACATGCATCAGCATTCATCATTTATACATTAATTCTTCATTCACTGTCACATTCACATACATGCATCAGCATTCATCATTTATAGGGCATTCATTCTTCATTTACTCTCACATTCACACACATGCATCAGCATTCATAATTTATACATTAATTCTTCATTCACTCTCACATTCACACACATGCATCAGCATTCATCATTTATACAACATTCATTCTGCATTCACTCTCACCTTCACACACACGCATCAGCATTCATCATGTATAGGGCATTCATTCTTCATTCACTCTCACATTCACACACATGCATCAGCATTCATCATTTATACAACATTCATTCTGCATTCACTCTCACCTTCACACACACGCATCAGCATTCATCATGTATAGGGCATTCATTCTTCATTCACTCTCACATTCACATACATGCATCAGCATTCATCATTTATAGGGCATTCATTCTTCATTTACTCTCACATTCACACACATGCATCAGCATTCATAATTTATACATTAATTCTTCATTCACTCTCACATTCACATACACGCATAAGCATTCATCATTTATACATGAATTCTTAATTCACTCTCACATTCACATACACACATCAGCATTCATCATTTATAGGGCATTCATTCTGCATTCACTCTCACATTCACCGACATGCATCAGCATTCATCATTTATAGGGCATTCTTTCTTCATTCACTCTCACATTCACACACATGCATCAGCATTCATCATTTATACATTCATTCTTCATTCACTCTCACATTCACATACATGCATCAGCATTCATCATTTATAGGGCATTCATTCTTCATTTACTCTCACATTCACACACATGCATCAGCATTCATCATTTATACATTAATTCTTCATTCACTCTCACATTCACACACGTCCGTCAGCATTCATCATTTATAGGGCATTCTTTCTTCATTTGCTCTCACATTCACACACATGCATCAGCATTCATCATTTATACATTAATTCTTCATTCATTCTCACATTCACATACATGCATCAGCATTCATCATTTATACAACATTCATTCTGCATTCACTCTAACATTCACACACACGCATCAGCATTCATCATTAATAGGGCATTCATTCTTCATTCACTGTCACATTCACACACATGCATCAGCATTCATCATTTATACAACATTCATTCTGCATTCACTCTCACATTCACACACATGCATCAGCATTCATCATGTATAGGGCATTCATTCTTCATTCACTCTCACATTCACACACATTCATCAGCATTCATCATTTATAGGGCATTCATTCTTCATTTAATCTTACATTCACACACATGCATCAGCATTAATCATTTATACATTAATTCTTCATTCACTCTCACATTCACATACATGCATCAGCATTCATCATTTAAAGGGCATTCATTCTTCATGTACTCTCACATTCACACACATGCATCAGCATTCATCATTTATACATTAATTCTTCATTCACTCTCACATTCACACACATGCATCAGCATTCATCATTTATAGGGCATTCATTCTTCATTCATTCACACACACATCAGAATTCATCATTTATACATTAATTCTTCATTCACTCTCACATACACGCATAAGCATTCATCATTTATACATGAATTCTTAATTCACTCTCACATTCACATACACACATCAGCATTCATCATTTATAGGGCATTCATTCTGCATTCACTCTCACATTCACCGACATGCATCAGCATTTATCATTTATAGGGCATTCTTTCTTCATTCATTCTCACATTCACACACATGCATCAGCATTCATCATTTATACTTTCATTCTTCATTCACTCTCACATTCACATACATGCATCAGCATTCATCATTTATAGGGCATTCATTCTTCATTTACTCTCACATTCACACACATGCATCAGCATTCATCATTTATACATTAATTCTTCATTCACTCTCACATTCACACACGTCTGTCAGCATTCATCATTTATAGGGCATTCTTTCTTCATTTGCTCTCACATTCACACACATGCATCAGCATTCATCATTTATACATTCATTCTTCATTCATTCTCACATTCACATACATGCATCAGCATTCATCATTTATACAACATTCATTCTGCATTCACTCTAACATTCACACACACGCATCAGCATTCATCATTAATAGGGCATTCATTCTTCATTCACTGTCACATTCACACACATGCATCAGCATTCATCATTTATACAACATTCATTCTGCATTCACTCTCACATTCACACACATGCATCAGCATTCATCATTTATAGGGCATTCATTCTTCATTTACTCTCACATTCACACACATGCATCAGCATTCATCATTTATACATTAATTCTTCATTCACTCTCACATTCACATACACGCATAAGCATTTATCATTTATACATGAATTCTTAATTCACTCTCACATTCACATACATGCATCAGCATTCATCATTTATAGGGCATTCATTCTTCATTTACTCTCACATTCACACACATGCATCAGCATTCATCATTTATACATTAATTCTTCATTCACTCTCACATTCACATACACGCATAAGCATTCATCATTTATACATGAATTCTTAATTCACTCTCACATTCACATACACACATCAGCATTCATCATTTATAGGGCATTCATTCTGCATTCACTCTCACATTCACCGACATGCATCAGCATTCATCATTTATAGGGCATTCTTTCTTCATTCACTCTCACATTCACACACATGCATCAGCATTCATCATTTATACATTCATTCTTCATTCACTCTCACATTCACATACATGCATCAGCATTCATCATTTATAGTGCATTCATTCTTCATTTACTCTCACATTCACACACATGCATCAGCATTCAACATTTATACATTAATTCTTCATTCACTCTCACATTCACACACGTCCCTCAGCATTCATCATTTATAGGGCATTCTTTCTTAATTTGCTCTCACATTCACACACATGCATTAGCATTCATCATTTATAGGGCATTCATTCTTCACTTACTTTCACACACATTCATCAGCATTCATCATTTATACATTAATTCTTCATTCACTCTCACATTCACATACATGCATCAGCATTCATCATTTATAGGGCATTCATTCTTCATTTACTCTCACATTCACACACATGCATCAGCATTCATAATTTATACATTAATTCTTCATTCACTCTCACATTCACATACACGCATAAGCATTCATCATTTATACATGAATTCTTAATTCACTCTCACATTCACATACACACATCAGCATTCATCATTTATAGGGCATTCATTCTGCATTCACTCTCACATTCACCGACATGCATCAGCATTCATCATTTATAGGGCATTCTTTCTTCATTCACTCTCACATTCACACACATGCATCAGCATTCATCATTTATACATTCATTCTTCATTCACTCTCACATTCACATACATGCATCAGCATTCATCATTTATAGGGCATTCATTCTTCATTTACTCTCACATTCACACACATGCATCAGCATTCATCATTTATACATTAATTCTTCATTCACTCTCACATTCACACACGTCCGTCAGCATTCATCATTTATAGGGCATTCTTTCTTCATTTGCTCTCACATTCACACACATGCATCAGCATTCATCATTTATAGGGCATTCTTTCTTCATTCACTCTCACATTCACACACATGCATCAGCATTCATCATTTATACATTCATTCTTCATTCACTCTCACATTCACATACATGCATCAGCATTCATCATTTATAGGGCATTCATTCTTCATTTACTCTCACATTCACACACATGCATCAGCATTCATCATTCATAGGGCATTCTTTCTTCATTCACTCTCACATTCACACACATGCATCAGCATTCATCATTTATACATTCATTCTTCATTCACTCTCACATTCACATACATGCATCAGCATTCATCATTTATAGGGCATTCATTCTTCATTTACTCTCACATTCACACACATGCATCAGCATTCATCATTTATACATTAATTCTTCATTCACTCTCACATTCACACACGTCCGTCAGCATTCATCATTTATAGGGCATTCTTTCTTCATTTGCTCTCACATTCACACACATGCATCAGCATTCATCATTTATACATTAATTCTTCATTCATTCTCACATTCACATACATGCATCAGCATTCATCATTTATACAACATTCATTCTGCATTCACTCTAACATTCACACACACGCATCAGCATTCATCATTAATAGGGCATTCATTCTTCATTCACTGTCACATTCACACACATGCATCAGCATTCATCATTTATACAACATTCATTCTGCATTCACTCTCACATTCACACACATGCATCAGCATTCATCATGTATAGGGCATTCATTCTTCATTCACTCTCACATTCACACACATTCATCAGCATTCATCATTTATAGGGCATTCATTCTTCATTTAATCTTACATTCACACACATGCATCAGCATTAATCATTTATACATTAATTCTTCATTCACTCTCACATTCACATACATGCATCAGCATTCATCATTTAAAGGGCATTCATTCTTCATGTACTCTCACATTCACACACATGCATCAGCATTCATCATTTATACATTAATTCTTCATTCACTCTCACATTCACACACATGCATCAGCATTCATCATTTATAGGGCATTCATTCTTCATTCATTCACACACACATCAGAATTCATCATTTATACATTAATTCTTCATTCACTCTCACATACACGCATAAGCATTCATCATTTATACATGAATTCTTAATTCACTCTCACATTCACATACACACATCAGCATTCATCATTTATAGGGCATTCATTCTGCATTCACTCTCACATTCACCGACATGCATCAGCATTTATCATTTATAGGGCATTCTTTCTTCATTCATTCTCACATTCACACACATGCATCAGCATTCATCATTTATACTTTCATTCTTCATTCACTCTCACATTCACATACATGCATCAGCATTCATCATTTATAGGGCATTCATTCTTCATTTACTCTCACATTCACACACATGCATCAGCATTCATCATTTATACATTAATTCTTCATTCACTCTCACATTCACACACGTCTGTCAGCATTCATCATTTATAGGGCATTCTTTCTTCATTTGCTCTCACATTCACACACATGCATCAGCATTCATCATTTATACATTAATTCTTCATTCATTCTCACATTCACATACATGCATCAGCATTCATCATTTATACAACATTCATTCTGCATTCACTCTAACATTCACACACACGCATCAGCATTCATCATTAATAGGGCATTCATTCTTCATTCACTGTCACATTCACACACATGCATCAGCATTCATCATTTATACAACATTCATTCTGCATTCACTCTCACATTCACACACATGCATCAGCATTCATCATTTATAGGGCATTCATTCTTCATTTACTCTCACATTCACACACATGCATCAGCATTCATCATTTATACATTAATTCTTCATTCACTCTCACATTCACATACACGCATAAGCATTTATCATTTATACATGAATTCTTAATTCACTCTCACATTCACATACATGCATCAGCATTCATCATTTATAGGGCATTCATTCTTCATTTACTCTCACATTCACACACATGCATCAGCATTCATCATTTATACATTAATTCTTCATTCACTCTCACATTCACATACACGCATAAGCATTCATCATTTATACATGAATTCTTAATTCACTCTCACATTCACATACACACATCAGCATTCATCATTTATAGGGCATTCATTCTGCATTCACTCTCACATTCACCGACATGCATCAGCATTCATCATTTATAGGGCATTCTTTCTTCATTCACTCTCACATTCACACACATGCATCAGCATTCATCATTTATACATTCATTCTTCATTCACTCTCACATTCACATACATGCATCAGCATTCATCATTTATAGTGCATTCATTCTTCATTTACTCTCACATTCACACACATGCATCAGCATTCAACATTTATACATTAATTCTTCATTCACTCTCACATTCACACACGTCCCTCAGCATTCATCATTTATAGGGCATTCTTTCTTCATTTGCTCTCACATTCACACACATGCATTAGCATTCATCATTTATACATTAATTCTTCATTCAATCTCACATTCACATACATTCATCAGCATTCATCATTTATACAACATTCATTCTGCATTCACTCTAACATTCACACACACGCATCAGCATTCATCATTAATAGGGCATTCATTCTTCATTCACTGTCACATTCACACACATGCATCAGCATTCATCATTTATACAACATTCATTCTGCATTCACTCTCACATTCACACACATGCATCAGCATTCATCATGTATAGGGCATTCATTCTTCATTCACTCTCACATTCACACACATTCATCAGCATTCATCATTTATAGGGCATTCATTCTTCATTTAATCTTACATTCACACACATGCATCAGCATTAATCATTTATACATTAATTCTTCATTCACTCTCACATTCACATACATGCATCAGCATTCATCATTTAAAGGGCATTCATTCTTCATGTACTCTCACATTCACACACATGCATCAGCATTCATCATTTATACATTAATTCTTCATTCACTCTCACATTCACACACATGCATCAGCATTCATCATTTATAGGGCATTCATTCTTCATTCATTCACACACACATCAGAATTCATCATTTATACTGCATTCAATTTTTATTCACTGCCACATTCAAAAACATGCACATCAGCATTCATCATTTATATGGCATTCATTTTGCATTTACTCTCACATTCACACACATGAATCAGCGTTCATCATTTATATAGCATCCATTCTGCATCACTCTAACTGTCACACACACAAACATCAGCATTCATCATTTATACATTAATTCTTCATTCAGTCTCACATTCACATACACGCATAAGCATTCATCATTTATACATGAATTCTTAATTCACTCTCACATTCACATACACACATCAGCATTCATCATTTATAGGGCATTCATTCTGCATTCACTCTCACATTCACCGACATGCATCAGCATTTATCATTTATAGGGCATTCTTTCTTCATTCACTCTCACATTCACACACATGCATCTGCATTCATCATTTATACATTCATTCTTCATTCACTCTCACATTCACATACATGCATCAGCATTCATCATTTATAGGGCATTCATTCTTCATTTACTCTCACATTCACACACATGCATCAGCATTCATCATTTATACATTAATTCTTCATTCACTCTCACATTCACATACACGCATAAGCATTTATCATTTATACATGAATTCTTAATTCACTCTCACATTCACATACATGCATCAGCATTCATCATTTATAGGGCATTCATTCTTCATTTACTCTCACATTCACACACATGCATCAGCATTCATCATTTATACATTAATTCTTCATTCACTCTCACATTCACATACACGCATAAGCATTCATCATTTATACATGAATTCTTAATTCACTCTCACATTCACATACACACATCAGCATTCATCATTTATAGGGCATTCATTCTGCATTCACTCTCACATTCACCGACATGCATCAGCATTCATCATTTATAGGGCATTCTTTCTTCATTCACTCTCACATTCACACACATGCATCAGCATTCATCATTTATACATTCATTCTTCATTCACTCTCACATTCACATACATGCATCAGCATTCATCATTTATAGTGCATTCATTCTTCATTTACTCTCACATTCACACACATGCATCAGCATTCAACATTTATACATTAATTCTTCATTCACTCTCACATTCACACACGTCCGTCAGCATTCATCATTTATAGGGCATTCTTTCTTCATTTGCTCTCACATTCACACACATGCATCAGCATTCATCATTTATACATTAATTCTTCATTCAATCTCACATTCACATACATTCATCAGCATTCATCATTTATACAACATTCATTCTGCATTCACTCTAACATTCACACACACGCATCAGCATTCATCATTAATAGGGCATTCATTCTTCATTCACTGTCACATTCACACACATCCATCAGCATTCATCATTTATACAACATTCATTCTGCATTCACTCTCACATTCACACACATGCATCAGCATTCATCATGTATAGGGCATTCATTCTTCATTCACTCTCACATTCACACACATTCATCAGCATTCATCATTTATAGGGCATTCATTCTTCATTTAATCTTACATTCACACACATGCATCAGCATTAATCATTTATACATTAATTCTTCATTCACTCTCACATTCACATACATGCATCAGCATTCATCATTTAAAGGGCATTCATTCTTCATGTACTCTCACATTCACACACATGCATCAGCATTCATCATTTATACATTAATTCTTCATTCACTCTCACATTCACACACATGCATCAGCATTCATCATTTATAGGGCATTCATTCTTCATTCATTCACACACACATCAGAATTCATCATTTATACTGCATTCAATTTTTATTCACTGCCACATTCAAAAACATGCACATCAGCTTTCATCATTTATATGGCATTCATTTTGCATTTACTCTCACATTCACACACATGAATCAGCGTTCATCATTTATATAGCATCCATTCTGCATCACTCTAACTGTCACACACACAAACATCAGCATTCATCATTTATACATTAATTCTTCATTCAGTCTCACATTCACATACACGCATAAGCATTCATCATTTATACATGAATTCTTAATTCACTCTCACATTCACATACACACATCAGCATTCATCATTTATAGGGCATTCATTCTGCATTCACTCTCACATTCACCGACATGCATCAGCATTTATCATTTATAGGGCATTCTTTCTTCATTCACTCTCACATTCACACACATGCATCTGCATTCATCATTTATACATTCATTCTTCATTCACTCTCACATTCACATACATGCATCAGCATTCATCATTTATAGGGCATTCATTCTTCATTTACTCTCACATTCACACACATGCATCAGCATTCATCATTTATACTTTAATTCTTCATTCACTCTCACATTCACACACGTCCGTCAGCATTCATCATTTATAGGGCATTCTTTCTTCATTTGCTCTCACATTCACACACATGCATCAGCATTCATCATTTATACATTAATTCTTCATTCAATCTCACATTCACATACATGCATCAGCATTCATCATTTATACAACATTCATTCTGCATTCACTCTAACATTCACACACACGCATCAGCATTCATCATTAATAGGGCATTCATTCTTCATTCACTGTCACATTCACACACATGCATCAGCATTCATCATTTATACAACATTCATTCTGCATTCACTCTCACATTCACACACATGCATCAGCATTCATCATGTATAGGGCATTCATTCTTCATTTACTCTCACATTCACACACATTCATCAGCATTCATCATTTATAGGGCATTCATTCTTCATTTAATCTTACATTCACACACATGCATCAGCATTAATCATTTATACATTAATTCTTCATTCACTCTCACATTCACATACATGCATCAGCATTCATCATTTAAAGGGCATTCATTCTTCATGTACTCTCACATTCACACACATGCATCAGCATTCATCATTTATACATTAATTCTTCATTCACTCTCACATTCACACACATGCATCAGCATTCATCATTTATAGGGCATTCATTCTTCATTCATTCACACACACATCAGAATTCATCATTTATACTGCATTCAATTTTTATTCACTGCCACATTCAAAAACATGCACATCAGCATTCATCATTTATATGGCATTCATTTTGCATTTACTCTCACATTCACACACATGAATCAGCGTTCATCATTTATATAGCATCCATTCTGCATCACTCTAACTGTCACACACACAAACATCAGCATTCATCATTTATAAAGCATTCATTCTGCATCCACTCTCACTGTCACACACACACACACACACACACACATCAACATTAATCATGTATACAGCATTCATTCTGCATTCACTCTCACAGTCACACGCACACACACACACCAGCATTCATCATTTATGAAGCATTCATTCTGCATCACTCTCACATTCACACACACGCATCAGCGTTCATCGTTTATAAAGCATTCATTCTGCATCACTCTCACATTCACACACACACATCAGCAGTCATCATTCTGCATTCACTCTCACATTCACACACACACATCAGCATTCATCATTTATACAGAATTCATTCTGCATTCACTGTCACAGTCACACACACACACATCAGCATTCATCATGTATACAGCATTCTTTCTGCATTCACTGTCACAGTCACACACACACACATCGGCATTCATCATTTATGCAGCATTCATTCTGCATCCACTCTCACTGTCACACACACACACACACACAAACAAACATCAATATTAATCATTTATGCAGCATTCATTCTGCATTCACTCTCACAGTCACCAACATGCATCAGCATTCATATTATATACAGCATTAATTCTGCATTCACTCTCACAGTCACACACACACACACACCAGCATTCATCATTTATAAAGCATTCATTCTGCATCACTCTCACATTCACACACACTCATCAGCATTCATCGTTTATACAGCATTCATTCTGCATTCACTCTCACAGTCACACACACGCATCAGCATTCATCATTTATGAAGCATTCATTCTGATCACTCTCACATTCACACACACGCATCAGCATTCATCGTTTATAAAGCATTCATTCTGCATCACTCTCACATTCACACACACACATCAGCATTCATCATTTATACAGCGTTCATTCTGCATTCACTGTCACAGTCACACACACACACATCAGCATTCATCATTTATACAGCATTCATTCTGCATTCACTGTCACAGTCACACACACACACACACACATCAACATTCATCATTCATACAGCATTCATTCTGCATCACTCTAACAGACACACACAGACACATCAGCGTTCATCATTTATAAAGCATTCATTCTGCATCCACTCTCACTGTCACACACACACACACACACATCAACATTAATCATTTATACAGCATTCATTCTGCATCACTCTCACATTCACACACACACATCAGCAGTCATCATTTATACAGCATCTATTCTGCATTCACTCTCACATTCACACACACACACATCAGCATTCATCATGAATACAGCATTCATTCATCATTTATTCACACACACATCACAATTCATCACTTATACTGCATTCATTATTCATTCACTGTCACAGTCACACACACACACATCAGCATTCATCATTTATACAGCATTCATTCTGCATTCACTGTCACAGTCACACACACACACATCAGCATTCATCATTTATACAGCATTCATTCTGCATTCACTGTCACAGTCACACACGCACACACATCAGCATTCATCATTCATACAGCATTCATTCTGCATCACTCTAACAGTCACACACAGACACATCAGCATTCATCATTTATAAAGCATTCATTCTGCATCCACTCTCACTGTCACACACACACACACACACACACACATCAACATTAATCATTTATACAGCATTCATTCTGCATTCACTCTCACAGTCACAAATATGCAACAGCATTCATAATCTATACAGCATTAATTCTGCATTCACTCTCACAGTCACGCGAACACACACCAGCATTCATCATTTATAAAGCATTCATTCTGCATCACTCTCACATTCACACACATGCATCAGCATTCATCGTTCATACAGCATTCATTCTGCATCACTCTCACATTCACACACACACACATCAGCATTCATCATTTATACAGCATTCATTCTGCATTCACTCTCACAGTCACAAATATGCAACAGCATTCATAATCTATACAGCATTAATTCTGCATTCACTCTCACAGTCACGCGAACACACACCAGCATTCATCATTTATACAGCATTCATTCTGCATTCACTGTCACAGTCACACTCACACACATCAGCATTCATCATTTATACAGCATTCATTCTGCATTCACTGTCACAGTCACACACACACACACATCAGCATTCATCTATAAAGCATTAATTCTGCATCACTCTCACATTCACACAAACGCATCAGCATTCATCCTTTATAAAGCATTCATTCTGCATCACTCTCACATTCACACACACGCCTCAGCATTTATTTATACAGCATTCATTCTGCACGCACTCTCACAGTCACAAAGACACACATCAGCATTCATCATATATAGAGCATTCATTCTGAATTTACTCTCACAGTCTCACACACACACACACACACACACACACACACACACACACACACAAGCATCAGTGTTCAGCATTCATACGGCATTCATTCTGCATTCACTCTCACAGTAAAACACACACACACATCAGCATTCATCATTTATAAAGCATTCATTCTGCATCACTCTCACATTCACACACACTCATCAGCATTCATTTATACAGCATTCATTCTGCATTCACTCTCACATTCCAAAACACACATCAGCGTTCAGCATTTATACAGCATTCATTCTGCATTCACTGTCACAGTCACACACACACACACATCAGCATTCATCATTTATAAAGCATTCATTCTGCATCACTCTCACATTCACACATACGCATCAACATTCATCGTTTATAAAGCATTCATTCTGCATCACTCTCACATTCACACACATGCATCAGCATTCATCATTTATAGGGCATGCATTCTTCATTTACTCAAACATTCACACACATGCATCAGCATTCATCATTTATACATTCATTCTTCATTCACTCTCGCATTCACATACATGCATCAGCAGTCATCATTTATAGGGCATTCATTCTTCATTTACTCTCACATTCACACACATGCATCAGCATTCATCATTTATACATTAATACTTCATTCACTCTCACATTCACACACATGGATCAGCATTCATCATTTATACAACATTCCTTCTGCATTCACTCTCACATTCACACCAAACATCATCATTCATCATGTATAGGGCATTCATTCTTCATTCACTCTCACATTCACACACATTCATCAGCATTCATCATTTATAGGGCATTCATTCTTCATTTACTCTCACATTCACATACATGCATCAGCATTAATCATGTATACATTAATTCTTCATTCACTCTCACATTCACATACATGCATCAGCATTCATCATTTAAAGGGCATTCATTCTTCATGTACTCTCACATTCACACACATGCATCAGCATTCATCATTTATACATTAATTGTTCATTCACTCTCACATTCACACACATGTATCAGCATTCATCATTTATAGGGCATTCATTCTTCATTCATTCACACACACATCAGAATTCATCATTTATACTGCATTCAATTTTTATTCACTGTCACATTCAAAAACATGCACATCAGCGTTCATCATTTATATAGCATCCATTCTGCATCCTCTAGCTGTCACACACACAAACATCAGCATTCATCATTTATAAAGCATTCATTCTGCATCCACTCTCGATGTCACACACATGCATCAGGATTCAGCATTCATACAGCATCCATTCTGCATTCACTCTCACATTCACACACATGCATCAGCATTCATCATTTATACATTAATTCTTCATTCACTCTCACATTCACACACATGTATCAGCATTCATCATTTATACGTCATTCATTCTTCATTTATTCACACACACATCAGAATTCATCATTTATACTGCATTCATTATTTATTCACTGTCACATTCAAAAACATGCACATCAGCATTTATCATTTAAATGGCATTCATTCTGAATTTACTCTCACATTCACACACATGAATCAGCGTTCATCATTTATACAGCATCCATTCTGCATCACTCTAACAGTCACACACACACACATCAACATTAATCATTTATACAGCATTCATTCTGCATTCACTCTAACAGTCACACGCACACACACACCAGCATTCATCATTTATGAAGCATTCATTCTGCATCACTCTCACATTCACACACACGCATCAGCATTCATCGTTTATAAAGCATTAATTCTGCATCAATCTCACATTCACACACACACATCAGCAGTCATCATTTATACAGCATTCATTCTGCATTCACTCTCACATTCACACACACACATCAGCATTCATAATTTATACAGCATTCATTCTGCATTCACTGTCACAGTCACACACATACACATCAGCATTCATCATATATATAGCATTCATTCTGCATCCACTCTCACAGTCCCAAACATGCATCAGCATTCATAATTTATACAGCATTAATTCTGCATTCACTCTCACAGTCACACGCACACACACCAGCATTCATCATTTATAAAGCATTCATTCTGCATCACTCTCACATTCACACACACACATCAGCATTCATCGTTTATACAGCATTCATTCTGCATTAACTCTCACAGTCACACACACGCATCAGCATTCATCATTTTGTCATGATCTCTGCTTCCAAAAGGTCAGGGTTTTCCCAACTCCCTTGGAAGCAGATCCATAACCCAGGTTCCGAGTGCCAACCAGTCCCAATTGGGACCTTTTGGACCCAGTCCTGGCGCCAGTGGCACCAGGCTCATAAATATGCCCAGTCCCAGCGCTGGAAGCGCCGGGCTCATAATGCTTGGGTGGACTTACCTGCAGCAGACCATGCTGCTTACTTGCCTGCCAGTTGAGCCTCTGATCCTCTTCTGTTTGGAACTACTTTTCCTGTTGGGTGGGGCAGGAGCCACTCCCTAGATTCAGAACACTGGAACTCTTCTGGAAAGCAGGAACTCTTTTCCTACCTAGGCGTGGCTGTGGAAGGAGACACCTAAGCACTACAGGAGGCTATTTAAACCACACCCGATGGATGAATCTTGCTTTGCGTTATTCTGCATCCTCTGCAGCAGAACACTCATCGTGTCTTCTGCATCTGATCCTGGGCCTAAGGAAAAAGGCTTACCATCCTGAATCCAGTCTTCAGCAACACCTATAAAGACAAGAAAGAACAGGTTAGCATTACGGTCTTCAGTGACAGCTCTTCACTTACCTGGTCCATCGGCTGTCACCAACGCCTCGCGCTGCATTCCGGCATCTGAAAGACAAAGGCTTACCTACTCTTCGTGCGCTCCGGAGGTCTTCACACTGCATTCCGGCATCTGAAAGACAAAAGCTTACCAACTCTTTGCACGCTCCGGAGGCCTTCGGCGCTGCATCCCGCATCTGAAAGACAAAACAAGGTGCGTTTAAAGACATTGGGGAACTTTAATACTCACGTGCCATTACTCCTTTCCACATCTAACCCAGTGGGTATTCCGGCACCCTGCAGCCGCTCCGAACTTGTACCTGCAAAATAAAAAGACAGTTAGAGCGCATCGTGAAGCAGGCAACAAGCGCTTACTTACGTGCTTCCAGGCGCTTCTATTCATCACACGGGCTCCATCTTGAACTCACTTCAGCCCGTCATCCGCCATCGCCGGAACCCTGCAAAACAAGAAACATCATTACTAAAGACTTTAAAGACATTAGAATTACTCGAAACTTACCGTTCGTGCAGTAAACGACGGACAGCAGTCCTCTGAAGTCAAGAGGCCTGCTCCCCTTATCCAGTGAAGAAACTGGTTACAGCACCCTGCCCCGAGGCAGATGGAGAGCACGGCGTTCACTTACCTAAGACATCTTACCCTTCGAGTCAGACATACAGTGCACAGAGGTCCAGCCCAAAGAGCCAGCCGTGTGTTACACATCACCTTTGAAGATACGGTATACGCCCAGTCAAGACCGGCGCCTCTACGGGAATCAGGTGAGCGTTACAGAATGCAAAGCCTACCACAAAACTCACGTCCAGGCGCTATGGAAACCTCGGATACCAACCAGCTAGCCCAGTTACTTGGGGAACTAAGGGCAGAAGTGCATGCAGCCCGTCAGGAAACGAACAGAACTGATTATAAGAAGGGAACTGATTATTTCCAAGGAGCGAACAGATGATCTCGCTAGACAATTGCTACAGTCACAAGCCGGACAGACCCCGTTACCCACATCTGGGGGAAATCTTCCTTCTACATCCTCTATGAATCCAGTGCAGATCAACCTACCTGGGAATGTACCTCTGGCTCCGCCCGAACGATTTTCTGGTGACCCAAAGAGGTTTGCAGTATTTATCAATCAGTGCCGGTTGCATTTCTTATGCCGGCCAGCAGCCTTTCCAACTGATCAAGCTAAAGTAGCTTTCGTGCTTTCGTACCTTAGTGGCAATGCGGCAGACTGGTCGATCCCTCTAGTAAATCAAGATGATCCGGTCCTCCATGATTTTCAAGCTTTTCAGCTCAGTATGGAAAAACTGTTCGCAAGACATTCACAGGGGCAGGCCTTGGACAATGAGCTTCTTTCGTTGCGACAAGGTAATCAAGACCTTTTGGCTTATATTGCGTCTTTCAACAGACTGATAGTGGAAACTCAATGGCCTGAGGACAAAAGGATTACGCTGTTTTATAGAGGTCTACGTGGAGAGCTCAAAGATGTGTTAGCCCAAGTAGTGAATCCCCCACAAGATTGTGCGGACTATATAGACTTAGTCGTTCAAATAGATCACAGACTGCAGAACAGGAAGGCCGATCGTTCCAAGTTTGATGCTCGAGTATTTTCCAAACCGCCAACTCCTTCCAAAGGAGTAGACTCCGGGGAACCCATGAAAATAGGGGGTCTGAAAGGTCCTCTAACACAAAAGGAGCGGGAAAGGAGAAAACAGTTGCAATTATGCCTCTATTGCGGGAACTCAGGGCACTTTCTTCGAGACTGTCCGGTGAAACCTGCCAAGAAGGCAGTAGGAGCTGCAGTTACCAAAGTTACAAACTCTGAGCAGGGAAACGACCTCGCCCGACAAGGATAGAGGTCCTCTTGCCGAGCGTGAAAACCAGTTCCGTGACCTCGCATTTCGTGATACCTATGGTCCTCATTAGCCCTGATAATCCGGATCGATTACATGCAATTGAAGCTTACGTCGACAGCGGTGCCATCGGCAATTATGTGGATCATGAAATGGTTTTGATGATGAATCTAACTCTTTGTCCCAAGGCTGTAAAGGACGTCATTACTACGGTGGATGGTAAGGAGATAGCCTCCGGGCCAGTAACGCATAACACTCAAGAGGTGACGCTAGTAAGTCAAGATGGACACCATGAGAAGATTGTGTTCGATGTGATCAAGGCCCCTCAGTTTCAGATTATTCTAGGAATACCTTGGTTAGAGAAACACAATCCTCTGATCGATTGGCGAGCAAGAACGGTCCAGTTTCCAGAATGTGTCTCTACTTGTCACCCTCCACCTGGTGTTGCACTGGCAGCAATTTCTTCAGAGACTCCCCAGTTACCTCCCGAATACCTAGAATACCAAGATGTTTTCCGGAAGGATCAGGCTAGCTCTCTACCTCCTCATAGGTCTTATGACTGCCAGATAGACCTGATACCTGGATCTACTCCTCCTTGTAGTAGAATTTATGCCCTCACCGAGCCTGAGAACCTTCACCTTGGACAATACCTGGATCAATACCTGGCAAATGGGTTTATTCGTCCTTCCAAGTCCCCTGCTTCTTCAGCTTTGTTCTTCGTTCCAAAAAAGGAAGGAGACCTTAGAACTTGTATAGATTATCGCGCCCTGAACTAGATCACCGTTAAGAATAGATATCCGTTACCTTTGATCCCTGAACTCCTGGACCAAGTCAGAAAAGCATGCATATATACAAAGCTGGATCTTAGAGGAGCTTACCACTTGGTACGAGTAAAAGAGGGCGATGAATGGAAGACGGCCTTCCGCACCAAGTATGGGCTATTTGAATATCAGGTCATGCCCTTCGGACTTTGCAATGCCCCGGCCGCCTTTCAATATTTTATGAACGATGTCCTCAGAGAGCTCATAGATGTGTGTGTTGTTGTTTACATTGACGACATCCTTGTTTATTCTTCATCGGAATCTGAACATCGGAAACACGTGAAAATGATCCTCGAAAGATTGCGTCAACACAAACTTTTCGCTAAGTTGGAAAAATGTGTTTTCAACGTGACTGAAGTTGAATTCTTGGGATTCATATTATCACCTGGCGGAGTGCGTATGGATTCAAAGAAGGTCGATGCAGTTCTCAAATGGCCATCACCATCCTCCGTAAAAGGTGTGCAAAGCATGTTAGGCTTCGCTAACTTTTACCGCAGGTTTATCCCCGAATTCTCTCGAATAGTCCAGCCCATCACTGCCTTGTTAAAGAAAAACAAACGTTTGAATGGTCTACCGAGGCGGAACAAGCTTTCCAGGATTTGAAGACTAAATTTATCTCTGCACCAATCTTAAAACACCCTCGCCCCGAACTCCTCTACATCGTGGAAACTGATGCTGCAAGCCTTGCCATGGGGGCAGTTCTATCACAAAAGGACCCGGTAACCAATCAGTTGCATCCCGTGGCATTTTTGTCCCGCAAATTCTCGCCTCTTGAAATCAATTACACGATTACTGACAAGGAACTTCTGGCTATCAAGTCTGCCTTTCAGGCTTGGCGGCATTATCTGCTGGGGGCCCGACACACCGTTGCTGTGATTACGGATCACCGAAACCTGCAATATTTGAAAACCGCAAAAGCCCAATCCTCTAGACAACTCCGTTGGGCATTATTCTTTGCCGAGTTTGACTTCATAATTACCTATCGACCTGGTACAAAGAACGGTAAAGCTGATGCCCTTTCTCGGATGGGAGTGGAAGAACACTTGATCAACCCTAAACCTGTACCAATCATTCCCGAACAAAGAATTCTGGGTGTAATCGCCACAGAATCCATAGAGGAAGTTAAGGATAAAGCCAGGCAACTTGTAACTCCAGCAGACATACAGAAATGGCATCTGCAGGGAAAGGACTTTGCAGTAAAGGACAACTTATTGTATTTCCAAGAACGATTATACCTACCCAGCACAGATTTACAGAAAAAAGTAATCTCTTGTTATCACGATTCTTTAATGGAAGGACATCCCGGTATGGCCAAGACCTCAGAAAAGATCAAGCACTACTTCTGGTGGCCATCTTGGAAAAAAGATATCAGAGACTTTATAATGTCCTGTGGAGTATGCGCCCAAAACAAGAGTCAAAAGGAAAGACCAGCAGGCCTCTTACGCCCTATTGACATCCCACCTCGCCCTTGGCATACGCTTTCTATGGACTTCATCACCGATCTACCTCCATGCTCCGGATACAATACGATTCTAGTAATCGTGGACTTATTCTCCAAGATGGCGCATTTCATTCCGCTCAAAGGCTTGCCAACAGCAGCAACTCTGGCCCGAGAATTTCTCGAAAACATCGTCCGACTGCACGGTTTTCCTTCGGTTCTAATTTCGGATCGAGGTAGTCAATTTATTTCTCATTTTTGGCGAAGTTGCTGTCGGTCGGCTCAAATTGATGTGAGACTATCGACCAGTCACCACCCTCAGACCGACGGACAAACCGAGAGGACCAATCAAACTCTGGAACAGTATTTACGCTGCATGCTGCAACAAACTGAAAAAACTTGGAAAGACATCCTTTGGATAGCCGAATATGCCTACAATAACTCTGTCCATTCGGGACCTGGGAAAACCCCGTTTTTTCTTTTGTACGGCAGTCACCCTCGAACCTCGGAGTTGGATCCCCTCCAAGATCTTGAAACACCAGCAGTAGACTACCTGCATTCTACAATCACTCAAGCCTTTAAGGAAGCTGTTTCTCACCTTCAAAGGGCTAAAGAACAATACAAGAAAGGAGCAGATCAACATCGGAAGGAAGCCCCTCAATATCAAGTAGGGGATCAAGTCTGGTTATCCACCAAATATCTACCTCTAAAAGGGCCACGCACATTCAACCCAAGATACCTTGGTCCCTATTCCATCACTACCATAGTAAACCCAGTAGCGGTCAAGTTGGACTTGCCCCCGCACATGAAGATACATCCGGTCTTCCACGTCTCTCTATTAAAACCCGTGCAACCTCAAACCCGACTAACTAAATCTCGAAAACCTATCCTAGTTGATGGAGAACTCGAGTTTGAAGTCAAAAGCATTCTGGACTCCAAGATCTCCAAATCTAAACTATTTTACCTAATTGACTGGAAAGGCTATGGCCCCCAAGAGAGATCCTGGGAACCTGCTGAATATGTCCACGCTCCTCGCCTAATCAAAAGATTTCACCAAACATTTCCTGACAAGCCAAAACCCCCGGAGAAGCCCGGTTTGGGAGGGGCCTTTAGGGGGGGTACTGTCATGATCTCTGCTTCCAAAAGGTCAGGGTTTTCCCAACTCCCTTGGAAGCAGATCCATAACCCAGGTTCCGAGGGCCAACCAGTCCCAATTGGGACCTTTTGGACCCAGTCCTGGCGCCAGTGGCACCAGGCTCATAAATATGCCCAGTCCCAGCGCTGGAAGCGCCGGGCTCATAATGCTTGGGTGGACTTACCTGCAGCAGACCATGCTGCTTACTTGCCTTCCAGTTGAGCCTCTGATCCTCTTCTGTTTGGAACTACTTTTCCTGTTGGGTGGGGCAGGAGCCACTCCCTAGATTCAGAACACTGGAACTCTTCTGGAAAGCAGGAACTCTTTTCTTACCTAGGTGTGGCTGTGGAAGGAGACACCTAAGCACTACAGGAGGCTATTTAAACCACACCCGATGGATGAATCTTGCTTTGCGTTATTCTGCATCCTCTGCAGCAGAACGCTCATCGTGTCTTCTGCATCTGATCCTGGGCCTAAGGAAAAAGGCTTACCATCCTGAATCCAGTCTTCAGCAACACCTATAAAGACAAGAAAGAACAGGTTAGCATTACGGTCTTCAGTGACAGCTCTTCACTTACCTGGTCCATCGGCTGTCACCAACGCCTCGCGCTGCATTCCGGCATCTGAAAGACAAAGGCTTACCTACTCTTCGTGTGCTCCGGTGGTCTTCACACTGCATTCCGGCATCTGAAAGACAAAAGCTTACCAACTCTTCGCACGCTCCGGAGGCCTTCGGCGCTGCATCCCGCATCTGAAAGACAAAACAAGGTGCGTTTAAAGACATTGGGGAACTTTAATACTCACGTGCCATTACTCCTTTCCACATCTAACCCAGTGGGTATTCCGGCACCCTGCAGCCGCTCCGAACTTGTACCTGCAAAATAAAAAGACAGTTAGAGCGCATCGTGAAGCAGGCAACAAGCGCTTACTTACGTGCTTCCAGGCGCTTCTATTCATCACACGGGCTCCATCTTCAACTCACTTCAGCCCGTCATCCGCCATCGCCGGAACCCTGCAAAACAAGAAACATCATTACTAAAGACTTTAAAGACATTAGAATTACTCGAAACTTACCGTTCGTGCAGTAAACGACGGACAGCAGTCCTCTGAAGTCAAGAGGCCTGCTCCCCTTATCCAGTGAAGAAACTGGTTACAGCACCCTGCCCCGAGGCAGATGGAGAGCACGGCGTTCACTTACCTAAGACATCTTACCCTTTGAGTCAGACATACAGTGCACAGAGGTCCAGCCCAAAGAGCCAGCCGTGTGTTACACATCACCTTTGAAGATACGGTATACGCCCAGTCAAGACCGGCGCCTCTACGGGAATCAGGTGACCGTTACACATTTATGAAGCATTCATTCTGCATCACTCTCACATTCACACATACGCATCAGCATTCATCGTTTATAAAGCATTCATTCTGCATCACTCTCACATTCACACACACACATCAGCATTCATCATTTATACAGCATTCATTCTGCATTCACTGTCACATTCAAAAACACGCACATCAGCATTTATCATTTAAAAGGCATTCATTCTGCATTTACTCTCACATTCACACACATGAATCAGCGTTCATCATTTATACAGCATCCATTCTGCATCACTCTAACAGTCACACATACACACATCAGCATTCATCATTTATAAAGCATTCATTCTGCATCCAATCTCACTGTCACTCTCTCACACACACACACACACACACACACACATCAACATTAATCATTTATACAGCATTCATTCTGCATTCACTCTCACAGTCACACGCACACACACACCAGCATTCATCATTTATGAAGCATTCATTCTGCATCACTCTCAGATTCGCACACACGCATCAGCATTCATCGTTTATGAAGCATTCATTCTGCATCACTCTCACATTCACACACACACATCAGCAGTCATCATTTATACAGCATTCATTCTGCATTCACTCTCACATTCACACACACACATCAGCATTCATCATTTATACAGCATTCATTCTGCATTCACTGTCACAGTCAGACTCACACACATCAGCATTCATCATTTATACAGCATTCATTCTGCATTCACTGTCACAGTCACACACACACACATCAGCATTCATCATTTATACAGCATTCATTCTGCATTCACTGTCACAGTAACACACATCACCATTCATCATTTATACAGCATTAATTCTGCATTCACTGTCACAGTCACACACACACACATCAGCATTCATCATTTATACAGCATTCATTCTGCATCACTCTCACATTCACACACACAGGTCAGCATTCATCATTTATACAGCATTCATTCTGCATTCACTGTCACAGTCACACACACACACATCAGCATTCATCATTTATACAGCATTCATTGTGCATTCACTGTCACAGTCACACACACACACATCAGCATTCATCATTTATACAGCATTCATTCTGCATTCACTGTCACAGTCACACACACACACATCAGCATTCATCATTTATACAGAATTCATTCTGCATTCACTGTCACAGTCACACACACACACACACATCAGCATTTATCATTCATACAGCATTCATTCAGCATCACTCTAACAGTCACACACAGACACATCAGCATTCATCATTTATAAAGCATTCATTCTGCATCCACTCTCACTGTCACACACAAACACACACACACACACACACACATATCAACATTAATCATTTATACAGCATTCATTCTGCATTCACTCTCACAGTCACAAACATGCATCAGCATTCATAATCTATACAGCATTAATTCTGCATTCACTCTCACAGTCACGCGCACACACACACCAGCATTCATCATTTATAAAGCATTCATTCTGCATCACTCTCACATTCACACACATACATCAGCATTCATCTTTTATACAGCATTCATTCTGCATCACTCTCACATTCACACACACACATCAGCATTCATCATTTATACAGCATTCATTCTGCATTCACTGTCACAGTCACACACACACACATCACCATTCATCATTTATACAGCATTAATTCTGCATTCACTGTCACAGTCACAAACACACACACACATCAGCATTCATCATTTATACAGCATTCATTCTGCCTCCCTCTCACATTCACACACACGTCAGCATTCATGTTAGGAGGTGGTTACATTTACTTCATTGAGTTTACAATCACATCAATTCAGCTGCTGCCATGTAACCTAGTTACCAAGGAACCTTTGTTGTTATGATTAAGCAAAGGTTCCACATTCTAGCAGCAGAGAGAGAGAGGATTGAGAGCAGGAGGACAGCCACAGCTGGGGGCCTTTCTCTTGGATGAACTAAAGAAATAAAGCCTCTCTATAAAGACAAGCATCAGCGTGAAGCGTGGTCATTTACCTATTAACATTGGCGACGAGGATTGGGCCAAGGAGAAAAGGCCCCCAGCAGCAGCAACACTGCAGCAATATTGATTACAGTTTGGATGCAAATGGACGGAGTGTTACACTAGATGTGTTGTGTAATAGCAGGCGAGAAACACGGCCATCCTCCTGGAGCGGAGTAAACCAGCAAAGCGCATTTTGGAGCGGAGCACCAAGAAAGAAGTCAGTGCCTGGCAGTGGAGAGAACCATAAAAGCATACTGGAGCTGAGCACGAATATTGAGGAGGTTTGATGACCTGTGGATCACAAATTGGATCACCTGTGGATTACGGAGGAGGCTGACCTGTGGATCACAAATTGCAACTACCACAGACAGCGCTGACAATATCAGCACAGGTTCCACCTGAAATCACACCTTATAAAATTTAAGTACAAGTAAGTGACAGTGTGGCTGTGTAAGGTTTCCTACCTGGGGGTGACATTAATTAATTCACAACATGGCAAACGTCCCAGCCCCAATTTTCTTCCTGCCTACACCAGGTGAGCCCAGAGTGCGTTGGATAGACTGGAAAGAGGGTTTTCAAAAATATGCACTGGCAGCATTTGGACCCAATTTCTCCAATGAGCGCAAAGAGGCGCTCCTATTTCACTGTTTAGGTGCCGCAGGACAGGAAGTGTTCAAAAAACTACCAGAACCTCCAGACATTCCTGATGGGGGTCCATATGAGAAAACATTAGCAAAATTAGACAAACACTACTGTGTTGAAGAAAATATAATTCTTGAAAGGTACAAATTTGCCACGAGAACTCAAAAAACTGGAGAGAGTATTGAGGAATTTGTAACTGCTCTTAGAGGTTTAGCCATCAAATGTAGATTTGACCATTGTCGAGATGAGCATGTCAGGGACCAACTCATGATTAAGTGTTCTAATGATAACATCAGGAAGGAGTTATGGAAGGAAAGAAATCCTTCTCTTGATAGAGCAATTGAGATAGCGAAAATGATAGAACACACAGACAAATGTATACAAATGCTTCAAGTGGATAATACATCTCAAGATAAGCCCAAAACTGATGACAATGAAGCTGCCATACATAAGGTTTCGAGAGTGATGCAGAGAGGTGCGGCAACTGCGCGTCGCACTTGGCAAATGGGTAGGAGACCTGAGGGTCGCCAAGGTCCCTTTACCAGAGCATGGGGACAAGGATCATCTACCAGAGGGTCGCCCAGTGAGAATGTTACATTCAGGGGTGGCAGGGACTCTGGTTATCCTAGAGGTGCATCAATTAGGAGGTGTTTCAGATGTGGGAGTCTATATCACAAAGCATCTGACAAAGAATGTTATGCATCAAACATTATATGTAATGAATGTGGGGTCAGAGGACACATGGCTAGATGCTGTAGGAATTTTTATACCGCCCCAAGTCAAATACATGAAGTCAATGCAGATCAAGAATTTATATCAATTGATGATGCTGGTAGAGAAGTTATATTTTCAGTCAATGCCATTGATGGGAAGGTCAAGAAAAAGAAACCATATGCAACTGTGTTAGTTGGAGGGGTGCCAGTATCAATGCTCATGGACAGTGGAGCAGATTATACTTTGATAAGTGTGCAAGTGTGGAAGGAGAAATTTGGATGTTGTACATTGTGGGAGAATGTAGTCAGAGCAAATGCTTATGGAGATGTGCCCATAGAAATTTTAGGGTGCTTTGAAGCTGAGCTCCAATTCAAAGACAGGAAGGCGTTAGGGACTGTCCATGTAGCCAACAGAGGTGGAGAGCTGTTGTCCTGGAGCGATCAGGCAGAGCTCAAGATAAGACTTGAAGCAAGCCACCCAGAACAGGTTTTGACTGTTGAAGGTGGAAAATCCGGTGGAAAATCGGTCTCGAGCATTGTTATGGAAGGGGCCAGAGGGCATATGATTGGCACTAAGTTAGGGTGCTTGAAGGGATTTGTGCACAAAATTCGTTTGAAAAGGGATGCCATTCCCAAAGTTGCCAAATTACGGACCATTCCCTTGGCCCTGAGAAAAGATGTAGAGAGTGAATTGAATAAAATGGAAAGTGAAGGGGTGATAGAGAGAATTGATTCCTCAGAGTGGGTTAGTCCTATTGTAATAGTGAGAAAGAGCAGTGGATCTCTGCGGATATGCATAGACCTTAGACACCTGAATAAAAATGTAGTGGCTGACAAATTTCCTTTACCCAGAATAGATGATTTATTGGCAGGGGTGTCTGATTCCAAAGTATTTTCTCTTATTGACCTCAAATCTGCATATCACCAAGTAGAATTACACCCTGATTCGAGAGATCTCACAGCTTTCATTACCCCTATTGGCCTTTTCAGATGTATAAGAATGCCATTTGGATTGATTTCAGCAGCTAGTGTATTTCAGAACGTCATGTACAGATTACTGGGAGGAGAGAGAGGTGTCATGTGTTACCAGGATGATGTGCTAGTATGTGGGAAAAATGAAGCAGAACATGATAAAAGGTTAGAGAGAGTGTTGAACATATTCAAAGAGGCTGGCCTTACAGTATCGTTAGAGAAATGCATATGATATGATATGATATGGTATTTGTAACGCGCCTATACACAAGTGTTTCAAGGCGCGACGAGGCAGGGAGGGAGGGAAACAAGGGGAAAACAGACAAACGATCCTACTAGGCCAGGTGTCATTCAGATCGCGCAAGTGCAGAGGTAAGGGGAAAAGGAGGAAGTGCAGGGGGGAGGAGGTGGGGGGGAAGTGCAGTACAAGGTAAGTAGCGTAAAAAAAAAAATAAAATAAAATAAAATAATAATAAATAATAAATAGAAAGGGCCAGCTGGTGGCAAGTGCGAGGTAAGTGCAGAGCAAGTGCTGGGAAAGGGGCTGTAGGGATACAGTGACAGTCCCACAGTGCAGGGGGAGCCGGGGAGGCAGTGCAGGTGGAGAGTGGCTGGGCCCTGGACCGAGGTTGCTGAGAGTGGCCCAGATGCAGGTTTGAGCTGAGTTCAGTGGGGAGTTAAGCAGGATTAGCAGGGGAGAGGGAGAGAGAAGGCAGAAGCGAAGAGGAAGGTTTTGAGGTGCTTCCGGAACCGGAGATGGTTCTCCTCAAGTTTCAGGGAGGCAGGAAGGCTGTTCCAGAGGGAGGCCCCTGCTGCGGAGAGAGATCTACCCCCAGCTCGTTGCTTCGAGAAACGGCTGACCATGAGGGAGTTGGAGACGGATGAGCGAAGGGCTCGTGAAGGAAGATATTTAGGAAGAGAGAGTTGGAGGTATTTTGGTCCCAGGCCCCAGAAGGCCTTGTGGACAATGCAGAGGGTTTTGAACTTGATCCTCGCGGCCACTGGGAGCCAGTGAAGAGATTTCAGTCCTGGAGAGATACGGTCCCTGGGCTTGAGGCCAAGGACAAGTCTCGCAGTTCTGTTCTGGATAAGTTGCAGAGGGCGGAGAGTGGAGGCAGGCAGATTAAGATAGAGGCTGTTACAGTAGTCCAGCCTTGAGAGAACCAGGGCTCGAGAGACAGTGAGCTTCTGGGGGAAGGAGAGGAAGGGAAGAATACCTCTGAGGAGGTGCAGCTGGTAGTGTGACTTCTTAGAGACGTCAGATATATGAGGAGAGAAGGAGAGTGTGGAGTCGAAGATGACCCCGAGGTTTTTAGCCTTGCAGGTAGGGGCAGGAAGGGGGCCAAGGGAGGCCGGCCAGAGAGCTGCAGGGAAGGAGGGAGTGGGTGTGCCGATGAGTAGAATCTCAGTCTTACTGGCGTTGAGGCAGAGGTCATTGGCGGCGCACCATTCATGGATAGCAGACAGACAGTCGGAGATGAGGGAAGGAGAGGAGGAGGCTGAGGGTAGCCTGAAGATGAGCTGGGTATCGTCTGCATAGCACTGGAAGTAGGGGCAGAGAGCGGCGATGCAGTGGGCAAGGAGTGCCAGATACTGGTTGAAAAGCCAGGGAGAGAGGTTGGATCCCTGGGGGACACCACAGGTGGAGAAAAAGATGTCAGAGAGGAAGGAGCCCATTTGGACCTGGGAGGGTCGATCGGAGAGGAAAGAAGTCAGCCAGGCCAGAGCCTGACCAGTGATACCCAGGTTATCACGGAGACAGTTGAGCAGGATGGCATGGTTGACAGTGTCAAAGGCAGAGGAGAGATCGAGCAGAATGAGAACACAGGGAGTGTTGGTATCGAGGTTCAGGAGCAGGTCCTCACGGATGTTCAGGAGAGCAGTTTCCGTGCTTCTGGCAGCTCTGAAGCCAGATTGATGGTCATGCAGATTACCAACAGAGTCAGCATGGAGGTTAAGCTGGGAGATGGCCAGTTTCTCCAGGAGCTTACCCAGGAAGGGAGTAATGGAGATTGGGCGATAATTGGCCGGGCAGGAGGGGTCGGCAGAGGGTTTCTTGAGGAGGGGGTGCACAAGGGAGTGCTTGAGGGGGGATGGGAAGACTCCAGAGGCGAATGAGTGGTTGCAGAAGTCAGCCAGGACAGGAGCCAGGGAGTCGATGTGGTCCTTGATGGTTTTGGAGGAACAGGGGTGAACCTGTTTAGACGAGGCTTTCATAGATCGGACTTGTCTGGAGACCTCATCAGCAGAAAAAGGTGGAAAAGCAGAGAAGGAGGGTGGAGGGGTGGCTGCAAGAGAGCAAGAGGGAGAGCTGGGAAGAGAGGGAGGGAGGAGAGAGGAGGAGAGCGAGGACAGGATGTCCTGAGTTTTTGAGATGAAGTGCGAGGCCAGTGCAGTGCAGAGGGCCTGGGAGGGGACAGGAGAGGTAGAGACTGCAGCAGGGTTGGCCAGCTCCTTGCAGATTTTAAAGAGTTCGGCCGAGTTGTTTGATGCCTCAGAGATGCGGGCTTGGATAAGGGCTCTCTTCTTGGTGAGAACGGAGAGCCGGTATTGCCTTTGGAGCAGGCGGCAGGCCAGTTTGTCAGAGGATGAACATGAAGCACGCCATTTCCTCTCTGCCACCCTACACTTGCGTTTTAGGGTGACGAGATCCGAGTCATACCAGGAGTTACATTTGGCTTTGGGCTTCAGGCGGATTCTCATGACAGGGGCAAGGATATCGAGAGTATCAGATATAGAGGAATAGAGCATGGAGAGGGCTGTGTCAGGGTGGGAGTCAGCCAAGGGGGGGGGAGGGGGCGAGAAGGTAGCAGCAAAAGCCTCAACTGACACGCGCTTCATGGGTCGGATGACCGAGAAGGTGGGTGGCAGTGAAGAGGGTGGCTTTGCCTGTGGGGTAGGGAGGGAGAGGTGGGAGGATAGGAGAAAGTGATCACTCCAAGAGAGAGGAGTGGAGAGAGGAGGGGAGAGGGGAAGGTCAGAAGAGATCAGAGCGTCAAGAGTGTGCCCTGCAGAGTGAGTAGGCCCAGACGGGAGAATAGAGAGTGAGAGAGAGTTACAGAGTTCGCGAAAGAGACCAGTGGGGGGACACTGACAAAGTTGAATATCTAGGTCATGAAATTACAGGTGAAGGGATCAAACCCAAAGAAAAGGCCATAGAAGCTATTCGCAAGATGGAAGCACCAAAATCCAAAGCAGATATACTATCTTTTCTAGGTCTGGTTGAATTGTATGGCAAGTTTGTTAGAGGGTTGGCAAATTTGTCAAGGAACATGAGGATGTTGACTCGTAAAGGTGTTACGTTCAAGTGGAATGAATCTTGTGAGGAAGAGTTTGGTAAGATTAAAGATGCTATAGTCAATGCACCCATCTTGAAAACGTTTGAAGAAAGTAGACATTCATTACTATTTGTGGATGCAAGTGACTATGGTATTGGGGCAGTCCTAATGCAGGAAGATCAGGAGGGCTTACACACCATAGCATTTGCCTCTAGATCTCTCAAAGGACCTGAGAACAGATATTCAGTGGTAGAAAAGGAAGCATTGGCTTGTGTCTGGGGAGTGGAAAAGTTCAAAAGATATTTGTGGGGCAGAGAATTCACAGTATGTACAGACCATAAACCCCTAATAGGAATATTTACCAAAGGTGGTCTGGAGGGAGTCTCCAGACGCATCATGAAGTGGGTGACATCCCTACAAGGCCTGCAATATGATATGCTTCACATTAGTGGTGAAACCAACGTAGTTGCTGATGCCTTATCCAGATCAGTAGTGAGAGAAACAGTGTCTGAGGAGTCTCCTCTGACTCGTGAGAAAGGTGTTGAAATATTTCAGGTTCATGAGTCAGTAAAGAAAGAGGAGTGGGACAATGCATGTTCAGAGGATGAATTGTACCAGAGAGTTTTAACATTGGTGACACAGAACAGAATAAGAAACTATATTGGTGATTTAGGCGGGTTTGCCAAAGTTAAGGAAGAACTCTGGATTGATAAAGGATACTTACATAGAGGACATCAGATGGTTGTACCTATTAAAATGAGAAAATTAATAATTGAGCTAGCTCATGTTGGGCATTTGGGACTGCCTAGAACCAAAGGCTTGGTTAGAGCAGAATTTTGGTGGCCTAATCTTGACAAAGACACTGAAGAAGTGGTCAACAATTGTTGTGATTGCATTGAAGGTAATAAGGGTCTCAGGATTCAAAAAGTACCCATGACTGTTAGAAAGCCATCCACAGTTCCATGGGATGAGGTTGCTTTAGACTTACTAGGGCCTTTCAATATCAAGGGTGGGAGAGACACCTATGTACTGGTTGTCATAGATTTATTATCCAAGTGGCCCGAAATATTTACACTAAGAGACATATCCAGCAGTAGCATCATTAAATGTTTGGAGCAATTATTTTGGAGAGAGGGATTCCCCAGAAAGTGTTTATCAGATAATGGGACCTAATTGGTTTCCAAGGAATTTAGAGAGTTCTTGAGTAACCATGGAATAGAACAAGTAACCACTTCATTATATCATCCCCAGACCAATGGGTGTGTAGAACGCTTCAACCGCACTCTCATGGATGCAATTAGAATTGCGGTAGCAACAGGAGGTGACTGGATCAGGACCATAATGGAGAGAACATTCCAATATAGACTAGCACCACACAGTGTTACGGGTGTATCCCCATTTGAACTATTAAGAGGGAGGAAACCTAACTCACACATGTGTCCAGGCTGGATGGGAAGGTCAAAATTCGTAGGAATAGATCTGGAGGGAGTGAGAGAGAAGATATTTGAATCTGGGGTCAGATCCAAGGAGCAATATGACAGGAAGAATGCTTGTAGAGAATTCAGTCTTGAGGAAGGTGATTGGATCAAGATCAAACTTCCCACCAAGGTGCGCAAAGGTGCATCCATATCTTCATAGCCCAAACAAGTTGTTAAAGATTTGGGATCTTCGGTGCTTGTTAAAGGGGGTGGGGTCTGGAACAAGGAGAGGATAGCAATTTGCAAAAAGGTAAACAACAACTTGTAACTGCACTGCAAGGTATTTAAAGCAATTTAATTATTTCTTCATATAGCGGTGTATCAGATACTATGTAAATAATGAACTACTTATGTTCAATGAAATCTATTATCTAGTTTAGGCAAATACTTATATTTTGATAAAAGGAAGGGAGGTGTTAGGAGGTGGTTACATTTACTTCATTGAGTTTACAATCACATCAATTCAGCTGCTGCCATGTAACCTAGTTACCAAGGAACCTTTGTTGTTATGATTAAGCAAAGGTTCCACATTCTAGCAGCAGAGAGAGAGAGGATTGGGAGCAGGAGGACAGCCACAGCTGGGGGCCTTTCTCTTGGATGAACTAAAGAAATAAAGCCTCTCTATAAAGACAAGCATCAGCGTGAAGCGTGGTCATTTACCTATTAACAATTCATCATTTATACAGCATTCATTCTGCATTCACTGTCACAGTCACACACACACATCAGCATTCATCATTTATACAGCATTCATTCTGCATTCACTGTCACAGTCACACACACACACATCAGCATTCATCATTTATACAGCATTAATTCTGCATTCACTGTCACAATCACACACACACACATCAGCATTCATCATTTATACAGCATTCATTCTGCATTCACTGTCACAGTCACACACACACACATCAGCATTCATCATTTATACAGAATTCATTCTGCATTCACTCTCACAGTCACACACACACACACACATCAGCATTCATCATTCATACAGCATTCATTCAGCATCACTCTAACAGTCACACACAGACACATCAGCATTCATCATTTATAGAGCATTCATTCTGCATCCACTCTCACTGTCACACACACACACACATCAACATTAATTATTTATACAGCATTCATTCTGCATTCACTCTCACAGTCACAAACATGCATCAGCATTCATAATCTATACAGCATTAATTCTGCATTCACTCTCACAGTCACGCGCACACACACACCAGCATTCATCATTTATAAAGCATTCATTCTGCATCACTCTCACATTCACACACATGCATCAGCATTCATCGTTTATACAGCATTCATTCTGCATCACTCTCACATTCACACACACACATCAGCATTCACCATTTATACAGCATTCATTCTGCATTCACTGTCACAGTCACACTCACACACATCAGCATTCATCATTTATACAGCATTCATTCTGCATTCACTGTCACAGTCACACACACACACACACACATCAGCATTCATCATTTATAAAGCATTCATTCTGCATCACTCTCACATTCACACACACGCATCAGCATTCATCTTTATAAAGCATTAATTCTGCATCACTCTCACATTCACACACACACACATCAGCATTCATCATTTATACAGCATTCATTCTGCATTCACTGTCACAGTCACACTCACACACATCAGCATTCATCATTTATACAGCATTCATTCTGCATTCACTGTCACAGTCACACACACACATCAGCATTCATCATTTATAAAGCATTCATTCTGCATCACTCTCACATTCACACACACGCATCAGCATTCATTTATACAGCATTCATTCTGCACTCACTCTCACAGTCACACACACACACATCAGCATTCATCATTTATAGAGCATTCATTCTGCATTTACTCCCACAGTTCACACACACACACACATCAGCATTCATCATTTATAAATCATTCATTCTGCATCACTCTCACATTCACACACACTCATCAGCATTCATTTATACAGCATTCATTCTGCATTCACTCTCACATTCCCATACACACATCAGCGTTCAGCATTTATATGGTATTAATTCGTCATTCATTCTCACATTTACACATACATATTTAGAGGCAGTTTGAGGCGTGCCTCACAGATAAGAGACAGACAATGGTGTGCTTACCCCTATGTATTCTATAAATAGACATGCTCCCCTTACCAATCCCTCCTGCAATAAGTTTTACAGTTTGCCACGTAGAATGACATCATAAATGACGCATATAAAGGTATAAGACTACTATTTAATCAAGTTTGTGGGTGAGTGTGCAAGCATCAGTCCGATGTCCACCAGTTGACCCTGCTTTATTAAATTGAGAATAAAGTAGTACTTTGCCATATTGTTTGAGTCTTTCCGGTTATTTGGTGTGAGATCTTTATTGGTAATTCCATCTAGCACAGTAGACGCTTCAAGGTAGAGCACACAACATTCATTCTGCATTCATTCTCACATTCAAACACATGCTTCAGCGTTCAACATTTATATGTCATTCACTCTTCATTCATTCTCACATTCACATACAAGCATTCAACATTCATACGGCATTCATTCTTCATTCATTCTCACAGTCACACACACGTATCAGATTTCATCATGAATACAGCATTCATTCTTCATTCATTCTCACATTCACACGCATCAGCATTCATCATTTATAAGGCATTAATTCTGCATTCACTCTCACATTCACACAAATGCATCAGCATTCATCATTTATAGGGCATTCATTCTTCATTTACTCTCACATTCACACACATGCATCAACATTCATCATGTGTACATTAATTCTTCATTCACTCTCACATTCACATACATGCATCAGCATTCATCATTTATATGGAATTCATTCTTCATTTCCTCTCACATTCACACACATGCATCAGCATTCATCATGTATACATTAATTCTTCATTGACTCTCACATTCACATACATGCATCAGCATTCATCATTTACACAACATTCATTCTGCATTCACTCTCACATTCACACACACGCATCAGCATTCATCATGTATAGCGCATTCATTCTTCATTCACTCTCACATTCACACACATGCATCATGATTCATCATTTATAGGGAATTCATTCTTCATTTCCTCTCACATTCACACACATGCATCAGCATTCATCATTTATACATTCATTCTTCATTCACTCTCGCATTCACATACATGCATCAGCAGTCATCATTTATAGGGCATTCATTCTTCATTTACTCTCACATTCACACACATGCATCAGCATTCATCATTTATACATTAATACTTCATTCACTCTCACATTCACACACATGGATCAGCATTCATCATTTATACAACATTCCTTCTGCATTCACTCTCACATTCACACCAAACATCATCATTCATCATGTATAGGGCATTCATTCTTCATTCACTCTCACATTCACACACATTCATCAGCATTCATCATTTATAGGGCATTCATTCTTCATTTACTCTCACATTCACATACATGCATCAGCATTAATCATGTATACATTAATTCTTCATTCACTCTCACATTCACATACATGCATCAGCATTCATCATTTAAAGGGCATTCATTCTTCATGTACTCTCACATTCACACACATGCATCAGCATTCATCATTTATACATTAATTGTTCATTCACTCTCACATTCACACACATGTATCAGCATTCATCATTTATAGGGCATTCATTCTTCATTCATTCACACACACATCAGAATTCATCATTTATACTGCATTCAATTTTTATTCACTGTCACATTCAAAAACATGCACATCAGCGTTCATCATTTATATAGCATCCATTCTGCATCCTCTAGCTGTCACACACACAAACATCAGCATTCATCATTTATAAAGCATTCATTCTGCATCCACTCTCGATGTCACACACATGCATCAGGATTCAGCATTCATACAGCATCCATTCTGCATTCACTCTCACATTCACACACATGCATCAGCATTCATCATTTATACATTAATTCTTCATTCACTCTCACATTCACACACATGTATCAGCATTCATCATTTATACGTCATTCATTCTTCATTTATTCACACACACATCAGAATTCATCATTTATACTGCATTCATTATTTATTCACTGTCACATTCAAAAACATGCACATCAGCATTTATCATTTAAATGGCATTCATTCTGAATTTACTCTCACATTCACACACATGAATCAGCGTTCATCATTTATACAGCATCCATTCTGCATCACTCTAACAGTCACACACACACACATCAACATTAATCATTTATACAGCATTCATTCTGCATTCACTCTAACAGTCACACGCACACACACACCAGCATTCATCATTTATGAAGCATTCATTCTGCATCACTCTCACATTCACACACACGCATCAGCATTCATCGTTTATAAAGCATTAATTCTGCATCAATCTCACATTCACACACACACATCAGCAGTCATCATTTATACAGCATTCATTCTGCATTCACTCTCACATTCACACACACACATCAGCATTCATAATTTATACAGCATTCATTCTGCATTCACTGTCACAGTCACACACATACACATCAGCATTCATCATATATATAGCATTCATTCTGCATCCACTCTCACAGTCCCAAACATGCATCAGCATTCATAATTTATACAGCATTAATTCTGCATTCACTCTCACAGTCACACGCACACACACCAGCATTCATCATTTATAAAGCATTCATTCTGCATCACTCTCACATTCACACACACACATCAGCATTCATCGTTTATACAGCATTCATTCTGCATTAACTCTCACAGTCACACACACGCATCAGCATTCATCATTTTGTCATGATCTCTGCTTCCAAAAGGTCAGGGTTTTCCCAACTCCCTTGGAAGCAGATCCATAACCCAGGTTCCGAGTGCCAACCAGTCCCAATTGGGACCTTTTGGACCCAGTCCTGGCGCCAGTGGCACCAGGCTCATAAATATGCCCAGTCCCAGCGCTGGAAGCGCCGGGCTCATAATGCTTGGGTGGACTTACCTGCAGCAGACCATGCTGCTTACTTGCCTGCCAGTTGAGCCTCTGATCCTCTTCTGTTTGGAACTACTTTTCCTGTTGGGTGGGGCAGGAGCCACTCCCTAGATTCAGAACACTGGAACTCTTCTGGAAAGCAGGAACTCTTTTCCTACCTAGGCGTGGCTGTGGAAGGAGACACCTAAGCACTACAGGAGGCTATTTAAACCACACCCGATGGATGAATCTTGCTTTGCGTTATTCTGCATCCTCTGCAGCAGAACACTCATCGTGTCTTCTGCATCTGATCCTGGGCCTAAGGAAAAAGGCTTACCATCCTGAATCCAGTCTTCAGCAACACCTATAAAGACAAGAAAGAACAGGTTAGCATTACGGTCTTCAGTGACAGCTCTTCACTTACCTGGTCCATCGGCTGTCACCAACGCCTCGCGCTGCATTCCGGCATCTGAAAGACAAAGGCTTACCTACTCTTCGTGCGCTCCGGAGGTCTTCACACTGCATTCCGGCATCTGAAAGACAAAAGCTTACCAACTCTTTGCACGCTCCGGAGGCCTTCGGCGCTGCATCCCGCATCTGAAAGACAAAACAAGGTGCGTTTAAAGACATTGGGGAACTTTAATACTCACGTGCCATTACTCCTTTCCACATCTAACCCAGTGGGTATTCCGGCACCCTGCAGCCGCTCCGAACTTGTACCTGCAAAATAAAAAGACAGTTAGAGCGCATCGTGAAGCAGGCAACAAGCGCTTACTTACGTGCTTCCAGGCGCTTCTATTCATCACACGGGCTCCATCTTGAACTCACTTCAGCCCGTCATCCGCCATCGCCGGAACCCTGCAAAACAAGAAACATCATTACTAAAGACTTTAAAGACATTAGAATTACTCGAAACTTACCGTTCGTGCAGTAAACGACGGACAGCAGTCCTCTGAAGTCAAGAGGCCTGCTCCCCTTATCCAGTGAAGAAACTGGTTACAGCACCCTGCCCCGAGGCAGATGGAGAGCACGGCGTTCACTTACCTAAGACATCTTACCCTTCGAGTCAGACATACAGTGCACAGAGGTCCAGCCCAAAGAGCCAGCCGTGTGTTACACATCACCTTTGAAGATACGGTATACGCCCAGTCAAGACCGGCGCCTCTACGGGAATCAGGTGAGCGTTACAGAATGCAAAGCCTACCACAAAACTCACGTCCAGGCGCTATGGAAACCTCGGATACCAACCAGCTAGCCCAGTTACTTGGGGAACTAAGGGCAGAAGTGCATGCAGCCCGTCAGGAAACGAACGGAACTGATTATAAGAAGGGAACTGATTATTTCCAAGGAGCGAACAGATGATCTCGCTAGACAATTGCTACAGTCACAAGCCGGACAGACCCCGTTACCCACATCTGGGGGAAATCTTCCTTCTACATCCTCTATGAATCCAGTGCAGATCAACCTACCTGGGAATGTACCTCTGGCTCCGCCCGAACGATTTTCTGGTGACCCAAAGAGGTTTGCAGTATTTATCAATCAGTGCCGGTTGCATTTCTTATGCCGGCCAGCAGCCTTTCCAACTGATCAAGCTAAAGTAGCTTTCGTGCTTTCGTACCTTAGTGGCAATGCGGCAGACTGGTCGATCCCTCTAGTAAATCAAGATGATCCGGTCCTCCATGATTTTCAAGCTTTTCAGCTCAGTATGGAAAAACTGTTCGCAAGACATTCACAGGGGCAGGCCTTGGACAATGAGCTTCTTTCGTTGCGACAAGGTAATCAAGACCTTTTGGCTTATATTGCGTCTTTCAACAGACTGATAGTGGAAACTCAATGGCCTGAGGACAAAAGGATTACGCTGTTTTATAGAGGTCTACGTGGAGAGCTCAAAGATGTGTTAGCCCAAGTAGTGAATCCCCCACAAGATTGTGCGGACTATATAGACTTAGTCGTTCAAATAGATCACAGACTGCAGAACAGGAAGGCCGATCGTTCCAAGTTTGATGCTCGAGTATTTTCCAAACCGCCAACTCCTTCCAAAGGAGTAGACTCCGGGGAACCCATGAAAATAGGGGGTCTGAAAGGTCCTCTAACACAAAAGGAGCGGGAAAGGAGAAAACAGTTGCAATTATGCCTCTATTGCGGGAACTCAGGGCACTTTCTTCGAGACTGTCCGGTGAAACCTGCCAAGAAGGCAGTAGGAGCTGCAGTTACCAAAGTTACAAACTCTGAGCAGGGAAACGACCTCGCCCGACAAGGATAGAGGTCCTCTTGCCGAGCGTGAAAACCAGTTCCGTGACCTCGCATTTCGTGATACCTATGGTCCTCATTAGCCCTGATAATCCGGATCGATTACATGCAATTGAAGCTTACGTCGACAGCGGTGCCATCGGCAATTATGTGGATCATGAAATGGTTTTGATGATGAATCTAACTCTTTGTCCCAAGGCTGTAAAGGACGTCATTACTACGGTGGATGGTAAGGAGATAGCCTCCGGGCCAGTAACGCATACCACTCAAGAGGTGACGCTAGTAAGTCAAGATGGACACCATGAGAAGATTGTGTTCGATGTGATCAAGGCCCCTCAGTTTCAGATTATTCTAGGAATACCTTGGTTAGAGAAACACAATCCTCTGATCGATTGGCGAGCAAGAACGGTCCAGTTTCCAGAATGTGTCTCTACTTGTCACCCTCCACCTGGTGTTGCACTGGCAGCAATTTCTTCAGAGACTCCCCAGTTACCTCCCGAATACCTAGAATACCAAGATGTTTTCCGGAAGGATCAGGCTAGCTCTCTACCTCCTCATAGGTCTTATGACTGCCAGATAGACCTGATACCTGGATCTACTCCTCCTTGTAGTAGAATTTATGCCCTCACCGAGCCTGAGAACCTTCACCTTCGACAATACCTGGATCAATACCTGGCAAATGGGTTTATTCGTCCTTCCAAGTCCCCTGCTTCTTCAGCTTTGTTCTTCGTTCCAAAAAAGGAAGGAGACCTTAGAACTTGTATAGATTATCGCGCCCTGAACTAGATCACCGTTAAGAATAGATATCCGTTACCTTTGATCCCTGAACTCCTGGACCAAGTCAGAAAAGCATGCATATATACAAAGCTGGATCTTAGAGGAGCTTACCACTTGGTACGAGTAAAAGAGGGCGATGAATGGAAGACGGCCTTCCGCACCAAGTATGGGCTATTTGAATATCAGGTCATGCCCTTCGGACTTTGCAATGCCCCGGCCGCCTTTCAATATTTTATGAACGATGTCCTCAGAGAGCTCATAGATGTGTGTGTTGTTGTTTACATTGACGACATCCTTGTTTATTCTTCATCGGAATCTGAACATCGGAAACACGTGAAAATGATCCTCGAAAGATTGCGTCAACACAAACTTTTCGCTAAGTTGGAAAAATGTGTTTTCAACGTGACTGAAGTTGAATTCTTGGGATTCATATTATCACCTGGCGGAGTGCGTATGGATTCAAAGAAGGTCGATGCAGTTCTCAAATGGCCATCACCATCCTCCGTAAAAGGTGTGCAAAGCATGTTAGGCTTCGCTAACTTTTACCGCAGGTTTATCCCCGAATTCTCTCGAATAGTCCAGCCCATCACTGCCTTGTTAAAGAAAAACAAACGTTTGAATGGTCTACCGAGGCGGAACAAGCTTTCCAGGATTTGAAGACTAAATTTATCTCTGCACCAATCTTAAAACACCCTCGCCCCGAACTCCTCTACATCGTGGAAACTGATGCTGCAAGCCTTGCCATGGGGGCAGTTCTATCACAAAAGGACCCGGTAACCAATCAGTTGCATCCCGTGGCATTTTTGTCCCGCAAATTCTCGCCTCTTGAAATCAATTACACGATTACTGACAAGGAACTTCTGGCTATCAAGTCTGCCTTTCAGGCTTGGCGGCATTATCTGCTGGGGGCCCGACACACCGTTGCTGTGATTACGGATCACCGAAACCTGCAATATTTGAAAACCGCAAAAGCCCAATCCTCTAGACAACTCCGTTGGGCATTATTCTTTGCCGAGTTTGACTTCATAATTACCTATCGACCTGGTACAAAGAACGGTAAAGCTGATGCCCTTTCTCGGATGGGAGTGGAAGAACACTTGATCAACCCTAAACCTGTACCAATCATTCCCGAACAAAGAATTCTGGGTGTAATCGCCACAGAATCCATAGAGGAAGTTAAGGATAAAGCCAGGCAACTTGTAACTCCAGCAGACATACAGAAATGGCATCTGCAGGGAAAGGACTTTGCAGTAAAGGACAACTTATTGTATTTCCAAGAACGATTATACCTACCCAGCACAGATTTACAGAAAAAAGTAATCTCTTGTTATCACGATTCTTTAATGGAAGGACATCCCGGTATGGCCAAGACCTCAGAAAAGATCAAGCACTACTTCTGGTGGCCATCTTGGAAAAAAGATATCAGAGACTTTATAATGTCCTGTGGAGTATGCGCCCAAAACAAGAGTCAAAAGGAAAGACCAGCAGGCCTCTTACGCCCTATTGACATCCCACCTCGCCCTTGGCATACGCTTTCTATGGACTTCATCACCGATCTACCTCCATGCTCCGGATACAATACGATTCTAGTAATCGTGGACTTATTCTCCAAGATGGCGCATTTCATTCCGCTCAAAGGCTTGCCAACAGCAGCAACTCTGGCCCGAGAATTTCTCGAAAACATCGTCCGACTGCACGGTTTTCCTTCGGTTCTAATTTCGGATCGAGGTAGTCAATTTATTTCTCATTTTTGGCGAAGTTGCTGTCGGTCGGCTCAAATTGATGTGAGACTATCGACCAGTCACCACCCTCAGACCGACGGACAAACCGAGAGGACCAATCAAACTCTGGAACAGTATTTACGCTGCATGCTGCAACAAACTGAAAAAACTTGGAAAGACATCCTTTGGATAGCCGAATATGCCTACAATAACTCTGTCCATTCGGGACCTGGGAAAACCCCGTTTTTTCTTTTGTACGGCAGTCACCCTCGAACCTCGGAGTTGGATCCCCTCCAAGATCTTGAAACACCAGCAGTAGACTACCTGCATTCTACAATCACTCAAGCCTTTAAGGAAGCTGTTTCTCACCTTCAAAGGGCTAAAGAACAATACAAGAAAGGAGCAGATCAACATCGGAAGGAAGCCCCTCAATATCAAGTAGGGGATCAAGTCTGGTTATCCACCAAATATCTACCTCTAAAAGGGCCACGCACATTCAACCCAAGATACCTTGGTCCCTATTCCATCACTACCATAGTAAACCCAGTAGCGGTCAAGTTGGACTTGCCCCCGCACATGAAGATACATCCGGTCTTCCACGTCTCTCTATTAAAACCCGTGCAACCTCAAACCCGACTAACTAAATCTCGAAAACCTATCCTAGTTGATGGAGAACTCGAGTTTGAAGTCAAAAGCATTCTGGACTCCAAGATCTCCAAATCTAAACTATTTTACCTAATTGACTGGAAAGGCTATGGCCCCCAAGAGAGATCCTGGGAACCTGCTGAATATGTCCACGCTCCTCGCCTAATCAAAAGATTTCACCAAACATTTCCTGACAAGCCAAAACCCCCGGAGAAGCCCGGTTTGGGAGGGGCCTTTAGGGGGGGTACTGTCATGATCTCTGCTTCCAAAAGGTCAGGGTTTTCCCAACTCCCTTGGAAGCAGATCCATAACCCAGGTTCCGAGGGCCAACCAGTCCCAATTGGGACCTTTTGGACCCAGTCCTGGCGCCAGTGGCACCAGGCTCATAAATATGCCCAGTCCCAGCGCTGGAAGCGCCGGGCTCATAATGCTTGGGTGGACTTACCTGCAGCAGACCATGCTGCTTACTTGCCTTCCAGTTGAGCCTCTGATCCTCTTCTGTTTGGAACTACTTTTCCTGTTGGGTGGGGCAGGAGCCACTCCCTAGATTCAGAACACTGGAACTCTTCTGGAAAGCAGGAACTCTTTTCTTACCTAGGTGTGGCTGTGGAAGGAGACACCTAAGCACTACAGGAGGCTATTTAAACCACACCCGATGGATGAATCTTGCTTTGCGTTATTCTGCATCCTCTGCAGCAGAACGCTCATCGTGTCTTCTGCATCTGATCCTGGGCCTAAGGAAAAAGGCTTACCATCCTGAATCCAGTCTTCAGCAACACCTATAAAGACAAGAAAGAACAGGTTAGCATTACGGTCTTCAGTGACAGCTCTTCACTTACCTGGTCCATCGGCTGTCACCAACGCCTCGCGCTGCATTCCGGCATCTGAAAGACAAAGGCTTACCTACTCTTCGTGTGCTCCGGTGGTCTTCACACTGCATTCCGGCATCTGAAAGACAAAAGCTTACCAACTCTTCGCACGCTCCGGAGGCCTTCGGCGCTGCATCCCGCATCTGAAAGACAAAACAAGGTGCGTTTAAAGACATTGGGGAACTTTAATACTCACGTGCCATTACTCCTTTCCACATCTAACCCAGTGGGTATTCCGGCACCCTGCAGCCGCTCCGAACTTGTACCTGCAAAATAAAAAGACAGTTAGAGCGCATCGTGAAGCAGGCAACAAGCGCTTACTTACGTGCTTCCAGGCGCTTCTATTCATCACACGGGCTCCATCTTCAACTCACTTCAGCCCGTCATCCGCCATCGCCGGAACCCTGCAAAACAAGAAACATCATTACTAAAGACTTTAAAGACATTAGAATTACTCGAAACTTACCGTTCGTGCAGTAAACGACGGACAGCAGTCCTCTGAAGTCAAGAGGCCTGCTCCCCTTATCCAGTGAAGAAACTGGTTACAGCACCCTGCCCCGAGGCAGATGGAGAGCACGGCGTTCACTTACCTAAGACATCTTACCCTTTGAGTCAGACATACAGTGCACAGAGGTCCAGCCCAAAGAGCCAGCCGTGTGTTACACATCACCTTTGAAGATACGGTATACGCCCAGTCAAGACCGGCGCCTCTACGGGAATCAGGTGACCGTTACACATTTATGAAGCATTCATTCTGCATCACTCTCACATTCACACATACGCATCAGCATTCATCGTTTATAAAGCATTCATTCTGCATCACTCTCACATTCACACACACACATCAGCATTCATCATTTATACAGCATTCATTCTGCATTCACTGTCACATTCAAAAACACGCACATCAGCATTTATCATTTAAAAGGCATTCATTCTGCATTTACTCTCACATTCACACACATGAATCAGCGTTCATCATTTATACAGCATCCATTCTGCATCACTCTAACAGTCACACATACACACATCAGCATTCATCATTTATAAAGCATTCATTCTGCATCCAATCTCACTGTCACTCTCTCACACACACACACACACACACACACACATCAACATTAATCATTTATACAGCATTCATTCTGCATTCACTCTCACAGTCACACGCACACACACACCAGCATTCATCATTTATGAAGCATTCATTCTGCATCACTCTCAGATTCGCACACACGCATCAGCATTCATCGTTTATGAAGCATTCATTCTGCATCACTCTCACATTCACACACACACATCAGCAGTCATCATTTATACAGCATTCATTCTGCATTCACTCTCACATTCACACACACACATCAGCATTCATCATTTATACAGCATTCATTCTGCATTCACTGTCACAGTCAGACTCACACACATCAGCATTCATCATTTATACAGCATTCATTCTGCATTCACTGTCACAGTCACACACACACACATCAGCATTCATCATTTATACAGCATTCATTCTGCATTCACTGTCACAGTAACACACATCACCATTCATCATTTATACAGCATTAATTCTGCATTCACTGTCACAGTCACACACACACACATCAGCATTCATCATTTATACAGCATTCATTCTGCATCACTCTCACATTCACACACACAGGTCAGCATTCATCATTTATACAGCATTCATTCTGCATTCACTGTCACAGTCACACACACACACATCAGCATTCATCATTTATACAGCATTCATTGTGCATTCACTGTCACAGTCACACACACACACATCAGCATTCATCATTTATACAGCATTCATTCTGCATTCACTGTCACAGTCACACACACACACATCAGCATTCATCATTTATACAGAATTCATTCTGCATTCACTGTCACAGTCACACACACACACACACATCAGCATTTATCATTCATACAGCATTCATTCAGCATCACTCTAACAGTCACACACAGACACATCAGCATTCATCATTTATAAAGCATTCATTCTGCATCCACTCTCACTGTCACACACAAACACACACACACACACACACACATATCAACATTAATCATTTATACAGCATTCATTCTGCATTCACTCTCACAGTCACAAACATGCATCAGCATTCATAATCTATACAGCATTAATTCTGCATTCACTCTCACAGTCACGCGCACACACACACCAGCATTCATCATTTATAAAGCATTCATTCTGCATCACTCTCACATTCACACACATACATCAGCATTCATCTTTTATACAGCATTCATTCTGCATCACTCTCACATTCACACACACACATCAGCATTCATCATTTATACAGCATTCATTCTGCATTCACTGTCACAGTCACACACACACACATCACCATTCATCATTTATACAGCATTAATTCTGCATTCACTGTCACAGTCACAAACACACACACACATCAGCATTCATCATTTATACAGCATTCATTCTGCCTCCCTCTCACATTCACACACACGTCAGCATTCATGTTAGGAGGTGGTTACATTTACTTCATTGAGTTTACAATCACATCAATTCAGCTGCTGCCATGTAACCTAGTTACCAAGGAACCTTTGTTGTTATGATTAAGCAAAGGTTCCACATTCTAGCAGCAGAGAGAGAGAGGATTGAGAGCAGGAGGACAGCCACAGCTGGGGGCCTTTCTCTTGGATGAACTAAAGAAATAAAGCCTCTCTATAAAGACAAGCATCAGCGTGAAGCGTGGTCATTTACCTATTAACATTGGCGACGAGGATTGGGCCAAGGAGAAAAGGCCCCCAGCAGCAGCAACACTGCAGCAATATTGATTACAGTTTGGATGCAAATGGACGGAGTGTTACACTAGATGTGTTGTGTAATAGCAGGCGAGAAACACGGCCATCCTCCTGGAGCGGAGTAAACCAGCAAAGCGCATTTTGGAGCGGAGCACCAAGAAAGAAGTCAGTGCCTGGCAGTGGAGAGAACCATAAAAGCATACTGGAGCTGAGCACGAATATTGAGGAGGTTTGATGACCTGTGGATCACAAATTGGATCACCTGTGGATTACGGAGGAGGCTGACCTGTGGATCACAAATTGCAACTACCACAGACAGCGCTGACAATATCAGCACAGGTTCCACCTGAAATCACACCTTATAAAATTTAAGTACAAGTAAGTGACAGTGTGGCTGTGTAAGGTTTCCTACCTGGGGGTGACATTAATTAATTCACAACATGGCAAACGTCCCAGCCCCAATTTTCTTCCTGCCTACACCAGGTGAGCCCAGAGTGCGTTGGATAGACTGGAAAGAGGGTTTTCAAAAATATGCACTGGCAGCATTTGGACCCAATTTCTCCAATGAGCGCAAAGAGGCGCTCCTATTTCACTGTTTAGGTGCCGCAGGACAGGAAGTGTTCAAAAAACTACCAGAACCTCCAGACATTCCTGATGGGGGTCCATATGAGAAAACATTAGCAAAATTAGACAAACACTACTGTGTTGAAGAAAATATAATTCTTGAAAGGTACAAATTTGCCACGAGAACTCAAAAAACTGGAGAGAGTATTGAGGAATTTGTAACTGCTCTTAGAGGTTTAGCCATCAAATGTAGATTTGACCATTGTCGAGATGAGCATGTCAGGGACCAACTCATGATTAAGTGTTCTAATGATAACATCAGGAAGGAGTTATGGAAGGAAAGAAATCCTTCTCTTGATAGAGCAATTGAGATAGCGAAAATGATAGAACACACAGACAAATGTATACAAATGCTTCAAGTGGATAATACATCTCAAGATAAGCCCAAAACTGATGACAATGAAGCTGCCATACATAAGGTTTCGAGAGTGATGCAGAGAGGTGCGGCAACTGCGCGTCGCACTTGGCAAATGGGTAGGAGACCTGAGGGTCGCCAAGGTCCCTTTACCAGAGCATGGGGACAAGGATCATCTACCAGAGGGTCGCCCAGTGAGAATGTTACATTCAGGGGTGGCAGGGACTCTGGTTATCCTAGAGGTGCATCAATTAGGAGGTGTTTCAGATGTGGGAGTCTATATCACAAAGCATCTGACAAAGAATGTTATGCATCAAACATTATATGTAATGAATGTGGGGTCAGAGGACACATGGCTAGATGCTGTAGGAATTTTTATACCGCCCCAAGTCAAATACATGAAGTCAATGCAGATCAAGAATTTATATCAATTGATGATGCTGGTAGAGAAGTTATATTTTCAGTCAATGCCATTGATGGGAAGGTCAAGAAAAAGAAACCATATGCAACTGTGTTAGTTGGAGGGGTGCCAGTATCAATGCTCATGGACAGTGGAGCAGATTATACTTTGATAAGTGTGCAAGTGTGGAAGGAGAAATTTGGATGTTGTACATTGTGGGAGAATGTAGTCAGAGCAAATGCTTATGGAGATGTGCCCATAGAAATTTTAGGGTGCTTTGAAGCTGAGCTCCAATTCAAAGACAGGAAGGCGTTAGGGACTGTCCATGTAGCCAACAGAGGTGGAGAGCTGTTGTCCTGGAGCGATCAGGCAGAGCTCAAGATAAGACTTGAAGCAAGCCACCCAGAACAGGTTTTGACTGTTGAAGGTGGAAAATCCGGTGGAAAATCGGTCTCGAGCATTGTTATGGAAGGGGCCAGAGGGCATATGATTGGCACTAAGTTAGGGTGCTTGAAGGGATTTGTGCACAAAATTCGTTTGAAAAGGGATGCCATTCCCAAAGTTGCCAAATTACGGACCATTCCCTTGGCCCTGAGAAAAGATGTAGAGAGTGAATTGAATAAAATGGAAAGTGAAGGGGTGATAGAGAGAATTGATTCCTCAGAGTGGGTTAGTCCTATTGTAATAGTGAGAAAGAGCAGTGGATCTCTGCGGATATGCATAGACCTTAGACACCTGAATAAAAATGTAGTGGCTGACAAATTTCCTTTACCCAGAATAGATGATTTATTGGCAGGGGTGTCTGATTCCAAAGTATTTTCTCTTATTGACCTCAAATCTGCATATCACCAAGTAGAATTACACCCTGATTCGAGAGATCTCACAGCTTTCATTACCCCTATTGGCCTTTTCAGATGTATAAGAATGCCATTTGGATTGATTTCAGCAGCTAGTGTATTTCAGAACGTCATGTACAGATTACTGGGAGGAGAGAGAGGTGTCATGTGTTACCAGGATGATGTGCTAGTATGTGGGAAAAATGAAGCAGAACATGATAAAAGGTTAGAGAGAGTGTTGAACATATTCAAAGAGGCTGGCCTTACAGTATCGTTAGAGAAATGCATATGATATGATATGATATGGTATTTGTAACGCGCCTATACACAAGTGTTTCAAGGCGCGACGAGGCAGGGAGGGAGGGAAACAAGGGGAAAACAGACAAACGATCCTACTAGGCCAGGTGTCATTCAGATCGCGCAAGTGCAGAGGTAAGGGGAAAAGGAGGAAGTGCAGGGGGGAGGAGGTGGGGGGGAAGTGCAGTACAAGGTAAGTAGCGTAAAAAAAAAAATAAAATAAAATAAAATAATAATAAATAATAAATAGAAAGGGCCAGCTGGTGGCAAGTGCGAGGTAAGTGCAGAGCAAGTGCTGGGAAAGGGGCTGTAGGGATACAGTGACAGTCCCACAGTGCAGGGGGAGCCGGGGAGGCAGTGCAGGTGGAGAGTGGCTGGGCCCTGGACCGAGGTTGCTGAGAGTGGCCCAGATGCAGGTTTGAGCTGAGTTCAGTGGGGAGTTAAGCAGGATTAGCAGGGGAGAGGGAGAGAGAAGGCAGAAGCGAAGAGGAAGGTTTTGAGGTGCTTCCGGAACCGGAGATGGTTCTCCTCAAGTTTCAGGGAGGCAGGAAGGCTGTTCCAGAGGGAGGCCCCTGCTGCGGAGAGAGATCTACCCCCAGCTCGTTGCTTCGAGAAACGGCTGACCATGAGGGAGTTGGAGACGGATGAGCGAAGGGCTCGTGAAGGAAGATATTTAGGAAGAGAGAGTTGGAGGTATTTTGGTCCCAGGCCCCAGAAGGCCTTGTGGACAATGCAGAGGGTTTTGAACTTGATCCTCGCGGCCACTGGGAGCCAGTGAAGAGATTTCAGTCCTGGAGAGATACGGTCCCTGGGCTTGAGGCCAAGGACAAGTCTCGCAGTTCTGTTCTGGATAAGTTGCAGAGGGCGGAGAGTGGAGGCAGGCAGATTAAGATAGAGGCTGTTACAGTAGTCCAGCCTTGAGAGAACCAGGGCTCGAGAGACAGTGAGCTTCTGGGGGAAGGAGAGGAAGGGAAGAATACCTCTGAGGAGGTGCAGCTGGTAGTGTGACTTCTTAGAGACGTCAGATATATGAGGAGAGAAGGAGAGTGTGGAGTCGAAGATGACCCCGAGGTTTTTAGCCTTGCAGGTAGGGGCAGGAAGGGGGCCAAGGGAGGCCGGCCAGAGAGCTGCAGGGAAGGAGGGAGTGGGTGTGCCGATGAGTAGAATCTCAGTCTTACTGGCGTTGAGGCAGAGGTCATTGGCGGCGCACCATTCATGGATAGCAGACAGACAGTCGGAGATGAGGGAAGGAGAGGAGGAGGCTGAGGGTAGCCTGAAGATGAGCTGGGTATCGTCTGCATAGCACTGGAAGTAGGGGCAGAGAGCGGCGATGCAGTGGGCAAGGAGTGCCAGATACTGGTTGAAAAGCCAGGGAGAGAGGTTGGATCCCTGGGGGACACCACAGGTGGAGAAAAAGATGTCAGAGAGGAAGGAGCCCATTTGGACCTGGGAGGGTCGATCGGAGAGGAAAGAAGTCAGCCAGGCCAGAGCCTGACCAGTGATACCCAGGTTATCACGGAGACAGTTGAGCAGGATGGCATGGTTGACAGTGTCAAAGGCAGAGGAGAGATCGAGCAGAATGAGAACACAGGGAGTGTTGGTATCGAGGTTCAGGAGCAGGTCCTCACGGATGTTCAGGAGAGCAGTTTCCGTGCTTCTGGCAGCTCTGAAGCCAGATTGATGGTCATGCAGATTACCAACAGAGTCAGCATGGAGGTTAAGCTGGGAGATGGCCAGTTTCTCCAGGAGCTTACCCAGGAAGGGAGTAATGGAGATTGGGCGATAATTGGCCGGGCAGGAGGGGTCGGCAGAGGGTTTCTTGAGGAGGGGGTGCACAAGGGAGTGCTTGAGGGGGGATGGGAAGACTCCAGAGGCGAATGAGTGGTTGCAGAAGTCAGCCAGGACAGGAGCCAGGGAGTCGATGTGGTCCTTGATGGTTTTGGAGGAACAGGGGTGAACCTGTTTAGACGAGGCTTTCATAGATCGGACTTGTCTGGAGACCTCATCAGCAGAAAAAGGTGGAAAAGCAGAGAAGGAGGGTGGAGGGGTGGCTGCAAGAGAGCAAGAGGGAGAGCTGGGAAGAGAGGGAGGGAGGAGAGAGGAGGAGAGCGAGGACAGGATGTCCTGAGTTTTTGAGATGAAGTGCGAGGCCAGTGCAGTGCAGAGGGCCTGGGAGGGGACAGGAGAGGTAGAGACTGCAGCAGGGTTGGCCAGCTCCTTGCAGATTTTAAAGAGTTCGGCCGAGTTGTTTGATGCCTCAGAGATGCGGGCTTGGATAAGGGCTCTCTTCTTGGTGAGAACGGAGAGCCGGTATTGCCTTTGGAGCAGGCGGCAGGCCAGTTTGTCAGAGGATGAACATGAAGCACGCCATTTCCTCTCTGCCACCCTACACTTGCGTTTTAGGGTGACGAGATCCGAGTCATACCAGGAGTTACATTTGGCTTTGGGCTTCAGGCGGATTCTCATGACAGGGGCAAGGATATCGAGAGTATCAGATATAGAGGAATAGAGCATGGAGAGGGCTGTGTCAGGGTGGGAGTCAGCCAAGGGGGGGGGAGGGGGCGAGAAGGTAGCAGCAAAAGCCTCAACTGACACGCGCTTCATGGGTCGGATGACCGAGAAGGTGGGTGGCAGTGAAGAGGGTGGCTTTGCCTGTGGGGTAGGGAGGGAGAGGTGGGAGGATAGGAGAAAGTGATCACTCCAAGAGAGAGGAGTGGAGAGAGGAGGGGAGAGGGGAAGGTCAGAAGAGATCAGAGCGTCAAGAGTGTGCCCTGCAGAGTGAGTAGGCCCAGACGGGAGAATAGAGAGTGAGAGAGAGTTACAGAGTTCGCGAAAGAGACCAGTGGGGGGACACTGACAAAGTTGAATATCTAGGTCATGAAATTACAGGTGAAGGGATCAAACCCAAAGAAAAGGCCATAGAAGCTATTCGCAAGATGGAAGCACCAAAATCCAAAGCAGATATACTATCTTTTCTAGGTCTGGTTGAATTGTATGGCAAGTTTGTTAGAGGGTTGGCAAATTTGTCAAGGAACATGAGGATGTTGACTCGTAAAGGTGTTACGTTCAAGTGGAATGAATCTTGTGAGGAAGAGTTTGGTAAGATTAAAGATGCTATAGTCAATGCACCCATCTTGAAAACGTTTGAAGAAAGTAGACATTCATTACTATTTGTGGATGCAAGTGACTATGGTATTGGGGCAGTCCTAATGCAGGAAGATCAGGAGGGCTTACACACCATAGCATTTGCCTCTAGATCTCTCAAAGGACCTGAGAACAGATATTCAGTGGTAGAAAAGGAAGCATTGGCTTGTGTCTGGGGAGTGGAAAAGTTCAAAAGATATTTGTGGGGCAGAGAATTCACAGTATGTACAGACCATAAACCCCTAATAGGAATATTTACCAAAGGTGGTCTGGAGGGAGTCTCCAGACGCATCATGAAGTGGGTGACATCCCTACAAGGCCTGCAATATGATATGCTTCACATTAGTGGTGAAACCAACGTAGTTGCTGATGCCTTATCCAGATCAGTAGTGAGAGAAACAGTGTCTGAGGAGTCTCCTCTGACTCGTGAGAAAGGTGTTGAAATATTTCAGGTTCATGAGTCAGTAAAGAAAGAGGAGTGGGACAATGCATGTTCAGAGGATGAATTGTACCAGAGAGTTTTAACATTGGTGACACAGAACAGAATAAGAAACTATATTGGTGATTTAGGCGGGTTTGCCAAAGTTAAGGAAGAACTCTGGATTGATAAAGGATACTTACATAGAGGACATCAGATGGTTGTACCTATTAAAATGAGAAAATTAATAATTGAGCTAGCTCATGTTGGGCATTTGGGACTGCCTAGAACCAAAGGCTTGGTTAGAGCAGAATTTTGGTGGCCTAATCTTGACAAAGACACTGAAGAAGTGGTCAACAATTGTTGTGATTGCATTGAAGGTAATAAGGGTCTCAGGATTCAAAAAGTACCCATGACTGTTAGAAAGCCATCCACAGTTCCATGGGATGAGGTTGCTTTAGACTTACTAGGGCCTTTCAATATCAAGGGTGGGAGAGACACCTATGTACTGGTTGTCATAGATTTATTATCCAAGTGGCCCGAAATATTTACACTAAGAGACATATCCAGCAGTAGCATCATTAAATGTTTGGAGCAATTATTTTGGAGAGAGGGATTCCCCAGAAAGTGTTTATCAGATAATGGGACCTAATTGGTTTCCAAGGAATTTAGAGAGTTCTTGAGTAACCATGGAATAGAACAAGTAACCACTTCATTATATCATCCCCAGACCAATGGGTGTGTAGAACGCTTCAACCGCACTCTCATGGATGCAATTAGAATTGCGGTAGCAACAGGAGGTGACTGGATCAGGACCATAATGGAGAGAACATTCCAATATAGACTAGCACCACACAGTGTTACGGGTGTATCCCCATTTGAACTATTAAGAGGGAGGAAACCTAACTCACACATGTGTCCAGGCTGGATGGGAAGGTCAAAATTCGTAGGAATAGATCTGGAGGGAGTGAGAGAGAAGATATTTGAATCTGGGGTCAGATCCAAGGAGCAATATGACAGGAAGAATGCTTGTAGAGAATTCAGTCTTGAGGAAGGTGATTGGATCAAGATCAAACTTCCCACCAAGGTGCGCAAAGGTGCATCCATATCTTCATAGCCCAAACAAGTTGTTAAAGATTTGGGATCTTCGGTGCTTGTTAAAGGGGGTGGGGTCTGGAACAAGGAGAGGATAGCAATTTGCAAAAAGGTAAACAACAACTTGTAACTGCACTGCAAGGTATTTAAAGCAATTTAATTATTTCTTCATATAGCGGTGTATCAGATACTATGTAAATAATGAACTACTTATGTTCAATGAAATCTATTATCTAGTTTAGGCAAATACTTATATTTTGATAAAAGGAAGGGAGGTGTTAGGAGGTGGTTACATTTACTTCATTGAGTTTACAATCACATCAATTCAGCTGCTGCCATGTAACCTAGTTACCAAGGAACCTTTGTTGTTATGATTAAGCAAAGGTTCCACATTCTAGCAGCAGAGAGAGAGAGGATTGGGAGCAGGAGGACAGCCACAGCTGGGGGCCTTTCTCTTGGATGAACTAAAGAAATAAAGCCTCTCTATAAAGACAAGCATCAGCGTGAAGCGTGGTCATTTACCTATTAACAATTCATCATTTATACAGCATTCATTCTGCATTCACTGTCACAGTCACACACACACATCAGCATTCATCATTTATACAGCATTCATTCTGCATTCACTGTCACAGTCACACACACACACATCAGCATTCATCATTTATACAGCATTAATTCTGCATTCACTGTCACAATCACACACACACACATCAGCATTCATCATTTATACAGCATTCATTCTGCATTCACTGTCACAGTCACACACACACACATCAGCATTCATCATTTATACAGAATTCATTCTGCATTCACTCTCACAGTCACACACACACACACACATCAGCATTCATCATTCATACAGCATTCATTCAGCATCACTCTAACAGTCACACACAGACACATCAGCATTCATCATTTATAGAGCATTCATTCTGCATCCACTCTCACTGTCACACACACACACACATCAACATTAATTATTTATACAGCATTCATTCTGCATTCACTCTCACAGTCACAAACATGCATCAGCATTCATAATCTATACAGCATTAATTCTGCATTCACTCTCACAGTCACGCGCACACACACACCAGCATTCATCATTTATAAAGCATTCATTCTGCATCACTCTCACATTCACACACATGCATCAGCATTCATCGTTTATACAGCATTCATTCTGCATCACTCTCACATTCACACACACACATCAGCATTCACCATTTATACAGCATTCATTCTGCATTCACTGTCACAGTCACACTCACACACATCAGCATTCATCATTTATACAGCATTCATTCTGCATTCACTGTCACAGTCACACACACACACACACACATCAGCATTCATCATTTATAAAGCATTCATTCTGCATCACTCTCACATTCACACACACGCATCAGCATTCATCTTTATAAAGCATTAATTCTGCATCACTCTCACATTCACACACACACACATCAGCATTCATCATTTATACAGCATTCATTCTGCATTCACTGTCACAGTCACACTCACACACATCAGCATTCATCATTTATACAGCATTCATTCTGCATTCACTGTCACAGTCACACACACACATCAGCATTCATCATTTATAAAGCATTCATTCTGCATCACTCTCACATTCACACACACGCATCAGCATTCATTTATACAGCATTCATTCTGCACTCACTCTCACAGTCACACACACACACATCAGCATTCATCATTTATAGAGCATTCATTCTGCATTTACTCCCACAGTTCACACACACACACACATCAGCATTCATCATTTATAAATCATTCATTCTGCATCACTCTCACATTCACACACACTCATCAGCATTCATTTATACAGCATTCATTCTGCATTCACTCTCACATTCCCATACACACATCAGCGTTCAGCATTTATATGGTATTAATTCGTCATTCATTCTCACATTTACACATACATATTTAGAGGCAGTTTGAGGCGTGCCTCACAGATAAGAGACAGACAATGGTGTGCTTACCCCTATGTATTCTATAAATAGACATGCTCCCCTTACCAATCCCTCCTGCAATAAGTTTTACAGTTTGCCACGTAGAATGACATCATAAATGACGCATATAAAGGTATAAGACTACTATTTAATCAAGTTTGTGGGTGAGTGTGCAAGCATCAGTCCGATGTCCACCAGTTGACCCTGCTTTATTAAATTGAGAATAAAGTAGTACTTTGCCATATTGTTTGAGTCTTTCCGGTTATTTGGTGTGAGATCTTTATTGGTAATTCCATCTAGCACAGTAGACGCTTCAAGGTAGAGCACACAACATTCATTCTGCATTCATTCTCACATTCAAACACATGCTTCAGCGTTCAACATTTATATGTCATTCACTCTTCATTCATTCTCACATTCACATACAAGCATTCAACATTCATACGGCATTCATTCTTCATTCATTCTCACAGTCACACACACGTATCAGATTTCATCATGAATACAGCATTCATTCTTCATTCATTCTCACATTCACACGCATCAGCATTCATCATTTATAAGGCATTAATTCTGCATTCACTCTCACATTCACACAAATGCATCAGCATTCATCATTTATAGGGCATTCATTCTTCATTTACTCTCACATTCACACACATGCATCAACATTCATCATGTGTACATTAATTCTTCATTCACTCTCACATTCACATACATGCATCAGCATTCATCATTTATATGGAATTCATTCTTCATTTCCTCTCACATTCACACACATGCATCAGCATTCATCATGTATACATTAATTCTTCATTGACTCTCACATTCACATACATGCATCAGCATTCATCATTTACACAACATTCATTCTGCATTCACTCTCACATTCACACACACGCATCAGCATTCATCATGTATAGCGCATTCATTCTTCATTCACTCTCACATTCACACACATGCATCATGATTCATCATTTATAGGGAATTCATTCTTCATTTCCTCTCACATTCACACACATGCATCAGCATTCATCATTTATACATTAATTCTTCATTCACTCTCACATTCACATGCATGCATCAGCATTCATCATTTATAGGGAATTAATTCTTCATTTACTCTCAAATTCACACACATGCATCAGCATTCATCATTTATACATTAATTCTTCATTCACTCTCACATTCACATACATGCATCAGCATTCATCATTTATATGGCATTCATTCTTCATTTACTCTCACATTCACACACATGCATCAGCATTCATCATTTATTGGGAATTCATTCTTCATTCACTCTCACATTCACACACATGCATCAGCATTCATCATTTATAGGGCATTCATTCTTCATTTACTCTCACATTCACACACATGTGTCTCACATTCTCACATTCACACACATGCATCAGCATTTATCATTTATAGGACATTCATTCTTCATGTACTCTCAAATTCACACACATGCATCAGCATTCATCATTTATACATTAATTCTTCATTTACTCTCACATTCACATACATGCATCAGCATTCATCATTTATATGGCATTCATTCTTCATTTACTCTCACATTCACACACATGCATCATGATTCATCATTTATAGGGAATTCATTCTTCATTTCCTCTCACATTCACACACATGCATCAGCATTCATCATTTATACATTAATTCTTCATTCACTCTCACATTCACATGCATGCATCAGCATTCATCATTTATAGGGAATTAATTCTTCATTTACTCTCAAATTCACACACATGCATCAGCATTCATCATTTATACATTAATTCTTCATTCACTCTCACATTCACATACATGCATCAGCATTCATCATTTATATGGCATTCATTCTTCATTTACTCTCACATTCACACACATGCATCAGCATTCATCATTTATTGGGAATTCATTCTTCATTCACTCTCACATTCACACACATGCATCAGCATTCATCATTTATAGGGCATTCATTCTTCATTTACTCTCACATTCACACACATGTGTCTCACATTCTCACATTCACACACATGCATCAGCATTTATCATTTATAGGACATTCATTCTTCATGTACTCTCAAATTCACACACATGCATCAGCATTCATCATTTATACATTAATTCTTCATTTACTCTCACATTCACATACATGCATCAGCATTCATCATTTATATGGCATTCATTCTTCATTTACTCTCACATTCACACACATGCATCAGCATTCATCATTTATAGGGCATTCATTCTTCATTTACTCTCACATTCACACACATGCATCAGAATTCATCATTTATAGGACATTCATTCTACATTTACTCTCACAACATGCATCAGCATTCATCATTTATACATTAATTCTTCATTCACTCTCACATTCAAATATGCATCAGCATTCATCATTTATAGGGCATTCATTCTTCATTTACTCTCACATTCACACACATGCATCAGCATTCATCATTTATACATTAATTCTTCATTCACTCTCACATTCACACACATGCATCAGCATTCATCATTTATAGGGCATTCATTCTTCATTTACTCTCACATTCACACACATGCATCAGCATTCATCATGTATACATTAATTCTTCATTCACTCTCACATTCACATACATGCATCAGCATTAATCATTTATAGGGCATTCATTCTTCATTTACTCTCACATTCACACACATGCATCAGCATTCATCATTTATACATTAATTCTTCATTCACTCTCACATTCACACACATGCATCAGCATTCATCATTTACACAACATTCATTCTGCATTCACTCTCACATTCACACACACGCATCAGCATTCATCATGTATAGCGCATTCATTCTTCATTCACTCTCACATTCACACACATGCATCATGATTCATCATTTATAGGGAATTCATTCTTCATTTCCTCTCACATTCACACACATGCATCAGCATTCATCATTTATACATTAAGTCTTCATTCACTCTCACATTCACATGCATGCATCAGCATTCATCATTTATAGGGCATTAATTCTTCATTTACTCTCAAATTCACACACATGCATCAGCATTCATCATTTATACATTAATTCTTCATTCACTCTCACATTCACATACATGCATCAGCATTCATCATTTATATGGCATTCATTCTTCATTTACTCTCACATTCACACACATGCATCAGCATTCATCATTTATTGGGAATTCATTCTTCATTCACTCTCACATTCACACACATGCATCAGCATTCATCATTTATAGGGCATTCATTCTTCATTTACTCTCACATTCACACACATGTGTCTCACATTCTCACATTCACACACATGCATCAGCATTTATCATTTATAGGGCATTCATTCTTCATTCACTCTCACATTCACACACATCCCCAGCATTCATCATTTATACATTAATTCTTCATTCACTCTCACATTCACATACATGCATCAGCATTCATCATTTATAGGGCTTTCATTCTTCATTTACTCTCACATTCACACACATGCATCAGCATTCATCATTTATAGGGCATTCATTCTTCATTTACTCTCACATTCACACACATGCATCAGAATTCATCATTTATAGGACATTCATTCTACATTTACTCTCACAACATGCATCAGCATTCATCATTTATACATTAATTCTTCATTCACTCTCACATTCAAATATGCATCAGCATTCATCATTTATAGGGCATTCATTCTTCATTTACTCTCACATTCACACACATGCATCAGCATTCATCATTTATACATTAATTCTTCATTCACTCTCACATTCACACACATGCATCAGCATTCATCATTTATAGGGCATTCATTCTTCATTTACTCTCACATTCACACACATGCATCAGCATTTATCATGTATACATTAATTCTGCATTCACTCTCACATTCACATACATGCATCAGCATTCATCATTTATAGGGCACTCATTCTTCATTTGCTCTCACATTCACACACATGCATCAGCATTCATCATTTATACATTAATTCTTCATTCACTCTCACATTCACACACATGCATCAGCATTCATCATTAACACATGAATTCTTCATTCACTCTCACATTCACATACATGCATCAGCATTCATCATTTATAGGGCATTCAATCTTCATTTACTCTCACATTCACACACATGCTTCAGCAATCATCATTTATAGGGCATTCATTCTTCATTCACTCTCACATTCACACACATCCCCAGCATTCATCATTTATACATTAATTCTTCATTCACTCTCACATTCACATACATGCATCAGCATTCATCATTTATAGGGCTTTCATTCTTCATTTACTCTCACATTCACACACATGCATCAGCAATCATCATTTATACAGCATTCATTCTGCATTCACTGTCACAGTCACACTCACACACATCAGCATTCATCATTTATACAGCATTCATTCTGCATTCACTGTCACAGTCACACACACACACATCAGCATTCATCATTTATAAAGCATTCATTCTGCATCACTCTCACATTCACACACGCATCAGCATTCATTTATACAGCATTCATTCTGCACTCACTCTCACAGTCACACACACACACATCCGCATTCATCATTTATAGAGCATTCATTCTGCATTTACTCTCACAGTCTCTCACACACACACACACACACAAACAAGCATTAGCGTTCAGCATTCATACGGCATTCATTCTGCATTCACTCTCACAGTAAAACACACACACACATCAGCATTCATCATTTATAAATCATTCATTCTGCATCACTCTCACATTCACACACACTCATCAGCATTAACTTATACAGCATTCATTCTGCATTCACTCTCACATTCCCATACACACATCAGCGTTCAGCATTTATATTGTATTCATTCGTCATTCATTCTCATATTTACACAAACATATTTAGAGGCAGTTTGAGGCGTGCCTCACAGATAAGAGACAGACAATGGTGTGCTTGCCCCTATGATTTCTATAAATAGATATGCTTGTCATGATCACTGCTTCCAAGGAGCCAGGACCAGCCCAACGTCCTTGGAACCAGGCCCCTAACCCTAATCCTAGGCACCAGCCGGTCCCCACTGGGACCTTTTCGACCTTGTCCTGGCGCCAGGGGCGCCAGGCTCATCAGAATCATCGGTCCCGGCACTGGAAGCGCCGGGCTCATAATATGTGTGCAGATGTTTGGGTGGACTTACCTGCAGCAGACCATGCTGCTTACTTGCCAGCCACTTAGAAGTCCTCTGTGAACAGGAACTACTTTCTTACCTGGGTGGGGCAGCTCCATTCCCTGGATTCAGCATGGGGAAAGCTTCTAGAACTGGAACTCTTTTCTTACCTAGGCGGGGCCGTGGAGGAAGATGCCTCATCACTCCAAGGCTATTTAAACCACACCCGATAGAAGAAACGTGCTTTGCGTTATTCTGCATCTGCAGCAGAACGCTCACCGAGTCTGTTCCAGCCTTTCTTCGTTCGATCCTGAATCTGCAAGAATCATACTTACCATTCCTGTATCCAGTCGACAGCAGCACCTGCAGAGACAAGAAACAGCAGGTTAGCAAGGCAGTCTTAACTCGCAGTGCTTACTCACCTGATCCATCGGCTGCGGTCATTTCGGCACGCTGTATTTTCGCCTGTGAAGACAAAAGCATTGTCATTACTTACCGGCACTCCGTGAACTCTGGAATTCTTCACGCTGCATCGCCGCCTGCGGAGATAAAAGCATAGTATTTACTTACGGGCATTCGCGGACTCCGGCGCTGCAAACCAACTTCTGAAAGACAAAAGAAGAGACATTAGACAGGTATTTTACTTACGCTCATCGCGCTCTTCACAATAGAACACCTGCAAATACTCCGGTGCCTCTTCAACACGAACTACGCTGCAAGGGGAAAAACAGCTAGAGCGCTGGCATTTACTCACGCATTTCCAGGCACTTTATTTCATCTTCCTCAAGAGTCCTGCAAGCAAACTGGGAGAAAAGCATCATACGAAGTCCTGCCTTGCACCTTAAGACTAAAAAGACTAAAAAGGTGTCTGGAAACTCACCGCTCGTGCTATTAACGACGGTAAAGGTCCTCTGAGTCCAAGAGGCCTATGTTTCACCACTGAAGGAACTGGCAACAGCGCCCTGCATCAGACGCAGATGGAGAGTCCAGCACTCACCTATCTAAGGTGAGCACGTTGACCAGGGGGCTCTACGGAGAAGCTGGGGAGAGAGAGGAAGAGAGGCATTACACAACCCAGACCACTAACCCCTATATTCTTTCACCTGCAGAAACCTCACCCTACGAGTTCGTCACACAGTGCGAAGAGGTTCGACCCCAGAAGCCCATCGAGTCCTGCACATCACCTTTCGAGTCACAGACACCGTCCTGCCACGACCTGCGCCTCCGTGGGAATCAGGTGAGCGTTACAATGCTCCCCTTACCAATCCCTCCTGCAATAAGTTTTACAGTTTGCCACGTAGAATGACATCACAAATGACGCATATAGTGGTATAAGACTACTATTTAATCAAGTTTGTGGGTGAGTGTGCAAGCATCAGTCCGATGTCCACCAGTTGACCCTGCTTTATTAAATTGAGAATAAAGTAGTACTTTGCCATATTGTTTGAGTCTTTCCGGTTATTTGGTGTGAGATCTTTATTGGTAATTCCATCTAGCACGGGAGACGCTTCAAGGTAGAGCACACAACATTCATTCTGCATTCACTCTCACATTCACACACATGCATCAGCATTCATCATTTATAGGGCATTCATTCTTCATTTACTCTAAAATTCACACACATGCATCAGCATTCATCATTTATATATTAATTCTTCATTCACTCTCATATTCACATACATGTATCAGCATTCATCATTTATAGGGCATTCATTGTTCATTTACACTCACATTCACACACATGCATCAGAATTAATCATTTATAGGGCATTCATTCTTCATTTACTCTCACAACATGCATCAGCATTCATCGTTTATACAGCATTCATTCTGAATTCACTCTCACAGTCACACACACGCATCAGCATTCATCGTTTATAAAGCATTCATTCTGCATCACTCTCACATTCACACACACACATCAGCATTCATCATTTATACAGCATTCATTCTGCATTCACTGTCACAGTCACACTCACACACATCAGCATTCATCATTTATACAGCATTCATTCTGCATTCACTGTCACAGTCTCACACACACACACACACACAAGCATCAGTGTTCAGCATTCATACGGCATTCATTCTGCATTCACTCTCACAGTAAAACACACACACACATCAGCATTCATCATCAATACAGCATTCATTCTTCATTCATTCACACACACTTCAGAATTCATCATTTATACTGCATTCATTATTTATTCACTGTCACATTCAAAAACACGCACATCAGCATTTATCATTTAAATGGCATTCATTCTGCATTTACTCTCACATTCACACATATGAATCAGCGTTCATCATTTATACAGCATCCATTCTGCATCACTCTAACAGTCACACACACACACATCAGCATTCATCATTTATAAAGCATTCATTCTGCATCCACTCTCACTGTCATTCTCACACACACACACACACACACACACACACATCAACATTAATCATTTATGCAGCATTCATTCTGCATTCACTCTCACAGTCACACGCACACACACACCAGCATTCATCATTTATGAAGCATTCATTCTGCATCACTCTCACATTCACACACATGCACCAGCATTCATCATTTATAAAGCATTCATTCTGCATCACTCTCACATTCACACACACACATCAGCATTCATCATTTATACAGCATTCATTCTGCATTCACTCTCACAGTCACACACACACACACACATCAGCATTCATTGTTTATACAGCATTCATTCTGCATCACTCTCACATTCACACACACATCAGCATTCATCATTTATACAGCATTCATTCTGCATTCACTGTCACAGTCACACACACACACATCAGCATTCATCATTTATAGAGCATTCATTCTGCATTCACTGTCACGGTCACACACACACACATCAGCATTCATCATTTATACAGCATTCATTCTGCATTCACTGTCACAGTCACACACACACATCAGCATTCATCATTTATACAGCATTCATTCTGCATCACTCTCACATTCACACACACACGTCAGCATTCATCATTTATACAGCATTCATTCTGCATTCACTGTCACAGTCACACACACACACACATCAGCATTCATCATTTATACAGCATTCATTCTGTATTCACTGTCACAGTCACACACACACACACATCAGCATTCATCATTTATACTGCATTCATTCTGCATTCACTGTCACAGTCACACACACGTCAGCATTCATCATTTATACAGCATTCATTCTGCATTCACTGTCATAGTCACACACACACACACACATCAACATTAATCATTTATACAGCATTCATTCTGCATTCGCTCTCACAGTCACAACCATGCATCAGCATTCATAATTTATACAGCATTAATTCTGCATTCACTCTCACAGTCACACACACACACACACCAGCATTCATCATTTATAAAGCATTCATTCTGCATCACTCTCACATTCACACACATGCATCAGCATTCATCGTTTATACAGCATTCATTCTGCATTCACTCTCACAGTCACACACACGCATCAGCATTCATCATTTATGAAGCATTCATTCTGCATCACTCTCACATTCACACACACGCATCAGCATTCATCGTTTATAAAGCATTCATTCTGCATCACTCTCACATTCACACACACACATCAGCATTCATCATTTATACAGCATTCATTCTGCATTCACTCTCACAGTCACACACACACACACACATCAGCATTCATTGTTTATACAGCATTCATTCTGCATCACTCTCACATTCACACACACATCAGCATTCATCATTTATACAGCATTCATTCTGCATTCACTGTCACAGTCACACACACACACATCAGCATTGATCATTTATAGAGCATTCATTCTGCATTCACTGTCACGGTCACACACACACACATCAGCATTCATCATTTATACAGCATTCATTCTGCATTCACTGTCACAGTCACACACACACATCAGCATTCATCATTTATACAGCATTCATTCTGCATCACTCTCACATTCACACACACACGTCAGCATTCATCATTTATACAGCATTCATTCTGCATTCACTGTCACAGTCACACACACACACACATCAGCATTCATCATTTATACAGCATTCATTCTGTATTCACTGTCACAGTCACACACACACACACATCAGCATTCATCATTTATACTGCATTCATTCTGCATTCACTGTCACAGTCACACACACGTCAGCATTCATCATTTATACAGCATTCATTCTGCATTCACTGTCATAGTCACACACACACACACCCATCAACATTAATCATTTATACAGCATTCATTCTGCATTCGCTCTCACAGTCACAACCATGCATCAGCATTCATAATTTATACAGCATTAATTCTGCATTCACTCTCACAGTCACACACACACACACACACCAGCATTCATCATTTATAAAGCATTCATTCTGCATCACTCTCACATTCACACACATGCATCAGCATTCATCGTTTATACAGCATTCATTCTGCATTCACTCTCACAGTCACACACACGCATCAGCATTCATCATTTATGAAGCATTCATTCTGCATCACTCTCACATTCACACACACGCATCAGCATTCATCGTTTATAAAGCATTCATTCTGCATCACTCTCACATTCACACACACACACATCAGCATTCATCATTTATACAGCATTCATTCTGCACTCACTCTCATAGTCACACACACACACACATCAGCATTCATCATTTATAGAGCATTCATTCTGCATTTACTCTCACAGTCTCACACACACACGCACAAGCATCAGCGTTCAGCATTCATACGGCATCCATTCTGCATTCACTCTCACATTCCCATACACACATCAGCGTTCAGCATTTATATGGTATTCATTTGTCATTCATTCTCACATTTACACATACACATTTAGAGGCAGTTTGAGGCATGCCTCACAGATAAGAGACAGACAATGGTGTGCTTACCCCTATGTATTCTATAAGTAGACATGTTCCCCTTACCAATCCCTCCTGCAATAAGTTTTACAGTTTGCCACGTAGAATGACATCATAAATGACGCATATAGTGGTATAAGACTACTATTTAATCAAGTTTGTGGGTGAGTGTGCAAGCATCAGTCCGATGTCCACCAGTTGACCCTGCTTTATTAAATTGAGAATAACGTAGTACTTTGCCAAATTGTTTGAGTCTTTCCGGTTATTTGGTGTGAGATCTTTATTGGTAATTCCATCTAGCACAGTAGACGCTTCAAGGTAGAGCACACAACATTCATTCTGCATTCATTCTCACATTCAAACACATGCTTCAGCGTTCAACATTTATATGTCATTCACTCTTCATTCATTCTCACATTCACATACAAGCATTCAACATTCATACGGCATTCATTCTTCATTCATTCTCACAGTCACACACACGTATCAGATTTCATCATGAATACAGCATTCATTCTTCATTCATTCTCACATTCACACGCATCAGCATTCATCATTTATAAGGCATTCATTCTGCATTCACTCTCACATTCACACAAATGCATCAGCATTCATCATTTAAAGGGCATTCATTCTTCATTTACTCTCACATTCACACACATGCATCAACATTCATCATGTGTACATTAATTCTTCATTCACTCTCACATTCACATACATGCATCAGCATTCATCATTTATATGGCATTCATTCTTCATTTCCTCTCACATTCACACACATGCATCAGCATTCATCATTTATAGGGCATTCATTCTTCATTAACTCTCACATTCACACACATGCATCAGCATTCATCATTTATACATTAATTCTTCATTCAATCTCACATTCACACACATGCATCAGCATTCATCATTTATACAACATTCATTCTGCATTCACTCTCACATTCATTCTGCATTCACTCTCACATTCAGACACACGCATCAGCATTCAACATTTATATGTCATTCACTCTTCATTCATTCTCACATTCACATACAAGCATTCAACATTCATACGGCATTCATTCTTCATTCATTCTCACAGTCACACACAGGTATCAGCTTTCATCATGAATACAGCATTGCATTCATTATTTATTCACAGTCACATTCAAAAACACGCACATCAGCATTTATCATTTAAATGGCATTCATTCTGCATTTACTCTCACATTCGCACACATGAATCAGCGTTCATTATTTATACGGCATCCATTCTGCATCACTCTAACAGTCACACACACACACATCAGCATTCGTCATTTATAAAGCATTCATTCTTCATTTATAAAGCATTCATTCTGCATCCACTCTAATTGTCACTCTCAGACACACGCACACAAACACATATCAACATTAATCATTTATACAGCATTCATTCTCGCATTCACTCTCACAGTCACACGCACACACACCAGAATTCATCATTTATGAAGCATTCATTCTGCATCACTCTCACATTCAAACACACACACATCATCATTCATCGTTTATAAAGCATTAATTCTGCATCAATCTCACATTCACACACACACATCAGCATTCATCACTTATACAGCATTCATTCTGCATTCACTGTCACAGTCACACACACACACATCAGCATTCATCATTTATACAGCATTCATTCTGCATTCACTGTCACAGTCACACTCACACACATCAGCATTCATCATTTATACAGCATTCATTCTGCATTCACTGTCACAGTCACACACACACACATCAGCATTCATCATTTATACAGCATTCATTCTGCATTCACTGTCACAGTCACACACACACATCAGCATTCATCATTTATAAAGCATTAATTCTGCATTCACTGTCACAGTCACACACACAGACATCAGCATTCAACATTTATACAGCATTCATTCTGCATTCACTGTCATAGTCACACACACACACACACACACATCAGCATTCATCATTTATAAAACATTCATTCTGCATCCACTCTCACTGTCACACACACACACACATCAACATTAATCATTTATACAGCATTCATTTTGCATTCACTCTCACAGTCACAAACATGCATCAGCATTCATAATTTATACAGAATTAATTCTACATTCACTCTCACAGTCACACGCTCACACACACCAGCATTCATCATTTATAAAGCATTCATTCTGCATCACTCTCACATTCACACACACGCATCAGCATTCATCGTTTATACAGAAATCATTCTGCATTCACTCTCACAGTCACACACACGCATCAGCATTCATCGTTTATAAAGCATTCATTCTGCATCACTCTCACATTCACACACACACACATCAGCATTCATCATTTATACAACATTCATTCTGCATTCACTGTCACAGTCACACTCACACACATCAGCATTCATCATTTATACAGCATTCATTCTGCATTCACTGTCACAGTCCCACACACACACACCCACACACAAGCATCAGTGTTCAGCATTCATACGGCATTCATTCTGCATTCACTCTCACAGTAAAACACACACACACATCAGCATTCATCATTTATAAAGCATTCATTCTGCATCACTCTCACATTCACACACACGCATCAGCATTCATTTATACAGCATTCATTCTGCACTCACTCTCATAGTCACACACACACACATCAGCATTCATCATTTATAGAGCATTCATTCTGCATTTACTCTCACAGTCTCACACACACACACACACACAAGCATAAGCATTCAGCATTCATGCGGCATTCATTCTGCATTCACTCTCACATTCCCATACACACATCAGCGTTCAACATTTATATGGTATTCATTCTTCATTCATTCTCACATTTACACATACATATTTAGAGGCAGTTTGAGGCGTGCCTCACAGATAAGAGACAGACAATGGTGTGCTTACCCCTATGTATTCTATAAGTAGACATGTTCCCCTTACCAATCCCTCCTGTCAATAAGTTTTACAGTTTGCCACGTAGGATGACATCATAAATGACGCATACAGTGGTATAAGACTGCTATTTAATCAAGTTTGTGGGTGAGTGTGCAAGCATCAGTCTGATGTCCACCAGTTGACCTGCTGTACTAAAGTGAGAATAAAGTAGTACTTTGCCATATTGTTTGAGTCTTTACGGTTATTTGGTGTGAGATCTTTATTGGTAATTCCATCTAGCACGGGAGACGCTTCAAGGTAGAGCACACAACATTCATTCTGCATTCACTCTCACATTCACACACATGCATCAGCATTCATCATTTATAGGGCATTCATTCTTCATTTACTCTAACATTCACACACATGCATCAGCATTCATCATTTATATATTAATCCTTCATTCACTCTCATATTCACATGCATGCATCAGCATTCGTCATTTATAGGGCATTCATTCTTCATTTACACTCACATTCACACACATGCATCAGAATTCATCATTTATAGGGCATTCATTCTTCATTTACTCTCACAACATGCATCAGCATTCATCATTTATACATTAATTCTTCATTCACTCTCACATTCACATACATGCATCAGCATTCATCATTTATAGGGCATTCATTCTTCAATTACTCTCACATTCACACACATGCATCAGCATTCATCATTTATACAGTAATTCTTCATTCACTCTCACATTCACACACCTGCATCAGCATTCATCATTTATAGGGCATTCATTCTTCATTCACTCTCACATTCACACACATGCATCAGCATTCATCATTTATAGGCCATTCATTCTTCATTTACTCTCACATTGTCGCACATGCATCAGCATTCATCATCTATACATTCATTCTTCATTCACTCTCACATTCACATACATACATCAGCATTCATCATTTATAGGGCTTTCATTCTTCATTCTCTCTCACATTCACACACATGCATCAGCATTCATCATTTATAGGGCATTCATTCTTCATTTGCTCTCACATTCACACACATGCATCAGCATTCATCATTTATACATTAATTCTTTATTCACTCTCACATTCACACACATGCATCAGCATTCATCATTTATAGGGCATTCATTCTTCATTTACTCTAACATTCACACACATGCATCAGCATTCATAATTTATATATTAATTCTTCATTCACTCTCATATTCACATGCATGCATCAGCATTCGTCATTTATAGGGCATTCATTCTTCATTTACACTCACATTCACACACATGCATCATAATTCATCATTTATAGGGCATTCATTCTTCATTTACTCTCACAACATGCATCAGCATTCATCATTTATACATTAATTCTTCATTTACTCTCACATTCACACACATGCATCAGCATTCATCATTTATACAGTAAGTCTTCATTCACTCTCACATTCACACACCTGCATCAGCATTCATCATTTATAGGGCATTCATTCTTCATTCACTCTCACATTCACACACATGCATCAGCATTCATCATTTATAGGCCATTCATTCTTCATTTACTCTCACATTCACGCACATGCATCAGCATTCATCATCTATACATTCATTCTTCATTCACTCTCACATTCACATACATACATCAGCATTCATCATTTATAGGGCATTCATTCTTCATTCACTCTCACATTCACACACATGCATCAGCATTCATCATTTATAGGGCATTCATTCTTCATTTGCTCTCACATTCACACACATGCATCAGCATTCATCATTTATACAGTAATTCTTCATTCACTCTCACATTCACACACGTGCATCAGCATTCATCATTTATAGGGCATTCATTCTTCATTTGCTCTCACATTCACACACATGCATCAGCATTCATCATTTATACATTAATTCTTCATTCACTCTCACATTCACATACATGCATCAGCATTCATCATTTATAGGGCATTCGTTCTTCATTTACTCTCACATTCACACACATGCATCAGCATTCATCATTTATAGGGCATTCATTCTTCATTCACTCTCACATTCACACACATGCATCAGCATTCATCATTTATAGGGAATTCATTCTTCATTTACTCTCACATTCACACACCTGCATCAGCATTCATCATTTATAGGGCATTCATTCTTCATTCACTCTCACATTCACGCACATGCATCAGCATTCATCATCTATACATTCATTCTTCATTCACTCTCACATTCACATACATACATCAGCATTCATCATTTATAGGGCTTTCATTCTTCATTCACTCTCACATTCACACACATGCATCAGCATTCATCATTTATAGGGCATTCATTCTTCATTTGCTCTCACATTCACACACAGGCATCAGCATTCATCATTTATACATTAATTCTTTATTCACTCTCACATTCACACACATGCATCAGCATTCATCATTTATAGGGCATTCATTCTTCATTTACTCTAACATTCACACACATGCATCAGCATTCATCATTTATATATTAATTCTTCATTCACTCTCATATTCACATGCATGCATCAGCATTCGTCATTTATAGGGCATTCATTCTTCATTTACACTCACATTCACACACATGCATCAGAATTCATCATTTATAGGGCTTTCATTCTTCATTTACTCTCACAACATGCATCAGCATTCATCATTTATACATTAATTCTTCATTTACTCTCACATTCACACACATGCATCAGCATTCATCATTTATACAGTAATTCTTCATTCACTCTCACATTCACACACCTGCATCAGCATTCATCATTTATAGGGCATTCATTCTTCATTCACTCTCACATTCACACACATGCATCAGCATTCATCATTTATAGGCCATTCATTCTTCATTTACTCTCACATTCACGCACTCAGCATTCATCATCTATACATTCATTCTTCATTCACTCTCACATTCACATACATACATCAGCATTCATCATTTATAGGGCTTTCATTCTTCATTCACTCTCACATTCACACACCTGCATCAGCATTCATCATTTATAGGGCATTCATTCTTCATTCACTCTCACATTCACACACATGCATCAGCATTCATCATTTATAGGCCATTCATTCTTCATTTACTCTCACATTCACGCACTCAGCATTCATCATCTATACATTCATTCTGCATTCACTCTCACATTCACGCAAATGCATCAGAATTCATCAATTATAGGGCATTCATTCTGCATTCACTCTCACATTCCCATACACACATCAGCGTTCAGCATTTATATGGTATTCATTCTTCATTCATTCTCACATTTACACATACATATTTAGAGGCAGTTTGAGGCGTGCCTCACAGATAAGAGACAGACAATGGTGTGCTTACCCCTATGTATTCTATAAGTAGACATGTTCCCCTTACCAATCCCTCCTGTCAATAAGTTTTACAGTTTGCCACGTAGGATGACATCATAAATGACGCATATAGTGGAATAAGACTGCTATTTGATCAAGTTTGTGGGTGAGTGTGCAAGCATCAGTCTGATGTCCACCAGTTGACCCTGCTGTATTAAAGTGAGAATAAAGTAGTACTTTGCCGTATTGTTTGAGTCTTTACGGTTATTTGGTGTGAGATCTTTATTGGTAATTCCATCTAGCACGGTAGACGCTTCAAGGTAGAGCACACAACATTCATTCTGCATTCACTCTCACATTCACACACATGCATCAGCATTCATCATTTATAGGGCATTCATTCTTCATTTACTCTAACATTCACACACATGCATCAGCATTCATCATTTATATATTAATTCTTCATTCACTCTCATATTCACATACATGTATCAGCATTCATCATTTATAGGGCATTCATTCTTCATTTACACTCACATTCACACACATGCATCAGAATTAATCATTTATAGGGCATTCATTCTTCATTTACTCTCACAACATGCATCAGCATTCATCATTTATAGGGCATTCATTCTTCATTTACTCTCACATTCACACACATGCATCAGCATTCATCATTTATACAGTAATTCTTCATTCACTCTCACATTCACACACGTGCATCAGCATTCATCATTTATAGGGCATTCATTCTTCATTCACTCTCACATTCACACACATGTATCAGCATTCATTATTTATAGGCCATTCATTCTTCATTTACTCTCACATTCACGAACATGCATCAGCATTCATCATCTATACATTCATTCTTCATTCACTCTCACATTCACATACATACATCAGCATTCATCATTTATAGGGCATTCATTCTTCATTCACTCTCACATTCACACACATGCATCAGCATTCATCATTTATAGGGCATTCATTCTTCATTCACTCTCACATTCACACACATGCATCAGCATTCATCATTTATAGGGCATTCATTCTTCATTTGCTCTCACATTCACACACATGCATCAGCATTCATCATTTATACAGTAATTCTTCATTCATTCTCACATGCACACACGTGCATCAGCATTCATCATTTATAGGGCATTCATTCTTCATTTGCTCTCACATTCACACACATGCATCAGCATTCATCATTTATACATTAATTCTTCATTCACTCTCACATTCACATACATGCATCAGCATTCATCATTTATAGGGCATCCATTCTTCATTTACTCTCACATTCACACACATGCATCAGCATTCATCATTTATAGGGCATTCATTCTTCATTCACTCTCACATTCACACATATGCATCAGCATTCATCATGTATAGGGCATTAATTCTTCATTTACTCTCACATTCACACACATGCATCAGCATTCATCATTTATAGGGCATTCATTCTTCATTTACTCTCACATTCACACACATGCATCAGCATTCATCATTTATAGGGCATTCATTCTTCATTCACTCTCACATTCACACACATGCATCAGCATTCATCATTTATAGGGCATTCATTCTTCATTCACTCTCACATTCACACACATGCATCAGCATTCATCATGTATAGGGCATTAATTCTTCATTTACTCTCACATTCACACACATGCATCAACATTCATCATTTATAGGGAATTAATTCTTCATTTACTCTCACATTCACACACATGCATCAGCATTCATCATTTATAGGGCATTCATTCTTCATTCACTCTCACATTCACACACATGCATCAGCATTCATCATTTATAGGGCATTAATTCTTCATTTACTCTCACATTAACACACATGCATCAACATTCAACATTTATACATTAATTCTTCATTCACTCTCACATTCACATACATGCATCAGCATACATGATTTATAGGGCATTCATTTGTCATTTACTCTCACATTCACACACATGCATCAGCATTCATCATTTATACATTAATTCTTCATTCACTCTCACATTCACACACATGCATCATCATTCATCATTTGTACGACATTCATTCTGCATTCACTCTCACATTCACACACATGCATCAGCATTCATCATGTATAGGGCATTCATTCTTCATTCACTCTCACATTCACACACATGCATCAGCATTCATCATTTAAAGGGCATTCATTCTTCATTTACTCTCACATTCACACACATGCATCAGCATTCATCATTTATACATTCATTCTTCATTCACTCTCACATTCACATACATGCATCAGCATTCATCATTTATACATTAATTCTTCATTCACTCTCACATTCACATACATGCATCAGCATTCATCATTTATAGGGCATTCATTCTTCATTTACTCTAACATTCAGACACATGCATCAGCATTCATCATTTATATATTAATTCTTCATTCACTCTCATATTCACATGCATGCATCAGCATTCGTCATTTATAGGGCATTCATTCTTCATTTACACTCACATTCACACACATGCATCAGAATTCATCATTTATAGGGCATTCATTCTTCATTTACTCTCACAACATGCATCAGCATTCATCATTCATACAGTAATTCTTCATTCACTCTCACATTCACACACCTGCATCAGCATTCATCATTTATAGGGCATTCATTCTTCATTCACTCTCACATTCACACACATGCATCAGCATTCATCATTTATAGGCCATTCATTCTTCATTTACTCTCACATTCACGCACTCAGCATTCATCATCTATACATTCATTCTTCATTCACTCTCACATTCACATACATACATCAGCATTCATCATTTATAGGGCATTCATTCTTCATTCATTCTCACATTCACACACATGCATCAGCATTCATCATTTATAGGGCATTCATTCTTCATTTGCTCTCACATTCACACACATGCATCAGCATTCATCATTTATACAGTAATTCTTCATTCACTCTCACATTCACAAACATGCATCAGCATTCATCATTTATAGGGCATTCATTCTTCATTTGCTCTCACATTCACACACATGCATCAGCATTCATCATTTATACATTAATTCTTCATTCACTCTCACATTCACATACATGCATCAGCATTCATCATTTATAGGGCATTCGTTCTTCATTTACTCTCAAATTCACACACATGCATCAGCATTCATCATTTATAGGGCATTCATTCTTCATTCACTCTCACATTCACACACTTGCATCAGCATTCATCATTTATAGGGAATTCATTCTTCATTCGCTCTCACATTCACACGCATGCATCAGCATTTATCATTTATAGGGCATTCATTCTTCATTTACTCTCACATTCACACACATGCATCAGCATTCATCATTTATAGGGCATTCATTCTTCATTCGCTCTCACATTCACACGCATGCATCAGCATTCATCATTTATAGGGAATTAATTCTTCATTTACTCTCACATTCACACACATGCATCAGCATTCATCATTTATAGGGCATTCATTCTTCATTCACTCTCACATTCACACACATGCATCAGCATTCATCATTTATAGGGCATTCATTCTTCATTTACTCTCACATTCACGCACATGCATTAGCATTCATCATCTATACATTCATTCTTCATTCACTCTCACATTCACATACATACATCAGCATTCATCATTTATAGGGCATTCATTCTTCATTTACTCTCACATTCACACACATGCATCAACATTCATCATTTATACATTAATTCTTCATTCATTCTCACATTCACATACATGCATCAGCATACATGATTTATAGGGCATTCATTCTTCATTTACTCACACATTCACACACATGCATCAGCATTCATCATTTATACATTCATTCTTCATTCACTCTCACATTCACACACATGCATCAGCATTCATCATTTGTACAACATTCATTCTGCATTCACTCTCACATTCACACACATACATCAGCATTCATCATTTATACATTAATTCTTCATTCACTCTCACATTCACACACATGCATCAGCATTCATCATTTTTACAACATTTATTCTGCATTCACTCTCACATTCACACACATGCATCAGCATTCATCATGTATAGGGCATTCATTCTTCATTCACTCTCACATTCACACACATGCATCAGCATTCATCATTTAAAGGGCATTCATTCTTCATTTATTCTCACATTCACACACATGCATCAGCATTCATCATTTATACATTAATTCTTCATTCACTCTCACATTCACATACATGCATCAGCATTCATCATTTATAGGGCATTCATTCTTCATTTACTCTCACATTCACACACATGCATCAGCATTCATCATTTATACATTAATTCTTCATTCACTCTCACATTCACATACATGCATCAGCATTCATCATTTATAGGGCATTCATTCTTCATTTCCTCTCACATTCACACACATGCATCAGCATTCATCATTTATACATTAATTCTTCATTCACTCTCACATTCACACACATGCATCAGCATTCATCATTTATAGGGCATTCATTCTGTATTCACTCTCACATTCACACAAATGCATCAGCATTCATCATTTATAGGGCATTCATTCTTCATTTACTCTCACATTCACAAACATGCATCAGCATTCATCATTTATACATTCATTCTTCATTCACTCTCACATTCACACACATGCATCAGCATTCATCATTTATAGGGCATTCATTCTTCATTTATTCTCACATGCATCAGCATTCATCATTTATACATTCATTCTTCATTCACTCTCACATTCACATACATGCATCAGCATTCATCACTTATAGGGCATTCATTCTTCATTTACTCTCACATTCACACACATGCATCAGCATTCATCATTTATACATTAATTCTTCATTCACTCTCACATTCACACACATGCATCAGCATTCATCATTTATAGGGCATTCATTCTTCATTTATTCTCACATGCATCAGCATTCATCATTTATACATTCATTCTTCATTCACTCTCACATTCACATACATGCATCAGCATTCATCATTTATACATTAATTCTTCAATCACTCTCACATGCACATACATGCATCAGCATTCATCATTTATAGGGCATTCATTCTTCATTTCCTCTCACATTCACATACATGCATCAGCATTCATCATTTATACATTAATTCTTCATTCACTCTCACATTCACACACATGCATCAGCATTCATCATTTATAGGGCATTCATTCTGTATTCACTCTCACATTCACACAAACGCATCAGCATTCATCACTTATAGGGCATTCATTCTTCATTTACTCTCACATTCACACACATGCATCAGCATTCATCATTTATACATTAATTCTTCAATCACTCTCACATGCACATACATGCATCAGCATTCATCATTTATAGGGCATTCATTCTTCATTTCCTCTCACATTCACATACATGCATCAGCATTCATCATTTATACATTAATTCTTCATTCACTCTCACATTCACACACATGCATCAGCATTCATCATTTATAGGGCATTCATTCTGTATTCACTCTCACATTCACACAAACGCATCAGCATTCATCATTTATAGGGCATTCATTCTTCATTTACTCTCACATTCACAAACATGCATCAGCATTCATCATTTATACATTCATTCTTCATTCACTCTCACATTCACATACATGCATCAGCATTCATCATTTATAGGGCATTCATTCTTCATTTACTCTCACATTCACACACATGCATCAGCATTCATCATTTATACATACATTCTTCATTCACTCTCACATTCACACACATGCATCAGCATTCATCATTTATAGGGAATTCATTCTGCATTCACTCTCACATTCACGCAAATGCATCAGAATTCATCAATTATAGGGCATTCATTCTGCATTCACTCTCACATTCCCATACACACATCAGCGTTCAGCATTTATATGGTATTCATTCTTCATTCATTCTCACATTTACGCATACATATTTAGAGGCAGTTTGAGGCGTGCCTCACAGATAAGAGACAGACAATGGTGTGCTTACCCCTATGTATTCTATAAGTAGACATGTTCCCCTTACCAATCCCTCCTGTCAATAAGTTTCACAGTTTGCCACGTAGTATGACATCATAAATGACGCATATAGTGGTATAAGACTGCTATTTGATCAAGTTTGTGGGTGAGTGTGCAAGCATCAGTCTGATGTCCACCAGTTGACCCTGCTGTATTAAAGTGAGAATAAAGTAGTACTTTGCCGTATTGTTTGAGTCTTTACAGTTATTTGGTGTGAGATCTTTATTGGTAATTCCATCTAGCACGGGAGACGCTTCAAGGTAGAGCACACAACATTCATTCTGCATTCACTCTCACATTCACACACATGCATCAGCATTCATCATTTATAGGGCATTCATTCTTCATTTACTCTAACATTCACACACATGCATCAGCATTCATCATTTATATATTAATTCTTCATTCACTCTCATATTCACATACATGTATCAGCATTCATCATTTATAGGGCATTCATTCTTCATTTACACTCACATTCACACACATGCATCAGAATTAATCATTTATAGGGCATTCATTCTTCATTTACTCTCACAACATGCATCAGCATTCATCATTTATAGGGCATTCATTCTTCATTTACTCTCACATTCACACACATGCATCAGCATTCATCATTTATACAGTAATTCTTCATTCACTCTCACATTCACACACGTGCATCAGCATTCATCATTTATAGGGCATTCATTCTTCATTCACTCTCACATTCACACACATGTATCAGCATTCATCATTTATAGGCCATTCATTCTTCATTTACTCTCACATTCACGAACATGCATCAGCATTCATCATCTATACATTCATTCTTCATTCACTCTCACATTCACATACATACATCAGCATTCATCATTTATAGGGCATTCATTCTTCATTCACTCTCACATTCACACACATGCATCAGCATTCATCATTTATAGGGCATTCATTCTTCATTCACTCTCACATTCACACACATGCATCAGCATTCATCATTTATAGGGCATTCATTCTTCATTTGCTCTCACATTCACACACATGCATCAGCATTCATCATTTATACAGTAATTCTTCATTCATTCTCACATGCACACACGTGCATCAGCATTCATCATTTATAGGGCATTAATTCTTCATTTGCTCTCACATTCACACACATGCATCAGCATTCATCATTTATACATTAATTCTTCATTCACTCTCACATTCACATACATGCATCAGCATTCATCATTTATAGGGCATCCATTCTTCATTTACTCTCACATTCACACACATGCATCAGCATTCATCATTTATAGGGCATTCATTCTTCATTCACTCTCACATTCACACATATGCATCAGCATTCATCATGTATAGGGCATTAATTCTTCATTTACTCTCACATTCACACACATGCATCAGCATTCATCATTTATAGGGCATTCATTCTTCATTTACTCTCACATTCACACACATGCAACAGCATTCATCATTTATAGGGCATTCATTCTTCATTCACTCTCACATTCACACACATGCATCCGCATTCATCATTTATAGGGCATTCATTCTTCATTCACTCTCACATTCACACACATGCATCAGCATTCATCATGTATAGGGCATTCATTCTTCATTTACTCTCACATTCACACACATGCATCAACATTCATCATTTATAGGGAATTAATTCTTCATTTACTCTCACATTCACACACATGCATCAGCATTCATCATTTATAGGGCATTCATTCTTCATTCACTCTCACATTCACACACATGCATCAGCATTCATCATTTATAGGGCATTAATTCTTCATTTACTCTCACATTAACACACATGCATCAACATTCAACATTTATACATTAATTCTTCATTCACTCTCACATTCACACACATGCATCAGCATACATGATTTATAGGGCATTCATTCGTCATTTACTCTGACATTCACACACATGCATCAGCATTCATCATTTATACATTAATTCTTCATTCACTCTCACATTCACACACATGCATCAGCATTCATCATTTGTACAACATTCATTCTGCATTCGCTCTCACATTCACACACATGCATCAGCATTCATCGTGTATACGGCATTCATTCTTCATTCACTCTCACATTCACACACATGCATCAGCATTCATCATTTAAAGGGCATTCATTCTTCATTTACTCTCACATTCACACACATGCATCAGCATTCATCATTTATACATTCATTCTTCATTCACTCTCACATTCACATACATGCATCAGCATTCATCATTTATACATTAATTCTTCATTAACTCTCACATTCACATACATGCATCAGCATTCATCATTTATAGGGCATTCATTCTTCATTTCCTCTCACATTCACACACATGCATCAGCATTCATCCTGTATACATTAATTCTTCATTCACTCTCACATTCACACACATGCATCAGCATTCATCATTTATAGGGCATTCATTCTGTATTCACGCTCACATTCACACAAACGCATCAGCATTCATCATTTATAGGGCATTCATTCTTCATTTACTCTCACATTCACAAACATGCATCAGCATTCATCATTTATACATTCATTCTTCATTCACTCTCACATTCACATACATGCATCAGCATTCATCATTTATAGGGCATTCATTCTTCATTTACTCTCACATTCACACACATGCATCAGCATTCATCATTTATAGGGCATTCATTCTGTATTCACTCTCACATTCACACAAACGCATCAGCATTCATCATTTATAGGGCATTCATTCTTCATTTACTCTCACATTCACAAACATGCATCAGCATTCATCATTTATACATTCATTCTTCATTCACTCTCACATTCACATACATGCATCAGCATTCATCATTTATAGGGCATTCATTCTTCATTTACTCTCACATTCACACACATGCATCAGCATTCATCATTTATACATACATTCTACATTCACTCTCACATTCACACACATGCATCAGCATTCATCATTTATAGGGAATTCATTCTGCATTCACTCTCACATTCACGCAAATGCATCAGAATTCATCAATTATAGGGCATTCATTCTGCATTCACTCTCACATTCCCATACACACATCAGCGTTCAGCATTTATATGGTATTCATTCTTCATTCATTCTCACATTTACACATACATATTTAGAGGCAGTTTGAGGCGTGCCTCACAGATAAGAGACAGACAATGGTGTGCTTACCCCTATGTATTCTATAAGTAGACATGTTCCCCTTACCAATCCCTCCTGTCAATAAGTTTTACAGTTTGCCACGTAGGATGACATCATAAATGACGCATATAGTGGTATAAGACTGCTATTTGATCAAGTTTGTGGGTGAGTGTGCAAGCATCAGTCTGATGTCCACCAGTTGACCCTGCTGTATTAAAGTGAGAATAAAGTAGTACTTTGCCGTATTGTTTGAGTCTTTACAGTTATTTGGTGTGAGATCTTTATTGGTAATTCCATCTAGCACGGGAGACGCTTCAAGGTAGAGCACACAACATTCATTCTGCATTCACTCTCACATTCACACACATGCATCAGCATTCATCATTTATAGGGCATTCATTCTTCATTTACTCTAACATTCACACACATGCATCAGCATTCATCATTTATATATTAATTCTTCATTCACTCTCATATTCACATACATGTATCAGCATTCATCATTTATAGGGCATTCATTCTTCATTTACACTCACATTCACACACATGCATCAGAATTAATCATTTATAGGGCATTCATTCTTCATTTACTCTCACAACATGCATCAGCATTCATCATTTATAGGGCATTCATTCTTCATTTACTCTCACATTCACACACATGCATCAGCATTCATCATTTATACAGTAATTCTTCATTCACTCTCACATTCACACACGTGCATCAGCATTCATCATTTATAGGGCATTCATTCTTCATTCACTCTCACATTCACACACATGTATCAGCATTCATCATTTATAGGCCATTCATTCTTCATTTACTCTCACATTCACGAACATGCATCAGCATTCATCATCTATACATTCATTCTTCATTCACTCTCACATTCACATACATACATCAGCATTCATCATTTATAGGGCATTCATTCTTCATTCACTCTCACATTCACACACATGCATCAGCATTCATCATTTATAGGGCATTCATTCTTCATTCACTCTCACATTCACACACATGCATCAGCATTCATCATTTATAGGGCATTCATTCTTCATTTGCTCTCACATTCACACACATGCATCAGCATTCATCATTTATACAGTAATTCTTCATTCATTCTCACATGCACACACGTGCATCAGCATTCATCATTTATAGGGCATTAATTCTTCATTTGCTCTCACATTCACACACATGCATCAGCATTCATCATTTATACATTAATTCTTCATTCACTCTCACATTCACATACATGCATCAGCATTCATCATTTATAGGGCATCCATTCTTCATTTACTCTCACATTCACACACATGCATCAGCATTCATCATTTATAGGGCATTCATTCTTCATTCACTCTCACATTCACACATATGCATCAGCATTCATCATGTATAGGGCATTAATTCTTCATTTACTCTCACATTCACACACATGCATCAGCATTCATCATTTATAGGGCATTCATTCTTCATTTACTCTCACATTCACACACATGCATCAGCATTCATCATTTATAGGGCATTCATTCTTCATTCACTCTCACATTCACACACATGCATCCGCATTCATCATTTATAGGGCATTCATTCTTCATTCACTCTCACATTCACACACATGCATCAGCATTCATCATGTATAGGGCATTAATTCTTCATTTACTCTCACATTCACACACATGCATCAACATTCATCATTTATAGGGAATTAATTCTTCATTTACTCTCACATTCACACACATGCATCAGCATTCATCATTTATAGGGCATTCATTCTTCATTCACTCTCACATTCACACACATGCATCAGCATTCATCATTTATAGGGCATTAATTCTTCATTTACTCTCACATTAACACACATGCATCAACATTCAACATTTATACATTAATTCTTCATTCACTCTCACATTCACATACATGCATCAGCATACATGATTTATAGGGCATTCATTCGTCATTTACTCTGACATTCACACACATGCATCAGCATTCATCATTTATACATTAATTCTTCATTCACTCTCACATTCACACACATGCATCAGCATTCATCATTTGTACAACATTCATTCTGCATTCGCTCTCACATTCACACACATGCATCAGCATTCATCGTGTATACGGCATTCATTCTTCATTCACTCTCACATTCACACACATGCATCAGCATTCATCATTTAAAGGGCATTCATTCTTCATTTACTCTCACATTCACACACATGCATCAGCATTCATCATTTATACATTCATTCTTCATTCACTCTCACATTCACATACATGCATCAGCATTCATCATTTATACATTAATTCTTCATTAACTCTCACATTCACATACATGCATCAGCATTCATCATTTATAGGGCATTCATTCTTCATTTCCTCTCACATTCACACACATGCATCAGCATTCATCCTGTATACATTAATTCTTCATTCACTCTCACATTCACACACATGCATCAGCATTCATCATTTATAGGGCATTCATTCTGTATTCACGCTCACATTCACACAAACGCATCAGCATTCATCATTTATAGGGCATTCATTCTTCATTTACTCTCACATTCACAAACATGCATCAGCATTCATCATTTATACATTCATTCTTCATTCACTCTCACATTCACATACATGCATCAGCATTCATCATTTATAGGGCATTCATTCTTCATTTACTCTCACATTCACACACATGCATCAGCATTCATCATTTATACATTAATTCTTCATTCACTCTCACATTCACATACATGCATCAGCATTCATCATTTATAGGGCATTCATTCTTCATTTCCTCTCACATTCACACACATGCATCAGCATTCATCATTTATACATAAATTATTCATTCACTCTCACATTCACACACATGCATCAGCATTCATCATTTATAGGGCATTCATTCTGCATTCACTCTCACATTCACACAAATGCATCAGAATTCATCATTTATAGGGCATTCATTCTGCATTCACTCTCACATTCACACACATGCATCAGCATTCATCATTTATACATTAATTCGTCATTCACTCTCACATTCACATACATGCATCAGCATTCATCATTTATAGGGCATTCATTCTTCATTCACTCTGACATTCACACACATGCATCTGCATTCATCATTTATAGGGCATTCATTCTTTATTTACACTCACATTCACACACATGCATCAGCATTCATCATTTATACATTAATTCTTCATTCACTCTCACATTCACATACATGCATCAGCATTCATCATTTAGAGGGCATTCATTCTTCATTCACTCTCACATTCACATACATGCATCAGCATTCATCATTTATAGGGCATTCATTCTTCATTTACCCTCACATTCACACACATGCATCAGCATTCATCATTTATAGAGCATTCATTCTTCATTCACTCTCACATTCACACACATGTATCATCATTCATCATTTATAGGGCATTCATTCTTCATTTACTCTCACATTCACACACATGCATCAGCATTCATCATTTATAGGGCATTCATTCTTCATTTACTCTCACAACATGCATCAGCATTCATCATGTATACATTAATTCTTCATTCACTCTCACATTCACATACATGCATCAGCATTCATCATTTATAGGGCATTCATTCTTCATTTACTCTCACATACAGGCACATGCATCAGCATTCATCATCTATACATTCATTCTTCATTCACTCTCACATTCACATACATACATCAGTATTCATCATTTATAGGGCATTCATTCTTCATTTACTCTCACATTCACACACATGCATCAACATTCATCATTTATACATTAATTCTTCATTCTCTCTCACATTCACATACATGCATCAGCATACATAATTTATAGTGCATTCATTCTTCATTTACTCTCACATTCACACACATGCATCAGCATTCATCATTTATACATTAATTCTTTATTCACTCTCACATTCACATACATGCATCAGCATTCATCATTTATAGGGCATTCATTCTTCATTTACTCTCACATTCACACACATTCAACAGCATTCATCATTTATAGGGCATTCATTCTTCATTCACTCTCACATTCACACGCATGCATCAGCATTCATCATTTATAGGGCATTCATTCTTCATTTACTCTCACATTCACACACATGCATCAGCATTTAACATTTATAGGGCATTAATTCTTCATTTACTCTCACATTCACACACATGCATCAGCATTCATCATTTATAGGGAATTCATTCTTCATTTACTCTCACATTCATAAACATGCATCAGAATTCATCATCTATACATTCATTCTTCATTCACTCTCACATTCACATACATACATCAGCATTCATCATTTATAGGGCATTCATTCTTCATTCACTCTCACATTCACACACATGCATCAGCATTCATCATTTATAGGCCATTCATTCTTCGTTTACTCTCACATTCAAGCACATGCATCAGCATTCATCATCTATACATTCATTCTTCATTCACTCTCACATTCACATACATACATCAGCATTCATCATTTATAGGGCATTCATTCTTCATTCACTCTCACATTCACACACATGCATCAGCATTCATCATTTATAGGGCATTCATTCTTCATTTGCTCTCACATTCACACACATGCATCAGCATTCATCATTTATACAGTAATTCTTCATTCACTCTCACATTCACACACGTGCATCAGCATTCATCATTTATAGGGCATTCATTCTTCATTTGCTCTCACATTCACACACATGCATCAGCATTCATCATTTATACATTAATTCTTCATTCACTCTCACATTCACATACATGCATCAGCATTCATCATTTATAGGGCATTTTTTCTTCATTTACTCTCACATTCACACACATGCATCAGCATTCATCATTGATAGGGCATTCATTCTTCATTCACTCTCACATTCACACACATGCATCAGCATTCATCATTTATAGGGCATTCATTCTTCATTCGCTCTCACATTCACACGCATGCATCAGCATTTATCATTTATAGGGCATTAATTCTTCATTTGCTCTCACATTCACACACATGCATCAGCATTCATCATTTATAGGGAATTCATTCTTCATTTACTTTCACATTCACACACATGCATCAGCATTCATCATTTATAGGGCATTCATTCTTCTTTCACTCTCACATTCACACACATGCATCAGCATTCATCATTTATAGGGCATTCATTCTTCATTTACTCTCACATTCACGCACATGCATCAGCATTCATCATCTATACATTCATTCTTCATTCACTCTCACATTCACATACATACACCAGCATTCATCATTTATAGGGCATTCATTCTTCATTTACTCTCACATTCACACACATGCATCAACATTCATCATTTATACATTAATTCTTGATTCATTCTCACATTCACATACATGCATCAGCATACATGATTTATAGGGCATTCATTCTTCATTTACTCACACATTCACACACATGCATCAGCATTCATCATTTATACATTAATTCTTCATTCACTCTCACATTCACACACATGCATCAGCATTCATCATTTGTACAACATTCATTCTGCATTCACTCTCACATTCACACACATGCATCAGCATTCATCATTTATACATTAATTCTTCATTCACTCTCATATTCACACACATGCATCAGCATTCATCATGTATAGGGCATTCATTCTTCATTTCCTCTCACATTCACACACATGCATCAGCATTCATCATTTATACATTCATTCTTCATTCACTCTCACATTCACATACATGCATCAGCATTCATCATTTATAGGGCATTCATTCTTCATTTACTCTCACATTCACACACATGCATCAGCATTCATCATTTATACATTAATTCTTCATTCACTCTCACATTCACATACATGCATCAGCATTCATCATTTATAGGGCATTCATTCTTCATTTCCTCTCACATTCACACACATGCATCAGCATTCATCATTTATACATTAATTCTTCATTCACTCTCACATTCACACACGTGCATCAGCATTCATCATTTATATAGCATTCATTCTGTATTCACTCTCACATTCACACAAACGCATCACCATTCATCATTTATAGGGCATTCATTCTTCATTTACTCTCACATTCACAAACATGCATCAGCATTCATCATTTATACATTCATTCTTCATTCACTCTCACATTCACATACATGCATCAGCATTCATCATTTATAGGGCATTCATTCTTCATTTACTCTCACATTCACACACATGCATCAGCATTCATCATTTATACATTAATTCTTCATTCACTCTCACATTCACACACATGCATCAGCATTCATCATTTATAGGGCATTCATTCTTCATTTATTCTCACATTCACACACATGCATCAGCATTCATCATTTATACATTCATTCTTCATTCACTCTCTCATTCACATACATGCATCAGCATTCATCACTTATAGGGCATTCATTCTTCATTTACTCTCACATTCACACACATGCATCAGCATTCATCATTTATACATTAATTCTTCATTCACTCTCACATGCACATACATGCATCAGCATTCATCATTTATAGGGCATGCATTCTTCATTTCCTCTCACATTCACACACATGCATCAGCATTCATCATTTATACATTAATTCTTCATTCACTCTCACATTCACACACATGCATCAGCATTCATCATTTATAGGGAATTAATTCTTCATTTACTCTCACATTCACACACATGCATCAGCATTCATCATTTATAGGGCATTCATTCTTCATTCACTCTCACATTCACACACATGCATCAGCATTCATCACTTATAGGGCATCCATTCTTCATTTACTCTCACATTCACACACATGCATCAGCATTCATCATTTATACATTAATTCTTCATTCACTCGCACATGCACATACATGCATCAGCATTCATCATTTATAGGGCATTCATTCTTCATTTACTCTCACATTCACACACATGCATCAGCATTCATCATTTATACATTAATTCTTCATTCACTCTCACATTCACATACATGCATCAGCATTCATCATTTATAGGGCATTCATTCTTCATTTCCTCTCACATTCACACACATGCATCAGCATTCATCATTTATACATAAATTATTCATTCACTCTCACATTCACACACATGCATCAGCATTCATCATTTATAGGGCATTCATTCTGCATTCACTCTCACATTCACACAAATGCATCAGAATTCATCATTTATAGGGCATTCATTCTGCATTCAATCTCACATTCACACACATGCATCAGCATTCATCATTTATACATTAATTCGTCATTCACTCTCACATTCACATACATGCATCAGCATTCATCATTTATAGGGCATTCATTCTTCATTCACTCTGACATTCACACACATGCATCAGCATTCATCATTTATAGGGCATTCATTCTTTATTTACACTCACATTCACACACATGCATCAGCATTCATCATTTATACATTAATTCTTCATTCACTCTCACATTCACATACATGCATCAGCATTCATCATTTAGAGGGCATTCATTCTTCATTCACTCTCACATTCACATACATGCATCAGCATTCATCATTTATAGGGCATTCATTCTTCATTTACCCTCACATTCACACACATGCATCAGCATTCATCATTTATAGGGCATTCATTCTTCATTTACTCTCACATTCACAAACATGCATCAGCATTCATCATTTATACATTCATTCTTCATTTACTCTCACATTCATGAACATGCATCAGTATTCATCATCTATACATTAATTCTTCATTCACTCTCACATTCACACACATGCATCAGCATTCATCATTTATAGGGCATTCATTCTGTATTCACTCTCACATTCACACAAACGCATCAGCATTCATCATTTATAGGGCATTCATTCTTCATTTACTCTCACATTCACAAACATGCATCAGCATTCATCATTTATACATTCATTCTTCATTCACTCTCACATTCACATACATGCATCAGCATTCATCATTTATAGGGCATTCATTCTTCATTTACTCTCACATTCACACACATGAATCAGCATTCATCATTTATACATTAATTCTTCATTCACTCTCACATTCACACACATGCATCAGCATTCATCATTTATAGGGCATTCATTCTTCATTTATTCTCACATGCATCAGCATTCATCATTTATACATTCATTCTTCATTCACTCTCACATTCACATACATGCATCAGCATTCATCACTTATAGGGCATTCATTCTTCATTTACTCTCACATTCACACACATGCATCAGCATTCATCATTTATACATTAATTCTTCAATCACTCTCACATGCACATACATGCATCAGCATTCATCATTTATAGGGCATTCATTCTTCATTTCCTCTCACATTCACATACATGCATCAGCATTCATCATTTATACATTAATTCTTCATTCACTCTCACATTCACACACATGCATCAGCATTCATCATTTATAGGGCATTCATTCTGTATTCACGCTCACATTCACACAAACGCATCAGCATTCATCATTTATAGGGCATTCATTCTTCATTTACTCTCACATTCACAAACATGCATCAGCATTCATCATTTATACATTCATTCTTCATTCACTCTCACATTCACATACATGCATCAGCATTCATCATTTATAGGGCATTCATTCTTCATTTACTCTCACATTCACACACATGCATCAGCATTCATCATTTATAGGGCATTCATTCTGTATTCACTCTCACATTCACACAAACGCATCAGCATTCATCATTTATAGGGCATTCATTCTTCATTTACTCTCACATTCACAAACATGCATCAGCATTCATCATTTATACATTCATTCTTCATTCACTCTCACATTCACATACATGCATCAGCATTCATCATTTATAGGGCATTCATTCTTCATTTACTCTCACATTCACACACATGCATCAGCATTCATCATTTATACATACATTCTTCATTCACTCTCACATTCACACACATGCATCAGCATTCATCATTTATAGGGAATTCATTCTGCATTCACTCTCACATTCACGCAAATGCATCAGAATTCATCAATTATAGGGCATTCATTCTGCATTCACTCTCACATTCCCATACACACATCAGCGTTCAGCATTTATATGGTATTCATTCTTCATTCATTCTCACATTTACACATACATATTTAGAGGCAGTTTGAGGCGTGCCTCACAGATAAGAGACAGACAATGGTGTGCTTACCCCTATGTATTCTATAAGTAGACATGTTCCCCTTACCAATCCCTCCTGTCAATAAGTTTTACAGTTTGCCACGTAGGATGACATCATAAATGACGCATATAGTGGTATAAGACTGCTATTTGATCAAGTTTGTGGGTGAGTGTGCAAGCATCAGTCTGATGTCCACCAGTTGACCCTGCTGTATTAAAGTGAGAATAAAGTAGTACTTTGCCGTATTGTTTGAGTCTTTACAGTTATTTGGTGTGAGATCTTTATTGGTAATTCCATCTAGCACGGGAGACGCTTCAAGGTAGAGCACACAACATTCATTCTGCATTCACTCTCACATTCACACACATGCATCAGCATTCATCATTTATAGGGCATTCATTCTTCATTTACTCTAACATTCACACATATGCATCAGCATTCATCATTTATATATTAATTCTTCATTCACTCTCATATTCACATACATGTATCAGCATTCATCATTTATAGGGCATTCATTCTTCATTTACACTCACATTCACACACATGCATCAGAATTAATCATTTATAGGGCATTCATTCTTCATTTACTCTCACAACATGCATCAGCATTCATCATTTATAGGGCATTCATTCTTCATTTACTCTCACATTCACACACATGCATCAGCATTCATCATTTATACAGTAATTCTTCATTCACTCTCACATTCACACACGTGCATCAGCATTCATCATTTATAGGGCATTCATTCTTCATTCACTCTCACATTCACACACATGTATCAGCATTCATCATTTATAGGCCATTCATTCTTCATTTACTCTCACATTCACGAACATGCATCAGCATTCATCATCTATACATTCATTCTTCATTCACTCTCACATTCACATACATACATCAGCATTCATCATTTATAGGGCATTCATTCTTCATTCACTCTCACATTCACACACATGCATCAGCATTCATCATTTATAGGGCATTCATTCTTCATTCACTCTCACATTCACACACATGCATCAGCATTCATCATTTATAGGGCATTCATTCTTCATTTGCTCTCACATTCACACACATGCATCAGCATTCATCATTTATACAGTAATTCTTCATTCATTCTCACATGCACACACGTGCATCAGCATTCATCATTTATAGGGCATTAATTCTTCATTTGCTCTCACATTCACACACATGCATCAGCATTCATCATTTATACATTAATTCTTCATTCACTCTCACATTCACATACATGCATCAGCATTCATCATTTATAGGGCATCCATTCTTCATTTACTCTCACATTCACACACATGCATCAGCATTCATCATTTATAGGGCATTCATTCTTCATTCACTCTCACATTCACACATATGCATCAGCATTCATCATGTATAGGGCATTAATTCTTCATTTACTCTCACATTCACACACATGCATCAGCATTCATCATTTATAGGGCATTCATTCTTCATTTACTCTCACATTCACACACATGCATCAGCATTCATCATTTATAGGGCATTCATTCTTCATTCACTCTCACATTCACACACATGCATCCGCATTCATCATTTATAGGGCATTCATTCTTCATTCACTCTCACATTCACACACATGCATCAGCATTCATCATGTATAGGGCATTAATTCTTCATTTACTCTCACATTCACACACATGCATCAACATTCATCATTTATAGGGAATTAATTCTTCATTTACTCTCACATTCACACACATGCATCAGCATTCATCATTTATAGGGCATTCATTCTTCATTCACTCTCACATTCACACACATGCATCAGCATTCATCATTTATAGGGCATTAATTCTTCATTTACTCTCACATTAACACACATGCATCAACATTCAACATTTATACATTAATTCTTCATTCACTCTCACATTCACATACATGCATCAGCATACATGATTTATAGGGCATTCATTCGTCATTTACTCTGACATTCACACACATGCATCAGCATTCATCATTTATACATTAATTCTTCATTCACTCTCACATTCACACACATGCATCAGCATTCATCATTTGTACAACATTCATTCTGCATTCGCTCTCACATTCACACACATGCATCAGCATTCATCGTGTATACGGCATTCATTCTTCATTCACTCTCACATTCACACACATGCATCAGCATTCATCATTTAAAGGGCATTCATTCTTCATTTACTCTCACATTCACACACATGCATCAGCATTCATCATTTATACATTCATTCTTCATTCACTCTCACATTCACATACATGCATCAGCATTCATCATTTATACATTAATTCTTCATTAACTCTCACATTCACATACATGCATCAGCATTCATCATTTATAGGGCATTCATTCTTCATTTCCTCTCACATTCACACACATGCATCAGCATTCATCCTGTATACATTAATTCTTCATTCACTCTCACATTCACACACATGCATCAGCATTCATCATTTATAGGGCATTCATTCTGTATTCACGCTCACATTCACACAAACGCATCAGCATTCATCATTTATAGGGCATTCATTCTTCATTTACTCTCACATTCACAAACATGCATCAGCATTCATCATTTATACATTCATTCTTCATTCACTCTCACATTCACATACATGCATCAGCATTCATCATTTATAGGGCATTCATTCTTCATTTACTCTCACATTCACACACATGCATCAGCATTCATCATTTATACATTAATTCTTCATTCACTCTCACATTCACATACATGCATCAGCATTCATCATTTATAGGGCATTCATTCTTCATTTCCTCTCACATTCACACACATGCATCAGCATTCATCATTTATACATAAATTATTCATTCACTCTCACATTCACACACATGCATCAGCATTCATCATTTATAGGGCATTCATTCTGCATTCACTCTCACATTCACACAAATGCATCAGAATTCATCATTTATAGGGCATTCATTCTGCATTCACTCTCACATTCACACACATGCATCAGCATTCATCATTTATACATTAATTCGTCATTCACTCTCACATTCACATACATGCATCAGCATTCATCATTTATAGGGCATTCATTCTTCATTCACTCTGACATTCACACACATGCATCAGCATTCATCATTTATAGGGCATTCATTCTTTATTTACACTCACATTCACACACATGCATCAGCATTCATCATTTATACATTAATTCTTCATTCACTCTCACATTCACATACATGCATCAGCATTCATCATTTAGAGGGCATTCATTCTTCATTCACTCTCACATTCACATACATGCATCAGCATTCATCATTTATAGGGCATTCATTCTTCATTTACCCTCACATTCACACACATGCATCAGCATTCATCATTTATAGAGCATTCATTCTTCATTCACTCTCACATTCACACACATGTATCATCATTCATCATTTATAGGGCATTCATTCTTCATTTACTCTCACATTCACACACATGCATCAGCATTCATCATTTATAGGGCATTCATTCTTCATTTACTCTCACAACATGCATCAGCATTCATCATGTATACATTAATTCTTCATTCACTCTCACATTCACATACATGCATCAGCATTCATCATTTATAGGGCATTCATTCTTCATTTACTCTCACATACAGGCACATGCATCAGCATTCATCATCTATACATTCATTCTTCATTCACTCTCACATTCACATACATACATCAGTATTCATCATTTATAGGGCATTCATTCTTCATTTACTCTCACATTCACACACATGCATCAACATTCATCATTTATACATTAATTCTTCATTCTCTCTCACATTCACATACATGCATCAGCATACATAATTTATAGTGCATTCATTCTTCATTTACTCTCACATTCACACACATGCATCAGCATTCATCATTTATACATTAATTCTTTATTCACTCTCACATTCACATACATGCATCAGCATTCATCATTTATAGGGCATTCATTCTTCATTTACTCTCACATTCACACACATTCAACAGCATTCATCATTTATAGGGCATTCATTCTTCATTCACTCTCACATTCACACGCATGCATCAGCATTCATCATTTATAGGGCATTCATTCTTCATTTACTCTCACATTCACACACATGCATCAGCATTTAACATTTATAGGGCATTAATTCTTCATTTACTCTCACATTCACACACATGCATCAGCATTCATCATTTATAGGGAATTCATTCTTCATTTACTCTCACATTCATAAACATGCATCAGAATTCATCATCTATACATTCATTCTTCATTCACTCTCACATTCACATACATACATCAGCATTCATCATTTATAGGGCATTCATTCTTCATTCACTCTCACATTCACACACATGCATCAGCATTCATCATTTATAGGCCATTCATTCTTCGTTTACTCTCACATTCAAGCACATGCATCAGCATTCATCATCTATACATTCATTCTTCATTCACTCTCACATTCACATACATACATCAGCATTCATCATTTATAGGGCATTCATTCTTCATTCACTCTCACATTCACACACATGCATCAGCATTCATCATTTATAGGGCATTCATTCTTCATTTGCTCTCACATTCACACACATGCATCAGCATTCATCATTTATACAGTAATTCTTCATTCACTCTCACATTCACACACGTGCATCAGCATTCATCATTTATAGGGCATTCATTCTTCATTTGCTCTCACATTCACACACATGCATCAGCATTCATCATTTATACATTAATTCTTCATTCACTCTCACATTCACATACATGCATCAGCATTCATCATTTATAGGGCATTTTTTCTTCATTTACTCTCACATTCACACACATGCATCAGCATTCATCATTGATAGGGCATTCATTCTTCATTCACTCTCACATTCACACACATGCATCAGCATTCATCATTTATAGGGCATTCATTCTTCATTCGCTCTCACATTCACACGCATGCATCAGCATTTATCATTTATAGGGCATTAATTCTTCATTTGCTCTCACATTCACACACATGCATCAGCATTCATCATTTATAGGGAATTCATTCTTCATTTACTTTCACATTCACACACATGCATCAGCATTCATCATTTATAGGGCATTCATTCTTCATTTACTCTCACATTCACGCACATGCATCAGCATTCATCATCTATACATTCATTCTTCATTCACTCTCACATTCACATACATACACCAGCATTCATCATTTATAGGGCATTCATTCTTCATTTACTCTCACATTCACACACATGCATCAACATTCATCATTTATACATTAATTCTTGATTCATTCTCACATTCACATACATGCATCAGCATACATGATTTATAGGGCATTCATTCTTCATTTACTCACACATTCACACACATGCATCAGCATTCATCATTTATACATTAATTCTTCATTCACTCTCACATTCACACACATGCATCAGCATTCATCATTTGTACAACATTCATTCTGCATTCACTCTCACATTCACACACATGCATCAGCATTCATCATTTATACATTAATTCTTCATTCACTCTCATATTCACACACATGCATCAGCATTCATCATGTATAGGGCATTCATTCTTCATTTCCTCTCACATTCACACACATGCATCAGCATTCATCATTTATACATTCATTCTTCATTCACTCTCACATTCACATACATGCATCAGCATTCATCATTTATAGGGCATTCATTCTTCATTTACTCTCACATTCACACACATGCATCAGCATTCATCATTTATACATTAATTCTTCATTCACTCTCACATTCACATACATGCATCAGCATTCATCATTTATAGGGCATTCATTCTTCATTTCCTCTCACATTCACACACATGCATCAGCATTCATCATTTATACATTAATTCTTCATTCACTCTCACATTCACACACGTGCATCAGCATTCATCATTTATATAGCATTCATTCTGTATTCACTCTCACATTCACACAAACGCATCACCATTCATCATTTATAGGGCATTCATTCTTCATTTACTCTCACATTCACAAACATGCATCAGCATTCATCATTTATACATTCATTCTTCATTCACTCTCACATTCACATACATGCATCAGCATTCATCATTTATAGGGCATTCATTCTTCATTTACTCTCACATTCACACACATGCATCAGCATTCATCATTTATACATTAATTCTTCATTCACTCTCACATTCACACACATGCATCAGCATTCATCATTTATAGGGCATTCATTCTTCATTTATTCTCACATTCACACACATGCATCAGCATTCATCATTTATACATTCATTCTTCATTCACTCTCTCATTCACATACATGCATCAGCATTCATCACTTATAGGGCATTCATTCTTCATTTACTCTCACATTCACACACATGCATCAGCATTCATCATTTATACATTAATTCTTCATTCACTCTCACATGCACATACATGCATCAGCATTCATCATTTATAGGGCATGCATTCTTCATTTCCTCTCACATTCACACACATGCATCAGCATTCATCATTTATACATTAATTCTTCATTCACTCTCACATTCACACACATGCATCAGCATTCATCATTTATAGGGAATTAATTCTTCATTTACTCTCACATTCACACACATGCATCAGCATTCATCATTTATAGGGCATTCATTCTTCATTCACTCTCACATTCACACACATGCATCAGCATTCATCACTTATAGGGCATCCATTCTTCATTTACTCTCACATTCACACACATGCATCAGCATTCATCATTTATACATTAATTCTTCATTCACTCGCACATGCACATACATGCATCAGCATTCATCATTTATAGGGCATTCATTCTTCATTTACTCTCACATTCACACACATGCATCAGCATTCATCATTTATACATTAATTCTTCATTCACTCTCACATTCACATACATGCATCAGCATTCATCATTTATAGGGCATTCATTCTTCATTTCCTCTCACATTCACACACATGCATCAGCATTCATCATTTATAGGCCATTCATTCTTCGTTTACTCTCACATTCAAGCACATGCATCAGCATTCATCATCTATACATTCATTCTTCATTCACTCTCACATTCACATACATACATCAGCATTCATCATTTATAGGGCATTCATTCTTCATTCACTCTCACATTCACACACATGCATCAGCATTCATCATTTATAGGGCATTCATTCTTCATTTGCTCTCACATTCACACACATGCATCAGCATTCATCATTTATACAGTAATTCTTCATTCACTCTCACATTCACACACGTGCATCAGCATTCATCATTTATAGGGCATTCATTCTTCATTTGCTCTCACATTCACACACATGCATCAGCATTCATCATTTATACATTAATTCTTCATTCACTCTCACATTCACATACATGCATCAGCATTCATCATTTATAGGGCATTTTTTCTTCATTTACTCTCACATTCACACACATGCATCAGCATTCATCATTGATAGGGCATTCATTCTTCATTCACTCTCACATTCACACACATGCATCAGCATTCATCATTTATAGGGCATTCATTCTTCATTCGCTCTCACATTCACACGCATGCATCAGCATTTATCATTTATAGGGCATTAATTCTTCATTTGCTCTCACATTCACACACATGCATCAGCATTCATCATTTATAGGGAATTCATTCTTCATTTACTTTCACATTCACACACATGCATCAGCATTCATCATTTATAGGGCATTCATTCTTCATTTACTCTCACATTCACGCACATGCATCAGCATTCATCATCTATACATTCATTCTTCATTCACTCTCACATTCACATACATACACCAGCATTCATCATTTATAGGGCATTCATTCTTCATTTACTCTCACATTCACACACATGCATCAACATTCATCATTTATACATTAATTCTTGATTCATTCTCACATTCACATACATGCATCAGCATACATGATTTATAGGGCATTCATTCTTCATTTACTCACACATTCACACACATGCATCAGCATTCATCATTTATACATTAATTCTTCATTCACTCTCACATTCACACACATGCATCAGCATTCATCATTTGTACAACATTCATTCTGCATTCACTCTCACATTCACACACATGCATCAGCATTCATCATTTATACATTAATTCTTCATTCACTCTCATATTCACACACATGCATCAGCATTCATCATGTATAGGGCATTCATTCTTCATTTCCTCTCACATTCACACACATGCATCAGCATTCATCATTTATACATTCATTCTTCATTCACTCTCACATTCACATACATGCATCAGCATTCATCATTTATAGGGCATTCATTCTTCATTTACTCTCACATTCACACACATGCATCAGCATTCATCATTTATACATTAATTCTTCATTCACTCTCACATTCACATACATGCATCAGCATTCATCATTTATAGGGCATTCATTCTTCATTTCCTCTCACATTCACACACATGCATCAGCATTCATCATTTATACATTAATTCTTCATTCACTCTCACATTCACACACGTGCATCAGCATTCATCATTTATATAGCATTCATTCTGTATTCACTCTCACATTCACACAAACGCATCACCATTCATCATTTATAGGGCATTCATTCTTCATTTACTCACACATTCACACACATGCATCAGCATTCATCATTTATACATTAATTCTTCATTCACTCTCACATTCACACACATGCATCAGCATTCATCATTTGTACAACATTCATTCTGCATTCACTCTCACATTCACACACATGCATCAGCATTCATCATTTATACATTAATTCTTCATTCACTCTCATATTCACACACATGCATCAGCATTCATCATGTATAGGGCATTCATTCTTCATTTCCTCTCACATTCACACACATGCATCAGCATTCATCATTTATACATTCATTCTTCATTCACTCTCACATTCACATACATGCATCAGCATTCATCATTTATAGGGCATTCATTCTTCATTTACTCTCACATTCACACACATGCATCAGCATTCATCATTTATACATTAATTCTTCATTTACTCTCACATTCACATACATGCATCAGCATTCATCATTCATAGGGCATTCATTCTTCATTACTCTCACATTCACACACATACATCAGCATTCATCATTTATACATAAATTATTCATTCACTCTCACATTCACACACATGCATCAGCATTCATCATTTATAGGGCATTCATTCTGCATTCACTCTCACATTCACACAAATGCATCAGAATTCATCATTTATAGGGCATTCATTCTGCATTCAATCTCACATTCACACACATGCATCAGCATTCATCATTTATACATTAATTCGTCATTCACTCTCACATTCACATACATGCATCAGCATTCATCATTTATAGGGCATTCATTCTTCATTCACTCTGACATTCACACACATGCATCAGCATTCATCATTTATAGGGCATTCATTCTTTATTTACACTCACATTCACACACATGCATCAGCATTCATCATTTATACATTAATTCTTCATTCACTCTCACATTCACATACATGCATCAGCATTCATCATTTAGAGGGCATTCATTCTTCATTCACTCTCACATTCACATACATGCATCAGCATTCATCATTTATAGGGCATTCATTCTTCATTTACCCTCACATTCACACACATGCATCAGCATTCATCATTTATAGGGCATTCATTCTTCATTTACTCTCACATTCACAAACATGCATCAGCATTCATCATTTATACATTCATTCTTCATTTACTCTCACATTCATGAACATGCATCAGTATTCATCATCTATACATTAATTCTTCATTCACTCTCACATTCACACACATGCATCAGCATTCATCATTTATAGGGCATTCATTCTGTATTCACTCTCACATTCACACAAACGCATCAGCATTCATCATTTATAGGGCATTCATTCTTCATTCACTCTCACATTCACACACATGCATCAGCATTCATCATTTATAGGGCATTCATTCTTCATTTGCTCTCACATTCACACACATGCATCAGCATTCATCATTTATACAGTAATTCTTCATTCATTCTCACATGCACACACGTGCATCAGCATTCATCATTTATAGGGCATTCATTCTTCATTTGCTCTCACATTCACACACATGCATCAGCATTCATCATTTATACATTAATTCTTCATTCACTCTCACATTCACATACATGCATCAGCATTCATCATTTATAGGGCATCCATTCTTCATTTACTCTCACATTCACACACATGCATCAGCATTCATCATTTATAGGGCATTCATTCTTCATTCACTCTCACATTCACACATATGCATCAGCATTCATCATGTATAGGGCATTAATTCTTCATTTACTCTCACATTCACACACATGCATCAGCATTCATCATTTATAGGGCATTCATTCTTCATTTACTCTCACATTCACACACATGCATCAGCATTCATCATTTATAGGGCATTCATTCTTCATTCACTCTCACATTCACACACATGCATCAGCATTCATCATTTATAGGGCATTCATTCTTCATTCACTCTCACATTCACACACATGCATCAGCATTCATCATGTATAGGGCATTAATTCTTCATTTACTCTCACATTCACACACATGCATCAACATTCATCATTTATAGGGAATTAATTCTTCATTTACTCTCACATTCACACACATGCATCAGCATTCATCATTTATAGGGCATTCATTCTTCATTCACTCTCACATTCACACACATGCATCAGCATTCATCATTTATAGGGCATTAATTCTTCATTTACTCTCACATTAACACACATGCATCAACATTCAACATTTATACATTAATTCTTCATTCACTCTCACATTCACATACATGCATCAGCATTCATCATTTATAGGGCATTCATTCTTCATTTACCCTCACATTCACACACATGCATCAGCATTCATCATTTATAGGGCATTCATTCTTCATTTACTCTCACATTCACAAACATGCATCAGCATTCATCATTTATACATTCATTCTTCATTTACTCTCACATTCATGAACATGCATCAGTATTCATCATCTATACATTCATTCTTCATTCACTCTCACATTCACATACATACATCAGCATTCATCATTTATAGGGCATTCATTCTTCATTCACTCTCACATTCACACACATGCATCAGCATTCATCATTTATAGGGCATTCATTCTTCATTCACTCTCACATTCACACACATGCATCAGCATTCATCATTTATAGGGCATTCATTCTTCATTTGCTCTCACATTCACACACATGCATCAGCATTCATCATTTATACAGTAATTCTTCATTCATTCTCACATGCACACACGTGCATCAGCATTCATCATTTATAGGGCATTCATTCTTCATTTGCTCTCACATTCACACACATGCATCAGCATTCATCATTTATACATTAATTCTTCATTCACTCTCACATTCACATACATGCATCAGCATTCATCATTTATAGGGCATCCATTCTTCATTTACTCTCACATTCACACACATGCATCAGCATTCATCATTTATAGGGCATTCATTCTTCATTCACTCTCACATTCACACATATGCATCAGCATTCATCATGTATAGGGCATTAATTCTTCATTTACTCTCACATTCACACACATGCATCAGCATTCATCATTTATAGGGCATTCATTCTTCATTTACTCTCACATTCACACACATGCATCAGCATTCATCATTTATAGGGCATTCATTCTTCATTCACTCTCACATTCACACACATGCATCAGCATTCATCATTTATAGGGCATTCATTCTTCATTCACTCTCACATTCACACACATGCATCAGCATTCATCATGTATAGGGCATTAATTCTTCATTTACTCTCACATTCACACACATGCATCAACATTCATCATTTATAGGGAATTAATTCTTCATTTACTCTCACATTCACACACATGCATCAGCATTCATCATTTATAGGGCATTCATTCTTCATTCACTCTCACATTCACACACATGCATCAGCATTCATCATTTATAGGGCATTAATTCTTCATTTACTCTCACATTAACACACATGCATCAACATTCAACATTTATACATTAATTCTTCATTCACTCTCACATTCACATACATGCATCAGCATACATGATTTATAGGGCATTCATTTGTCATTTACTCTCACATTCACACACATGCATCAGCATTCATCATTTATACATTAATTCTTCATTCACTCTCACATTCACACACATGCATCATCATTCATCATTTGTACGACATTCATTCTGCATTCACTCTCACATTCACACACATGCATCAGCATTCATCATGTATAGGGCATTCATTCTTCATTCACTCTCACATTCACACACATGCATCAGCATTCATCATTTAAAGGGCATTCATTCTTCATTTACTCTCACATTCACACACATGCATCAGCATTCATCATTTATACATTCATTCTTCATTCACTCTCACATTCACATACATGCATCAGCATTCATCATTTATACATTAATTCTTCATTCACTCTCACATTCACATACATGCATCAGCATTCATCATTTATAGGGCATTCATTCTTCATTTACTCTAACATTCAGACACATGCATCAGCATTCATCATTTATATATTAATTCTTCATTCACTCTCATATTCACATGCATGCATCAGCATTCGTCATTTATAGGGCATTCATTCTTCATTTACACTCACATTCACACACATGCATCAGAATTCATCATTTATAGGGCATTCATTCTTCATTTACTCTCACAACATGCATCAGCATTCATCATTCATACAGTAATTCTTCATTCACTCTCACATTCACACACCTGCATCAGCATTCATCATTTATAGGGCATTCATTCTTCATTCACTCTCACATTCACACACATGCATCAGCATTCATCATTTATAGGCCATTCATTCTTCATTTACTCTCACATTCACGCACTCAGCATTCATCATCTATACATTCATTCTTCATTCACTCTCACATTCACATACATACATCAGCATTCATCATTTATAGGGCATTCATTCTTCATTCATTCTCACATTCACACACATGCATCAGCATTCATCATTTATAGGGCATTCATTCTTCATTTGCTCTCACATTCACACACATGCATCAGCATTCATCATTTATACAGTAATTCTTCATTCACTCTCACATTCACAAACATGCATCAGCATTCATCATTTATAGGGCATTCATTCTTCATTTGCTCTCACATTCACACACATGCATCAGCATTCATCATTTATACATTAATTCTTCATTCACTCTCACATTCACATACATGCATCAGCATTCATCATTTATAGGGCATTCGTTCTTCATTTACTCTCAAATTCACACACATGCATCAGCATTCATCATTTATAGGGCATTCATTCTTCATTCACTCTCACATTCACACACTTGCATCAGCATTCATCATTTATAGGGAATTCATTCTTCATTCGCTCTCACATTCACACGCATGCATCAGCATTTATCATTTATAGGGCATTCATTCTTCATTTACTCTCACATTCACACACATGCATCAGCATTCATCATTTATAGGGCATTCATTCTTCATTCGCTCTCACATTCACACGCATGCATCAGCATTCATCATTTATAGGGAATTAATTCTTCATTTACTCTCACATTCACACACATGCATCAGCATTCATCATTTATAGGGCATTCATTCTTCATTCACTCTCACATTCACACACATGCATCAGCATTCATCATTTATAGGGCATTCATTCTTCATTTACTCTCACATTCACGCACATGCATTAGCATTCATCATCTATACATTCATTCTTCATTCACTCTCACATTCACATACATACATCAGCATTCATCATTTATAGGGCATTCATTCTTCATTTACTCTCACATTCACACACATGCATCAACATTCATCATTTATACATTAATTCTTCATTCATTCTCACATTCACATACATGCATCAGCATACATGATTTATAGGGCATTCATTCTTCATTTACTCACACATTCACACACATGCATCAGCATTCATCATTTATACATTCATTCTTCATTCACTCTCACATTCACACACATGCATCAGCATTCATCATTTGTACAACATTCATTCTGCATTCACTCTCACATTCACACACATACATCAGCATTCATCATTTATACATTAATTCTTCATTCACTCTCACATTCACACACATGCATCAGCATTCATCATTTTTACAACATTTATTCTGCATTCACTCTCACATTCACACACATGCATCAGCATTCATCATGTATAGGGCATTCATTCTTCATTCACTCTCACATTCACACACATGCATCAGCATTCATCATTTAAAGGGCATTCATTCTTCATTTATTCTCACATTCACACACATGCATCAGCATTCATCATTTATACATTAATTCTTCATTCACTCTCACATTCACATACATGCATCAGCATTCATCATTTATAGGGCATTCATTCTTCATTTACTCTCACATTCACACACATGCATCAGCATTCATCATTTATACATTAATTCTTCATTCACTCTCACATTCACATACATGCATCAGCATTCATCATTTATAGGGCATTCATTCTTCATTTCCTCTCACATTCACACACATGCATCAGCATTCATCATTTATACATTAATTCTTCATTCACTCTCACATTCACACACATGCATCAGCATTCATCATTTATAGGGCATTCATTCTGTATTCACTCTCACATTCACACAAATGCATCAGCATTCATCATTTATAGGGCATTCATTCTTCATTTACTCTCACATTCACAAACATGCATCAGCATTCATCATTTATACATTCATTCTTCATTCACTCTCACATTCACACACATGCATCAGCATTCATCATTTATAGGGCATTCATTCTTCATTTATTCTCACATGCATCAGCATTCATCATTTATACATTCATTCTTCATTCACTCTCACATTCACATACATGCATCAGCATTCATCACTTATAGGGCATTCATTCTTCATTTACTCTCACATTCACACACATGCATCAGCATTCATCATTTATACATTAATTCTTCATTCACTCTCACATTCACACACATGCATCAGCATTCATCATTTATAGGGCATTCATTCTTCATTTATTCTCACATGCATCAGCATTCATCATTTATACATTCATTCTTCATTCACTCTCACATTCACATACATGCATCAGCATTCATCATTTATACATTAATTCTTCAATCACTCTCACATGCACATACATGCATCAGCATTCATCATTTATAGGGCATTCATTCTTCATTTCCTCTCACATTCACATACATGCATCAGCATTCATCATTTATACATTAATTCTTCATTCACTCTCACATTCACACACATGCATCAGCATTCATCATTTATAGGGCATTCATTCTGTATTCACTCTCACATTCACACAAACGCATCAGCATTCATCACTTATAGGGCATTCATTCTTCATTTACTCTCACATTCACACACATGCATCAGCATTCATCATTTATACATTAATTCTTCAATCACTCTCACATGCACATACATGCATCAGCATTCATCATTTATAGGGCATTCATTCTTCATTTCCTCTCACATTCACATACATGCATCAGCATTCATCATTTATACATTAATTCTTCATTCACTCTCACATTCACACACATGCATCAGCATTCATCATTTATAGGGCATTCATTCTGTATTCACTCTCACATTCACACAAACGCATCAGCATTCATCATTTATAGGGCATTCATTCTTCATTTACTCTCACATTCACAAACATGCATCAGCATTCATCATTTATACATTCATTCTTCATTCACTCTCACATTCACATACATGCATCAGCATTCATCATTTATAGGGCATTCATTCTTCATTTACTCTCACATTCACACACATGCATCAGCATTCATCATTTATACATACATTCTTCATTCACTCTCACATTCACACACATGCATCAGCATTCATCATTTATAGGGAATTCATTCTGCATTCACTCTCACATTCACGCAAATGCATCAGAATTCATCAATTATAGGGCATTCATTCTGCATTCACTCTCACATTCCCATACACACATCAGCGTTCAGCATTTATATGGTATTCATTCTTCATTCATTCTCACATTTACGCATACATATTTAGAGGCAGTTTGAGGCGTGCCTCACAGATAAGAGACAGACAATGGTGTGCTTACCCCTATGTATTCTATAAGTAGACATGTTCCCCTTACCAATCCCTCCTGTCAATAAGTTTCACAGTTTGCCACGTAGTATGACATCATAAATGACGCATATAGTGGTATAAGACTGCTATTTGATCAAGTTTGTGGGTGAGTGTGCAAGCATCAGTCTGATGTCCACCAGTTGACCCTGCTGTATTAAAGTGAGAATAAAGTAGTACTTTGCCGTATTGTTTGAGTCTTTACAGTTATTTGGTGTGAGATCTTTATTGGTAATTCCATCTAGCACGGGAGACGCTTCAAGGTAGAGCACACAACATTCATTCTGCATTCACTCTCACATTCACACACATGCATCAGCATTCATCATTTATAGGGCATTCATTCTTCATTTACTCTAACATTCACACACATGCATCAGCATTCATCATTTATATATTAATTCTTCATTCACTCTCATATTCACATACATGTATCAGCATTCATCATTTATAGGGCATTCATTCTTCATTTACACTCACATTCACACACATGCATCAGAATTAATCATTTATAGGGCATTCATTCTTCATTTACTCTCACAACATGCATCAGCATTCATCATTTATAGGGCATTCATTCTTCATTTACTCTCACATTCACACACATGCATCAGCATTCATCATTTATACAGTAATTCTTCATTCACTCTCACATTCACACACGTGCATCAGCATTCATCATTTATAGGGCATTCATTCTTCATTCACTCTCACATTCACACACATGTATCAGCATTCATCATTTATAGGCCATTCATTCTTCATTTACTCTCACATTCACGAACATGCATCAGCATTCATCATCTATACATTCATTCTTCATTCACTCTCACATTCACATACATACATCAGCATTCATCATTTATAGGGCATTCATTCTTCATTCACTCTCACATTCACACACATGCATCAGCATTCATCATTTATAGGGCATTCATTCTTCATTCACTCTCACATTCACACACATGCATCAGCATTCATCATTTATAGGGCATTCATTCTTCATTTGCTCTCACATTCACACACATGCATCAGCATTCATCATTTATACAGTAATTCTTCATTCATTCTCACATGCACACACGTGCATCAGCATTCATCATTTATAGGGCATTAATTCTTCATTTGCTCTCACATTCACACACATGCATCAGCATTCATCATTTATACATTAATTCTTCATTCACTCTCACATTCACATACATGCATCAGCATTCATCATTTATAGGGCATCCATTCTTCATTTACTCTCACATTCACACACATGCATCAGCATTCATCATTTATAGGGCATTCATTCTTCATTCACTCTCACATTCACACATATGCATCAGCATTCATCATGTATAGGGCATTAATTCTTCATTTACTCTCACATTCACACACATGCATCAGCATTCATCATTTATAGGGCATTCATTCTTCATTTACTCTCACATTCACACACATGCAACAGCATTCATCATTTATAGGGCATTCATTCTTCATTCACTCTCACATTCACACACATGCATCCGCATTCATCATTTATAGGGCATTCATTCTTCATTCACTCTCACATTCACACACATGCATCAGCATTCATCATGTATAGGGCATTCATTCTTCATTTACTCTCACATTCACACACATGCATCAACATTCATCATTTATAGGGAATTAATTCTTCATTTACTCTCACATTCACACACATGCATCAGCATTCATCATTTATAGGGCATTCATTCTTCATTCACTCTCACATTCACACACATGCATCAGCATTCATCATTTATAGGGCATTAATTCTTCATTTACTCTCACATTAACACACATGCATCAACATTCAACATTTATACATTAATTCTTCATTCACTCTCACATTCACACACATGCATCAGCATACATGATTTATAGGGCATTCATTCGTCATTTACTCTGACATTCACACACATGCATCAGCATTCATCATTTATACATTAATTCTTCATTCACTCTCACATTCACACACATGCATCAGCATTCATCATTTGTACAACATTCATTCTGCATTCGCTCTCACATTCACACACATGCATCAGCATTCATCGTGTATACGGCATTCATTCTTCATTCACTCTCACATTCACACACATGCATCAGCATTCATCATTTAAAGGGCATTCATTCTTCATTTACTCTCACATTCACACACATGCATCAGCATTCATCATTTATACATTCATTCTTCATTCACTCTCACATTCACATACATGCATCAGCATTCATCATTTATACATTAATTCTTCATTAACTCTCACATTCACATACATGCATCAGCATTCATCATTTATAGGGCATTCATTCTTCATTTCCTCTCACATTCACACACATGCATCAGCATTCATCCTGTATACATTAATTCTTCATTCACTCTCACATTCACACACATGCATCAGCATTCATCATTTATAGGGCATTCATTCTGTATTCACGCTCACATTCACACAAACGCATCAGCATTCATCATTTATAGGGCATTCATTCTTCATTTACTCTCACATTCACAAACATGCATCAGCATTCATCATTTATACATTCATTCTTCATTCACTCTCACATTCACATACATGCATCAGCATTCATCATTTATAGGGCATTCATTCTTCATTTACTCTCACATTCACACACATGGATCAGCATTCATCATTTATAGGGCATTCATTCTGTATTCACTCTCACATTCACACAAACGCATCAGCATTCATCATTTATAGGGCATTCATTCTTCATTTACTCTCACATTCACAAACATGCATCAGCATTCATCATTTATACATTCATTCTTCATTCACTCTCACATTCACATACATGCATCAGCATTCATCATTTATAGGGCATTCATTCTTCATTTACTCTCACATTCACACACATGCATCAGCATTCATCATTTATACATACATTCTACATTCACTCTCACATTCACACACATGCATCAGCATTCATCATTTATAGGGAATTCATTCTGCATTCACTCTCACATTCACGCAAATGCATCAGAATTCATCAATTATAGGGCATTCATTCTGCATTCACTCTCACATTCCCATACACACATCAGCGTTCAGCATTTATATGGTATTCATTCTTCATTCATTCTCACATTTACACATACATATTTAGAGGCAGTTTGAGGCGTGCCTCACAGATAAGAGACAGACAATGGTGTGCTTACCCCTATGTATTCTATAAGTAGACATGTTCCCCTTACCAATCCCTCCTGTCAATAAGTTTTACAGTTTGCCACGTAGGATGACATCATAAATGACGCATATAGTGGTATAAGACTGCTATTTGATCAAGTTTGTGGGTGAGTGTGCAAGCATCAGTCTGATGTCCACCAGTTGACCCTGCTGTATTAAAGTGAGAATAAAGTAGTACTTTGCCGTATTGTTTGAGTCTTTACAGTTATTTGGTGTGAGATCTTTATTGGTAATTCCATCTAGCACGGGAGACGCTTCAAGGTAGAGCACACAACATTCATTCTGCATTCACTCTCACATTCACACACATGCATCAGCATTCATCATTTATAGGGCATTCATTCTTCATTTACTCTAACATTCACACACATGCATCAGCATTCATCATTTATATATTAATTCTTCATTCACTCTCATATTCACATACATGTATCAGCATTCATCATTTATAGGGCATTCATTCTTCATTTACACTCACATTCACACACATGCATCAGAATTAATCATTTATAGGGCATTCATTCTTCATTTACTCTCACAACATGCATCAGCATTCATCATTTATAGGGCATTCATTCTTCATTTACTCTCACATTCACACACATGCATCAGCATTCATCATTTATACAGTAATTCTTCATTCACTCTCACATTCACACACGTGCATCAGCATTCATCATTTATAGGGCATTCATTCTTCATTCACTCTCACATTCACACACATGTATCAGCATTCATCATTTATAGGCCATTCATTCTTCATTTACTCTCACATTCACGAACATGCATCAGCATTCATCATCTATACATTCATTCTTCATTCACTCTCACATTCACATACATACATCAGCATTCATCATTTATAGGGCATTCATTCTTCATTCACTCTCACATTCACACACATGCATCAGCATTCATCATTTATAGGGCATTCATTCTTCATTCACTCTCACATTCACACACATGCATCAGCATTCATCATTTATAGGGCATTCATTCTTCATTTGCTCTCACATTCACACACATGCATCAGCATTCATCATTTATACAGTAATTCTTCATTCATTCTCACATGCACACACGTGCATCAGCATTCATCATTTATAGGGCATTAATTCTTCATTTGCTCTCACATTCACACACATGCATCAGCATTCATCATTTATACATTAATTCTTCATTCACTCTCACATTCACATACATGCATCAGCATTCATCATTTATAGGGCATCCATTCTTCATTTACTCTCACATTCACACACATGCATCAGCATTCATCATTTATAGGGCATTCATTCTTCATTCACTCTCACATTCACACATATGCATCAGCATTCATCATGTATAGGGCATTAATTCTTCATTTACTCTCACATTCACACACATGCATCAGCATTCATCATTTATAGGGCATTCATTCTTCATTTACTCTCACATTCACACACATGCATCAGCATTCATCATTTATAGGGCATTCATTCTTCATTCACTCTCACATTCACACACATGCATCCGCATTCATCATTTATAGGGCATTCATTCTTCATTCACTCTCACATTCACACACATGCATCAGCATTCATCATGTATAGGGCATTAATTCTTCATTTACTCTCACATTCACACACATGCATCAACATTCATCATTTATAGGGAATTAATTCTTCATTTACTCTCACATTCACACACATGCATCAGCATTCATCATTTATAGGGCATTCATTCTTCATTCACTCTCACATTCACACACATGCATCAGCATTCATCATTTATAGGGCATTAATTCTTCATTTACTCTCACATTAACACACATGCATCAACATTCAACATTTATACATTAATTCTTCATTCACTCTCACATTCACATACATGCATCAGCATACATGATTTATAGGGCATTCATTCGTCATTTACTCTGACATTCACACACATGCATCAGCATTCATCATTTATACATTAATTCTTCATTCACTCTCACATTCACACACATGCATCAGCATTCATCATTTGTACAACATTCATTCTGCATTCGCTCTCACATTCACACACATGCATCAGCATTCATCGTGTATACGGCATTCATTCTTCATTCACTCTCACATTCACACACATGCATCAGCATTCATCATTTAAAGGGCATTCATTCTTCATTTACTCTCACATTCACACACATGCATCAGCATTCATCATTTATACATTCATTCTTCATTCACTCTCACATTCACATACATGCATCAGCATTCATCATTTATACATTAATTCTTCATTAACTCTCACATTCACATACATGCATCAGCATTCATCATTTATAGGGCATTCATTCTTCATTTCCTCTCACATTCACACACATGCATCAGCATTCATCCTGTATACATTAATTCTTCATTCACTCTCACATTCACACACATGCATCAGCATTCATCATTTATAGGGCATTCATTCTGTATTCACGCTCACATTCACACAAACGCATCAGCATTCATCATTTATAGGGCATTCATTCTTCATTTACTCTCACATTCACAAACATGCATCAGCATTCATCATTTATACATTCATTCTTCATTCACTCTCACATTCACATACATGCATCAGCATTCATCATTTATAGGGCATTCATTCTTCATTTACTCTCACATTCACACACATGCATCAGCATTCATCATTTATACATTAATTCTTCATTCACTCTCACATTCACATACATGCATCAGCATTCATCATTTATAGGGCATTCATTCTTCATTTCCTCTCACATTCACACACATGCATCAGCATTCATCATTTATACATAAATTATTCATTCACTCTCACATTCACACACATGCATCAGCATTCATCATTTATAGGGCATTCATTCTGCATTCACTCTCACATTCACACAAATGCATCAGAATTCATCATTTATAGGGCATTCATTCTGCATTCACTCTCACATTCACACACATGCATCAGCATTCATCATTTATACATTAATTCGTCATTCACTCTCACATTCACATACATGCATCAGCATTCATCATTTATAGGGCATTCATTCTTCATTCACTCTGACATTCACACACATGCATCTGCATTCATCATTTATAGGGCATTCATTCTTTATTTACACTCACATTCACACACATGCATCAGCATTCATCATTTATACATTAATTCTTCATTCACTCTCACATTCACATACATGCATCAGCATTCATCATTTAGAGGGCATTCATTCTTCATTCACTCTCACATTCACATACATGCATCAGCATTCATCATTTATAGGGCATTCATTCTTCATTTACCCTCACATTCACACACATGCATCAGCATTCATCATTTATAGAGCATTCATTCTTCATTCACTCTCACATTCACACACATGTATCATCATTCATCATTTATAGGGCATTCATTCTTCATTTACTCTCACATTCACACACATGCATCAGCATTCATCATTTATAGGGCATTCATTCTTCATTTACTCTCACAACATGCATCAGCATTCATCATGTATACATTAATTCTTCATTCACTCTCACATTCACATACATGCATCAGCATTCATCATTTATAGGGCATTCATTCTTCATTTACTCTCACATACAGGCACATGCATCAGCATTCATCATCTATACATTCATTCTTCATTCACTCTCACATTCACATACATACATCAGTATTCATCATTTATAGGGCATTCATTCTTCATTTACTCTCACATTCACACACATGCATCAACATTCATCATTTATACATTAATTCTTCATTCTCTCTCACATTCACATACATGCATCAGCATACATAATTTATAGTGCATTCATTCTTCATTTACTCTCACATTCACACACATGCATCAGCATTCATCATTTATACATTAATTCTTTATTCACTCTCACATTCACATACATGCATCAGCATTCATCATTTATAGGGCATTCATTCTTCATTTACTCTCACATTCACACACATTCAACAGCATTCATCATTTATAGGGCATTCATTCTTCATTCACTCTCACATTCACACGCATGCATCAGCATTCATCATTTATAGGGCATTCATTCTTCATTTACTCTCACATTCACACACATGCATCAGCATTTAACATTTATAGGGCATTAATTCTTCATTTACTCTCACATTCACACACATGCATCAGCATTCATCATTTATAGGGAATTCATTCTTCATTTACTCTCACATTCATAAACATGCATCAGAATTCATCATCTATACATTCATTCTTCATTCACTCTCACATTCACATACATACATCAGCATTCATCATTTATAGGGCATTCATTCTTCATTCACTCTCACATTCACACACATGCATCAGCATTCATCATTTATAGGCCATTCATTCTTCGTTTACTCTCACATTCAAGCACATGCATCAGCATTCATCATCTATACATTCATTCTTCATTCACTCTCACATTCACATACATACATCAGCATTCATCATTTATAGGGCATTCATTCTTCATTCACTCTCACATTCACACACATGCATCAGCATTCATCATTTATAGGGCATTCATTCTTCATTTGCTCTCACATTCACACACATGCATCAGCATTCATCATTTATACAGTAATTCTTCATTCACTCTCACATTCACACACGTGCATCAGCATTCATCATTTATAGGGCATTCATTCTTCATTTGCTCTCACATTCACACACATGCATCAGCATTCATCATTTATACATTAATTCTTCATTCACTCTCACATTCACATACATGCATCAGCATTCATCATTTATAGGGCATTTTTTCTTCATTTACTCTCACATTCACACACATGCATCAGCATTCATCATTGATAGGGCATTCATTCTTCATTCACTCTCACATTCACACACATGCATCAGCATTCATCATTTATAGGGCATTCATTCTTCATTCGCTCTCACATTCACACGCATGCATCAGCATTTATCATTTATAGGGCATTAATTCTTCATTTGCTCTCACATTCACACACATGCATCAGCATTCATCATTTATAGGGAATTCATTCTTCATTTACTTTCACATTCACACACATGCATCAGCATTCATCATTTATAGGGCATTCATTCTTCTTTCACTCTCACATTCACACACATGCATCAGCATTCATCATTTATAGGGCATTCATTCTTCATTTACTCTCACATTCACGCACATGCATCAGCATTCATCATCTATACATTCATTCTTCATTCACTCTCACATTCACATACATACACCAGCATTCATCATTTATAGGGCATTCATTCTTCATTTACTCTCACATTCACACACATGCATCAACATTCATCATTTATACATTAATTCTTGATTCATTCTCACATTCACATACATGCATCAGCATACATGATTTATAGGGCATTCATTCTTCATTTACTCACACATTCACACACATGCATCAGCATTCATCATTTATACATTAATTCTTCATTCACTCTCACATTCACACACATGCATCAGCATTCATCATTTGTACAACATTCATTCTGCATTCACTCTCACATTCACACACATGCATCAGCATTCATCATTTATACATTAATTCTTCATTCACTCTCATATTCACACACATGCATCAGCATTCATCATGTATAGGGCATTCATTCTTCATTTCCTCTCACATTCACACACATGCATCAGCATTCATCATTTATACATTCATTCTTCATTCACTCTCACATTCACATACATGCATCAGCATTCATCATTTATAGGGCATTCATTCTTCATTTACTCTCACATTCACACACATGCATCAGCATTCATCATTTATACATTAATTCTTCATTCACTCTCACATTCACATACATGCATCAGCATTCATCATTTATAGGGCATTCATTCTTCATTTCCTCTCACATTCACACACATGCATCAGCATTCATCATTTATACATTAATTCTTCATTCACTCTCACATTCACACACGTGCATCAGCATTCATCATTTATATAGCATTCATTCTGTATTCACTCTCACATTCACACAAACGCATCACCATTCATCATTTATAGGGCATTCATTCTTCATTTACTCTCACATTCACAAACATGCATCAGCATTCATCATTTATACATTCATTCTTCATTCACTCTCACATTCACATACATGCATCAGCATTCATCATTTATAGGGCATTCATTCTTCATTTACTCTCACATTCACACACATGCATCAGCATTCATCATTTATACATTAATTCTTCATTCACTCTCACATTCACACACATGCATCAGCATTCATCATTTATAGGGCATTCATTCTTCATTTATTCTCACATTCACACACATGCATCAGCATTCATCATTTATACATTCATTCTTCATTCACTCTCTCATTCACATACATGCATCAGCATTCATCACTTATAGGGCATTCATTCTTCATTTACTCTCACATTCACACACATGCATCAGCATTCATCATTTATACATTAATTCTTCATTCACTCTCACATGCACATACATGCATCAGCATTCATCATTTATAGGGCATGCATTCTTCATTTCCTCTCACATTCACACACATGCATCAGCATTCATCATTTATACATTAATTCTTCATTCACTCTCACATTCACACACATGCATCAGCATTCATCATTTATAGGGAATTAATTCTTCATTTACTCTCACATTCACACACATGCATCAGCATTCATCATTTATAGGGCATTCATTCTTCATTCACTCTCACATTCACACACATGCATCAGCATTCATCACTTATAGGGCATCCATTCTTCATTTACTCTCACATTCACACACATGCATCAGCATTCATCATTTATACATTAATTCTTCATTCACTCGCACATGCACATACATGCATCAGCATTCATCATTTATAGGGCATTCATTCTTCATTTACTCTCACATTCACACACATGCATCAGCATTCATCATTTATACATTAATTCTTCATTCACTCTCACATTCACATACATGCATCAGCATTCATCATTTATAGGGCATTCATTCTTCATTTCCTCTCACATTCACACACATGCATCAGCATTCATCATTTATACATAAATTATTCATTCACTCTCACATTCACACACATGCATCAGCATTCATCATTTATAGGGCATTCATTCTGCATTCACTCTCACATTCACACAAATGCATCAGAATTCATCATTTATAGGGCATTCATTCTGCATTCAATCTCACATTCACACACATGCATCAGCATTCATCATTTATACATTAATTCGTCATTCACTCTCACATTCACATACATGCATCAGCATTCATCATTTATAGGGCATTCATTCTTCATTCACTCTGACATTCACACACATGCATCAGCATTCATCATTTATAGGGCATTCATTCTTTATTTACACTCACATTCACACACATGCATCAGCATTCATCATTTATACATTAATTCTTCATTCACTCTCACATTCACATACATGCATCAGCATTCATCATTTAGAGGGCATTCATTCTTCATTCACTCTCACATTCACATACATGCATCAGCATTCATCATTTATAGGGCATTCATTCTTCATTTACCCTCACATTCACACACATGCATCAGCATTCATCATTTATAGGGCATTCATTCTTCATTTACTCTCACATTCACAAACATGCATCAGCATTCATCATTTATACATTCATTCTTCATTTACTCTCACATTCATGAACATGCATCAGTATTCATCATCTATACATTAATTCTTCATTCACTCTCACATTCACACACATGCATCAGCATTCATCATTTATAGGGCATTCATTCTGTATTCACTCTCACATTCACACAAACGCATCAGCATTCATCATTTATAGGGCATTCATTCTTCATTTACTCTCACATTCACAAACATGCATCAGCATTCATCATTTATACATTCATTCTTCATTCACTCTCACATTCACATACATGCATCAGCATTCATCATTTATAGGGCATTCATTCTTCATTTACTCTCACATTCACACACATGAATCAGCATTCATCATTTATACATTAATTCTTCATTCACTCTCACATTCACACACATGCATCAGCATTCATCATTTATAGGGCATTCATTCTTCATTTATTCTCACATGCATCAGCATTCATCATTTATACATTCATTCTTCATTCACTCTCACATTCACATACATGCATCAGCATTCATCACTTATAGGGCATTCATTCTTCATTTACTCTCACATTCACACACATGCATCAGCATTCATCATTTATACATTAATTCTTCAATCACTCTCACATGCACATACATGCATCAGCATTCATCATTTATAGGGCATTCATTCTTCATTTCCTCTCACATTCACATACATGCATCAGCATTCATCATTTATACATTAATTCTTCATTCACTCTCACATTCACACACATGCATCAGCATTCATCATTTATAGGGCATTCATTCTGTATTCACGCTCACATTCACACAAACGCATCAGCATTCATCATTTATAGGGCATTCATTCTTCATTTACTCTCACATTCACAAACATGCATCAGCATTCATCATTTATACATTCATTCTTCATTCACTCTCACATTCACATACATGCATCAGCATTCATCATTTATAGGGCATTCATTCTTCATTTACTCTCACATTCACACACATGCATCAGCATTCATCATTTATAGGGCATTCATTCTGTATTCACTCTCACATTCACACAAACGCATCAGCATTCATCATTTATAGGGCATTCATTCTTCATTTACTCTCACATTCACAAACATGCATCAGCATTCATCATTTATACATTCATTCTTCATTCACTCTCACATTCACATACATGCATCAGCATTCATCATTTATAGGGCATTCATTCTTCATTTACTCTCACATTCACACACATGCATCAGCATTCATCATTTATACATACATTCTTCATTCACTCTCACATTCACACACATGCATCAGCATTCATCATTTATAGGGAATTCATTCTGCATTCACTCTCACATTCACGCAAATGCATCAGAATTCATCAATTATAGGGCATTCATTCTGCATTCACTCTCACATTCCCATACACACATCAGCGTTCAGCATTTATATGGTATTCATTCTTCATTCATTCTCACATTTACACATACATATTTAGAGGCAGTTTGAGGCGTGCCTCACAGATAAGAGACAGACAATGGTGTGCTTACCCCTATGTATTCTATAAGTAGACATGTTCCCCTTACCAATCCCTCCTGTCAATAAGTTTTACAGTTTGCCACGTAGGATGACATCATAAATGACGCATATAGTGGTATAAGACTGCTATTTGATCAAGTTTGTGGGTGAGTGTGCAAGCATCAGTCTGATGTCCACCAGTTGACCCTGCTGTATTAAAGTGAGAATAAAGTAGTACTTTGCCGTATTGTTTGAGTCTTTACAGTTATTTGGTGTGAGATCTTTATTGGTAATTCCATCTAGCACGGGAGACGCTTCAAGGTAGAGCACACAACATTCATTCTGCATTCACTCTCACATTCACACACATGCATCAGCATTCATCATTTATAGGGCATTCATTCTTCATTTACTCTAACATTCACACATATGCATCAGCATTCATCATTTATATATTAATTCTTCATTCACTCTCATATTCACATACATGTATCAGCATTCATCATTTATAGGGCATTCATTCTTCATTTACACTCACATTCACACACATGCATCAGAATTAATCATTTATAGGGCATTCATTCTTCATTTACTCTCACAACATGCATCAGCATTCATCATTTATAGGGCATTCATTCTTCATTTACTCTCACATTCACACACATGCATCAGCATTCATCATTTATACAGTAATTCTTCATTCACTCTCACATTCACACACGTGCATCAGCATTCATCATTTATAGGGCATTCATTCTTCATTCACTCTCACATTCACACACATGTATCAGCATTCATCATTTATAGGCCATTCATTCTTCATTTACTCTCACATTCACGAACATGCATCAGCATTCATCATCTATACATTCATTCTTCATTCACTCTCACATTCACATACATACATCAGCATTCATCATTTATAGGGCATTCATTCTTCATTCACTCTCACATTCACACACATGCATCAGCATTCATCATTTATAGGGCATTCATTCTTCATTCACTCTCACATTCACACACATGCATCAGCATTCATCATTTATAGGGCATTCATTCTTCATTTGCTCTCACATTCACACACATGCATCAGCATTCATCATTTATACAGTAATTCTTCATTCATTCTCACATGCACACACGTGCATCAGCATTCATCATTTATAGGGCATTAATTCTTCATTTGCTCTCACATTCACACACATGCATCAGCATTCATCATTTATACATTAATTCTTCATTCACTCTCACATTCACATACATGCATCAGCATTCATCATTTATAGGGCATCCATTCTTCATTTACTCTCACATTCACACACATGCATCAGCATTCATCATTTATAGGGCATTCATTCTTCATTCACTCTCACATTCACACATATGCATCAGCATTCATCATGTATAGGGCATTAATTCTTCATTTACTCTCACATTCACACACATGCATCAGCATTCATCATTTATAGGGCATTCATTCTTCATTTACTCTCACATTCACACACATGCATCAGCATTCATCATTTATAGGGCATTCATTCTTCATTCACTCTCACATTCACACACATGCATCCGCATTCATCATTTATAGGGCATTCATTCTTCATTCACTCTCACATTCACACACATGCATCAGCATTCATCATGTATAGGGCATTAATTCTTCATTTACTCTCACATTCACACACATGCATCAACATTCATCATTTATAGGGAATTAATTCTTCATTTACTCTCACATTCACACACATGCATCAGCATTCATCATTTATAGGGCATTCATTCTTCATTCACTCTCACATTCACACACATGCATCAGCATTCATCATTTATAGGGCATTAATTCTTCATTTACTCTCACATTAACACACATGCATCAACATTCAACATTTATACATTAATTCTTCATTCACTCTCACATTCACATACATGCATCAGCATACATGATTTATAGGGCATTCATTCGTCATTTACTCTGACATTCACACACATGCATCAGCATTCATCATTTATACATTAATTCTTCATTCACTCTCACATTCACACACATGCATCAGCATTCATCATTTGTACAACATTCATTCTGCATTCGCTCTCACATTCACACACATGCATCAGCATTCATCGTGTATACGGCATTCATTCTTCATTCACTCTCACATTCACACACATGCATCAGCATTCATCATTTAAAGGGCATTCATTCTTCATTTACTCTCACATTCACACACATGCATCAGCATTCATCATTTATACATTCATTCTTCATTCACTCTCACATTCACATACATGCATCAGCATTCATCATTTATACATTAATTCTTCATTAACTCTCACATTCACATACATGCATCAGCATTCATCATTTATAGGGCATTCATTCTTCATTTCCTCTCACATTCACACACATGCATCAGCATTCATCCTGTATACATTAATTCTTCATTCACTCTCACATTCACACACATGCATCAGCATTCATCATTTATAGGGCATTCATTCTGTATTCACGCTCACATTCACACAAACGCATCAGCATTCATCATTTATAGGGCATTCATTCTTCATTTACTCTCACATTCACAAACATGCATCAGCATTCATCATTTATACATTCATTCTTCATTCACTCTCACATTCACATACATGCATCAGCATTCATCATTTATAGGGCATTCATTCTTCATTTACTCTCACATTCACACACATGCATCAGCATTCATCATTTATACATTAATTCTTCATTCACTCTCACATTCACATACATGCATCAGCATTCATCATTTATAGGGCATTCATTCTTCATTTCCTCTCACATTCACACACATGCATCAGCATTCATCATTTATACATAAATTATTCATTCACTCTCACATTCACACACATGCATCAGCATTCATCATTTATAGGGCATTCATTCTGCATTCACTCTCACATTCACACAAATGCATCAGAATTCATCATTTATAGGGCATTCATTCTGCATTCACTCTCACATTCACACACATGCATCAGCATTCATCATTTATACATTAATTCGTCATTCACTCTCACATTCACATACATGCATCAGCATTCATCATTTATAGGGCATTCATTCTTCATTCACTCTGACATTCACACACATGCATCAGCATTCATCATTTATAGGGCATTCATTCTTTATTTACACTCACATTCACACACATGCATCAGCATTCATCATTTATACATTAATTCTTCATTCACTCTCACATTCACATACATGCATCAGCATTCATCATTTAGAGGGCATTCATTCTTCATTCACTCTCACATTCACATACATGCATCAGCATTCATCATTTATAGGGCATTCATTCTTCATTTACCCTCACATTCACACACATGCATCAGCATTCATCATTTATAGAGCATTCATTCTTCATTCACTCTCACATTCACACACATGTATCATCATTCATCATTTATAGGGCATTCATTCTTCATTTACTCTCACATTCACACACATGCATCAGCATTCATCATTTATAGGGCATTCATTCTTCATTTACTCTCACAACATGCATCAGCATTCATCATGTATACATTAATTCTTCATTCACTCTCACATTCACATACATGCATCAGCATTCATCATTTATAGGGCATTCATTCTTCATTTACTCTCACATACAGGCACATGCATCAGCATTCATCATCTATACATTCATTCTTCATTCACTCTCACATTCACATACATACATCAGTATTCATCATTTATAGGGCATTCATTCTTCATTTACTCTCACATTCACACACATGCATCAACATTCATCATTTATACATTAATTCTTCATTCTCTCTCACATTCACATACATGCATCAGCATACATAATTTATAGTGCATTCATTCTTCATTTACTCTCACATTCACACACATGCATCAGCATTCATCATTTATACATTAATTCTTTATTCACTCTCACATTCACATACATGCATCAGCATTCATCATTTATAGGGCATTCATTCTTCATTTACTCTCACATTCACACACATTCAACAGCATTCATCATTTATAGGGCATTCATTCTTCATTCACTCTCACATTCACACGCATGCATCAGCATTCATCATTTATAGGGCATTCATTCTTCATTTACTCTCACATTCACACACATGCATCAGCATTTAACATTTATAGGGCATTAATTCTTCATTTACTCTCACATTCACACACATGCATCAGCATTCATCATTTATAGGGAATTCATTCTTCATTTACTCTCACATTCATAAACATGCATCAGAATTCATCATCTATACATTCATTCTTCATTCACTCTCACATTCACATACATACATCAGCATTCATCATTTATAGGGCATTCATTCTTCATTCACTCTCACATTCACACACATGCATCAGCATTCATCATTTATAGGCCATTCATTCTTCGTTTACTCTCACATTCAAGCACATGCATCAGCATTCATCATCTATACATTCATTCTTCATTCACTCTCACATTCACATACATACATCAGCATTCATCATTTATAGGGCATTCATTCTTCATTCACTCTCACATTCACACACATGCATCAGCATTCATCATTTATAGGGCATTCATTCTTCATTTGCTCTCACATTCACACACATGCATCAGCATTCATCATTTATACAGTAATTCTTCATTCACTCTCACATTCACACACGTGCATCAGCATTCATCATTTATAGGGCATTCATTCTTCATTTGCTCTCACATTCACACACATGCATCAGCATTCATCATTTATACATTAATTCTTCATTCACTCTCACATTCACATACATGCATCAGCATTCATCATTTATAGGGCATTTTTTCTTCATTTACTCTCACATTCACACACATGCATCAGCATTCATCATTGATAGGGCATTCATTCTTCATTCACTCTCACATTCACACACATGCATCAGCATTCATCATTTATAGGGCATTCATTCTTCATTCGCTCTCACATTCACACGCATGCATCAGCATTTATCATTTATAGGGCATTAATTCTTCATTTGCTCTCACATTCACACACATGCATCAGCATTCATCATTTATAGGGAATTCATTCTTCATTTACTTTCACATTCACACACATGCATCAGCATTCATCATTTATAGGGCATTCATTCTTCATTTACTCTCACATTCACGCACATGCATCAGCATTCATCATCTATACATTCATTCTTCATTCACTCTCACATTCACATACATACACCAGCATTCATCATTTATAGGGCATTCATTCTTCATTTACTCTCACATTCACACACATGCATCAACATTCATCATTTATACATTAATTCTTGATTCATTCTCACATTCACATACATGCATCAGCATACATGATTTATAGGGCATTCATTCTTCATTTACTCACACATTCACACACATGCATCAGCATTCATCATTTATACATTAATTCTTCATTCACTCTCACATTCACACACATGCATCAGCATTCATCATTTGTACAACATTCATTCTGCATTCACTCTCACATTCACACACATGCATCAGCATTCATCATTTATACATTAATTCTTCATTCACTCTCATATTCACACACATGCATCAGCATTCATCATGTATAGGGCATTCATTCTTCATTTCCTCTCACATTCACACACATGCATCAGCATTCATCATTTATACATTCATTCTTCATTCACTCTCACATTCACATACATGCATCAGCATTCATCATTTATAGGGCATTCATTCTTCATTTACTCTCACATTCACACACATGCATCAGCATTCATCATTTATACATTAATTCTTCATTCACTCTCACATTCACATACATGCATCAGCATTCATCATTTATAGGGCATTCATTCTTCATTTCCTCTCACATTCACACACATGCATCAGCATTCATCATTTATACATTAATTCTTCATTCACTCTCACATTCACACACGTGCATCAGCATTCATCATTTATATAGCATTCATTCTGTATTCACTCTCACATTCACACAAACGCATCACCATTCATCATTTATAGGGCATTCATTCTTCATTTACTCTCACATTCACAAACATGCATCAGCATTCATCATTTATACATTCATTCTTCATTCACTCTCACATTCACATACATGCATCAGCATTCATCATTTATAGGGCATTCATTCTTCATTTACTCTCACATTCACACACATGCATCAGCATTCATCATTTATACATTAATTCTTCATTCACTCTCACATTCACACACATGCATCAGCATTCATCATTTATAGGGCATTCATTCTTCATTTATTCTCACATTCACACACATGCATCAGCATTCATCATTTATACATTCATTCTTCATTCACTCTCTCATTCACATACATGCATCAGCATTCATCACTTATAGGGCATTCATTCTTCATTTACTCTCACATTCACACACATGCATCAGCATTCATCATTTATACATTAATTCTTCATTCACTCTCACATGCACATACATGCATCAGCATTCATCATTTATAGGGCATGCATTCTTCATTTCCTCTCACATTCACACACATGCATCAGCATTCATCATTTATACATTAATTCTTCATTCACTCTCACATTCACACACATGCATCAGCATTCATCATTTATAGGGAATTAATTCTTCATTTACTCTCACATTCACACACATGCATCAGCATTCATCATTTATAGGGCATTCATTCTTCATTCACTCTCACATTCACACACATGCATCAGCATTCATCACTTATAGGGCATCCATTCTTCATTTACTCTCACATTCACACACATGCATCAGCATTCATCATTTATACATTAATTCTTCATTCACTCGCACATGCACATACATGCATCAGCATTCATCATTTATAGGGCATTCATTCTTCATTTACTCTCACATTCACACACATGCATCAGCATTCATCATTTATACATTAATTCTTCATTCACTCTCACATTCACATACATGCATCAGCATTCATCATTTATAGGGCATTCATTCTTCATTTCCTCTCACATTCACACACATGCATCAGCATTCATCATTTATAGGCCATTCATTCTTCGTTTACTCTCACATTCAAGCACATGCATCAGCATTCATCATCTATACATTCATTCTTCATTCACTCTCACATTCACATACATACATCAGCATTCATCATTTATAGGGCATTCATTCTTCATTCACTCTCACATTCACACACATGCATCAGCATTCATCATTTATAGGGCATTCATTCTTCATTTGCTCTCACATTCACACACATGCATCAGCATTCATCATTTATACAGTAATTCTTCATTCACTCTCACATTCACACACGTGCATCAGCATTCATCATTTATAGGGCATTCATTCTTCATTTGCTCTCACATTCACACACATGCATCAGCATTCATCATTTATACATTAATTCTTCATTCACTCTCACATTCACATACATGCATCAGCATTCATCATTTATAGGGCATTTTTTCTTCATTTACTCTCACATTCACACACATGCATCAGCATTCATCATTGATAGGGCATTCATTCTTCATTCACTCTCACATTCACACACATGCATCAGCATTCATCATTTATAGGGCATTCATTCTTCATTCGCTCTCACATTCACACGCATGCATCAGCATTTATCATTTATAGGGCATTAATTCTTCATTTGCTCTCACATTCACACACATGCATCAGCATTCATCATTTATAGGGAATTCATTCTTCATTTACTTTCACATTCACACACATGCATCAGCATTCATCATTTATAGGGCATTCATTCTTCATTTACTCTCACATTCACGCACATGCATCAGCATTCATCATCTATACATTCATTCTTCATTCACTCTCACATTCACATACATACACCAGCATTCATCATTTATAGGGCATTCATTCTTCATTTACTCTCACATTCACACACATGCATCAACATTCATCATTTATACATTAATTCTTGATTCATTCTCACATTCACATACATGCATCAGCATACATGATTTATAGGGCATTCATTCTTCATTTACTCACACATTCACACACATGCATCAGCATTCATCATTTATACATTAATTCTTCATTCACTCTCACATTCACACACATGCATCAGCATTCATCATTTGTACAACATTCATTCTGCATTCACTCTCACATTCACACACATGCATCAGCATTCATCATTTATACATTAATTCTTCATTCACTCTCATATTCACACACATGCATCAGCATTCATCATGTATAGGGCATTCATTCTTCATTTCCTCTCACATTCACACACATGCATCAGCATTCATCATTTATACATTCATTCTTCATTCACTCTCACATTCACATACATGCATCAGCATTCATCATTTATAGGGCATTCATTCTTCATTTACTCTCACATTCACACACATGCATCAGCATTCATCATTTATACATTAATTCTTCATTCACTCTCACATTCACATACATGCATCAGCATTCATCATTTATAGGGCATTCATTCTTCATTTCCTCTCACATTCACACACATGCATCAGCATTCATCATTTATACATTAATTCTTCATTCACTCTCACATTCACACACGTGCATCAGCATTCATCATTTATATAGCATTCATTCTGTATTCACTCTCACATTCACACAAACGCATCACCATTCATCATTTATAGGGCATTCATTCTTCATTTACTCACACATTCACACACATGCATCAGCATTCATCATTTATACATTAATTCTTCATTCACTCTCACATTCACACACATGCATCAGCATTCATCATTTGTACAACATTCATTCTGCATTCACTCTCACATTCACACACATGCATCAGCATTCATCATTTATACATTAATTCTTCATTCACTCTCATATTCACACACATGCATCAGCATTCATCATGTATAGGGCATTCATTCTTCATTTCCTCTCACATTCACACACATGCATCAGCATTCATCATTTATACATTCATTCTTCATTCACTCTCACATTCACATACATGCATCAGCATTCATCATTTATAGGGCATTCATTCTTCATTTACTCTCACATTCACACACATGCATCAGCATTCATCATTTATACATTAATTCTTCATTTACTCTCACATTCACATACATGCATCAGCATTCATCATTCATAGGGCATTCATTCTTCATTACTCTCACATTCACACACATACATCAGCATTCATCATTTATACATAAATTATTCATTCACTCTCACATTCACACACATGCATCAGCATTCATCATTTATAGGGCATTCATTCTGCATTCACTCTCACATTCACACAAATGCATCAGAATTCATCATTTATAGGGCATTCATTCTGCATTCAATCTCACATTCACACACATGCATCAGCATTCATCATTTATACATTAATTCGTCATTCACTCTCACATTCACATACATGCATCAGCATTCATCATTTATAGGGCATTCATTCTTCATTCACTCTGACATTCACACACATGCATCAGCATTCATCATTTATAGGGCATTCATTCTTTATTTACACTCACATTCACACACATGCATCAGCATTCATCATTTATACATTAATTCTTCATTCACTCTCACATTCACATACATGCATCAGCATTCATCATTTAGAGGGCATTCATTCTTCATTCACTCTCACATTCACATACATGCATCAGCATTCATCATTTATAGGGCATTCATTCTTCATTTACCCTCACATTCACACACATGCATCAGCATTCATCATTTATAGGGCATTCATTCTTCATTTACTCTCACATTCACAAACATGCATCAGCATTCATCATTTATACATTCATTCTTCATTTACTCTCACATTCATGAACATGCATCAGTATTCATCATCTATACATTAATTCTTCATTCACTCTCACATTCACACACATGCATCAGCATTCATCATTTATAGGGCATTCATTCTGTATTCACTCTCACATTCACACAAACGCATCAGCATTCATCATTTATAGGGCATTCATTCTTCATTTACTCTCACATTCACAAACATGCATCAGCATTCATCATTTATACATTCATTCTTCATTCACTCTCACATTCACATACATGCATCAGCATTCATCATTTATAGGGCATTCATTCTTCATTTACTCTCACATTCACACACATGAATCAGCATTCATCATTTATACATTAATTCTTCATTCACTCTCACATTCACACACATGCATCAGCATTCATCATTTATAGGGCATTCATTCTTCATTTATTCTCACATGCATCAGCATTCATCATTTATACATTCATTCTTCATTCACTCTCACATTCACATACATGCATCAGCATTCATCACTTATAGGGCATTCATTCTTCATTTACTCTCACATTCACACACATGCATCAGCATTCATCATTTATACATTAATTCTTCAATCACTCTCACATGCACATACATGCATCAGCATTCATCATTTATAGGGCATTCATTCTTCATTTCCTCTCACATTCACATACATGCATCAGCATTCATCATTTATACATTAATTCTTCATTCACTCTCACATTCACACACATGCATCAGCATTCATCATTTATAGGGCATTCATTCTGTATTCACTCTCACATTCACACAAACGCATCAGCATTCATCATTTATAAGGCATTCATTCTTCATTTACTCTCACATTCACAAACATGCATCAGCATTCATCATTTATACATTCATTCTTCATTCACTCTCACATTCACATACATGCATCAGCATTCATCATTTATAGGGCATTCATTCTTCATTTACTCTCACATTCACACACATGCATCAGCATTCATCATTTATACATAAATTCTTCATTCACTCTCACATTCACACACATGCATCAGCATTCATCATTTATAGGGAATTCATTCTGCATTCACTCTCACATTCACGCAAATGCATCAGAATTCATCAATTATAGGGCATTCATTCTGCATTCACTCTCACATTCCCATACACACATCAGCGTTCAGCATTTATATGGTATTCATTCTTCATTCATTCTCACATTTACACATACATATTTAGAGGCAGTTTGAGGCGTGCCTCACAGATAAGAGACAGACAATGGTGTGCTTACCCCTATGTATTCTATAAGTAGACATGTTCCCCTTACCAATCCCTCCTGTCAATAAGTTTTACAGTTTGCCACGTAGGATGACATCATAAATGACGCATATAGTGGTATAAGACTGCTATTTGATCAAGTTTGTGGGTGAGTGTGCAAGCATCAGTCTGATGTCCACCAGTTGACCCTGCTGTATTAAAGTGAGAATAAAGTAGTACTTTGCCGTATTGTTTGAGTCTTTACAGTTATTTGGTGTGAGATCTTTATTGGTAATTCCATCTAGCACGGGAGACGCTTCAAGGTAGAGCACACAACATTCATTCTGCATTCACTCTCACATTCACACACATGCATCAGCATTCATCATTTATAGGGCATTCATTCTTCATTTACTCTAACATTCACACACATGCATCAGCATTCATCATTTATATATTAATTCTTCATTCACTCTCATATTCACATACATGTATCAGCATTCATCATTTATAGGGCATTCATTCTTCATTTACACTCACATTCACACACATGCATCAGAATTAATCATTTATAGGGCATTCATTCTTCATTTACTCTCACAACATGCATCAGCATTCATCATTTATAGGGCATTCATTCTTCATTTACTCTCACATTCACACACATGCATCAGCATTCATCATTTATACAGTAATTCTTCATTCACTCTCACATTCACACACGTGCATCAGCATTCATCATTTATAGGGCATTCATTCTTCATTCACTCTCACATTCACACACATGTATCAGCATTCATCATTTATAGGCCATTCATTCTTCATTTACTCTCACATTCACGAACATGCATCAGCATTCATCATCTATACATTCATTCTTCATGCACTCTCACATTCACATACATACATCAGCATTCATCATTTATAGGGCATTCATTCTTCATTCACTCTCACATTCACACACATGCATCAGCATTCATCATTTATAGGGCATTCATTCTTCATTCACTCTCACATTCACACACATGCATCAGCATTCATCATTTATAGGGCATTCATTCTTCATTTGCTCTCACATTCACACACATGCATCAGCATTCATCATTTATACAGTAATTCTTCATTCATTCTCACATGCACACACGTGCATCAGCATTCATCATTTATAGGGCATTAATTCTTCATTTGCTCTCACATTCACACACATGCATCAGCATTCATCATTTATACATTAATTCTTCATTCACTCTCACATTCACATACATGCATCAGCATTCATCATTTATAGGCCATCCATTCTTCATTTACTCTCACATTCACACACATGCATCAGCATTCATCATTTATAGGGCATTCATTCTTCATTCACTCTCACATTCACACATATGCATCAGCATTCATCATGTATAGGGCATTAATTCTTCATTTACTCTCACATTCACACACATGCATCAGCATTCATCATTTATAGGGCATTCATTATTCATGTACTCTCACATTCACACACATGCATCAGCATTCATCATTTATAGGGCATTCATTCTTCATTCACTCTCACATTCACACACATGCATCCGCATTCATCATTTATAGGGCATTCATTCTTCATTCACTCTCACATTCACACACATGCATCAGCATTCATCATGTATAGGGCATTAATTCTTCATTTACTCTCACATTCACACACATGCATCAACATTCATCATTTATAGGGAATTAATTCTTCATTTACTCTCACATTCACACACATGCATCAGCATTCATCATTTATAGGGCATTCATTCTTCATTCACTCTCACATTCACACACATGCATCAGCATTCATCATTTATAGGGCATTAATTCTTCATTTACTCTCACATTAACACACATGCATCAACATTCAACATTTATACATTAATTCTTCATTCACTCTCACATTCACATACATGCATCAGCATACATGATTTATAGGGCATTCATTCGTCATTTACTCTGACATTCACACACATGCATCAGCATTCATCATTTATACATTAATTCTTCATTCACTCTCACATTCACACACATGCATCAGCATTCATCATTTGTACAACATTCATTCTGCATTCACTCTCACATTCACACACATGCATCAGCATTCATCATGTATACGGCATTCATTCTTCATTCACTCTCACATTCACACACATGCATCAGCATTCATCATTTAAAGGGCATTCATTCTTCATTTACTCTCACATTCACACACATGCATCAGCATTCATCATTTATACATTCATTCTTCATTCACTCTCACATTCACATACATGCATCAGCATTCATCATTTATACATTAATTCTTCATTCACTCTCACATTCACATACATGCATCAGCATTCATCATTTATAGGGCATTCATTCTTTATTTCCTCTCACATTCACACACATGCATCAGCATTCATCATGTATACATTAATTCTTCATTCACTCTCACATTCACACACATGCATCAGCATTCATCATTTATAGGGCATTCATTCTGTATTCACGCTCACATTCACACAAACGCATCAGCATTCATCATTTATAGGGCATTCATTCTTCATTTACTCTCACATTCACAAACATGCATCAGCATTCATCATTTATACATTCATTCTTCATTCACTCTCACATTCACATACATGCATCAGCATTCATCATTTATAGGGCATTCATTCTTCATTTACTCTCACATTCACACACATGCATCAGCATTCATCATGTATACATTAATTCTTCATTCACTCTCACATTCACACACATGCATCAGCATTCATCATTTATAGGGCATTCATTCTGTATTCACGCTCACATTCACACAAACGCATCAGCATTCATCATTTATAGGGCATTCATTCTTCATTTCCTCTCACATTCACACACATGCATCAGCATTCATCATTTATACATAAATTATTCATTCACTCTCACATTCACACACATGCATCAGCATTCATCATTTATAGGGCATTCATTCTGCATTCACTCTCACATTCACACAAATGCATCAGAATTCATCATTTATAGGGCATTCATTCTGCATTCACTCTCACATTCACACACATGCATCAGCATTCATCATTTATACATTAATTCGTCATTCACTCTCACATTCACATACATGCATCAGCATTCATCATTTATAGGGCATTCATTCTTCATTTACTCTGACATTCACACACATGCATCAGCATTCATCATTTATAGGGCATTCATTCTTTATTTACACTCACATTCACACACATGCATCAGCATTCATCATTTATACATTAATTCTTCATTCACTCTCACATTCACATACATGCATCAGCATTCATCATTTAGAGGGCATTCATTCTTCATTCACTCTCACATTCACATACATGCATCAGCATTCATCATTTATAGGGCATTCATTCTTCATTTACCCTCACATTCACACACATCCATCAGCATTCATCATTTATAGAGCATTCATTATTCATTCACTCTCACATTCACACACATGTATCATCATTCATCATTTATAGGGCATTCATTCTTCATTTACTCTCACATTCACACACATGCATCAGCATTCATCATTTATAGGGCATTCATTCTTCATTTACTCTCACAACATGCATCAGCATTCATCATGTATACATTAATTCTTCATTCACTCTCACATTCACATACATGCATCAGCATTCATCATTTATAGGGCATTCATTCTTCATTTACTCTCACATTCAGGCACATGCATCAGCATTCATCATCTATACATTCATTCTTCATTCACTCTCACATTCACATACATACATCAGTATTCATCATTTATAGGGCATTCATTCTTCATTTACTCTCACATTCACACACATGCATCAACATTCATCATTTATACATTAATTCTTCATTCTCTCTCACATTCACATACATGCATCAGCATACATAATTTATAGTGCATTCATTCTTCATTTACTCTCACATTCACACACATGCATCAGCATTCATCATTTATACATTAATTCTTTATTCACTCTCACATTCACATACATGCATCAGCATTCATCATTTATAGGGCATTCATTCTTCATTTACTCTCACATTCACACACATTCAACAGCATTCATCATTTATAGGGCATTCATTCTTCATTCACTCTCACATTCACACGCATGCATCAGCATTCATCATTTATAGGGCATTCATTCTTCATTTACTCTCACATTCACACACATGCATCAGCATTTAACATTTATAGGGCATTAATTCTTCATTTACTCTCACATTCACACACATGCATCAGCATTCATCATTTATAGGGAATTAATTCTTCATTTACTCTCACATTCATAAACATGCATCAGAATTCATCATCTATACATTCATTCTTCATTCACTCTCACATTCACATACATACATCAGCATTCATCATTTATAGGGCATTCATTCTTCATTCACTCTCACATTCACACACATGCATCAGCATTCATCATTTATAGGCCATTCATTCTTCATTTACTCTCACATTCAAGCACATGCATCAGCATTCATCATCTATACATTCATTCTTCATTCACTCTCACATTCACATACATACATCAGCATTCATCATTTATAGGGCATTCATTCTTCATTCACTCTCACATTCACACACATGCATCAGCATTCATCATTTATAGGGCATTCATTCTTCATTTGCTCTCACATTCACACACATGCATCAGCATTCATCATTTATACAGTAATTCTTCATTCACTCTCACATTCACACACGTGCATCAGCATTCATCATTTATAGGGCATTCATTCTTCATTTGCTCTCACATTCACACACATGCATCAGCATTCATCATTTATACATTAATTCTTCATTCACTCTCACATTCACATACATGCATCAGCATTCATCATTTATAGGGCATTTTTTCTTCATTTACTCTCACATTCACACACATGCATCAGCATTCATCATTTATAGGGCATTCATTCTTCATTCACTCTCACATTCACACACATGCATCAGCATTCATCATTTATAGGGCATTCATTCTTCATTCGCTCTCACATTCACACGCATGCATCAGCATTTATCATTTATAGGGCATTAATTCTTCATTTGCTCTCACATTCACACACATGCATCAGCATTCATCATTTATAGGGAATTCATTCTTCATTTACTCTCACATTCACACACATGCATCAGCATTCATCATTTATAGGGCATTCATTCTTCATTCACTCTCACATTCACACACATGCATCAGCATTCATCATTTATAGGGCATTCATTCTTCATTTACTCTCACATTCACGCACATGCATCAGCATTCATCATCTATACATTCATTCTTCATTCACTCTCACATTCACATACATACACCAGCATTCATCATTTATAGGGCATTCATTCTTCATTTACTCTCACATTCACACACATGCATCAACATTCATCATTTATACATTAATTCTTGATTCATTCTCACATTCACATACATGCATCAGCATACATGATTTATAGGGCATTCATTCTTCATTTACTCACACATTCACACACATGCATCAGCATTCATCATTTATACATTAATTCTTCATTCACTCTCACATTCACACACATGCATCAGCATTCATCATTTGTACAACATTCATTCTGCATTCACTCTCACATTCACACACATGCATCAGCATTCATCATTTATACATTAATTCTTCATTCACTCTCACATTCACACACATGCATCAGCATTCATCATGTGTACAACATTCATTCTGCATTCACTCTCACATTCACACACATGCATCAGCATTCATCATGTATAGGGCATTCATTCTTCATTCACTCTCACTTTCACACACATGCATCCGCATTCATCATTTATATGGCATTTATTCTCACATTCACACACATGCATCAGCATTCATCATTTATACATTCATTCTTCATTCACTCTCACATTCACATACATGCATCAGCATTCATCATTTATAGGGCATTCATTCTTCATTTACTCTCACATTCACACACATGCATCAGCATTCATCATTTATACATTAATTCTTCATTCACTCTCACATTCACATACATGCATCAGCATTCATCATTTATAGGGCATTCATTCTTCATTTCCTCTCACATTCACACACATGCATCAGCATTCATCATTTATACATTAATTCTTCATTCACTCTCACATTCACACACATGCATCAGCATTCATCATTTATATAGCATTCATTCTGTATTCACTCTCACATTCACACAAACGCATCACCATTCATCATTTATAGGGCATTCATTCTTCATTTACTCTCACATTCACAAACATGCATCAGCATTCATCATTTATACATTCATTCTTCATTCACTCTCACATTCACATACATGCATCAGCATTCATCATTTATAGGGCATTCATTCTTCATTTACTCTCACATTCACACACATGCATCAGCATTCATCATTTATACATTAATTCTTCATTCACTCTCACATTCACACACATGCATCAGCATTCATCATTTATAGGGCATTCATTCTTCATTTATTCTCACATTCACACACATGCATCAGCATTCATCATTTATACATTCATTCTTCATTCACTCTCTCATTCACATACATGCATCAGCATTCATCACTTATAGGGCATTCAATCTTCATTTCCTCTCACATTCACACACATGCATCAGCATTCATCATTTATACATTAATTCTTCATTCACTCTCACATTCACACACATGCATCAGCATTCATCATTTATAGGGAATTAATTCTTCATTTACTCTCACATTCACACACATGCATCAGCATTCATCATTTATAGGGCATTCATTCTTCATTCACTCTCACATTCACACACATGCATCAGCATTCATCACTTATAGGGCATCCATTCTTCATTTACTCTCACATTCACACACATGCATCAGCATTCATCATTTATACATTAATTCTTCATTCACTCGCACATGCACATACATGCATCAGCATTCATCATTTATAGGGCATTCATTCTTCATTTCCTCTCACATTCACACACATGCATCAGCATTCATCATTTATACATTAATTCTTCATTCACTCTCACATTCACACACATGCATCAGCATTCATCATTTATAGGCCATTCATTCTTCATTTACTCTCACATTCAAGCACACGCATCAGCATTCATCATCTATACATTCATTCTTCATTCACTCTCACATTCACATACATACATCAGCATTCATCATTTATAGGGCATTCATTCTTCATTCACTCTCACATTCACACACATGCATCAGCATTCATCATTTATAGGGCATTCATTCTTCATTTGCTCTCACATTCACACACATGCATCAGCATTCATCATTTATACAGTAATTCTTCATTCACTCTCACATTCACACACGTGCATCAGCATTCATCATTTATAGGGCATTCATTCTTCATTTGCTCTCACATTCACACACATGCATCAGCATTCATCATTTATACATTAATTCTTCATTCACTCTCACATTCACATACATGCATCAGCATTCATCATTTATAGGGCATTTTTTCTTCATTTACTCTCACATTCACACACATGCATCAGCATTCATCATTTATAGGGCATTCATTCTTCATTCACTCTCACATTCACACACATGCATCAGCATTCATCATTTATAGGGCATTCATTCTTCATTCGCTCTCACATTCACACGCATGCATCAGCATTTATCATTTATAGGGCATTAATTCTTCATTTGCTCTCACATTCACACACATGCATCAGCATTCATCATTTATAGGGAATTCATTCTTCATTTACTCTCAAATTCACACACATGCATCAGCATTCATCATTTATAGGGCATTCATTCTTCATTCACTCTCACATTCACACACATGCATCAGCATTCATCATTTATAGGGCATTCATTCTTCATTTACTCTCACATTCACGCACATGCATCTGCATTCATCATCTATACATTCATTCTTCATTCACTCTCACATTCACATACATACACCAGCATTCATCATTTATAGGGCATTCATTCTTCATTTACTCTCACATTCACACACATGCATCAACATTCATCATTTATACATTAATTCTTGATTCATTCTCACATTCACATACATGCATCAGCATACATGATTTATAGGGCATTCATTCTTCATTTACTCACACATTCACACACATGCATCAGCATTCATCATTTATACATTAATTCTTCATTCACTCTCACATTCACACACATGCATCAGCATTCATCATTTGTACAACATTCATTCTGCATTCACTCTCACATTCACACACATGCATCAGCATTCATCATTTATACATTAATTCTTCATTCACTCTCACATTCACACACATGCATCAGCATTCATCATGTGTACAACATTCATTCTGCATTCACTCTCACATTCACACACATGCATCAGCATTCATCATGTATAGGGCATTCATTCTTCATTCACTCTCACTTTCACACACATGCATCCGCATTCATCATTTATATGGCATTTATTCTCACATTCACACACATGCATCAGCATTCATCATTTATACATTCATTCTTCATTCACTCTCACATTCACATACATGCATCAGCATTCATCATTTATAGGGCATTCATTCTTCATTTACTCTCACATTCACACACATGCATCAGCATTCATCATTTATACATTAATTCTTCATTCACTCTCACATTCACATACATGCATCAGCATTCATCATTTATAGGGCATTCATTCTTCATTTCCTCTCACATTCACACACATGCATCAGCATTCATCATTTATACATTAATTCTTCATTCACTCTCACATTCACACACATGCATCAGCATTCATCATTTATATAGCATTCATTCTGTATTCACTCTCACATTCACACAAACGCATCACCATTCATCATTTATAGGGCATTCATTCTTCATTTACTCTCACATTCACAAACATGCATCAGCATTCATCATTTATACATTCATTCTTCATTCACTCTCACATTCACATACATGCATCAGCATTCATCATTTATAGGGCATTCATTCTTCATTTACTCTCACATTCACACACATGCATCAGCATTCATCATTTATACATTAATTCTTCATTCACTCTCACATTCACACACATGCATCAGCATTCATCATTTATAGGGCATTCATTCTTCATTTATTCTCACATTCACACACATGCATCAGCATTCATCATTTATACATTCATTCTTCATTCACTCTCTCATTCACATACATGCATCAGCATTCATCACTTATAGGGCATTCATTCTTCATTTACTCTCACATTCACACACATGCATCAGCATTCATCATTTATACATTAATTCTTCATTCACTCTCACATGCACATACATGCATCAGCATTCATCATTTATAGGGCATTCATTCTTCATTTCCTCTCACATTCACACACATGCATCAGCATTCATCATTTATACATTAATTCTTCATTCACTCTCACATTCACACACATGCATCAGCATTCATCATTTATAGGGAATTAATTCTTCATTTACTCTCACATTCACACACATGCATCAGCATTCATCATTTATAGGGCATTCATTCTTCATTCACTCTCACATTCACACACATGCATCAGCATTCATCACTTATAGGGCATCCATTCTTCATTTACTCTCACATTCACACACATGCATCAGCATTCATCATTTATACATTAATTCTTCATTCACTCGCACATGCACATACATGCATCAGCATTCATCATTTATAGGGCATTCATTCTTCATTTCCTCTCACATTCACACACATGCATCAGCATTCATCATTTATACATTAATTCTTCATTCACTCTCACATTCACACACATGCATCAGTATTCATCATTTATAGGGAATTAATTCTTCATTTACTCTCACATTCACACACATGCATCAGCATTCATCATTTATAGGGCATTCATTCTTCATTCACTCTCACATTCACACACATGCATCAGCATTCATCATTTATAGGGCATTCATTCTTCATTTACTCTCACATTCACGCGCATGCATCAGCATTCATCATCTATACATTCATTCTTCATTCACTCTCACATTCACATACATACATCAGCATTCATCATTTATAGGGCATTCATTCTTCATTTACTCTCACATTCACACACATGCATCAACATTCATCATTTATACATTAATTCTTCATTCATTCTCACATTCACATACATGCATCAGCATACATGATCTATAGGGCATTCATTCTTCATTTACTCACACATTCACACACATGCATCAGCATTCATCATTTATACATTCATTCTTCATTCACTCTCACATTCACACACATGCATCAGCATTCATCATTTGTACAACATTCATTCTGCATTCACTCTCACATTCACACACATGCATCAGCATTCATCATTTATACATTAATTCTTCATTCACTCTCACATTCACACACATGCATCAGCATTCATCATTTATACATTAATTCTTCATTCACTCTCACATTCACATACATGCATCAGCATACATGATCTATAGGGCATTCATTCTTCATTTACTCTCACATTCACACACATGCATCAGCATTCATCATTTTTACAACATTCATTCTGCATTCACTCTCACATTCACACACATGCATCAGCAGTCATCATGTATAGGGCATTCATTCTTCATTCACTCTCACATTCACACACATGCATCAGCATTCATCATTTAAAGGGCATTCATTCTTCATTTATTCTCACATTCACACACATGCATCAGCATTCATCATTTATACATTAATTCTTCATTCACTCTCACATTCACATACATGCATCAGCATTCATCATTTATAGGGCATTCATTCTTCATTTACTCTCACAAACACACACATGCATCAGCATTCATCATTTATACATTAATTCTTCATTCACTCTCACATTCACATACATGCATCAGCATTCATCATTTATAGGGCATGCATTCTTCATTTCCTCTCACATTCACACACATGCATCAGCATTCATCATTTATACATTAATTCTTCATTCACTCTCACATTCACACACATGCATCAGCATTCATCATTTATAGGGCATTCATTCTGTATTCACTCTCACATTCACACAAACGCATCAGCATTCATCATTTATAGGGCATTCATTCTTCATTTACTCTCACATTCACAAACATGCATCAGCATTCATCATTTATACATTCATTCTTCATTCACTCTCACATTCACATACATGCATCAGCATTCATCATTTATAGGGCATTCATTCTTCATTTACTCTCACATTCACACACATGCATCAGCATTCATCATTTATACATTAATTCTTCATTCACTCTCACATTCACACACATGCATCAGCATTCATCATTTATAGGGCACTCATTCTTCATTTATTCTCACATGCATCAGCATTCATCATTTATACATTCATTCTTCATTCACTCTCACATTCACATACATGCATCAGCATTCATCACTTATAGGGCATTCATTCTTCACTTACTCTCACATTCACACACATGCATCAGCATTCATCATTTATACATTAATTCTTCAATCACTCTCACATGCACATACATCCATCAGCATTCATCATTTATAGGGCATTCATTCTTCATTTCCTCTCACATTCACATACATGCATCAGCATTCATCATTTATAGGGCATTCATTCTTCATTCACTCTCACATTCACACACATGCATCAGCATTCATCACTTATAGGGCATCCATTCTTCATTTACTCTCACATTCACACACATGCATCAGCATTCATCATTTATACATTAATTCTTCATTCACTCGCACATGCACATACATGCATCAGCATTCATCATTTATAGGGCATTCATTCTTCATTTCCTCTCACATTCACACACATGCATCAGCATTCATCATTTATACATTAATTCTTCATTCACTCTCACATTCACACACATGCATCAGCATTCATCATTTATAGGGAATTAATTCTTCATTTACTCTCACATTCACACACATGCATCAGCATTCATCATTTATAGGGCATTAATTCTTCATTCACTCTCACATTCACACACATGCATCAGCATTCATCATTTATAGGGAATTAATTCTTCATTTACTCTCACATTCACACACATGCATCAGCATTCATCATTTATAGGGCATTCATTCTTCATTTACTCTCACATTCACGCACATGCATCAGCATTCATCATCTATACATTCATTCTTCATTCACTCTCACATTCACATACATGCATCAGCATACATGATTTATAGGGCATTCATTCTTCATTTACTCACACATTCACACACATGCATCAGCATTCATCATTTATACATTCATTCTTCATTCACTCTCACATTCACACACATGCATCAGCATTCATCATTTGTACAACATTCATTCTGCATTCACTCTCACATTCACACACATGCATCAGCATTCATCATTTATACATTAATTCTTCATTCACTCTCACATTCACACACATGCATCAGCATTCATCATTTTTACAACATTCATTCTGCATTCACTCTCACATTCACACACATGCATCAGCAGTCATCATGTATAGGGCATTCATTCTTCATTCACTCTCACATTCACACACATGCATCAGCATTCATCATTTAAAGGGCATTCATTCTTCATTTATTCTCACATTCACACACATGCATCAGCATTCATCATTTATACATTAATTCTTCATTCACTCTCACATTCACATACATGCATCAGCATTCATCATTTATAGGGCATGCATTCTTCATTTCCTCTCACATTCACACACATGCATCAGCATTCATCATTTATACATTAATTCTTCATTCACTCTCACATTCACACACATGCATCAGCATTCATCATTTATAGGGCATTCATTCTGTATTCACTCTCACATTCACACAAACGCATCAGCATTCATCATTTATAGGGCATTCATTCTTCATTTACTCTCACATTCACAAACATGCATCAGCATTCATCATTTATACATTCATTCTTCATTCACTCTCACATTCACATACATGCATCAGCATTCATCATTTATAGGGCATTCATTCTTCATTTACTCTCACATTCACGCACATGCATCAGCATTCATCATTTATACATTAATTCTTTATTCACTCTCACATTCACATACATGCATCAGCATTCATCATTTATAGGGCATTCATTCTTCATTTACTCTCACATTCACACACATTCAACAGCATTCATCATTTATAGGGCATTCATTCTTCATTCACTCTCACATTCACACGCATGCATCAGCATTCATCATTTATAGGGCATTCATTCTTCATTTACTCTCACATTCACACACATGCATCAGCATTTAACATTTATAGGGAATTAATTCTTCATTTACTCTCACATTCACACACATGCATCAGCATTCATCATTTATAGGGAATTCATTCTTCATTTACTCTCACATTCACAAACATGCATCAGAATTCATCATCTATACATTCATTCTTCATTCACTCTCACATTCACATACATACATCAGCATTCATCATTTATAGGGCATTCATTCTTCATTCACTCTCACATTCACACACATGCATCAGCATTCATCATTTATAGGCCATTCATTCTTCATTTAGTCTCACATTCACGCACATGCATCAGCATTCATCATCTATACATTCATTCTTCATTCAAACTCAGATTCACATACATACATCAGCATTCATCATTTATAGGGCATTCATTCTTCATTCACTCTCACATTCACACACATGCATCAGCATTCATCATTTATAGGGCATTCATTCTTCATTTGCTCTCACATTCACACACATGCATCAGCATTCATCATTTATACAGTAATTCTTCATTCACTCTCACATTCACACACGTGCATCAGCATTCATCATTTATAGGGCATTCATTCTTCATTTGCTCTCACATTCACACACATGCATCAGCATTCATCATTTATACATTAATTCTTCATTCACTCTCACATTCACATACATGCATCAGCATTCATCATTTATAGGGCATTCATTCTTCATTTACTCTCACATTCACACACATGCATCAGCATTCATCATTTATAGGACATTTATTCTTCATTCACTCTCACATTCACACACATGCATCAGCATTCATCATTTATAGGGCATTCATTCTTCATTTGCTCTCACATTCACACACATGCATCAGCATTCATCATTTATACATTAATTCTTCATTCACTCTCACATTCACACACATGCATCAGCATTCATCATTTATAGGGCATTCATTCTTCATTTACTCTCACATTCACACACATGCATCGGCATTCATCATTTATAGGACATTTATTCTTCATTCACTCTCACATTCACACACATGCATCAGCATTCATCATTTATAGGGCATTCATTCTTCATTTACTCTCACATTCACGCACATGCATCAGCATTCATCATCTATACATTCATTCTTCATTCACTCTCACATTCACATACATACATCAGCATTCATCATTTATAGGGCATTCATTCTTCATTTACTCTCACATTCACACACATGCATCAACATTCATCATTTATACATTAATTCTTCATTCACTCTCACATTCACATACATGCATCAGCATACATGATTTATAGGGCATTCATTCTTCATTTACACTCACATTCACACACATGCATCAGCATTCATCATTTATACATTAATTCTTCATTCACTCTCACATTCACACACGTGCATCAGCATTCATCATTTGTACAACATTCATTCTGCATTCACTCTCACATTCACACACATGCATCAGCATTCATCATGTATAGGGCATTCATTCTTCATTCACTCTCACATTCACACACATGCATCAGCATTCATCATTTATAGGGCATTCATTCTTCATTTACTCTCACATTCACACACATGCATCAGCATTCATCATTTATACATTCATTCTTCATTCACTCTCACATTCACATACATGCATCAGCATTCATCATTTATACATTAATTCTTCATTCACTCTCACATTCACATACATGCATCAGCATTCATCATTTATAGCGCATTCATTCTTCATTTCCTCTCACATTCACACACATGCATCAGCATTCATCATTTATACATTAATTCTTCATTCACTCTCACATTCACACACATGCATCAGCATTCATCATTTATAGGGCATTCATTCTGTATTCACTCTCACATTCACACAAACGCATGAGCATTCATCATTTATAGGGCATTCATTCTTCATTTACTCTCACATTCACAAACATGTATCAGCATTCATCATTTATACATTCATTCTTCATTCACTCTCACATTCACATACATGCATCAGCATTCATCATTTATAGGGCATTCATTCTTCATTTCCTCTCACATTCACACACATGCATCAGCATTCATCATTTATACATAAATTATTCATTCACTCTCACATTCACACACATGCATCAGCATTCATCATTTATAGGGCATTCATTCTGCATTCACTCTCACATTCACACAAATGCATCAGAATTCATCATTTATAGGGCATTCATTCTTCATTCACTCTCACATTCACACGCATGCATCAGCATTCATCATTCATAGGGCATTCATTCTTCATTTACTCTCACATTCACACACATGCATCAGCATTTAACATTTATAGGGCATTAATTCTTCATTTACTCTCACATTCACAAACATGCATCAGCATTCATCATTTATAGGGCATTCATTCTTCATTTACTCTCACATTCACACACATTCATCAGCATTCATCTTTTTTAGGGCATTCATTCTTCATTCACTCTCACATTCACACGCATGCATCAGCATTCATCATTCATAGGGCATTCATTCTTCATTTACTCTCACATTCACACACATGCATCAGCATTTAACATTTATAGGGCATTAATTCTTCATTTACTCTCACATTCACAAACATGCATCAGCATTCATCATTTACAGGGCATTCATTCTTCATTCACTCTCACATTCACACACATGCATCAGCATTCATCATTTATAGGGCATTCATTCTTCATTTACTTTCACATTCACGCACATGCATCAACATTCATCCTTTATACATTAATTCTTCATTCACTCTCACATTCACATACATACATCAGCATTCATCATTTATAGGGCATTCATTCTTCATTTACTCTCACATTCACACACATGCACCAACATTAATCTTTTATACATTAATTCTTCATTCACTCTCACTTTCGCACACATGCATCGGCATTAATCATTTATAGGGCATTCATTCTTCATTTACTCTCGCATTCACACACATGCATCAGCATTTATCATTTATACATTCATTCTTCATTCACTCTCACATTCACACACATGCATCAGCATTCATCATTTATAGGGAATTCATTCTTCATTTACTCTCACATTCACACACATGCATCAGCATTCACCATTTATAGGGCATTCATTCTTCATTCACTCTCACATTCACATACTTGAATCAGCATTCATCATTTATACAACATTCATTCTTCATTCACGCTCACATTCACATACATGCATCAGCATTCATCATTTATAGGGCATTCATTCTTCATTTACTCTCACATTCACACACACGCATCAGCATTCATCATTTATAGGGCATTCATTCTTCATTTCCTCTCACATTCACACACATGCATCAGCATTCATCAGTTATACAACATTCATTCTGCATTTACTCTCACATTCACACACATGCATCAGCATTCATCATTTATACATTAATTCTTCATTCACTCTCACATTCACATACATGCATCTGCATTCATCATTTATACAACAATCATTATGCATTCACCCTCACTTTCACACCCACGCATCAGCATTCATCATTTATAGGGCATTCATTCTTCATTCACTCTCATATTCACACACACGCATCAACATTCATCATTTATAGGGCATTCATTCTTCATTTACTCTCATATTCAGACACATGCATCAGCATTCATCATTTATACATTATTTCTTCATTCACTCTCACATTCACACACATGCATCAGCATTCATCATTCATAGGGCATTCATTCTTCATTTACTCTCACTTTCACACACACGCATCAGCATTCGTCATTTATAGGGCATTCATTATTCATTTCCTCTCACATTCACACTCATGCATCAGCATTCATCATTTATAGGGCATTCATTCTTCATTCACTCTCATATTCACACACACGCATCAGCATTCATCATTTATAGGGCATTCATTCTTCATTTACTCTCATATTCAGACACATGCATCAGCATTCATCATTTATACATTATTTCTTCATTCACTCTCACATTCACACACATGCATCAGCATTCATCATTTATAGGGCATTCATTCTTCATTTACTCTCACTTTCACACACACGCATCAGCATTCATCATTTATAGGGCATTCATTATTCATTTCCTCTCACATTCACACACATGCATCAGCATTCATCATGTATTCATTAATTCTTCATTCACTCTCACATTCACACACATGCATCAACATTCATCATTTATAGGGCATTCATTCTTAATTCCCTCTCACATTCACACACATGCATCAGCATTCATCATTTATAAAGCATTCATTCTTAATTCCCTCTCACATTCACACACATGCATCAGCATTCATCATTTATAAAGCAATCATTCTTCATTTCCTCTCACATTCACACACATGCATCAGCATTCATCATTTATACCTTAATTCTCCATTCACTCTCACATTCACACACATGCATCAGCATTCATCATTTATAGGACATTCATTCTTAATTCCCTCTCACATTCACACACATGCATCAGCATTCATCATTTATACATTAATTCTTCATTCACTCTCACATTCACTTGCATGCATCAGCATTCATCATTTATAGGGCATTCATTCTTCATTTACTCTCACATTCACATACATGCATCAGCATTAATCATTTATAGGGCATTCATTCTTCATTTAGTCTCACATTCACACATGTGCATCAGCATTCATCATTTATACATTAATTCTTCATTCACTCTCACATTCACATACATGCATCAGCATTCATCATTTATAGGGCATTCATTATTCATTTACTCTCACATTCAGACACATGCATCAGCATTACTCATTTATACATTAATTCTTCATTTACTCTCATATTCACATACATGCATCAGCATTCATCATTTATCAGGCATTCATTATTAATTTACTCTCACATCATATACATGCATCAGCATTCATCATTTATACAACATTCATTCTGCATTCACTCTCACATTCACACACATGCATCAGCATTCATCATTTATAGGACATTCATTCTTAATTCCCTCTCACATTCACACACATGCATCAGAATTCATCATTTATACATTAATTCTTCATTCACTCTCACATTCACTTGCATGCATCAGCATTCATCATTTATAGGGCATTTATTCTTCATTTACTCTCACATTCACATACATGCATCAGCATTCATCATTTATAGGGCATTCATTCTTCATTTACTCTCACATTCACACACGTGCATCAGCATTCATCATTTATACATTAATTCTTCATTCACTCTCACATTCACATACATGCATCAGCATTCATCATTTATAGGGCATTCATTCTTCATTTACTCTCACATTCACACACATGCATCAGCATTAATCATTTATACATTAATTCTTCATTTACTCTCACATTCACATACATGCATCAGCATTCATCATTTATCAGGCATTCATTATTAATTCACTCTCACATCATATACATGCATCAGCATTCATCATTTATACAACATTCATTCTGCATTCACTCTCACATTCACACACACGCATCAGCATTCATCATTTATAGGGCATTCATTCTTTATTTACTCTCACATTCAGGCACATGCATTAGCATTCATCATTTATACATTAATTCTTCATTCACTCTCACATTCACACACATGGATCAGCATTCATCATTTATACAACATTCATTCTTCATTCCCTCTCACATTCACACACACGCATCAGCATTCATCATTTATAGGGCATTCATTCTGCATTCACTCTCACATTCACACACATGCATCAGCATTCATCATTTATAGGGCATTCATTCTGTATTCACTCTCACATTCAGACACACACGCATCAGCATTCACCATTTATAGGGCATTCTTTCTTCATTCATTCTCACATTCACACACATCCATCAGCATTCATAATTTATACAGCATTCATTCTTCATTTCCTCTCACATTCACACACATGCATCAGCATTCATAATTTATACAGCATTCATTCTTCATTTCCTCTCACATTCACACACATGCATGAGCATTCATCATTTATACATTAATTCTTCATTCACTCTCACATTCACACACATGCATCAGCAGTCATCATTTATAGGGCATTCATTCTTCATGTACTATCACATTCACACACATGCATCAGCATTCATCATTTATGCATTAATTCTTCATTCACTCTCACATTCACACACATGCATCATCATTCATCATTTATACAGCAATCATTCTTCATTTCCTCTCACATTTACACACGTGCATCAGCATTCATAATTTATACATTAATTCTTCATTCACTCTCACATTCACACACATGCATCAACATTCATCATTTATAGGGCATTCATTCTTCATTTCCTCTCATATTCACACACATGCATCAGCATTCATCATTTATACATTAATTCTTCATTCACTCTCACATTCACATACATGCATCAGCATTCATCATTTATAGGGCATTCATTCTTCATTTCCTCTCACATTCATACACATGCATCAGCATTCATCATTTATACATTAATTATTTATTCACTCTCACATTCACACACATGCATCAGCATTCATCATTTATAGGGCATTCATTCTTCATTTACTCTCACATTCACACACACGCTTCAGCATTCATCATTTATAGGGCATTCATTCTTCATTTACGCTCACATTCACACACACACATCAGCATTCATCATTTATACATTAATTCTTCATTCACTCTCACATTCACATACTTGAATCAGCATTCATCATTTATAGGGCATTCATTCTTCATTTACTCTCACATTCACACACACGCATCAGCATTCATCATTTATAGGGCATTCATTCTTCATTTCCTCTCACATTCACACACATGCATCAGCATTCATCATGTATACATTAATTTTTCATTCACTCTCACATTCACAAACGTCCATCAGCATGCATCATTTATACATTAATTCTTCATTCACTCTCACATTCACGCACACGCATCATCATTCATCATTTATAGGGCATTCATTCTGCATTCACTCTCACATTCACACACATGCATCAGCATTCATCATTTATAAAGCATTCATTCTTCATTTCCTCTCACATTCACACACATGCATCAGCATTCATCATTTATACCTTAATTCTCCATTCACTCTCACATTCACACACATGCATCAGCATTCATCATTTATAGGGCATTCATTCTTAATTTCCTCTCACATTCACACACATGCCTCAGCATTCGTCATTTATACATTAATTCTTCATTCACTCTCACATTCACATACATGCATCAGCATTCATCATTCATAGGGCATTCATTCTTCATTTACTCTCACATTCACACACATGCATCAGCATTCATCATTTATACATTAATTCTTCATTCACTCTCACATTCACATACATGCATCAGCATTCATCATTTATAGGGCATTCATTCTTCATTTACTCTCACATTCACACACATGCATCAGCATTAATCATTTATACATTAATTATTCATTTCCTCTCACATTCACACACATGCATCAGCATTCATCATGTATACATTAATTCTTCATTCACTCTCACATTCACACACGTTTATCAGCATTCATCATTTATACGGCATTCATTCTTCATTTACTTTCACATTCACACACATGCATCAGCATTCATCATTTATAAAGCATTTATTCTTCATTTCCTCTCCATTCACACACATGTATCAGCATTCATCATTTATACCTTAATTCTCCATTCACTCTCACATTCACACACATGCATCAGCATTCATCATTTATATGGCATTCATTTTTAATTTCCTCTCACATTCACACACATGCATCAGCATTCATCATTTATACATTAATTCTTCATTCACTCTCACATTCACATACATGCATCAGCATTCATCATTTATAGGGCATTCATTCTTCATTTACTCTCACATTCACATACATGCACCAGGATTCATCATCCATAGGGCATTCATTCTTCATTTACTCTCACATTAACACACATGCACCAGCATTCATCATTTATACATTAATTCTTCATTCACTCTCACGTTCACATACATGCATCAGCATTCATCATTTATAGGGCATTCATTCTTCATTTACTCTCACATTCACACACATGCATCAGCATTAATCATTTATACATTAATTCTTCATTTACTCTCACATTCACATACATGCATCGGCATTCATCATTCATAGGGCATTCATTCTTCATTTACTCTCACATTCACACACATGCATCAGCATTCATCATTTATACATTAATTCTTCATTCACTCTCACATTCACATACATGCATCAGCATTCATCATTTATAGGGCATTCATTCTTCATTTACTCTCACATTCACACACATGCATCAGCATTAATCATTTATACATTAATTCTTCATTTACTCTCACATTCACATACATGCATCAGCATTCATCATTTATAGGGCATTCATTATTCATTTACTCTCACATTCATGTACATGCATCAGCATTCATCATTTATACAGCATTCATTCTGTATTCACTCTCACATTCACACACATGCATCAGCATTCATCATTTATACAACATTCATTCTTCATTCCCTATCACATTCACACACACGCATCAGCATTCATCATTTATAGGGCATTCATTCTGCATTCACTCTCACATTCACACACATGCATCAGCATTCATCATTTATACAACATTAATTCTTCATTCCCTCTCACATTCACACACACGCATCAGCATTCATCATTTATAGGGCATTCATTCTGCATTCACTCTGACATTCACACACACACACACACATCAGCATTCATCATTTATAGGGCATTCTTTCTTCATTCACTCTCACATTCACACACATCCATCAGCATTCATAATTCATACAGAATTCATTCTTCATTTCCTCTCACATGCACACACATGCATCAGCATTCATCATTTATAAAGCATTCATTCTTCATTTCCTCTCACATTCACACACATGCATCAGCATTCATCATTTATAGGGCATTCTTTATTCATTCACTCTCACATTCACACACATCCATCAGCATTCATAATTTATACAGCATTCAGTCTTCATTTCCTCTCACATTCACACACATGCATCAGCATTCATCATTTATACATGAATTCTTCATTCACTCTCACATTCACACACATGCATCAGCAGTCATCATTTATAGTGCATTCATTCTTCATGTACTATCACATTCACACACATGCATCAGCATTCATCATTTATGCATTAATTCTTCATTCACTCTCACATTCACACACATGCATCATCATTCATCATTTATACAGCAATCATTCTTCATTTCCTCTCACATTTACACAGGTGCATCAGCATTCATAATTTATACATTAATTCTTCATTCACTCTCACATTCACACACATGCATCAACATTCATCATTTATAGGGCATTCATTCTTCATTTCCTCTCACATTCACACACATGCATCAGCATTCATCATTTATACATTAATTCTTCATTCACTCTCACATTCACATACATGCATCAGCATTCATCATTTATAGGGCATTCATTCTTCATTTCCTCTCACATTCATACACATGCATCAGCATTCATCATTTATACATTAATTATTTATTCACTCTCACATTCACACACATGCATCAGCATTCATCATTTATAGGGCATTCATTCTTCATTTACTCTCACATTCACACACACGCTTCAGCATTCATCATTTATAGGGCATTCATTCTTCATTTACGCTCACATTCACAAACACACATCAGCATTCATCATTTATACATTAATTCTTCATTCACTCTCACATTCACATACTTGAATCAGCATTCATCATTTATAGGGCATTCATTCTTCATTTACTCTCACATTCACACACACGCATCAGCATTCATCATTTATAGGGCATTCATTCTTCATTTCCTCTCACATTCACACACATGCATCAGCATTCATCATGTATACATTAATTTTTCATTCACTCTCACATTCACAAACGTCCATCAGCATGCATCATTTATACATTAATTCTTCATTCACTCTCACATTCACGCACACGCATCATCATTCATCATTTATAGGGCATTCATTCTGCATTCACTCTCACATTCACACACATGCATCAGCATTCATCATTTATAAAGCATTCATTCTTCATTTCCTCTCACATTCACACACATGCATCAGCATTCATCATTTATACATTAATTCTTCATTCACTCTCACATTCACGCACACGCATCATCATTCATCATTCATAGGGCATTCATTCTTCATTTACTCTCACATTCACATACATGCATCAGCATTCATCATTCACAGGGCATTCATTCTTCATTTACTCTCACATTCACACACATGCATCAGCATTCATCATTTATACATTAATTCTTCATTCACTCTCACATTCACATACATGCATCAGCATTCATCATTTATAGGGCATTCATTCTTCATTTACTCTCACATTCACACACATGCATCAGCATTAATCATTTATACATTAATTATTCATTTACTCTCACATTCACATACATGCATCAGCATTCATCATTTATAGGGCATTCGTTATTCATTTCCTCTCACATTCACACACATGCATCAGCATTCATCATGTATACATTAATTCTTCATTCACTCTCACATTCACACACGTTTATCAGCATTCATCATTTATACGGCATTCATTCTTCATTTACTTTCACATTCACACACATGCATCAGCATTCATCATTTATAAAGCATTCATTCTTCATTTCCTCTCCATTCACACACATGTATCAGCATTAATCATTTATACCTTAATTCTCCATTCACTCTCACATTCACACACATGCATCAGCATTCATCATTTATATGGCATTCATTTTTAATTTCCTCTCACATTCACACACATGCATCAGCATTCATCATTTATACATTAATTCTTCATTCACTCTCACATTCACATACATGCATCAGCATTCATCATTTATAGGGCATTCATTCTTCATTTACTCTCACATTCACATACATGCACCAGCATTCATCATCCATAGGGCATTCATTCTTCATTTACTCTCACATTAACACACATGCACCAGCATTCATCATTTATACATTAATTCTTCATTCACTCTCACGTTCACATACATGCATCAGCATTCATCATTTATAAGGCATTCATTCTTCATTTACTCTCACATTCACACACATGCATCATCATTAATCATTTATACATTAATTCTTCATTTACTCTCACATTCACATACATGCATCAGCATTCATCATTCATAGGGCATTCATTCTTCATTTACTCTCACATTCACACACATGCATCAGCATTCATCATTTATACATTAATTCTTCATTCACTCTCACATTCACATACATGCATCAGCATTCATCATTTATAGGGCATTCATTCTTCATTTACTCTCACATTCACACACATGCATCAGCATTAATCATTTATACATATATTCTTCATTTACTCTCACATTCACATACATGCATCAGCATTCATCATTTATAGGGCATTCATTATTCATTTACTCTCACATTCATGTACATGCATCAGCATTCATCATTTATACAGCATTCATTCTGTATTCACTCTCACATTCACACACATGCATCAGCATTCATCATTTATACAACATTCATTCTTCATTCCCTCTCACATTTACACACACGCATCAGCATTCATCATTTATAGGGCATTCATTCTGCATTCACTCTCACATTCACACACATGCATCAGCATTCATCATTTATACAACATTAATTCTTCATTCCCTCTCACATCCACACACACGCATCAGCATTCATCATTTATAGGGCATTCATTCTGCATTCACTCTGACATTCACACACACACACACATCAGCATTCATCATTTATAGGGCATTCTTTCTTCATTCACTCTCACATTCACACACATCCATCAGCATTCATAATTTATACAGAATTCATTCTTCATTTCCTCTCACATGCACACACATGCATCAGCATTCATCATTTATAGGGCATTCATTCTTCATTTACTCTCACATTCACATACATGCATCAGCAATCATCATTTATACAACATTCATTCTGCATTCACTCTCACATTCACACACACGCATCAGCATTCATCATTTATAGGGCATTCATTCTTCATTTACACTCACATTCACACACATGCATCAGCATTCATCATTTATACATTAATTCTTCATTCACTCTCACATTCACGCACACGCATCATCATTCATCATTTATAGGGCATTCATTATGCATTCACTCTCTCATTCACACACATGCATCAGCATTCATCATCTATACAACATTCATTCTTCATTCCCTCTCACATTCACACACACTAATCAGCATTCATCATTTATAGGGCATTCATTCTGTATTCACTCTCACATTCACACACATGCATCAGCATTCATCATTTATACATTAATTCTTCATTCACTCTCGCATTCACACACATGCATCAGCATTCATCATTTATACATTAATTCTTCATTCACTCTCACATTCACACACATGCATCAGCATTCATCATTTATACAACATTCATTCTGCATTCACTCTCACATTCACACACACGCATCAGCTTTCATCATGTATAGGGCATTCATTCTTCATTCACTCTCACATTCACACACATGCATCAGCATTCATCATTTATAGGCCATTCATTCTTCATGTACTCTCACATTCACACACATGCATCAGCATTCATCATTTATACATTCATTCTTCATTCACTCTCACATTCACACACATGCATCAGCATTCATCATTTATAGGACATTCATTCTTAATTCCCTCTCACATTCACACACATGCATCAGCATTCATCATTTATACATTAATTCTTCATTCACTCTCACATTCACTTGCATGCATCAGCATTCATCATTTATAGGGCATTCATTCTTCATTTACTCTCACATTCACATACATGCATCAGCATTCATCATTTATAGGGCATTCATTCTTCATTTACTCTCACATTCACACACGTGCATCAGCATTCATCATTTATACATTAATTCTTCATTCAATCTCACATTCACATACATGCATCAGCATTCATCATTTATAGGGCATTCATTCTTCATTTACTCTCACATTCACACACATGCATTAGCATTAATCATTTATACATTAATTCTTCATTTACTCTCACATTCACATACATGCATCAGCATTCATCATTTATCAGGCATTCATTATTAATTCACTCTCACATCATATACATGCATCAGCATTCATCATTTATACAACATTCATTCTGCATTCACTCTCACATTCACACACACGCATCAGCATTCATCGTTTATAGGGCATTCAATCTTTATTTACTCTCACATTCAGGCACATGCATCAGCATTCATCATTTATACATTAATTCTTCATTCACTCTCACATTCACACACATGGATCAGCATTCATCATTTATACAACATTCATTCTTCATTCCCTCTCACATTCACACACACGCATCAGCATTCATCATTTATAGGGCATTCATTCTGCATTCACTCTCACATTCACACACATGCATCAGCATTCATCATTTATAGGGCATTCATTCTGTATTCACTCTCACATTCAGACACACACGCATCAGCATTCACCATTTATAGGGCATTCTTTCTTCATTTCCTCTCACATTCACACACATGCATCAGCATTCATCATTTATACATTAATTCTTCATTCACTCTCACATGCACACACATGCATCAGCATTCATCATTTATACAGCAATCATTCTTCATTTCTTCTCACATTCACACACGTGCATCAGCATTCATAATTTATACATTAATTCTTCATTCACTCTCACAATCACACACATGCATCAGCATTCATCATTTATAGGGCATTCATTCTTCATTTCCTCTCACATTCACACACATGCATCAGCAATAATCATTTATAGGGCATTCATTCTTCAGTTCCTCTTACATTCACACACATGCATCAGCATTCATCATTTATACATTAATTCTTCATTCACTCTCACATTCATACATGCATCAGCATTCATCATTTATAGGGCATTCATTGTTCATTTCCTCTCACATTCATACACATGCATCAGCATTCATCATTTATACATTAATTATTTATTCACTCTCACATTCACACACATGCATCAGCATTCATCATTTATAGGGCATTCATTCTTCATTTACTCTCACATTCACACACACACATCAGCATTCATCATTTATAGGGCATTCATTCTTCATTTACTCTCACATTCACACACACACACATCAGCATTCATCATTTATACATTAATTCTTCATTCACTCTCACATTCACATACTTGAATCAGCATTCATCATTTATACAACATTCATTCTTCATTCACTCTCACATTCACATACATGCATCAGTATTCAACATTTATAGGGCATTCATTCTTAATTTACTCTCACATTCACACACACACACATCAGCATTCATCATTTATAGGGCATTCATTCTTCATTTCCTCTCACATTCACACACATGCATCAGCATTCATCATTTATACATTAATTCTTCATTCACTCTCACATTCACATACATGCATCAGCATTCATCATTTATAGGGCATTCATTCTTCATTTACTCTCACATTCACACACATACATCAACATTAATCATTTATACATTCATTATTCATTTACTCTCACATTCATATACATGCATCAGAATTCATCATTTATACAACATTCATTCTTCATTCCCTCTCACATTCACATACATGCATCAGCATTCATCATTCATAGGGCATTCATTCTTCATTTCCTCTCACATTCACACACATGCATCAGCATTCATCATGTATACATTAATTCTTCATTCACTCTCACATTCACACACGTCCATCAGCATTCATCATTTATACGGCATTCATTCTTCATTTACTCTCACATTCACACACATGCATCAGCATTCATCATTTATAAAGCATTCATTCTTCATTTTCTCTCACATTCACACACATGCATCAGCATTCATCATTTATAGGGCATTCTTTCTTCATTCATTCTCACATTCACACACATCCATCAGCATTCATAATTTATACAACATTCATTCTTCATTTCCTCTCACATTCACACACATGCATCAGCATTTATCATTTATACATTAATTCTTCATTCACTCTCACATTCACACACATGCATCAGCATTCATCATTTATAGGGCATTCATTCTTCATGTACTCTCACATTCACACACATGCATCAGCATTCATCATTTATGCATTAATTCTTCATTCACTCTCACATACACACACATGCATCAGCATTCATCATTTATACAGCAATCATTCTTCATTTCCTCTCACATTTACACACGTGCATCAGCATTCATAATTTATACATTAATTCTTCATTCACTCTCACATTCACACACATGCATCAACATTCATCATTTATACATTAATTCTTCATTCACTCTCACATTCACATACATGCATCAGCATTCATCATTTATAGGGCATTCATTCTTCATTTCCTCTCACATTCATACACATGCATCAGCATTCATCATTTATACATTAATTATTTATTCACTCTCACATTCACACACATGCATCAGCATTCATCATTTATAGGGCATTCATTCTTCATTTACTCTCACATTCACACACACGCTTCAGCATTCATCATTTATAGGGCATTCATTCTTCATTTACGCTCACATTCACACACACACATCAGCATTCATCATTTATACATTAATTCTTCATTCACTCTCACATTCACATACTTGAATCAACATTCATCATTTATACAACATTCATTCTTCATTCACTCTCACATTCACATACATGCATCAGTATTCATCATTTATAGGGCATTCATTCTTCATTTACTCTCACATTCACACACACGCATCAGCATTCATCATTTATAGGGCATTCATTCTTCATTTCCTCTCACATTCACACACATGCATCAGCATTCATCATGTATACATTAATTTTTCATTCACTCTCACATTCACAAACGTCCATCAGCATGCATCATTTATACATTAATTCTTCATTCACTCTCACATTCACGCACACGCATCATCATTCATCATTTATACGGCATTCATTCTGCATTCACTCTCACATTCACACACATGCATCAGCATTCATCATTTATAAAGCATTCATTCTTCATTTCCTCTCACATTCACACACATGCATCAGCATTCATCATTTATACATTAATTCTCCATTCACTCTCACATTCACACACATGCATCAGCATTCATCATTTATAGGGCATTCATTCTTAATTTCCTCTCACATTCACACACATGCCTCAGCATTCGTCATTTATACATTCATTCTTCATTCACTCTCACATTCAAATACATGCATCAGCATTCATCATTCATAGGGCATTCATTCTTCATTTACTCTCACATTCACATACATGCATCAGCATTAATCATTCATAGGGCATTCATTCTTCATTTACTCTCACATTCACACACATGCATCAGCATTCATCATTTATACATTAATTCTTCATTCACTCTCACATTCACATACATGCATCAGCATTCATCATTTATAGGGCATTCATTCTTCATTTACTCTCACATTCACACACATGCATCAGCATTAATCATTTATACATTAATTATTCATTTACTCTCACATTCACATACATGCATCAGCATTCATCCTTTATAGGGCATTTGTTATTCATTTCCTCTCACATTCATATACATGCATCAGCATTCATCATTTATACAACATTCATTCTTCATTCCCTCTCACATTCACATACATGCATCAGCATTCATCATTCATAGGGCATTAATTCTTCATTTCCTCTCACATTCACACACATGCATCAGCATTCATCATGTATACATTAATTCTTCATTCACTCTCACATATACACACATGCATCAGCATTCATCATTTATACATTAATTCTCCATTCACTCTCACATTCACACACATGCATCAGCATTCATCATTTATAGGGCATTCATTCTTAATTCCCTCTCACATTCACACACATGCCTCAGCATTCGTCATTTATACATTAATTCTTCATTCACTCTCACATTCAAATACATGCATCAGCATTCATCATTCATAGGGCATTCATTCTTCATTTACTCTCACATTCACATACATGCATCAGCATTAATCATTCATAGGGCATTCATTCTTCATTTACTCTCACATTCACACACATGCATCAGCATTCATCATTTATACATTAATTCTTCATTCACTCTCACATTCACATACATGCATCAGCATTCATCATTTATAGGGCATTCATTCTTCATTTACTCTCACATTCACACACATGCATCAGCATTAATCATTTATACATTAATTATTCATTTACTCTCACATTCACATACATGCATCAGCATTCATCATTTATAGGGCATTTGTTATTCATTTACTCTCACATTCATATACATGCATCAGCATTCATCATTTATACAACATTCATTCTTCATTCCCTCTCACATTCACATACATGCATCAGCATTCATCATTCATAGGGCATTAATTCTTCATTTCCTCTCACATTCACACACGTCCATCAGCATTCACCATTTATACGGCATTCATTCTTCATTTACTTTCACATTCACACACATGCATCAGCATTCATCATTTATAAAGCATTCATTTTTAATTTCCTCTCACATATACACACATGCATCAGCATTCATCATTTATACATTAATTCTCCATTCACTCTCACATTCACATACATGCATCAGCATTCATGATTTATAGGGCATTCATTCTTCATTTACTCTCACATTCACATACATGCATCAGCATTCATCATTCATAGGGCATTCATTCTTCATTTACTCTCACATTAACACACATGCACCAGCATTCATCATTTATACATTAATTCTTTATTCACTCTCACGTTCACATACATGCATCAGCATTCATCATTTGTAGGGCATTCATTCTTCATTTACTCTCACATTCACACACATGCATCAGCATTAATCATTTATACATTAATTCTTCATTTACTCTCACATTCACATACATGCATCAGCATTCATCATTCTTAGGGCATTCATGCTTCATTTACTCTCACATTCACACACATGCATCAGCATTCATCATTTATACATTAATTCTTCATTCACTCTCACATTCACATACATGCATCAGCATTCATCATTTATAGGGCATTCATTCTTCATTTACTCTCACATTCACACACATGCATCAGCATTAATCATTTATACATTAATTCTTCATTTACTCTCACATTCACATACATGCATCAGCATTCATCATTTAAAGGGCATTCATTATTCATTTACTCTCACATTCATATACATGCATCAGCATTCATCATTTATACAGCATTCATTCTGTATTCACTCTCACATTCACACACATGCATCAGCATTTATCATTTATACAACATTCATTCTTCATTCCCTCTCACATTCACACACACGCATCAGCATTCATCATTTATAGGCCATTCATTCTGCATTCACTCTCACATTCACACACATGCATCAGCATTCATCATTTATACAACATTAATTCTTCATTCCCTCTCACATTCACACACATGCATCAGCATTCATCATTTATAGGGCATTCATTCTGCATTCACTCTGACATTCACACACACACACACATCAGCATTCATCATTTATAGGGCATTCTTTCTTCATTCACTCTCACATTCACACACATCCATCAGCATTCATAATTTATACAGAATTCATTCTTCATTTCCTCTCACATGCACACACATGCATCAGCATTCATCATTTATAGGGCATTCATTCTTCATTTACTCTCACATTCACATACATGCATCAGTATTCATCATTTATAGGGCATTCATTCTTCATTCACTCTCACAATCACATACATGCATCAGTATTCATCATTTATAGGGCATTCATTCTTCATTTACTCTCACATTCACACACACGCATCAGCATTCATCATTTATAGGGCATTCATTCTTCATTTCCTCTCACATTCACACACATGCATCAGCATTCATCATGTATACATTAATTTTTCATTCACTCTCACATTCACAAACCTCCATCAGCATGCATCATTTATACATTAATTCTTCATTCACTCTCACATTCACGCACACGCATCATCATTCATCATTTATAGGGCATTCATTCTGCATTCACTCTCACATTCACACACATGCATCAGCATTCATAATTTATAAAGCATTCATTCTTCATTTCCTCTCACATTCACACACATGCATCAGCATTCATCATTTATACCTTAATTCTCCATTCACTCTCACATTCACACACATGCATCAGCATTCATCATTTATAGGGCATTCATTCTTAATTTCCTCTCACATTCACACACATGCCTCAGCATTCATCATTTATACATGAATTCTTCATTCACTCTCACATTCACATACATGCATCAGCATTCATCATTCATAGGGCATTCGTTCTTCATTTACTCTCACATTCACATACATGCATCAGCATTCATCATTCATAGGGCATTCATTCTTCATTTACTCTCACATTCACACACATACATCAGCATTCATCATTTATACATTAATTCTTCATTCACTCTCACATTCACATACATGCATCAGCATTCATCATTTATAGGGCATTCATTCTTCATTTACTCTCACATTCACATACATGCATCAGCATTAATCATGTATACATTAATTATTCATTTACTCTCACATTCACATACATGCATCAGCATGCATCATTTATACATTAATTCTTCATTCACTCTCACATTCACGCACACGCATCATCATTCATCATTTATACAACATTAATTCTTCATTCCCTCTCACATTCACACACATGCATCAGCATTCATCATTTATAGGGCATTCATTCTGCATTCACTCTGACATTCACACACACACACACATCAGCATTCATCATTTATAGGGCATTCTTTCTTCATTCACTCTCACATTCACACACATCCATCAGCATTCATAATTTATACAGAATTCATTCTTCATTTCCTCTCACATGCACACACATGCATCAGCATTCATCATTTATAGGGCATTCATTCTTCATTTACTCTCACATTCACATACATTCATCAGTATTCATCATTTATAGGGCATTCATTCTTCATTCACTCTCACATTCACATACATGCATCAGTATTCATCATTTATAGGGCATTCATTCTTCATTTACTCTCACATTCACACACACGCATCAGCATTCATCATTTATAGGGCATTCATTCTTCATTTCCTCTCACATTCACACACATGCATCAGCATTCATCATGTATACATTAATTTTTCATTCACTCTCACATTCACAAACCTCCATCAGCATGCATCATTTATACATTAATTCTTCATTCACTCTCACATTCACGCACACGCATCATCATTCATCATTTATAGGGCATTCATTCTGCATTCACTCTCACATTCACACACATGCATCAGCATTCATCATTTATAAAGCATTCATTCTTCATTTCCTCTCACATTCACACACATGCATCAGCATTCATCATTTATACCTTAATTCTCCATTCACTCTCACATTCACACACATGCATCAGCATTCATCATTTATAGGGCATTCATTCTTAATTTCCTCTCACATTCACGCACATGCCTCAGCATTCGTCATTTATACATGAATTCTTCATTTACTCTCACATTCACATACATGCATCAGCATTCATCATTCATAGGGCATTCATTCTTCATTTACTCTCACATTCACAAACATACATCAGCATTCATCATTTATACATTAATTCTTCATTCACTCTCACATTCACATACATGCATCAGCATTCATCATTTATAGGGCATTCATTCTTCATTTACTCTCACATTCACATACATGCATCAGCATTAATCATGTATACATTAATTATTCATTTACTCTCACATTCACATACATGCATCAGCATTCATCATTTATACAACATTCATTCTTCATTCCCTCTCACATTCACACACACGCATCAGCATTCATCATTTTATAGGCCATTCATTCTGCATTCACTCTCACATTCACACACATGCATCAGCATTCATCATTTATACAACATTAATTCTTCATTCCCTCTCACATTCACACACATGCATCAGCATTCATCATTTATAGGGCATTCATTTTTAATTTCCTCTCACATTCACACACATGCATAAGCATTCATCATTTATACATTAATTCTTCATTCACTCTCACATTCACATACATGCATCAGCATTCATCATTTATAGGGCATTCATTCTTCATTTACTCTCACATTCACATACATGCATCAGCATTCATCATTCATAGGGCATTCATTCTTCATTTACTCTCACATTAATACACATGCACCAGCATTCATCATTTATAGGGCATTCATTCTTCATTTACTCTCACATTCACACACATGCATCAGCATTAATCATTTATACATTAATTCTTCATTTACTCTCACATTCACATACATGCATCAGCATTCATCATTCATAGGGCATTCATTCTTCATTTACTCTCACATTCACACACATGCATCAGCATTCATCATTTATACATTAATTCTTCATTCACTCTCACATTCACATAGATGCATCAGCATTCATCATTTATAGGGCATTCATTCTTCATTTACTCTCACATTCACATACATGCATCAGCATTCATCATTCATAGGGCATTCATTCTTCATTTACTCTCACATTCACACACATGCATCAGCATTCATCATTTATACATTAATTCTTCATTCACTCTCACATTCACATAGATGCATCAGCATTCATCATTTATAGGGCATTCATTCTTCATTTACTCTCACATTCACACACATGCATCAGCATTAATCATTTATACATTAATTCTTCATTTACTCTCACATTCACATACATGCATCAGCATTCATCATTTATAGGGCATTCATTATTCATTTACTCTCACATTCATATACATGCATCAGCATTCATCATTTATACAGCATTCATTCTGTATTCACTCTCACATTCACACACATGCATCAGCATTCATCATTTATACAACATTCATTCTTCATTCCCTCTCACATTCACACACACGCATCAGCATTCATCATTTATAGGCCATTCATTCTGCATTCACTCTCACATTCACACACATGCATCAGCATTCATCATTTATACAACATTAATTCTTCATTCCCTCTCACATTCACACACATGCATCAGCATTCATCATTTATAGGGCATTCATTCTGCATTCACTGTGACATTCACACACACACACACATCAGCATTCATCATTTATAGGGCATTCTTTCTTCATTCACTCTCACATTCACACACATCCATCAGCATTCATAATTTATACAGAATTCATTCTTCATTTCCTCTCACATGCACACACATGCATCAGCATTCATCATTTATAGGGCATTCATTCTTCATTTCCTCTCACATTCACATACATGCATCAGTATTCATCATTTATAGGACATTCATTCTTCATTCACTCTCACATTCACATACATGCATCAGTATTCATCATTTATAGGGCATTCATTCTTCATTTACTCTCACATTCACACACACACATCAGCATTCATCATTTATAGGGCATTCATTCTTCATTTCCTCTCACATTCACACACATGCATCAGCATTCATCATGTATACATTAATTTTTCATTCACTCTCACATTCACAAACCTCCATCAGCATGCATCATTTATACATTAATTCTTCATTCACTCTCACATTCAAGCACACGCATCATCATTCATCATTTATAGGGCATTCATTCTGCATTCACTCTCACATTCACACACATGCATCAGCATTCATCATTTATAAAGCATTCATTCTTCATTTCCTCTCACATTCACACACATGCATCAGCATTCATCATTTATACCTTAATTCTCCATTCACTCTCACATTCACACACATGCATCAGCATTCATCATTTATAGGGGATTCATTCTTAATTTCCTCTCACATTCACACACATGCCTCAGCATTCGTCATTTATACATTAATTCTTCATTCACTCTCACATTCACATACATGCATCAGCATTCATCATTCATAGGGCATTCGTTCTTCATTTACTCTCACATTCACATACATGCATCAGCATTCATCATTCATAGGGCATTCATTCTTCATTACTCTCACATTCACACACATACATCAGCATTCATCATTTATACATTAATTATTCATTTACTCTCACATTCACATACATGCATCAGCATTCATCATTTATAGGGCATTCGTTATTCATTTACTCTCACATTCATATACATGCATCAGCATTCATCATTTATACAACATTCATTCCTCATTCCCTCTCACATTCACATACATGCATCAGCATTCATCATTCATAGGGCATTCATTCTTCATTTCCTCTCACATTCACACACATGCATCAGCATTCATCATGTATACATTAATTCTTCATTCACTCTCACATTCACACACGTCCATCAGCATTCATCATTTATACGGCATTCATTCTTCATTTACTTTCACATTCACACACATGCATCAGCATTCATCATTTATAAAGCATTCATTCTTCATTTCCTCTCACATTCACACACATGCATCAGCATTCATCATGTATACCTTAATTCTCCATTCACTCTCACATTCACACACATGCATCAGCATTCATCATTTATATGGCATTCATTTTTAATTTCCTCTCACATTCACACACATGCATCAGCATTCATCATTTATACATTAATTCTTCATTCACTCTCACATTCACATACATGCATCAGCATTCATCATTTATAGGGCATTCATTCTTCATTTACTCTCACATTCACATACATGCATCAGCATTCATCATTTATACATTAATTCTTCATGCACTCTCACGTTCACATACATGCATCAGCATTCATCATTTATAGGGCATTCATTCTTCATTTACTCTCACATTCACACACATGCATCAGCATTAATCATTTATACATTAATTCTTCATTTACTCTCACATTCACATACATGCATCAGCATTCATCATTCATAGGGCATTCATTCTTCATTTACTCTCACATTCACACACATGCATCAGCATTCATCATTTATACATTAATTCTTCATTCACTCTCACATTCACATACATGCATCAGCATTCATCATTTATAGGGCATTCATTCTTCATTTACTCTCACATTCACACACATGCATCAGCATTCATCATTTATACATTAATTCTTCATTTACTCTCACATTCACATACATGCATCAGCATTCATCATTTATAGGGCATTCATTATTCATTTACTCTCACATTCATATACATGCATCAGCATTCATCATTTATACAGCATTCATTCTGCATTCACTCTCACATTCACACACATGCATCAGCATTCATCATTTATACAACATTAATTCTTCATTCCCTCTCACATTCACACACACGTATCAGCATTCATCATTTATAGGGCATTCATTCTGCATTCACTCTGACATTCACACACACACACACATCAGCATTCATCATTTATAGGGCATTCTTTCTTCATTCACTCTCACATTCACACACATCCATCAGCATTCATAATTTATACAGAATTCATTCTTCATTTCCTCTCACATGCACACACATGCATCAGCATTCATCATTTATAGGCCATTCATTCTGCATTCACTCTCACATTCACACACATGCATCAGCATTCATCATTTATACAACATTAATTCTTCATTCCCTCTCACATTCACACACACGCATCAGCATTCATCATTTATAGGGCATTCATTCTGCATTCACTCTGACATTCACACACACACACACATCAGCATTCATCATTTATAGGGCATTCTTTCTTCATTCACTCTCACATTCACACACATCCATCAGCATTCATAATTTATACAGAATTCATTCTTCATTTCCTCTCACATGCACACACATGCATCAGCATTCATCATTTATAGGGCATTCATTCTTCATTTACTGTCACATTCACATACATGCATCAGTATTCATCATTTATAGGGCATTCATTCTTCATTCACTCTCACATTCACATACATGCATCAGTATTCATCATTTATAGGGCATTCATTCTTCATTTACTCTCACATTCACACACACGCATCAGCATTCATCATTTATAGGGCATTCATTCTTCATTTCCTCTCACATTCACACACATGCATCAGCATTCATCATGTATACATTAATTTTTAATTCACTCTCACATTCACAAACCTCCATCAGCATGCATCATTTATACATTAATTCTTCATGCACTCTCACATTTACGCACACGCATCATCATTCATCATTTATAGGGCATTCATTCTGCATTCACTCTCACATTCACACACATGCATCAGCATTCATCATTTATAAAGCATTCATTCTTCATTTCCTCTCACATTCACACACATGCATCAGCATTCATCATTTATACCTTAATTCTCCATTCACTCTCACATTCACACACATGCATCAGCATTCATCATTTATAGGGCATTCATTCTTAATTTCCTCTCACATTCACACACATGCCTCAGCATTCGTCATTTATACATTAATTCTTCATTCACTCTCACATTCACATACATGCATCAGCATTCATCATTCATAGGGCATCCGTTCTTCATTTACTCTCACATTCACATACATGCATCAGCATTCATCATTCATAGGGCATTCATTCTTCATTTACTCTCACATTCACACACATGCATCAGCATTCATCATTTATACATTAATTCGTCATTCACTCTCACATTCACATACATGCATCAGCATTCATCATTTATAGGGCATTCATTCTTCATTTACTCTCACATTCACATACATGCATCAGCATTAATCATTTATACATTAATTATTCATTTACTCTCACATTCACATACATGCATCAGCATTCATCATTTATAGGGCATTCGTTATTCATTTACTCTCACATTCATATACATGTATCAGCATTCATCATTTATACAACATTCATTCTTCATTCCCTCTCACATTCACATACATGCATCAGCATTCATCATTCATAGGGCATTCATTCTTCATTTCCTCTCACATTCACACACATGCATCAGCATTCATCATGTATACATTAATTCTTCATTCACTCTCACATTCACACACGTCCATCAGCATTCATCATTTATACGGCATTCATTCTTCATTTACTTTCACATTCACACACATGCATCATCATTCATCATTTATAAAGCATTCATTCTTCATTTCCTCTCACATTCACACACATGCATCAGCATTCATCATGTATACCTTAATTCTCCATTCACTCTCACATTCACACACATGCATCAGCATTCATCATTTATATGGCATTCATTTTTAATTTCCTCTCACATTCACACACATGCATCAGCATTCATCATTTATACATTAATTCTTCATTCACATTCACATACATGCATCAGCATTCATCATTTATAGGGCATTCATTCTTCATTTACTCTCACATTCACATACATGCATCAGCATTCATCATTCATAGGGCATTCATTCTTCATTTACTCTCACATTAACACACATGCACCAGCATTCATCATTTATACATTAATTCTTCGTTCACTCTCACGTTCACATACATGCATCAGCATTCATCATTTATAGGGCATTCATTCTTCATTTACTCTCACATTCACACACATGCATCAGCATTAATCATTTATACATTAATTCTTCATTTACTCTCACATTCACATACATGCATCAGCATTCATCATTCATAGGGCATTCATTCTTCATTTACTCTCACATTCACACACATGCATCAGCATTCATCATTTATACATTAATTCTTCATTCACTCTCACATTCACATACATGCATCAGCATTCATCATTTATAGGGTATTCATTCTTCATTTACTCTCACATTCACACACATGCATCAGCATTAATCATTTATACATTAATTCTTCATTTACTCTCACATTCACATACATGCATCAGCATTCATCATTTAAAGGGCATTCATTATTCATTTACTCTCACATTCATATACATGCATCAGCATTCATCATTTATACAGCATTCATTCTGTATTCACTCTCACATTCACACACATGCATCAGCATTTATCATTTATACAACATTCATTCTTCATTCCCTCTCACATTCACACACACGCATCAGCATTCATCATTTATAGGCCATTCATTCTGCATTCACTCTCACATTCACACACATGCATCAGCATTCATCATTTATACAACATTAATTCTTCATTCCCTCTCACATTCACACACATGCATCAGCATTCATCATTTATAGGGCATTCATTCTGCATTCACTCTGACATTCACACACACACACACATCAGCATTCATCATTTATAGGGCATTCTTTCTTCATTCACTCTCACATTCACACACATCCATCAGCATTCATAATTTATACAGAATTCATTCTTCATTTCCTCTCACATGCACACACATGCATCAGCATTCATCATTTATAGGGCATTCATTCTTCATTTACTCTCACATTCACATACATGCATCAGTATTCATCATTTATAGGGCATTCATTCTTCATTCACTCTCACAATCACATACATGCATCAGTATTCATCATTTATAGGGCATTCATTCTTCATTTACTCTCACATTCACACACACGCATCAGCATTCATCATTTATAGGGCATTCATTCTTCATTTCCTCTCACATTCACACACATGCATCAGCATTCATCATGTATACATTAATTTTTCATTCACTCTCACATTCACAAACCTCCATCAGCATGCATCATTTATACATTAATTCTTCATTCACTCTCACATTCACGCACACGCATCATCATTCATCATTTATAGGGCATTCATTCTGCATTCACTCTCACATTCACACACATGCATCAGCATTCATAATTTATAAAGCATTCATTCTTCATTTCCTCTCACATTCACACACATGCATCAGCATTCATCATTTATACCTTAATTCTCCATTCACTCTCACATTCACACACATGCATCAGCATTCATCATTTATAGGGCATTCATTCTTAATTTCCTCTCACATTCACACACATGCCTCAGCATTCGTCATTTATACATGAATTCTTCATTCACTCTCACATTCACATACATGCATCAGCATTCATCATTCATAGGGCATTCGTTCTTCATTTACTCTCACATTCACATACATGCATCAGCATTCATCATTCATAGGGCATTCATTCTTCATTTACTCTCACATTCACACACATACATCAGCATTCATCATTTATACATTAATTCTTCATTCACTCTCACATTCACATACATGCATCAGCATTCATCATTTATAGGGCATTCATTCTTCATTTACTCTCACATTCACATACATGCATCAGCATTAATCATGTATACATTAATTATTCATTTACTCTCACATTCACATACATGCATCAGCATGCATCATTTATACATTAATTCTTCATTCACTCAAACATTCACGCACACGCATCATCATTCATCATTTATACAACATTAATTCTTCATTCCCTCTCACATTCACACACATGCATCAGCATTCATCATTTATAGGGCATTCATTCTGCATTCACTCTGACATTCACACACACACACACATCAGCATTCATCATTTATAGGGCATTCTTTCTTCATTCACTCTCACATTCACACACATCCATCAGCATTCATAATTTATACAGAATTCATTCTTCATTTCCTCTCACATGCACACACATGCATCAGCATTCATCATTTATAGGGCATTCATTCTTCATTTACTCTCACATTCACATACATTCATCAGTATTCATCATTTATAGGGCATTCATTCTTCATTCACTCTCACATTCACATACATGCATCAGTATTCATCATTTATAGGGCATTCATTCTTCATTTACTCTCACATTCACACACACGCATCAGCATTCATCATTTATAGGGCATTCATTCTTCATTTCCTCTCACATTCACACACATGCATCAGCATTCATCATGTATACATTAATTTTTCATTCACTCTCACATTCACAAACCTCCATCAGCATGCATCATTTATACATTAATTCTTCATTCACTCTCACATTCACGCACACGCATCATCATTCATCATTTATAGGGCATTCATTCTGCATTCACTCTCACATTCACACACATGCATCAGCATTCATCATTTATAAAGCATTCATTCTTCATTTCCTCTCACATTCACACACATGCATCAGCATTCATCATTTATACCTTAATTCTCCATTCACTCTCACATTCACACACATGCATCAGCATTCATCATTTATAGGGCATTCATTCTTAATTTCCTCTCACATTCACGCACATGCCTCAGCATTCGTCATTTATACATGAATTCTTCATTTACTCTCACATTCACATACATGCATCAGCATTCATCATTCATAGGGCATTCATTCTTCATTTACTCTCACATTCACAAACATACATCAGCATTCATCATTTATACATTAATTCTTCATTCACTCTCACATTCACATACATGCATCAGCATTCATCATTTATAGGGCATTCATTCTTCATTTACTCTCACATTCACATACATGCATCAGCATTAATCATGTATACATTAATTATTCATTTACTCTCACATTCACATACATGCATCAGCATTCATCATTTATACAACATTCATTCTTCATTCCCTCTCACATTCACACACACGCATCAGCATTCATCATTTTATAGGCCATTCATTCTGCATTCACTCTCACATTCACACACATGCATCAGCATTCATCATTTATACAACATTAATTCTTCATTCCCTCTCACATTCACACACATGCATCAGCATTCATCATTTATAGGGCATTCATTTTTAATTTCCTCTCACATTCACACACATGCATAAGCATTCATCATTTATACATTAATTCTTCATTCACTCTCACATTCACATACATGCATCAGCATTCATCATTTATAGGGCATTCATTCTTCATTTACTCTCACATTCACATACATGCATCAGCATTCATCATTCATAGGGCATTCATTCTTCATTTACTCTCACATTAATACACATGCACCAGCATTCATCATTTATAGGGCATTCATTCTTCATTTACTCTCACATTCACACACATGCATCAGCATTAATCATTTATACATTAATTCTTCATTTACTCTCACATTCACATACATGCATCAGCATTCATCATTCATAGGGCATTCATTCTTCATTTACTCTCACATTCACACACATGCATCAGCATTCATCATTTATACATTAATTCTTCATTCACTCTCACATTCACATAGATGCATCAGCATTCATCATTTATAGGGCATTCATTCTTCATTTACTCTCACATTCACATACATGCATCAGCATTCATCATTCATAGGGCATTCATTCTTCATTTACTCTCACATTCACACACATGCATCAGCATTCATCATTTATACATTAATTCTTCATTCACTCTCACATTCACATAGATGCATCAGCATTCATCATTTATAGGGCATTCATTCTTCATTTACTCTCACATTCACACACATGCATCAGCATTAATCATTTATACATTAATTCTTCATTTACTCTCACATTCACATACATGCATCAGCATTCATCATTTATAGGGCATTCATTATTCATTTACTCTCACATTCATATACATGCATCAGCATTCATCATTTATACAGCATTCATTCTGTATTCACTCTCACATTCACACACATGCATCAGCATTCATCATTTATACAACATTCATTCTTCATTCCCTCTCACATTCACACACACGCATCAGCATTCATCATTTATAGGCCATTCATTCTGCATTCACTCTCACATTCACACACATGCATCAGCATTCATCATTTATACAACATTAATTCTTCATTCCCTCTCACATTCACACACATGCATCAGCATTCATCATTTATAGGGCATTCATTCTGCATTCACTCTGACATTCACACACACACACACATCAGCATTCATCATTTATAGGGCATTCTTTCTTCATTCACTCTCACATTCACACACATCCATCAGCATTCATAATTTATACAGAATTCATTCTTCATTTCCTCTCACATGCACACACATGCATCAGCATTCATCATTTATAGGGCATTCATTCTTCATTTCCTCTCACATTCACATACATGCATCAGTATTCATCATTTATAGGACATTCATTCTTCATTCACTCTCACATTCACATACATGCATCAGTATTCATCATTTATAGGGCATTCATTCTTCATTTACTCTCACATTCACACACACACATCAGCATTCATCATTTATAGGGCATTCATTCTTCATTTCCTCTCACATTCACACACATGCATCAGCATTCATCATGTATACATTAATTTTTCATTCACTCTCACATTCACAAACCTCCATCAGCATGCATCATTTATACATTAATTCTTCATTCACTCTCACATTCAAGCACACGCATCATCATTCATCATTTATAGGGCATTCATTCTGCATTCACTCTCACATTCACACACATGCATCAGCATTCATCATTTATAAAGCATTCATTCTTCATTTCCTCTCACATTCACACACATGCATCAGCATTCATCATTTATACCTTAATTCTCCATTCACTCTCACATTCACACACATGCATCAGCATTCATCATTTATAGGGGATTCATTCTTAATTTCCTCTCACATTCACACACATGCCTCAGCATTCGTCATTTATACATTAATTCTTCATTCACTCTCACATTCACATACATGCATCAGCATTCATCATTCATAGGGCATTCGTTCTTCATTTACTCTCACATTCACATACATGCATCAGCATTCATCATTCATAGGGCATTCATTCTTCATTACTCTCACATTCACACACATACATCAGCATTCATCATTTATACATTAATTATTCATTTACTCTCACATTCACATACATGCATCAGCATTCATCATTTATAGGGCATTCGTTATTCATTTACTCTCACATTCATATACATGTATCAGCATTCATCATTTATACAACATTCATTCCTCATTCCCTCTCACATTCACATACATGCATCAGCATTCATCATTCATAGGGCATTCATTCTTCATTTCCTCTCACATTCACACACATGCATCAGCATTCATCATGTATACATTAATTCTTCATTCACTCTCACATTCACACACGTCCATCAGCATTCATCATTTATACGGCATTCATTCTTCATTTACTTTCACATTCACACACATGCATCATCATTCATCATTTATAAAGCATTCATTCTTCATTTCCTCTCACATTCACACACATGCATCAGCATTCATCATGTATACCTTAATTCTCCATTCACTCTCACATTCACACACATGCATCAGCATTCATCATTTATATGGCATTCATTTTTAATTTACTCTCACATTCACACACATGCATCAGCATTCATCATTTATACATTAATTCTTCATGCACTCTCACGTTCACATACATGCATCAGCATTCATCATTTATAGGGCATTCATTCTTCATTTACTCTCACATTCACATACATGCATCAGCATTCATCATTTATACATTAATTCTTCATGCACTCTCACGTTCACATACATGCATCAGCATTCATCATTTATAGGGCATTCATTCTTCATTTACTCTCACATTCACACACATGCATCAGCATTAATCATTTATACATTAATTCTTCATTTACTCTCACATTCACATACATGCATCAGCATTCATCATTCATAGGGCATTCATTCTTCATTTACTCTCACATTCACACACATGCATCAGCATTCATCATTTATACATTAATTCTTCATTCACTCTCACATTCACATACATGCATCAGCATTCATCATTTATAGGGCATTCATTCTTCATTTACTCTCACATTCACACACATGCATCAGCATTCATCATTTATACATTAATTCTTCATTTACTCTCACATTCACATACATGCATCAGCATTCATCATTTATAGGGCATTCATTATTCATTTACTCTCACATTCATATACATGCATCAGCATTCATCATTTATACAGCATTCATTCTGTATTCACTCTCACATTCACACACATGCATCAGCATTTATACAACATTCATTCTTCATTCCCTCTCACATTCACACACACGCATCAGCATTCATCATTTATAGGGCATTCATTCTGCATTCACTCTCACATTCACACACATGCATCAGCATTCATCATTTATACAACATTAATTCTTCATTCCCTCTCACATTCACACACACGTATCAGCATTCATCATTTATAGGGCATTCATTCTGCATTCACTCTGACATTCACACACACACACACATCAGCATTCATCATTTATAGGGCATTCTTTCTTCATTCACTCTCACATTCACACACATCCATCAGCATTCATAATTTATACAGAATTCATTCTTCATTTCCTCTCACATGCACACACATGCATCAGCATTCATCATTTATAGGCCATTCATTCTGCATTCACTCTCACATTCACACACATGCATCAGCATTCATCATTTATACAACATTAATTCTTCATTCCCTCTCACATTCACACACACGCATCAGCATTCATCATTTATAGGGCATTCATTCTGCATTCACTCTGACATTCACACACACACACACATCAGCATTCATCATTTATAGGGCATTCTTTCTTCATTCACTCTCACATTCACACACATCCATCAGCATTCATAATTTATACAGAATTCATTCTTCATTTCCTCTCACATGCACACACATGCATCAGCATTCATCATTTATAGGGCATTCATTCTTCATTTACTGTCACATTCACATACATGCATCAGTATTCATCATTTATAGGGCATTCATTCTTCATTCACTCTCACATTCACATACATGCATCAGTATTCATCATTTATAGGGCATTCATTCTTCATTTACTCTCACATTCACACACACGCATCAGCATTCATCATTTATAGGGCATTCATTCTTCATTTCCTCTCACATTCACACACATGCATCAGCATTCATCATGTATACATTAATTTTTAATTCACTCTCACATTCACAAACCTCCATCAGCATGCATCATTTATACATTAATTCTTCATGCACTCTCACATTTACGCACACGCATCATCATTCATCATTTATAGGGCATTCATTCTGCATTCACTCTCACATTCACACACATGCATCAGCATTCATCATTTATAAAGCATTCATTCTTCATTTCCTCTCACATTCACACACATGCATCAGCATTCATCATTTATACCTTAATTCTCCATTCACTCTCACATTCACACACATGCATCAGCATTCATCATTTATAGGGCATTCATTCTTAATTTCCTCTCACATTCACACACATGCCTCAGCATTCGTCATTTATACATTAATTCTTCATTCACTCTCACATTCACATACATGCATCAGCATTCATCATTCATAGGGCATCCGTTCTTCATTTACTCTCACATTCACATACATGCATCAGCATTCATCATTCATAGGGCATTCATTCTTCATTTACTCTCACATTCACACACATGCATCAGCATTCATCATTTATACATTAATTCGTCATTCACTCTCACATTCACATACATGCATCAGCATTCATCATTTATAGGGCATTCATTCTTCATTTACTCTCACATTCACATACATGCATCAGCATTAATCATTTATACATTAATTATTCATTTACTCTCACATTCACATACATGCATCAGCATTCATCATTTATAGGGCATTCGTTATTCATTTACTCTCACATTCATATACATGTATCAGCATTCATCATTTATACAACATTCATTCTTCATTCCCTCTCACATTCACATACATGCATCAGCATTCATCATTCATAGGGCATTCATTCTTCATTTCCTCTCACATTCACACACATGCATCAGCATTCATCATGTATACATTAATTCTTCATTCACTCTCACATTCACACACGTCCATCAGCATTCATCATTTATACGGCATTCATTCTTCATTTACTTTCACATTCACACACATGCATCATCATTCATCATTTATAAAGCATTCATTCTTCATTTCCTCTCACATTCACACACATGCATCAGCATTCATCATGTATACCTTAATTCTCCATTCACTCTCACATTCACACACATGCATCAGCATTCATCATTTATATGGCATTCATTTTTAATTTCCTCTCACATTCACACACATGCATCAGCATTCATCATTTATACATTAATTCTTCATTCACATTCACATACATGCATCAGCATTCATCATTTATAGGGCATTCATTCTTCATTTACTCTCACATTCACATACATGCATCAGCATTCATCATTCATAGGGCATTCATTCTTCATTTACTCTCACATTAACACACATGCACCAGCATTCATCATTTATACATTAATTCTTCGTTCACTCTCACGTTCACATACATGCATCAGCATTCATCATTTATAGGGCATTCATTCTTCATTTACTCTCACATTCACACACATGCATCAGCATTAATCATTTATACATTAATTCTTCATTTACTCTCACATTCACATACATGCATCAGCATTCATCATTCATAGGGCATTCATTCTTCATTTACTCTCACATTCACACACATGCATCAGCATTCATCATTTATACATTAATTCTTCATTCACTCTCACATTCACATACATGCATCAGCATTCATCATTTATAGGGTATTCATTCTTCATTTACTCTCACATTCACACACATGCATCAGCATTAATCATTTATACATTAATTCTTCATTTACTCTCACATTCACATACATGCATCAGCATTCATCATTTATAGGGCATTCATTATTCATTTACTCTCACATTCATATACATTCATCAGCATTCATCATTTATACAGCATTCATTCTGTATTCACTCTCACATTCACACACATGCATCAGCATTCATCATTTATACAACATTCATTCTTCATTCCCTCTCACATTCACACACACGCATCAGCATTCATCATTTATAGGGCATTCATTCTGCATTCACTCTCACATTCACACACATGCATCAGCATTCATCATTTATACAACATTAATTCTTCATTCCCTCTCACATTCACACACACGCATCAGCATTCATCATTTATAGGGCATTCTTTCTTCATTCACTCTCACATTCACACACATCCATCAGCATTCATCATGTATACATTAATTCTTCATTCACTCTCACATTCACACACGTCCATCAGCATTCATCATTTATACGGCATTCATTCTTCATTTACTTTCACATTCACACACATGCATCAGCATTCATCATTTATAAAGCATTCATTCTTCATTTCCTCTCACATTCACACACATGCATCAGCATTCATCATGTATACCTTAATTCTCCATTCACTCTCACATTCACACACATGCATCAGCATTCATCATTTATATGGCATTCATTTTTAATTTCCTCTCACATTCACACACATGCATCAGCATTCATCATTTATACATTAATTCTTCATTCACTCTCACATTCACATACATGCATCAGCATTCATCATTTATAGGGCATTCATTCTTCATTTACTCTCACATTCACATACATGCATCAGCATTCATCATTTATACATTAATTCTTCATGCACTCTCACGTTCACATACATGCATCAGCATTCATCATTTATAGGGCATTCATTCTTCATTTACTCTCACATTCACACACATGCATCAGCATTAATCATTTATACATTAATTCTTCATTTACTCTCACATTCACATACATGCATCAGCATTCATCATTCATAGGGCATTCATTCTTCATTTACTCTCACATTCACACACATGCATCAGCATTCATCATTTATACATTAATTCTTCATTCACTCTCACATTCACATACATGCATCAGCATTCATCATTTATAGGGCATTCATTCTTCATTTACTCTCACATTCACACACATGCATCAGCATTCATCATTTATACATTAATTCTTCATTTACTCTCACATTCACATACATGCATCAGCATTCATCATTTATAGGGCATTCATTATTCATTTACTCTCACATTCATATACATGCATCAGCATTCATCATTTATACAGCATTCATTCTGTATTCACTCTCACATTCACACACATGCATCAGCATTTATACAACATTCATTCTTCATTCCCTCTCACATTCACACACACGCATCAGCATTCATCATTTATAGGGCATTCATTCTGCATTCACTCTCACATTCACACACATGCATCAGCATTCATCATTTATACAACATTAATTCTTCATTCCCTCTCACATTCACACACACGTATCAGCATTCATCATTTATAGGGCATTCATTCTGCATTCACTCTGACATTCACACACACACACACATCAGCATTCATCATTTATAGGGCATTCTTTCTTCATTCACTCTCACATTCACACACATCCATCAGCATTCATAATTTATACAGAATTCATTCTTCATTTCCTCTCACATGCACACACATGCATCAGCATTCATCATTTATAGGCCATTCATTCTGCATTCACTCTCACATTCACACACATGCATCAGCATTCATCATTTATACAACATTAATTCTTCATTCCCTCTCACATTCACACACACGCATCAGCATTCATCATTTATAGGGCATTCATTCTGCATTCACTCTGACATTCACACACACACACACACATCAGCATTCATCATTTATAGGGCATTCTTTCTTCATTCACTCTCACATTCACACACATCCATCAGCATTCATAATTTATACAGAATTCATTCTTCATTTCCTCTCACATGCACACACATGCATCAGCATTCATCATTTATAGGGCATTCATTCTTCATTTACTGTCACATTCACATACATGCATCAGTATTCATCATTTATAGGGCATTCATTCTTCATTCACTCTCACATTCACATACATGCATCAGTATTCATCATTTATAGGGCATTCATTCTTCATTTACTCTCACATTCACACACACGCATCAGCATTCATCATTTATAGGGCATTCATTCTTCATTTCCTCTCACATTCACACACATGCATCAGCATTCATCATGTATACATTAATTTTTAATTCACTCTCACATTCACAAACCTCCATCAGCATGCATCATTTATACATTAATTCTTCATGCACTCTCACATTTACGCACACGCATCATCATTCATCATTTATAGGGCATTCATTCTGCATTCACTCTCACATTCACACACATGCATCAGCATTCATCATTTATAAAGCATTCATTCTTCATTTCCTCTCACATTCACACACATGCATCAGCATTCATCATTTATACCTTAATTCTCCATTCACTCTCACATTCACACACATGCATCAGCATTCATCATTTATAGGGCATTCATTCTTAATTTCCTCTCACATTCACACACATGCCTCAGCATTCGTCATTTATACATTAATTCTTCATTCACTCTCACATTCACATACATGCATCAGCATTCATCATTCATAGGGCATCCGTTCTTCATTTACTCTCACATTCACATACATGCATCAGCATTCATCATTCATAGGGCATTCATTCTTCATTTACTCTCACATTCACACACATGCATCAGCATTCATCATTTATACATTAATTCGTCATTCACTCTCACATTCACATACATGCATCAGCATTCATCATTTATAGGGCATTCATTCTTCATTTACTCTCACATTCACATACATGCATCAGCATTAATCATTTATACATTAATTATTCATTTACTCTCACATTCACATACATGCATCAGCATTCATCATTTATAGGGCATTCGTTATTCATTTACTCTCACATTCATATACATGTATCAGCATTCATCATTTATACAACATTCATTCTTCATTCCCTCTCACATTCACATACATGCATCAGCATTCATCATTCATAGGGCATTCATTCTTCATTTCCTCTCACATTCACACACATGCATCAGCATTCATCATGTATACATTAATTCTTCATTCACTCTCACATTCACACACGTCCATCAGCATTCATCATTTATACGGCATTCATTCTTCATTTACTTTCACATTCACACACATGCATCATCATTCATCATTTATAAAGCATTCATTCTTCATTTCCTCTCACATTCACACACATGCATCAGCATTCATCATGTATACCTTAATTCTCCATTCACTCTCACATTCACACACATGCATCAGCATTCATCATTTATATGGCATTCATTTTTAATTTCCTCTCACATTCACACACATGCATCAGCATTCATCATTTATACATTAATTCTTCATTCACATTCACATACATGCATCAGCATTCATCATTTATAGGGCATTCATTCTTCATTTACTCTCACATTCACATACATGCATCAGCATTCATCATTCATAGGGCATTCATTCTTCATTTACTCTCACATTAACACACATGCACCAGCATTCATCATTTATACATTAATTCTTCGTTCACTCTCACGTTCACATACATGCATCAGCATTCATCATTTATAGGGCATTCATTCTTCATTTACTCTCACATTCACACACATGCATCAGCATTAATCATTTATACATTAATTCTTCATTTACTCTCACATTCACATACATGCATCAGCATTCATCATTCATAGGGCATTCATTCTTCATTTACTCTCACATTCACACACATGCATCAGCATTCATCATTTATACATTAATTCTTCATTCACTCTCACATTCACATACATGCATCAGCATTCATCATTTATAGGGTATTCATTCTTCATTTACTCTCACATTCACACACATGCATCAGCATTAATCATTTATACATTAATTCTTCATTTACTCTCACATTCACATACATGCATCAGCATTCATCATTTATAGGGCATTCATTATTCATTTACTCTCACATTCATATACATTCATCAGCATTCATCATTTATACAGCATTCATTCTGTATTCACTCTCACATTCACACACATGCATCAGCATTCATCATTTATACAACATTCATTCTTCATTCCCTCTCACATTCACACACACGCATCAGCATTCATCATTTATAGGGCATTCATTCTGCATTCACTCTCACATTCACACACATGCATCAGCATTCATCATTTATACAACATTAATTCTTCATTCCCTCTCACATTCACACACACGCATCAGCATTCATCATTTATAGGGCATTCTTTCTTCATTCACTCTCACATTCACACACATCCATCAGCATTCATAATTTATACAGAATTCATTCTTCGTTTCCTCTCACATGCACACACATGCATCAGCATTCATCATTTATAGGGCATTCATTCTTCATTTACTCTCACATTCACATACATGCATCAGCAATCATCATTTATACAACATTCATTCTGCATTCACTCTCACATTCACACACACGCATCAGCATTCATCATTTATAGGGCATTCATCCTTCATTTACACTCGCATTCACACACATGCATCAGCATTCATCATTTATACATTAATTCTTCATTCACTCTCACATTCACGCACACACATCATCATTCATCATTTATAGGGCATTCATTCTGCATTCACTCTCTCATTCACACACATGCATCAGCATTCATCATTTATACAACATTCATTCTTCATTCCCTCTCACATTCACACACACTAATCAGCATTCATCATTTATAGGGCATTCATTCTGTATTCACTCTCACATTCACACACATGCATCAGCATTCATCATTTATACATTAATTCTTCATTCACTCTCGCATTCACACACATGCGTCAGCATTCATCATTTATACATTAATTCTTCATTCACTCTCACATTCACACACATGCATCAGCATTCATCATTTATAGGGCATTCATTCTTCATGTACTCCCACATTCACACAAATGCATCAGCATTCATCATTTATACATTAATTCTTCATTCACTCTCACATTCACACACATGCATCAGCATTCATCATTTATACAGCAATCATTCTTCATTTCCTCTCACATTCACACACGTGCATCAGCATTCATAATTTATACATTAATTCTTCATTCACTCTCACATTCACACACATGCATCAGCATTCATCATTTATAGGGCATTCATTCTTCATTTCCTCTCACATTCACACACTTGCATCAGCATTCATCATTTATACATTAATTCTTCATTCACTCTCACATTCACATACATGCATCAGCATTCATCATTTATAGGGCATTCATTCTTCATTTCCTCTCACATTCATACACATGCATCAGCATTCATCATTTATACATTAATTCTTTATTCACTCTCACATTCACACACATGCATCAGCATTCATCCTTTATAGGGCATTCATTCTTCATTTACTCTCACTTTCACACACACGCATCAGCATTCATCATTTATAGGGCATTCATTCTTCATTTACTCTCACATTCACACACACACATCAGCATTCATCATTTATACATTAATTCTTCATTCACTCTCACATTCACATACTTGAATCAGCATTCATCATTTATACAACATTCATTCTTCATTCACTCTCACATTCACATATATGCATCAGTATTCATCATTTATAGGGCATTCATTCTTCATTTACTCTCACATTTACACACACGCATCAGCATTCATAATTTATAGGGCATTCATTCTTCATTTCCTCTCACAATCACACACATGCATCAGCATTCATCATGTATACATTAATTCTTCATTCACTCTCACATTCACACACGTCCATCAGCATTCATCATTTATAGGGCATTCATTCTTCATTTACTCTTACATTCACACACATGCATCAGCATTCATCATTTATAAAGCATTCATTCTTCATTTCCTCTCACATTCACACACATGCATCAGCATTCATCATGTATACATTAATTCTTCATTCACTCTCACATTCACACACGTCCATCTGCATTCATCATTTATAGGGCATTCATTCTTAATTTCCTCTCACATTCACACACATGCCTCAGCATTCATCATTTATACATTAATTCTTCATTCACTCTCACATTCACATACATGCATCAGCATTCATCATTCATAGGGCATTCATTCTTCATTTACTCTCACATTCACATACATGCATCAGCATTCATCATTCATAGGGCATTCATTCTTCATTTACTCTCACATTCACACACATGCATCAGCATTCATCATTTATAGGGCATTTATTCTGTATTCACTCTCACATTCAGACACACACGCATCAGCATTCATCATTTATAGGGCATTCTTTCTTCATTCACTCTCACATTCACACACATCCATCAGCATTCATAATTTATACAGCATTCATTCTTCATTTCCTCTCACATTCACACACATGCATCAGCATTTATCATTTATACATTAATTCTTCATTCACTCTCACATTCACACACATGCATCAGCATTCATCATTTATAGGGCATTCATTCTTCATTTCCTCTCACATTCACACACATGCATCAGCATTCATCATTTATACATTAATTCTTCATTCACTCTCGCATTCACACACATGCATCAGCATTCATCATTTATACATTAATTCTTCATTCACTCTCACATTCACACACATGCATCAGCATTCATCATTTATAGGGCATTCATTCTTCATGTACTCTCACATTCACACACATGCATCAGCATTCATCATTTATACATTAATTCTTCATTCACTCTCACATTCACACACATGCATCAACATTCATCATTTATACAGCAATCATTCTTCATTTCCTCTCACATTCACACACGTGCATCAGCATTCATAATTTATACATTAATTCTTCATTCACTCTCACATTCACACACATGCATCAGCATTCATCTTTTATAGGGCATTCGTTCTTCATTTCCTCTCACATTCACACACATGCTTCAGCATTCATCATTTATACATTAATTCTTCATTCACTCTCACATTCACATACATGCATCAGCATTAATCATTTATAGGGCATTCATTCTTCAGTTCCTCTTACATTCACACACATGCATCAGCATTCATCATTTATACATTAATTCTTCATTCACTCTCACATTCACATACATGCATCAGCATTCATCATTTATAGGGCATTCATTCTTCATTTACTCTCACATTCACACACACGCATCAGCATTCATCATTTATAGGGCATTCATTCTTCATTTACTCTCACATTCACACACACACATCAGCATTTATCATTTATACATTAATTCTTCATTCACTCTCACATTCACATACTTGAATCAGCATTCATCATTTATACAACATTCATTCTTCATTCACTCTCACATTCACATACATGCACCAGTATTCATCATTTATAGGGCATTCATTCTTCATTTACTCTCACATTCACACACATGCATCAGCATTCATCATGTATACATTAATTCTTCATTCACTCTCACATTCACATACATGCATCAGCATTCATCATTTATAGGGCATTCATTCTTCATTTCCTCTCACATTCACACACAAGCATCAGCATTCATCATGTATACATTAATTCTTCATTCACTCTCACATTCACACACGTCCATCTGCATTCATCATTTATAGGGCATTCATTCTTCATTTACTCTTACATTCACACACATGCATCAGCATTCATCATTTATAAAGCATTCATTCTTCATTTCCTCTCACATTCACACACATGCATCAGCATTCATCATTTATACCTTAATTCTCCACTCACTCTCACATACACACACATGCATCAGCATTCATCATTTATAGGGCATTCATTCTTCATTTACTCTCACATTCACATACATGCATCAGCATTCATCATTTATACATTAATTCTTCATTCACTCTCACATTCACATACATGCATCAGCATTCATCATTCATTGGGCATTCGTTCTTCATTTCCTCTCACATTCACACACATGCATCAGCATTCATCATTTATACCTTAATTCTCCATTCACTCTCACATACACACACATGCATCAGCATTCATCATTTATAGGGCATTCATTCTTCATTTACTCTCACATTCACATACATGCATCAGCATTCATCATTTATACATTAATTCTTCATTCACTCTCACATTCACATACATGCATCAGCATTCATCATTCATAGGGCATTCATTCTTCATTTACTCTCACATTCACATACATGCATCAGCATTCATCATTCATAGGGCATTCATTCTTCATTTACTCTCACATTCACACACATGCATCAGCATTCATCATTTATAGGGCATTCATTCTGTATTCACTCTCACATTCAGACACACGCATCAGCATTCATCATTTATAGGGAATTCTTTCTTCATTCACTCTCACATTCACACACATCCATCAGCATTCATAATTTATACAGCATTCATTCTTCATTTTCTCTCACATTCACACACATCCATCAGCATTTATCATTTATACATTCATTCTTCATTCACTCTCACATTCACACACATGCATCAGCATTCATCATTTATAGGGCATTCATTCTTCATTTCCTCTCACATTCACACACATGCATCAGCATTCATCATTTATACATTAATTCTTCATTCACTCTCGCATTCACACACATGCATCAGCATTCAACATTTATACATTAATTCTTCATTCACTCTCACATTCACACACATGCATCAGCATTCACCATTTATAGGGTATTCATTCTTCCTGGACTCTCACATTCACACACATACATCAGCATTCATCATTTATACATTAATTCTTCATTCACTCTCACATTCACATACATGCATCAGCATTCATATTTATACAATGTTCATTCTTCATTCACTCTCACATTCACACACATGCATCAGCATTTATCATTTATACATTAATTCTTCATTCACCCTCACATTCACACACATGCATCAGCATTCATCATTTATAGGGCATTCATTCTTCATGTACTCTCACATTCACACACATCCATCAGCATTCATCATTTATACATTAATTCTTCATTCACTCTCACATTCACACACATGCATCAGCATTCATCATTTATACAGCAGTCATTCTTCATTTCCTCTCACATTCACACACATGCATCAGCATTCATCATTTATACATTAATACTTCATTCACTCTCACATTCACATACATGCATCAGCATTAATCATTTATGGGGCATTCATTCTTCATTTCCTCTCACATTCACACACATGCATCAGCATTCATCATTTATACATTAATTCTTTATTCACTCTCACATTCACACACATGCATCAGCATTCATCATTTATAGGGCATTCATTCTTCTTTTACTCTCACATTCACACACACGCATCAGCATTAATCATTTATAGGGCATTCATTCTTCATTTCCTCTCACATTCACACACATGCATCAGCATTCATCAGTTATACAACATTCATTCTGCATTCACTCTCACATTCACACACATGCATCAGCATTCATCCTTTATAGGGCATTCATTCTTCATTTACTCTCACATTCACACACATGCATCAGCATTCATCATTTATAGGGCATTCATTCTTCATTTCCTCTCACATTCACACACATGCATCAGCATTCATCAGTTATACAACATTCATTCTGCATTCACTCTCACATTCACACACATGCATCAGCATTCATCATTTATACATTAATTCTTCATTCACTCTCACATTCACATACATGCATCAGCATTCATCATTTATACAACATTCATTCTGCATTCACCCTCACATTCACACCCACACATCAGCATTCATCATTTATAGGGCATTCATTCTTCATTTACTCCCACATTCACACACTTGCATCAGCATTAATTATTTATACATTAATTCTTCATTCACTCTCACATTCACATACATGCATCAGCATTCATCATTTATACAATGTTCATTCTTCATTCACTCTCAAATTCACATACATGCATCAGCATTCATCATTTATAGGGCATTCATTCTTCATTTACTCTCACATTCACACACACACACATCAGCATTCATCATTTATAGGGCATTCATTCTTCATTTATTCTCACATTCACACACATGCATCAGCATTCAGCATTTATAGGGCATTCATTCTTCATTTACTCTCACATTCACACACATGCATCAGCATTCATCATTTATACATTAATTCTCCATTCACTCTCACATTCACACACTTGCATCAGCATTCATCATTTATACAACATTCATTCTTCATTCCCTCTCACATTCACACACACGCATCAGCATTCATCATTTATAGGGCATTCATTCTGCATTCACTCTTACATTCACACACATGTATCAGCATTCATCATTTATACAACATTCATTCTTCATTCCCTCTCACATTCACACACACTCATCAGCATTCATCATTTATAGGGCATTCATTCTGTATTCACTCTCACATTCAGACACACACGCATCAGCATTCATGATTTATAGGGCATTCTTTCTTCATTCACTCTCACATTCACACACATCCATCAGCATTCATAATTTATACAGCATTCATTCTTCATTTCCTCTCACATTCACACACATACATCAGCATTTATCATGTATACATTAATTCTTCATTCCCTCTCACATTCACACACACTCATCAGCATTCATCATTTATAGGGCATTCATTCTGCATTCACTCTCACATTCAGACACACACGCATCAGCATTCATCATTTATAGGGCATTCTTTCTTCATTCACTCTCACATTCACACACATGCATCAGCATTCATCATTTATACAACATTCATTCTTCATTCCCTCTCACATTCACACACACGCATCAGCATTCATCATTTATAGGGCATTCATTCTGCATTCACTATCACATTCACACACATGCATCAGCATTCATCATATATACAACATTAATTCTTCATTCCCTCTCACATTCACACACACGCATCAGCATTCATCATTTATAGGGCATTCATTCTGCATTCACTCTGACATTCACACACACACACACATCAGCATTCATCATTCATAGGGCATTCTTTCTTCATTCACTCTCACATTCACACACATCCATCAGCATTCATAATTTATCCAGCATTCATTCTTCATTTCCTCTCACATTCACACACATGCATCAGCATTTATCATTTATACATTAATTCTTCATTCACTCTCACATTCACACACATGCATCAGCATTCATCATTTATAGGGCATTCATTCTTCATTTCCTCTCACATTCACACACACGCATCAGCATTCATCATTTATAGGGCATTCATTCTTCATTTACTCTCACATTCACATACATGCATTAGCATTCATCATTTATACAGCATTCATTCTGCATTCACTCTCACATTCAAACACACGCATCAGCATTCATCATTTATAGGGCATTCATTCTTCATTTACACTCACATTCACACACATGCATCAGCATTCATTATTTATACATTAATTCCTCATTCACTCTCACATTCACACACACGCATCAGCATTCATCATTTATAGGGCATTCATTCTTCATTTACTCTCACATTCACATACATGCATCAGCATTCATCATTTATACAACATTCATTCTTCATTCCCTCTCACATTCAGACACACTCATCAGCATTCATCATTTATAGGGCATTCATTCTGTATTCACTCTCATATTCAGACACACACGCATCAGCATTCATCATTTATAGTGCATTCTTTCTTCATTCACTCTCACATTCACACACATCCATCAGCATTCATAATTTATACAGCATTCATTCTTCATTTCCTCTCACATTCACACACATGCATCAGCATTTATCATTTATACATTAATTCTTCATTCACTCTCACATTCACACACATGCATCAGCATTCATTATTTATAGGGCATTCATTCTTCATTTCCTCTCACATTCACACACATGCATCAGCATTCATCATTTATACATTAATTCTTCATTCACTCTGGCATTCACACACATGCATCAGCATACATTATTTATACATTAAATCTTCATTCACTCTCACATTCACACACATGCATCAGCATTCATCATTTATAGGGCATTCATTCTTCATGTACTCTCACATTCACACACATGCATCAGCATTCATCATTTATACATTAATACTTCATTCACTCTCACATTCACACACATGCATCAGCATTCATCATTTATACAGCAATCATTCTTCATTTCCTCTCACATTCACACACATGCATCAGCATTCATCATTTATACATTAATTCTCCATTCACTCTCACATTCACACACATGTATCAGCATTCATCATTTATAGGGCATTCATTCTTCATTTCCTCTCACATTCACACGCATGCATCAGCATTCATCATTTATACATTAATTCTTCATTCACTCTCACATTCATATACATGCATCAGCATTAATCATTTATAGGGCATTCATTCTTCATTTCCTCTCACATTCATACACATGCATCAGCATTCATCATTTATACATTAATTCTTTATTCACTCTCACATTCACACACATGCATCAGCATTCATCATTTATAGGGCATTCATTCTTCATTTACTCTCACATTCACACACATGCATCAGCATTCATCATTTATACATTCAGTCTGCATTCACTCTCACAGTCACACACATGCAACAGCATTCATCATTTATACAATATTCAGTCTGCATGAACTCTCACATTCACACACATGCATCTGCATTCATCATTTATACAGCATTCATTCTGCATTCCCTCTCACTGTCACGCACATGCATCAGCATTCATCATTTATACAACATTCATTCTGCATCACTCTCACATTCACACACACGCATCAGCATTTATCATTTATACAGCATTCATTATGCATTCACTCTCACATTCACACACACGCATCAGCATTCATCATTTATACATTAATTCTTCATTCACTCTCACATTCACACACATGCATCAGCATTCATCATTTATACATTAATTCTTCATTCACTGTCACATTCACACACGTGTATCTGCATTCGTCATGTATACATTCAGTCTGCATTCACTCTCACAGTCACACAAATGCGACAGCATTCGTCATTTATACAACATTCATTCTACATTCACTCTCACAGTCATACACACGCATCAGCATTCATCATTTATAGGGCATTCATTCTTCATTCACTCTCACAGTCACACATGCATCAGCATTCATCATTTATAGGGCATTCATTCTTCATTCACTCTCACATTCACACACACGCATCAGCATTCATCATTTGTACATTCATTCTTCATTCACTCTCACATTCACACACACGCATTCAGCATTTATGCATTCATTCTTCATTCACTCTCCCATTCACATACATGCATCAGCATTAATCATTTATAGGGCATTCATTCTTCATTTCCTCTCACATTCACACACACGCATCAGCATTCATCATTTATAGGGCATTCATTCTTCATTCACTCTCACATTCACACACACGCATCAGCATTCATCATTTATACATTAATTCTTCATTCACTCTCACATTCACACACATGTATCTGCATTTGTCATTTATACATTCAGTCTGCATTCACTCTCACAGTTACACACATGCAACAGCATTCATCATTTATACAACATTCAGTCTGCATTCACTCTCACAGTCACACACATTCAACAGCAGTAATCATTTATAGGGCATTCATTCTTCATTTCCTCTCACATTCACACACATGCATTAGCATTCATCATTTATACATTAATTCTTCATTCACTCACACATTCACATACATGCATCAGCATTCATCATTTATAGGGCATTCATTCTTCATTTCCTCTCACATTCATACACATGCATCAGCATTCATCATTTATAGGGCATTCATTCTTCATTTACTCTCACATTCACACACACGCATCAGCATTCATCATTTATAGGGCATTCATTCTTCATTCACTCTCACATTCACAGACACACATCAGCATTCATCATTTATACATTCATTCTTCATTCACTCTCACATTCACACACATGTATCTGCATTCATCATTTATACATTCAGTCTGCATTCACTCTCACAGTTACACACATGCAACAGCATTAATCATTTATACAACATTAATTCTTCATTTACTCTCACATTCAGACACATGCATCTTCATTCATCATTTATACAACATTCAGTCTGCAATTCACTCTCTCAGTCACACACATTCAACAGCATTCATCATTTATACAACATTAATTCTTCATTTACTCTCACATTCAGACACATGCATCTTCATTCATCATTTATACAACATTCATTCTGCATTCACTCTCACAGTCAAACACACGCATCAGCATTCATCATTTATAGGGCATTCATTCTTCATTCACTCTCACAGTTACACATGCATCAGCATTCATCATTTATAGGGCATTCATTCTTCATTCACTCTCACATTCACACACACGCATCAGCATTCATCATTTGTACATTCATTCTTCATTCACTCTCACATTCACACACACGCATTCAGCATTTATGCATTCATTCTTCATTTACTCTCCCATTCACATACATGCATCAGCATTAATCATTTATAGGGCATTCATTCTTCATTCACTCTCACAGTCACACATGCATCAGCATTCATCATTTATAGGGCATTCATTCTTCATTCACTCTCACATTCACACACTTGCATCAGCATTCATCATTTATACAACATTCATTCTTCATTCCCTCTCACATTCACACACACGCATCAGCATTCATCATTTATAGGGCATTCATTCTGCATTCACTCTCACATTCACACACTTGCATCAGCATTCATCATTTAACAACATTCATTCTTCATTCCCTCTCGCATTCACACACATGCATCAGCATTCATCATTTATATGGCATTCATTTTTAATTTCCTCTCACATTCACACACATGCATCAGCATTCATCATTTATACATTAATTCTTCATTCACTCTCACATTCACATACATGCATCAGCATTCATCATTTATAGGGCATTCATTCTTCATTTACTCTCACATTCACATACATGCATCAGCATTCATCATTCATAGGGCATTCATTCTTCATTTACTCTCACATTAACACACATGCACCAGCATTCATCATTTATACATTAATTCTTCATTCACTCTCACGTTCACATACATGCATCAGCATTCATCATTTATAGGGCATTCATTCTTCATTTACTCTCACATTCACACACATGCATCAGCATTAATCATTTATACATTAATTCTTCATTTACTCTCACATTCACATACATGCATCAGCATTCATCATTCATAGGGCATTCATTCTTCATTTACTCTCACATTCACACACATGCATCAGCATTCATCATTTATACATTAATTCTTCATTCACTCTCACATTCACATACATGCATCAGCATTCATCATTTATAGGGTATTCATTCTTCATTTACTCTCACATTCACACACATGCATCAGCATTAATCATTTATACATTAATTCTTCATTTACTCTCACATTCACATACATGCATCAGCATTCATCATTTATAGGGCATTCATTATTCATTTACTCTCACATTCATATACATGCATCAGCATTCATCATTTATACAGCATTCATTCTGTATTCACTCTCACATTCACACACATGCATCAGCATTCATCATTTATAGGGCATTCATTCTGCATTCACTCTCACATTCACACACATGCATCAGCATTCATCATTTATACAACATTAATTCTTCATTCCCTCTCACATTCACACACACGCATCAGCATTCATCATTTATAGGGCATTCTTTCTTCATTCACTCTCACATTCACACACATCCATCAGCATTCATAATTTATACAGAATTCATTCTTCGTTTCCTCTCACATGCACACACATGCATCAGCATTCATCATTTAAAGGGCATTCATTCTTCATTTACTCTCACATTCACATACATGCATCAGCAATCATCATTTATACAACATTCATTCTGCATTCACTCACACATTCACACACACGCATCAGCATTCATCATTTATAGGGCATTCATTCTTCATTTACACTCGCATTCACACACATGCATCAGCATTCATCATTTATACATTAATTCTTCATTCACTCTCACATTCACGCACACACATCATCATTCATCATTTATAGGGCATTCATTCTGCATTCACTCTCTCATTCACACACATGCATCAGCATTCATCATTTATACAACATTCATTCTTCATTCCCTCTCACATTCACACACACTAATCAGCATTCATCATTTATAGGGAATTCATTCTGTATTCACTCTCACATTCACACACATGCATCAGCATTCATCATTTATACATTAATTCTTCATTCACTCTCGCATTCATACACATGCGTCAGCATTCATCATTTATACATTAATTCTTCATTCACTCTCACATTCACACACATGCATCAGCATTCATCATTTATAGGGCATTCATTCTTCATGTACTCTCACATTCACACAAATGCATCAGCATTCATCATTTATACATTAATTCTTCATTCACTCTCACATTCACACACATGCATCAGCATTCATCATTTATACAGCAATCATTGTTCATTTCCTCTCACATTCACACACGTGCATCAGCATTCATAATTTATACATTAATTCTTCATTCACTCTCACATTCACACACATGCATCAGCATTCATCATTTATAGGGCATTCATTCTTCATTTCCTCTCACATTCACACACTTGTATCAGCATTCATCATTTATACATTAATTCTTCATTCACTCTCACATTCACATACATGCATAGGCATTCATCATTTATAGGGCATTCATTCTTCATTTCCTCTCACATTCATACACATGCATCAGCATTCATCATTTATACATTAATTCTTTATTCACTCTCACATTCACACACATGCATCAGCATTCATCATTTATAGGGCATTCATTCTTCATTTACTCTCACATTCACACACACGCATCAGCATTCATCATTTATAGGGCATTCATTCTTCATTTACTCTCACATTCACACACACACACATCAGCATTCATCATTTATACATTAATTCTTCATTCACTCTCACATTCACATACTTGAATCAGCATTCATCATTTATACAACATTCATTCTTCATTCACTCTCACATTCACATACATGCATCAGCATTCATCATTTATAAAGCATTCATTCTTCATTTCCTCTCACATTCACACACATGCATCAGCATTCATCATGTATACATTAATTCTTCATTCACTCTCACATTCACACACGTCCATCTGCATTCATCATTTATAGGGCATTCATTCTTCATTTACTCTCACATTCACACACACGCATCAGCATTCATAATTTATAGGGCATTCATTCTTCATTTCCTCTCACAATCACACACATGCATCAGCATTCATCATGTATACATTAATTCTTCATTCACTCTCACATTCACACACGTCCATCAGCATTCATCATTTATAGGGCATTCATTCTTCATTTACTCTTACATTCACACACATGCATCAGCATTCATCATTTATAAAGCATTCATTCTTCATTTCCTCTCACATTCACACACATGCATCAGCATTCATCATGTATACATTAATTCTTCATTCACTCTCACATTCACACACGTCCATCTGCATTCATCATTTATAGGGCATTCATTCTTAATTTCCTCTCACATTCACACACATGCCTCAGCATTCATCATTTATACATTAATTCTTCATTCACTCTCACATTCACATACATGCATCAGCATTCATCATTCATAGGGCATTCATTCTTCATGTACTCTCACATTCACATACATGCATCAGCATTCATCATTCATAGGGCATTCATTCTTCATTTACTCTCACATTCACACACATGCATCAGCATTCATCATTTATAGGGCATTCATTCTGTATTCACTCTCACATTCAGACACACACGCATCAGCATTCATCATTTATAGGGCATTATTTCTTCATTCTCTCTCACATTCACACACATCCATCAGCATTCATAATTTATACAGCATTCATTCTTCATTTCCTCTCACATTCACACACATGCATCAGCATTTATCATTTATACATTAATTCTTCATTCACTCTCACATTCACACACATGCATCAGCATTCATCATTTATAGGGCATTCATTCTTCATTTCCTCTCACATTCACACACATACATCAGCATTCATCATTTATACATTAATTCTTCATTCACTCTCGCATTCACACACATGCATCAGCATTCATCATTTATACATTAATTCTTCATTCACTCTCACATTCACACACATGCATCAGCATTCATCATTTATAGGGCATTCATTCTTCATGTACTCTCACATTCACACACATGCATCAGCATTCATCATTTATACATTAATTCTTCATTCACTCTCACATTCACACACATGCATCAACATTCATCATTTATACAGCAATCATTCTTCATTTCCTCTCACATTCACACACGTGCATCAGCATTCATAATTTATACATTAATTCTTCATTCACTCTCATATTCACACACATGCATCAGCATTCATCTTTTATAGGGCATTCATTCTTCATTTCCTCTCACATTCACACACATGCATCAGCATTCATCATTTATACATTAATTCTTCATTCACTCTCACATTCACATACATGCATCAGCATTAATCATTTATAGGGCATTCATTCTTCAGTTCCTCTTACATTCACACACATACATCAGCATTCATCATTTATACATGAATTCTTCATTCACTCTCACATTCACATACATGCATCAGCATTCATCATTTATAGGGCATTCATTCTTCATTTACTCTCACATTCACACACACGCATCAGCATTCATCATTTATAGGGCATTCATTCTTCATTTGCTCTCACATTCACACACACACATCAGCATTTATCATTTATACATTAATTCTTCATTCACTCTCACATTCACATACTTGAATCAGCATTCATCATTTATACAACATTCATTCTTCATTCACTCTCACATTCACATACATGCACCAGTATTCATCATTTATAGGGCATTCATTCTTCATTTACTCTCACATTCACACACATGCATCAGCATTCATCATGTATACATTAATTCTTCATTCACTCTCACATTCACATACATGCATCAGCATTCATCATTTATAGGGCATTCATTCTTCATTTACTCTCACATTCACACACACGCATCAGCATTCATCATTTATAGGGCATTCATTCTTCATTTGCTCTCACATTCACACACACACATCAGCATTTATCATTTATACATTAATTCTTCATTCACTCTCACATTCACATACTTGAATCAGCATTCATCATTTATACAACATTCATTCTTCATTCACTCTCACATTCACATACATGCACCAGTATTCATCATTTATAGGGCATTCATTCTTCATTTACTCTTACATTCACACACATGCATCAGCATTCATCATTTATAAAGCATTCATTCTTCATTTCCTCTCACATTCACACACATGCATCAGCATTCATCATTTATACATTAATTCTCCACTCACTCTCACATACACACACATGCATCAGCATTCATCATTTATAGGGCATTCATTCTTCATTTGCTCTCACATTCACACACACACATCAGCATTTATCATTTATACATTAATTCTTCATTCACTCTCACATTCACATACTTGAATCAGCATTCATCATGTATACATTAATTCTTCATTCACTCTCACATTCACACACGTCCATCTGCATTCATCATTTATAGGGCATTCATTCTTCATTTACTCTTACATTCACACACATGCATCAGCATTCATCATTTATAAAGCATTCATTCTTCATTTCCTCTCACATTCACACACATGCATCAGCATTCATCATTTATACATTAATTCTCCACTCACTCTCACATACACACACATGCATCAGCATTCATCATTTATAGGGCATTCATTCTTCATTTACTCTCACATTCACATACATGCATCAGCATTCATCATTTATACATTAATTCTTCATTCACTCTCACATTCACATACATGCATCAGCATTCATCATTCATAGGGCATTCGTTCTTCATTTCCTCTCACATTCACACACATGCATCAGCATTCATCATTTATACCTTAATTCTCCATTCACTCTCACATACACACACATGCATCAGCATTCATCATTTATAGGGCATTCATTCTTCATTTACTCTCACATTCACATACATGCATCAGCATTCATCATTTATACATTAATTCTTCATTCACTCTCACATTCACATACATGCATCAGCATTCATCATTCATAGGGCATTCATTCTTCATTTACTCTCACATTCACATACATGCATCAGCATTCATCATTTATAGGGCATTCATTCTGTATTCACTCTCACATTCAGACACACGCATCAGCATTCATCATTTATAGGGAATTCTTTCTTCATTCACTCTCACATTCACACACATCCATCAGCATTCATAATTTATACAGCATTCGTTCTTCATTTCCTCTCACATTCACACACATCCATCAGCATTTATCATTTATACATTAATTCTTCATTCACTCTCACATTCACACACATGCATCAGCATTCATCATTTATAGGGCATTCATTCTTCATTTCCTCTCACATTCACACACATGCATCAGCATTCATCATTTATACATTAATTCTTCATTCACTCTCGCATTCACACACATGCATCAGCATTCAACATTTATACATTAATTCTTCATTTACTCTCACATTCACACACATGCATCAGCATTCACCATTTATAGGGTATTCATTCTTCCTGGACTCTCACATTCACACACATACATCAGCATTCATCATTTATACATTAATTCTTCATTCACTCTCACATTCACATACATGCATCAGCATTCATATTTATACAATGTTCATTCTTCATTCACTCTCACATTCACACACATGCATCAGCATTTATCATTTATACATTAATTCTTCATTCACCCTCACATTCACACACATGCATCAGCATTCATCATTTATAGGGAATTCATTCTTCATGTACTCTCACATTCACACACATCCATCAGCATTCATCATTTATACATTAATTCTTCATTCACTCTCACATTCACACACATGCATCAGCATTCATCATTTATACAGCAGTCATTCTTCATTTCCTCTCACATTCACACACATGCAACAGCATTCATCATTTATACATTAATTCTTCATTCACTCTCACATTCACATACATGCATCAGCATTTATCATTTATGGGGCATTCATTCTTCATTTCCTCTCACATTCACACACATTCATCAGCATTCATCATTTATACATTAATTCTTTATTCACTCTCACATTCACACACATGCATCAGCATTCATCATTTATAGGGCATTCATTCTTCTTTTACTCTCACATTCACACACACGCATCAGCATTCATCATTTATAGGGCATTCATTCTTCATTTACTCTCACATTCACACACATGCATCAGCATTCATCATTTATACATTAATTCTTCATTCACTCTTACATTGACATACTTGAATCAGCATTCATCATTTATACAACATTCATTCTTCATTCAGTCTCACATTCACATACATGCATCAGCATTCATCCTTTATAGGGTATTCATTCTTCATTTACTCTCACATTCACACACATGCATCAGCATTCATCATTTATAGGGCATTCATTCTTCATTTCCTCTCACATTCACACACATGCATCCGCATTCATCAGTTATAGAACATTCATTCTGCATTCACTCTCACATTCACACACATGCATCAGCATTCATCATTTATACATTAATTCTTCATTCACTCTCACATTCACATACATGCATCAGCATTCATCATTTATACAACATTCATTCTGCATTCACCCTCACATTCACACCCACACATCAGCATTCATCATTTATAGGGCATTCATTCTTCATTTACTCCCACATTCACACACTTGCATCAGCATTAATTATTTATACATTAATTCTTCATTCACTCTCACATTCACATACATGCATCAGCATTCATCATGTATACAATGTTCATTCTTCATTCACTCTCATATTCACATACATGCATCAGCATTCATCATTTATAGGGCATTCATTCTTCATTTACTCTCACATTCACACACACACACATCAGCATTCATCATTTATAGGGCATTCATTCTTCATTTATTCACACATGCATCAGCATTCAGCATTTATAGGGCATTCATTCTTCATTTACTCTCACATTCACACACATGCATCAGCATTCATCATTTATACATTAATTCTCCATTCACTCTCACATTCACACACTTGCATCAGCCTTCATCATTTATACAACATTCATTCTTCATTCCCTCTCACATTCACACACACGCATCAGCATTCATCATTTATAGGGCATTCATTCTGCATTCACTCTCACATTCACACACATGCATCAGCATTCATCATTTATACAACATTCATTCTTCATTCAATCTCACATTCACACACACTCATCAGCATTCATCATTTATAGGGCATTCATTCTGTATTCACTCTCACATTCAGACACACACGCATCAGCATTCATGATTTATAGGGCATTCTTTCTTCATTCACTCTCACATTCACACACATCCATCAGCATTCATAATTTATACAGCATTCATTCTTCATTTCCTCTCACATTCACACACATACATCAGCATTTATCATGTATACATTAATTCTTCATTCCCTCTCACATTCACACACACTCATCAGCATTCATCATTTATAGGGCATTCATTCTGCATTCACTCTCACATTCAGACACACACGCATCAGCATTCATCATTTATAGGGCATTCTTTCTTCATTCAGTCTCACATTCACACACATGCATCAGCATTCATCATTTATACAACATTCATTCTTCATTCCCTCTCACATTCACACACACGCATCAGCATTCATCATTTATAGGGCATTCATTCTGCATTCACTATCACATTCACACACATGCATCAGCATTCATCATATATACAACATTACTTCTTCATTCCCTCTCACATTCACACACACGCATCAGCATTCATCATTTATAGGGCATTCATTCTGCATTCACTCTGACATTCACACACACACACATCAGCATTCATCATTCATAGGGCATTCTTTCTTCATTCACTCTCACATTCACCCACATCCATCAGCATTCATAATTTATCCAGCATTCATTCTTCATTTCCTCTCACATTCACACACCTGCATCAGCATTTATCATTTATACATTAATTCTTCATTCACTCTCACATTCACACACATGCATCAGCATTCATCATTTATAGGGCATTCATTCTTCATTTCCTCTCACATTCACACACACGCATCAGCATTCATCATTTATAGGGCATTCATTCTTCATTTACTCTCACATTCACATACATGCATTAGCATTCATCATTTATACAGCATTCATTCTGCATTCACTCTCACATTCACACACACGCATCAGAATTCATCATTTATAGGGCATTCATTCTTCATTTACACTCACATTCACACACATGCATCAGCATTCATTATTTATACATTAATTCCTCATTCACTCTCACATTCACACACATGCATCAGCATTCATCATTTATACAACATTCATTCTTCGTTCCCTTTCACATTCATACACACGCATCATCATTCATCATTTATAGGGCATTCATTCTGCATTCACTCTCACATTCACACACATGCATCAGCATTCATCATTTATACAACATTCATTCTTCATTCCCTCTCACATTCAGACACACTCATCAGCATTCATCATTTATAGGGCATTCATTCTGTATTCACTCTCATATTCAGACACACACGCATCAGCATTCATCATTTATAGTGCATTCTTTCTTCATTCACTCTCACATTCACACACATCCATCAGCATTCATAATTTATACAGCATTCATTCTTCATTTCCTCTCACATTCACACACATGCATCAGCATTTATCATTTATACATTAATTCTTCATTCACTCTCACATTCACACACATGCATCAGCATTCATTATTTATAGGGCATTCATTCTTCATTTCCTCTCACATTCACACACATGCATCAGCATTCATCATTTATACATTAATTCTTCATTCACTCTGGCATTCACACACATGCATCAGCATTCATCATTTATACATTAAATCTTCATTCACTCTCACATTCACACACATGCATCAGCATTCATCATTTATAGGGCATTCATTCTTCATGTACTCTCACATTCACACACATGCATCAGCATTCATCATTTATACATTAATACTTCATTCACTCTCACATTCACACACATGCATCAGCATTCATCATTTATACAGCAATCATTCTTCATTTCCTCTCACATTCACACACATGCATCAGCATTCATCATTTATACATTAATTCTCCATTCACTCTCACATTCACACACATGTATCAGCATTCATCATTTATAGGGCATTCATTCTTCATTTCCTCTCACATTCACACGCATGCATCAGCATTCATCATTTATACATTAATTCTTCATTCACTCTCACATTCATATACATGCATCAGCATTAATCATTTATAGGGCATTCTATCTTCATTTCCTCTCACATTCACACACATGCATCAGCATTCATCATTTATACATTAATTCTTCATTCACTCTCACATTCACATACATGCATCAGCATTCATCATTTATAGGGCATTCATTCTTCATTTCCTCTCACATTCACACACATGCATCAGCATTCATCATTTATACATTAATTCTTTATTCACTCTCACATTCACACACATGCATCAGCATTCATCCTTTATAGGGCATTCATTCTTCATTTACTCTCACATTCACACACATGCATCAGCATTCATCATTTATACATTCAGTCTGCATTCACTCTCACAGTCACACACATGCAACAGCATTCATCATGTATTCAACATTCAGTCTGCATGAACTCTCACATTCACACACATGCATCTGCATTCATCATTTATACAGCATTCATTCTGCATTCCCTCTCACTGTCACACACATGCATCAGCATTCATCATTTATACAACATTCATTCTGCATCACTCTCACATTCACACACACGCATCAGCATTCATCTTTTATACAGCATTCATTATGCATTCACTCTCACATTCACACACACGCATCAGCATTCATCTTTTATACATTAATTCTTCATTCACTCTCACATTCACACACATGCATCAGCATTCATCATTTATACATTAATTCTTCATTCACTCTCACATTCACACACGTGTATCTGCATTCGTCATTTATACATTCAGTCTGCATTCACTCTCACAGTCACACAAATGCGACAGCATTCATCATTTATATAACATTCAGTCTGCATTCACTCTCACAGTCACACACATTCAACAGCATTCATCATTTATACAACATTAATTCTTCATTTACTCTCACATTCAGACACATGTATCTTCATTCATCATTTATACAACATTCATTCTACATTCACTCTCACAGTCACACACACGCATCAGCATTCATCATTTATAGGGCATTCATTCTTCATTCACTCTCACAGTCACACATGCATCAGCATTTATCATTTATAGGGCATTCATTCTTCATTCACTCTCACATTCACACACACGCATCAGCATTCATCAATTGTACATTCATTCTTCATTCACTCTCACATTCACACACACGCATTCAGCATTTATGCATTCATTCTTCATTCACTCTCCCATTCACATACATGCATCAGCATTAATCATTTATAGGGCATTCATTCTTCATTTCCTCTCACATTCACACACACGCATCAGCATTCATCATTTATAGGGCATTCATTCTTCATTTATTCACACATGCATCAGCATTCAGCATTTATAGGGCATTCATTCTTCATTTACTCTCACATTCACACACATGCATCAGCATTCATCATTTATACATTAATTCTCCATTCACTCTCACATTCACACACTTGCATCAGCCTTCATCATTTATACAACATTCATTCTTCATTCCCTCTCACATTCACACACACGCATCAGCATTCATCATTTATAGGGCATTCATTCTGCATTCACTCTCACATTCACACACATGCATCAGCATTCATCATTTATACAACATTCATTCTTCATTCAATCTCACATTCACACACACTCATCAGCATTCATCATTTATAGGGCATTCATTCTGTATTCACTCTCACATTCAGACACACACGCATCAGCATTCATGATTTATAGGGCATTCTTTCTTCATTCACTCTCACATTCACACACATCCATCAGCATTCATAATTTATACAGCATTCATTCTTCATTTCCTCTCACATTCACACACATACATCAGCATTTATCATGTATACATTAATTCTTCATTCCCTCTCACATTCACACACACTCATCAGCATTCATCATTTATAGGGCATTCATTCTGCATTCACTCTCACATTCAGACACACACGCATCAGCATTCATCATTTATAGGGCATTCTTTCTTCATTCAGTCTCACATTCACACACATGCATCAGCATTCATCATTTATACAACATTCATTCTTCATTCCCTCTCACATTCACACACACGCATCAGCATTCATCATTTATAGGGCATTCATTCTGCATTCACTATCACATTCACACACATGCATCAGCATTCATCATATATACAACATTACTTCTTCATTCCCTCTCACATTCACACACACGCATCAGCATTCATCATTTATAGGGCATTCATTCTGCATTCACTCTGACATTCACACACACACACATCAGCATTCATCATTCATAGGGCATTCTTTCTTCATTCACTCTCACATTCACCCACATCCATCAGCATTCATAATTTATCCAGCATTCATTCTTCATTTCCTCTCACATTCACACACCTGCATCAGCATTTATCATTTATACATTAATTCTTCATTCACTCTCACATTCACACACATGCATCAGCATTCATCATTTATAGGGCATTCATTCTTCATTTCCTCTCACATTCACACACACGCATCAGCATTCATCATTTATAGGGCATTCATTCTTCATTTACTCTCACATTCACATACATGCATTAGCATTCATCATTTATACAGCATTCATTCTGCATTCACTCTCACATTCACACACACGCATCAGAATTCATCATTTATAGGGCATTCATTCTTCATTTACACTCACATTCACACACATGCATCAGCATTCATTATTTATACATTAATTCCTCATTCACTCTCACATTCACACACATGCATCAGCATTCATCATTTATACAACATTCATTCTTCGTTCCCTTTCACATTCATACACACGCATCATCATTCATCATTTATAGGGCATTCATTCTGCATTCACTCTCACATTCACACACATGCATCAGCATTCATCATTTATACAACATTCATTCTTCATTCCCTCTCACATTCAGACACACTCATCAGCATTCATCATTTATAGGGCATTCATTCTGTATTCACTCTCATATTCAGACACACACGCATCAGCATTCATCATTTATAGTGCATTCTTTCTTCATTCACTCTCACATTCACACACATCCATCAGCATTCATAATTTATACAGCATTCATTCTTCATTTCCTCTCACATTCACACACATGCATCAGCATTTATCATTTATACATTAATTCTTCATTCACTCTCACATTCACACACATGCATCAGCATTCATTATTTATAGGGCATTCATTCTTCATTTCCTCTCACATTCACACACATGCATCAGCATTCATCATTTATACATTAATTCTTCATTCACTCTGGCATTCACACACATGCATCAGCATTCATCATTTATACATTAAATCTTCATTCACTCTCACATTCACACACATGCATCAGCATTCATCATTTATAGGGCATTCATTCTTCATGTACTCTCACATTCACACACATGCATCAGCATTCATCATTTATACATTAATACTTCATTCACTCTCACATTCACACACATGCATCAGCATTCATCATTTATACAGCAATCATTCTTCATTTCCTCTCACATTCACACACATGCATCAGCATTCATCATTTATACATTAATTCTCCATTCACTCTCACATTCACACACATGTATCAGCATTCATCATTTATAGGGCATTCATTCTTCATTTCCTCTCACATTCACACGCATGCATCAGCATTCATCATTTATACATTAATTCTTCATTCACTCTCACATTCATATACATGCATCAGCATTAATCATTTATAGGGCATTCTATCTTCATTTCCTCTCACATTCACACACATGCATCAGCATTCATCATTTATACATTAATTCTTCATTCACTCTCACATTCACATACATGCATCAGCATTCATCATTTATAGGGCATTCATTCTTCATTTCCTCTCACATTCACACACATGCATCAGCATTCATCATTTATACATTAATTCTTTATTCACTCTCACATTCACACACATGCATCAGCATTCATCCTTTATAGGGCATTCATTCTTCATTTACTCTCACATTCACACACATGCATCAGCATTCATCATTTATACATTCAGTCTGCATTCACTCTCACAGTCACACACATGCAACAGCATTCATCATGTATTCAACATTCAGTCTGCATGAACTCTCACATTCACACACATGCATCTGCATTCATCATTTATACAGCATTCATTCTGCATTCCCTCTCACTGTCACACACATGCATCAGCATTCATCATTTATACAACATTCATTCTGCATCACTCTCACATTCACACACACGCATCAGCATTCATCTTTTATACAGCATTCATTATGCATTCACTCTCACATTCACACACACGCATCAGCATTCATCTTTTATACATTAATTCTTCATTCACTCTCACATTCACACACATGCATCAGCATTCATCATTTATACATTAATTCTTCATTCACTCTCACATTCACACACGTGTATCTGCATTCGTCATTTATACATTCAGTCTGCATTCACTCTCACAGTCACACAAATGCGACAGCATTCATCATTTATATAACATTCAGTCTGCATTCACTCTCACAGTCACACACATTCAACAGCATTCATCATTTATACAACATTAATTCTTCATTTACTCTCACATTCAGACACATGTATCTTCATTCATCATTTATACAACATTCATTCTACATTCACTCTCACAGTCACACACACGCATCAGCATTCATCATTTATAGGGCATTCATTCTTCATTCACTCTCACAGTCACACATGCATCAGCATTTATCATTTATAGGGCATTCATTCTTCATTCACTCTCACATTCACACACACGCATCAGCATTCATCAATTGTACATTCATTCTTCATTCACTCTCACATTCACACACACGCATTCAGCATTTATGCATTCATTCTTCATTCACTCTCCCATTCACATACATGCATCAGCATTAATCATTTATAGGGCATTCATTCTTCATTTCCTCTCACATTCACACACACGCATCAGCATTCATCATTTATAGGGCATTCATTCTTCATTCACTCTCACATTCACACACATGCATCAGCATTCATCATTTATACATTAATTCTTCATTCACTCTCACATTCACACACATGTATCTGCATTTGTCATTTATACATTCAGTCTGCATTCACTCTCACAGTTACACACATGCAACAGCATTCATCATTTATACAACATTCAGTCTGCATTCACTCTCACAGTCACACACATTCAACAGCATTCATCATTTATACAACATTAATTCTTCATTTACTCTCACATTCAGACACATGCATCTTCATTCATCATTTATACAACATTCATTCTACATTCACTCTCACAGTCACACACACGCATCAGCATTCATCATTTATAGGGCATTCATTCTTCATTCACTCTCACAGTCACACATGCATCAGCATTCATCATTTATAGGGCATTCATTCTTCATTCACTCTCACATTCACACACCCGCATCAGCATTCATCATTTGTACATTCATTCTTCATTCACTCTCACATTCACACACACGCATTCAGCATTTATGCATTCATTCTTCATTCACTCTCCCATTCACCTACATGCATCAGCAGTAATCATTCATAGGGCATTCATTCTTCATTTCCTCTCACATTCACACACATGCATCAGCATTCATCATTTATACATTAGTTCTTCATTCACTCACACATTCACATACATGCATCAGCATTCATCATTTATAGGGCATTCATTCTTCATTTACTCTCACATTCACACACACGCATCAGCATTCATCATTTATAGGGCATTCATTCTTCATTCACTCTCACATTCACACACATGTATCTGCATTTGTCATTTATACATTCAGTCGGCATTCACTCTCACAGTTACACACATGCAACAGCATTCATCATTTATACAACATTCAGTCTGCATTCACTCTCACAGTCACACACATTCAACAGCATTCATCATTTATACAACATTAACAGGCCGATTCATGGAATAAATGTGCGCCGAAAATTCCGGCGCAGAGGGGCCTATACGTGCGCTGCGCCGAAAAATAGCGAAAAGCGCAGGGAAACCAGCGCACGTCGATTCATGGAAGTCTGTGCGTAAGAAAAGCATAGGACGTGCGCTGAAAAAGTGCGCGGCGCACGCCGGCGCACAGGTCAACCAACGGCGTGCGCCACGGCCACTGCTCTATCACTCCGAGCGCAGCGCACAGCTCTAAAGTAGGCGGAACACACGGCGGGACACTCGGAATGGGGAATAAAATGGGGCACAACACTCGGAATGGGGAAGAATGTGGGCGGCACGGGGAAGTACAGGAGGCAAGTGCGCGGAACGCCCACACGCTCTCCGGCAACACGTATTCATGGATTCGAACAGGGCAAAACAGCGCTCGATCAAACCAGCGCACAGGCCCAAAAACGTACGCCACAAGTAAGCAGGCGGTAGCGTCCCGACGCACTTAACGAAAGTGCGCCAAAACCTGCGCCAACAAATACCACCCACATACAGCAATGGGCCATACCGTGACCCCAAAGGACAAATGATGTGCAAAGGTGTACGCCATTTACACGGACACCCACTGTTCAAAAATTTGCGCGTGTGTGTACAACGGGTTGCGCGAGAAGTCACTCGCGCGATTGCCCTGGGTACGTGCATCCCGGTGTGCGGGGAAGTCCCACACGCGATTGCCCTGGCCACGTCGATATCAGGGGTGCGTGTGAAGTTCCACACGCGAAAAGCCAGGGTACGTCATTTACAGGGGTGCGCGGGAAGTTTCACACGCGAAAAGCTAGGCTACGGGAATTCCAGGGGTGCGCGTGAAATCCTACACCCGAAAAACTAGGGTACGTGATTTACAGGGGTGCGCGGGAAGTTTCACACGCGGCTCTGCTGGGTGGGTCCTCACAGGTGTTCCATTCACACCCTCCACGTCCCCTGCATGCAACCCACACCACAGGGGACTACCCTGCACAACTGCTCATGCCTCCCACCACCCCCACCCCCCCCGCAGTCAGGGGCACCTGCCAGAAGGCCCCCACCCATGTCTACCACCCCCACCCCCCCCCGCAGTCAGGGGCACCTTCCAGCAGGCCCCCACCCATGTCTAACACCCCCCCCGCAGTCAGGGGCACCTACCAGAAGGCCCCCACCCATGTACCATCCATGTCCACCTTCACCTGGGTCACAACCCCACACAATCATGACCGTAATGGATAGTCTGCCCTGCAAGAATTCCCAAACAACTATCCCATCCACCCACATATCAAACACAATGACATGTGACACACCCAATGTAAATCATATGAATGAACACATGTCTGTCACACACAGATGTTGCAAGTGAATGTCCAAACACCCCACATGTCATGCATGAAAGCAATGAGATGATACAACACATTGAAGGATCAAATGAAAATGTATTAAAAATAAACAAGCATGGTAAAAATAAAAAATAACAATAAACATGCAATGCAAACTAAATAATAAAAAAGCACAACCAAAAAAATCAGGAACACTAATTAACAAAAATAAAGTAAAATAGGGGTCCAAAGTCAAAGTCCAAAATCAAATCCAAGTACAAATGAAAGAAGAAACACATTGCCTCATGTGAAAAATTCAAACAAATATTAACATCCCTCAAACTATCAACATGATGATCTGGGTCCATGAGCCCTAATAAATGAAACCTAACTATTTACACTAAGTAAGAAAATGTCTATATACAAAAATGTGGTGCATTGTCCTTTGGCAACCAAATAATAACATTAAAACAAAGGAAACCTAACTACAACTAAACTACAGAACTATATACAAAGGCGGCGGGCAAGTCCTGCGGCTCACTGATTGTTGTTCCGGGCCAGGGCATCATCGAACTCCCGCTCGATGTCCCGGAGGCGGCCCCGTTCCACAGCCCCGAGGGTCTGCAGGGACGCCGATGTACCCACCTCCAACTCCCTGCGGATGGCCTCGAGGCACTCGGCCCGCCTCAGGGCCCTCCGCATGGAGTTCTCCGCCCTGACCATAGCGAGCCGCGCCTCTTCCGCCCGCCGCCGCTCCGCATCTATGGCATGGCCCAACCGCTGCCACACGGAAGACACTTGACGTCCAGGGTCCTCCTGCCCTCCGGCTGATGCCTGCCCCTCTGATGGTGATGGCCCCGAGCCATCAAGGCTCCCACCTTCTTCCTCCTGCTGCTGACGTGCTGGTGCCGGTGCCCTGACACCTGCTGCCTGCACATCCTCCATTGTTTGGGGTGCTGTTGTTGCGGTGGCCACCCCTGCTGGACTCACGACTCCCGACTGGGGCAGGGATGTGTCCTCCACCAGCTTGGCCCATCGTCAGAGGCAGCTCCACAGGGCACCCAGGTGACAGGTGGGTAGGAAGATGGCACGGAGGACGACTGGCGCATAGGGGGTTCAGGTGAGGAGGGGGTCGGAACAAGGCCCAGTGTATGGAGGAACACAGCCTGGTCTCCCTGAGAATGGGTCCGGACGTGGGCAACCCTGCTGGTGCAAGATGATGCAGACACAGGACCGGGGACAGGATTACACACAGGCACCTCCGCGGCGGCCTGTGCTGCCTCCTGTCCCTGCCCCTGTGCTGCACCACTAGCACCAGTGGAATGCCCACCTCCAGACCCCATCTCAGTCCCTTGCACGGCCTCCTCCTCCACCAAACCCACCACCAACCTGGATGACTCCCTGCCATCTTCCGCCGCGGAACCCTGTGGGGTCTCAGCTGCCCCTTCTGCTGCCGAGGAGTCCAACTTCCTCCTGTGCCTCCTGGACCTCCCCTCGGCAGCTGCGACCTGGGACACAGCACCGGACTCCTCACTCCCCGACGAGATGACAACAGGGGAGGGGAGCCGGGCCTTGCGTCTCCGGCTGGCGGTGGCATCCCTGCTGCTGTGCTCCACAGCACCTTCTCCGCCCTGCACATCAGATGACGCTGCAGGCAGGGAGAGACAGGAGACAGGCATCAGGACACTGTACAATTGACTCACACACATAACAGTTGTACAAGAGTGGCATTGTCATACTCCAGACCTGGCATCACAATCCCCAACACACTTGTCTCCTCAACGCACACACATGAGTCATTCAACAGCCATATTGCTACAGCCCGCTACATACATTCACATACAGCAGCATGAGCAGACAAAGGTGAGCCACACATCACATGATACACACGGACTCAAATACACATGCACACATGCAAAGCACACATCCAAGCATGTGTACCACTCCGCAAACTGTCAGTCATGAGATGAACATCCATGTCACATTTGCAATTCACTCTCCAACATGACAGTGTCACCTGCATCCATGTAGCAACACTGTTGCACCCTTCACAACTACACACACGCACACGCTGCAGACTAATGCACCTGGAATCAACATCCATGTGTCACACCACAAGCATGCCAACTCACATGCACAGTCAAACACATGTGCCCACACACAAGCATTTGCACTGCAAGCACACACACACACACATGCACCATCCTTGTCTCACACATCACAGGCACACATGTGCTTGTCTCACAGCCCTGCACACACACATTTATACATGGCCACACAAAGACATGTGCAACATGCACACTCCTGGCACACCACCACACACACAGCTTACAATCAGTATGCATGTACACTCACCGCTCGACTCCAGACGGGTCTGCCTCCCAAGGACCTGGACATGGAGCGCTGGGGATATGCGTTCCAGGACCCAAAGTTCATCTTGCGACAAGTGGCCCCGCCGCCCCTTGGCATCCACTGCCTTCACGAGGCGCCGGGCCTTGTTCAGGGTCCTGGACCTGTAGTCCTCCCAGCGCTTCTTGACTTGATGGAATTCTTGGACTGCCACCCCCTCTGCGTTGATGGCAGTCACAATGTTCGTCCAGATCCTGGTCCGTCCTTCCTTGTCGAGGCGCATCCGTCCGTAGAGGGCATCATACTGCCCCAGGACTCGCTCCACCAGGACACCAACTTCGGTGGCACTGAAACTGGTGCCCCTCTGCCTCCCTGGCCGGGGGTTGCCAGTCGTGCCAGATGTTGTGCTCCCTGACATGGCAACCCCAGAGGCAGGAGTGGGTGGCCAACTGGGTCCTGGGGCTGGGCTGTGGAGCGATGGTACGGCTGTCGGGAGTCTTTGGTTCCAGCAGGGGTGGTCACAGCAACTGCACCCCTGGCTGATGTGCAGGCAGCAAACAGCAGGGCACGTCGGCAGCAGGCAGTCAGGCAGCAGCAGATGGCAGGTGGGAGCGTGCTCGGGGCTCTGGGGGGCAGGATTCCGGCCTTAGGGGCAGGAGCGTGGTCTTCCGTGTGTGAACGCGTGGCCAGCTTGATACGGAGTGAATTGGCACGTGAAAATCATGCACGTCTGCGTGGAATCCGAGGAAAGGCCGCGTAAGCACGTCAGCACGCGTACGCGATTTCATTGGTCCAAAGGGCCAGGCGCGTAAGCGCGTCTATAACGCACGGCCGTTTCCCAACCCGCATGATTGGTCCAAAGGGCCAGGCGCGTAAGCGCGTCTATAACGCACGGCCGTTTCCCAACCCGCGTGAAAAAATAAACCTCCCGCGCGAGCGCGTCAGCACGCGTACGCGATCTCATTGGTCCAAAGGGCCAGGCGCGTAAGCGCGCCTATGACGCACGGGTGTTTCCCAACCCACGTGAAAAAAATACACGTGCCGCGCGAGCGCGTCAGCACGCGTACCCGATTTCATTGGTCCAAAGGGCCAGGCGCGTAAGCGCGCCTATGACGCACGGGTGTTTCCCAACCCACGTGAAAAAAATACACGTGCCGCGCGAGCGCGTCAGCACGCGTACCCGATTTCATTGGTCCAAAGGGCCAGGCACGTAAGCGCGCCTATGACGCACGGGTGTTTCCCAACCCACGTGAAAAAAATACACGTGCCGCGCGAGCGCGTCAGCACGCGTACCCGATTTCATTGGTCCAAAGGCACACAGCGAGTAATCGCATATTCAACTGCGCGCGTGAAAAACGCCCGGTTACCATTTACATCTGAATACAATTACAATATTAATAACGTACATTTAACCTGGTAAACCTCGAGCATGTAGTCACACACGCTCGGCCACGACACGTGCAAAATTACAACAGGCAATACGGAAAGACGTACGCCTGCAGGAAGCAGGCGTACGTGACCCGGCACGTCTAAATATTCACGTGAAAACATCCTACAAGCTCAGTGCAAAGATGAACATACCGTTCCTAGCAGCAGTGGCTGTGGGTTACCAAAGGAGGAGGAGGAGGAGAGTCAGGGCCAGAATTTTCTCACCCAGAACCAGCCTATTCGGGATGCCTGATGACCAGGTGTATGGGAGGTACAGGTTTCCAGCACACATCATACTGGACCTGGTCAGTGAGTGGGAGGATGACCTCACATCACCCACCCTGTGCTCCCAAGCACTCAGCCCCCTGCAGAAGGTCCTGAATGTACTGCACTTCTTGGGCACTGGATCTTTTCAGCGGACAAGTGCCATAGTGGGTGGTGTGTCACAGGCCACGCAGTCACGCTGTCTACACCAGGTCTTGAACATCATCACTGCACGGCCATCAGTCCGCAGGCACATATATCTCCCCAGGACTCCTGCAGAAAGGCGGGCGTGCATCCAGGAATTCTATGGTGTGGCTCAATTCCCCAAAGTGCTTGGTGCAATTGACTGCACCCATGTGGCTCTACGTCCCCCCAGGGCAACAGAGCACATCTATAGAAACCGCAAGCACTGGCATTCCATCAACGTGCAAGTTGTATGCAATGCCAAGGGAATCATCACATCAGTATATGCCAACTATCCCGGGTCCACCCACGACAGCTTCATCTACAGAATGTCTACCCTAAGCCGGGACCTAGAGGCTGGCCGGCATGGAGATACATGGCTGCTTGGTGAGCATGAATGCCACTGCACATGCATGCATGTCAGATACAGGGTCATGTCACAACACCACTAATGATACCCATCACCACCTCCGCAGGGGACAGTGCCTACCCTATCAGCCCCCACATGATGACCCCAATCCGGAACCCCACCACGCCACCCGAGGTAAGGTACAACACAGCCCACATTGCAACACGGGGCATAGTGGAGCGCACATTCGGAGTGCTGAAGTCACGCTTTCGCTCCCTTGACCGTTCTGGCGGGCAGCTGTTATATGCTCCCCCACTAGTGTGCAGGATCATAGTGGCAGCATGTGTCCTGCACAACGTTGCAACACGCCGGGGCCTGCCCGTGGACATGGTGGTGCCCCCACATCCACAACCACATGCACGCCCGCTGCGCATGGGAGGGGAAAGGGCACGGGGGGAGGCAGCCCGTACGCAACTGGTGGCCAACTTCTTCACCTAGGAATCACAGTGCTGGCTAGTGCACACTGCTCTGGCACATACCATCTGACGATCAATGATGACACTACCTGACAATGTCACAAAATTTCTTGGCAATAAACTGTCAGAAACACATCAGCCTGAGATTGTTAACATGGAAGTGTCACTATGTGTGCACCCCTACCTACACATACACCAGCAATGCATAACTATGAAAAGACACAACTCCATTCATCAAAAATGCATTGGCACAGGCGAATTGCTACATTACAACATTGCCATGTCACCCAATCCCTTCACAGTCCCGCCACAGAGGACACCATGTCATGGTATGTGAGAGCAAACAAACTGACCCTCACAACATGACACCGGTGTCACAAATTGCAGTGCCCCAAATGGAACATAGCCGCACTTGAACAGCTAACCGTGATGGAGGCACTACTACACACCTGTGTAAGAGTCATTTCAATCAAATTACACACCAACCCACCCTGAAGCCCACCAAAACAAGACACAATGCATGTAATCAATGGTAGTCTCAATACCTGATTGTGCTGGTATGTCCTCACCGTCCAGATGTACAGTGATGGCGCCACGCAAAAGTGTCACTGCACATCTACCGACATGTAGTCTGACTCCAGAGAGTATGCCCGTGTGAAGAACTGTGTGAAATACCTGCAAAACATGAGTAACATATGTAAGTTGAGGCACATATCAAACCATCATGCATAGTTAGGTGCAACAACAATGTACACCATTAATGTCTACACAGTATTGACTATGGACTGCCCAACAGCTCATGGGAGTCCAATGTCACCGTGTAATTTGCTGTCACTTGGGCACACCCTTTGCAAGCCCATGGAAACGGAAGCAGGAGGGGTGTGGATGCCAGGTACCCAAGCATCGAAACCAAACTCAGGACAAGCCTGCATGTGCCCAGCCACAATACAGTGTATGCCCAGGTACCCACACAAGGCAACACACTTGAAAAATAAAAATATGATAAGAAAAAATGGCCATGAAAGGGCCGGCGGGGAGGGGGGGGGCACCTATGAGGTCCGAGGACAGGATGCACGCCACAATCCACCTGTGTGGATCATGGGAAGTAAAAACACCCCATAGGCTCGTGGCCCACACGGCTACTCTGTTGTGGGAGATGAGTCGCTATCGCTCTGGCCAGACCCTGCAGCTGACTCAGGAGGTGGGGGAGCTGCCTCAGAAGATGGTGTGACAATGGGAGGCAGCCCACGCAAAGCCCGAGTTTGCTCCTCCATGGCTGCAAGCAGGCGGGTCTGTAAGGTCTGGTTCTGGATTATGATTATGCGGAGGTCCCCATGCAGTAACTTCCGGGATGACCTGACCTCCGCACGAGTTGCCTGCATCTCGGCCGAGAGCGTCCGTGTCAGACGCTCCAGCTGCTCCTCTGTCCTTCTATGGGATGAAGCCTCAAGCTCTGACAGGGTCGACCTGAGGTGATGGAATTCTTCCCTCAGGCCTTCCCTGTGGCGCTGGGACTCCATGGAAAGTGATTCCCGCAGAGTCGCCAGTCCTGCCCGCCTGTCCATGTTGGACGCCAACATGTCCTCCCTGTGTGCCTGGCAGATGGACTCTGTAGCCTGCTCCAGTCGCTCCATCAGCCTTTCTGGGGGGACAATGGAAGTGGCCACCCTATCCATGGCCTGTGCAATCATCTCGGATGATGCTGCCTGTTGGGTGGCCATACCGTAGATGGATTGCTCCCAAGCGGTATTGCCAGGTGGCATAAGGCCACCACGTTGGTGGGCACCACACCTGCCTGGGGCAAGGCGGATTGCGCCTTGCTGTGCCGGCAAAGCCTCAGGCTGCAGGACTGCATTCCCTCTCTGATCTGCAGCCCCAGGAACAGGATCAGAGATTGTGTGGTGTGGCCCTGCATCCGTAACCACCGGAGGCTGAGCTGCCGACACTGACATCCCCATTGAGGGCAATAACCCGGCTGCAGGTGGGTCGGACAGAGGAGATTCTCTCCCAAGAACACTCACCTGCGACTGCACATAGGTGTCATCCTCCGAGTCTACACCTGAATACTGCTCGGGGGAGGAACCCCCAGAGACACCCCTCGACAGCACGACCTGCAGCACTTGTGGGTTTTCACCCACAAACACACCACGTCCCTCACTTGTGGAAGGTCGGCCCGGGTTGCCCTCCTGGGACGGCTCCACCATCACATCCCCAGCATCAACAAGTGCGTCGTCCCCTGCAAAGACATGAAAGAGAGAAATGGAAACAGGCATTAGCACCATGGCATACAACAAGGGCTGATGAACAACAGAGCCAGTAGTTCAATGACACATGTCCCACATGACTGGGAAACCTCCTATGCATTCACCATCACTGGGTCTGGAGGGGAGGCTCAGGGCACACAATGATGACACAGAGAATGGAGAGCAACGCCTGCTCCCCATGCTGCCTAGCACTGGCATCACACATTGGCCGGTGATTGCCATGTCAAATGCACATGCCATCACACACATGGCATGTGACATAGCCACCAAGTGAAGAGGGAGAGGAGGGCAACTAATTTGGATTTTGGCCACTCTGGTCCTGACATTGCTTCATCACATCAAGAAGTTAACATGTTGGACATGGATCTGCTAGTCCCAATTGGCCACGATGCACAGTGCCTTGTCAACATTAACAAAATGCAGTAAACAATGAGATTCCACCTCCCCATCACCTGTAATGGATTCATATAGCATTCGTGAAGCACCTGTACAGAAATGTATGAAGGTACAGCGGAGCACTGAGGGGTGGTGGGGCAGATGGGGATGCCATTCAACAATCCTACTGGTGCTGGTGTCATTCATGTAACGCAAGTGCAGAGGTGGGTGGCACAATGAAGTGCAAGGGGAAGTTGCGGCTGGTAGTGCTGTACAAGGTAAGTAGGACTTAACGTCGAGGGCAGATGGTGGTAGGCGCAGACAAGTGCTGGGGGGGTGGCCTATAGGGGTACAGAGACAGTCATGCAGTGCTGTGGGCTCAGAGGGGACAGGGGAGGTACACACTGCATCTGGCTCGGCAAGGTCCTTCCAGATTTCAATGTGTCCTGCAGAGTTGTCAGATGCCGCAGATATGTGCCCTTGGATTGGGGCTCTCATCTTGGTGAGAAGGGTGAGACGCTATTGCCTTTGGAGCAGGCGGCAGGCCAGTTTGCCAGAGGATGAGCATGATGCAGGCCATTTCCTCTCTGCCACCCGGCACCTGTGTTTTGGGTTCACAAGATCCGAGTCATGCCAGGAGTCAGCATTGGCATGGGGCTTCAGGCGGATTGTCATGACCGTGGCAAAGACATCCAGTGTACCTGACATAGAGTGGAGCATGGAGTGGGCCCTGTCAGGATGGGAGTGATCCTAAGGGGGAGCTGGATGGGGGGAGATTTTGGCAGCATAAGCCTCGACTGACACACACTTCACGGGTTGGAATACCAAGAAGGTGTGTGACAGTGGTGAGGGTGGCTTTGCCTGTGGGGTGGTGAGGGTGAGGTGGGAGGAGAGGAGAAAGTGATCACTCCAGGAGAGAGGAGTGCAGAGAGGGATGGAGAGGGGAACGTCAGATGAGATCAGAGCATCAAGAGTGTGCCCTGCAGAATGAGTAGGGACAGACGGGAGTTTAGAGGGTTATAGGGAGTTGCTGAGGTCACGGAAAAGTCACGTGGGGGGGGCAACAAGCATGCAGGTGGATGCGTACATCACCAAGGAAGAGGATTTCAGTGTCTGGGGACATGAGTGAGGAGGAGAGGTGAGGCCACTCAGAAAGGAAGTAGTACATTTGACCATTTTTCCGATACACAGTACGCACAGTTTGTGAATGTCAAGGTGAGATGGAGAGAGACGTCACACAAGCCATTCCAGAGGGGAGTAGGTCTACGTAGGAGTGACAGTGGCAGGAATACCCTCAGGGAAGGCAAGGGCACACCCCCCCCTGCACAGTAGTGCCGGGCCAAGGAGAGGATCTCCTGAACGTCAGGTAGGAGTGTGTCAAAGATGCAGACAGAGCTGGCCGTCAGACATGTTTCCATGAGACCAAGGATGTCAAGGTGCATTACCTCATGTAAGTGACATATATTGGAGGAATGCCTGATGCAGCGGCAGAGTAAGGAGTGTAAATGTGGAGGAGGTTGACAGCCTTGTAGGACTTACGGGGAGTGCTACAGATCAGAGGTGCAGCATGTGTAGGAGTTGGAGTGGGAGGCGGAGAAGGATCATGGGAGGGTGCAGGGAGGCAGTGCAGGATAGATGAGGAGAGAGGAGGGGGGACAGCAGGAGAGGAAAGGAAGTTGATGAGATGTGGGTAGCATTTGTCAAGGAGAATAAGGTTGGCCTGAGGTCCTTGGACTGAGATGCTCCCATTACCATACTCATCAATTGTGGCCTCTGAGGATTGGAAGGAGGCCAAGAGTACACCCCAACGGGTCACACCATTGATGGTGGAAGAGGAGCAAGGAGAGAGGACTGGGACCATGTGAAGGGTCCATGGGACAGGCAAAGGCATGTATGAGCAGATGTCAGTGAGAGTTAACCTTGAGTAGGCTCAGATGTACTTGTCAGCAATAGGGTGGGTCGCATTGGAGGGCAGGGTGCCCTCATTTGACTGTTTGCAAGCAGGTGTCGTGAGTAGGGCACGATGGTCTGAACAGTAGAAGTCAGGGAAGATAGACCATGAAGAGCAGCATGGAGTGTGAGGGAATGGGGCTTGAAACCAGACGGAACAAGAGCACACAGGTAGGAGGTGGGTGTCAAGGCAAAATCCAGAGTATGACAGCATGTTGAGTGCCATGTATATACAGAGGACGCATTAGCATGTGGTATCATTGCATGTCAGGCATGTGACGATGGAACTTGAATGGCTGGGGGAAAGTGTAGGAATGGTATGTAAGACATAAGATGAATAGACAGGGGAGAATGAGCAACAATGTCGTGACAAAATGACAATTCAAGGGGAACTTCCATGGTGTAGGGCCATATGTGCACTGTTGGCAGTAGGGATAGTGGTGTGGGCACATGGTGTTGCACTGAACATACTGGATGAGGCACATGGGTGACACTATCAAGTCTGCCACACACCCCCTTGACAGGCACCCAACATGAAGGCTTCGCACACACACCATGCACATTGATATAACACACATGCATGTGCACTCACCGGATGATGCCTCGTAATCAGGGAGATCTCCCACACCTTGGAGTTGTCCCTCGGTGACGTAGGATCCAGCTACGGACTCGTGTGGTGTGAGTTCTATTTCCTGTGCTGGGGACCCACCTCCAGTCACCAAGGTTGCGGCATGACTTAAGGCCAGCTTATCCTTTGCCCTGCGCTTAAGGTCATTCCAGCGCTTCTGGCAATCACTAGCTGTGCGCCTCACTACTCCAAGGGCACTTATTTTGTCAGCAATGGTCTGCCAGTGTGCCTGGCGTCTGGCATGTGTGGTCTTGGACCCTGCAACGATGACCATTTCCCTATCATGGTCTGACACATACTGAACAAGTGCATTCAGTTCGGCGTCTGTGAAGCTGGGCTTCCTTGATGGGCCGGACTGTGCAGCCGTGCCTGGGGCATCAGCCTGTGCCGGACGTGCACTCTTCCTCTTCCGCTTGGAAGGGGGTGGGGATCCAGAGTGTCCTACGCCGCTGTGGACACTAGGGGCAGGAGCCGTGGTGGACTCAGTACTGGGTGTGTGGGATTGCACACTCAGCATGGGAGTAGGTGCAGGCATTGGGGGTAGAGGGATAGGGTCAGGCCTGATCTGAGGTGCATGAACTAGGACCGACACAGTCTTGGCAGGGTGTATGAGAGGTGGGGTGGATGGAGCCACATCCTGCCCACGGGGGGCAGCAGATGACCTATCTGGCATAGATGCGCGTGTCCTGATGACACCAATGTGCACCGGTGCACGTGCAGTGGACCTGCTGACCTGGATGTCAGCGATGGAGTCACCCTCGGACAGGTCTGGTGCCACAATGGGCTGGTCCAACAAGGGCTGATCAGGGTTGGTATCAGCCACATGACCCTCAACCTGGGGGGGGAGGGGGGGGCATGGGTGTCCCTGACTGGTCCTCCAGACTGGGGGGGACAGGGGCACCCTGCAAGTCACAACCACGTCCCCTAGTGGATCCTCCACGGCCACCACGTGTGGCACGGCCACCTTTGCCACCCTTACGGCTTGCACGCCTCCCAACCATGGCACTGATGTTATTGTGCGTATGGGAGTGGGTGTGCACAATTGTCCTGGGCAATTGGGTGTCAAAGGGGTTGGGTACCAGATGGTATTCGTACCCTAGTGCAGTGGCAAGGCTATATGACACCCCTGGGGAAAGATTACGGGTCACGCAACGCACAGGCACCCCAAAAAAGTTAATGAACGTGCACGATACCCCTCCTAGACCACGTGTGCGTATGAAAAACCCTGCACTACGCTGTGGCATCCAGTAACACAGTAATGAACGTATGCGTGTCACACGCAGCCTAGATTGACCTCTGAAGAGGTACGTGACACACGGGGCAAGCACAGATGATAGATGCGTGCACAACTCACCGTCTGCCAGGGAGAAATGCGTCAAAAAGACGCGCGTGTGCGCGTTGGCAACACCCCCGCCAAAAGAAGAATGGGACGCTGTCTGAGGAGACAGGACAACAGTAGAAGGGAACGCTGTGTGAGGAAACAGGCCCAGGAAAAAGAGCAAAAGAGAAAAAGCTGTCAGAGGTAACAGGGAGTACGACCTTTGAACGCCGTGAAGTAAATCGCGTGTCAACTGACAAGAAGTACAGAATACACCAACTCGCTCTCCACGAAAAGCACGTACAAGGAAATGGCGTTCTACATGTACCTTTTATGCAGGCCCACAGGTCCTGCGTCACTTCCGCGTGTAGGCGCTGAAGGGCCAGCCTCCAATCACACGCATTGACACTGGCTTGTGTTTCTTTCACGCGTGTTGGGAAAAGGCCGTGCGTTATAGACGCGCTTACGCGCCTGGCCCTTTGGACCAATCACGCGTGTTGGGAAACGGCCGTGCGTCATAGGCGCGCTTACGCGCCTGGCCCTTTGGACCAATGAAATCGGGTACGCGTGCTGACGCGCTCGCGCGGCACGTGTTTTTTTTTCACGTGGGTTGGGAAACACCCGTGCGTCATAGGCGCGCTTACGCGCCTGGCCCTTTGGACCAATGAAATCTCGTACGCGTGCTGACGTGCTTACGCGCTGAGGGCCTTTCCTCGGATTCCACGCAGACGTGCATGATTTTCACGTGCCAATTCACTCCGTATCAAGCTGGCCACGCGTTCACACACGGAAGACCACGCTCCTGCCCAGAAGGCCGAGTTACTGCCCCCCAGTGCCCCGAGCAGCCTCCCACGTGCCATCTGCTGCTGCCTGCCTGCCTGCCTGCCTGCTGCCACCGTGCCCTGCCATTTGGTGCCTGCACATCAGCCATCTGCAGGCGTACAGTTGCTGTGTCCACCCCTGCTGGAACTGAACACTCCCGACTGGAAGAACACCACTCCACAGCCCAGCCCCAGGACCAAGTTGCCCACCCACTCCTGCCTCTGGGGTTGCCATGTCGGGCACTGAAACATCTGGCACCACTGGCAACCCCCAGCCAGAGAGGCAGAGGGGCCCCAGCTTCAGTGTCACCGAGGTTGGGGTCCTGGTGGAGCGAGTCCTGGGGCAGTATGATGCCCTCTTCGGAAGTAGCCACGCCAACTATGAAGGACGGACTCGGATCTGGGACGACATTGTGACTGCCATCAACGCGGAGGGGGTGGCAGTCCGCGACAACCGACATGTCAGGAAGCGTTGGGAGGACTGCAGGTCCAGGACCCTCTCAAAGGCCCGGCGCCTCGTGGAGGGGGGCCGGGGCCACATGAGTTCGATCCAAATGAGGGTCCTGGCACGCATACACCCAGCGCTCCACTCCCAGGTCCTTGAGAGGGAGACCCGTCTGGAGTTGAGCGGTAAGTGTGCAGGCATTGCTGTGTGAGACAGTGCATGTTGCAGTGTGCTGGTTGTGTGATGCTGTATGTGTGGAATGGGCCTTGTAGGCATGTATGTGTGCAGTGTTGTCATGGCGATGCATGTGCGACCAGTAATTTGTGGATCACATGGTTGTTGTATGTGTTGCTATGCAACCTGAGGAGGCCTATGCAGATTGGACACATGTGAGCATGCAAGTGTATGTTCGTGGACATGGGTGTGGGTGAGGGATGGATGCTGATGCCAGGTACATGTATGGTGTCGAGGTCGGTGTGCTTGACCTGCATGTCTGTGACTTTTGAATGGCATGGATGCATGACACATGTCTGTGACACTGTACAGATTCACTGATGCTGCCTAATCATCCTTGTATCCACTGTGTTTGTGATGTACGAGGCCACATGGATGTGACAGAGGTGAAGTGTGTGCGTGTGATTTGCATGACCAATGATGCATGTGAGTTCCATGACATCGTACTTTAGAAGAGTGCAGTGGACATGTATGTTGATGTGCATGCCATGGACCATGGGTGTTGCGTGTGTGTATTGCCTGACCCATGTGTTGTGGAGGGACATGATAGAAGTGTACTTTACCATTGCCAGTCATCTGATATTGCTTCCTGTGTAGGGGACCATTGTACAGTGCCCTGATGCTTGTGTTCTATGTCTCCCTCTATGCAGCGGCTAGTGATGGAGAGGGCGGAGACGGCGCTGTGGAGGTAGACGGCGGGGATGCCCCCACGGCTGCGGCGGAAGGGGTGGGTGAGCCCCCACAGGGGCCAGCTACAGCGGAAGAGGGCAAGGAGCCATCCAGGTTGGTGGTTTCTACAGAGGAGGAGGCGGCCGAGACTGAGGCACACCTGAGGCCTGGTGGGGGCATCCCTGCTGGTGCAAGTGGTACAGTCCAGGGCCAGGGGCAGGAGGCAGCACAGGTCGCCGTGGAGGTGCCTGTGCATGTCGCTGTCCCTGACCCTGTGAGTGCACCACCATGCACCAGCATGGATGCCCCGTCCCAGGCCCGTCCGCAGGTGGAGGGGGTGTCTATGTCATCTGACTCCCCTCCACCTGCGGACGAGGGGACCCGTGGGCGCATGGAAAAGGTCCTGATTGGGGTCGCGTTGCGCACGGTGGTCATTCGTGATGACGTGCGTGCTTCCCGGGAGGAGCACGCACATCATCACGAAGAGCACCGTGCCGACGTGGCCCAGTTGGGATCTGCCATTGGCGCAGGTTTTCTGCAGGTGATGGCCAATGTGTCGGGCATCTCCTCCTCTGTGGAAAGTATGCGCCGGTCGTTCTCCTTGCCGTCTTCCGGCCCAGTTGACACCAGGGCCCCCTGTGGACCTGCCCCGACCAATGCAGCCGGCTCAGTGGGGATCCCATCCCTGCCACAGTCGGGAGTCGGTGGTCCAGCTGGTGTGGACACCATGGCAACTGGACCCCTGCAGGTGGAGGATGTGCCGGCATCATCAGGCAGGGCACGTGCACGACGGCGTCGGTGGATACCATCAGCCTGGATGCCGTTGTGCTGGCAGAGGCAGTGGCTGCAGAGGCAGCAGCAGCGACGTGGGATGCGTCATGGCTCGGGGCCATCAACATCGGAGGGGCAGCCATCGGCTGGAGGGCAGGAGGACCCTGGACAGAATGTGTCTTCCGTGTGGCAGCGGTTAGGCCACGCAATAGATGCGGAGAGGCGGCGGGCAGAAGAGGGGCGGCTCGCTATGGTCAGGGCAGTGGACTCCATGCAGAGGGCCCTGAGGCGTGCCGAGTGCCTCGAGGAGATCCGCAGGGGCTTGGAGGTGGACACTGCGTCAGCCCTGCGGGCCCTCGGGGCCATTGAGGAGGAACGCCTCGGGGAGATAGAAAGGGAGTTCGATGATGCCCTGGCCCATAACATCTCTCAGTGAGCCGCAGGACTGGCCCGCCGCCTTTGTATATAGTTATGTAGATAGTAGGTTTCCTTTATTTTTATTTATTATTTGGGTTGATTGGACAATGGCCCACGTTTTTTGTATATAGTTCGCATTAGTTAGGTTTTGGGTAGGTTTCATTTTATGGTTTTTAGGGATATTGGACCCGGACAATCATCTTTGTACATAGTTTGTGGATGTTTTCGATTTTATTATTTGGACCATGGGGCAATGTGTTTGTTTTTGATTTCCATTTTGATTGACTTTGCACCCGTTCTTTTGGATTTCACCTTTCATTAGATTTTTTTTTTTTTTTACCTGTTACTTTGTGTATTCATTTAGGTGTTTTTTTTTTTTCCTTCTTACATTTTAATACATTGTTCTTTTGATTCTATTGTTTGGACTTCTCTCATTGGTTTGTTGACTGTCACAATCTGGGTTTTCACAGTCATGTGTTGCCATTGTGTGAGTCTGACGGACTTGGACTCATGTGCATACTGCTCATTGGTTATGTATCATGTAATGGGTATTTGATTTTTGAATGGATGTGTACCTTGGATGTGTGTATGGACTGGGGTGACATGGGGTGGGATGTGGTTGCCCATGGGATCCTGGCATCTGTATTGTGATTTCCTCTTGGTAGGGGAACATCTGTGTGGGCCTGGTGGAGGGTGCCCCATGACTGCTGGGGGGTGGGGTTGGTGGGAGACATGAGTGGGACATAAGTGGGGGCCTGCTGGCAGGTGCCCCACAGTGCTGGGGGGTGGGTGTGGTGGGAGGCATGAGTGGGACATGAGTGGGGGCCTGCTGGCAGGTGCCCCACAGTGCTGGGGGGTGGGTGTGGTGGGAGGCATGAGTGGGACATAAGTGGGGGCCTGCTGGCAGGTGCCCCACAGTGCTGGGGGGTGGGTGTGGTGGGAGGCATGAGTGGGACATAAGTGGGGGCCTGCTGGCAGGTGCCCCATGACTGCTGGGGGGTAGGAGTCATGAGCAGGTGTGCAGGGTAATCCCCTGTGGTGTGGACTGCATGCAGGGGACGTGGAGGCTGTACAGGGAAGACCTGTGAAGACCCAACGATCGGAGTAGCGTGTTCAACTATCCACGCCCCCCTGAAATGGACGTAGCCTAGCTTTTCGCGTGTGAAACTTCCCGCGCACCCCTGTAATGGACGTACCCTGGCTTTTCGCGTGTGGGACTTCCCGCGCACCCCTGCAATTCCCGTAGCCTAGCTTTTCGCGTGTGAAACTTCCTGCGCACCCCTGTAATGGACGTACCCTGGCTTTTCGCGTGTGGGACTTCCCGCGCACCCCTGCAATTCCCGTAGCCTAGCTTTTCGCGTGTGAAACTTCCCGCGCACCCCTGTAATGGACGTACCCTGGCTTTTCGCGTGTGGGACTTCCCGCGCACCCCTGCAATTCCCGTAGCCTAGCTTTTCGCGTGTGAAACGTTCCCGCGCACCCCTGAAATGGAAGTAGCCTGGAATTTCACGTGTGAAACTTCCCCGCGCACCCCTGAAATGGACGTACCCTGGCTTTTCGCGTGTGGGACTTCCCGCGCACCCCTGCAATTCCCGTAGCCTAGCTTTTCGCGTGTGAAACGTTCCCACGCACCCCTGAAATGGAAGTAGCCTGGAATTTCGCGAGTGAAACTTCCCCGCGCACCCCTGAAATGGACGTACCCTGGCTTTTCGCGTGTGGGACTTCCCGCGCACCCCTGGAATTCCCGTAGCCTAGCTTTTCGCGTGTGAAACTTCCCGCGAACCCCTGTAATGGACGTACCCTGGCTTTTCGCGTGTGGGACTTCCCGCGCACCCCTGGTATTCCCCTAGCCTAGCTTTTCGCGTGTGAAACTTCCCGCGCACCCCTGTAATGGACGTACCCTGGCTTTTCGCGTGTGGGACTTCCCGCGCACCCCTGCAATTCCCGTAGCCTAGCTTTTCGCGTGTGAAACTTCCCGCGCACCCCTGTAATGGACGTACCCTGGCTTTTCGCGTGTGTGACTTCCCGCGCACCCCTGCAATTCCCGTAGCCTAGCTTTTCGCGTGTGAAACTTCCCGCGCACCCCTGTAATGGACGTACCCTGGCTTTTCGCGTGTGGGACTTCCCGCGCACCCCTGGAATTCCCGTAGCCTAGCTTTTCACGTGTGAAACTTCCCGCGAACCTCTGTAATGGAGGTACCCTGGCTTTTCGCGTGTGAAACTTCCCGCGCACCCCTGAAATGGACGTAGCCTGGGATTTGACGTGTGACACTTCCCGCGCACCCTTGAAAATCGCATGGGCCGCTTGCCGTGATGGTCCAGGGTTAGCGTAGCCCCTTGCGCTGGTTTGTGATTTTTATGAGATTTGCCAGCGCAAGGGGCGTTCCTGGGGGCGTAACTGGCGCTGCAGCGAGTCGCTGCGCCACTGTGCGCCACGGCTGCCTGGGGAAGCTAAAATCCATGAATACGCTGTGTGCCGGATTCGGTTTTGGCGCACGCGGCTGGCGCAGACTATCGCACGCGCACGCTGTGCGCCAGCCGCGTGCGCTACTTGTGCGCTGAATTCTATTAATTACCCTGCCATTCTTCATTTACTCTCACATTCAGACACATGCATTTTCATTCATCATTTATACAACATTCATTCTGCATTCACTCTCACAGTCAAACACACGCATCAGCATTCATCATTTATAGGGCATTCATTCTTCATTCACTCTCACAGTTACACATGCATCAGCATTCATCATTTATAGGGCATTCATTCTTCATTCACTCTCACATTCACACACACGCATCAGCATTCATCATTTGTACATTCATTCTTCATTCACTCACACATTCACACACACGCATTCAGCATTTATGCATTCATTCTTCATTTACTCTCCCATTCACATACATGCATCAGCATTAATCATTTATAGGGTATTCATTCTTCATTCACTCTCACAGTCACACATGCATCAGCATTCATCATTTATAGGGCATTCATTCTTCATTCACTCTCACATTCACACACTTGCATCAGCATTCATCATTTATACAACATTCATTCTTCATTCCCTCTCACATTCACACACACGCATCAGCATTCATCATTTATAGGGCATTCATTCTGCATTCACTCTCACATTCACACACTTGCATCAGCATTCATCATTTAACAACATTCATTCTTCATTCCCTCTCGCATTCACACACACTCATCAACATTCATCATTTATAGGGCATTCATTCTGTATTCACTCTCACATTCAGACACACATGAATCAGCATTCATAATTTATACAGCATTCATTCTTCATTTCCTCTCACATTCACACACATGCATCAGCATTTATCAAGTATACATTAATTTTTCATTCACTCTCACATTCACACACATGCATCAGCATTCATCTTTTATAGGGCATTAATTCTTCATTTCCTCTCACATTCACACACATGCATCAGCATTCATCATGTATACATTAATTCTTCATTCACTCTCGCATTCACACACATGCATCAGCATTCATCATTTATACATTAATTCTTCATTCACTCTCACATTCACACACATGCATCAGCATTCACACACATGCATCAGCATTCATCATTTATACATTCATTCTTCATTCACTCTCACATTCACACACATGCATCAGCATTCATCATTTATAGGGCATTCATTCTTCATGTACTCTCACATTCACACACATGCATCAGCATTCATCATGTATACATTAATTCTTCATTCACTCTCACATTCACACACATGCATCAGCATTCATCATTTATACATTAATTCTTCATTCACTCTCCATTCACATACATGCATCAGCATTAATCATTTATAGGGCATTAATTCTTCATTTCCTCTCACATTCACACACATGCACCAGCATTCATCATTTATACATTAATTCTTCATTCACTCTCACATTCACATACATGCATCAGCATTCATCATTTATAGGGCATTCATTCTTCATTTCCTCTCACATTCACATGCATGCATCAGTATTCATCATTTATACATTAATTCTTCATTCACTCTCACATTCACATGCATGCATCAGCATTCATAATTTATAGGGCCTTCATTCTTCATTTTACATCAGCATTAATCATTTATAGGGCATTAATTCTTCATTTCCTCTCACATTCACACACATGCACCAGCATTCATCATTTATACATTAATTCTTCATTCACTCTCACATTCACATACATGCATCAGCATTCATCATTTATAGGGCATTCATTCTTCATTTCCTCTCACATTCACATGCATGCATCAGTATTCATCATTTATACATTAATTCTTCATTCACTCTCACATTCACACACATGCATCTGCATTCAACATTTATACAACATTCATTCTGCATTCACTCTCACTGTCACACACATACATCAGCATTCATCATTTATACAACATTCATTCTGCATCACTCTCACATTCAAACACACGCATCAGCATTCATCATTTATACAGTATTCATTATGCATTCACCCTCACATTCACACACACACATCAGCATTCATCATTTATACATTAATTCTTCATTCACTCTCACATTCACACACATGCATCTGCATTCATCATTTATACATTCAGTCTGCATTCACTCTCACAGTCACACACATGCAACAGCATTCATCATTTATACAACATTCAGTCTGCATTAACTCTCACATTCACACACATGCATCTGCATTCATCATTTATACAGCATTCATTCTGCATTCCCTCTCACTGTCACACACATGCATCAGCATTCATCATTTATACAACATTCATTCTGCATCACTCTCACATTCACACACACGCATCAGCATTCATCATTTATACAGCATTCATTATGCATTCACTCTCACATTCACACACACGCATCAGCATTCATCATTTATACATTAATTCTTCATTCACTCTCACATTCACATACATGCATCAGCATTCATCATTTATAGGGCATTCATTCTTCATTTCCTCTCACATTCACATGCATGCATCAGTATTCATCATTTATACATTAATTCTTCATTCACTCTCACATTCACATGCATGCATCAGCATTCATAATTTATAGGGCCTTCATTCTTCATTTTACATCAGCATTAATCATTTATAGGGCATTAATTCTTCATTTCCTCTCACATTCACACACATGCACCAGCATTCATCATTTATACATTAATTCTTCATTCACTCTCACATTCACATACATGCATCAGCATTCATCATTTATAGGGCATTCATTCTTCATTTCCTCTCACATTCACATGCATGCATCAGTATTCATCATTTATACATTAATTCTTCATTCACTCTCACATTCACATGCATGCATCAGCATTCATAATTTATAGGGCCTTCATTCTTCATTTACTCTCATATTCACACACACACACATCAGCATTAATAATTTATACATTAATTCTTCATTTACTCTCACATTCACACACATGCATCTGCATTCAACATTTATACAACATTCATTCTGCATTCACTCTCACTGTCACACACATACATCAGCATTCATCATTTATACAACATTCATTCTGCATCACTCTCACATTCAAACACACGCATCAGCATTCATCATTTATACAGTATTCATTATGCATTCACCCTCACATTCACACACACACATCAGCATTCATCATTTATACATTAATTCTTCATTCACTCTCACATTCACACACATGCATCTGCATTCATCATTTATACATTCAGTCTGCATTCACTCTCACAGTCACACACATGCAACAGCATTCATCATTTATACAACATTCAGTCTGCATTAACTCTCACATTCACACACATGCATCTGCATTCATCATTTATACAGCATTCATACTGCATTCCCTCTCACTGTCACACACATGCATCAGCATTCATCATTTATACAACATTCATTCTGCATCACTCTCACATTCACACACACGCATCAGCATTCATCATTTATACAGCATTCATTATGCATTCACTCTCACATTCACACACACGCATCAGCATTCATCATTTATACATTAATTCTTCATTCACTCTCACATTCACACACATGCATCAGCATTCATCATTTATACATTAATTCTTCATTCACTCTCACATTCACACACGTGTATCTGCATTCGTCATTTATACATTCAGTCTGCATTCACTCTCACAGTCACACAAATGCGACAGCATTCGTCATTTATACAACATTCAGTCTGCATTCACTCTCACAGTCACACACATTCAACAGCATTCATCATTTATACAACATTAATTCTTCATTTACTCTCACATTCAGACACATGTATCTTCATTCATCATTTATACAACATTCATTCTACATTCACTCTCACAGTCACACACATGCATCAGCATTCATCATTTATAGGGCATTCATTCTTCATTCACTCTCACAGTCACACATGCATCAGCATTCATCATTTATAGGGCATTCATTCTTCATTCACTCTCACATTCACACACACGCATCAGCATTCATCATTTGTACATTCATTCTTCATTCACTCTCACATTCACACACACGCATTCAGCATTTATGCATTCATTCTTCATTCACTCTCCCATTCACATAAATGCATCAGCATTAATCATTTAAAGGGCATTCATTCTTCATTTCCTCTCACATTCACACACATGCATCAGCATTCATCATTTATACATTAATTCTTCATTCACTCTCACATTCACATACATGCATCAGCATTCATCATTTATAGGGCATTCATTCTTCATTTCCTCTCACATTCATACATATGCATCAGCATTCATCATTTATAGGGCATTCATTCTTCATTTACTCTCACATTCACACACACGCATCAGCATTCATCATTTATAGGGCATTCATTCTTCATTCACTCTCACATTCACACACATGCATCAGCATTCATCATTTATACATTAATTCTTCATTCACTCTCACATTCACACACATGTATCTGCATTTGTCATTTATACATTCAGTCTGCATTCACTCACACAGTTACACACATGCAACAGCATTCATCATTTATACAACATTCAGTCTGCATTCACTCTCACAGTCACACACATTCAACAGCATTCATCATTTATACAACATTAATTCTTCATTTACTCTCACATTCAGACACATGCATCTTCATTCATCATTTATACAACATTCATTCTACATTCACTCTCACAGTCACACACACGCATCAGCATTCATCATTTATAGGGCATTCATTCTTCATTCACTCTCACAGTCACACATGCATCAGCATTCATCATTTATAGGGCATTCATTTTCATTCACTCTCACATTCACACACCCGCATCAGCATTCATAATTTGTACATTCATTCTTCATTCACTCTCACATTCACACACACGCATTCAGCATTTATGCATTCATTCTTCATTCACTCTCCCATTCACATACATGCATCAGCATTAATCATTTATAGGGCATTCATTCTTCATTCACTCTCACAGTCACACATGCATCAGCATTCATCATTTATAGGGCATTCATTCTTCATTCACTCTCACATTCACACACTTGCATCAGCATTCATCATTTATACAACATTCATTCTTCATTCCCTCTCACATTCACACACACGCATCAGCATTCATCATTTATAGGGCATTCATTCTGCATTCACTCTCACATTCACACACATGCATCAGCATTGATAATTTATACAGCATTCATTCTTCATTTCCTCTCACATTCACACACATGCATCAGCATTTATCATGTATACATTAATTCTTCATTCACTCTCACATTCACACACATGCATCAGCATTCATCATTTATAGGGCATTCATTCTTCATTTCCTCTCACATTCACACACATGCATCAGCATTCATCATGTATACATTAATTCTTCATTCACTCTCGCATTCACACACATGCATCAGCATTCATCATGTATACATTAATTCTTCATTCACTCTCACATTCACACACATGCATCAGCATTTATCATGTATACATTAATTCTTCATTCACTCTCACATTCACACACATGCATCAGCATTCATCATTTATAGGGCATTCATTCTTCATTTCCTCTCACATTCACACACATGCATCAGCATTCATCATGTATACATTAATTCTTCATTCACTCTCGCATTCACACACATGCATCAGCATTCATCATTTATACATTAATTCTTCATTTACTCTCACATTCAGACACATGTATCTTCATTCATCATTTATACAACATTCATTCTACATTCACTCTCACAGTCACACACACGCATCAGCATTCATCATTTATAGGGCATTCATTCTTCATTCACTCTCACAGTCACACATGCATCAGCATTCATCATTTATAGGGCATTCATTCTTCATTCACTCTCACATTCACACACACGCATCAGCATTCATCATTTGTACATTCATTCTTCATTCACTCTCACATTCACACACACGCATTCAGCATTTATGCATTCATTCTTCATTCACTCTCCCATTCACATACATGCATCAGCATTAATCATTTAAAAGGCATTCATTCTTCATTTCCTCTCACATTCACACACATGCATCAGCATTCATCATTTATACATTAATTCTTCATTCATTCTCACATTCACACACATGTATCTGCATTTGTCATTTATACATTCAGTCTGCATTCACTCACACAGTTACACACATGCAACAGCATTCATCATTTATACAACATTCAGTCTGCATTCACTCTCACAGTCACACACATTCAACAGCATTCATCATTTATACAACATTAATTCTTCATTTACTCTCACATTCAGACACATGCATCTTCATTCATCATTTATACAACATTCATTCTACATTCACTCTCACAGTCACACACACGCATCAGCATTCATCATTTATAGGGCATTCATTCTTCATTCACTCTCACAGTCACACATGCATCAGCATTCATCATTTATAGGGCATTCATTTTCATTCACTCTCACATTCACACACCCGCATCAGCATTCATCATTTGTACATTCATTCTTCATTCACTCTCACATTCACACACACGCATTCAGCATTTATGCATTCATTCTTCATTCACTCTCCCATTCACATACATGCATCAGCATTAATCATTTATAGGGCATTCATTCTTCATTCACTCTCACAGTCACACATGCATCAGCATTCATCATTTATAGGGCATTCATTCTTCATTCACTCTCACATTCACACACTTGCATCAGCATTCATCATTTATACAACATTCATTCTTCATTCCCTCTCACATTCACACACACGCATCAGCATTCATCATTTATAGGGCATTCATTCTGCATTCACTCTCACATTCACACACATGCATCAGCATTGATAATTTATACAGCATTCATTCTTCATTTCCTCTCACATTCACACACATGCATCAGCATTTATCATGTATACATTAATTCTTCATTCACTCTCACATTCACACACATGCATCAGCATTCATCATTTATAGGGCATTCATTCTTCATTTCCTCTCACATTCACACACATGCATCAGCATTCATCATGTATACATTAATTCTTCATTCACTCTCGCATTCACACACATGCATCAGCATTCATCATGTATACATTAATTCTTCATTCACTCTCACATTCACACACATGCATCAGCATTTATCATGTATACATTAATTCTTCATTCACTCTCACATTCACACACATGCATCAGCATTCATCATTTATAGGGCATTCATTCTTCATTTCCTCTCACATTCACACACATGCATCAGCATTCATCATGTATACATTAATTCTTCATTCACTCTCGCATTCACACACATGCATCAGCATTCATCATTTATACATTAATTCTTCATTTACTCTCACATTCAGACACATGTATCTTCATTCATCATTTATACAACATTCATTCTACATTCACTCTCACAGTCACACACACGCATCAGCATTCATCATTTATAGGGCATTCATTCTTCATTCACTCTCACAGTCACACATGCATCAGCATTCATCATTTATAGGGCATTCATTCTTCATTCACTCTCACATTCACACACACGCATCAGCATTCATCATTTGTACATTCATTCTTCATTCACTCTCACATTCACACACACGCATTCAGCATTTATGCATTCATTCTTCATTCACTCTCCCATTCACATACATGCATCAGCATTAATCATTTAAAAGGCATTCATTCTTCATTTCCTCTCACATTCACAAACATGCATCAGCATTCATCATTTATACATTAATTCTTCATTCACTCTCACATTCACATACATGCATCAGCATTCATCATTTATCATTTATAGGGCATTCATTCTTCATTTCCTCTCACATTCATACATATGCATCAGCATTCATCATTTATAGGGCATTCATTCTTCATTTACTCTCACATTCACATACACGCATCAGCATTCATCATTTATAGGGCATTCATTCTTCATTCACTCTCACATTCACACACACGCATCAGCATTCATCATTTATACATTAATTCTTCATTCACTCTCACATTCACACACATGTATCTGCATTTGTCATTTATACATTCAGTCTGCATTCACTCACACAGTTACACACATGCAACAGCATTCATCATTTATACAACATTCAGTCTGCATTCACTCTCACAGTCACACACATTCAACAGCATTCATCATTTATACAACATTAATTCTTCATTTACTCTCACATTCAGACACATGCATCTTCATTCATCATTTATACAACATTCATTCTACATTCACTCTCACAGTCACACACACGCATCAGCATTCATCATTTATAGGGCATTCATTCTTCATTCACTCTCACAGTCACACATGCATCAGCATTCATCATTTATAGGGCATTCATTTTCATTCACTCTCACATTCACACACCCGCATCAGCATTCATCATTTGTACATTCATTCTTCATTCACTCTCACATTCACACACACGCATTCAGCATTTATGCATTCATTCTTCATTCACTCTCCCATTCACATACATGCATCAGCATTAATCATTTATAGGGCATTCATTCTTCATTCACTCTCACAGTCACACATGCATCAGCATTCATCATTTATAGGGCATTCATTCTTCATTCACTCTCACATTCACACACTTGCATCAGCATTCATCATTTATACAACATTCATTCTTCATTCCCTCTCACATTCACACACACGCATCAGCATTCATCATTTATAGGGCATTCATTCTGCATTCACTCTCACATTCACACACATGCATCAGCATTGATAATTTATACAGCATTCATTCTTCATTTCCTCTCACATTCACACACATGCATCAGCATTTATCATGTATACATTAATTCTTCATTCACTCTCACATTCACACACATGCATCAGCATTCATCATTTATAGGGCATTCATTCTTCATTTCCTCTCACATTCACACACATGCATCAGCATTCATCATGTATACATTAATTCTTCATTCACTCTCGCATTCACACACATGCATCAGCATTCATCATGTATACATTAATTCTTCATTCACTCTCACATTCACACACATGCATCAGCATTTATCATGTATACATTAATTCTTCATTCACTCTCACATTCACACACATGCATCAGCATTCATCATTTATAGGGCATTCATTCTTCATTTCCTCTCACATTCACACACATGCATCAGCATTCATCATGTATACATTAATTCTTCATTCACTCTCGCATTCACACACATGCATCAGCATTCATCATTTATACATTAATTCTTCATTCACTCTCACATTCACACACATGCATCAGCATTCATCATTTATAGGGCATTCATTCTTCATGTACTCTCACATTCACACACATGCATCAGCATTCATCATGTATACATTAATTCTTCATTCACTCTCACATTCACACACATGCATCAGCATTCATCATTTATACATTAATTCTTCATTCACTCTCCATTCACATACATGCATCAGCATTAATCATTTATAGGGCATTAATTCTTCATTTCCTCTCACATTCACACACATGCTTGTTTGTTTGTTTGTTTGTTTGTTTATTTATTTGTATAGCGCACCTGACCCAGAGGTATATGGGCGCTTGAGCATCAAGTTACAGGCATAGGTAGGAACATTTGTACAATTGTGCAATGATCAGCATTCATCATTTATACATTAATTCTTCATTCACTCTCACATTCACATACATGCATCAGCATTCATCATTTATAGGACATTCATTCTTCATTTCCTCTCACATTCACATGCATGCATCAGTATTCATCATTTATACATTAATTCTTCATTCACTCTCACATTCACATACATGCATCAGCATTCATAATTTATGGGGCCTTCATTCTTCATTCACTCTCACATTCACACACTTGCATCAGCATTCATCATTTATACAACATTCATTCTTCATTCCCTCTCACATTCACACACACGCATCAGCATTCATCATTTATAGGGCATTCATTCTGCATTCACTCTCACATTCACACACATGCATCAGCATTCATCATTTAACAACATTCATTCTTCATTCCCTCTCACATTCACACACAATCATCAGTATTCATCATTTATAGGGCATTCATTCTGTATTCACTCTCACATTCAGACACACATGCATCAGCATTCATAATTTATACAGCATTCCTTCTTCATTTCCTCTCACATTCACACACATGCATCAGCATTTATCATGTATACATTAATTCTTCATTCACTCTCACATTCACACACATGCATCAGCATTCATCATTTATAGGGCATTCATTCTTCATTTCCTCTAACATTCACACACATGCATCAGCATTCATCATGTATACATTAATTCTTCATTCACTCTCGCATTCACACACATGCATCAGCATTCATCATTTACACATTAATTCTTCATTCACTCTCACATTCACACACATGCATCAGCATTCACACACATGCATCAGCATTCATCATTTATACATTAATTCTTCATTCACTCTCACATTCACACACATGCATCAGCATTCATCATTTATAGGGCATTCATTCTTCATGTACTCTCACATTCACACACATGCATCAGCATTCATCATGTATACATTAATTCTTCATTCACTCTCACATTCACACACATGCATCAGCATTCATCATTTATACATTAATTCTTCATTCACTCTCACATTCACATACATGCATCAGCATTCATCATTTATAGGGCATTCATTCTTCATTTCCTCTCACATTCACATGCATGCATCAGTATTCATCATTTATACATTAATTCTTCATTCACTCTCACATTCACATACATGCATCAGCATTCATAATTTATAGGGCCTTCATTCTTCATTTACTCTCACATTCACACACACACACATCAGCATTCATCATTTATAGGGCATTCATTCTTCATTTATTCTCACATTCACACACATGCATCAGCATTCAGCATTTATAGGGCATTCATTCTTCATTTTCTCTCACATTCACACACATGCATCAGCATTCATCATTTATACATTAATTCTTCATTCACTCTCACATTCACACACTTGCATCAGCATTCATAATTTATACAGCATTCATTCTTCATTTCCTCTCACATTCACACACATGCATCAGCATTTATCATGCATACATTAATTCTTCATTCACTCTCACATTCACACACATGCATCAGCATTCATCATTTATAGGGCATTCATTCTTCATTTCCTCTCACATTCACACACATGCATCAGCATTCATCATGTATATATTAATTCTTCATTAACTCTCACATTCACACACATGCATCAGCATTCACACACATGTATCAGCATTCATCATTTATACATTAATTCTTCATTCACTCTCACATTCACACACATGCATCAGCATTCATCATTTATAGGGCATTCATTCTTCATGTACTCTCACATTCACACACATGCATCAGCATTCATCATGTATACATTAATTCTTCATTCACTCTCACATTCACACACATGCATCAGCATTCATCATTTATACATTAATTCTTCATTCACTCTCCATTCACATACATGCATCAGCATTAATCATTTATAGGGCATTCATTCTTCATTTCCTCTCACATTCACACACATGCATCAGCATTCATCATTTATACATTAATTCTTCATTCACTCTCACATTCACATACATGCATCAGCATTCATCATTTATAGGGCATTCATTCTTCATTTCCTCTCACATTCACATGCATGCATCAGTATTCATCATTTATACATTAATTCTTCATTCACTCTCACATTCACATACATGCATCAGCATTCATAATTTATAGGGCCTTCATTCTTCATTTACTCTCACATTCACACACACACACATCAGCATTCATCATTTATAGGGCATTCATTCTTCATTTATTCTCACATTCACACACATGCATCAGCATTCAGCATTTATAGGGCATTCATTCTTCATTTTCTCTCACATTCACACACATGCATCAGCATTCATCATTTATACATTAATTCTTCATTCACTCTCACATTCACACACTTGCATCAGCATTCATCATTTATACAACATTCATTCTTCATTCCCTCTCACATTCACACACACGCATCAGCATTCATCATTTATAGGGCATTCATTCTGCATTCACTCTCACATTCAGACACACATGCATCAGCATTCATAATTTATACAGCATTCATTCTTCATTTCCTCTCACATTCACACACATGCATCAGCATTTATCATGTATACATTAATTCTTCATTCACTCTCACATTCACACACATGCATCAGCATTCATCATTTATAGGGCATTCATTCTTCATTTCCTCTCACATTCACACACATGCATCAACATTCATCATGTATACATTAATTCTTCATTCACTCTCGCATTCACACACATGCATCAGCATTCATCATTTATACATTAATTCTTCATTCACTCTCACATTCACACACATGCATCAGCATTCACACACTTGCATCAGCATTCATCATTTATACATTAATTCTTCATTCACTCTCACATTCACACACATGCATCAGCATTCATCATTTATAGGGCATTCATTCTTCATGTACTCTCACATTCACACACATGCATCAGCATTCATCATGTATACATTAATTCTTCATTCACTCTCACATTCACACACATGCATCAGCATTCATCATTTATACATTAATTCTTCATTCACTCTCCATTCACATACATGCATCAGCATTAATCATTTATAGGGCATTCATTCTTCATTTCCTCTGACATTCACACACATGCATCAGCATTCATCATTTATACATTAATTCTTCATTCACTCTCACATTCACATACATGCATCAGCATTCATCATTTATAGGGCATTCATTCTTCATTTCCTCTCACATTCACATGCATGCATCAGTATTCATCATTTATACATTAATTCTTCATTCACTCTCACATTCACATACATGCATCAGCATTAATCATGTATAAGGCATTCATTCTTCATTTCCTCTCACATTCACACACATGCATCAGCATTCATCATTTATACATTAATTCTTCATTCACTCTAACATTCACATACATGCATCAGCATTCATCATTTATAGGGCATTCATTCTTCTTTTACTCTCACATTCACACACACGCATCAGCATTCATCATTTATAGGGCATTCATTCTTCATTTACTCTCACATCCACACACACGCATCAGCATTCATCATTTATACATTAATTCTTCATTCACTCTCACATTCACATACTTCAATCAGCATTCATCATTTATACAACATTCATTCTTCATTCAGTCTCACATTCACATACATGCATCAGCATTCATTATTTATAGGGCATTCATTCTTCATTTACTCTCACATTCACACACACGCATCAGCATTCATCATTTAGAGGGCATTCATTCTTCATTTCCTCTCACATTCACACACATGCATCAGCATTCATCAGTTATACAACATTCATTCTGCATTCACCCTCACATTCATACCCACACATCAGCATTCATCATTTATAGGGCATTCATTCTTCATTTACTCCCACATTCACACACTTGCATCAGCATTAATCATTTATACATTAATTCTTCATTCACTCTCACATATACATACATGCATCAGCATTCATCATTTATACAACATTTATTCTGCATTCACCCTCACATTCACACCCACACATCAGCATTCATCATTTATAGGGCATTCATTCTTCATTTACTCCCACATTCACACACTTGCATCAGCATTAATCATGTATACATTAATTCTTCATTCACTCTCACATTCACATACATGCATCAGCATTCATCATTTATACAATGTTCATTCTTCATTCACTCTCACATTCACATACATGCATCAGCATTCATCATTTATAGGGCCTTCATTCTTCATTTACTCTCACATTCACACACACACACATCAGCATTCATCATTTATAGGGCATTCATTCTTCATTTATTCTCACATTCACACACAGGCATCAGCATTCAGCATTTATAGGGCATTCATTCTTCATTTTCTCTCACATTCACACACATGCATCAGCATTCATCATTTATACATTCATTCTTCATTCACTCTCACATTCACACACTTGCATCAGCATTCATCATTTATACAACATTCATTCTTCATTCCCTCTCACATTCACACACACGCATCAGCATTCATCATTTATAGGGCATTCATTCTGCATTCACTCTCACATTCACACACATGCATCAGCATTCATCATTTAACAACATTCATTCTTCATTCCCTCTCACATTCACACACACTCATCAGCATTCATCATTTATAGGGCATTCATTCTGTATTCACTCTCACATTCAGACACACATGCATCAGCATTCATAATTTATACAGCATTCATTCTTCATTTCCTCTCACATTCACACACATGCATCAGCATTCATCATTTATAGGGCATTCATTCTTCATTTCCTCTCACATTCACACACATGCATCAGCATTCATCATTTATACATTAATTCTTCATTCACTCTCACATTCACACACATGCATCAGCATTCATCATTTATAGGGCATTCATTCTTCATTTCCTCTGACATTCACACACATGCATCAGCATTCATCATTTATACATTAATTCTTCATTCACTCTCACATTCACACACATGCATCAGCATTCACACAGATGCATCAGCATTCATCATTTATACATTAATTCTTCATTCACTCTCACATTCACACACATGCATCAGCATTCATCATTTATAGGGCATTCATTCTTCATGTACTCTCACATTCACACACATGCATCAGCATTAATCATTTATACATTAATTCTTCATTCACTCTCCATTCACATACATGCATCAGCATTAATCATTTATAGGGCATTCATTCTTCATTTCCTCTCACATTCACATACATGCATCAGCATTCATCATTTATAGTGCATTCATTCTTCATTTCCTCTCACATTCACATACATGCATCAGCATTCATCATTTATAGTGCATTCATTCTTCATTTCCTCTCACATTCACACACATGCATCAGCATTCATCATTTATACATTAATTCTTCATTCACTCTCCATTCACATACATGCATCAGCATTCATCATTTATACATTAATTCTTCATTCACTCTCACATTCACACACTTGCATCAGCATTCATCATTTATACAACATTTATTCTTCATTCCCTCTCACATTCACACACATGCATCAGCATTCATCATTTATAGGGCATTCATTCTTCATGTACTCTCACATTCACACACATGCATCAGCATTCATCATGTATACATTAATTCTTCATTCACTCTCACATTCACACACATGCATCAGCATTCATCATTTATACATTAATTCTTCATTCACTCTCCATTCACATACATGCATCAGCATTAATCATTTATAGGGCATTAATTCTTCATTTCCTCTGACATTCACACACATGCATCAGCATTCATCATTTATACATTAATTCTTCATTCACTCTCACATTCACATACATGCATCAGCATTAATCATTTATAGGGCATTAATTCTTCATTTCCTCTCACATTCACATACATGCATCAGCATTCATCATTTATAGTGCATTCATTCTTCATTTCCTCTCACATTCACATACATGCATCAGCATTCATCATTTATAGTGCATTCATTCTTCATTTCCTCTCACATTCACACACATGCATCAGCATTCATCATTTATACATTAATTCTTCATTCACTCTAACATTCACATACATGCATCAGCATTCATCATTTATACATTAATTCTTCATTCACTCTCACATTCACACACTTGCATCAGCATTCATCATTTATACAACATTCATTCTTCATTCCCTCTCACATTCACACACATGCATCAGCATTCATCATTTATAGGGCATTCATTCTTCATGTACTCTCACATTCACACACATGCATCAGCATTCATCATGTATACATTAATTCTTCATTCACTCTCACATTCACACACATGCATCAGCATTCATCATTTATACATTAATTCTTCATTCACTCTCCATTCACATACATGCATCAGCATTAATCATTTATAGGGCATTAATTCTTCATTTCCTCTGACATTCACACACATGCATCAGCATTCATCATTTATACATTAATTCTTCATTCACTCTCACATTCACATACATGCATCAGCATTCATCATTTATAGGGCATTCATTCTTCATTTCCTCTCACATTCACATGCATGCATCAGTATTCATCATTTATACATTAATTCTTCATTCACTCTCACATTCACATACATGCATCAGCATTAATCATGTATAAGGCATTCATTCTTCATTTCCTCTCACATTCACACACATGCATCAGCATTCATCATTTATACATTAATTCTTAATTCACTCTAACATTCACATACATGCATCAGCATTCATCATTTATAGGGCATTCATTCTTCTTTTACTCTCACATTCACACACACGCATCAGCATTCATCATTTATAGGGCATTCATTCTTCATTTACTCTCACATTCACACACACGCATCAGCATTCATCATTTATACAGTAATTCTTCATTCACTCTCACATTCACATACTTCAATCAGCATTCATCATTTATACAACATTCATTCTTCTTTCAGTCTCACATTCACATACATGCATCAGCATTCATTATTTATAGGGCATTCATTCTTCATTTACTCTCACATTCACACACACGCATCAGCATTCATCATTTAGAGGGCATTCATTCTTCATTTCCTCTCACATTCACACACATGCATCAGCATTCATCAGTTATACAACATTCATTCTGCATTCACCCTCACATTCATACCCACACATCAGCATTCATCATTTATAGGGCATTCATTCTTCATTTACTCCCACATTCACACACTTGCATCAGCATTAATCATTTATACATTAATTCTTCATTCACTCTCACATTCACATACATGCATCAGCATTCATCATTTATACAACATTCATTCTGCATTCACCCTCACATTCACACCCACACATCAGCATTCATCATTTATAGGGCATTCATTCTTCATTTACTCCCACATTCACATGCATGCATCAGTATTCATCATTTATACATTAATTCTTCATTCACTCTCACATTCACATACATGCATCAGCATTCATCATTTATAGGGCATTCATTCTTCATTTCCTCTCACATTCACATGCATGCATCAGTATTCATCATTTATACATTAATTCTTCATTCACTCTCACATTCACATACATGCATCAGCATTCATAATTTATAGGGCCTTCATTCTTCATTTACTCTCACATTCACACACACACACATCAGCATTCATCATTTATAGGGCATTCATTCTTCATTTATTCTCACATTCACACACATGCATCAGCATTCAGCATTTATAGGGCATTCATTCTTCATTTTCTCTCACATTCACACACATGCATCAGCATTCATCATTTATACATTAATTCTTCATTCACTCTCACATTCACACACTTGCATCAGCATTCATAATTTATACAGCATTCATTCTTCATTTCCTCTCACATTCACACACATGCATCAGCAATTATCATGCATACATTAATTCTTCATTCACTCTCACATTCACACACATGCATCAGCATTCATCATTTATAGGGCATTCATTCTTCATTTCCTCTCACATTCACACACATGCATCAGCATTCATCATGTATATATTAATTCTTCATTAACTCTCACATTCACACACATGCATCAGCATTCACACACATGTATCAGCATTCATCATTTATACATTAATTCTTCATTCACTCTCACATTCACACACATGCATCAGCATTCATCATTTATAGGGCATTCATTCTTCATGTACTCTCACATTCACACACATGCATCAGCATTCATCATGTATACATTAATTCTTCATTCACTCTCACATTCACACACATGCATCGGCATTCATCATTTATACATTAATTCTTCATTCACTCTCCATTCACATACATGCATCAGCATTAATCATTTATAGGGCATTCATTCTTCATTTCCTCTGACATTCACACACATGCATCAGCATTCATCATTTATACATTAATTCTTCATTCACTCTCACATTCACATACATGCATCAGCATTCATCATTTATAGGGCATTCATTCTTCATTTCCTCTCACATTCACATGCATGCATCAGTATTCATCATTTATACATTAATTCTTCATTCACTCTCACATTCACATACATGCATCAGCATTAATCATGTATAAGGCATTCATTCTTCATTTCCTCTCACATTCACACACATGCATCAGCATTCATCATTTATACATTAATTCTTCATTCACTCTAACATTCACATACATGCATCAGCATTCATCATTTATAGGGCATTCATTCTTCTTTTACTCTCACATTCACACACACGCATCAGCATTCATCATTTATAGGGCATTCATTCTTCATTTACTCTCACATCCACACACACGCATCAGCATTCATCATTTATACATTAATTCTTCATTCACTCTCACATACTTCAATCAGCATTCATCATTTATACAACATTCATTCTTCATTCAGTCTCACATTCACATACATGCATCAGCATTCATTATTTATAGGGCATTCATTCTTCATTTACTCTCACATTCACACACACGCATCAGCATTCATCATTTAGAGGGCATTCATTCTTCATTTCCTCTCACATTCACACACATGCATCAGCATTCATCAGTTATACAACATTCATTCTGCATTCACCCTCACATTCATACCCACACATCAGCATTCATCATTTATAGGGCATTCATTCTTCATTTACTCCCACATTCACACACTTGCATCAGCATTAATCATTTATACATTAATTCTTCATTCACTCTCACATTCACATACATGCATCAGCATTCATCATTTATACAACATTTATTCTGCATTCACCCTCACATTCACACCCACACATCAGCATTCATCATTTATAGGGCATTCATTCTTCATTTACTCCCACATTCACACACTTGCATCAGCATTAATCATGTATACATTAATTCTTCATTCACTCTCACATTCACATACATGCATCAGCATTCATCATTTATACAATGTTCATTCTTCATTCACTCTCACATTCACATACATGCATCAGCATTCATCATTTATAGGGCCTTCATTCTTCATTTACTCTCACATTCACACACACACACATCAGCATTCATCATTTATAGGGCATTCATTCTTCATTTATTCTCACATTCACACACAGGCATCAGCATTCAGCATTTATAGGGCATTCATTCTTCATTTTCTCTCACATTCACACACATGCATCAGCATTCATCATTTATACATTCATTCTTCATTCACTCTCACATTCACACACTTGCATCAGCATTCATCATTTATACAACATTCATTCTTCATTCCCTCTCACATTCACACACACGCATCAGCATTCATCATTTATAGGGCATTCATTCTGCATTCACTCTCACATTCACACACATGCATCAGCATTCATCATTTAACAACATTCATTCTTCATTCCCTCTCACATTCACACACACTCATCAGCATTCATCATTTATAGGGCATTCATTCTGTATTCACTCTCACATTCAGACACACATGCATCAGCATTCATAATTTATACAGCATTCATTCTTCATTTCCTCTCACATTCACACACATGCATCAGCATTCATCATTTATAGGGCATTCATTTTTCATTTCCTCTCACATTCACACACATGCATCAGCATTCATCATTTATACATTAATTCTTCATTCACTCTCACATTCACACACATGCATCAGCATTCATCATTTATAGGGCATTCATTCTTCATTTCCTCTCACATTCACACACATGCATCAGCATTCATCATTTATACATTAATTCTTCATTCACTCTCACATTCACACACATGCATCAGCATTCACACAGATGCATCAGCATTCATCATTTATACATTAATTCTTCATTCACTCTCACATTCACACACATGCATCAGCATTCATCATTTATAGGGCATTCATTCTTCATGTACTCTCACATTCACACACATGCATCAGCATTAATCATTTATACATTAATTCTTCATTCACTCTCCATTCACATACATGCATCAGCATTAATCATTTATAGGGCATTCATTCTTCATTTCCTCTCACATTCACATACATGCATCAGCATTCATCATTTATAGTGCATTCATTCTTCATTTCCTCTCACATTCACATACATGCATCAGCATTCATCATTTATAGTGCATTCATTCTTCATTTCCTCTCACATTCACACACATGCATCAGCATTCATCATTTATACATTAATTCTTCATTCACTCTCCATTCACATACATGCATCAGCATTCATCATTTATACATTAATTCTTCATTCACTCTCACATTCACACACTTGCATCAGCATTCATCATTTATACAACATTTATTCTTCATTCCCTCTCACATTCACACACATGCATCAGCATTCATCATTTATAGGGCATTCATTCTTCATGTACTCTCACATTCGCACACATGCATCAGCATTCATCATGTATACATTAATTCTTCATTCACTCTCACATTCACACACATGCATCAGCATTCATCATTTATACATTAATTCTTCATTCACTCTCCATTCACATACATGCATCAGCATTAATCATTTATAGGGCATTAATTCTTCATTTCCTCTGACATTCACACACATGCATCAGCATTCATCATTTATACATTAATTCTTCATTCACTCTCACATTCACATACATGCATCAGCATTAATCATTTATAGGGCATTAATTCTTCATTTCCTCTCACATTCACATACATGCATCAGCATTCATCATTTATAGTGCATTCATTCTTCATTTCCTCTCACATTCACATACATGCATCAGCATTCATCATTTATAGTGCATTCATTCTTCATTTCCTCTCACATTCACACACATGCATCAGCATTCATCATTTATACATTAATTCTTCATTCACTCTCCATTCACATACATGCATCAGCATTCATCATTTATACATTAATTCTTCATTCACTCTCACATTCACACACTTGCATCAGCATTCATCATTTATACAACATTCATTCTTCATTCCCTCTCACATTCACACACATGCATCAGCATTCATCATTTATAGGGCATTCATTCTTCATGTACTCTCACATTCACACACATGCATCAGCATTCATCATGTATACATTAATTCTTCATTCACTCTCACATTCACACACATGCATCAGCATTCATCATTTATACATTAATTCTTCATTCACTCTCCATTCACATACATGCATCAGCATTAATCATTTATAGGGCATTAATTCTTCATTTCCTCTGACATTCACACACATGCATCAGCATTCATCATTTATACATTAATTCTTCATTCACTCTCACATTCACATACATGCATCAGCATTCATCATTTATAGGGCATTCATTCTTCATTTCCTCTCACATTCACATGCATGCATCAGTATTCATCATTTATACATTAATTCTTCATTCACTCTCACATTCACATACATGCATCAGCATTAATCATGTATAAGGCATTCATTCTTCATTTCCTCTCACATTCACACACATGCATCAGCATTCATCATTTATACATTAATTCTTAATTCACTCTAACATTCACATACATGCATCAGCATTCATCATTTATAGGGCATTCATTCTTCTTTTACTCTCACATTCACACACACGCATCAGCATTCATCATTTATAGGGCATTCATTCTTCATTTACTCTCACATTCACACACACGCATCAGCATTCATCATTTATACATTAATTCTTCATTCACTCTCACATTCACATACTTCAATCAGCATTCATCATTTATACAACATTCATTCTTCTTTCAGTCTCACATTCACATACATGCATCAGCATTCATTATTTATAGGGCATTCATTCTTCATTTACTCTCACATTCACACACACGCATCAGCATTCATCATTTAGAGGGCATTCATTCTTCATTTCCTCTCACATTCACACACATGCATCAGCATTCATCAGTTATACAACATTCATTCTGCATTCACCCTCACATTCATACCCACACATCAGCATTCATCATTTATAGGGCATTCATTCTTCATTTACTCCCACATTCACACACTTGCATCAGCATTAATCATTTATACATTAATTCTTCATTCACTCTCACATTCACATACATGCATCAGCATTCATCATTTATACAACATTCATTCTGCATTCACCCTCACATTCACACCCACACATCAGCATTCATCATTTATAGGGCATTCATTCTTCATTTACTCCCACATTCACATGCATGCATCAGTATTCATCATTTATACATTAATTCTTCATTCACTCTCACATTCACATACATGCATCAGCATTCATCATTTATAGGGCATTCATTCTTCATTTCCTCTCACATTCACATGCATGCATCAGTATTCATCATTTATACATTAATTCTTCATTCACTCTCACATTCACATACATGCATCAGCATTCATAATTTATAGGGCCTTCATTCTTCATTTACTCTCACATTCACACACACACACATCAGCATTCATCATTTATAGGGCATTCATTCTTCATTTATTCTCACATTCACACACATGCATCAGCATTCAGCATTTATAGGGCATTCATTCTTCATTTTCTCTCACATTCACACACATGCATCAGCATTCATCATTTATACATTAATTCTTCATTCACTTTCACATTCACACACTTGCATCAGCATTCATAATTTATACAGCATTCATTCTTCATTTCCTCTCACATTCACACACATGCATCAGCATTTATCATGCATACATTAATTCTTCATTCACTCTCACATTCACACACATGCATCAGCATTCATCATTTATAGGGCATTCATTCTTCATTTCCTCTCACATTCACACACATGCATCAGCATTCATCATGTATATATTAATTCTTCATTAACTCTCACATTCACACACATGCATCAGCATTCACACACATGTATCAGCATTCATCATTTATACATTAATTCTTCATTCACTCTCACATTCACACACATGCATCAGCATTCATCATTTATAGGGCATTCATTCTTTATGTACTCTCACATTCACACACATGCATCAGCATTCATCATGTATACATTAATTCTTCATTCACTCTCACATTCACACACATGCATCAGCATTCATCATTTATACATTAATTCTTCATTCACTCTCCATTCACATACATGCATCAGCATTAATCATTTATAGGGCATTCATTCTTCATTTCCTCTCACATTCACACACATGCATCAGCATTCATCATTTATACATTAATTCTTCATTCACTCTCACATTCACATACATGCATCAGCATTCATCATTTATAGGGCATTCATTCTTCATTTCCTCTCACATTCACATGCATGCATCAGTATTCATCATTTATACATTAATTCTTCATTCACTCTCACATTCACATACATGCATCAGCATTCATAATTTATAGGGCCTTCATTCTTCATTTACTCTCACATTCACACACACACACATCAGCATTCATCATTTATAGGGCATTCATTCTTCATTTATTCTCACATTCACACACATGCATCAGCATTCAGCATTTATAGGGCATTCATTCTTCATTTTCTCTCACATTCACACACATGCATCAGCATTCATCATTTATACATTAATTCTTCATTCACTCTCACATTCACACACATGCATCAGCATTCATCATTTATAGGGCATTCATTCTTCATTTCCTCTCACATTCACACACATGCATCAACATTCATCATGTATACATTAATTCTTCATTCACTCTCGCATTCACACACATGCATCAGCATTCATCATTTATACATTAATTCTTCATTCACTCTCACATTCACACACATGCATCAGCATTCACACACTTGCATCAGCATTCATCATTTATACATTAATTCTTCATTCACTCTCACATTCACACACATGCATCAGCATTCATCATTTATAGGGCATTCATTCTTCATGTACTCTCACATTCACACACATGCATCAGCATTCATCATGTATACATTAATTCTTCATTCACTCTCACATTCACACACATGCATCAGCATTCATCATTTATACATTAATTCTTCATTCACTCTCCATTCACATACATGCATCAGCATTAATCATTTATAGGGCATTCATTCTTCATTTCCTCTGACATTCACACACATGCATCAGCATTCATCATTTATACATTAATTCTTCATTCACTCTCACATTCACATACATGCATCAGCATTCATCATTTATAGGGCATTCATTCTTCATTTCCTCTCACATTCACATGCATGCATCAGTATTCATCATTTATACATTAATTCTTCATTCACTCTCACATTCACATACATGCATCAGCATTAATCATGTATAAGGCATTCATTCTTCATTTCCTCTCACATTCACACACATGCATCAGCATTCATCATTTATACATTAATTCTTCATTCACTCTAACATTCACATACATGCATCAGCATTCATCATTTATAGGGCATTCATTCTTCTTTTACTCTCACATTCACACACACGCATCAGCATTCATCATTTATAGGGCATTCATTCTTCATTTACTCTCACATCCACACACACGCATCAGCATTCATCATTTATACATTAATTCTTCATTCACTCTCACATTCACATACTTCAATCAGCATTCATCATTTATACAACATTCATTCTTCATTCAGTCTCACATTCACATACATGCATCAGCATTCATTATTTATAGGACATTCATTCTTCATTTACTCTCACATTCACACACACGCATCAGCATTCATCATTTAGAGGGCATTCATTCTTCATTTCCTCTCACATTCACACACATGCATCAGCATTCATCAGTTATACAACATTCATTCTGCATTCACCCTCACATTCATACCCACACATCAGCATTCATCATTTATAGGGCATTCATTCTTCATTTACTCCCACATTCACACACTTGCATCAGCATTAATCATTTATACATTAATTCTTCATTCACTCTCACATTCACATACATGCATCAGCATTCATCATTTATACAACATTCATTCTGCATTCACCCTCACATTCACACCCACACATCAGCATTCATCATTTATAGGGCATTCATTCTTCATTTACTCCCACATTCACACACTTGCATCAGCATTAATCATGTATACATTAATTCTTCATTCACTCTCACATTCACATACATGCATCAGCATTCATCATTTATACAATGTTCATTCTTCATTCACTCTCACATTCACATACATGCATCAGCATTCATCATTTATAGGGCCTTCATTCTTCATTTACTCTCACATTCACACACACACACATCAGCATTCATCATTTATAGGGCATTCATTCTTCATTTATTCTCACATTCACACACAGGCATCAGCATTCAGCATTTATAGGGCATTCATTCTTCATTTTCTCTCACATTCACACACATGCATCAGCATTCATCATTTATACATTCATTCTTCATTCACTCTCACATTCACACACTTGCATCAGCATTCATCATTTATACAACATTCATTCTTCATTCCCTCTCACATTCACACACACGCATCAGCATTCATCATTTATAGGGCATTCATTCTGCATTCACTCTCACATTCACACACATGCATCAGCATTCATCATTTAACAACATTCATTCTTCATTCCCTCTCACATTCACACACACTCATCAGCATTCATCATTTATAGGGCATTCATTCTGTATTCACTCTCACATTCAGAAACACATGCATCAGCATTCATAATTTATACAGCATTCATTCTTCATTTCCTCTCACATTCACACACATGCATCAGCATTCATCATTTATAGGGCATTCATTCTTCATTTCCTCTCACATTCACACACATGCATCAGCATTCATCATTTATACATTAATTCTTCATTCACTCTCACATTCACACACATGCATCAGCATTCATCATTTATAGGGCATTCATTCTTCATTTCCTCTCACATTCACACACATGCATCAGCATTCATCATTTATACATTAATTCTTCATTCACTCTCACATTCACACACATGCATCAGCATTCACACAGATGCATCAGCATTCATCATTTATACATTAATTCTTCATTCACTCTCACATTCACACACATGCATCAGCATTCATCATTTATAGGGCATTCATTCTTCATGTACTCTCACATTCACACACATGCATCAGCATTAATCATTTATACATTAATTCTTCATTCACTCTCCATTCACATACATGCATCAGCATTAATCATTTATAGGGCATTCATTCTTCATTTCCTCTCACATTCACATACATGCATCAGCATTCATCATTTATAGTGCATTCATTCTTCATTTCCTCTCACATTCACATACATGCATCAGCATTCATCATTTATAGTGCATTCATTCTTCATTTCCTCTCACATTCACACACATGCATCAGCATTCATCATTTATACATTAATTCTTCATTCACTCTCCATTCACATACATGCATCAGCATTCATCATTTATACATTAATTCTTCATTCACTCTCACATTCACACACTTGCATCAGCATTCATCATTTATACAACATTCATTCTTCATTCCCTCTCACATTCACACACATGCATCAGCATTCATCATTTATAGGGCATTCATTCTTCATGTACTCTCACATTCACACACATGCATCAGCATTCATCATGTATACATTAATTCTTCATTCACTCTCACATTCACACACATGCATCAGCATTCATCATTTATACATTAATTCTTCATTCACTCTCCATTCACATACATGCATCAGCATTAATCATTTATAGGGCATTAATTCTTCATTTCCTCTGACATTCACACACATGCATCAGCATTCATCATTTATACATTAATTCTTCATTCACTCTCACATTCACATACATGCATCAGCATTAATCATTTATAGGGCATTAATTCTTCATTTCCTCTCACATTCACATACATGCATCAGCATTCATCATTTATAGTGCATTCATTCTTCATTTCCTCTCACATTCACATACATGCATCAGCATTCATCATTTATAGTGCATTCATTCTTCATTTCCTCTCACATTCACACACATGCATCAGCATTCATCATTTATACATTAATTCTTCATTCACTCTAACATTCACATACATGCATCAGCATTCATCATTTATACATTAATTCTTCATTCACTCTCACATTCACACACTTGCATCAGCATTCATCATTTATACAACATTCATTCTTCATTCCCTCTCACATTCACACACATGCATCAGCATTCATCATTTATAGGGCATTCATTCTTCATGTACTCTCACATTCACACACATGCATCAGCATTCATCATGTATACATTAATTCTTCATTCACTCTCACATTCACACACATGCATCAGCATTCATCATTTATACATTAATTCTTCATTCACTCTCCATTCACATACATGCATCAGCATTAATCATTTATAGGGCATTAATTCTTCATTTCCTCTGACATTCACACACATGCATCAGCATTCATCATTTATACATTAATTCTTCATTCACTCTCACATTCACATACATGCATCAGCATTCATCATTTATAGGGCATTCATTCTTCATTTCCTCTCACATTCACATGCATGCATCAGTATTCATCATTTATACATTAATTCTTCATTCACTCTCACATTCACATACATGCATCAGCATTAATCATGTATAAGGCATTCATTCTTCATTTCCTCTCACATTCACACACATGCATCAGCATTCATCATTTATACATTAATTCTTCATTCACTCTAACATTCACATACATGCATCAGCATTCATCATTTATAGGGCATTCATTCTTCTTTTACTCTCACATTCACACACACGCATCAGCATTCATCATTTATAGGGCATTCATTCTTCATTTACTCTCACATTCACACACACGCATCAGCATTCATCATTTATACATTAATTCTTCATTCACTCTCACATTCACATACTTCAATCAGCATTCATCATTTATACAACATTCATTCTTCTTTCAGTCTCACATTCACATACATGCATCAGCATTCATTATTTATAGGGCATTCATTCTTCATTTACTCTCACATTCACACACACGCATCAGCATTCATCATTTAGAGGGCATTCATTCTTCATTTCCTCTCACATTCACACACATGCATCAGCATTCATCAGTTATACAACATTCATTCTGCATTCACCCTCACATTCATACCCACACATCAGCATTCATCATTTATAGGGCATTCATTCTTCATTTACTCCCACATTCACACACTTGCATCAGCATTAATCATTTATACATTAATTCTTCATTCACTCTCACATTCACATACATGCATCAGCATTCATCATTTATACAACATTCATTCTGCATTCACCCTCACATTCACACCCACACATCAGCATTCATCATTTATAGGGCATTCATTCTTCATTTACTCCCACATTCACACACTTGCATCAGCATTAATCATGTATACATTCATTCTTCATTCACTCTCACATTCACATACATGCATCAGCATTCATCATTTATACAATGTTCATTCTTCATTCACTCTCACATTCACATACATGCATCAGCATTCATCATTTATAGGGCCTTCATTCTTCATTTACTCTCACATTCACACACACACACATCAGCATTCATCATTTATAGGGCATTCATTCTTCATTTATTCTCACATTCACACACAGGCATCAGCATTCAGCATTTATAGGGCATTCATTCTTCATTTTCTCTCACATTCACACACATGCATCATCATTCATCATTTATACATTCATTCTTCATTCACTCTCACATTCACACACTTGCATCAGCATTCATCATTTATACAACATTCATTCTTCATTCCCTCTCACATTCACACACACGCATCAGCATTCATCATTTATAGGGCATTCATTCTGCATTCACTCTCACATTCACACACATGCATCAGCATTCATCATTTAACAACATTCATTCTTCATTCCCTCTCACATTCACACACACTCATCAGCATTCATCATTTATAGGGCATTCATTCTGTATTCACTCTCACATTCAGACACACGTGCATCAGCATTCATAATTTATACAGCATTCATTCTTCATTTCCTCTCACATTCACACACATGCATCAGCATTCATCATTTATAGGGCATTCATTCTTCATTTCCTCTCACATTCACACACATGCATCAGCATTCATCATTTATACATTAATTCTTCATTCACTCTCACATTCACACACATGCATCAGCATTCATCATTTATAGGGCATTCATTCTTCATTTCCTCTCACATTCACACACATGCATCAGCATTCATCATTTATACATTAATTCTTCATTCACTCTCACATTCACACACATGCATCAGCATTCACACAGATGCATCAGCATTCATCATTTATACATTAATTCTTCATTCACTCTCACATTCACACACATGCATCAGCATTCATCATTTATAGGGCATTCATTCTTCATGTACTCTCACATTCACACACATGCATCAGCATTAATCATTTATACATTAATTCTTCATTCACTCTCCATTCACATACATTCATCAGCATTAATCATTTATAGGGCATTAATTCTTCATTTCCTCTCACATTCACATACATGCATCAGCATTCATCATTTATAGTGCATTCATTCTTCATTTCCTCTCACATTCACATACATGCATCAGCATTCATCATTTATAGTGCATTCATTCTTCATTTCCTCTCACATTCACACACATGCATCAGCATTCATCATTTATACATTAATTCTTCATTCACTCTCCATTCACATACATGCATCAGCATTCATCATTTATACATTAATTCTTCATTCACTCTCACATTCACACACTTGCATCAGCATTCATCATTTATACAACATTCATTCTTCATTCCCTCTCACATTCACACACATGCATCAGCATTCATCATTTATAGGGCATTCATTCTTCATGTACTCTCACATTCACACACATGCATCAGCATTCATCATGTATACATTAATTCTTCATTCACTCTCACATTCACACACATGCATCAGCATTCATCATTTATACATTCATTCTTCATTCACTCTCCATTCACATACATGCATCAGCATTAATCATTTATAGGGCATTAATTCTTCATTTCCTCTGACATTCACACACATGCATCAGCATTTATCATTTATACATTAATTCTTCATTCACTCTCACATTCACACACACGCATCAGCATTCATAATTTATACATTAATTCTTCATTCACTCTCACATTCACATACTTCAATCAGCATTCATCATTTATACAACATTCATTCTTCATTCAGTCTCACATTCACATACATGCATCAGCATTCATTATTTATAGGGCATTCATTCTTCATTTACTCTCACATTCACACACACGCATCAGCATTCATCATTTAGAGGGCATTCATTCTTCATTTCCTCTCACATTCACACACATGCATCAGCATTCATCAGTTATACAACATTCATTCTGCATTCACCCTCACATTCATACCCACACATCAGCATTCATCATTTATAGGGCATTCATTCTTCATTTACTCCCACATTCACACACTTGCATCAGCATTAATCATTTATACATTAATTCTTCATTCACTCTCACATTCACATACATGCATCAGCATTCATCATTTATACAACATTCATTCTGCATTCACCCTCACATTCACACCCACACATCAGCATTCATCATTTATAGGGCATTCATTCTTCATTTACTCCCACATTCACACACTTGCATCAGCATTAATCATGTATACATTCATTCTTTATTCACTCTCACATTCACATACATGCATCAGCATTCATCATTTATACAATGTTCATTCTTCATTCACTCTCACATTCACATACATGCATCAGCATTCATCATTTATAGGGCCTTCATTCTTCATTTACTCTCACATTCACACACACACACATCAGCATTCATCATTTATAGGGCATTCATTCTTCATTTATTCTCACATTCACACACAGGCATCAGCATTCAGCATTTATAGGGCATTCATTCTTCATTTTCTCTCACATTCACACACATGCATCAGCATTCATCATTTATACATTCATTCTTCATTCACTCTCACATTCACACACTTGCATCAGCATTCATCATTTATACAACATTCATTCTTCATTCCCTCTCACATTCACACACACGCATCAGCATTCATCATTTATAGGGCATTCATTCTGCATTCACTCTCACATTCACACACATGCATCAGCATTCATCATTTAACAACATTCATTCTTCATTCCCTCTCACATTCACACACACTCATCAGCATTCATCATTTATAGGGCATTCATTCTGTATTCACTCTCACATTCAGACACACATGCATCAGCATTCATAATTTATACAGCATTCATTCTTCATTTCCTCTCACATTCACACACATGCATCAGCATTCATCATTTATAGGGCATTCATTCTTCATTTCCTCTCACATTCACACACATGCATCAGCATTCATCATTTATACATTAATTCTTCATTCACTCTCACATTCACACACATGCATCAGCATTCATCATTTATAGGGCATTCATTCTTCATTTCCTCTCACATTCACACACATGCATCAGCATTCATCATTTATACATTAATTCTTCATTCACTCTCACATTCACACACATGCATCAGCATTCACACAGATGCATCAGCATTCATCATGTATACATTAATTCTTCATTCACTCTCACATTCACACACATGCATCAGCATTCATCATTTATAGGGCATTCATTCTTCATGTACTCTCACATTCACACACATGCATCAGCATTAATCATTTATACATTAATTCTTCATTCACTCTCCATTCACATACATGCATCAGCATTAATCATTTATAGGGCATTAATTCTTCATTTCCTCTCACTTTCACATACATGCATCAGCATTCATCATTTATAGTGCATTCATTCTTCATTTCCTCTCACATTCACATACATGCATCAGCATTCATCATTTATAGTGCATTCATTCTTCATTTCCTCTCACATTCACACACATGCATCAGCATTCATCATTTATACATTAATTCTTCATTCACTCTCCATTCACATACATGCATCAGCATTCATCATTTATACATTAATTCTTCATTCACTCTCACATTCACACACTTGCATCAGCATTCATCATTTATACAACATTCATTCTTCATTCCCTCTCACATTCACACACACGCATCAGCATTCATCATTTATAGGGCATTCATTCTGCATTCACTCTCACATTCACACACATGCATCAGCATTCATCATTTAACAACATTCATTCTTCATTCCCTCTCACATTCACACACACTCATCAGCATTCATCATTTATAGGGCATTCATTCTGTATTCACTCTCACATTCAGACACACATGCATCAGCATTCATAATTTATACAGCATTCATTCTTCATTTCCTCTCACATTCACACACATGCATCAGCATTCATCATTTATAGGGCATTCATTCTTCATTTCCTCTCACATTCACACACATGCATCAGCATTCATCATTTATACATTAATTCTTCATTCACTCTCACATTCACACACATGCATCAGCATTCATCATTTATAGGGCATTCATTCTTCATTTCCTCTCACATTCACACACATGCATCAGCATTCATCATTTATACATTAATTCTTCATTCACTCTCCATTCACATACATGCATCAGCATTCATCATTTATACATTAATTCTTCATTCACTCTCACATTCACATACATGCATCAGCATTCATCATTTATAGTGCATTCATTCTTCATTTCCTATCACATTCACATACATGCATCAGCATTCATCATTTATAGTGCATTCATTCTTCATTTCCTCTCACATTCACACACATGCATCAGCATTCATCATTTATACATTAATTCTTCATTCACTCTAACATTCACATACATGCATCAGCATTCATCATTTATAGGGCATTCATTCTTCATTTCCTCTCACATTCACACACATGCATCAGCATTCATCATTTATAGGGCATTCATTCTTCATTTCCTCTCACATTCACACACATGCATCAGCATTCATCATTTATACATTAATTCTTCATTCACTCACACATTCACACACATGCATCAGCATTCATCATTTATACATTAATTCTTCATTCACTCTCACATTCACACACATGCATCAGCATTCACACACATGCATCAGCATTCATCATTTATGCATTAATTCTTCATTCACTCTCAAATTCACACACATGCATCAGCATTCATTATTTATAGGGCATTCATTCTTCATGTACTCTCACATTCACAAACATGCATCAGCATTCATCATTTATACATTAATTCTTCATTCACTCTTACATTCACACACATGCATCAGCATTCATCATTTATACATTAATTCTTCATTCACTCTCCATTCACATACATGCATCAGCATTAATCATTTATAGGGCATTAATTCTTCATTTCCTCTCACATTCACACACATGCATCAGCATTCATCATTTATACATTAATTCTTCATTCACTCTCACATTCACATACATGCATCAGCATTCATCATTTATAGGGCATTCATTCTTCATTTCCTCTCACATTCACACGCATGCATCAGTATTCATCATTTATACATTAATTCTTCATTCACTCTCACATTCACATACATGCATCAGCATTTATCATTTATAGGGCATTCATTCTTCATTTCCTCTCACATTCACACACATGCATCAGCATTCATCATTTATACATTAATTCTTCATTCACTCTCACATTCACACGCATGCATCAGTATTCATCATTTATACATTAATTCTTCATTCACTCTCACATTCACATACATGCATCAGCATTCATCATTTATAGTGCATTCATTCTTCATTTCCTCTCACATTCACATACATGCATCAGCATTCATCATTTATAGTGCATTCATTCTTCATTTCCTCTCACATTCACACACATGCATCAGCATTCATCATTTATACATTAATTCTTCATTCACTCTCCATTCACATACATGCATCAGCATTCATCATTTATACATTAATTCTTCATTCACTCTCACATTCACACACTTGCATCAGCATTCATCATTTATACAACATTCATTCTTCATTCCCTCTCACATTCACACACATGCATCAGCATTCATCATTTATAGGGCATTCATTCTTCATGTACTCTCACATTCACACACATGCATCAGCATTCATCATGTATACATTAATTCTTCATTCACTCTCACATTCACACACATGCATCAGCATTCATCATTTATACATTAATTCTTCATTCACTCTCCATTCACATACATGCATCAGCATTAATCATTTATAGGGCATTAATTCTTCATTTCCTCTGACATTCACACACATGCATCAGCATTCATCATTTATACATTAATTCTTCATTCACTCTCACATTCACATACATGCATCAGCATTCATCATTTATAGGGCATTCATTCTTCATTTCCTCTCACATTCACATGCATGCATCAGTATTCATCATTTATACATTAATTCTTCATTCACTCTCACATTCACATACATGCATCAGCATTAATCATGTATAAGGCATTCATTCTTCATTTCCTCTCACATTCACACACATGCATCAGCATTCATCATTTATACATTAATTCTTCATTCACTCTAACATTCACATACATGCATCAGCATTCATCATTTATAGGGCATTCATTCTTCTTTTACTCTCACATTCACACACACGCATCAGCATTCATCATTTATAGGGCATTCATTCTTCATTTACTCTCACATTCACACACACGCATCAGCATTCATCATTTATACATTAATTCTTCATTCACTCTCACATTCACATACTTCAATCAGCATTCATCATTTATACAACATTCATTCTTCATTCAGTCTCACATTCACATACATGCATCAGCATTCATTATTTATAGGGCATTCATTCTTCATTTACTCTCACATTCACACACACGCATCAGCATTCATCATTTAGAGGGCATTCATTCTTCATTTCCTCTCACATTCACACACATGCATCAGCATTCATCAGTTATACAACATTCATTCTGCATTCACCCTCACATTCATACCCACACATCAGCATTCATCATTTATAGGGCATTCATTCTTCATTTACTCCCACATTCACACACTTGCATCAGCATTAATCATTTATACATTAATTCTTCATTCACTCTCACATTCACATACATGCATCAGCATTCATCATTTATACAACATTCATTCTGCATTCACCCTCACATTCACACCCACACATCAGCATTCATCATTTATAGGGCATTCATTCTTCATTTACTCCCACATTCACACACTTGCATCAGCATTAATCATGTATACATTCATTCTTCATTCACTCTCACATTCACATACATGCATCAGCATTCATCATTTATACAATGTTCATTCTTCATTCACTCTCACATTCACATACATGCATCAGCATTCATCATTTATAGGGCCTTCATTCTTCATTTACTCTCACATTCACACACACACACATCAGCATTCATCATTTATAGGGCATTCATTCTGCATTCACTCTCACATTCACACACATGCATCAGCATTCATCATTTAACAACATTCATTCTTCATTCCCTCTCACATTCACACACACTCATCAGCATTCATCATTTATAGGGCATTCATTCTGTATTCACTCTCACATTCAGACACACGTGCATCAGCATTCATAATTTATACAGCATTCATTCTTCATTTCCTCTCACATTCACACACATGCATCAGCATTCATCATTTATAGGGCATTCATTCTTCATTTCCTCTCACATTCACACACATGCATCAGCATTCATCATTTATACATTAATTCTTCATTCACTCTCACATTCACACACATGCATCAGCATTCATCATTTATAGGGCATTCATTCTTCATTTCCTCTCACATTCACACACATGCATCAGCATTCATCATTTATACATTCATTCTTCATTCACTCTCACATTCACACACATGCATCAGCATTCACACAGATGCATCAGCATTCATCATTTATACATTAATTCTTCATTCACTCTCACATTCACACACATGCATCAGCATTCATCATTTATAGGGCATTCATTCTTCATGTACTCTCACATGCACACACATGCATCAGCATTCATCATTTATACATTAATTCTTCATTCACTCTCCATTCACATACATGCATCAGCATTAATCATTTATAGGGCATTAATTCTTCATTTCCTCTCACATTCACATACATGCATCAGCATTCATCATTTATAGTGCATTCATTCTTCATTTCCTCTCACATTCACATACATGCATCAGCATTCATCATTTATAGAGCATTCATTCTTCATTTCCTCTCACATTCACACACATGCATCAGCATTCATCATTTATACATTAATTCTTCATTCACTCTCCATTCACATACATGCATCAGCATTCATCATTTATACATTAATTCTTCATTCACTCTCACATTCACACACTTGCATCAGCATTCATCATTTATACAACATTCATTCTTCATTCCCTCTCACATTCACACACATGCATCAGCATTCATCATTTATAGGGCATTCATTCTTCATGTACTCTCACATTCACACACATGCATCAGCATTCATCATGTATACATTAATTCTTCATTCACTCTCACATTCACACACATGCATCAGCATTCATCATTTATACATTAATTCTTCATTCACTCTCCATGCACATACATGCATCAGCATTAATCATTTATAGGGCATTAATTCTTCATTTCCTCTGACATTCACACACATGCATCAGCATTCATCATTTATACATTAATTCTTCATTCACTCTCACATTCACATACATGCATCAGCATTCATCATTTATAGGGCATTCATTCTTCATTTCCTCTCACATTCACATGCATGCATCAGTATTCATCATTTATACATTAATTCTTCATTCACTCTCACATTCACATACATGCATCAGCATTAATCATGTATAAGGCATTCATTCTTCATTTCCTCTCACATTCACACACATGCATCAGCATTCATCATTTATACATTAATTCTTCATTCACTCTAACATTCACATACATGCATCAGCATTCATCATTTATAGGGCATTCATTCTTCTTTTACTCTCACATTCACACACACGCATCAGCATTCATCATTTATAGGGCATTCATTCTTCATTTACTCTCACATTCACACACACGCATCAGCATTCATCATTTATACATTAATTCTTCATTCACTCTCACATTCACATACTTCAATCAGCATTCATCATTTATACAACATTCATTCTTCTTTCAGTCTCAAATTCACATACATGCATCAGCATTCATTATTTATAGGGCATTCATTCTTCATTTACTCTCACATTCACACACACGCATCAGCATTCATCATTTAGAGGGCATTCATTCTTCATTTCCTCTCACATTCACACACATGCATCAGCATTCATCAGTTATACAACATTCATTCTGCATTCACCCTCACATTCATACCCACACATCAGCATTCATCATTTATAGGGCATTCATTCTTCATTTACTCCCACATTCACACACTTGCATCAGCATTAATCATTTATACATTAATTCTTCATTCACTCTCACATTCACATACATGCATCAGCATTCATCATTTATACAACATTCATTCTGCATTCACCCTCACATTCACACCCACACATCAGCATTCATCATTTATAGGGCATTCATTCTTCATTTACTCCCACATTCACACACTTGCATCAGCATTAATCATGTATACATTCATTCTTCATTCACTCTCACATTCACATACATGCATCAGCATTCATCATTTATACAATGTTCATTCTTCATTCACTCTCACATTCACATACATGCATCAGCATTCATCATTTATAGGGCCTTCATTCTTCATTTACTCTCACATTCACACACACACACATCAGCATTCATCATTTATAGGGCATTCATTCTTCATTTATTCTCACATTCACACACAGGCATCAGCATTCAGCATTTATAGGGCATTCATTCTTCATTTTCTCTCACATTCACACACATGCATCAGCATTCATCATTTATACATTCATTCTTCATTCACTCTCACATTCACACACTTGCATCAGCATTCATCATTTATACAACATTCATTCTTCATTCCCTCTCACATTCACACACACGCATCAGCATTCATCATTTATAGGGCATTCATTCTGCATTCACTCTCACATTCACACACATGCATCAGCATTCATCATTTAACAACATTCATTCTTCATTCCCTCTCACATTCACACACACTCATCAGCATTCATCATTTATAGGGCATTCATTCTGTATTCACTCTCACATTCAGACACACGTGCATCAGCATTCATAATTTATACAGCATTCATTCTTCATTTCCTCTCACATTCACACACATGCATCAGCATTCATCATTTATAGGGCATTCATTCTTCATTTCCTCTCACATTCACACACATGCATCAGCATTCGTCATTTATACATTAATTCTTCATTCACTCTCATATTCACACACATGCATCAGCATTCATCATTTATAGGGCATTCATTCTTCATTTCCTCTCACATTCACACACATGCATCAGCATTCATCATTTATACATTAATTCTTCATTCACTCTCACATTCACACACATGCATCAGCATTCACACAGATGCATCAGCATTCATCATTTATACATTAATTCTTCATTCACTCTCACATTCACACACATGCATCAGCATTCATCATTTATAGGGCATTCATTCTTCATGTACTCTCACATTCACACACATGCATCAGCATTAATCATTTATACATTAATTCTTCATTCACTCTCCATTCACATACATGCATCAGCATTAATCATTTATAGGGCATTAATTCTTCATTTCCTCTCACATTCACATACATGCATCAGCATTCATCATTTATAGTGCATTCATTCTTCATTTCCTCTCACATTCACATACATGCATCAGCATTCATCATTTATAGTGCATTCATTCTTCATTTCCTCTCACATTCACACACATGCATCAGCATTCATCATTTATACATTCATTCTTCATTCACTCTCCATTCACATACATGCATCAGCATTCATCATTTATACATTAATTCTTCATTCACTCTCACATTCACACACTTGCATCAGCATTCATCATTTATACAACATTCATTCTTCATTCCCTCTCACATTCACACACATGCATCAGCATTCATCATTTATAGGGCATTCATTCTTCATGTACTCTCACATTCACACACATGCATCAGCATTCATCATGTATACATTAATTCTTCATTCACTCTCACATTCACACACATGCATCAGCATTCATCATTTATACATTAATTCTTCATTCACTCTCCATTCACATACATGCATCAGCATTAATCATTTATAGGGCATTAATTCTTCATTTCCTCTGACATTCACACACATGCATCAGCATTCATCATTTATACATTAATTCTTCATTCACTCTCACATTCACACACACGCATCAGCATTCATAATTTATACATTAATTCTTCATTCACTCTCACATTCACATACTTCAATCAGCATTCATCATTTATACAACATTCATTCTTCATTCAGTCTCACATTCACATACATGCATCAGCATTCATTATTTATAGGGCATTCATTCTTCATTTACTCTCACATTCACACACACGCATCAGCATTCATCATTTAGAGGGCATTCATTCTTCATTTCCTCTCACATTCACACACATGCATCAGCATTCATCAGTTATACAACATCCATTCTGCATTCACCCTCACATTCATACCCACACATCAGCATTCATCATTTATAGGGCATTCATTCTTCATTTACTCCCACATTCACACACTTGCATCAGCATTAATCATTTATACATTAATTCTTCATTCACTCTCACATTCACATACATGCATCAGCATTCATCATTTATACAACATTCATTCTGCATTCACCCTCACATTCACACCCACACATCAGCATTCATCATTTATAGGGCATTCATTCTTCATTTACTCCCACATTCACACACTTGCATCAGCATTAATCATGTATACATTCATTCTTCATTCACTCTCACATTCACATACATGCATCAGCATTCATCATTTATACAATGTTCATTCTTCATTCACTCTCACATTCACATACATGCATCAGCATTCATCATTTATAGGGCCTTCATTCTTCATTTACTCTCACATTCACACACACACACATCAGCATTCATCATTTATAGGGCATTCATTCTTCATTTATTCTCACATTCACACACAGGCATCAGCATTCAGCATTTATAGGGCATTCATTCTTCATTTTCTCTCACATTCACACACATGCATCAGCATTCATCATTTATACATTCATTCTTCATTCACTCTCACATTCACACACTTGCATCAGCATTCATCATTTATACAACATTCATTCTTCATTCCCTCTCACATTCACACACACGCATCAGCATTCATCATTTATAGGGCATTCATTCTGCATTCACTCTCACATTCAGACACACATGCATCAGCATTCATAATTTATACAGCATTCATTCTTCATTTCCTCTCACATTCACACACATGCATCAGCATTCATCATTTAGAGGGCATTCATTCTTCATTTCCTCTCACATTCACACACATGCATCAGCATTCATCATTTATACATTAATTCTTCATTCACTCTCACATTCACACACATGCATCAGCATTCATCATTTATAGGGCATTCATTCTTCATTTCCTCTCACATTCACACACATGCATCAGCATTCATCATTTATACATTAATTCTTCATTCACTCTCACATTCACACACATGCATCAGCATTCACACAGATGCATCAGCATTCATCATTTATACATTAATTCTTCATTCACTCTCACATTCACACACATGCATCAGCATTCATCATTTATAGGGCATTCATTCTTCATGTACTCTCACATTCACACACATGCATCAGCATTAATCATTTATACATTAATTCTTCATTCACTCTCCATTCACATACATGCATCAGCATTAATCATTTATAGGGCATTAATTCTTCATTTCCTCTCACATTCACATACATGCATCAGCATTCATCATTTATAGTGCATTCATTCTTCATTTCCTCTCACATTCACATACATGCATCAGCATTCATCATTTATAGTGCATTCATTCTTCATTTCCTCTCACATTCACACACATGCATCAGCATTCATCATTTATACATTAATTCTTCATTCACTCTCCATTCACATACATGCATCAGCATTCATCATTTATACATTAATTCTTCATTCACTCTCACATTCACACACTTGCATCAGCATTCATCATTTATACAACATTCATTCTTCATTCCCTCTCACATTCACACACACGCATCAGTATTCATCATTTATAGGGCATTCATTCTGCATTCACTCTCACATTCACACACATGCATCAGCATTCATCATTTAACAACATTCATTCTTCATTCCCTCTCACATTCACACACACTCATCAGCATTCATCATTTATAGGGCATTCATTCTGTATTCACTCTCACATTCAGACACACTTGCATCAGCATTCATAATTTATACAGCATTCATTCTTCATTTCCTCTCACATTCACACACATGCATCAGCATTCATCATTTATAGGGCATTCATTCTTCATTTCCTCTCACATTCACACACATGCATCAGCATTCATCATTTATACATTAATTCTTCATTCACTCTCACATTCACACACATGCATCAGCATTCATCATTTATAGGGCATTCATTCTTCATTTCCTCTCACATTCACACACATGCATCAGCATTCATCATTTATACATTAATTCTTCATTCACTCTCACATTCACACACATGCATCAGCATTCACACAGATGCATCAGCATTCATCATTTATACATTAATTCTTCATTCACTCTCACATTCACACACATGCATCAGCATTCATCATTTATAGGGCATTCATTCTTCATGTACTCTCACATTCACACACATGCATCAGCATTCATCATTTATACATTAATTCTTCATTCACTCTCCATTCACATACATGCATCAGCATTAATCATTTATAGGGCATTAATTCTTCATTTCCTCTCACATTCACATACATGCATCAGCATTCATCATTTATAGTGCATTCATTCTTCATTTCCTCTCACATTCACATACATGCATCAGCATTCATCATTTATAGTGCATTCATTCTTCATTTCCTCTCACATTCACACACATGCATCAGCATTCATCATTTATACATTAATTCTTCATTCACTCTCCATTCACATACATGCATCAGCATTCATCATTTATAGTGCATTCATTCTTCATTTCCTATCACATTCACATACATGCATCAGCATTCATCATTTATAGTGCATTCATTCTTCATTTCCTCTCACATTCACACACATGCATCAGCATTCATCATTTATACATTAATTCTTCATTCACTCTAACATTCACATACATGCATCAGCATTCATCATTTATAGGGCATTCATTCTTCATTTCCTCTCACATTCACACACATGCATCAGCATTCATCATTTATAGGGCATTAATTCTTCATTTCCTCTCACATTCACACACATGCATCAGCATTCATCATTTATACATTAATTCTTCATTCACTCACACATTCACACACATGCATCAGCATTCATCATTTATACATTAATTCTTCATTCACTCTCACATTCACACACATGCATCAGCATTCACACACATGCATCAGCATTCATCATTTATGCATTAATTCTTCATTCACTCTCAAATTCACACACATGCATCAGCATTCATTATTTATAGGGCATTCATTCTTCATGTACTCTCACATTCACAAACATGCATCAGCATTCATCATTTATACATTAATTCTTCATTCACTCTTACATTCACACACATGCATCAGCATTCATCATTTATACATTAATTCATCATTCACTCTCCATTCACATACATGCATCAGCATTCATCATTTATACATTAATTCTTCATTCACTCTCACATTCACATACATGCATCAGCATTCATCATTTATAGTGCATTCATTCTTCATTTCCTATCACATTCACATACATGCATCAGCATTCATCATTTATAGTGCATTCATTCTTCATTTCCTCTCACATTCACACACATGCATCAGCATTCATCATTTATACATTAATTCTTCATTCACTCTAACATTCACATACATGCATCAGCATTCATCATTTATAGGGCATTCATTCTTCATTTCCTCTCACATTCACACACATGCATCAGCATTCATCATTTATAGGGCATTAATTCTTCATTTCCTCTCACATTCACACACATGCATCAGCATTCATCATTTATACATTAATTCTTCATTCACTCACACATTCACACACATGCATCAGCATTCATCATTTATACATTAATTCTTCATTCACTCTCACATTCACACACATGCATCAGCATTCACACACATGCATCAGCATTCATCATTTATGCATTAATTCTTCATTCACTCTCAAATTCACACACATGCATCAGCATTCATTATTTATAGGGCATTCATTCTTCATGTACTCTCACATTCACAAACATGCATCAGCATTCATCATTTATACATTAATTCTTCATTCACTCTTACATTCACACACATGCATCAGCATTCATCATTTATACATTAATTCTTCATTCACTCTCCATTCACATACATGCATCAGCATTAATCATTTATAGGGCATTAATTCTTCATTTCCTCTCACATTCACACACATGCATCAGCATTCATCATTTATACATTAATTCTTCATTCACTCTCACATTCACATACATGCATCAGCATTCATCATTTATAGGGCATTCATTCTTCATTTCCTCTCACATTCACACGCATGCATCAGTATTCATCATTTATACATTAATTCTTCATTCACTCTCACATTCACATACATGCATCAGCATTAATCATTTATAGGGCATTCATTCTTCATTTCCTCTCACATTCACACACATGCATCAGCATTCATCATTTATAGGGCATTCATTCTTCTTTTACTCTCACATTCACACACACGCATCAGCATTCATCATTTATAGGGCATTCATTCTTCATTTACTCTCACATTCACACACACGCATCAGCAGTCATCATTTATACATTAATTCTTCATTCACTCTCACATTCACATACTTGAATCAGCATTCATCATTTATACAACATTCATTCTTCATTCACTCTCACATTCACATACATGCATCAGCATTCATCATTTATAGGGCATTCATTCTTCATTTACTCTCACATTCACACACACGCATCAGCATTCATCATTTATAGGGCATTCATTCTTCATTTCCTCTCACATTCACACACATGCATCAGCATTCATCAGTTATACAACATTCATTCTGCATTCACTCTCACATTCACACACATGCATCAGCATTCATCATTTATACATTAATTCTTCATTCACTCTCACATTCACATACATGCATCTGCATTCATCATTTATACAACATTCATTCTGCATTCACCCTCACATTCACACCCACGCATCAGAATTCGTCATTTAAAGGGCATTCATTCTTCATTTACTCCCACATTCACACACTTGCATCAGCATTCATAATGTATACATTAATTCTTCATTCACTCTCACATTCACATACATGCATCAGCATTCATCATTTATAGGGCCTTCATTCTTCATTTACTCTCACATTCACACACACACACACATCAGCATTCATCATTTATAGGGCATTCATTCTTCATTTATTCTCACATTCACACACAGGCATCAGCATTCAGCATTTATAGGGCATTCATTCTTCATTTTCTCTCACATTCACACACATGCATCAGCATTCATCATTTATACATTAATTCTTCATTCACTCTCACATTCACACACATGCATCAGCATTCATCATTTATACATTAATTCTTCATTCACTCTCACATTCACACACTTGCATCAGCATTCATCATTTATACAACATTCATTCTTCATTCCCTCTCACATTCACACACACGCATCAGCATTCATCATTTATAGGGCATTCATTCTTCATTTCCTCTCACATTCACACACATGCATCAGCATTCATCATTTATACATTAATTCTTCATTCACTCTCACATTCACACACATGCATCAGCATTCACACAGATGCATCAGCATTCATCATTTATACATTAATTCTTCATTCACTCTCACATTCACACACATGCATCAGCATTCATAATTTATAGGGCATTCATTCTTCATGTACTCTCACATTCACACACATGCATCAGCATTAATCATTTATACATTAATTCTTCATTCACTCTCCATTCACATACATGCATCAGCATTAATCATTTATAGGGCATTAATTCTTCATTTCCTCTCTCATTCACATACATGCATCAGCCTTCATCATTTATAGTGCATTCATTCTTCATTTCCTCTCACATTCACATACATGCATCAGCATTCATCATTTATAGTGCATTCATTCTTCATTTCCTCTCACATTCACACACATGCATCAGCATTCATCATTTATACATTAATTCTTCATTCACTCTCCATTCACATACATGCATCAGCATTCATCATTTATACATTAATTCTTCATTCACTCTCACATTCACACACTTGCATCAGCATTCATCATTTATACAACATTCATTCTTCATTCCCTCTCACATTCACACACACGCATCAGTATTCATCATTTATAGGGCATTCATTCTGCATTCACTCTCACATTCACACACATGCATCAGCATTCATCATTTAACAACATTCATTCTTCATTCCCTCTCACATTCACACACACTCATCAGCATTCATCATTTATAGGGCATTCATTCTGTATTCACTCTCACATTCAGACACACTTGCATCAGCATTCATAATTTATACAGCATTCATTCTTCATTTCCTCTCACATTCACACACATGCATCAGCATTCATCATTTATAGGGCATTCATTCTTCATTTCCTCTCACATTCACACACATGCATCAGCATTCATCATTTATACATTAATTCTTCATTCACTCTCACATTCACACACATGCATCAGCATTCATCATTTATAGGGCATTCATTCTTCATTTCCTCTCACATTCACACACATGCATCAGCATTCATCATTTATACATTAATTCTTCATTCACTCTCACATTCACACACATGCATCAGCATTCACACAGATGCATCAGCATTCATCATTTATACATTAATTCTTCATTCACTCTCACATTCACACACATGCATCAGCATTCATCATTTATAGGGCATTCATTCTTCATGTACTCTCACATTCACACACATGCATCAGCATTCATCATTTATACATTAATTCTTCATTCACTCTCCATTCACATACATGCATCAGCATTAATCATTTATAGGGCATTAATTCTTCATTTCCTCTCACATTCACATACATGCATCAGCATTCATCATTTATAGTGCATTCATTCTTCATTTCCTCTCACATTCACATACATGCATCAGCATTCATCATTTATAGTGCATTCATTCTTCATTTCCTCTCACATTCACACACATGCATCAGCATTCATCATTTATACATTAATTCTTCATTCACTCTCCATTCACATACATGCATCAGCATTCATCATTTATACATTAATTCTTCATTCACTCTCACATTCACATACATGCATCAGCATTCATCATTTATAGTGCATTCATTCTTCATTTCCTATCACATTCACATACATGCATCAGCATTCATCATTTATAGTGCATTCATTCTTCATTTCCTCTCACATTCACACACATGCATCAGCATTCATCATTTATACATTAATTCTTCATTCACTCTAACATTCACATACATGCATCAGCATTCATCATTTATAGGGCATTCATTCTTCATTTCCTCTCACATTCACACACATGCATCAGCATTCATCATTTATAGGGCATTAATTCTTCATTTCCTCTCACATTCACACACATGCATCAGCATTCATCATTTATACATTAATTCTTCATTCACTCACACATTCACACACATGCATCAGCATTCATCATTTATACATTAATTCTTCATTCACTCTCACATTCACACACATGCATCAGCATTCACACACATGCATCAGCATTCATCATTTATGCATTAATTCTTCATTCACTCTCAAATTCACACACATGCATCAGCATTCATTATTTATAGGGCATTCATTCTTCATGTACTCTCACATTCACAAACATGCATCAGCATTCATCATTTATACATTAATTCTTCATTCACTCTTACATTCACACACATGCATCAGCATTCATCATTTATACATTAATTCTTCATTCACTCTCCATTCACATACATGCATCAGCATTAATCATTTATAGGGCATTAATTCTTCATTTCCTCTCACATTCACACACATGCATCAGCATTCATCATTTATACATTAATTCTTCATTCACTCTCACATTCACATACATGCATCAGCATTCATCATTTATAGGGCATTCATTCTTCATTTCCTCTCACATTCACACGCATGCATCAGTATTCATCATTTATACATTAATTCTTCATTCACTCTCACATTCACATACATGCATCAGCATTAATCATTTATAGGGCATTCATTCTTCATTTCCTCTCACATTCACACACATGCATCAGCATTCATCATTTATACATTAATTCTTCATTCACTCTCACATATGCATCAGCATTCATCATTTATAGGGCATTCATTCTTCTTTTACTCTCACATTCACACACACGCATCAGCATTCATCATTTATAGGGCATTCATTCTTCATTTACTCTCACATTCACACACACGCATCAGCAGTCATCATTTATACATTAATTCTTCATTCACTCTCACATTCACATACTTGAATCAGCATTCATCATTTATACAACATTCATTCTTCATTCACTCTCACATTCACATACATGCATCAGCATTCATCATTTATAGGGCATTCATTCTTCATTTACTCTCACATTCACACACACGCATCAGCATTCATCATTTATAGGGCATTCATTCTTCATTTCCTCTCACATTCACACACATGCATCAGCATTCATCAGTTATACAACATTCATTCTGCATTCACTCTCACATTCACACACATGCATCAGCATTCATCATTTATACATTAATTCTTCATTCACTCTCACATTCACATACATGCATCTGCATTCATCATTTATACAACATTCATTCTGCATTCACCCTCACATTCACACCCACGCATCAGAATTCGTCATTTAAAGGGCATTCATTCTTCATTTACTCCCACATTCACACACTTGCATCAGCATTCATAATGTATACATTAATTCTTCATTCACTCTCACATTCACATACATGCATCAGCATTCATCATTTATAGGGCCTTCATTCTTCATTTACTCTCACATTCACACACACACACACATCAGCATTCATCATTTATAGGGCATTCATTCTTCATTTATTCTCACATTCACACACAGGCATCAGCATTCAGCATTTATAGGGCATTCATTCTTCATTTTCTCTCACATTCACACACATGCATCAGCATTCATCATTTATACATTAATTCTTCATTCACTCTCACATTCACACACATGCATCAGCATTCATCATTTATACATTAATTCTTCATTCACTCTCACATTCACACACTTGCATCAGCATTCATCATTTATACAACATTCATTCTTCATTCCCTCTCACATTCACACACACGCATCAGCATTCATCATTTATAGGGAATTCATTCTGCATTCACTCTCACATTCACACACATGCAACAGCATTCATCATTTAACAACATTCATTCTTCATTCCCTCTCACATTCACACACACTCATCAGCATTCATCATTTGTAGGGCATTCATTCTGTATTCACTCTCACATTCAGACACACATGCATCAGCATTCATAATTTATACAGCATTCATTCTTCATTTCCTCTCACATTCACACGCATGCATCAGCATTCATCATTTATAGGGCATTCATTCTTCATTTCCTCTCACATTCACACACATGCATCAGCATTCATCATTTATACATTAATTCTTCATTCACTCTCCATTCACATACATGCATCAGCATTAATCATTTATAGGGCATTCATTCTTCATTTCCTCTCACATTCACACACATGCATCAGCATTCATCATTTATACATTAATTCTTCATTCACTCTCCATTCACATACATGCATCAGCATTCATCATTTATACATTAATTCTTCATTCACTCTCACATTCACATACATGCATCAGCATTCATCATTTATAGTGCATTCATTCTTCATTTCCTCTCACATTCACATACATGCATCAGCATTCATCATTTATAGTGCATTCATTCTTCATTTCTTCTCACATTCACACACATGCATCAGCATTCATCATTTATACATTAATTCTTCATTCACTCTAACATTCACATACATGCATCAGCATTCATCATTTATAGGGCACTCATTCTTCATTTCCTCTCACATTCACACACATGCATCAGCATTCATCATGTATACATTAATTCTTCATTCACTCTCACATTCACACACATGCATCAGCATTAATCATTTATAGGGCATTCATTCTTCATTTCCTCTCACATTCACACACATGCATCAGCATTCATCATTTATACATTAATTCTTCATTCACTCACACATTCACACACATGCATCAGCATTCATCATTTATACATTAATTCTTCATTCTCTCTCACATTCACACACATGCATCAGCATTCACACACATGCATCAGCATTCATCATTTATGCATTAATTCTTCATTCACTCTCAAATTCACACACATGCATCAGCATTCATCATTTATAGGGCATTCATTCTTCATGTACTCTCACATTCACAAACATGCATCAGCATTCATCATTTATACATTAATTCTTCATTCACTCTTACATTCACACACATGCATCAGCATTCATCATTTATACATTAATTCTTCATTCACTCTCCATTCACATACATGCATCAGCATTAATCATTTATAGGGCATTAATTCTTCATTTCCTCTCACATTCACACACATGCATCAGCATTCATCATTTATACATTAATTCTTCATTCACTCTCACATTCACATACATGCATCAGCATTCATCATTTATAGGGCATTCATTCTTCATTTCCTCTCACATTCACACGCATGCATCAGTATTCATCATTTATACATTAATTCTTCATTCACTCTCACATTCACATACATGCATCAGCATTAATCATTTATAGGGCATTCATTCTTCATTTCCTCTCACATTCACACACATGCATCAGCATTCATCATTTATACATTAATTCTTCATTCACTCTAACATTCACATACATGCATCAGCATTCATCATTTATAGGGCATTCATTCTTCATTTCCTCTCACATTCATACACATGCATCAGAATTCATCATTTATACATTAATTCTTTATTCACTCTCACATTCACACACATGCATCAGCATTCATCATTTATAGGGCATTCATTCTTCTTTTACTCTCACATTCACACACACGCATCAGGATTCATCATTTATAGGGCATTCATTCTTCATTTACTCTCACATTCACACACACGCATCAGCAGTCATCATTTATACATTAATTCTTCATTCACTCTCACATTCACATACTTGAATCAGCATTCATCATTTATAGGGCATTCATTCTTCATTCACTCTCACATTCACATACATGCATCAGCATTCATCATTTATAGGGCATTCATTCTTCATTTACTCTCACATTCACACACACGCATCAGCATTCATCATTTATAGGGCATTCATTCTTCATTTCCTCTCACATTCACACACATGCATCAGCATTCATCAGTTATACAACATTCATTCTGCATTCACTCTCACATTCACACACATGCATCAGCATTCATCATTTATACATTAATTCTTCATTCACTCTCACATTCACATACATGCATCTGCATTCATCATTTATACAACATTCATTCTGCATTCACCCTCACATTCACACCCACGCATCAGAATTCGTCATTTCAAGGGCATTCATTCTTCATTTACTCCCACATTCACACACTTGCATCAGCATTCATAATGTATACATTAATTCTTCATTCACTCTCACATTCACATACATGCATCAGCATTCATCATTTATAGGGCCTTCATTATTCATTTACTCTCACATTCACACACACACACATCAGCATTCATCATTTATAGGGCATTCATTCTTCATTTATTCTCACATTCACACACAGGCATCAGCATTCAGCATTTATAGGGCATTCATTCTTCATTTTCTCTCACATTCACACACATGCATCAGCATTCATCATTTATACATTAATTCTTCATTCACTCTCACATTCACACACATGCATCAGCATTCATCATTTATACATTAATTCTTCATTCACTCTCACATTCACACACTTGCATCAGCATTCATCATTTATACAACATTCATTCTTCATTCCCTCTCACATTCACACACACGCATCAGCATTCATCATTTATAGGGCATTCATTCTGCATTCACTCTCACATTCACACACATGCATCAGCATTCATCATTTAACAACATTCATTCTTCATTCCCTCTCACATTCACACACACTCATCAGCATTCATCATTTGTAGGGCATTCATTCTGTATTCACTCTCACATTCAGACACACATGCATCAGCATTCATAATTTATACAGCATTCATTCTTCATTTCCTCTCACATTCACACACATGCATCAGCATTCATCATTTATAGGGCATTCATTCTTCATTTCCTCTCACATTCACACACATGCATCAGCATTCATCATTTATACATTAATTCTTCATTCACTCTCACATTCACACACATGCATCAGCATTCATCATTTATAGGGCATTCATTCTTCATTTCCTCTCACATTCACACACATGCATCAGCATTCATCATTTATACATTAATTCTTCATTCACTCTCGCGTTCACACACATGCATCAGCATTCATCATTTATACATTAATTCTTCATTCACTCTCACATTCACACACATGCATCAGCATTCACACACATGCATCAGCATTCATCATTTATACATTAATTCTTCATTCACTCTCACATTCACACACATGCATCAGCATTCATCATTTATAGGGCATTCATTCTTCATGTACTCTCACATTCACACACATGCATCAGCATTCATCATTTATACATTAATTCTTCATTCACTCTCCATTCACATACATGCATCAGCATTAATCATTTATAGGGCATTAATTCTTCATTTCCTCTCACATTCACATACATGCATCAGCATTCATCATTTATAGTGCATTCATTCTTCATTTCCTCTCACATTCACATACATGCATCAGCATTCATCATTTATAGTGCATTCATTCTTCATTTCCTCTCACATTCACACACATGCATCAGCATTCATCATTTATAGGGCATTCATTCTTCATTTCCTCTCACATTCACACACATGCATCAGCATTCATCAGTTATACAACATTCATTCTGCATTCACTCTCACATTCACACACATGCATCAGCATTCATCATTTATACATTAATTCTTCATTCACTCTCACATTCACATACATGCATCTGCATTCATCATTTATACAACATTCATTCTGCATTCACCCTCACATTCACACCCACGCATCAGAATTCGTCATTTAAAGGGCATTCATTCTTCATTTACTCCCACATTCACACACATGCATCAGCATTCATAATGTATACATTAATTCTTCATTCACTCTCACATTCACATACATGCATCAGCATTCATCATTTATACAATGTTCATTCTTCATTCACTCTCACATTCACATGCATGCATCAGCATTAATCATTTATAGGGCATTCATTCTTCATTTACTCTCACATTCACACACACACACATCAGCATTCATCATTTATAGGGCATTCATTCTTCATTTATTCTCACATTCACACACATGCATCAGCATTCAGCATTTATAGGGCATTCATTCTTCATTTACTCTCACATTCGCAGACATGCATCAGCATTCATCATTTATACATTAATTCTTCATTCATTCTCACATTCACACACATGCGTCAGAATTCATCATTTATACAACATTCATTCTTCATTCCATCTCACATTCACACACATGCATCAGCATTCATCATTTATAGGACATTCATTCTGCATTCCCTCTCACATTCACACACATGCATCAGCATTCATCATTTATACAACATTCATTCTTCATTCCCTCTCACATTCACACACACTCATCAGCATTCATCATTCATACGGCATTCATTCTGTATTCACTCTCACATTCAGACACACACGCATCAGCATTCATCATTTATAGGGCATTCTTTCTTCATTCACTCTCACATTCACACACATGCATCAGCATTTATCATTCATACATTAATTCTTCATTCACTCTCACATTCACACATGCATCAGCATTCATCATTTATAGGGCATTCATTCTTCATTTCCTCTCACATTCACACACATGCATCAGCATTCATCATTTATACATTAATTCTTCATTCACTCTCGCATTCACACACATGCATCAGCATTCATCATTTATACATTAATTCTTCATTCACTCTCACATTCACACACATGCATCAGCATTCATCATTTATACAACATTCATTCTTCCTGGACTCTCACATTCACACACATACATCAGCATTCATCATTTATACATTAATTCTTCATTCACTCTCACATTCACATACATGCATCAGCATTCATCATTTATACAAAGTTCATTCTTCATTCACTCTCACATTCACACACATGCAACAGCATTTATCATTTATACATTAATTCTTCATTCACTCTCACATTCACACAAATGCATCAGCATTCATCATTTATAGGGCATTCATTCTTCATGTACTCTCACATTCACACACATGCATCAGCATTCATCATTTATACATTAATTCTTCATTCACTCTCACATTCACACACATGCATCCGCATTCATCATTTATACAGCAGTCATTCTTCATTTCCTATCACATTCACACACATGCATTAGCATTCATCATTCATCATTTATACATTAATTCTTCATTCACTCTCACATTCACATACATGCATCAGCATTAATCATTTATGGGGCATTCATTCTTCATTTCTTCTCACATTCACACACATGAATCAGCATTCATCATTTATACATTAATTCTTCATTCACTCTCACATTCACATACATGCATCAGCATTCATCATTTGTAGGGCATTCATTCTTCATTTCCTCTCACATTCATACACATGCATCAGCATTCATCATTTATAGGGCATTCATTCTTCATTTACTCTCACATTCACACACACGCATCAGCATTCATCATTTATACATTAATTCTTCATTCACTCTCATATTCACATACTTGAATCAGCATTCATCATGTATACAACATTCATTCTTCATTCAGTCTCACATTCACATACATGCATCAACATTCATCATTTATATGGCATTCATTCTTCATTTACTCTCACATTCACACACACTCATCAGCATTAATCATTTATAGGGCATTCATTCTTCATTTCCTCTCACATTCACACACATGCATCAGCATTCATCAGTTATACAACATTCATTCTGCATTCACCCTCACATTCACACCCACACATCAGCATTCATCATTTATAGGGCATTCATTCTTCATTTACTCCCACATTCACACACTTGCATCAGCATTAATCATTTATACATTAATTCTTCATTCACTCTCACATTCACATACATGCATCAGCATTCATCATTTATACAACATTCATTCTGCATTCACCCTCACATTCACACCCACACATCAGCATTCATCATTTATAGGGCATTCATTCTTCATTTACTCCCACATTCACACACTTGCATCAGCATTAATCATTTATACATTAATTATTCATTCACTCTCACATTCACATACATGCATCAGCATTCATCATTTATACAATGTTCATTCTTCATTCACTCTCACATTCACACACATGCATTAGCATTCATCATTAATCATTTATACATTAATTCTTCATTCACTCTCACATTCACATACATGCATCAGCATTAATCATTTATGGGGCATTCATTCTTCATTTCTTATCACATTCACACACATGCATCAGCATTCATCATTTATACATTAATTCTTCATTCACTCTCACATTCACATACATGCATCAGCATTCATCATTTATAGGGCATTCATTCTTCATTTACTCTCACATTCACACACACACGCATCAGCATTCATCATTTATACATTAATTCTTCATTCACTCTCACATTCACATACTTGAATCAGCATTCATCATTTATACAACATTCATTCTTCATTCAGTCTAACATTCACATACATGCATCAGCATTCATCATTTATAGGGCATTCATTCTTCATTTACTCTCACATTCACACACACTCATCAGCATTCATCATTTATAGGGCATTCATTCTTCGTTTCCTCTCACATTCACACACATGCATCAGCATTCATCAGTTATACAACATTCATTCTGCATTCACCCTCACATTCACACCCACACATCAGCATTCATCATTTATAGGGCATTCATTCTTCATTTACTCCCACATTCACACACTTGCATCAGCATTAATCATTTATACATTAATTCTTCATTCACTCTCACATTCACATACATGCATCAGCATTCATCATTTATACAATGTTCATTCTTCATTCACTCTCACATTCACACACATGCATTAGCATTCATCATGCATCATTTATACATTAATTCTTCATTCACTCTCACATTCACATACATGCATCAGCATTAATCATTTATGGGGCATTCATTCTTCATTTCTTCTCACATTCACACACATGCATCAGCATTCATCATTTATACATTAATTCTTCATTCACTCTCACATTCACATACATGCATCAGCATTCATCATTTATAGGGCATTCATTCTTCATTTACTCTCACATTCACACACACACGCATCAGCATTCATCATTTATACATTAATTCTTCATTCACTCTCACATTCACATACTTGAATCAGCATTCATCATTTATACAACATTCATTCTTCATTCAGTCTCACATTCACATACATGCATCAGCATTCATCATTTATAGGGCATTCATTCTTCATTTACTCTCACATTCACACACACTCATCAGCATTCATCTTTTATAGGGCATTCATTCGTCATTTCCTCTCACATTCACACACATGCATCAGCATTCATCAGTTATACAACATTCATTCTGCATTCACCCTCACATTCACACCCACACATCAGCATTCATCATTTATAGGGCATTCATTCTTCATTTACTCCCACATTCACACACTTGCATCAGAATTAATCATTTAAACATTAATTCTTCATTCACTCTAACATTCACATACATGCATCAGCATTCATCATTTATACAACATTCATTCTGCATTCACCCTCACATTCACACCCACACATCAGCATTCATCATTTATAGGGCATTCATTCTTCATTTACTCCCACATTCACACACTTGCATCAGCATTAATCATTTATACATTAATTCTTCAATCACTCTCACATTCACATACATGCATCAGCATTCATCATTTATACAATGTTCATTCTTCATTCACTCTCACATTCACATACATGCATCAGCATTCATCATTTATAGGGCATTCATTCCTCATTTACTCTCACATTCACACACACACACATCAGCATTTATCATTTATAGGGCATTCATTCTTCATTTATTCTCACATTCACACACATGCATCATCATTCAGCATTTATAGGGCATTCATTCTTCATTTATTCTCACATTCACACACATGCATCAGCATTCATCATTTATACATTAACAGGGTAATTCATAGAATTTCGCAGAAAAGTGTCGCAAGCGGCTGGCGCAGAGTGTCCGCGTGCGATTGACTGCGCCAGGCACGTGCGCTAAAACCGATTTCCGCGCACAGCGTATTCATGGATTTCAGGCTCCCAAACCAGCCGTGGCGCAGAGTATCGCAGCGACCCTGCAGCAGCGCCAGTAACGCCCCCAAGAACGCCCTCGCGCAAGGAAAAGCCATCAAAATCGCTAAATCATCGCAAAGGGCAGCGCTAACCCTGGACCAGTCCACAGGGCTGCCAAACAAGGAACGCAAAGCGGGTAACGTGCATATCAGGGGTACGCGTGAAGTTTTACACGCGATTAGCCAGGGCACGTGTATCACAGGGGTACGCAGGAATTATCACACGCGATTTGGCTGGGTACGTATATTACAGGGGTGCGCGGGAATTATCACACGCGATTTGGCTGGGTACGTGTATTCCAGGGGTGCGCGGGAATTATCACACGCGATTTGGCTGGGTACGTGTATTCCAGGGGTGCGCGGGAATTATCACACGCGATTTGGCTGGGTAGGTGTATTACAGGGGTACACGGGAAGTTCTACACGCGATTCGGCTGGGTACGTGTATTACAGGGGTGCGCGGGAATTCTCACATGCGATTTGGCCAGGTACGTGTATTACAGGGGTGCGTGGGAATTATCACACGCGATTTGGCTTGGTACGTGTATTACAGGGGTGCGTGGGAAGTTGTACACGCGATTGGCCAGGGTACGTGTATTACAGGGGTATGTGGGAATTATCACACGCGATTTGGCTGGGTACGTGTATTACAGGGGTACACGGGAAGTTCTACACGCGATTCGGCTGGGTACGTGTATTACAGGGGTGCGCGGGAATTCTCACATGCGATTTGGCCAGGTACGTGTATTACAGGGGTGCGTGGGAATTATCACACGCGATTTGGCTTGGTACGTGTATTACAGGGGTGCGTGGGAAGTTCTACACGCGATTGGCCAGGGTACGTGTATTACAGGGGTATGTGGGAATGATCACACGCGATTTGGCTGGGTACGTGTATTACAGGGGTACACGGGAAGTTCTACACGCGATTCGGCTGGGTACGTGTATTACAGGGGTGCGCGGGAATTCTCACATGCGATTTGGCCAGGTACGTGTATTACAGGGGTGTGCGGGAATTATCACACGCAATTAGGCTGGGTGGGTCCTCACAGGTGTTCCCTGTACACCCTCCACAGCCCCTGCAGGCAGCCCACAAAACAGGGGACTACCCTGCACACCTGCTCATGTCCCCCTGCACCCCCACCCCCCAGCCACCAGGGTCACCCTCCACCAGGCCCCCACTCATGTCACCCACCACCCCCACCCCCCAGCCACCAGGGTCACCCTCCACCAGGCCCCCACTCATGTCTCCCACCACCCCCACCCCCCAGCAGTGCAGGGGCAGCCTCCACCAGGCCCCCACTCATGTCTCCCACCACCCCCACCCCCCAGCCACCAGGGTCACCCTCCACCAGGCCCCCGCTCAGGTCACCCACCACCCCCACCCCCCAGCCACCAGGGTCACCCTCCACCAGGCCCCCACTCATGTCTCCCACCACCCCCACCCCCCAGCCACCAGGGTCACCCTCCACCAGGCCCCCACTCATGTCACCCACCACCCCCACCCCCCAGCCACCAGGGTCACCCTCCACCAGGCCCCCACTCATGTCTCCCACCACCCCCACCCCCCAGCAGTGCAGGGGCACCCTCCACCAGGCCCCCACTCATGTCTCCCACCACCCCCACCCCCCAGCCACCAGGGTCACCCTCCACCAGGCCCCCGCTCAGGTCACCCACCACCCCCACCCCCCAGCCACTAGGGTCACCCTCCACCAGGCCCCCACTCATGTCTCCCACCACCCCCACCCCCCAGCCACCAGGGTCACCCTCCACCAGGCCCCCACTCATGTCTCCCACCACCCCCACCCCCCAGCCACCAGGGTCACCCTCCACCAGGCCCCCACTCATGTCTCCCACCACCCCCACACCCCAGCAGTGCAGGGTCACCCTCCACCAGGCCCCCACTCATGTCTCCCACCACCCCCACCCCCCAGCAGTGCAGGGGCAGCCTCCACCAGGCCCCCACTCATGTCACCCACCACCCCCACCCCCCAGCCACCAGGGTCACCCTCCACCAGGCCCCCACTCATGTCACCCACCACCCCCACCCCCCAGCCACCAGGGTCACCCTCCACCAGGCCCCCACTCATGTCTCCCACCACCCCCACACCCCAGCAGTGCAGGGTCACCCTCCACCAGGCCCCCACTCATGTCTCCCACCACCCCCACCCCCCAGCCACCAGGGTCACCCTCCACCAGGCCCCCACTCATGTCTCCCACCACCCCCACCCCCCAGCAGTGCAGGGGCAGCCTCCACCAGGCCCCCACTCATGTCACCCACCACCCCCACCCCCCAGCCACCAGGGTCACCCTCCACCAGGCCCCCACTCATGTCTCCCACCACCCCCACCCCCCAGCAGTGCAGGGGCAGCCTCCACCAGGCCCCCACTCATGTCTCCCACCACCCCCACCCCCCAGCCACCAGGGTCACCCTCCACCAGGCCCCCGCTCAGGTCACCCACCACCCCCACCCCCCAGCCACCAGGGTCACCCTCCACCAGGCCCCCACTCATGTCTCCCACCACCCCCACCCCCCAGCCACCAGGGTCACCCTCCACCAGGCCCCCACTCATGTCACCCACCACCCCCACCCCCCAGCCACCAGGGTCACCCTCCACCAGGCCCCCACTCATGTCTCCCACCACCCCCACCCCCCAGCAGTGCAGGGGCACCCTCCACCAGGCCCCCACTCATGTCTCCCACCACCCCCACCCCCCAGCCACCAGGGTCACCCTCCACCAGGCCCCCACTCATGTCTCCCACCACCCCCACCCCCCAGCAGTGCAGGGGCAGCCTCCACCAGGCCCCACTCATGTCACCCACCACCCCCACCCCCCAGCCACCAGGGTCACCCTCCACCAGGCCCCCACTCATGTCTCCCACCACCCCCACCCCCCAGCAGTGCAGGGGCAGCCTCCACCAGGCCCCCACTCATGTCTCCCACCACCCCCACCCCCCAGCCACCAGGGTCACCCTCCACCAGGCCCCCGCTCAGGTCACCCACCACCCCCACCCCCCAGCCACCAGGGTCACCCTCCACCAGGCCCCCACTCATGTCTCCCACCACCCCCACCCCCCAGCCACCAGGGTCACCCTCCACCAGGCCCCCACTCATGTCACCCACCACCCCCACCCCCCAGCCACCAGGGTCACCCTCCACCAGGCCCCCACTCATGTCTCCCACCACCCCCACCCCCCAGCAGTGCAGGGGCACCCTCCACCAGGCCCCCACTCATGTCTCCCACCACCCCCACCCCCCAGCCACCAGGGTCACCCTCCACCAGGCCCCCGCTCAGGTCACCCACCACCCCCACCCCCCAGCCACCAGGGTCACCCTCCACCAGGCCCCCACTCATGTCTCCCACCACCCCCACCCCCCAGCCACCAGGGGCACCCTCCACCAGGCCCCCACTCATGTCTCCCACCACCCCCACCCCCCAGCCACCAGGGTCACCCTCCACCAGGCCCCCACTCATGTCTCCCACCACCCCCACACCCCAGCAGTGCAGGGTCACCCTCCACCAGGCCCCCACTCATGTCTCCCACCACCCCCACCCCCCAGCCACCAGGGTCACCCTCCACCAGGCCCCCACTCATGTCTCCCACCACCCCCACACCCCAGCAGTGCAGGGTCACCCTCCACCAGGCCCCCACTCATGTCTCCCACCACCCCCACCCCCCTGCCACCATGTGCAGCCCCCACCAGGTCCTCACAATGTGCGTAATGGTCAGCCTCCACAGCCAAAAAGCCCTACCAAGTAACCCATTCACCCACATGGAAATGGAAATCACATGTTACACCCCCAATGTTCATGAAGCAAATGAACCCATGTCCGTCACACACATATTTTCCAATTGAATGGGAAAACACACAACATGACATGCATGAAACCAATGAGATGAAACCACACAGTGAACAATGTAAAAAAAAATGTATTAGAAAAAAATACGAATGCTAAAGAAAGAAAACTAACTACAATGTAAATGTGAAAAAAGAAGCTGCATGTCCGCATAAAAACACAAAACTAGAAAATATAATCCAAAAAATTTTGTCCAAAGTCAAATGTCAAAACTCTCCGTGCAACAAAGAACTATGTACAAAAATAACAAGGGTCCATCATCACAACAGAACTAAGGAAACCTCCTAAAAAACCTACCTAAATATCAACTATATACAAAAAGTGGAGCAGTGTCCGTCGACTCCAAATCATAAGAAAAACCAAAGGAAACCTAAAACTAAAGAACTATATACAAAGGCGGCGGGCAAGTCCAGCGGCTCACTCTGTGGTGTTCCGGGCCAGGGCATCATCGAACTCCTGTTCGATGTCCTGGAGGCGGTCCAGTTCCATGGCCCCGAGGGTCCGCAGGGACGACGCCGTGTCCTCCTCCAACCCCCTGCGGATAGCCTCGAGGCACTCGGCCCGCCTCAGGGCCCTCCGCATGGAGTTCTCCGCCCTGACCATTGTGAGCCGCGCCTCTTCCGCCCGCCGCCGCTCCGCACCTATGGCGTGGCCCAACCGCTGCCACACGGAAGACACTCTCTGTCCTGGGTCCTCCTGCCCTCCGGCCGATGCCTGCCCCTCCGATGTCGAAGGCCCCGAGCCTTCATGGCTCCCACCATCTTGCTGCTGCTGCTGCTCTGCCTCTGCCCGTGCACTGCCTCCTGCTGCCTGCACATCCTCCGCCGGCTGGGGTGCACCTGTTGATGTGGCCACCCCTGCTGGACGTCCGACTCCCGACTGTGGCAGGGATGCCTCCTCCACCAGCCTGGCCGCACTGTCAGAGGCAGCTCCACAGGGCACCCAGGTGACTGATGGGTGGGAAGATGGCACAGAGGACGACTGGCGCGTAGGGGGTCCAGTTGAGGAGGGGGTCGGAACAAGCCCCATCAGACGGAGGAATCCGGTCTGGGTGACCTGTCCCAGCAGGCTGACGTGGTCAACGAGCCATTCGAGATGACGTGCAGTCTCTCCATGAAAAGACTGCAGGTCACCTCGCATGGCCCGTTGACGCAACGCCACACCAGCCAGGACAGGCTCAACCCGGACTTGGATAGCCACGTCCGCAGGCAGAGGAAGGCCAGTTGACGTCAGCTCATCCCCTGCCTGAAAACGGGTCTGGACGTAGGCATCCCTGCTGGTGCAAGATGATGCAGGGACAGGATCGGGGACAGGATTGCACACAGGCACCTCCGCGGCCGCCTGTGCTGCCTCCTGTCCCTGGTCCTGGACTGCACCACTAGCACCAGTGGGATCCCCACCTCCAGACCCCGTCTCTGGTGCTTGCACGGCCTCCTCCTCCACCAGACCCCCCACCAACCTGGATGACTCTGTGCCATCTTCCCCTGTTGGGCCCTGTGGGGTCCCAGCTGCCCCTTCTGCTGCCGAGGAGTCCAACTGCAACCTCCGCCTCTTGGACCTCCCCCCGGCAGCTGCGGCCTGGGATGCGGCACCGGACTCCTCACTCCCCGACGAGATGACAACACGGGAGGGGAGCCGGGCCTTGCGTCTCCGGCTGGCGGTCGGATCCCCGCCGCTGTGCTCCACAGCACCTTCTCCGCCCTCTTCATCAGTTGACGCTGCAGACAGGGAGAAACAAAACACAGGCATCAGGGCACTGTACAATGGACACATACACGCATGACAGTTGCACATGAGTGGCATTGGCAAACCTCAGACATGTCATCACAATCCCCAACACACATGTCATTGCAACTGGCACACATGAGCCATACCACAGCCATATCGCAACTGCCACCACCATCCCTACACATACAACAGCATCAGCAGCCAAAGGGGAGCCATACATCACATGCAACACAGGAAGTGCACCACACATGTACACACACCACCACACTTGCATGCATGTCTACACCTCTGCCAAGTGTTGCACTGTTCAGACGGGCATCCATGTCACATCTGCCAATCAGGCTTCCACATACCGCTGTCACATGCATCCATGTAGCATCACTGTTGCACCTTTGACAAATACACACACATGCACATGTACACAGTGCTCATACATGCAGCCGAAAACAACATACATGCCTGACATCACGGACATGTCTACTTACATACACATTCATCCAAACATGTGTGCACGCACAACTGCATTTGCCATGCAAGCCCACACACACAAGCACCATCCATGTCTCACACATTACAGCCCTCGCATGTGTCAGCCCCACGGCCCTGTACACCCCCACCCATACTCCACCCCATACAAACAGATGTGCAACCGGCACAATGGGGAATGATCACCACACGCCCTGCTCACAACCAGGATGCATGTACACTCACCGCTCGACTCCAGACGGCTCTGCTTCTCTAGGACCTGGACGTGGAGCGCTGGGGATATGCGTTCCAGGACCCCCATCTGTTCTTCCGACAAGTGGCCCCGGCGCCCCTTGGCATCCGCTGCCTTCAAGAGGCGCCGGGCCTTGTTCAGGGTCCTGGACCTGAAGTCCTCCCAGCGCTTCCTGACATGTTGTAAGTCCCGGACTGCCACCCCCTCCGCGTTGATGGCAGTGACGATGTCAGTCCAGATCCGAGTCCGTCCTTCCTTGTCGGCGCGGGAACTTCCAAAGAGGGCATCATACTGCCCCAGGACTTGCTCCACCAGGACACCAACTTCGGTGGCACTGAAGCTGGTGCCCCTCTGCCTCTCTGGCCGGGGGTTGTCAGTGGTCGCAGATGGTGTTAGCCCCGACATGACAACCCCAGAGGCAGGAGTGGGTGGGCAACTGGGTCCTGGGGCTGGGCTGTGGAGCGATGGAATTCCAGTCGGGAGTCTTCTGTTCCAGCAGGGGTGGTCACAGCAACAGCACCCCTGGCTGATGTGCAGGCAGCAAATGGCAGTGCACGTGGGCAGCAGGCAGTCAGGCAGCAGCAGATAGCAGGTGGGAGCGTGCTCGGGGCTCTGGGGGGCAGTAATTCGGCCTTCTGGGCAGGAGCGTGGTCTCCCGTGTGCTCACGCGTGGCCAGCTTGGTACGGAGTGAATTGGCACGTGAAAATCCTGCACGTCAGCGTGAAAACCGAGGAAAGGCCCTTAGCGCGTAAGCGCGTCAGCACGCATACGCGATTCCATTGGACCAAAGGCCCTCAGCGCGTAGGCGCGTCTGTGACGTGACCCGCACGGGTGTTTCCCACACAGCACGTGATGACAGCACACGTGGAAAGACTGCACGTCAGAGTCTCATTGCGTGTGATTGGTGGAAATGGCCATACACCGGGATACAGGTGCGCTGACGTACTTGCGTGTGTAAGTGTCCGCGCACACCTCATATACACGTACATAGGCCAATCGCGTGTACACGCACTTTTGTCCAATTACACGCGATGAGACTCTGACGTGCAGTCTTTCCACGTGTGCTCTGTCATCACGTGCTGTGTGGGAAACACCCGTGCGGGTCACGTCACAGACGCGCCTACGCGCTGAGGGCCTTTGGTCCAATGGAATCGCGTATGCGTGCTGACGCGCTTACGCGCTAAGGGCCTTTCCTCGGTTTTCACGCTGACGTGCAGGATTTTCACGTGCCAATTCACTCCGTACCAAGCTGGCCACGCGTGAGCACACGGGAGACCACGCTCCTGCCCAGAAGGCCGAATTACTGCCCCCCAGAGCCCCGAGCACGCTCCCACCTGCTATCTGCTGCTGCCTGACTGCCTGCTGCCCACGTGCACTGCCATTTGCTGCCTGCACATCAGCCAGGGGTGCTGTTGCTGTGACCACCCCTGCTGGAACAGAAGACTCCCGACTGGAATTCCATCGCTCCACAGCCCAGCCCCAGGACCCAGTTGCCCACCCACTCCTGCCTCTGGGGTTGTCATGTCGGGGCTAACACCATCTGTGACCACTGACAACCCCCGGCCAGAGAGGCAGAGGGGCACCAGCTTCAGTGCCACCGAAGTTGGTGTCCTGGTGGAGCAAGTCCTGGGGCAGTATGATGCCCTCTTTGGAAGTTCCCGCGCCGACAAGGAAGGACGGACTCGGATCTGGACTGACATCGTGACTGCCATCAACGCGGAGGGGGTGGCAGTCCGGGACTTACAACATGTCAGGAAGCGCTGGGAGGACTTCAGGTCCAGGACCCTGAACAAGGCCCGGCGCCTCTTGAAGGCAGCGGATGCCAAGGGGCGCCGGGGCCACTTGTCGGAAGAACAGATGGGGGTCCTGGAACGCATATCCCCAGCGCTCCACGTCCAGGTCCTAGAGAAGCAGAGCCGTCTGGAGTCGAGCGGTGAGTGTACATGCATCCTGGTTGTGAGCAGGGCGTGTGGTGATCATTCCCCATTGTGCCGGTTGCACATCTGTTTGTATGGGGTGGAGTATGGGTGGGGGTGTACAGGGCCGTGGGGCTGACACATGCGAGGGCTGTAATGTGTGAGACATGGATGGTGCTTGTGTGTGTGGGCTTGCATGGCAAATGCAGTTGTGCGTGCACACATGTTTGGATGAATGTGTATGTAAGTAGACATGTCCGTGATGTCAGGCATGTATGTTGTTTTCGGCTGCATGTATGAGCACTGTGTACATGTGCATGTGTGTGTATTTGTCAAAGATGCAACAGTGATGCTACATGGATGCATGTGACAGCGGTATGTGGAAGCCTGATTGGCAGATGTGACATGGATGCCCGTCTGAACAGTGCGACACTTGGCAGAGGTGTAGACATGCATGCAAGTGTGGTGGTGTGTGTACATGTGTGGTGCACTTCCTGTGTTGCATGTGATGTATGGCTCCCCTTTGGCTGCTGATGCTGTTGTATGTGTAGGGATGGTGGTGGCAGTTGCGATATGGCTGTGGTATGGCTCATGTGTGCCAGTTGCAATGACATGTGTGTTGGGGATTGTGATGACATGTCTGAGGTTTGCCAATGCCACTCATGTGCAACTGTCGTGCGTGTATGTGTCCATTGTACAGTGCCCTGATGCCTGTGTTTTGTTTCTCCCTGTCTGCAGCGTCAACTGATGAAGAGGGCGGAGAAGGTGCTGTGGAGCACAGCGGCGGGGATCCGACCGCCAGCCGGAGACGCAAGGCCCGGCTCCCCTCCCGTGTTGTCATCTCGTCGGGGAGTGAGGAGTCCGGTGCCGCGTCCCAGGCCGCAGCTGCCGGGGGGAGGTCCAAGAGGCGGAGGTTGCAGTTGGACTCCTCGGCAGCAGAAGGGGCAGCTGGGACCCCACAGGGCCCAACAGGGGAAGATGGCACGGAGTCATCCAGGTTGGTGGGGGGTTTGGTGGAGGAGGGGGCCGCGCAAGCACCAGAGACAGGGTCTGGAGGTGGGGATCCCACTGGTGCTAGTGGTGCAGTGCAGGACCAGGGACAGGAGGCAGCACAGGCGGCCGCGGAGGTGCCTGTGTGCAATCCTGTCCCCGATCCTGTCCCTGCATCATCTTGCACCAGCAGGGATGCCTACGTCCAGACCCGTTTTCAGGCAGGGGATGAGCTGACGTCAACTGGCCTTCCTCTGCCTGCGGACGTGGCCATCCAGGTCCGGGTTGAGCCTGTCCTGGCTGGTGTGGCGTTGCGTCAACGGGCCATGCGAGGTGACCTGCAGTCTTTTCATGGAGAGACTGCACGTCATCTTGAATGGCTCGTTGACCACGTCAGCCTGCTGGGACAGGTCACCCAGGCCGGATTCCGCTGTCTGATGGGGCTTGCTCCGACCCCCTCCTCAACTGGACCCCCTACGCGCCAGTCGTCCTCTGTGCCATCTTCCCACCCATCAGTCACCTGGGTGCCCTGTGGAGCTGCCTCTGACAGTGCGGCCAGGCTGGTGGAGGAGGCATCCCTGCCACAGTCGGGAGTCGGACGTCCAGCAGGGGTGGCCACATCAACAGGTGCACCCCAGCCGGCGGAGGATGTGCAGGCAGCAGGAGGCAGTGCACGGGCAGAGGCAGAGCAGCAGCAGCAGCAAGATGGTGGGAGCCATGAAGGCTTGGGGCCTTCGACATCGGAGGGGCAGGCATCGGCCGGAGGGCAGGAGGACCCAGGACAGAGAGTGTCTTCCGTGTGGCAGCGGTTGGGCCACGCCATAGGTGCGGAGCGGCGGCGGGCGGAAGAGGCGCGGCTCACAATGGTCAGGGCGGAGAACTCCATGCGGAGGGCCCTGAGGCGGGCCGAGTGCCTCGAGGCAATCCGCAGGGGGTTGGAGGAGGACACGGCGTCGTCCCTGCGGACCCTCGGGGCCATGGAACTGGACCGCCTCCGGGACATCGAACAGGAGTTCGATGATGCCCTGGCCCGGAACACCACAGAGTGAGCCGCTGGACTTGCCCGCCGCCTTTGTATATAGTTCTTTAGTTTTAGGTTTCCTTTCGTTCTTATTATTATTTGGAGTCGACGGACACTGCTCCACTTTTTGTATATAGTTGATATTTAGGTAGGTTTTTTAGGAGGTTTCCTTAGTTCAGTTGTGATGATGGACCCTTGTTATTTTTGTACATAGTTCTTTGTTGCATGGAGAGTTTTTACATTTCACTTTGGACATAATTTTTTTGATTTGATTTTCTAGTTTTGTGTTATTATGCGGACATGCAGCTTATTTTTTCACATTTACATTGTAGTTAGTTTTCTTTCTTTGGCATTTGTATTTTTTTCAATACATTTTTTTTTCCATTGTTCACTGTGTGGTTTCATCTCATTGGTTTCATGCATGTCATGTTGTGTGTTTTCCCATTCAATTTGAAAATATGTGTGTGACGGACATGGGTTCATTTGCTTCATGTACATTGGGGGTGTAACATGTGATTTCCATTTCCATGTGGGTGAATGGGTTACTTGGTAGGGCTTTTTGGCTGTGGAGGCTGACCATTACGCACATAATTGGGGATTGTGAGGACCTGGTGGGGGCTGCACATGGTGGCAGGGGGGTGGGGGTGCAGGGGGACATGAGTGGGGGCCTGGTGGAGGTTGAGCCTGCACTGCTGGGGGGTGGGGGTGGTGGGTGACATGAGTGGGGGCCTGGTGGAGGGTGCCCCTGGTGGCTGGGGGGTGGGGGTGGTGGGAGACATGAGTGGGTGCCTGGTGGAGGGTGACCCTGCACTGCTGCGGTGTGGGGGTGATGGGAGACATGAGTGGGGGCCTGGTGGAGGGTGACCCTGGTGGCTGGGGGTGATAGGGGACATGAGTGGGGGCCTGGTGGAGGGTGACCCTGGTGGCTGGGGGGTGGGGGTGGTGGTAGACATGAGTTGGACATGGGTGGGGGCCTGCTGGCAGGTGCCCCACAGTGCTGGGGGGTGGGGGTGGTGGGAGACATGAGTGGGGCCCTGGTGGAGGGTAACCCTGGTGGCTGGGGGGTGGGGGTGGTGGGAGACATGAGTTGGACATGGGTGGGGGCCTACTGGCAGGTGCCCCACAGTGCTGGGGGGTGGGGGTGGTGGGAGACATGAGTTGGACATGGGTGGGGGCCTACTGGCAGGTGCCCCACAGTGCTGGGGGGTGGGGGTGGTGGGAGACATGAGTTGGACATGGGTGGGGGCCTGCTGGCAGGTGCCCCACAGTGCTGGGGGGTGGGGGTGGTGGGAGACATGAGTTGGACATGGGTGGGGGCCTGCTGGCAGGTGCCCCACAGTGCTGGGGGGTGGGGGTGGTGGGAGACATGAGTGGGGCCCTGGTGGAGGGTGACCCTGGTGGCTGGGGGGTGGGGGTGGTGGGAGACATGAGTTGGACATGGGTGGGGGCCCACTGGCAGGTGCCCCACAGTGCTGGGGGGTGGGGGTGGTGGGAGACATGAGTTGGACATGGGTGGGGGCCTACTGGCAGGTGCCCCACAGTGCTGGGGGGTGGTGGGAGACATGAGTTGGACATGGGTGGGGGCCTGCTGGCAGGTGCCCCACAGTGCTGGGGGGTGGGGGTGGTGGGAGACATGAGTTGGACATGGGTGGGGGCCTGCTGGCAGGTGCCCCACAGTGCTGGGGGGTGGGGGTGGTGGGAGACATGAGTGGGGCCCTGGTGGAGGGTGACCCTGGTGGCTGGGGGGTGGGGGTGGTGGGAGACATGAGTTGGACATGGGTGGGGGCCTACTGGCAGGTGCCCCACAGTGCTGGGGGGTGGGGGTGGTGGGAGACATGAGTTGGACATGGGTGGGGGCCTACTGGCAGGTGCCCCACAGTGCTGGGGGGTGGGGGTGGTGGGAGACATGAGTTGGACATGGGTGGGGGCCTGCTGGCAGGTGCCCCACAGTGCTGGGGGGTGGGGGTGGTGGGAGACATGAGTGGGGCCCTGGTGGAGGGTGACCCTGGTGGCTGGGGGGTGGGGGTGGTGGGAGACATGAGTTGGACATGGGTGGGGGCCTACTGGCAGGTGCCCCACAGTGCTGGGGGGTGGGGGTGGTGGGAGACATGAGTTGGACATGGGTGGGGGCCTGCTGGCAGGTGCCCCACAGTGCTGGGGGGTGGGGGTGGTGGGAGACATGAGTGGGGCCCTGGTGGAGGGTGACCCTGGTGGCTGGGGGGTGGGGGTGGCGGGAGACATGAGTTGGACATGGGTGGGGGCCTACTGGCAGGTGCCCCACAGTGCTGGGGGGTGGGGGTGGTGGGGGACATGAGTTGGACATGGGTGGGGGACTTCTGGCATGTGCCCCACAGTGCTGGGGGGTGGGGGTGCAAGGGGACATGTGTTGGTGTTCATTAGTTCAAGGAGACATGTGCCTTTGCTGGGGGGCATGCCCATGTTGGGTGGGCTGCCTGCGGGACATGACCAGGGATGCAGGGTAGTCCCCTGTGGTGTGGGCTGCCTGCAGGGGCCGTGGAGGGTGTACAGGGTACACCTGGGAGGACCCACACTGTCAAATCACATGTGGGACTCCCCGGCACCCCTGAAATACACGTACCGTGCAGAAATCGCGTGTAAAACTTCCCGCGCACCCCTGAAATACACACGCCCAGGCTATTCGCGTGTAAAACTTCCCGCGCACCCCTGAAATACACGCGCCCAGGCTATTCGCGTGTAAAACTTCCCGCGCACCCCTGAAATACACGCGCCCAGGCTATTCGCGTGTGGAACTTCCCGCGCACCCCTGAAATGCACGGGCCCAGGCTATTCGCGTGTGGAACTCCCCGCGCACCCCTGAAATACACGCGCCCAGGCTATTCGCGTGTGGAACTTCCCGCGCACCCCTGAAATACACGCGCCCAGGCTATTCGCGTGTGGAACTTCCCGCGCACCCCTGAAATACACGCGCCCAGGCTATTCGCGTGTGGAACTTCCCGCGCACCCCTCAAATTCACGCGCCCAGGCTATTCGCGTGTGGAACTTCCCGCGAACCCCTGAAATACACGCGCCCAGGCTATTCGCGTGTGGAACTTCCCGCGCACCCCTGAAATACACGCGCCCAGGCTATTCGCGTGTGGAACTTCCCGCGCACCCCTGAAATACACGCGCCCAGGCTATTCGCGTGTGGAACTTCCCGCGAACCCCTGAAATACATGCGCCCAGGCTATTCGCGTGTGGAACTTCCCGCGAACCCCTGTAATACACGTAGCCCGCTCCCCCAGGCCCGATCGCGTGAGGAACTTCCCGCGCACCCCTCAAATTCACGCGCCCAGGCTATTCGCGTGTGAAACTTCACGTGAACCCCTGAAATACACGTAGCACGCTCCCCCAGGCCCGATCGCGTGAGGAAGTTCACGCGAACCCCTGTAATACACGTAGCCCGCTCCCCCAGGCCCGATCGCGTGTGGAACTTCCCGCGCACCCCTCAAATTCACGCGCCCAGGCTATTCGCGTGTGAAACTTCACGCGAACCCCTGAAATACACGTAGCACGCTCCCCCAGGCCCGATCGCGTGAGGAACTTCACGCGAACCCCTGTAATACACGTAGCCCGCTCCCCCAGGCCCGATCGCGTGAGGAACTTCACGCGAACCCCTGTAATACACGTAGCCCGCTCCCCCAGGCCCGATCGCGTGAGGAACTTCACGCGAACCCCTGTAATACACGTAGCCCGCTCCCCCAGGCCCGATCGCGTGAATAACTTCACGCGAACCCCTGTGATGCACGTACCCTGCAAATCGCGTGTGACACTTCCCGCGCACCCCGGTATACATGCACACGTATTTTTTGTCAGCGGGTGTCCGTATTTGTGGGTACCCCTTTGCACGTCATTTTTCCTGGAGGGCCACAGTATGGGACATTCATCATGGCAGTATATAGGTGCTATTTGTTGGAGCACCTTTTGGCGCACATTTCTTACAGCCGCAGAGACGCTACCGCCTCCTTTCTTGTGGCGGTCGTGTTTGTGCCTGTGCGCTGGTTTGAGCGTGCGCTTTTTTCCCCTATTCTATTCCATGAATACGTGTTGTAGGCGAGCGTGTGGGCGTTCCGCGCACTTGTGCCCTGTACTTCCCCCGTGACGCCCACGTTTTGGCAAGTTGTTCCCCATTCCGAGTGTTACGCCCGTGTTCCGCCTACTTTTATTGCGTGCGCTGCGCTATGTGCGAATTTCGCTGTGGCCTGTGCGATTTTCGCTGTGACCTGGCGCACGCTGTTAGATGGCCTGTGCGCCAACGTGCGCCAACGTGCGCCGCGCACTTTTTTATCGCACATCCGCTGGTTTTCTCGCGCACGGCCTTCCATGAATCGACGTGCGCTGCTTTTCGTGCGATTTTCGCACGTTCACTGCGATTTTCGCTATTCCACTGCGATTCGCACGTTTATGCCCACTTGCGCCGCGCTAATTATTCCATGAATCGGCCTGTCTTTCTTCATTCACTCTCACATTCACACACTTGCATCTGCATTCATCATTTATACAACATTCATTCTTCATTCCCTCTCACATTCACACACACTAATCAGCATTCATCATTTATAGGGCATTCATTCTGCATTCACTCTCACATTCACACACATGCATCAGCATTCATCATTTATACACCATTCATTCTTCATTCCCTCTCACATTCACACACACTCATCAGCATTCATCATTTATAGGGCATTCATTCTGTATTCATTCTCACATTCACACACATGCATCAGCATTCATCATTTATACATTAATTCTTCATTCACTCTCACATTCACATACATGCATCAGCATTCATCATTTATAGGGCATTCATTCTTCATTTACTCTCACATTCACACACACACGCATCAGCATTCATCATTTATACATGAATTCTTCATTCACTCTCACATTCACATACTTGAATCAGCATTCATCATTTATACAACATTCATTCTTCATTCAGTCTCACATTCACATACATGCATCAGCATTCATCATTTATAGGGTATTCATTCTTCATTTACTCTCACATTCACACACACTCATCAGCATTCATCATTTATAGGGCATTCATTCGTCATTTCCTCTCACATTCACACACATGCATCAGCATTCATCAGTTATACAACATTCATTCTGCATTCACCCTCACATTCACACCCACACATCAGCATTCATCATTTATAGGGCATTCATTCTTCATTTACTCCCACATTCACACACTTGCATCAGAATTAATCATTTAAACATTAATTCTTCATTCACTCTCACATTCACATACATGCATCAGCATTCATCATTTATACAACATTCATTCTGCATTCACCCTCACATTCACACCCACACATCAGCATTCATCATTTATAGGGCATTCATTCTTCATTTACTCCCACATTCACACACTTGCATCAGCATTAATCATTTATACATTAATTCTTCAATCACTCTCACATTCACATACATGCATCAGCATTCATCATTTATACAATGTTCATTCTTCATTCACTCTCACATTCACATACATGCATCAGCATTCATCATTTATAGGGCATTCATTCTTCATTTACTCTCACATTCACACACACACACATCAGCATTTATCATTTATAGGGCATTCATTCTTCATTTATTCTCACATTCACACACATGCATCATCATTCAGCATTTATAGGGCATTCATTCTTCATTTATTCTCACATTCACACACATGCATCAGCATTCATCATTTATACATTAATTCTTCATTCACTCTCACATTCACACACTTGCATCTGCATTCATCATTTATACAACATTCATTCTTCATTCCCTCTCACATTCACACACACTAATCAGCATTCATCATTTATAGGGCATTCATTCTGCATTCACTCTCACATTCACACACATGCATCAGCATTCATCATTTATACACCATTCATTCTTCATTCCCTCTCACATTCACACACACTCATCAGCATTCATCATTTATAGGGCATTCATTCTGTATTCATTCTCACATTCAGACACACATGCATCAGCATTCATAATTTATACACCATTCATTCTTCATTCCCTCTCACATTCACACACACTCATCAGCATTCATCATTTATAGGGCATTCATTCTTCATTTCCTCTCACATTCACACACATGCATCAGCATTTATCATGTATACATTAATTCTTCGTTCACTCTCACATTCACACACAGGCATCAGCATTCATCATTTATAGGGCATTCATTCTTCATTTCCTCTCACATTCACACACATGCATCAGCATTCATCATTTATACATTAATTCTTCATTCACTCTCGCATTCACACACATGCATCAGCATTCATCATTTATACATTAATTCTTCATTCACTCTCACCTTCACACACATGCATCAGCATTCACACACATGCATCAGCATTCATCATATATACATTAATTCTTCATTCACTCTCACATTCACACATATGCATCAGCATTCATCATTTATAGGGCATTCATTCTTCATGTACTCTTACATTCACACACATGCATCAGCATTCATCATTTATACATTAATTCTTCATTCACTCTCACATTCACACACATGCATCAGCATTCATCATTTATACAGCAATCATTCTTCATTTCCTCTCACATTCACACACATGCATCAGCATTCATCATTTATATATTAATTCTTCATTCACTCTCACATTCACACACATGCATCAGCATTCATCATTTATACATTAATTCTTCATTCACTCTCCATTCACATACATGCATCAGCATTAATCATTTATAGGGCATTAATTCTTCATTTCCTCTCACATTCACACACATGCATCAGCATTCATCATTTATACATTAATTCTTCATTCACTCTCACATTCACATACATGCATCAGCATTCATCATTTATAGGGCATTCATTCTTCATTTCCTCTCACATTCATACACATGCATCAGCATTCATCATTTATACATTAATTCTTTATTCACTCTCACATTCACACACATGCATCAGCATTCATCATTTATAGGGCATTCATTCTTCATTTACTCTCACATTCACACACACGCATCAGCATTCATCATTTATAGGGCATTCATTCTTCATTTACTCTCACATTCACACACACGCATCAGCATTCATCATTTATAGGGCATTCATTCTTCATTTACTCTCACATTCACACACACGCATCAGCATTCATCATTTATACATTAATTCTTCATTCACTCTCACATTCACATACTTGAATCAGCATTCATCATTTATACAACATTCATTCCTCATTCACTCTTACATTCACATACATGCATCAGCATTCATCATTTATTGGGCATTCATTCTTCATTTACTCTCACATTCACACACACGCATCAACTTTCATCATTTATAGGGCATTCATTCTTCATTTCCTCTCACATTCACACACATGCATCAGCATTCATCAGTTATACAACATTCATTCTGCATTCACTTTCACATTCACACACATGCATCAGCATTCATCATTTATAGGGCATTCATTCTTCATTTACTCCCACATTCACACACTTGCATCAGCATTCATCATTTATACATTAATTCTTCATTCACTCTCACATTCACATACATGCATCAGCATTCATCATGTATACAATGTTCATTCTTCATTCACTCTCACATTCACATACATGCATCAGCATTCATCATTTATAGGGTATTCATTCTTCATTTGCTCTCACATTCACACACACACACACATCAGCATTCATCATTTATAGGGCATTAATTCTTCATTTATTCTCACATTCACACACATGCATCAGCATTAATCATTTATACATTAATTCTTCATTCACACTCACATTCACACACACGCATCAGCATTCATCATTTATATATTAATTCTTCATTCACTTTCACATTCACACACATGCATCAGCATTCATCATTTATACATTAATTCTGCATTCACTCTCACATTTACACACACGCATCAGCATTCATCATTTATACAACATTCAGTCTGCATTCACTCTCACATTCACACACACGCATCAGCATTCATCATTTATGCATGAATTCTTAATTTACTCTCACATTCACATAAATGCATCTGCATTCATCATTTATACAGCATTCATTCTGCATTCACTCTCACTGTCACACACATACATCAGCATTCATCATTTGTACAGCATTCATTCTGCATTCACTCTCACTGTCACACACATGCATCAGCATTCATCATTTAATCAACATTCATTCTGCATCACTCTCACATTCACACACATGCATCTGCATTCATCATTTATACAACATTCAGTCTGCATTCACTCTCACATTCACACACACGCATCAGCATTAATCATTTATACATTAATTCTTAATTTACTCTCACATTCACACACATGCATCTGCATTCATCATTTATACAGCATTCATTCTGCATTCACTCTCACTGTCACACACATACATCAGCATTCATCATTTATACAACATTCATTCTGCATCACTCTCACATTCACACACAGGCATCAGCATTCATCATTTATACAGTATTCATTATGCATTCACTCTCACATTCACACACACGCATCAGCATTCATCATTTATACAACATTCAGTCTGCATTCACTCTCACATTCACACACACATGCATCAGCATTCATCATTTATACATTAATTCTTCATTCACTCTCACATTCACACACATGCATCAGCATTCATCATTTATACATTAATTCTTCATTCACTCTCACATTAACACACATGCATCTGCATTCATCATTTATACATTCAGTCTGCATTCACTCTCACAGTCACACACATGCAACAGCATTCATCATGTATACAACATTCAGTCTGCATTCACTCTCACATTCACGCACATGCATCTGCATTCATCATTTATACAGCATTCATTCTGCATTCCCTCTCACTGTAACACACATGCATCAGCATTCATCATTTATACAACATTCATTCTGCATCACTCTCATATTCACACTCATGCATCAGCATTCATCATTTATACAGCATTCATTATGCATTCATTCTCACATTCACACACATGCATCAGCATTCATCATTTATACATTGATTCTTCATTCACTCTCACATTCACACACATGCATCAGTATTCATCATTTATACATTATTTCTTCATTCACTCTCACATTCACACACATGTATCTGCATTCGTCATTTATACATTCAGTCTGCATTCACTCTCACAGTCACACACATGCAACAGCATTCATCATTTATACAACATTCAGTCTGCATTCACTCTCACAGTCACACACATGCAACAGCATTCATCATTTATACAACATTAATTCTTCATTTACTCTCACATTCACACACATGCATCTGCATTCATCATTTATACAACATTCATTCTACATTCACTCTCACAGTCACACACACGCATCAGCATTCATCATTTATAGGGCATTCATTCTTCATTCACTCTCACAGTCACACATGCATCAGCATTCATCATTTATAGGGCATTCATTCTTCATTCACTCTCACAGTCACACACACGCATCAGCATTCATCATTTATAGGGCATTCATTCTTCATTCACTCTCACATTCACACACACGCATTCAGCATTTATGCATTCATTCTTCATTCACTCTCCCATTCACATACATGCATCAGCATTCATCATTTATAGGGCATTCATTCTTCATTTCCTCTCACATTCACACACATGCATTAGCATTCATCATTTATACATTAATTCTTCATTCACTCTCACATTCACATACATGCATCAGCATTCATCATTTATAGGGCATTCATTCTTCATTTCCTCTCACATTCATACACATGCATCAGCATTCATCATTTATACATTAATTCTTTATTCACTGTCACATTCACACACATGCATCAGCATTCATCATTTATAGGGCATTCATTCTTCATTTACTCTCACATTCACACACACGCATCAGCATTCATCATTTATAGGGCATTCATTCTTCATTTACTCTCACATTCACACAAGCATCAGCATTCATCATTTATAGGGCATTCATTCTTCATTCACTCTCACATTCACACACACGCATCAGCATTCATCATTTATACATTAATTCTTCATTCACTCTCACATTCACATACTTGAATCAGCATTCATCATTTATACAACATTCATTCTTCATCCACTCTCACATTCACATACATGCATCAGCATTCATCATTTATAGGGCATTCATTCTTCATTTACTCTCACATTCACACAGACGCATCAGCATTCATCATTTATAGCGCATTCATTCTTCATTTACTCTCACATTCACACACATGCATCAGCATTCATCAGTCATACAACATTCATTCTGCATTCACTCTCACATTCACACACATGCATCAGCATTCATCATTTATACATTAATTCTTCATTCACTCTCACATTCACATACATGCATCAGCATTCATCATTTATACAACATTCATTCTGCATTCACCCTCACATTCACACCCACGCATCAGCATTCATCATTTATAGGGCATTCCTTCTTCATTTACTCCCACATTCACACACTTGCATCAGCATTCATCATTTATACATTAATTCTTCATTCACTCTCACATTCACATACATGCATCAGCATTCATCATTTATACAATGTTCATTCTTCATTCACTCTCACATTCACATACATGCATCAGCATTCATCATTTATAGGGCATTCATTCTTCATTTACTCTCACATTCACACACACACACATCAGCATTCATAATTTATAGGGCATTCATTCTGCATTCACTCTCACTGTCACACACATGCACCAGCATTCATCATTTATTCAACATTCATTCTGCATCACTCTCATATTCACACACACGCATCAGCATTCATCATTTATACAGCATTCATTATGCATTCACTCTCACATTCACACACACGCATCAGCATTCATCATTTATACATTAATTCTTCATTCACTCTCACATTCACACACATACATCAGCATTCATCATTTATACATTAATTCTTCATTCACTCTCACATTCACACACATGTATCTGCATTCGTCATTTATACATTCAGTCTGCATTCACTCTCGCAGTCACACACATGCAACAGCATTCATCATTTATACAACATTCAGTCTGCATTCACTCTCACAGTCACACACATGCAACAGCATTCATCATCTATACAACATTAATTCTTCATTTACTCTCACATTCACACACATGCATCTGCATTCATCATTTATACAACATTCATTCTACATTCACTCTCACAGTCACACACATGCAACAGCATTCATCATTTATACAACATTAATTCTTCATTTACTCTCACATTCACATACATGCATCAGCATTCATCATTTATAGGGCATTCATTCTTCATTCACTCTCACAGTCACACACACGCATCAGCATTCATCATTTATACATTCATTCTTCATTCACTCTCACATTCACACACATGCATCAGCATTCATCATTTATACATTAATTCTTCATTCACTCTCACATTCACACACATGTATCTGCATTCGTCATTTATACATTCAGTCTGCATTCACTCTCGCAGTCACACACATGCAACAGCATTCATCATTTATACAACATTCAGTCTGCATTCACTCTCACATTCACACACATGCATCTGCATTCATCATTTATACAACATTCATTCTACATTCACTCTCACAGTCACACACATGCAACAGCATTCATCATTTATACAACATTAATTCTTCATTTACTCTCACATTCACATACATGCATCAGCATTCATCATTTATAGGGCATTCATTCTTCATTCACTCTCACAGTCACACACACGCATCAGCATTCATCATTTGTACAACATTCATTCTTCATTCACTCTCCCATTCACATACATGCATCAGCATTAATCATTTATAGGGCATCCATTCTTCATTTCCTCTCACATTCACACACATGCATCAGCATTCATCATTTATACATTAATTCTTCATTCACTCTCACATTCACATACATGCATCAGCATTCATCATTTATAGGGCATTCATTCTTCATTCACTCTCAAATTCACACACACGCATCAGCATTCATCATTTATACATTAATTCTTCATTCACTCTCACATTCACATGCTTGAATCAGCATTCATCATTTATACAACATTCATTCTTCATTCACTCTCACATTCACATACATGCATCAGCATTCATCATTTGTAGGGCATTCATTCTTCATTTACTCTCGTATTCACACACACGCATCAGCATTCATCAGTTATACAACATTCATTCTGCATTCACTCTCACATTCACACACATGCATCAGCATTCATCATTTATACATTAATTCTTCATTCACTCTCACATTCACATACATGCATCAGCATTCATCATTTATACAACATTCATTCTGCATTCACCCTCACATTCACACCCACGCATCAGCATTCATCATTTATAGGGCATTCCTTCTTCATTTACTCCCACATTCACACACTTGCATCAGCATTCATCATTTATACATTAATTCTTCATTCACTCTCACATTCACATACATGCATCAGCATTCATCATTTATAGGGCATTCATTATTCATTTACTCTCACATTCACACACACACACATCAGCATTCATCATTTATAGGGCATTCATTCTGCATTCACTCTGACTGTCACACACATGCATCAGCAGTCATCATTTATTCAACATTCATTCTGCATCACTCTCACATTCACACACATGCATCAGCATTCATCATTTATACAACATTCAGTCTGCATTCACTCTCACATTCACACACACGCATCAGCATTAATAATTTATACATTAATTCTTCATTTACTCTCACATTCACACACATGCATCTGCATTCAACATTTATACAGCATTCATTCTGCATTCACTCTCACTGTCACACACATACATCAGCATTCATCATTTATAAAACATTCATTCTGCATCACTCTCACATTCACACACACGCATCAGCATTCGTCATTTATACAGTATTCATTATGCATTCACCCTCACATTCACACACACACATCAGCGTTCATCATTTATACAACATTCAGTCTGCATTCACTCTCACATTCACACACACACGCATCAGCATTCATCATTTATACATTAATTCTTCATTCACTCTCACATTCACACACATGCATCTGCATTCATCATTTATACATTCAGTCTGCATTCACTCTCACAGTCACACACATGCAACAGCATTCATCATTTATACAACATTCAGTCTGCATTAACTCTCACATTCACACACATGCATCTGCATTCACCATTTATACAGCATTCATTCTGCATTCCCTCTCACTGTCACACACATGCATCAGCATTCATCATTTATACAACATTCATTCTGCATCACTCTCACATTCACACACACGCATCAGCATTCATCATTTATACAGCATTCATTATGCATTCACTCTCACATTCACACACACGCATCAGCATTCATCATTTATACATTAATTCTTCATTTACTCTCACATTCACACACGTGTATCTGCATTCGTCATTTATACATTCAGTCTGCATTCACTCTCACAGTCACACAAATGCGACAGCATTCGTCATTTATACAACATTCAGTCTGCATTCACTCTCACAGTCACACACATTCAACAGCATTCATCATTTATACAACATTAATTCTTCATTTACTCTCACATTCAGACACATGTATCTTCATTCATCATTTATACAACATTCATTCTACATTCACTCTCACAGTCACACACACGCATCAGCATTCATCATTTATAGGGCATTCATTCTTCATTCACTCTCACAGTCACACATGCATCAGCATTCATCATTTAAAGGGGCTTCATTCTTCATTCACTCTCACATTCACACACACGCATCAGCATTCATCATTTGTACATTCATTCTTCATTCACTCTCACATTCACACACACGCATTGGGCATTTATGCATTCATTCTTCATTCACTCTCCCATTCACATACATGCATCAGCATTAATCATTTATAGGGCATTCATTCTTCATTTCCTCTCACATTCACACACATGCATCAGCATTCATCATTTATACATTAATTCTTCATCCACTCTCACATTCACATACATGCATCAGCATTCATCATTTATAGGGCATTCATTCTTCATTTCCTCTCACATTCATACATATGCATCAGCATTCATCATTTATAGGGCATTCATTCTTCATTTACTCTCACATTCACACACACGCATCAGCATTCATCATTTATAGGGCATTCATTCTTCATTCACTCTCACATTCACACACACGCATCAGCATTCATCATTTATACATTAATTCTTCATTCACTCTCACATTCACACACATGTATCTGCATTTGTCATTTATACATTCAGTCTGCATTCACTCTCACAGTTACACACATGCAACAGCATTCATCATTTTTTTACAACATTCAGTCTGCATTCACTCTCACAGTCACACACATTCAACAGCATTCATCATTTATACAACATTAATTCTTCATTTACTCTCACATTCAGACACATGCATCTTCATTCATCATTTATACAACATTCATTCTACATTCACTCTCACAGTCACACACACGCATCAGCATTCATCATTTATAGGGCATTCATTCTTCATTCACTCTCACAGTCACACATGCATCAGCATTCATCATTTATAGGGCATTCATTCTTCATTCACTCTCACATTCACACACCCGCATCAGCATTCATCATTTGTACATTCATTCTTCATTCACTCTCACATTCACACACACGCATTCAGCATTTATGCATTCATTCTTCATTCACTCTCCCATTCACATACATGCATCAGCATTAATCATTTATAGGGCATTCATTCTTCATTTCCTCTCACATTCACACACATGCATCAGCATTCATCATTTATACATTAATTCTTCATTCACTCTCACATTCACATACATGCATCAGCATTCATCATTTATAGGGCATTCATTCTTCATTTCCTCTCACATTCATACACATGCATCAGCATTCATCATTTATAGGGCATTCATTCTTCATTTACTCTCACATTCACACACACGCATCAGCATTCATCATTTATAGGGCATTCATTCTTCATTCACTCTCACATTCACAGACACGCATCAGCATTCATCATTTATACATTAATTCTTCATTCACTCTCACATTCACACACATGTATCTGCATTCGTCATTTATACATGAAGTCTGCATTCACTCTCACAGTTACACACATGCAACAGCATTCATCATTTATACAACATTCAGTCTGCATTCACTCTCACAGTCACACACATTCAACAGCATTCATCATTTATACAACATTAATTCTTCATTTACTCTCACATTCAGACACATGCATCTTCATTCATCATTTATACAACATTCATTCTACATTCACTCTCACAGTCAAACACACGCATCAGCATTCATCATTTATAGGGCATTCATTCTTCATTCACTCTCACAGTCACACATGCATCAGAATTCATCATTTATAGGGCATTCATTCTTCATTCACTCTCACATTCACACACACGCATCAGCATTCATCATTTGTACATTCATTCTTCATTCACTCTCACATTCACACACACGCATTCAGCATTTATGCATTCATTCTTCATTTACTCTCCCATTCACATACATGCATCAGCATTAATCATTTATAGGGCATTCATTCTTCATTTCCTCTCACATTCACATACATGCATCAGCATTCATCATTTCTACATTAATTCTTCATTCACTCTCACATTCACACACATGCATCAGCATTCATCATTTATAGGGCATTCATTCTTCATTTCCTCTCACATTCATACACATGCATCAGCATTCATCATTTATAGGGCATTCATTCTTCATTTAATCTCACATTCACACACCCGCATCAGCATTGATCATTTATAGGGCATTCATTCTTCATTTACTCTCACATTCACACACACGCATCAGCATTCATCATTTATAGGGCATTCATTCTTCATTCACTCTCACATTCACACACATGCATCAGCATTCATCATTTATACATTCATTCTTCATTCACTCTCACATTCACACACATGCATCAGCATTCATCATTTATACATTAATTCTTCATTCACTCTCACATTCACATACATGCATCAGCATTCTGCATTTATAGGGCATTCATTCCTCATTTCCTCTCACATTCACACACATGCATCAGCATTAATCATTTATACATTAATTCTTCATTCACACTCACATTCACACACACGCATCAGCATTCATCATTTATATATTAATTCTTCATTCACTCTCACATTCACACACATGCATCAGCATTCATCATTTATAGATTAATTCTGCATTCACTCTCACATTCACACACACGCATCAGCATTCATCATTTATACAACATTAAGTCTGCATTCACTCTCACATTCAGACACACGCATCAGCATTCATCATTTATTCATGAATTCTTAATTTACTCTCACATTCACATACATGCATCTGCATTCATCATTTATACAGCATTCATTCTGCATTCACTCTCACTATCACACACATGCATCAGCATTCATCATTTATTCAACATTCATTCTGCATCACTCTCACATTCACAAACATGCATCAGCATTCATCATTTATACAACATTCAGTCTGCATTCACTCTCACATTCACACACACGCACCGGCATTAATCATTTATACATTAATTCTTCATTTACTCTCACATTCACACACATGCATCTGCATTCATCATTTATACAGCATTCATTCTGCATTCACTCTCACTGTCACACACATGCATCAGCATTCATCATTTATACAACATTCATTCTGCATCACTCTCACATTCACACACACGCATCAGCATTCATCATTTATACAGCAATCATTATGCATTCACTCTCACATTCACACATACGCATCAGCATTCATCATTTATACAACATTCAGTCTGCATTCACTCTCACATTCACACACACGCATCAGCATTCATCATTTATACATTAATTCTTCATTCACTCTCACATTCACACACATGCATCAGCATTCATCATTTATACATTAATTCTTCATTTACTCTCACATTCATACACATGCATCTGCATTCATCATTTATACATTCAGTCTGCATTCACTCTCACAGTCACACACATGCAACAGCATTCATCATTTATACAACATTCAGTCTGCATTCACTCTCACATTCACACACATGCATCTGCATTAATCATTTATACAGCATTCATTATGCATTCACTCTCACATTCACACACACGCATCAGCATTCATCATTTATACAACATTCAGTCTGCATTCACTCTCACATTCACACACACACATCAGCATTCATCATTTATACATTAATTCTTCATTCACTCTCACATTCACACACATGCATCAGCATTCATCATTTATACATTAATTCTTCATTCACTCTCACATTCACACACATGTATCTGCATTTGTCATTTAAACATTCATTCTGCATTCACTCTCACATTCACACACACGCATCAGCATTCATCATTTATAGGGCATTCATTCTGCATTCACTCTCACGTTCACACACATGCATCAGCATTCATCATTTATAGGGCATTCATTCTTCATTCACACACACGCATCAGCATTCATCATTTGTACATTCATTCTTCATTCACTCTCACATTCAGACACAAGCATCAGCATTCATCATTTATACATTAATTCTTCATTCACTCTCACATTCACACACATGCATCAGCATTCATCATTTATACAACATTCATTCTTCATTCCCTCTCACATTCACACACACGCATCAGCATTCATCATTTATACATTAATTCTTCATTCACTCTCACATTCACACACATGTATCTGCATTTGTCATTTATACATTCAGTCTGCATTCACTCTCACAGTTACACACATGCAACAGCATTCATCATTTTTTTACAACATTCAGTCGGCATTCACTCTCACAGTCACACACATTCAACAGCATTCATCATTTATACAACATTAATTCTTCATTTACTCTCACATTCAGACACATGCATCTTCATTCATCATTTATACAACATTCATTCTACATTCACTCTCACAGTCACACACACGCATCAGCATTCATCATTTATAGGGCATTCATTCTTCATTCACTCTCACAGTCACACATGCATCAGCATTCATCATTTATAGGGCATTCATTCTTCATTCACTCTCACATTCACACACCCGCATCAGCATTCATCATTTGTACATTCATTCTTCATTCACTCTCACATTCACACACACGCATTCAGCATTTATGCATTCATTCTTAATTCACTCTCCCATTCACATACATGCATCAGCATTAATCATTTATAGGGCATTCATTCTTCATTTCCTCTCACATTCACACACATGCATCAGCATTCATCATTTATACATTAATTCTTCATTCACTCTCACATTCACATACATGCATCAGCATTCATCATTTATAGGGCATTCATTCTTCATTTCCTCTCACATTCATACACATGCATCAGCATTCATCATTTATAGGGCATTCATTCTTCATTTACTCTCACATTCACACACACGCATCAGCATTCATCATTTATAGGGCATTCATTCTTCATTCACTCTCACATTCACAGACACGCATCAGCATTCATCAATTATACATTAATTCTTCATTCACTCTCACATTCACACACATGTATCTGCATTCGTCATTTATACATTAAGTCTGCATTTACTCTCACAGTTACACACATGCAACAGCATTCATCATTTATACAACATTCAGTCTGCATTCACTCTCACAGTCACACACATTCAACAGCATTCATCATTTATACAACATTAATTCTTCATTTACCTTCACATTCAGACACATGCATCTTCATTCATCATTTATACAACATTCATTGTACATTCACTCTCACAGTCAAACACACGCATCAGCATTCATCATTTATAGGGCATTCATTCTTCATTCACTCTCACAGTCACACATGCATCAGAATTCATCATTTATAGGGCATTCATTCTTCATTCACTCTCACATTCACACACACGCATCAGCATTCATCATTTGTACATTCATTCTTCATTCACTCTCACATTCACACACACACATTCAGCATTTATGCATTCATTCTTCATTTACTCTCCCATTCACATACATGCATCAGCATTAATCATTTATAGGGCATTCATTCTTCATTTCCTCTCACATTCACATACATGCATCAGCATTCATCATTTCTACATTAATTCTTCATTCACTCTCACATTCACACACATGCATCAGCATTCATCATTTATAGGGCATTCATTCTTCATTTCCTCTCACATTCATACACATGCATCAGCATTCATCATTTATAGGGCATTCATTCTTCATTTAATCTCACATTCACACACCCGCATCAGCATTGATCATTTATAGGGCATTCATTCTTCATTTACTCTCACATTCACACACACGCATCAGCATTCATCATTTATAGGGCATTCATTCTTCATTCACTCTCACATTCACACACATGCATCAGCATTCATCATTTATACATTCATTCTTCATTCACTCTCACATTCACACACATGCATCAGCATTCATCATTTATACATTAATTCTTCATTCACTCTCACATTCACATACATGCATCAGCATTCTGCATTTATAGGGCATTCATTCCTCATTTCCTCTCACATTCACACACATGCATCAGCATTAATCATTTATACATTAATTCTTCATTCACACTCACATTCACACACACGCATCAGCATTCATCATTTATATATTAATTCTTCATTCACTCTCACATTCACACACATGCATCAGCATTCATCATTTATAGATTAATTCTGCATTCACTCTCACATTCACACACACGCATCAGCATTCATCATTTATACAACATTAAGTCTGCATTCACTCTCACATTCAGACACACGCATCAGCATTCATCATTTATTCATGAATTCTTAATTTACTCTCACATTCACATACATGCATCTGCATTCATCATTTATACAGCATTCATTCTACATTCACTCTCACTATCACACACATGCATCAGCATTCATCATTTATTCAACATTCATTCTGCATCACTCTCACATTCACAAACATGCATCAGCATTCATCATTTATACAACATTCAGTCTGCATTCACTCTCACATTCACACACACGCACCGGCATTAATCATTTATACATTAATTCTTCATTTACTCTCACATTCACACACATGCATCTGCATTCATCATTTATACAGCATTCATTCTGCATTCACTCTCACTGTCACACACATGCATCAGCATTCATCATTTATACAACATTCATTCTGCATCACTCTCACATTCACACACACGCATCAGCATTCATCATTTATACAGCATTCATTATGCATTCACTCTCACATTCACACATACGCATCAGCATTCATCATTTATACAACATTCAGTCTGCATTCACTCTCACATTCACACACACGCATCAGCATTCATCATTTATACATTAATTCTTCATTCACTCTCACATTCATACACATGCATCAGCATTCATCATTTATACATTAATTCTTCATTTACTCTCACATTCATACACATGCATCTGCATTCATCATTTATACATTCAGTCTGCATTCACTCTCACAGTCACACACATGCAACAGCATTCATCATTTATACAACATTCAGTCTGCATTCACTCTCACATTCACACACATGCATCTGCATTAATCATTTATACAGCATTCATTATGCATTCACTCTCACATTCACACACACGCATCAGCATTCATCATTTATACAACATTCAGTCTGCATTCACTCTCACATTCACACACACACATCAGCATTCATCATTTATACATTAATTCTTCATTCACTCTCACATTCACACACATGCATCAGCATTCATCATTTATACATTAATTCTTCATTCACTCTCACATTCACACACATGTATCTGCATTTGTCATTTAAACATTCATTCTGCATTCACTCTCACATTCACACACACGCATCAGCATTCATCATTTATAGGGCATTCATTCTGCATTCACTCTCACATTCACACACATGCATCAGCATTTATCATTTATAGGGCATTCATTCTTCATTCACTCTCACATTCACACACACGCATCAGCATTCATCATTTGTACATTCATTCTTCATTCACTCTCACATTCAGACACATGCATCAGCATTCATCATTTATACATTAATTCTTCATTCACTCTCACATTCACACACATGCATCAGCATTCATCATTTATACAACATTCATTCTTCATTCCCTCTCACATTCACACACACGCATCAGCATTCATCATTTATAGGGCATTCATTCTGCATTCACTCTCACATTCACACACATGCATCAGCATTCATCATTTATAGGGCATTCATTCTTCATTCACTCTCACATTCACACACACGCATCAGCATTCATCATTTGTACATTCATTCTTCATTCACTCTCACATTCACACACACGCATTAGCATTCAGCATTTATCCATTCATTCTTCATTCACTCTCACATTCACACACATGCATCAGCATTCATCATTTATAGGGCATTCATTCTTCATTTACTCTCACATTCACACACATGCATCAGCATTCATCATTTATACATTAATTCTTCATTCACTTTCACATTCACACACACGCATTAGCATTCAGCATTTATACATTCATTCTTCATTCACTCTCACATTTACACACACACATTAGCATTCAGCATTTGTACAGCATCCATTCTGCATTCACTCTCACATTCACACAACTAATCAGACTGGTTGTCGTGGAGACAACCAACAGATTCAGTGTGAAGGGTCAGTGTGGAGATGACCGACTTCTCCAGTAGTTTGCCCGGGAAGGGTAGTTAACCGGGCAGGAGTGGTCAGCAGAGGTCTTATTGAGGACAGGGTGCACAAGGGAGTGCTTGAGGGGTAGCCGGGAGAAGCCAGGGGCAAAGGAGTGATTAGAGAAATCAGCCAAGGCTGGCATAAGTGACTCAGTGTTGTCTGGTGATATGGGTGAGAAAGAGAAGAGTAGGGGGGAAGGCGAGGGGCCAAGGGAGGCCTGAGAGCTAGGGAAGGAGGAGAGAGGTGTGTAGAGGAGACTGAGGACAGGATGTCCTGAGTTTTGGTTAAGAAGTGGGAGGCCAGTGAAGTACAGAGGGACAGGGATGGCATGGGAGAAGTGGAGACTGCAGTAGGATTGGCAAGTTCCTTTCAGATTTTGAAAAGTTCTGCCTTGTTGTTAATGGCTGCAAAGATGCCAGCTTGGATATAGGCCCTTTTCTTCGAGCAGAGCGGATGGAAAGTCTGTATTACCTTCGGAGCAGGCGGCAGGCCAGTTTGTCAGAGGATGTGCTTAAAGCCTTCTTCTTCCGCTCAGCTGCTCTGCACTTGTGTTTCAGAGAGTCCAGGACGGAGTCATACCAGGAGTATAACTTGGAGGCAGGATTCATGCAGATCCTCATGACAGGGGCAAAGATGTCCAGAGTGTTGAGGATGGAGAGTTGAAGGTTAGTAAGGGCTGTGTCAGAGTGAAGGTGGCAGCAAAAGCAGCAACTGATACACTCGCTTCATAGGTCGAATGATGGAGAAGGAGACTGGGAGTGCGGTTGTGGCCAAAGCAGGTGGTGCCAGCTTCCCCTTCATTTCTGCCAGACAATGGAATTCCCTGCCACTCACCCTCAGAAATGAACCCTCCAACACTACATTATGCAAACCCCTCAAAACCTGGCTGTTCCTCTAACTTCTGTGTTCCAATTATTTCCCTACTCTTGCGTACTTTTCATGTAACTCCTTTGCCACTGTTACTAAGTAACCTACCGCTGTATAGCCATGATACCCACTGTCTGTACCACTGTAAATAAGCAGCCTACCTACCTCTGTAACAGCGCCACGATGCCCATGAGCTGCTAGGCACTATACAAATAAATAAAATAAGAACGTAGGCACTTTGGAATAATATCCTGCCTGGTACTGAGAGCAGAGCAGAGCAGATAGGTACCCATGTTCTGATGCCAGCAAGGCCTGCTGCACTCATGTCAGTGGGACCAGCACTGACTATGAGACATCTCAGCGGCGCGTGCGGCCTCGTCGCGGCGTAACAGAACTAGGGATAGGCAGGCAGCCTAGCAGGAAGGATTCTACTTTGCTTAAGAGCGATATTTGGCAGTAGTCTACGTTGGTATTTTGGTGATGTGTTCTTTGAATGGGAAGCTGTGACCTAGCAGTTCGGGCTGGACTGCCCCTTTTGAGGTGCGACCAAGCCTGATTTGCATATGGTCTTTCCCCTTCTGTAATGGCTTGGCAGGCGAAGAACGGTGGTCTGGAGGGTTGCCCAGAGCAATGCCAGTGGTTAAGATTCACTCTAAACCTTCCAGCCATGACCTCTTTGTTGTTGCTTTGTCACCCCGAATGGGACGGGTATGCCCAGATGTGGGTCCCATGCCTGCTGGGCCTAGAGACCCAAGCTACTCCTCATTGATGAGGCCCAACAAGGTCAAAATATGTTTGGGGGTGCTTGTGGTCTTGTGCAGAAGGGATGTGACCTAGCAGTTCGGGTTGGACTGCCCCTTTTGGGCTGGGACCAAGCCTGATTTGCATATGGTCTTTCCCCTTCTGTAATGGCTTGGCAGGTGAAGAACAGTGGTCTGGAGGGTTGCCCAGAGCAATGCCAGAGGTTAAGATTCATTCTAAAACTTCCAGCCATCACCTCTTTGTTTTTGCTTTGTCACCCTGAGTGGGACGGGTATGCCCAGACGTGGGTCCTGTGCCTGCTGGGCCTTTAGACCCAATCTGCTTCTCACTGATGAGGCCCAACAAGGCTGAAACATGTTTGGGGATGCTTGTGGTCTCATGCAGAAGGGATGTGACCTAGCAGTTTGGGCTGGACTGCCCCTTTTGGGTTGGGACCAAGTGTGATTTGCATATGGTCTTTCCCCTTCTGTAATGGCTTGGCAGGCGAAGAATGGTGGTCTGGAGGGTTGCCCGGAGCAATACCAGAGGTTAAGATTTATTCTAAACCTTCCAGCCATCACCTCCTTGTTTTTGCTTAGGAAAGGATTCTACTTTGCTTAAGAGCAATATTTGGCAGTAGTCTACATGTGCATTTTAGTGATGTGTTCTTTGAATGGGAAGCTGTGACGTAGGGTGAACCCGGTGATTTGGCCATGTGGGCTTGTTCCAGAGGGAACTTCTTGAGGTGAAGGATTGTATGAGCATCAGTAGTGCTATTGGTGATAGTGACTGGTGACAATGATAGTGTTGGTGGAGTTGAGTTTGGCTTTCCCTCCAATAGTGAATGAGTGCAGGATAGATTTTGAGACACGAGATGTGTTTGGGGAGGCGGCGATGAGGTCGAGCTGTGTGTTATCAGCGTACTCGTATAGCAAAGAGTAGGATTCCTTGAGGAGAGGTCATCTAAGCTCTGCCCATATGTGGACCCTTGCAGCTGACACTGAGGGGCTTTGCATGAGATGGAATTGCCCAAAGACCTGAATCCCCCTCCAACCCCCCCACCCCGGGGACCTCATAGCATTTGTCTGATAGAAATCTGTGAACCTCATCCATCTTGCAAGGAATGTGACTCGTGTTGTGTGGTGCTCTGCATCAAATTCTTCACTGAAGCCCAGTAGAACCCAAAGAATGGCAGCCTCGTGTGGATGCTCCGTGTCTCAGTATCCACCTTGGTAGTTGCCGTGTCCTTCCTGCACCTGGGACGATCCTGCGACAGCACGTGTGGAGCGATTTCTCTGTGCATGTGTACCGCCACCATCTTTCCAGTGAAGTCGGTCGGGCGGTCGGGCGGTCGGTTGATCGGGCGGTCGGGCGGGCAGTCGGGCGGTCGGGCGGTCGGGCGGTCGGGCAGTTGGGCAGTGGGGTGGTTGGCCGGTCGGCCGGTCAGGCGGTTGGGTGGTTGGGTGGTTGGGCTGTCCGGTGGTCTTTTTTTTAAGAGTGACTTTTTGTAGTTTGTGGTTTATTAGAAACTTTTTACATATAAATTATACACATACCACAATAAAATTGAAAATGATAGACAGTCACACAGGCCTTTTGTGCCAGTTTGGAGAGTTTCTTTGCCAGGAAGACACACTGATGACTTTGTCTGACCACGCAATATGATCAGTCACCGCCATTTTACAGGCAGTCCATGTGTTCTACCCGGTCACACGAAGGGCATCTTACTGGTGCCAACTGTGGGCCAGTTGGCACCTTCTACATTGGTCTATACTGTTCACAATATTCACTTTTACTAAAATCCATGTCTGATAGAGAAGCTGCATGATAGCATCAGTGCGACTTCATGATAGAAATGAGTGACCTTAATGGAAACATCAGTTCACAAACTGCTCTTCCTTCCCTCACGCAACTCAGCCCCAAAAAGGGGGTTGATATTGGGGTGTTCGCAATAGTGAAGAAAATAATACAGTTTGAATATTCTAATGACTTTACATTGGAACTGTGTGGAAGAGTGGCCGGCAAGGAGTGACAGGACCCCCCCCAGGTTCCCTGCAGCCAGAGATGGCTCTCCCCTGCATGAGGGAAGGGGGTTGGAAGGTGAGAGCACATGTCAGTGGCACCCCATCTTTGGGGCTTGCGCCTTTGTGGGACTGCACCAGGCTGGTGTCTTTGAGTGGAAAGCCTGGGCTCTTTGGTTAAGGCCGGGCTCTAGTTGGCCCCATGGAGGACCGGTGCCTGGGATCCAGGTGGCATGGCGTCTCAAGTCTCAAAGGGTCCAACCCAGACACACGAGTACCATGGGCCACACGCCCTCCTGGCATACTGTAGCGGGCTCACAAACCAAATGGTACAGTGGCTGCCATCTTTCTTCTTTTACAATTTATAAATATCAAAATTATTTCAAAAGATTATATGGGCCTCATTACGACTTTCTTGGTATCTCGGCGGAAGTCTGGCCAGATACCACCTAACGGTATTACCGCTTCCACCACTTGGTCTAGCAGTATTACCGCCAGATTGCCGGTGGCGGTAGCTGTGTAAATCCCCATTTTGTTTTATTTCATTGGACTCAAAGCCGCATTTTTGGTGCAATTGCTGCAGCGGTAATCCCAGCATGGAAATCCCACCAAAAATGGGTGGAAAGTCTTCAGATTTTGCTCCAAATCATAGCTGGAGGGGAATCCTCCAATGTTCCGCCAAACTCACAGTAGGGGCGGTGCGGTAATCCGGTGGTATAACGTAATCCCACTGCATTTATAATGTATTTGGAACACACCAGTATCAGCACTTGCACTATGTGGAGAATACACTGCGGAAAGGAATATAGCCAGAGCCTAGTGCTGTTCTTCTTCTTCTTCTTCTTCTTCTTCTTCTTCTTCTTCTTCTTCTTCTTCTTCTTCTTCTTCTTCTTCTTCTTCTTCTTCTTCTTCTTCTTCTTCTTCTTCTTCTTCTTCTTCTTCCTCTTCTTCTTCCTCTTCTTCTTCTTCTTCTTCCTCTTCTTCTTCTTCTTCTTCTTCTTCTTCTTCTTCTTCTTCTTCTTCCTCTTCTTCCTCTTCTTCTTCTTCTTCTTCTTCCTCTTCTTCTTCCTCTTCTTCTTCTTCTTCTTCTTCTTCTTCTTCTTCTTCTTCTTCTTCTTCTTCTTCTTCTTCCTCTTCTTCCTCTTCTTCTTCTTCTTCTTCTTCTTCTTCTTCTTCTTCTTCTTCTTCTTCTTCTTCTTCTTCTTCTCCTTCTTCTTCTTCTTCTTCTTCTTCTTCTTATTATTATTATTATTGTATTTATTGAGCGCTGACCTAGCTTCGAGAAGCATCGGAGCGCTCCACAGAGGTATACACCAGTACAGATATACAGCAGGGGTAGGATATAGAAGGGTACACTTATACTGGGTGGCAGGCAGGAGAGGGGTGGGCATTCTGTACAAAATCAGGTGGCATGAGGGGCAGCGTGAGGGTCTAGGTGTTGAGGATGAGAGACTCCATGAGGAGGTGGGTCTTGAGTTTATTTCTGATATGTAGGAGCATGGGGGAATTCTGAAGCTGGCGGGTGGAGGTTCCATTGTCTTGGGGTGTAGGCAGTCCCAGGGTATTGTCAATGCTTTTATGGGGGAAGCACCTTCCCATGGGGCAAGGGAAGTGAGGCCGCTACCCGATAGTTCCTCTAGGGGTGGTACTCAGCAGGTGGATCTCATGGGGAGGCTAACCCTTCATGGGACCAGTGACGATGGCCTTGGGAGATATTCACTTAACACTTTGATATCCCCACTCCCCTCATACGCCACTCGGTCCCCCCTTGTTCTCCATACCTGTATGTGTTTTAGTAAACTAGAGGGTTTCATTAACATACTGGGATGAGGACGAGGGAGACTTACACAAGTTTAATAGAACATACCACTGAGACGAAGAACATGGAGGTAAGAGCCCGCCACTGAACCAATACACGCGGTACAGTTTTCAAGAGGCAGCTCCAATCATAAAAAGGGAAGAAGAACTGAATGAAAGGTCAAGCCAGTCGTGGAGGGGCACGTTACAAGATGCCCATTCCATGGCAGAAAACCCAAAGGCTGGAAGCCGAGACGCGGAGAGACGTGACTTTGCAAGAGGTCTAAGCGAGGTGGACCTTGCCGGTGGCAGAGAGAAACGGAGCCCGACTGGCAAAAGCAGATCAAGAACGGGGACGAAAGCAGCCAGAGACATAAGGGAGAGTGTGGTGCTCCAGAGCCACGAGAGACAGAACGTCGAGAGCGGCAGCAACATAGAAGCTCTGCTCCACCTTGAGAAGAGACCGGAGACCACCCCAAGACTTCCGGAAGGTAGGGAAAGGGTTGGGACGGTTATTGGGGCACTGAGGGAGCTGGAGGAATTGAAAAGCCTCATAAATATATCCCGAAGAGCAAAAGGGGATGACAGAAGATTTATACAACCTGATACGAACTTTGGAAATCACGTAAACACATCCCGAAGAGCAAAAGGGGATGACAGCGGAATCGTACAACCTGATACGAACTTTGGAAATCACGTAAACACATCCCGAAGAGCAAAAGGGGATGACAGCGGAATCGTACAACCTGATACGAACTTTGGAAATCATGTAAACACATCCCGAAGAGCAAAAGGGGATGACAGAGGAATCGTACAACCTGATACGAACTTTGGAAATCATGTAAACACATCCCGAAGAGCAAAAGGGGATGACAGCGGAATCATACAACCTGATACGAACTTTGGAAATCATGTAAACACATCCCGAAGAGCAAAAGGGGATAACAAAGGAATTATACAACCTGATACGAACTTTGGAAATTATACAACCTGATACGAACTTTGGAAATCAGAGCAAAAGGGGATGACAAAGGAATTATACAACCTGATACGAACTTTGGAAATCAGAGCAAAAGGGGATGACAAAGGAATTATACAACCTGATACGAACTTTGGAAATCATGTAAACACATCCCGAAGAGCAAAAGGGGGTGACAGAGGAATTATACAACCTGACACGAACTTTGGGAGCAAGCCTATGTGGGACAGTGCATGGCAGGAGAGTAGGCCAGGTCTGTCCAAGTGTACAACAGGTGAAGCAGGGGCAGGTATCCCGCTGAAACAGAGGAACAGGGTCCGAGACCCACATGAAGGCAGTCCCTCAGTAAAGCATACAAGGTTCAAAGATCCACATCCATGTGAAGATACATATAACCAGTGGGCTGGAGCTCAGAGGAACATGGGGAGCCCCCGGAAGGTGTAAAAGAAGGCAAAGTGATATACTCGAGTCTGGACATTGGTGATTACAGTATTGAGTCGTTTGGGAAAGTCTACGGTCAGGTCCAGCAGGTCACTGACCCATGCCTGATAAAACATTGGAGAGCTATATTTGGTTTAACAGACAGTGGAATGCAATCCCTCAGAAGGTTGGGGAACTATGTTTTGTTGTAATAAGAGGTTCCTGTTGTATAGTGCTCTGGATGAATGCGTGATAATGGTGCTGTGAGAGAGAATGTTCTGGGTAAAGTTTGGGCACTCAGGAAGTTAGAGGGAGCTTGCCTGGGTCAGGGTGCCAGTGGTTTTTCTATAAGCTACCTCATGGAACCGAATGAGGCAATCGTACTGGAAACCTACCTGAAGTGCCTGAGGATCTTGCATTATTTCACTGGCGACGAGGATGGGATACGAATCCACGCGTGCAGAGCACAATTGATAAACAGAATATAGTTCCCCAATCTCCTGCAGGGGACCTCTGTCTTGAACCGCCTCTGTCCCCTCCAGGAGGCAGGGGAACTATGAGCTGAAGCACTAAAGAGAGGAAGAGGTTCCCTCCAAAGGAGATTCTGGAACTGTCGCTTTGTGTTCCACGGACCAAGGCAGTTCAAGAATAAGGTCCCCTCCAGGAGATTGGGGAGCAGTATTCTGTTTAAGAGTCGAAGACTCAGAGAGAGGAAATGGTCTCCTGTGGAGACACTGTAATTTTTATTGTGCGGACAGAGCGAGAGGATTCCTCCAGAAGATTTGAGGAAGTGTGTTTTGTTTGTGAGCTGAAGGAAGAACCAAGGAAGAAGTTCCCTGAACGAGAATGGGGGTCTGTGCTTTCTTTAAGTTGGTCTGAACATGCAAGCCGTGGACATTGGAATGACATAATCTTTCACAAGAACTGTGCCTTGAAGTCTCCTTCCAGAATGAGAGGGGCCTCCTTCTGGGTTAATGAGACATCCAGTTTTCCTTAGATTTGAAGTGTAAAGGATGGAAATAGGTTTAGACACACGACAGTGGGCACTTTACGGACATCCTGACCGGGTCCTTAGCATTTGAGTTGAGGGTGGGCAACCCCTCGTAGTAAGTAGGGCAAGCTAGGCTTTTCTCTTTCTTCTGTGGTTATGAATAACATGCCACCTCTGTGTCAGACGCGTGCTGCTGCACCCTTACATCCCTTACACTACCCATGAGCGGCAGCAGAATGGAAGTCATCTCTGCACACCGTGCACATGTGGGTATGGTGCCCTTTCCCACGATTCTCTAAGTGTGTTCAGCAGGGATCTGAAGGTCCTCTTTCTCAACATGCTTAGGGAGTGCAGGAAAGTGGGCTCAGTTGAGGTACTCAGAACATACTTTCACGCCCAAAGACACAGGAGGTGTTTGTGCACCACAGGTACAGGCAGATCCGAAAAGCATTGTGCATTGCTTACCTGTCTGCCTGTGCTTACTGCTCCTAATTCAATGCATTCCTCAGGTTGTATTAAAAACAAAAACGTGCTTTTCTTTTTTAAAAAGAAATTCTCAAAAAATGTCTTTGAACTTGTGGTGAGATATATTTAGTACAGTCTTACACTCAGTCCAGTTTCCTGAACTATAAAGGGCGCTCACATTTTTACTACGTTTTGTAAAATCTGGGGTTTACCCCTGGGTTCCTATGGGTAATCCCGACGTGGACTCCCTGCTCACTGTGGTTAGAGAGGCGCAGCTCCACCTCACTGATGAGGCCCAGCCAGGCTGAAACACGTGTCTGGTTTTCGTGTTCAGAGGAGAGTTGCCTGTCCCTTGGGAGGAAGCGGTTGGTGGGGGCGGGACCAGACTGATGTGCCATGAGGCATTGCTCCTGTGTGATGGACACAGTGGGAGACATCGAGGGGGAGCAGGTAAGTTAGCTGTGTATAGGGGAGTCTGCATTATTGTACATGTGTTATCTAGTCAACCCGATTTCCAATACGAGGTGGTCCTTAGGGAGAGCCCACCCAGAAGGGAGCGAATTCAAGGCAGAGATGATGGCTCACAAAATAGAGGAACACAATTTCCTTCTGTTTTTTAGCAAAATACTCTTGTTTCAACCTGGTGTAAGTCAGGAATTTGAACCGAGGAAATGTTTCTGGGTCTATAGCTGTTTCTTCTCCTTCCCGTTTCCTTCGAAGTAATTTGAAGATTTCTGTATAAATAAATGTATTTCATTTGCATTTTGTGTGTGAAAAGTCCCCGCTCAGGACTTGAGGCGAGGACTCGGGAGATCTTCTCAGAATGACTCGGTGAATGGGTTCATAGCCTGTCTCATAGACTCGCGCAGCTAAGACCTAGGAACAGCACTTACACATGGGAACTTTACACCTGGCGTGACGTTCACAAATTCTCATGAACCTTTGCGAACTGGCCATTGAGCAGAAGCGGCAGCCATGACTCTAATCAAGGAAGTGCCAGGACTTTCTAGCACTTACCCAAGGCCCGAAAGCCTCTTGTGCTAGCATTAGGCCCCTCGTGTGCATAGCGCTGGTGTCGAGGGGGGCATTTGTAAGCGGTACAATTTCTGCAGTATAGCACCACAGAGAGTGCAGGATTTGCAGCTGTGACCTTTTGCTTTCAACTCCTTTTCCTGGAAAGGCGGCTGCACATTCTGGTGGCCAAAGGGATGAGGGCTGATGTATGTATTGGCGGGAACAGCCAGAGAGGGGCAACGCAGAGGATTTCAGGAGATCTCCCCAGAGTGCAACCTGCCTGTGCATATTAATATGACTGGAAGGGCCTGCAGCTGAGTAAGGAAGGGGATGGCTGCAGAAGATAAGTGCTCAGGTGTCAGTGTCGCTGTTAATCATTTAAGTTCCATTTTAGTCACTGGAGGACACGGGAGTCTGGAAGGGAAAGTCTGCAGAAATCTTAGGAACAGAAGAAAAAGTCGGTTGGATGCAAGTTGGCGGGAAGCTTTCGATACACACATAACTAATGAAGACTAGGTGAGAGGGTGATGGAGGTTCATATTAAAGGATATTTATACCGTGCACTATCACCACCGCAGTGGTTCCCTAGCACGCTGCAGATCTGAAAGAAAGGGGGTCGTTTAGGGCATGTTAGTAGGACAAAGTTTGGAGAAAAAGGCAAGGGTGCTGTCATGTGCTGTTGGCAGCTTCAGTTCGGTTAACACCGTTCGCGGATAATTTTGGTGTGGTATCCGGTCGGAGTCCATTGTGTGCTGTTGTGTAAGGCTCTGTGTGGTGTGCTTGTTGCGGTGTGGTGAAGTGTGTGCGGGATGCTGTGGTTAAGAGATACGGTTATGTATAGTTAGGGTTTGGTTTGAGAGTTGTGTGAAGAGTGGTGACGTTTTAGTAGGGCTGGTTGTTGGCATTGTTGTCCTGAGACACACACACTCATATTATGAATATTTCAAGATTTAGGCAAAATGTCTTTCTTATATTCATCTAGTTTCAGCAAGACAAGGCTGTCTCCCATCTCCCTGTCCATATGTTGCGTTAGTTCATCTCTAGAATTCTATTGTTGTTCTTACTCAGGCCAGCCCCTACATCCCAGTCTGTGTCTGATGCAAGCTGGTGCCCGTGGATCTATCTAGTTGTGACCTGTGCCCATACCCATAGCTCCGTGTGAGTGCGACGCGGTACTGTTCAGTCCTTACCAGGATGTTTTGACGCAAGTGAATCACCAGACCTATGTCTTAGATGATTATGTTGTGTGTGTTGGGTTAATCATTAGGAAGTCAGTACATCTCCAAGAATATGACTAGGGTATTGTGTATGTCGGTCTGGTGCATTCCGTCTTCTGCTTACTAGCTTGGATGTGGGTTCCTTAGTGTGATGATAGTGGTCTCATTGGCTGGCGGGTTGGTTTATATGAAGGGTTGGATTGAAGATGGTTGTCTTGTGAGTGTGAGGTAATAGTTGTATAGTGTGGATGAACAATTGCGTTGGGATTCGGGTTTACACAAGGTTCATGTAGTCATGTCTGTCAGGGGGATACTTGGTAGTGGATAAGGTTGATGGTTGTGCCTGTTGTTTGTGTCAGCCTTGTTGGCTATTGTTCTGTCCTGATTGGGTTGTTGCTGGTGGTTGGTTCCGCCTAGCATTGTCTCCCTTGTTTTTGAGGGTGTTCTCCCTCTCTTTTGGTTCTAGGTGTTAGCTGTACCATCATGGGTTCTGTCACCTGGTTCTCTTTGCATTTTCAGCTTTATTGTTTATGGTTTTCATAATTTTAGGTGGTCTTTGGCGTTTCTTATTTCTTTCAGGAGGTTGTTCCAGGTTTTTCCCGCCAGCTGGGAGAAAGAGAAGCCCTCAAGTTTGTACTGGCGTATGGCTTTGGTTCCAGGTGGATTTCATTGCTTGACCTAAGGAGTCTCGTCAGCTAGTAGATGGTTAATTTATTTTCTAGGAATTCAGCTCCCTGGCTGCTGATTGCTCTGTGTGTTATGCACATTGTTTTGAATGTAATACGTTATTTGAATTTGAAGCCAATGTAGCATTTTAGCACTGGTGTGATGTTATCTCTTCTAGATAGTTTGAATAGGAGTCTAGACGCAGAGTTTTGGATGCGTTGTAGTTTCTTCAGCAGGGTTTCCAGCATTCCGAGTTAGAGGCTGTGGGCATAGTCGATCCTTGACATGATGAGGGCGATGACTGTCAGTGTTTGTGGGTAAAAGACAGGAGTGGTAGGATTCTTTTTGTTGAGTGAAGGGGGAAGAAGCATTTCTTAATTATTATGTTTACTTGTGGTTCTAAAGTTAGTGCGTTGCCCAGTAGGACTCCCAGGTTTTAACTACGTTTGATGGATCGTGGTACGGTCACTGTTGTGAGTGACAGATTTAATAGATTTCTGTAGTATTATGATCGCATTCCTTGTGTGAGGTTTAATTTGTAGATGTCTGGGGGGCAGGGGTCCATGGACGAGCCTGCTTTCTTGCAATGTTTTACCAGCTTGACGAATGTCTCCAATGATATTTGCAGGAAGTTTTGGAGTTTGTGCTCTGGCTTCTCGTTGGATATGGCTGGGTGTGTATTAGGATTGGTCAGTCTGTTTAGTATGATTCGTTCTATGTTGTTGATTTTATTTTTGAAATGGTCTGCTAGATTGTTGTATAGTTTCTGTGGAGGTATCAAAGTGTTGTTGCAACCTGGTGGGTTCCTCATTCCGTTTATGGTGATGAACATTTCTTTTTGTGTGTTGGCGGCTTTGGTAATTCTGTCGTCATAATGCCTTTTCTTTCCCTTTTGAATTTCCTTCTTATACGATCAGATTTGTCTCTGGAACTGGGTTTTCTTACCTTGGTCATATTCTTTCTTCCATTCTAGTTCCAGCTTCTTGTTGTTCCTTTTCATGGTGCTTAGTAGTGGGGTGAACCATTTTACCAATGCTCTTTTTCTTGAGGGGGTAAACATTTTTTCCGGGGAGATGTTTTTGATTGTATCAGCCATCCATTTATGTAGTAGGTCTGTTTTTCCATCTCGGTCTGCCTTCTCCAGTTCGGTCGTGGATGGTTTTGTCAGCTCCAGTTTTTCTATTAGGTTGCCTCCGTTGACAGCTTTCCAGTTTCTTTTTGCGGTGGTTGGGAGTTTGAGGGGCTGGTTGGTAGCTTTAGTTGGTAGCGTGATCACAAATGGGATGATAAGATGGTTGCTTCAAAGTATCTGTATTGGCGGTGTGGTGGTGATATGTTTTTGTTGGCAAAGATTGCATCAAGTGTGTGCCTTGCCGAGTCTGTTGATCCTTTGACTAGTTGTTGTAGTTTCATGGTTGCTAGTTGGCTGATTAGTGAGCTTTGTGAGTTGGCGTGTTTTTCTTCAAATCATATGTTGAAGTCGCCGAGGATTATCAGATGCTCATGTTGGATGTCTATGTTGGTGATGGCTTCTATGAAGTTGTGGATGAAGGTTGCATTGTATGTCGGTGGTCTGTAAATCAGTATGAATTTAATGTTTGTTTTTGGATTCACTGATAAGTGTATGACCATGGATACACAGTTCTCGATGTTTAGAGGTTTGCCTGTTTTTATTTTCCGGTGTTCTTTGAATGCTATTTGCGAGGCCTCCTCCTTTTTTTCCTTTCCTGTTTGAAGTTGATGGGGAGGCAGCTTTGGGGTGTGATTTTGTAGTTGTCATCCAGCCATGTTTCTGTGGTGAATCGGATGTCGATACAGTTGTCGTACTTCAGGTCTAAGATCTCTGTTGAGTGTTGTGACATTGATCTTGCATTGATTAGGTTGCAATGGATTTCTATGGTAAAATTTGATGTGTGCTTTATTATTGGTGTTGTCTTCTGATTGGTGTTTTGGTTTTCTTCCATGTGGATCTCAGGTTGTGGTGGTGGTACAGTTGTGTTTGTGTCGTTGTCAAATAGCTCTTCTAGGTTAAGTCTTAGGTTTTTGTTTTCTTCAGGTTCCTCTTCTAGATTTTGTGGCTGTTGAAGGGTGGGTCTACTTGCTTTGGTGATATATGAGGTTAGGGCGTTGATTGCGTTCTTGTTCCCTATAGCTTTGTCCATTCTTCTTATGCGTGGTTGAGTTCTGTTGTCGGCCTTTCTTGGTTCATTCGTTGGGTTGGTTTATTCTGGTGAGTGGTTGTTTGCGAGGTATGGTGTTAGGCATAGCGACTTTTCTGTTCTGTCGGCAGTAGTCCTGTTTTTGATCTTGTTGATGGGGGTGTGTTGCACAGTTGTGGATCTCTGGTGGCATTCAGTTGGGTTTGTCCTCTGTCCCATGTGTCTTTCTCATGTCCTATTTCTTTTTGTGGCATTTTTGTGTTATTTGGTTGTAGGTTGTGGGGTTGTTCTCGGAGTGTTTCTCCCTTTTGGTATTTGTTTGGGTTGTCATGGTTGGATTCCTTGTAAATTAGTTGGTTTATGTTTCCTTTGAGTTTCCTTCATTGCTTTGCTGGTTGACTCGTTAAAAAAAAAAAGACTTCCGATTGTACGTGCTTTTCCTGATTGGTTTCATTCTGTTCTTTGCTTCCTTGCATGTATGATTGTGGGTGTGGTGCTGTCGCTGCGCACATTCAGTCTTTAGTGTTTAGCCTGGCTGTCTCGTGGGATTAGTCTGGGGTGAGACGGATTTGTCCCATACAAGCTTGTGGACTGTCCGGTGGTGTGGCTTGATAGATAACGTGTGTCTGGTTCAATGTGTGGCTAAAATGAAACAAACTATGCATAGTTGGTGGCTGGGGGATGATCTAGTCAGGGGTTATATAGCTAGGGAGACTCTGTAGCTATTCATTGGGTTCTATACATAGTTCTATCTCAGTGTGGCACCGGTCAATAGTCACAGTTCTCTCTCAATGTGGCACAGAACAATTCACAGTCCTATCTCAATGTGGCAATCTCTAGATGGGAATCAAGACAGCATTAGCAATTCTCTCTAAGTGCCACACAGGTTCATATTCACAGTTCTGTCTCAATGTGGAGCAGGCTAATATTCACAGTCCTATCCCAATGTGGTGCAGGATAATATTCACAGTCCTATCCCAATGTGCACAGGCTAATGTTCACAGTTCTGTCTCAATGTGGCTCAGGCTAATATTCACAGTCCTATCACAATGTGGTGCAGGCTAATATTCACAGTCCTATCCCAAGGTGGTGAAGGCTAATATTCAAAGTCCTATCCCTATGTGGCGCAGGCTAATGTTCACAGTTCTGTCTCAATGTGGCTCAGGCTAATATTCACAGTCCTATCCCAATGTGGTGCAGGCTAATATTCACAGTCCTATCCCAAGGTGGTGAAGGCTAATATTCAAAGTCCTATCCCTATGTGGCGCAGGCTAATGTTCACAGTTCTGTCTCAATGTGGTGCCGGCTAATGTTCACAGTTCTGTCTCAATGTGGCTCAGGCAAATATTCACAGTCCTATCCCAATGTGGTGCAGGCTAATATTCACAGTCCTAAACCAATGTGGCTGAGGCTAATATTCACAGTTCTGTCTCAATGTGGCACAGGCTAATATTCTCAGTTCTGTCTCAATGTGGCACGGGCTAACATTCACAGTCCTATCCCAATGTGGTGCAGGCTAATATTCACAGTCCTATCCCAATGTGGCGCAGGCTAATGTTCACAGTTCTGTCTCAATGTAGTGCCAGCTAATGTTGACAGTTTTGTCTCAATGTGGTGCTGGCTAATGTTCACAGTTCTGTCTCAATGTGGCTCAGGCAAATATTCACAGTCCTATCCCAATGTGGTGCAGGCTAATATTCACAGTCCTATCCCAATGTGGTGCAGGCTAATATTCACAGTCCTATCCCAATGTGGCACAGGCTAATGTTCACAGTTCTGTCTCAATGTGGCTCAGGCTAATATTCACAGTCCTATCACAATGTGGTGCAGGCTAATATTCACAGTCCTATCCCAAGGTGGTGAAGGCTAATATTCAAAGTCCTATCCCTATGTGGCGCAGGCTAATGTTCACAGTTCTGTCTCAATGTGGCTCAGGCTAATATTCACAGTCCTATCCCAATGTGGTGCAGGCTAATATTCACAGCCCTCTCCCAATGTGGCACAGGCTAATGTCACAGTTCTGTCTCAATGTGGTGCCGGCTAATGTTCACAGTTCTGTCTCAATGTGGCTCAGGCAAATATTCACAGTCCTATCCCAATGTGGTGCAGGCTAATATTCACAGTCCTATCCCAATGTGGCACAGGCTAATGTTCACAGTTCTGTCTCAATGTGGCTCAGGCTAATATTCACAGTCCTATCACAATGTGGTGCAGGCTAATATTCACAGTCCTATCCCAATGTGGTGAAGGCTAATATTCCCAGTCCTATCCCAATGTGGTGCAGGCTAATATTCACAGTCCTATCCCTATGTGGCACAGGCTAATGCTCACAGTTCTGTCTCAATGTGGCTCAGGCTAATATTCACAGTCCTATCCCAATGTGGTGCAGGCTAATATTCACAGCCCTGTCGCAATGTGACACAGGCTAATGTTCACAGTTCTGTCTCAATGTGGTGCCGGCTAATGTTCACAGTTCTGTCTCAATGTGGCTCAGGCAAATATTCACAGTCCTATCCCAATGTGGTGCAGGCTAATATTCACAGTCCTAAACCAATTTGGCTGAGGCTAATATTCACAGTTCTGTCTCAATGTGGCACAGGATAATATTCTCAGTTCTGTCTCAATGTGGCACGGGCTAATATTCACAGTCCTACCCCATGTGGTGCAGGCTAATATTCACAGTCCTATCCCAATGTGGCGCAGGCTAATGTTCACAGTTCTGTCTCAATGTAGTGCCAGCTAATGTTGACAGTTTTGTCTCAATGTGGTGCTGGCTAATGTTCACAGTTCTGTCTCAATGTGGCTCAGGCAAATATTCACAGTCCTATCCCAATGTGGTGCAGGCTAATATTCACAGTCCTATCCCAATGTGGCACAGGCTAATGTTCACAGTTCTGTCTCAATGTGGCTCAGGCTAATATTCACAGTCCTATCACAATGTGGTGCAGGCTAATATTCACAGTCCTATCCCAATGTGGTGAAGGCTAATATTCCCAGTCCTATCCCAATGTGGCGCAGGCTAATATTCACAGTCCTATCCCTATGTGGTGCAGACTAATGCTCACAGTTCTGTCTCAATGTGGCTCAGGCTAATATTCACAGTCCTATCCCAATGTGGTGCAGGCTAATATTCACAGCCCTCTCCCAATGTGGCACAGGCTAATGTTCACAGTTCTGTCTCAATGTGGTGCCGGCTAATGTTCACAGCTCTGTCTCAATGTGGCTCAGGCAAATATTCACAGTCTTATCCCAATGTGGTGCAGGCTAATATTCACAGTCCTATCCCAATGTAGCACGGGCTAATATTCACAGTCCTATCCCAATGTGGTGCAGGCTAATATTCACAGTCCTATCCCAATGTGGCGCAGGCTAATGTTCACAGTTCTGTCTCAATGTAGTGCCAGCTAATGTTGACAGTTCTGTCTCAATGTGGTGCTGGCTAATGTTCACAGTTCTGTCTCAATGTGGCTCAGGCAAATATTCACAGTCCTATCCCAATGTGGTGCAGGCGAATATTTACAGTCCTATCCCAATGTGGTGAAGGCTAATATTCCCAGTCTTATCCCAATGTGGTGCAGGCTAATATTCACAGTCCTATCCCTATGTGGCGCAGACTAATGCTCACAGTTCTGTCTCAATGTGGCTCAGGCTAATATTCACAGTCCTATCCCAATGTGGTGCAGGCTAATATTCACAGCCCTCTCCCAATGTGGCACAGGCTAATGTTCATAGTTCTGTCTCAATGTGGTGCCGGCTAATGTTCACAGCTCTGTCTCAATGTGGCTCAGGCAAATATTCACAGTCCTATCCCAATGTGGTGCAGGCTAATATTCACAGTCCTATCCCAATGTGGCTCAGGCTTATATTCACAGTTCTGTCTCAATGTGGCCCAGGCTAATATTCTCAGTTCTGTCTCAATGTGGCACAGGCTAATATTCACAGTCCTATCCCAATGTGGTGCAGGCTAATATTCACAGTCCTATCCCAATGTGGTGCAGGCTAATATTCACAGTCCTATCCCAATGTGGTGCAGGCTAATATTCACAGTCCTGTCCCAATGTGGCTCAGGCTAATATTCACAGTTCTGTCTCAATGTGGCTCAGGCAAATATTCATAGTCCTATCCCAATGTGGCTCGGGCTAATGTTCACAGTTCTGTCTCAATGTGGCTGAGGCTAATATTTACAGTCCTATCCCAGTGTGGTGCAGGCTAATATTCACAGTTCTATCCCAATGTGGTGCAGGCTAATTTTCATGGTTCTGTCTCAATGGGGCGCTGGCTAATGTTCACAGTTCTATCTCATTGTGGCTCAGGCAAATATTCACAGTCCTATCCCAATGTGGTGCAGGCTAATATTCACATTCCTATCCCAATGTGGCTCAGGCAAATATTCACAGTTCTGTCTCAATGTGGATCAGGCAAATATTCACAGTCCTATCCCAATGTGGCTCAGGCTAATATTCACAGTTCTGTCTCAATGTGGTGCAGGCTAATATTCACAGTCCTATCCCAATGTGGCTCAGGCTAATATTCACAGTTCTGTCTCAATGTGGCTCAGGCAAATATCCACAGTCCTATCCCAATGTGGTGAAGGCTAATATTCACAGTCCTATCCCAATGTGGCACAGGCTAATATTCACAGTTCTATCTAGATGTGACTCAGATAATAATCACAAACCTCACTAGTCTTGAAGCTGGTTAGTATTATAAGCCTGGTCTGCTATGTTCTGAAGGTAGGTAGGGTGGCAGGGCTTCCGGAGAACAGTGATTGCTCTAATCCCCAACCAGGCCACACCTACCTTAATAGTCACTGTGGTTGATGGCTGGCCACTGATCTCCCCTGCTGACACCTGCAGACACCGTTTGGAGCAGCCATTGCAGTAGCCGGCCTTTATTTTTCTTTTTCTTTTTTTATTAACTTGATTTAATTGAAAAACAATGTTTACATGATCATATCCTCCAATCTTCTGGAGGTAAAAGTAGAAGAAGGAAACATCAACATCAAACATCAAACGGAACACACATTTGAATTAAAAAATAGATAGGTAAATAGGTAGAAGGGCGTGAAATAAGAATCAAAAGTTAAGTTTTACTAAAGGGAGAGATGTGTGAATTTTGATGTTATCAACATCTAGATTGCAAAGTTCTTGATCTAACATCTTTTCTCGTTTCGTTTGCCTATTGTTTTTGAAAGTCCATTTTTTGCAGAAACTGCGCCACTGCTTTCACATCACTGCTTTGTTCCCTTTCGATCAGATGTTTGCACCAGGTTTCCTCTTCATCTTTTGCCAGGTCTTGAAACAGTTGTCCGATATGAACGTTTCTTTCACTTGACAATCCCGTACACGATAAAAGTAAGTGTCTAAGTGTTTCCACCTGATTTTGGTTCATACAAAAATGACATGCGTTCGAGGCCGAGATACCTCTTATGGCCCTGATTCCATTGCTTGGAAGAAGATTTAGCCGTGCCCTAATGATTTTATTTGGGAAATTTCCTCAATATGCTCTGATCTAATAAAGTTGATTTGTTGATGGGTGGAAGATGGGCTGTCAGTTTGTATTCCGAGGCTTTGGCTAATGTTTATATCCAGTCCCACTCTTCCAGTTTCTTTTTCACCCTGGTTGGGTTGGCCTTTAATTCCTCTTCTGAGGAGTCTATCTCTTCCAGTTTAATTGGAGTTCTCTGGGCCCATTCCACCAATACTTTATTCTTGCATCCTTGCAATCAATGTTAATTATGTCAAGAAAATGTGTTTGCTCTGGTAGGATTACTTTTCTATATAGCATCATGCTACTTCTGTCCACCGTGGCTTGAAGTGATACAGTGCACAGTTCTCGATGTACCAGCGGTAGTGGGATCGACTTCGGAAGGTTCAACACCTGGCGCCAAAAGTAGCCCTCCAGTTTGGACCAGATTTTAGCAGGTATCTTAGCCATTGTGTCTACCCTATAGGTCAAGGAAGGGACAACCTTTGCCTTGTAAAATTGTATTAGTGGTGCCATAGTGAAGCGACAACATTTTTTGTCTATTGCCCTGGGTTTGACAGTTTCTTAGTTTTCTTTAACAGGGCTACTTGCATGTTGGTTTCTCTTAAGCTGTTGCTCAGTGTGACCCCTAAGTATTTGAATTATTTCACACATTGAATCTTAGTGCCTTCCAGATACCACTGTGATTTTTTATTTTTCCTTAGGTTTTTTTAGAATGTCATGATTTGGGTCTTATTTTTGTTGATCTCTAGATTATTCTTTTTGATGTATTTGGCCGGGTGGCACAGCTGGTGCTGCTGACCTATAGCAGTTTGGTCTAATAAAATTAGATCCACTGCTTAGAGTAATCGAGAGATTTTCACCCCTCCCATTGCTGGCAGGAAAGATCTTACCTCAGCTTCTGAGTCCCGGAAATCCCTTAGGAATGAGCTGAAGAGGGTGGGGACTAGGGGGCAACCCTGTTTGACTCCTCTCATGGTCAAAATTGTTCTCGACAAGGTTCCCGCTTGGCTCAGCCGCACCTTCATTGACTTGTTTTTATGTAGGTATTGTATTGGGTCAAGAATCCCCGTTGGGCAGCCCCTTGTGATAAGCTTCTCCTAAAGCATTTCGCGGTTGACCTGGTGAAATGCCTGGACCAAGTGAAAAGGGTCTGCTACACTTTCTGCTTTGGATCAGGCTTGAAAGCTTTCCAGAAGCAACGAGCCAAAGATCTTTCCAATGACGTCCAATAATGCTATTTCCTGCATTATCTCTGGGTCTGTTTTTAAATATTGGCACTACTGTAACTGTCCTCCAAGATGATGGTATAGTCTTTGTGTCAGTGTTTTTTTATTACCTCAGAGATAAAGGTGGCCTGTTCTATGGGGAACTCCTTCAGATGTGTGTTAGTTAGGCCGTCAGGGCCATGGGCCCTTGAGGTGTTAAGATTCCGGATTTTCTCCAATGTCAATTCGCTTTCACAAGGGATATCCCACTTTATGTTCAAGGGTGGTGTCAGATCCTTGTCACACATGTCGTCCCCAGTTGAATTTGAAAGTTCCGGGACAGATGACAAGGGTTTCTTGAAGAGAGCTGAGAGTTGCTTGATCCAAACTTCTTCTCCAACACGGTTTTGCAGTAAAACGTTTGTCTCACTCGTCGTTGTTTTTGTAATTGACCAGAATTCTCTTATTTTTCTTCCACATATCACTTTTAACATGCCTTGCGCATTTAGCTTGGAATAGTGTTGTTTGATAGGATCTCAACCACCTTTTGTATGCTTTTGCTGCTATTTCGGCTTTTTTTAATATTTTCCACGTTTTTGTTTTTTACTGCATGTCTTTTCACTGCTCTTAATTTTCTTCTTTCCACAACAACCTTCTTATCATACAGGTGTCGGTTAGGGTCTCCTGATACATTTTCCTGCTTTTTGCCTTTCACTCGGTTGATGATTAAAAGTGGCTTGTAATCGATGTTTGTGAGATCTGGGTCGTCTTTGTCAGAGACAATTGAGGTTTATTCAGATGTTAGGTTTTTAACTGCTATTGCTGATAGTCTTAGTCGTGTTCTACTACCACATTCTTCTATTGCAGCTCTCATCTCTGCTTTTATATCTCTCCTCTTGTTCCACTTTACCATCAGTAAGTACAGATCGCTTTGGGTAGTCCATACGATTGATGTGTGTGAGAAATTCTCTCGACACAAAGATGTGGTCTATTGTAGCTGAGTTGCCATACCTTTCCCACATTGGATCCACTTCAGTCTTCAGTGTCGAATGGAGATTAAATAGCTCTCTCGGGATCATTAGTGATTACCACATAATACCACTCTGCACAGTTGCTGACCTAGTTTTTCTTATGCTGCTAGTTTTCACAGTTTTCGGATAGGTCATATTTAAATCTCTACATAATGCTAGGTATTTTGTTTGCAGATCTGTGTAAATTTCGTCCAGTATGTTTTCAGCCAGTTCCAAGAATTTTGTGTTACTCATGGTTAGGGGATTCCAATATGTGTTAATTATGATGATGTCACACCCGGCATCCTCAACTTCTGAGAGTCCTTTGTGTCTCCAGTTTAAATGTAACACGTGGAAAAATAGCCTTCAAACCCGAGTTTGTACGCAATGGAATTCACTGCCTGATCGAATCATGGTCAGCAGTCCTGATGATGGTCGGCCCTGGGTACCTTTCCAAGCTGGTGAAATAAAGGTCTCATAGCTGTCCATAAAAGGCTTTTCGGTTAACCAAGTCTCCTGTAAACATAAAATATCAAAATCACCCAAGTTTACGTCGATAGGTGAGAGAAGATGGCTGAACCCTCTCGTGTTCCATGAACCCAGTGTTATTTGATGATAGTCTTAGGGGTTATCTTTTTCCTCCTAATATGTGTCCTGTTTGTAGTTCGAGTCGATGAATGGCTATCTACGAGTTGAAATGGCCAAAGCTTCTGAAGTCCATGCCTGTTTCACTGAGTCTCTATTTGATTAGGTTTTTTCCATAGATCTATTTTTGTCCAAAGCATCAGTTGGCGTTTTGTCTGTTTTAAAAGTCACTGTTAGACTTGTAAGCTGACCTTTAGGTTCAGAGGGTCTTTAAAGATCTTGGTTTCTCCGTTCTGCTAATACACTTGGGCAACCTCATGATGAGGAAGGAGATTTGGTATTTGGTATTTCCTTAGCTCTTTTATTTTTTTGTGGGTCCCTTGCAGTTTCAGTGTTCTGTACTTGTTTCTCTTCCTTTGTCAAGATGGCTGATTGTTGAGTTTGGGTCCCGGTGCGATCTGTTTTGTGAAGTCTCAGATGTTCGTGTTGATCAGAATGTTTTGGGCCTGTTTCCTTAGAAACATATTCTGTTAGATCAAAGCCTAACAATTGAAAGCTCTCTGTCGCATTTGTGAACATTGTCCTTACCACAAGGGAAGGAATGTGGAGGTATACATTGTCCAGTCTCCCACTGGAGCCAAATTCTACAATTGTTATATCCTCAGTGCGGATCTGTCGCAGATTTGGGATCCATTGGAGTAGTGTCATTACGTTTTTTCCTGTTTAACACTGTTTCTTGTGTTCCTCCAATTTGTTCTGGTTTGACATTTATAGTGCTTTTGTTTTTTTCCCAGTAGGCGAGGCGCCGCTCTTTTCCGAACTCATTCCTTTCTCTCGTTCTGCTATCTCTATCTTGAGATCCCTGTTGTTCATTTGGGGCGATGCTCTCTCTCTTTGTTTTTGATGTAGTGTTGTTGCTTTCCTCAGAGGGTCGTCATTTCTTGTATTTATTTGTCTTTTCGTGCAACGAGGACTATTTGTCACGACTCGCTCTCTTCGCTCCCGTTCCCACCACTTGGGGGCATGATTTGGGGTTTATTCCCTATTGGACTTTTCCTCCGAACTTTTTGCTACAGTGCTGTGATGAATTGGGACCGCTAAATCCCTATTTTCCAAGCTACTTCCCTTCCGGATCCATTCCAGGTTTTTGGCAGCCAGCATGCTTCTTTAACCAAATGACTATGCTTCCCAGAATGCCTGGCCCACTGCTCCACCTCCACCCTTGCAGGACAAGGTTGGGTGGAGGATACGCAACACCTGTGGCTGCAGGTGCAGCAATCAGCACACCTGAGGCGTGTGCTCGTTAAGCAGCTTTAAAAGCCTCAGTCTTACTTCAGTCCACCGCTGGTCATCGTTTGCAGTGTTCCTGTTGTGACTAGTCCCTTGTTCCTTGCCTTTGTACCTAGTTCCTAGTTCCTGTTTTCTTGTTCCTCCGCCCTGAATCTCGGATTCATGCGCTAATTGATTTCTGCTCCCTTGATTTCCCTCTTTGTCTTCCTCTGTTTGCAGGCAGCATTTCTCAGTGCTTTCCCCTTTTAGATGCAGCCCAGTTTGTCTGTGTTCTATATTTCTTTGACTCTGTCCTTTGCTCCTGCAAACCTGTATGCCTTAGCCTTCCTCTTAGATTAGCTTCCTGTCTTTTCCTTGGAGAGGTAGGGAGAAGTTGCATTGGTTAGTTCGTTTTTCCCTGCTCCTGATCCTTACTTTCCATTGGGATCCATTCCATGTTTTCCTTTACACTTCTGCATTTATTTCCCATTTGATTATTAGGTGTGTTGTGCTGTTGTAGCTAGCTCCTGTGTGAATGCTTATGTTTTCCTCTCTAATTTGTAATCACTATTCCAACTTAGGTATTTAGTTTTCTGCAGCGGATCACACTCTGCTGCCTTCCAGCCTTCGCCCTTGCCCTGTCGGGCTCTCCACATTGCAGCCGATCACGCTCTGCTGTCTTCCAGTCTCCGCCCTTGCCTTGCGTACCCGCTACATTGCAGCTGATCACGCTCTGCTGCTTTCCTGCCTCAGCCCTTGTCCTCTGGGCTCCCTGCCCTGCAGCCTGCCTCACTCCGGCTGCCTTCAGCCCTTGTCCTCTGGGGCCCCCTGCTCTGCAGTCTACCTCTCTCTGGCAACCTACAGCCCTTGTCCTCTGGACCTTCCTACTTCTCCCATTGCTGTTATAGCCTTTCTGGGTCCCAGTTTCATCAACAGGATTCGTGGGCTAGCTGACATTCAAGAGGTTTATCTCGTCCTCGTGAGTACTGTTCTTTAGTTCCCTTAATTAATAACATCAAGAGTGTTAGTTCACAGATCCTGTCATTGCTTGCCCTCCACGTGGGTTTAGCGCTGTCAGTACCTGTAACAGCAATTGGGGGTAAGGCGCTTGCCGACTTTCCTCGCGGTCAGGTGCTTACCTCACATCCCTTTTCATATATTGGTTTTGTTGTCACACTCTATTTGCACTCCTGGGTTCTAGCATACATGAGTCGTTGTTCCTGTGTGCACGTAGTTTAATTCGAAGCTATTCACTGTGTGATTTAGTGCACATTTCCCTTGCCATATTCGCTGCCTTTGTACTCGCCTGACTAATCCTGACAGAATGACCAGCCCAAAATTCCCATTGAATATGGCAAGTTTAAGAAAGAAAGGCAGCAAGGCCTCTAACAAGTTTGTACAGAAAGCTTCCCCTACATTTACCTGTGACAATCAAATCACTAGTCCTGACTTAAATGAACTCCTTGTCACGAATGGGCATTTACGTGCAAAGTATTATTCCCATAGGATGGCACATCCTACATTGCCTGATCCTAGTTCTATCTTTTGTTTTGATCCCGATTCTATGTCAGCGCAAGCCTTAGCCGCAGAAAACAACACACTGTTAGACTTATTATACAAGAGTACCTCTGTTGTTGAACCCCATGATTCCAGTTGTGCTTCACCTCAGATAGAACAGTTTCATGATACAAACATAAAGAATGGAGGGGTTCCTTGCATAACTTCTGTTTTCTACCCTCAGTCTAAAGCATACTCAGTTGCACAGGTACATACTGTAGTCCCTAATGCCAAGAGGTCTAATGTCAATAGTTTGTTTAAGGGAAACACAGACCCAGTTGGTAAGATAAACTATAAATCACAGAACCTGCAAGCAGTAGAGGACAATGTACAATCGGTGCACATCCAGATTGCTAGTGCAGGATCCAGCCCTGATGCCACTATGCTTCCCCCTGTGCCTACTGATAGTGATGTACAGTTAATGCAGGGCATGCTAAGAGCTAAGCTTGAGGAGTTAAGACAAGAATTCATTTCTTTAGAAGAGGAGAATAAAACCTTACACTCTTTACTGAATACACCTCAGACTTTATCTGTTGATGTGGAGGAAGTGAACACTGTTCAGCCCCTGAGTGCAGAAACTTTGGTAAACCATGATATTTGTCGATATGTTAGATCTATTGGGAGTGAAGGTCTTTCGTCTAGCACAGCGCTTAATCTAGGCACAGTTTCAAACAATTGTTCTGCTGTTTATCAGGGATTGCAGTTAGCTGAAGATTTAAAAGCCACTCCTTTACCAAAAATTACCTGTGTAGCAGTTTGTCATAATTCTGAGCTAGCACACATACAAGCTTCTGATTTCCAAACACAATCCACAATGGTGGCATACACAGATTCAGTCACTACCGTAGGCTTAGGCCCTGCTCTTGATACAGCTGCTGAGACTGAAGTAGATGTTAAAGCTGATGTGGAAAACGATGTTACCTCTGGGTTCACTCTTCCTTCTGCCAATTCTGATCAATACGAACAGTCAGAGACAGTACAGATTTCATGTTCTGATGGACTCATTCCACAGCATACAGAACCAAAAAACCGTCAGGCGGTTCCTGAACTGTTGATTGATAATCTGCCACTTTCAGAAGCTAAAACAGAGGAATGGACAATAGACGAAATCCTGATTAACAGAGACTTTACTATGGTGATTCCACTGGTTGATTTTGACTTCTACAAAGAAAGAGACTCTGTGTCATCCACTAAAGAAAGGGACTGCAAGGGTACAGCTCAGTCTTTGGTTACTGGTGCCAAGGAGTCTACTGCCCTAAAGGTGCCCTTCATTCCTGAGCCACCAATGGGTCTGTCAACTTCTGAGACTTCTGTCTGTCCTCCTACAACCATTGACTCTTCTATGATCCAATCCACAGCCCTGCAGTCATCTTTGGCACACGTGTCTTCAACCAATAAACCGCTGCCATGTCTGCCATTTACTCAAGAGCCAGTCCCAAAGACCTGGACATGTTTGTATCCAACAACCGAGATTGCTCCAGCTTGCATGCCTCCAGCCTCAAGGTTTCCCCTAGACTGCCTGTCTTCAGCTACAGTGACTCATCCTGCAGACCATCCTTCAGCTTTAGAGCCTCCGGTAGTCCATCAAAAGTGCATGTCTTCAGTCCCGGAGTATACTGAGTATTTGCCTTCAGTTCATGAGACGCCTGTATCCTGCTTAGCCTCGCTGCCAATATCAGAGGTATACCTGTCTACACCATCAGATCCTGCTGTATTTTCTTCTGCTCCAGCGATTCCTCCTGAATCCCAACCATTTATTGTCGATGAACGTCTAGCTTGCCTTTCTTTTGCTTCAGGAGGAGCACCAGAATGTCTGCCTTTTCCACAAGACGATTCTCCCAACTGCTTCACTTTAGCATCAGAGCCTCCTAAAGATGCAGCATCAGAGTTTGAGACTTTTGCCAGCTCCCGCTTCAGAGTCATCAAGCTGGACCAAGTGGTGAGTCAGAACCACTCACCTGGGTGTACACAGGGGGTGGTGCAGACCGGCGTATTACCTACAGGACTTGTGCAACAGAATTCCGCCAAGAAGCACCAGTCGGGTGCTAGTAGCCAAAGGAAGGGAATGACTGCTGCAGTTCAAGATGTGTCTGTTATTGCTCCTTCTGCGAGTCTGCCTGAAATACCAAGTACTGCGTCTATCACTCCTATCAGTATGCCAAACGTCCCTGCTGTTGTATCCCACGTGAAACAAAGTGGCTACACGACTGTCACCAGGAGTACCAGCCTTGTACAACCCATTGGACTTTCAGGTCTCCAAGGCGTAGAACATGTGCAGTCAAACCTTAGTCACTTTCAACCACAAGCCTTTTCCCAGATGGATGACAGAAGGAAATCTGAACCTCTATCTCAGCCACCACCTTCTCTAATGGCTGAACATAAACCTTTCCTGAAGCCAGCACTTTCCTCATCTCCCGCATGTCCATTCTCGGCAGAAAGGCTAACAGAGCTTCTACCATTGTCTAAGGCATGTTGCACCAACCTGCCTCCCTCCTCAAAGACTTATAAGGGTCCACTCCCGGTGACTGAGCTACCTGGACCTTCCAACTCTGCTTCTGGTCCTGCAAGTCCTTCATGCCTTTCTTCGAACCATGAGTCTCTTCCTCACCAGAAGCCACCGTTTCCATCAGTACCACCTCCAAAGACAAAGCACTCCTATCATGGAAGTCCATCTGCCTTTGCCCACAGGCCACCATTTCCATCAGTGCCACCTCCAAAGAAAGAGCACTCCCATCATGGAAAGAAGATGTCTCGTGCGGGTGGCGGGCACCAGAAGACGGCCGTAGGAGGGGGTATACTGTCACGACTCGCTCCCTTCGCTCCCGTTCCCACCACTTGGGGGCATGATTTGGGGTTTATTCCCTACTGGACCTTTCCTCCGAACCTTATGCTACAGTGCTGTGATGAATTGGGAGCGCTAAATCCCTATTTTCCAAGCTACTTCCCTTCCGGATCCATTCCAGGTTTTTGGCAGCCAGCATGCTTCTTTAACCAAATGACTATGCTTCCCAGAATGCCTGGCCCACTGCTCCACCTCCACCCTTGCAGGACAAGGTTGGGTGGAGGATAGGTAACAGCTGTGGCTGCAGGTGCAGCAATCAGCACACCTGAGGCGTGTGCTCGTTAAGCAGCTTTAAAAGCCTCAGTCTTACTTCAGTCCAGCGCTGGTCATTGTTTGCAGTGTTCCTGTTGTGACTAGTCCCTTGTTCCTTGCCTTTGTACCTAGTTCCTAGTTCCTGTTTTCTTGTTCCTTCGCCCTGAATCTCGGATTCATGCGCTAATTGATTTCTGCTCCCTTGATTCCCTTTTTGTCTTCCTCTGTTTGCAGGCAGCATTTCTCAGTGCTTTCCCCTTTTAGATGCAGCCCAGTTTGTCTGTGTTCTATATTTCTTTGACTCTGTCCTTTGCTCCTGCAAACCTGTATGCCTTAGCCTTCCTCTTAGATTAGCTTCCTGTCTTTTCCTTGGAGAGGTAGGGAGAAGTTGCATTGGTTAGTTCGTTTTTCCCTGCTCCTGATCCTTACTTTCCATTGGGATCCATTCCATGTTTTCCTTTACACTTCTGCATTTATTTCCCATTTGATTATTAGGTGTGGTGTGCTGTTGTAGCTAGCTCCTGTGTGAATGCTTATGTTTTCCTCTCTAATTTGTAATCACTATTCCAACTTAGGTATTTAGTTTTCTGCAGCGGATCACACTCTGCTGCCTTCCAGCCTTCGCCCTTGCCCTGTCGGGCTCTCCACATTGCAGCCGATCACGCTCTGCTGTCTTCCAGTCTCCGCCCTTGCCTTGCGTACCCGCTACATTGCAGCTGATCACGCTCTGCTGCTTTCCTGCGTCAGCCCTTGTCCTCTGGGCTCCCTGCCCTGCAGCCTGCCTCACTCCGGCTGCCTTCAGCCCTTGTCCTCTGGGGCCCCCTGCTCTGCAGTCTACCTCTCTCTGGCAACCTACAGCCCTTGTCCTCTGGACCTTCCTACTTCTCCCATTGCTGTTATAGCCTTTCTGGGTCCCAGTTTCATCAACAGGATTCGTGGGCTAGCTGACATTCAAGAGGTTTATCTCGTCCTCGTGAGTACTGTTCTTTAGTTCCCTTAATTAATAACATCAAGAGTGTTAGTTCACAGATCCTGTCATTGCTTGCCCTCCACGTGGGTTTAGCGCTGTCAGTACCTGTAACAGCAATTGGGGGTAAGGCGCTTGCCGACTTTCCTCGCGGTCAGGTGCTTACCTCACATCCCTTTTCATATATTGGTTTTGTTGTCACACTCTATTTGCACTCCTGGGTTCTAGCATACATGAGTCGTTGTTCCTGTGTGCACGTAGTTTAATTCGAAGCTATTCACTGTGTGATTTAGTGCACATTTCCCTTGCCATATTCGCTGCCTTTGTACTCGCCTGACTAATCCTGACACTATTATATGTTCTTCCTGAGTTCTGTTTTGTGGTGCCTCGGTCTTTTTCATTATTTAATTCACCTAGTGATTTCTGGATCTTTTGTCCGTTTAAACGGGATCTTTCTTTTCCTGCCCCAGTTGTTCGCATTTGTCTGCTAAGGTCATAGAGGTTTCTGTGTTGTTGGTTTTCACAAGTTGTTTTGTATCTTCTTTCTGGGTGTTTGTTGTTGAGAAATTCCATACCAGGTTTATAGGTGTCAACTCTGACTCTGGTTCTTCCACTGGATACTGTGATAAGTCCATTGGATCCACACTCGCGTCTGATTCTTCTTTGGTTATAGCGGGTGAGTTACTCCTTTCCAGGTCTTGGTCAACTAAAACTGTGACTCTTCCGTTTGGTTGAATTGCTGATGACGTTTTTCTTGGTGCAGGAATAGGCTGCTTTTCTTTCGCGTTACTCTCTTTGTATTTTTGAGATGGCACCGCGGCTGTTTGTTCAACATTAATGATCATAACTGTTCTTGTAGCTGGAGATTTCGGACATGTTGTTTTCGTGAACAGAGGATAAGTGTCATTGTTAGTGAAGTTTAGTCTTTCATCATTCTTGGCTGTTGGGTTTGACAGCTGTGTAAGTTATTTTGTTTGTTTGGTTTTAAAAATATGCATCAGTTTTTAGGCTTTGTATTTGGAAAGTAATGAGTTTACTGCGATCTTTCCACGGTTATTTTTCAGCAAGATATCCTGAGGCGCTACTGGTCGAGTAGTGTTGGTGATCTTTGGGTTTGACTTTAGTGCTTTGTTTATTGTGTCTGTATATGAAGTGTTAGTCATTACTGATGTCTGCATTGTGCCGAACACAGGGGTAGTCTGAGAGGTGGCTGACGATATTTCGGGTTTTCTTGCTTCTTTGCTTTTTTTCCCCCCGTTTGATATTTTTCTTTCTGTATCAACACTATGCACAGCTTCTTTCGTTGTCTCTAAAGCTGTAATGTAGCCCTCCACATATACCAGCTTTGTGTGCATCATAGCTGTCAACGTTGTGTGGTCTTTAAAGTTTTGTCAATAGCCTCATATAATGTGGTAAATGGGGCCAGGGGAATTGTCACTGCAGACATAACTGCAAAGAGATCTGGGCCGTTGTAGATTTTCTTCTTATCGTCAAGGGCTTCTGTCCGTGCTCTATTTGAGGTGAAGGTGTTCTGGTGTTATTAGGGCTTCTTATTTGATCTGAAGCGCTCTGGTCTCTCCCCTGTCTTGGGGGGATTTGACAAGTGAAGTGTCCCGTGTTGATTTTTCATGTAAATCTGCAGAACTTGGTTCCAAGTTTAGCTGAGTGGAGCCTTTATTTGCTCCACCGAGGGGGACAGCGTTCGCCATTGTGGGTTCCTGTTCTCTTGAAGATGCAGGATCCTTGTGCACTGCTGACGCCACTATGTTCGTACTGGGAGGATCTTTCCCTGTGTCCGAAGTGAGTTGTTTGTTGGTTGTGTTTTTTCGGCTAAGATCCTCCCTATTTGTGTAAGCTTCACAAGAAGGGGCCGGGTGAGTTGTCTCTAAGATGTTGCAATGATTTCCAAGAAACATTGATGGAGACAGAAGAGCGTCCACAAAGTGTTGTTCTGTTTGAGGTTTCTGGGCCTCTATCCACTATTCCATTGCCGAGTACATACCCAACCAGGTAAAACCCTTATTAATCAGTCTTCAGCATTAATTTGCACCTGTGCGCGTTCCAGTAGTTCAGCGTCGTAAAGTTCGCCAAAGTTCCTCCTTATCGTATTAGTATTGTTTAATGGGAAAAAATATGGTAAAGATCACACTAAGGAAGCACCAGTTCTTTCTGCTGTTATCCTTCTGTAAATCCTCACTTTCACTCTCTTTTTCATTTCTGTGGGACACTTTTTTGGGGTTGTTTTGCTTTCCATTTGAGTTTTACGTGTTTTGTTGCTGATTTTGTGTTTTTTCTTTCTGTTTGCTGTGTGTTTTTTCCTGCAGTTAGAGTTGGTCGCCCCTTTTCCAGTTTGTTTTCTACATCTGTTGAGGTCATCGGGGTATAAGAAATGTCCATGGTGTCCTCTAATTCCTCAATATTTAGACTCAAGTTCGTCTTAGATGCCTGCCAGTCGCTTGTGATGTTTCCATCACATGGTGATTCAGAGATAAACTCCCCTGCTGTGGGGCTTTGAAGTTTCTCTCTAATCGGTTCTTTGTGGATTTGTATTTTAACCGTTAGCAAGGATTGGCTTGCATTATTTCTTTGTTGTTTTGCTGCATCGCCCCATTATAGTTTCCATTGTTAATCTCTGTCTGCAGGCTCAGAATGTGTGTGAGCTCGTTTATTTCCTGACTTTTTCCTGTGTTTCATATGGTTCAGTGTTTAGGCTAGGGAGAGCGTGGTCTGGTGTGTTCTCATTCTGCAAAGGATCCAGTCTTCCCCAGTCCTCGCGAGGCCGAAGGCCTTTTCATTCAGCTCCTCAACGTTTGTGGACAGGTTACAGCTCCGATTTTGGGTGGAGTCAGACGCTCTCCCGGGCCAGATCCAATGGCATTAGACGGTGTCTCCGCGTCCAGACCGGTCAAGCCCCCGCCATTACTACACCCAACCTCGCATCCTCAGTTGTCATCTCTTTCAGCTCTGGTGTGATGACATTACTTTTGCTGTTTATCAGGTGATTGTGGGTGGGGCTAGTCGGGCGGGCGGGGTGTGGGTTATGCATTGCTCGACTATTCGTATCGAGGAGCATACTTTGTTGTGCGAGGTCCCGTAAGGTTAGAGCTTTCTTACCTCCTTCGTGGTTTTTGCTCATATCGATGTTGCCAAGGGGGTGAATCAACATTTTTCTTACATGTGAGGGAGACTTTAGAGGGCTTCTCTGCTCCAGCCCACTGTCCTCACTTTGAATGCGCTGGTTGCGCAGACGTCATCCTTCTTCCTCTTGGTTTCTCTTTGATGCCAGTGCCCTAGCTGCAATAGACTGCTGCAGACTGCAACCAACACAGCAGCCAACTCTGCAGCCACTCTGCGGCGCAAAGGGGTTTTTGAAGAGCCTCCGTCTTCTCTGTGTAGAAGTGGTAGACAGACTTCCAGTGCCTTCAGGAGCAATAGACTGTTGCAGACTGCAACCAACTCAGCAGCCAAGGCCGTGGCCGCTCCGTGGCGCAAAGGGGTTTTGAACTTCTCTGTGTAGAAGTGTTAGACAGACTTCCAGTGCCTTCAGGAGCAATAGACTGCTGCAGACTGCAACCAACTCAGCAGCCAACTCTGCCACCCTTTGCCTTGGGGGGGCTCAGCCGCAGGGGCTGCACAGGCAGAGGGCTGCCCTGGGAGGGTGTGTTAAAAAGTGGCAATTGTCCAATCAGGGGAGGGGGGCATGTGTCTGGAAGTGGGAAGGGTAATGGTATTCGGCATACACAGGGCGCACTTTCTAATTTAAACACACAAATCTGGCTAGGGCCTACCATTCCCATCCGGCCTGTACAGCATAGTCAATGTCAGGAGATCATGGGAATGGTAGTCCAAACACATCTGGGAGCCAAAGGTTGCAGACCCCTGGGCTAGGCATTGGAGAGCCCAGGCAGGCTCACGCTTACCTGGTGAAAGGTGAGGGGTGCTTTTAACCACCCGCTCTGCGTAGTTAAGCACTGAGCCCTGGGAATGGGGCGTCGGGGGAGGAGGGCTCAGAATCAAGTGAGCCGCTTGCATTAGATCAGAAAATTCGACTACTCTTAGAAAACTAAACCCATTTGCCTTCTTCAGTTTTCTTTATTTGTATTTTACTGAAATATGACTTTATATATTTTTGTGCACAAATGTTTGAGGAATAATCTTTCCAGAACGCTCCATGTTCCAGGTCTTCACTTTTTACCTTCTTAATGATAAGACTCCTCAGTGATGTCCTAGTAAGGAGCGCTTTCAATCGTGGCACCACGGCTATAGGAACTGATCGCTGGTCCTGAGATCGTCCTGCCCACATGATTTGCCTGGCCCTGCCGGCCTCACAATCTCATCTGGAACACATCTCTCTGCCCAATGACTACTAGTTGGGCTTCCAGGTGAGGTGAGGGACTGAAATCACTGCTCACCACCAGAGCCTGGAGTTGGTCTTATTTGCTATCTCTGAGAATAATGACCACAATGTGCTCAATGTGCTCAATGTGCTCAATGTGCTCAATGTGCTCGATGAACACCAGGAGCAGCTCACAGGAATTGGCACAACAGCCCTATCTTTTGTCCGTTCCTTGTTTGAGAACCGCACACACCAAGTGAAACTTAGCTCTTTGTCCTGCAGGACTGTACACATGATCTTTTGAGGTCTAATGGGCCTCGGTCTTCCATTGGCACTCTTCAGTATCTGGCTGGCACCACAAGCCTCTACTATTAATACCCATAATATAGCATCCTTCCCAGAGCAGCTGCAAACAAGCTGTGTGTTGCCTGTGTGCAAATGGAACAAGGCCCAGATGCCAGTAATCCTCAATGCTCGTTGCACCAATATAGGACCACTCTCATATTAATTCATGAAAATAGACTCTGACAAGCGACCCACGTATGGCACTCATATCATTGTATGCAGAGGATATGCTCTGAAAACACATACCAGACAACCTTCAGCAAATAGGGGCAGGTCTTAAAGGACTTGGGGGGACTTGTGTATAAAGTAGGGAAAATAAGAACTCCTGAAACCCTGAGAGCTGTATATGGTCACATCTGTCAGGATAATGGTGTCCACAAACAACGATACCCTGCTCCATGATATCCACCTATGAACTATAAAGACATCAGAAGCCAGAGTGGCAAAGCTAGCATCTCAATAACTGATCATATCGCTTGTGTGATTATTCCGAACATTTATGCACATTCCAACACCACCCAAATTATTCTCAATATATCCCACTGTCTCTGTCTAAGAAACATGATTTGCACCTCTCAGGACCTTTCAGCGCAGGCGTTCTCCCCTTCCTTGTCCCCCATTATTTCCTAGTGATCCCACTTTCTCTGTTTTAGAAATATGATTTGCACCTCTCATGACCCTTGAGCACAGGGTTTCCCCCCTTCCATGCCCCCCTTTATTTCCTTGTGATCCTACTTTCTCTGTCTAATAAACATGATTTGCACCTCTCATTACCCTTGAGCACAGGCGTTCTCCCCTTCCTTGGCCCCCATTATTTCCTAGTGATCCCACTTTCTCTGTCTTAGAAACATGATTTGCACCTCTCATGACCCTTGAGCACAGGCGTTCTCCCCTTCCTTGTGCCCCATTATTTCCTGGTGATCCCACTTTCTCTGTCTAAGAAACATGATTTGCACCTCTCATGACCCTTGAGCACAGGCGTTCTCCCCTTCCTTGTCCCCCATTATTTCCTAGTGATCCCACTTTCTCTGTTTTAGAAATATGATTTGCACCTCTCATGACCCTTGAGCACAGGTTTTCCCCCCTTCCATGCCCCCCTTTATTTCCTTGTGATCCTACTTTCTCTGTCTAATAAACATGATTTGCACCTCTCATTACCCTTGAGCACAGGCGTTCTCCCCTTCCTTGGCCCCCATTATTTCCTAGTGATCCCACTTTCTCTGTCTTAGAAACATGATTTGCACCTCTCATGACCCTTGAGCACAGGCGTTCTCCCCTTCCTTGTGCCCCATTATTTCCTGGTGATCCCACTTTCTCTGTCTAAGAAACATGATTTGCACCTCTCATGACCCTTGAGCACAGGCGTTCTCCCCTTCCTTGTCCCCCATTATTTCCTGGTGATCCCACTTTCTCTGTCTAAGAAACATGATTTGCACCTCTCATGACCCTTGAAGGCAGGCGTTCCCCCCTTCCTTGTCCCCCATTATTTCCTAGTTATCCCACTTTCTCTGTCTAAGAAACATGATTTGCACCTCTCATGACCCTTGAGCACAGGCGTTCTCTCCTTCCTTGTCCCCCATTATTTCCTGGTGATCCCACTTTCTCTGTCTAAGAAACATGATTTGCACCTCTCATGACCCTTGAAGGCAGGCGTTCTCCACTTCCTTGTCCCCCATTATTTAATGGTGTTCCCACTTTCTCTGTCTAAGAAACATGATTTGCACCCCTCATGACCCTTGAGCACAGGCGTTCTCCCCTTCCTTGTCCCCCATTATTTCCTGGTGATCCCACTTTCTCTGTCTAAGAAGCATGATTTGCACCTCTCATGACCCTTGAAGGCAGGCATTCTCCCCTTCCTTGTCCCCCATTATTTCCAGGTGATCCCACTTTCTCTGTCTAAGAAATATGATTTGCACCTCTCATGACCCTTAAGCACAGGCGTTCTCCCCTTCCTTGTCCCCCATTATTTCCTGGTGATCCCACTTTCTCTGTCTAAGAAACATGATTTGCACCTCTCATGACCCTTGAACACAGGCGTTCTCCCCTTCCTTGTCCCCCATTACTTCCTAGTGATCCCACTTTCTCTGTCTAATAAACATGATTTGCACCTCTCATGACCCTTGAGCGCAGGCGTTCCCCCCTTCCATGTCCCCCATTATTTCCTAGTGATCCCACTTTCTCTGTTTTAGAAACATGATTTGCACCTCTCATGACCCTTGAGTGCAGCGTTCCCCTTTCCTTGTCCCCCATTATCTCCTAGTGATCCCACTTTCTCTGTCTTAGAAACATGATTTGCACCTCTCATGACCGTTGAGCACAGGCGTTCTCCCCTTCCCTGTCCCCCATTATTTCTTGGTGATCCCACTTTCTCTGTCTAAGAAACATGATTTGCACCTCTCCTGACCCTTGAGCACAGGTGTTCTCCCCTTCCTTGCCCCCCATTATTTCCTGGTGATCCCACTTTCTCTGTCTAAGAAACATGATTTGCACCTCTCATGACCCTTGAGCACAGGCATTCTCCCTTTCCTTGTCCCCCATTATTTCCTGGTGATCCCACTTTCTCTGTCTAAGAAACATGATTTGCACCTCTCATGGCCCTTAAAGGCAGGAGTTCGCCCCTTCCTTGTCCCCCATTATTTCCTGGTGATCCCACTTTCTCTGTCTAAGAAACATGATTTGCACCCCTCATGACCCTTGCGTGCATGCGTTCCCCCCTTCCTTGTCCCCCATTATTTCCTAGTGATCCCACTTTCTCTGTCTAAGAAACATGATTTGCACCTCTCATGACCCTTGAGCACAGGAGTTCTCCCCTTCCTTGTCCCCCATTATTTCCTAGTGATCCCACTTTCTCTGTTTTAGAAATATGATTTGCACCTCTCATGACCCTTGAGCACAGGTTTTCCCCCCTTCCATGCCCCCCTTTATTTCCTTGTGATCCTACTTTCTCTGTCTAATAAACATGATTTGCACCTCTCATTACCCTTGAGCACAGGCGTTCTCCCCTTCCTTGGCCCCCATTATTTCCTAGTGATCCCACTTTCTCTGTCTTAGAAACATGATTTGCACCTCTCATGACCCTTGAGCACAGGCGTTCTCCCCTTCCTTGTGCCCCATTATTTCCTGGTGATCCCACTTTCTCTGTCTAAGAAACATGATTTGCACCTCTCATGACCCTTGAGCACAGGCGTTCTCCCCTTCCTTGTCCCCCATTATTTCCTGGTGATCCCACTTTCTCTGTCTAAGAAACATGATTTGCACCTCTCATGACCCTTGAAGGCAGGCGTTCCCCCCTTCCTTGTCCCCCATTATTTCCTAGTTATCCCAAATTCTCTGTCTAAGAAACATGATTTGCACCTCTCATGACCCTTGAGCACAGGCGTTCTCTCCTTCCTTGTCCCCCATCATTTCCTGGTGATCCCACTTTCTCTGTCTAAGAAACATGATTTGCACCTCTCATGACCCTTGAAGGCAGGCGTTCTCCCCTTCCTTGTCCCCCATTATTTAATGGTGTTCCCACTTTCTCTGTCTAAGAAACATGATTTGCACCTCTCATGACCCTTGAGCACAGGCGTTCTCCCCTTCCTTGTCCCCCATTATTTCCTGGTGATCCCACTTTCTCTGTCTAAGAAACATGATTTGCACCTCTCATGACCCTTGAAGGCAGGCGTTCTCCCCTTCCTTGTCCCCCATTATTTCCAGGTGATCCCACTTTCTCTGTCTAAGAAATATGATTTGCACCTCTCATGACCCTTAAGCACAGGCGTTCTCCCCTTCCTTGTCCCCCATTATTTCCTGGTGATCCCACTTTCTCTGTCTAAGAAACATGATTTGCACCTCTCATGACCCTTGAACACAGGCGTTCTCCCCTTCCTTGTCCACCTTTACTTCCTAGTGATCCCACTTTCTCTGTCTAATAAACATGATTTGCACCTCTCATGACCCTTGAGCGCAGGCGTTCCCCCCTTCCATGTCCCCCATTATTTCCTAGTGATCCCACTTTCTCTGTCTTAGAAACATGATTTGCACCTCTCATGACCCTTGAGCGCAGCGTTCCCCTTTCCTTGTCCCCCATTATCTCCTAGTGATCCCACTTTCTCTGTCTTAGAAACATGATTTGCACCTCTCATGACCGTTGAGCACAGGCGTTCTCCCCTTCCTTGTCCCCCATTATTTCTTGGTGATCCCACTTTCTCTGTCTAAGAAACATGATTTGCACCTCTCCTGACCCTTGAGCACAGGTGTTCTCCCCTTCCTTGTCCCCCATTATTTCCTGGTGATCCCACTTTCTCTGTCTAAGAAACATGATTTGCACCTCTCATGACCCTTGAGCACAGGCATTCTCCCCTTCCTTGTCCCCCATTATTTCCTGGTGATCCCACTTTCTCTGTCTAAGAAACATGATTTGCACCTCTAATGGCCCTTTAAGGCAGGAGTTCGCCCCTTCCTTGTCCCCCATTATTTCCTGGTGATCCCACTTTCTCTGTCTAAGAAACATGATTTTCACCCCTCATGACCCTTGCGTGCATGCGTTCCCCCCTTCCTTGTCCCCCATTATTTCCTAGTGATCCCACTTTCTCTGTCTAAGAAACATGATTTGCACCTCTCATGATCCTTGAGCACAGGTGTTCTCCCCTTCCTTGTCCCACATTATTTCCTATAGATCCCACTTTCTCTGTCTAAGAAACATGATTTGCACCTCTCATGACCCCTGAGCACAGGCAGTCTCTCCTTCCTTGTCCCCCATTATTTCCTAGTGATCCCACTTTCTCTGTCTAAGAAGCATGATTTGCACCTCGAATGACCCTTGAAGGCAGGCGTTCTCCCCTTCCTTGTCCCCCATATTTTCCTAGTGATCCCACTTTCTCTGTCTTAGAAACATGATTTGCACCTCTTATGACCCTTGAGCACAGGCGTTCTCCCCTTCCTTGTCCCCCATTATTTCCTGGTGATCACACTTTCTCTGTCTAAGAAACATGATTTGCACCTCTCATGACCCTTGAGCACAGCGTTCCCCCCTTCCTTGTCCCCCATTATTTCCTAGTGATCCCACTTTCTCTGTTTTAGAAACATGATTTGCACCTCTCATGACCCTTGAGCACAGGCGTTCTCCCCTTCCTTGTCCCCCATTATTTCCTAGTGATCCCACTTTCTCTGTCTAAGAAACATGATTTGCACCTCTCATGACCCTTGAGCACAGGCGTTCTCCCCTTCCTTGTCCCCCATTATTTCCTGGTGATGCCACTTTCTCTGTCTAAGAAACATGATTTGCACCTCTCATGACCCTTGAGCACAGGCGTTCTCCCCTTCCTTGTCCCCCATTATTTTCTCTGTCTAAGAAACATGATTTGCACCTCTCATGACCCTTGAGCACAGGCGTTCTCCCCTTCCTTGTCCCCCATTATTTCCTGGTGATCCCATTATTTTCTCTGTCTAAGAAACATGATTTGCACCTCTCATGACCCTTGAAGGCAGGCGTTCTCCCCTTCCTTGTCCCCCCATATTTCCAGGTGATCCCACTTTCTCTGTCTAAGAAATATGATTTGCACCTCTCATGACCCTTAAGCCCAGGCATTCTCCCCTTCCTTGTCCCCCATTATTTCCTGGTGATCCCACATTCTCTGTCTAAGAAACATGATTTGCACCTCTCATGACCCTTGAGCACAGGCGTTCTCCCCTTCCTTGTCCCCCATTACTTCCTAGTGATCCCACTTTCTCTGTCTAATAAACATGATTTGCACCTCTCATGACCCTTGAGCGCAGCGTTCCCCCTTCCTTGTCCCCCATTATCTCCTAGTGATCCCACTTTCTCTGTCTTAGAAACATGATTTGCACCTCTCATGACCGTTGAGCACAGGCGTTCTCCCCTTCCTTGTGCCCCATTATTTCCTGGTGATCCCACTTTCTCTGTCTAAGAAACATGATTTGCACCTCTCATGACCCTTGAGCACAGCGTTCCCCCCTTCCTTGTCCCCCATTATTTCCTAGTGATCCCACTTTCTCTGTCTAAGAAACATGATTTGCACCTCTCATGACCCTTGAGCGCAGGCGTTCCCCGCTTCCTTGTCCCCCATTATTTCCTGGTGATCCCACTTTCTCTGTCTAAGAAACATGATTTGCACCTCTCATGACCCTTGAGCACAGGCGTTCTCCCCTTCCTTGTCTCCCATTATTTCCTGGTGATCCCACTTTCTCTGTCTAAGAAACATGATTTTCACCTCTTATGACCCTTGCGTGCATGCGTTCCCCCCTTCCTTGTCCCCCATTATTTCCTAGTGATCCCATTTTCTCTGTCTAAGAAACATGATTTCCACCTCTCATGACCCTTGAGCACAGGCGTTCTCCCCTTCCTTGTCCCCCATTATTTCCTGGTGATCCCACTTTCTCTGTCTAAGAAACATGATTTGCACTTCTCATGACCCTTGAGCACAGCGTTCCCCCCTTCCTTGTCCCCCATTATTTCCTAGTGATCCCACTTTCTCTGTCTAAGAAACATGATTTGCACCTCTCATGATCCTTGAGCACAGGTGTTCTCCCCTTCCTTGTCCCGCATTATTTCCTGGTGATCCCACTTTCTCTGTCTAAGAAACATGATTTGCACCCCTCATGACCCTTGCGTGCATGCGTTCCCCCCTTCCTTGTCCCCCATTATTTCCTAGTGATCCCACTTTCTCTGTCTAAGAAGCATGATTTGCACCTCTCATGATCCTTGAGCACAGGTGTTCTCCCCTTCCTTGTCCCGCATTATTTCCTGGTGATCCCACTTTCTCTGTCTAAGAAACATGATTTGCACCTCTCATGACCCTTGAGCACAGGGGTTCTCCCCTTCCTTGTCCCCCATTATTTCTTGGTGATCCCACTTTCTTTGTCTAAGAAACATGATTTGCACCTCTCATGACCCTCAAGCACAGGCGTTCTCCCCTTCCTTGTCCCCCATTATTTCTTGGTGATCCCACTTTCTTTGTCTAAGAAACATGATTTGCATCTCTCATGACCCTTGAGCACAGGCGTTCTCCCCTTCCTTGTCCCCCATTATTTCCTATAGATCCCACTTTCTCTGTCTAAGAAACATGATTTGCACCTCTCATGACCCTTGAGCACAGGCAGTCTCTCCTTCCTTGTCCCCCATTATTTCCTAGTGATCCCACTTTCTCTGTCTAAGAAGCATGATTTGCACCTTGAATGACCCTTGAAGGCAGGCGTTCTCCCCTTCCTTGTCCCCCATATTTTCCTAGTGATCCCACTTTGTCTTAGAAACATGATTTGCACCTCTCATGACCCTTGAGCACAGGCGTTCTCCCCTTCCTTGTCCCCCATTATTTCCTGGTGATCACACTTTCTCTGTCTAAGAAACATGATTTGCACCTCTCATGACCCTTGAGCACAGCGTTCCCCCCTTCCTTGTCCCCCATTATTTCCTAGTGATCCCACTTTCTCTGTCTTAGAAACATGATTTGCACCTCTCATGACCCTTGAGCACAGGCGTTCTCCCCTTCCTTGTCCCCCATTATTTCCTAGTGATCCCACTTTCTCTGTCTAAGAAACATGATTTGCACCTCTCATGACCCTTGAGCAGAGGCGTTCTCCCCTTCCTTGTCCCCCATTATTTCCTGGTGATCCCACTTTCTCTGTCTAAGAAACATGATTTGCACCTCTCATGACCCTTGAGCACAGGAGTTCTTCCCTTCCTTGTCCCCCATTATTTCCTGGTGATCCCACTTTCTCTGTCTAAGAAACTTGATTTGCACCTCTCATGACCCTTGAGCACAGGCGTTCTCCCCTTCCTTGTCCCCCATTATTTTCTCTGTCTAAGAAACATGATTTGCACCTCTCATGACCCTTGAGCACAGGCGTTCTCCCCTTCCTTGTCCCCCATTATTTCCTGGTGATCCCATTATTTTCTCTGTCTAAGAAACATGATTTGCACCTCTCATGACCCTTGAAGGCAGGCGTTCTCCCCTTCCTTGTCCCCCCATATTTCCAGGTGATCCCACTTTCTCTGTCTAAGAAAAATGATTTGCACCTCTCATGACCCTTAAGCCCAGGCGTTCTCCCCTTCCTTGTCCCCCATTATTTCCTGGTGAGCCCACATTCTCTGTCTAAGAAACATGATTTGCACCTCTCATGACCCTTGAGCACAGGTGTTCTCCCCTTCCTTGTCCCCCATTACTTCCTAGTGATCCCACTTTCTCTGTCTAATAAACATGATTTGCACCTCTCATGACCCTTGAGCGCAGCGTTCCCCCTTCCTTGTCCCCCATTATCTCCTAGTGATCCCACTTTCTCTGTCTTAGAAACATGATTTGCACCTCTCATGACCGTTGAGCACAGGCGTTCTCCCCTTACTTGTGCCCCATTATTTCCTGGTGATCCCACTTTCTGTGTCTAAGAAACATGATTTGCACCTCTCATGACCCTTGAGCACAGCGTTCCCCCCTTCCTTGTCCCCCATTATTTCCTAGTGATCCCACTTTCTCTGTCTAAGAAACATGATTTGCACCTCTCATGACCCTTGAGCGCAGGCGTTCCCCACTTCCTTGTCCCCCATTATTTCCTGGTGATCCCACTTTCTCTGTCTAAGAAACATGATTTGCACCTCTCATGACCCTTGAGCACAGGCGTTCTCCCCTTCCTTGTCCCCCATTATTTCCTGGTGATCCCACTTTCTCTGTCTAAGAAACATGATTTGCACCTCTCATGACCCTTGAGCACAGCGTTCCCCCTTCCTTGTCCCCCATTATTTCCTAGTGATCCCACTTTCTCTGTCTTAGAAACATGATTTGCACCTCTCATGACCCTTGAGCACAGGAGTTCCCCCCTTCCTTGTCCCCCATTATTTCCTGGTGATCCCACTTTCTCTGTCTAAGAAACATGATTTGCACCTCTTATGACCCTTGAGCACAGGCGTTCTCCCCTTCCTTGTCCCCCATTATTTCCTGGTGATCCCACTTTCTCTGTCTAAGAAACATGATTTGCACCTCTCATGACCCTTGAGCACAGGCGTTCTCCCCTTCCTTGTCCCCCATTATTTCCTAGTGATCCCACTTTCTCTGGTTTAGAAACATGATTTGCACCTCTCATGACCCTTGAGCTCAAGCGTTCTCCCCTTCCTTGTCTCCCATTATTTCCTGGTGATCCCACTTTCTCTGTCTAAGAAACATGATTTTCACCTCTTATGACCCTTGCGTGCATGCGTTCCCCCCTTCCTTGTCCCCCATTATTTCCTAGTGATCCCATTTTCTCTGTCTAAGAAACATGATTTCCACCTCTCATGACCCTTGAGCACAGGCGTTCTCCCCTTCCTTGTCCCCCATTATTTCCTGGTGATCCCACTTTCTCTGTCTTAGAAACCTGATTTGCACTTCTCATGACCCTTGAGCACAGCGTTCCCCCGTTCCTTGTCCCCCATTATTTCCTAGTGATCCCACTTTCTCTGTCTTAGAAACATGATTTGCACCTCTCATGACCCTTGAGCACAGGTGTTCTCCCCTTCCTTGTTCCCCATTATTTCCTAGTGATCCCACTTTCTCCGTCTAAGAAACATGATTTGCACCTCTCATGACCCTTGAGCACAGGCGTTCTCCCCTTCCTTGTCCCCCATTATTTCCTGGTGATCCCACTTTCTCTGTCTAAGAAACATGATTTGCACCTCTCATGACCCTTGAGCACAGGCATTCTCCCCTTCCTTGTCCCCCATTATTTCCTAGTGATCACACTTTCTCTGTCTAAGATACATGATTTGCACCTGTCATGACCCTTGAGCACAGCCGTTCTCCCCTTCCTTGTCCCCCATTATTTCCTAGTTATCCCACTTTCTCTGTCTAAGAAACATGATTTGCACCTCTCATGACCCTTGAGCACAGGCGTTCTCCCCTTCCTTGTCCCCCATTATTTCCTGGTGATCCCACTTTCTCTGTCTAAGAAACATGATTTGCACCTCTCATGACCCTTGAAGGCAGGTGTTCTCCCCTTCCTTGTCCCCCATTATTTCCTGGTGATCCCACTTTCTCTGTCTAAGAAACATGATTTGCACCTCTCATGACCCTTGAGCACAGGCGTTCTCCCCTTCCTTGTCCCCCATTATTTTCTCTGTCTAAGAAACATGATTTGCACCTCTCATGACCCTTGAGCACAGGCGTTCTCCCCTTCCTTGTCCCCCATTATTTCCTGGTGATCCCATTATTTTCTCTGTCTAAGAAACATGATTTGCACCTCTCATGACCCTTGAAGGCAGGCGTTCTCCCCTTCCTTGTCCCCCCATATTTCCAGGTGATCCCACTTTCTCTGTCTAAGAAATATGATTTGCATCTCTCATGACCCTTAAGCCCAGGCATTCTCCCCTTCCTTGTCCCCCATTATTTCCTGGTGATCCCACATTCTCTGTCTAAGAAACATGATTTGCACCTCTCATGACCCTTGAGCACAGGCGTTCTCCCCTTCCTTGTCCCCCTTTACTTCCTAGTGATCCCACTTTCTCTGTCTAATAAACATGATTTGCACCTCTCATGACCCTTGAGCGCAGCGTTCCCCCTTCCTTGTCCCCCATTATCTCCTAGTGATCCCACTTTCTCTGTCTTAGAAACATGATTTGCACCTCTCATGACCGTTGAGCACAGGCGTTCTCCCCTTCCTTGTGCCCCATTATTTCCTGGTGATCCCACTTTCTCTGTCTAAGAAACATGATTTGCACCTCTCATGACCCTTGAGCACAGCGTTCCCCCCTTCCTTGTCCCCCATTATTTCCTAGTGATCCCACTTTCTCTGTCTAAGAAACATGATTTGCACCTCTCATGACCCTTGAGCGCAGGCGTTCCCCGCTTCCTTGTCCCCCATTATTTCCTGGTGATCCCACTTTCTCTGTCTAAGAAACATGATTTGCACCTCTCATGACCCTTGAGCACAGGCGTTCTCCCCTTCCTTGTCTCCCATTATTTCCTGGTGATCCCACTTTCTCTGTCTAAGAAACATGATTTTCACCTCTTATGACCCTTGCGTGCATGCGTTCCCCCCTTCCTTGTCCCCCATTATTTCCTAGTGATCCCATTTTCTCTGTCTAAGAAACATGATTTCCACCTCTCATGACCCTTGAGCACAGGCGTTCTCCCCTTCCTTGTCCCCCATTATTTCCTGGTGATCCCACTTTCTCTGTCTAAGAAACATGATTTGCACTTCTCATGACCCTTGAGCACAGCGTTCCCCCCTTCCTTGTCCCCCATTATTTCCTAGTGATCCCACTTTCTCTGTCTAAGAAACATGATTTGCACCTCTCATGATCCTTGAGCACAGGTGTTCTCCCCTTCCTTGTCCCGCATTATTTCCTGGTGATCCCACTTTCTCTGTCTAAGAAACATGATTTGCACCCCTCATGACCCTTGCGTGCATGCGTTCCCCCCTTCCTTGTCCCCCATTATTTCCTAGTGATCCCACTTTCTCTGTCTAAGAAACATGATTTGCACCTCTCATGATCCTTGAGCACAGGTGTTCTCCCCTTCCTTGTCCCGCATTATTTCCTGGTGATCCCACTTTCTCTGTCTAAGAAACATGATTTGCACCTCTCATGACCCTTGAGCACAGGCGTTCTCCCCTTCCTTGTCCCCCATTATTTCTTGGTGATCCCACTTTCTTTGTCTAAGAAACATGATTTGCACCTCTCATGACCCTCAAGCACAGGCGTTCTCCCCTTCCTTGTCCCCCATTATTTCTTGGTGATCCCACTTTCTTTGTCTAAGAAACATGATTTGCATCTCTCATGACCCTTGAGCACAGGCGTTCTCCCCTTCCTTGTCCCCCATTATTTCCTATAGATCCCACTTTCTCTGTCTAAGAAACATGATTTGCACCTCTCATGACCCTTGAGCACAGGCAGTCTCTCCTTCCTTGTCCCCCATTATTTCCTAGTGATCCCACTTTCTCTGTCTAAGAAGCATGATTTGCACCTCGAATGACCCTTGAAGGCAGGCGTTCTCCCCTTCCTTGTCCCCCATATTTTCCTAGTGATCCCACTTTCTCTGTCTTAGAAACATGATTTGCACCTCTCATGACCCTTGAGCACAGGCGTTCTCCCCTTCCTTGTCCCCCATTATTTCCTGGTGATCACACTTTCTCTGTCTAAGAAACATGATTTGCACCTCTCATGACCCTTGAGCACAGCGTTCCCCCCTTCCTTGTCCCCCATTATTTCCTAGTGATCCCACTTTCTCTGTCTTAGAAACATGATTTGCACCTCTCATGACCCTTGAGCACAGGCGTTCTCCCCTTCCTTGTCCCCCATTATTTCCTAGTGATCCCACTTTCTCTGTCTAAGAAACATGATTTGCACCTCTCATGACCCTTGAGCAGAGGCGTTCTCCCCTTCCTTGTCCCCCATTATTTCCTGGTGATCCCACTTTCTCTGTCTAAGAAACTTGATTTGCACCTCTCATGACCCTTGAGCACAGGCGTTCTCCCCTTCCTTGTCCCCCATTATTTTCTCTGTGTAAGAAACATGATTTGCACCTCTCATGACCCTTGAGCACAGGCGTTCTCCCCTTCCTTGTCCCCCATTATTTCCTGGTGATCCCATTATTTTCTCTGTCTAAGAAACATGATTTGCACCTCTCATGACCCTTGAAGGCAGGCGTTCTCCCCTTCCTTGTCCCCCCATATTTCCAGGTGATCCCACTTTCTCTGTCTAAGAAAAATGATTTGCACCTCTCATGACCCTTAAGCCCAGGCGTTCTCCCCTTCCTTGTCCCCCATTATTTCCTGGTGATCCCACATTCTCTGTCTAAGAAACATGATTTGCACCTCTCATGACCCTTGAGCACAGGCGTTCTCCCCTTCCTTGTCCCCCATTACTTCCTAGTGATCCCACTTTCTCTGTCTAATAAACATGATTTGCACCTCTCATGACCCTTGAGCGCAGCGTTCCCCCTTCCTTGTCCCCCATTATCTCCTAGTGATCCGACTTTCTCTGTCTTAGAAACATGATTTGCACCTCTCATGACCGTTGAGCACAGGCGTTCTCCCCTTCCTTGTGCCCCATTATTTCCTGGTGATCCCACTTTCTCTGTCTAAGAAACATGATTTGCACCTCTCATGACCCTTGAGCACAGCGTTCCCCCCTTCCTTGTCCCCCATTATTTCCTAGTGATCCCACTTTCTCTGTCTAAGAAACATGATTTGCACCTCTCATGACCCTTGAGCGCAGGCGTTCCCCAATTCCTTGTCCCCCATTATTTCCTGGTGATCCCACTTTCTCTGTCTAAGAAACATGATTTGCACCTCTCATGACCCTTGAGCACAGGCGTTCTCCCCTTCCTTGTCCCCCATTATTTCCTGGTGATCCCACTTTCTCTGTCTAAGAAACATGATTTGCACCTCTCATGACCCTTGAGCACAGCGTTCCCCCTTCCTTGTCCCCCATTATTTCCTAGTGATCCCACTTTCTCTGTCTTAGAAACATGATTTGCACCTCTCATGACCCTTGAGCACAGGAGTTCCCCCCTTCCTTGTCCCCCATTATTTCCTGGTGATCCCACTTTCTCTGTCTAAGAAACATGATTTGCACCTCTCATGACCCTTGAGCACAGGCGTTCTCCCCTTCCTTGTCCCCCATTATTTCCTGGTGATCCCACTTTCTCTGTCTAAGAAACATGATTTGCACCTCTCATGACCCTTGAGCACAGGCGTTCTCCCCTTCCTTGTCCCCCATTATTTCCTAGTGATCCCACTTTCTCTGGTTTAGAAACATGATTTGCACCTCTCATGACCCTTGAGCTCAAGCGTTCTCCCCTTCCTTGTCTCCCATTATTTCCTGGTGATCCCACTTTCTCTGTCTAAGAAACATGATTTTCACCTCTTATGACCCTTGCGTGCATGCGTTCCCCCCTTCCTTGTCCCCCATTATTTCCTAGTGATCCCATTTTCTCTGTCTAAGAAACATGATTTCCACCTCTCATGACCCTTGAGCACAGGCGTTCTCCCCTTCCTTGTCCCCCATTATTTCCTGGTGATCCCACTTTCTCTGTCTAAGAAACCTGATTTGCACTTCTCATGACCCTTGAGCACAGCGTTCCCCCGTTCCTTGTCCCCCATTATTTCCTAGTGATCCCACTTTCTCTGTCTTAGAAACATGATTTGCACCTCTCATGACCCTTGAGCACAGGTGTTCTCCCCTTCCTTGTTCCCCATTATTTCCTAGTGATCCCACTTTCTCCGTCTAAGAAACATGATTTGCACCTCTCATGACCCTTGAGCACAGGCGTTCTCCCCTTCCTTGTCCCCCATTATTTCCTGGTGATCCCACTTTCTCTGTCTAAGAAACATGATTTGCACCTCTCATGACCCTTGAGCACAGGCATTCTCCCCTTCCTTGTCCCCCATTATTTCCTAGTGATCACACTTTCTCTGTCTAAGATACATGATTTGCACCTGTCATGACCCTTGAGCACAGCCGTTCTCCCCTTCCTTGTCCCCCATTATTTCCTAGTTATCCCACTTTCTCTGTCTAAGAAACATGATTTGCACCTCTCATGACCCTTGAGCACAGGCGTTCTCCCCTTCCTTGTCCCCCATTATTTCCTGGTGATCCCACGTTCTCTGTCTAAGAAACATGATTTGCACCTCTCATGACCCTTGAAGGCAGGTGTTCTCCCCTTCCTTGTCCCCCATTATTTAATGGTGATCCCACTTTCTCTGTATAAGAAACATGATTTGCACCTCTCATGACCCTTGAGCACAGGCGTTCTCCCCTTCCTTGTCCCCCATTATTTTCTCTGTCTAAGAAACATGATTTGCACCTCTCATGACCCTTGAGTACAGGCGTTCTCCCCTTCCTTGTCCCCCATTATTTCCTGGTGATCCCACTTTCTCTGTCTAAGAAACATGATTTGCACCTCTCATGACCCTTGAAGGCAGGCGTTCTCCCCTTCCTTGTCCCCCATTATTTCCAGGTGATCCCACTTTCTCTGTCTAAGAAATATGATTTGCACCTCTCATGACCCTTAAGCCCAGGCGTTCTCCCCTTCCTTGTCCCCCATTATTTCCTGGTGATCCCACTTTCTCTGTCTAGGAAACATGATTTGCACCTCTCATGACCCTTGAGCACAGGCGTTCTCCCCTTCCTTGTCCCCCATTACTTCCTAGTGATCCCACTTTCTCTGTCTAATAAACATGATTTGCACCTCTCATGACCCTTGAGCGCAGGCGTTCCCCCTTCCATGTCCCCCATTATTTCTCTGTCTTAGAAACATGATTTGCACCTCTCATGACCCTTGAGCGCAGCGTTCCCCCTTCCTTGTCCCCCATTATCTCCTAGTGATCCCACTTCCTCTGTCTTAGAAACATGATTTGCACCTCTCATGACCGTTGAGCACAGGCGTTCTCCCCTTCCTTGTGCCCCATTATTTCCTGGTGATCCCACTTTCTCTGTCTAAGAAACATGATTTGCACCTCTCATGACCCTTGAGCACAGCGTTCCCCCCTGCCTTGTCCCCCATCATTTCCTAGTGATCCCACTTTCTCTGTCTAAGAAACATGATTTGCACCTCTCATGACCCTTGAGCACAGGCGTTCTCCCCTTCCTTGTCCCCCATTATTTCCTAGTGATCCCACTTTCTCTGTCTAAGAAACATGATTTGCACCTCTCATGACCCTTGAGCAGAGGCGTTCTCCCCTTCCTTGTCCCCCATTATTTCCTGGTGATCCCACTTTCTCTGTCTAAGAAACTTGATTTGCACCTCTCATGACCCTTGAGCACAGGCGTTCTCCCCTTCCTTGTCCCCCATTATTTTCTCTGTCTAAGAAACATGATTTGCACCTCTCATGACCCTTGAGCACAGGCGTTCTCCCCTTCCTTGTCCCCCATTATTTCCTGGTGATCCCATTATTTTCTCTGTCTAAGAAACATGATTTGCACCTCTCATGACCCTTGAAGGCAGGCGTTCTCCCCTTCCTTGTCCCCCCATATTTCCAGGTGATCCCACTTTCTCTGTCTAAGAAAAATGATTTGCACCTCTCATGACCCTTAAGCCCAGGCGTTCTCCCCTTCCTTGTCCCCCATTATTTCCTGGTGATCCCACATTCTCTGTCTAAGAAACATGATTTGCACCTCTCATGACCCTTGAGCACAGGCGTTCTCCCCTTCCTTGTCCCCCATTACTTCCTAGTGATCCCACTTTCTCTGTCTAATAAACATGATTTGCACCTCTCATGACCCTTGAGCGCAGCGTTCCCCCTTCCTTGTCCCCCATTATCTCCTAGTGATCCGACTTTCTCTGTCTTAGAAACATGATTTGCACCTCTCATGACCGTTGAGCACAGGCGTTCTCCCCTTCCTTGTGCCCCATTATTTCCTGGTGATCCCACTTTCTCTGTCTAAGAAACATGATTTGCACCTCTCATGACCCTTGAGCACAGCGTTCCCCCCTTCCTTGTCCCCCATTATTTCCTAGTGATCCCACTTTCTCTGTCTAAGAAACATGATTTGCACCTCTCATGACCCTTGAGCGCAGGCGTTCCCCAATTCCTTGTCCCCCATTATTTCCTGGTGATCCCACTTTCTCTGTCTAAGAAACATGATTTGCACCTCTCATGACCCTTGAGCACAGGTGTTCTCCCCTTCCTTGTCCCCCATTATTTCCTGGTGATCCCACTTTCTCTGTCTAAGAAACATGATTTGCACCTCTCATGACCCTTGAGCACAGGTGTTCTCCCCTTCCTTGTCCCCCATTATTTCCTAGTGATCCCACTTTGTCTGTCTTAGAAACATGATTTGCACCTCTCATGACCCTTGAGCACAGGAGTTCCCCCCTTCCTTGTCCCCCATTATTTCCTGGTGATCCCACTTTCTCTGTCTAAGAAACATGATTTGCACCTCTCATGACCCTTGAGCACAGGCGTTCTCCCCTTCCTTGTCCCCCATTATTTCCTGGTGATCCCACTTTCTCTGTCTAAGAAACATGATTTGCACCTCTCATGACCCTTGAGCACAGGCGTTCTCCCCTTCCTTGTCCCCCATTATTTCCTAGTGATCCCACTTTCTCTGGTTTAGAAACATGATTTGCACCTCTCATGACCCTTGAGCTCAAGCGTTCTCCCCTTCCTTGTCTCCCATTATTTCCTGGTGATCCCACTTTCTCTGTCTAAGAAACATGATTTTCACCTCTTATGACCCTTGCGTGCATGCGTTCCCCCCTTCCTTGTCCCCCATTATTTCCTAGTGATCCCATTTTCTCTGTCTAAGAAACATGATTTCCACCTCTCATGACCCTTGAGCACAGGCGTTCTCCCCTTCCTTGTCCCCCATTATTTCCTGGTGATCCCACTTTCTCTGTCTAAGAAACCTGATTTGCACTTCTCATGACCCTTGAGCACAGCGTTCCCCCGTTCCTTGTCCCCCATTATTTCCTAGTGATCCCACTTTCTCTGTCTTAGAAACATGATTTGCACCTCTCATGACCCTTGAGCACAGGTGTTCTCCCCTTCCTTGTTCCCCATTATTTCCTAGTGATCCCACTTTCTCCGTCTAAGAAACATGATTTGCACCTCTCATGACCCTTGAGCACAGGCGTTCTCCCCTTCCTTGTCCCCCATTATTTCCTGGTGATCCCACTTTCTCTGTTTAAGAAACATGATTTGCACCTCTCATGACCCTTGAGCACAGGCATTCTCCCCTTCCTTGTCCCCCATTATTTCCTAGTGATCACACTTTCTCTGTCTAAGATACATGATTTGCACCTGTCATGACCCTTGAGCACAGCCGTTCTCCCCTTCCTTGTCCCCCATTATTTCCTAGTTATCCCACTTTCTCTGTCTAAGAAACATGATTTGCACCTCTCATGACCCTTGAGCACAGGCGTTCTCCCCTTCCTTGTCCCCCATTATTTCCTGGTGATCCCACATTCTCTGTCTAAGAAACATGATTTGCACCTCTCATGACCCTTGAAGGCAGGTGTTCTCCCCTTCCTTGTCCCCCATTATTTAATGGTGATCCCACTTTCTCTGTATAAGAAACATGATTTGCACCTCTCATGACCCTTGAGCACAGGCGTTCTCCCCTTCCTTGTCCCCCATTATTTTCTCTGTCTAAGAAACATGATTTGCACCTCTCATGACCCTTGAGTACAGGCGTTCTCCCCTTCCTTGTCCCCCATTATTTCCTGGTGATCCCACTTTCTCTGTCTAAGAAACATGATTTGCACCTCTCATGACCCTTGAAGGCAGGCGTTCTCCCCTTCCTTGTCCCCCATTATTTCCAGGTGATCCCACTTTCTCTGTCTAAGAAATATGATTTGCACCTCTCATGACCCTTAAGCCCAGGCGTTCTCCCCTTCCTTGTCCCCCATTATTTCCTGGTGATCCCACTTTCTCTGTCTAGGAAACATGATTTGCACCTCTCATGACCCTTGAGCACAGGCGTTCTCCCCTTCCTTGTCCCCCATTACTTCCTAGTGATCCCACTTTCTCTGTCTAATAAACATGATTTGCACCTCTCATGACCCTTGAGCGCAGGCGTTCCCCCCTTCCATGTCCCCCATTATTTCTCTGTCTTAGAAACATGATTTGCACCTCTCATGACCCTTGAGCGCAGCGTTCCCCCTTCCTTGTCCCCCATTATCTCCTAGTGATCCCACTTCCTCTGTCTTAGAAACATGATTTGCACCTCTCATGACCGTTGAGCACAGGCGTTCTCCCCTTCCTTGTGCCCCATTATTTCCTGGTGATCCCACTTTCTCTGTCTAAGAAACATGATTTGCACCTCTCATGACCCTTGAGCACAGCGTTCCCCCCTGCCTTGTCCCCCATCATTTCCTAGTGATCCCACTTTCTCTGTCTAAGAAACATGATTTGCACCTCTCATGACCCTTGAGCACAGGCGTTCTCCCCTTCCTTGTCCCCCATTATTTCCTAGTGATCCCACTTTCTCTGTCTAAGAAACATGATTTGCACCTCTCATGACCCTTGAGCAGAGGCGTTCTCCCCTTCCTTGTCCCCCATTATTTCCTGGTGATCCCACTTTCTCTGTCTAAGAAAAATGATTTGCACCTCTCATGACCCTTGAAGGCAGGCGTTCTCCCCTTCCTTGTCCCCCATTATTTTCTCTGTCTAAGAAACATGATTTGCACCTCTCATGACCCTTGAGCACAGGCGTTCTCCCCTTCCTTGTCCCCCATTATTTCCTGGTGATCCCATTATTTTCTCTGTCTAAGAAACATGATTTGCACCTCTCATGACCCTTGAAGGCAGGCGTTCTCCCCTTCCTTGTCCCCCCATATTTCCAGGTGATCCCACTTTCTCTGTCTAAGAAAAATGATTTGCACCTCTCATGACCCTTAAGCCCAGGCGTTCTCCCCTTCCTTGTCCCCCATTATTTCCTGGTGATCCCACATTCTCTGTCTAAGAAACATGATTTGCACCTCTCATGACCCTTGAGCACAGGCGTTCTCCCCTTCCTTGTCCCCCATTACTTCCTAGTGATCCCACTTTCTCTGTCTAATAAACATGATTTGCACCTCTCATGACCCTTGAGCGCAGCGTTCCCCCTTCCTTGTCCCCCATTATTTCCTAGTGATCCCACTTTCTCTGTCTTAGAAACATGATTTGCACCTCTCATGACCCTTGAGCACAGGAGTTCCCCCCTTCCTTGTCCCCCATTATTTCCTGGTGATCCCACTTTCTCTGTCTAAGAAACATGATTTGCACCTCTCATGACCCTTGAGCACAGGCGTTCTCCCCTTCCTTGTCCCCCATTATTTCCTGGTGATCCCACTTTCTCTGTCTAAGAAACATGATTTGCACCTCTCATGACCCTTGAGCACAGGCGTTCTCCCCTTCCTTGTCCCCCATTATTTCCTAGTGATCCCACTTTCTCTGGTTTAGAAACATGATTTGCACCTCTCATGACCCTTGAGCTCAAGCGTTCTCCCCTTCCTTGTCTCCCATTATTTCCTGGTGATCCCACTTTCTCTGTCTAAGAAACATGATTTTCACCTCTTATGACCCTTGCGTGCATGCGTTCCCCCCTTCCTTGTCCCCCATTATTTCCTAGTGATCCCATTTTCTCTGTCTAAGAAACATGATTTCCACCTCTCATGACCCTTGAGCACAGGCGTTCTCCCCTTCCTTGTCCCCCATTATTTCCTGGTGATCCCACTTTCTCTGTCTAAGAAACCTGATTTGCACTTCTCATGACCCTTGAGCACAGCGTTCCCCCGTTCCTTGTCCCCCATTATTTCCTAGTGATCCCACTTTCTCTGTCTTAGAAACATGATTTGCACCTCTCATGACCCTTGAGCACAGGTGTTCTCCCCTTCCTTGTTCCCCATTATTTCCTAGTGATCCCACTTTCTCCGTCTAAGAAACATGATTTGCACCTCTCATGACCCTTGAGCACAGGCGTTCTCCCCTTCCTTGTCCCCCATTATTTCCTGGTGATCCCACTTTCTCTGTCTAAGATACATGATTTGCACCTGTCATGACCCTTGAGCACAGCCGTTCTCCCCTTCCTTGTCCCCCATTATTTCCTAGTTATCCCACTTTCTCTGTCTAAGAAACATGATTTGCACCTCTCATGACCCTTGAGCACAGGTGTTCTCCCCTTCCTTGTCCCCCATTATTTCCTGGTGATCCCACGTTCTCTGTCTAAGAAACATGATTTGCACCTCTCATGACCCTTGAAGGCAGGTGTTCTCCCCTTCCTTGTCCCCCATTATTTAATGGTGATCCCACTTTCTCTGTATAAGAAACATGATTTGCACCTCTCATGACCCTTGAGCACAGGCGTTCTCCCCTTCCTTGTCCCCCATTATTTTCTCTGTCTAAGAAACATGATTTGCACCTCTCATGACCCTTGAGTACAGGCGTTCTCCCCTTCCTTGTCCCCCATTATTTCCTGGTGATCCCACTTTCTCTGTCTAAGAAACATGATTTGCACCTCTCATGACCCTTGAAGGCAGGCGTTCTCCCCTTCCTTGTCCCCCATTATTTCCAGGTGATCCCACTTTCTCTGTCTAAGAAATATGATTTGCACCTCTCATGACCCTTAAGCCCAGGCGTTCTCCCCTTCCTTGTCCCCCATTATTTCCTGGTGATCCCACTTTCTCTGTCTAGGAAACATGATTTGCACCTCTCATGACCCTTGAGCACAGGCGTTCTCCCCTTCCTTGTCCCCCATTACTTCCTAGTGATCCCACTTTCTCTGTCTAATAAACATGATTTGCACCTCTCATGACCCTTGAGCGCAGGCGTTCCCCCCTTCCATGTCCCCCATTATTTCTCTGTCTTAGAAACATGATTTGCACCTCTCATGACCCTTGAGCGCATTTTCCCCCTTCCTTGTCCCCCATTATCTCCTAGTGATCCCACTTCCTCTGTCTTAGAAACATGATTTGCACCTCTCATGACCGTTGAGCACAGGCGTTCTCCCCTTCCTTGTGCCCCATTATTTCCTGGTGATCCCACTTTCTCTGTCTAAGAAACATGATTTGCACCTCTCATGACCCTTGAGCACAGCGTTCCCCCCTGCCTTGTCCCCCATCATTTCCTAGTGATCCCACTTTCTCTGTCTAAGAAACATGATTTGCACCTCTCATGACCCTTGAGCACAGGCGTTCTCCCCTTCCTTGTCCCCCATTATTTCCTAGTGATCCCACTTTCTCTGTCTAAGAAACATGATTTGCACCTCTCATGACCCTTGAGCACAGGCGTTCTCCCCTTCCTTGTCCCCCATTATTTCCTGGTGATCCCACGTTCTCTGTCTAAGAAACATGATTTGCACCTCTCATGACCCTTGAAGGCAGGTGTTCTCCCCTTCCTTGTCCCCCATTATTTAATGGTGATCCCACTTTCTCTGTATAAGAAACATGATTTGCACCTCTCATGACCCTTGAGCACAGGCGTTCTCCCCTTCCTTGTCCCCCATTATTTTCTCTGTCTAAGAAACATGATTTGCACCTCTCATGACCCTTGAGTACAGGCGTTCTCCCCTTCCTTGTCCCCCATTATTTCCTGGTGATCCCACTTTCTCTGTCTAAGAAACATGATTTGCACCTCTCATGACCCTTGAAGGCAGGCGTTCTCCCCTTCCTTGTCCCCCATTATTTCCAGGTGATCCCACTTTCTCTGTCTAAGAAATATGATTTGCACCTCTCATGACCCTTAAGCCCAGGCGTTCTCCCCTTCCTTGTCCCCCATTATTTCCTGGTGATCCCACTTTCTCTGTCTAGGAAACATGATTTGCACCTCTCATGACCCTTGAGCACAGGCGTTCTCCCCTTCCTTGCCCCCCATTACTTCCTAGTGATCCCACTTTCTCTGTCTAATAAACATGATTTGCACCTCTCATGACCCTTGAGCGCAGGCGTTCCCCCCTTCCATGTCCCCCATTATTTCTCTGTCTTAGAAACATGATTTGCACCTCGCATGACCCTTGAGCGCAGCGTTCCCCCTTCCTTGTCCCCCATTATCTCCTAGTGATCCCACTTCCTCTGTCTTAGAAACATGATTTGCACCTCTCATGACCGTTGAGCACAGGCGTTCTCCCCTTCCTTGTGCCCCATTATTTCCTGGTGATCCCACTTTCTCTGTCTAAGAAACATGATTTGCACCTCTCATGACCCTTGAGCACAGCGTTCCCCCCTGCCTTGTCCCCCATCATTTCCTAGTGATCCCACTTTCTCTGTCTAAGAAACATGATTTGCACCTCTCATGACCCTTGAGCACAGGCGTTCTCCCCTTCCTTGTCCCCCATTATTTCCTAGTGATCCCACTTTCTCTGTCTAAGAAACATGATTTGCACCTCTCATGACCCTTGAGCAGAGGCGTTCTCCCCTTCCTTGTCCCCCATTATTTCCTGGTGATCCCACTTTCTCTGTCTAAGAAAAATGATTTGCACCTCTCATGACCCTTGAAGGCAGGCGTTCTCCCCTTCCTTGTCCCCCATTATTTTCTCTGTCTAAGAAACATGATTTGCACCTCTCATGACCCTTGAGCACAGGCGTTCTCCCCTTCCTTGTCCCCCATTATTTCCTGGTGATCCCATTATTTTCTCTGTCTAAGAAACATGATTTGCACCTCTCATGACCCTTGAAGGCAGGCGTTCTCCCCTTCCTTGTCCCCCCATATTTCCAGGTGATCCCACTTTCTCTGTCTAAGAAAAATGATTTGCACCTCTCATGACCCTTAAGCCCAGGCGTTCTCCCCTTCCTTGTCCCCCATTATTTCCTGGTGATCCCACATTCTCTGTCTAAGAAACATGATTTGCACCTCTCATGACCCTTGAGCACAGGCGTTCTCCCCTTCCTTGTCCCCCATTACTTCCTAGTGATCCCACTTTCTCTGTCTAATAAACATGATTTGCACCTCTCATGACCCTTGAGCGCAGCGTTCCCCCTTCCTTGTCCCCCATTATTTCCTAGTGATCCCACTTTCTCTGTCTTAGAAACATGATTTGCACCTCTCATGACCCTTGAGCACAGGAGTTCCCCCCTTCCTTGTCCCCCATTATTTCCTGGTGATCCCACTTTCTCTGTCTAAGAAACATGATTTGCACCTCTCATGACCCTTGAGCACAGGCGTTCTCCCCTTCCTTGTCCCCCATTATTTCCTGGTGATCCCACTTTCTCTGTCTAAGAAACATGATTTGCACCTCTCATGACCCTTGAGCACAGGCGTTCTCCCCTTCCTTGTCCCCCATTATTTCCTAGTGATCCCACTTTCTCTGGTTTAGAAACATGATTTGCACCTCTCATGACCCTTGAGCTCAAGCGTTCTCCCCTTCCTTGTCTCCCATTATTTCCTGGTGATCCCACTTTCTCTGTCTAAGAAACATGATTTTCACCTCTTATGACCCTTGCGTGCATGCGTTCCCCCCTTCCTTGTCCCCCATTATTTCCTAGTGATCCCATTTTCTCTGTCTAAGAAACATGATTTCCACCTCTCATGACCCTTGAGCACAGGCGTTCTCCCCTTCCTTGTCCCCCATTATTTCCTGGTGATCCCACTTTCTCTGTCTAAGAAACCTGATTTGCACTTCTCATGACCCTTGAGCACAGCGTTCCCCCGTTCCTTGTCCCCCATTATTTCCTAGTGATCCCACTTTCTCTGTCTTAGAAACATGATTTGCACCTCTCATGACCCTTGAGCACAGGTGTTCTCCCCTTCCTTGTTCCCCATTATTTCCTAGTGATCCCACTTTCTCCGTCTAAGAAACATGATTTGCACCTCTCATGACCCTTGAGCACAGGCGTTCTCCCCTTCCTTGTCCCCCATTATTTCCTGGTGATCCCACTTTCTCTGTCTAAGAAACATGATTTGCACCTCTCATGACCCTTGAGCACAGGCATTCTCCCCTTCCTTGTCCCCCATTATTTCCTAGTGATCACACTTTCTCTGTCTAAGATACATGATTTGCACCTGTCATGACCCTTGAGCACAGCCGTTCTCCCCTTCCTTGTCCCCCATTATTTCCTAGTTATCCCACTTTCTCTGTCTAAGAAACATGATTTGCACCTCTCATGACCCTTGAGCACAGGCGTTCTCCCCTTCCTTGTCCCCCATTATTTCCTGGTGATCCCACGTTCTCTGTCTAAGAAACATGATTTGCACCTCTCATGACCCTTGAAGGCAGGTGTTCTCCCCTTCCTTGTCCCCCATTATTTAATGGTGATCCCACTTTCTCTGTATAAGAAACATGATTTGCACCTCTCATGACCCTTGAGCACAGGCGTTCTCCCCTTCCTTGTCCCCCATTATTTTCTCTGTCTAAGAAACATGATTTGCACCTCTCATGACCCTTGAGTACAGGCGTTCTCCCCTTCCTTGTCCCCCATTATTTCCTGGTGATCCCACTTTCTCTGTCTAAGAAACATGATTTGCACCTCTCATGACCCTTGAAGGCAGGCGTTCTCCCCTTCCTTGTCCCCCATTATTTCCAGGTGATCCCACTTTCTCTGTCTAAGAAATATGATTTGCACCTCTCATGACCCTTAAGCCCAGGCGTTCTCCCCTTCCTTGTCCCCCATTATTTCCTGGTGATCCCACTTTCTCTGTCTAGGAAACATGATTTGCACCTCTCATGACCCTTGAGCACAGGCGTTCTCCCCTTCCTTGTCCCCCATTACTTCCTAGTGATCCCACTTTCTCTGTCTAATAAACATGATTTGCACCTCTCATGACCCTTGAGCGCAGGCGTTCCCCCCTTCCATGTCCCCCATTATTTCTCTGTCTTAGAAACATGATTTGCACCTCTCATGACCCTTGAGCGCAGCGTTCCCCCTTCCTTGTCCCCCATTATCTCCTAGTGATCCCACTTCCTCTGTCTAAGAAACATGATTTGCACCTCTCATGACCCTTGAGCACAGCGTTCCCCCCTGCCTTGTCCCCCATCATTTCCTAGTGATCCCACTTTCTCTGTCTAAGAAACATGATTTGCACCTCTCATGACCCTTGAGCACAGGCGTTCTCCCCTTCCTTGTCCCCCATTATTTCCTAGTGATCCCACTTTCTCTGTCTAAGAAACATGATTTGCACCTCTCATGACCCTTGAGCAGAGGCGTTCTCCCCTTCCTTGTCCCCCATTATTTCCTGGTGATCCCACTTTCTCTGTCTAAGAAAAATGATTTGCACCTCTCATGACCCTTGAAGGCAGGCGTTCTCCCCTTCCTTGTCCCCCATTATTTTCTCTGTCTAAGAAACATGATTTGCACCTCTCATGACCCTTGAGCACAGGCGTTCTCCCCTTCCTTGTCCCCCATTATTTCCTGGTGATCCCATTATTTTCTCTGCCTAAGAAACATGATTTGCACCTCTCATGACCCTTGAAGGCAGGCGTTCTCCCCTTCCTTGTCCCCCCATATTTCCAGGTGATCCCACTTTCTCTGTCTAAGAAAAATGATTTGCACCTCTCATGACCCTTAAGCCCAGGCGTTCTCCCCTTCCTTGTCCCCCATTATTTCCTGGTGATCCCACATTCTCTGTCTAAGAAACATGATTTGCACCTCTCATGACCCTTGAGCACAGGCGTTCTCCCCTTCCTTGTCCCCCATTACTTCCTAGTGATCCCACTTTCTCTGTCTAATAAACATGATTTGCACCTCTCATGACCCTTGAGCGCAGCGTTCCCCCTTCCTTGTCCCCCATTATCTCCTAGTGATCCGACTTTCTCTGTCTTAGAAACATGATTTGCACCTCTCATTACCGTTGAGCACAGGCGTTCTCCCCTTCCTTGTGCCCCATTATTTCCTGGTGATCCCACTTTCTCTGTCTAAGAAACATGATTTGCACCTCTCATGACCCTTGAGCACAGCGTTCCCCCCTTCCTTGTCCCCCATTATTTCCTAGTGATCCCACTTTCTCTGTCTAAGAAACATGATTTGCACCTCTCATGACCCTTGAGCGCAGGCGTTCCCCAATTCCTTGTCCCCCATTATTTCCTGGTGATCCCACTTTCTCTGTCTAAGAAACATGATTTGCACCTCTCATGACCCTTGAGCACAGGCGTTCTCCCCTTCCTTGTCCCCCATTATTTCCTGGTGATCCCACTTTCTCTGTCTAAGAAACATGATTTGCACCTCTCATGACCCTTGAGCACAGCGTTCCCCCTTCCTTGTCCCCCATTATTTCCTAGTGATCCCACTTTCTCTGTCTTAGAAACATGATTTGCACCTCTCATGACCCTTGAGCACAGGAGTTCCCCCCTTCCTTGTCCCCCATTATTTCCTGGTGATCCCACTTTCTCTGTCTAAGAAACATGATTTGCACCTCTCATGACCCTTGAGCACAGGCGTTCTCCCCTTCCTTGTCCCCCATTATTTCCTGGTGATCCCACTTTCTCTGTCTAAGAAACATGATTTGCACCTCTCATGACCCTTGAGCACAGGCGTTCTCCCCTTCCTTGTCCCCCATTATTTCCTAGTGATCCCACTTTCTCTGGTTTAGAAACATGATTTGCACCTCTCATGACCCTTGAGCTCAAGCGTTCTCCCCTTCCTTGTCTCCCATTATTTCCTGGTGATCCCACTTTCTCTGTCTAAGAAACATGATTTTCACCTCTTATGACCCTTGCGTGCATGCGTTCCCCCCTTCCTTGTCCCCCATTATTTCCTAGTGATCCCATTTTCTCTGTCTAAGAAACATGATTTCCACCTCTCATGACCCTTGAGCACAGGCGTTCTCCCCTTCCTTGTCCCCCATTATTTCCTGGTGATCCCACTTTCTCTGTCTAAGAAAACTGATTTGCACTTCTCATGACCCTTGAGCACAGCGTTCCCCCGTTCCTTGTCCCCCATTATTTCCTAGTGATCCCACTTTCTCTGTCTTAGAAACATGATTTGCACCTCTCATGACCCTTGAGCACAGGTGTTCTCCCCTTCCTTGTTCCCCATTATTTCCTAGTGATCCCACTTTCTCCGTCTAAGAAACATGATTTGCACCTCTCATGACCCTTGAGCACAGGCGTTCTCCCCTTCCTTGTCCCCCATTATTTCCTGGTGATCCCACTTTCTCTGTCTAAGAAACATGATTTGCACCTCTCATGACCCTTGAGCACAGGCATTCTCCCCTTCCTTGTCCCCCATTACTTCCTAGTGATCACACTTTCTCTGTCTAAGATACATGATTTGCACCTGTCATGACCCTTGAGCACAGCCGTTCTCCCCTTCCTTGTCCCCCATTATTTCCTAGTTATCCCACTTTCTCTGTCTAAGAAACATGATTTGCACCTCTCATGACCCTTGAGCACAGGCGTTCTCCCCTTCCTTGTCCCCCATTATTTCCTGGTGATCCCACGTTCTCTGTCTAAGAAACATGATTTGCACCTCTCATGACCCTTGAAGGCAGGTGTTCTCCCCTTCCTTGTCCCCCATTATTTAATGGTGATCCCACTTTCTCTGTATAAGAAACATGATTTGCACCTCTCATGACCCTTGAGCACAGGCGTTCTCCCCTTCCTTGTCCCCCATTATTTTCTCTGTCTAAGAAACATGATTTGCACCTCTCATGACCCTTGAGTACAGGCGTTCTCCCCTTCCTTGTCCCCCATTATTTCCTGGTGATCCCACTTTCTCTGTCTAAGAAACATGATTTGCACCTCTCATGACCCTTGAAGGCAGGCGTTCTCCCCTTCCTTGTCCCCCATTATTTCCAGGTGATCCCACTTTCTCTGTCTAAGAAATATGATTTGCACCTCTCATGACCCTTAAGCCCAGGCGTTCTCCCCTTCCTTGTCCCCCATTATTTCCTGGTGATCCCACTTTCTCTGTCTAGGAAACATGATTTGCACCTCTCATGACCCTTGAGCACAGGCGTTCTCCCCTTCCTTGTCCCCCATTACTTCCTAGTGATCCCACTTTCTCTGTCTAATAAACATGATTTGCACCTCTCATGACCCTTGAGCGCAGGCGTTCCCCCCTTCCATGTCCCCCATTATTTCTCTGTCTTAGAAACATGATTTGCACCTCTCATGACCCTTGAGCGCAGCGTTCCCCCTTCCTTGTCCCCCATTATCTCCTAGTGATCCCACTTCCTCTGTCTTAGAAACATGATTTGCACCTCTCATGACCGTTGAGCACAGGCGTTCTCCCCTTCCTTGTGCCCCATTATTTCCTGGTGATCCCACTTTCTCTGTCTAAGAAACATGATTTGCACCTCTCATGACCCTTGAGCACAGCGTTCCCCCCTGCCTTGTCCCCCATCATTTCCTAGTGATCCCACTTTCTCTGTATAAGAAACATGATTTGCACCTCTCATGACCCTTGAGCACAGCGTTCCCCCCTTCCTTGTCCCCCATTATTTCCTGGTGATCCCACTTTCTCTGTCTAAGAAACATGATTTGCACCTCTCATGACCCTTCAGCACAGGCGTTCTCCCCTTCCTTGTCCCCCATTATTTCCTAGTGATCCCACTTTCTCTGGTTTAGTGACATGATTTGCACCTCTCATGACCCTTGAGCTCAGGCGTTCTCCCCTTCCTTGTCTCCCATTATTTCCTGGTGATCCCACTTTCTCTGTCTAAGAAACATGATGTTCACCTCTTATGACCCTTGCTTGCATGCGTTCCCCCCTTCCTTGTCCCCCATTATTTCCTAGTGATCCAACTTTCTCTGTCTAAGAAACATGATTTCCACCTCTCATGACCCTTGAGCACAGGCGTCTCCCCTTCCTTGTCCCCCATTATTTCCTGGTGATCCCACTTTCTCTGTCTAAGAAACATGATTTGCACCTCTCATGACCCTTGAGCACAGCGTTCCTCCCTTCCTTGTCCCCGATTATTTCCTAGTGATCCCGCTTTCTCTGTCTTAGAAACATGATTTGCACCTCTCATGACCCTTGAGCTCAAGCGTTCTCCCCTTCCTTGTCTCCCATTATTTCCTGGTGATCCCACTTTCTCTGTCTAAGAAACATGATTTTCACCTCTTATGACCCTTGCGTGCATGCGTTCCCCCCTTCCTTGTCCCCCATTATTTCCTAGTGATCCCATTTTCTCTGTCTAAGAAACATGATTTCCACCTCTCATGACCCTTGAGCACAGGCGTTCTCCCCTTCCTTGTCCCCCATTATTTACTGGTGATCCCACTTTCTCTGTCTAAGAAACCTGATTTGCACTTCTCATGACCCTTGAGCACAGCGTTCCCCCGTTCCTTGTCCCCCATTATTTCCTAGTGATCCCACTTTCTCTGTCTTAGAAACATGATTTGCACCTCTCATGACCCTTGAGCACAGGTGTTCTCCCCTTCCTTGTTCCCCATTATTTCCTAGTGATCCCACTTTCTCCGTCTAAGAAACATGATTTGCACCTCTCATGACCCTTGAGCACAGGCGTTCTCCCCTTCCTTGTCCCCCATTATTTCCTGGTGATCCCACTTTCTCTGTCTAAGAAACATGATTTGCACCTCTCATGACCCTTGAGCACAGGCATTCTCCCCTTCCTTGTCCCCCATTATTTCCTAGTGATCACACTTTCTCTGTCTAAGATACATGATTTGCACCTGTCATGACCCTTGAGCACAGCCGTTCTCCCCTTCCTTGTCCCCCATTATTTCCTAGTTATCCCACTTTCTCTGTCTAAGAAACATGATTTGCACCTCTCATGACCCTTGAGCACAGGCGTTCTCCCCTTCCTTGTCCCCCATTATTTCCTGGTGATCCCACGTTCTCTGTCTAAGAAACATGATTTGCACCTCTCATGACCCTTGAAGGCAGGTGTTCTCCCCTTCCTTGTCCCCCATTATTTAATGGTGATCCCACTTTCTCTGTATAAGAAACATGATTTGCACCTCTCATGACCCTTGAGCACAGGCGTTCTCCCCTTCCTTGTCCCCCATTATTTTCTCTGTCTAAGAAACATGATTTGCACCTCTCATGACCCTTGAGTACAGGCGTTCTCCCCTTCCTTGTCCCCCATTATTTCCTGGTGATCCCACTTTCTCTGTCTAAGAAACATGATTTGCACCTCTCATGACCCTTGAAGGCAGGCGTTCTCCCCTTCCTTGTCCCCCATTATTTCCAGGTGATCCCACTTTCTCTGTCTAAGAAATATGATTTACACCTCTCATGACCCTTAAACCCAGGCGTTCTCCCCTTCCTTGTCCCCCATTATTTCCTGGTGATCCCACTTTCTCTGTCTAGGAAACATGATTTGCACCTCTCATGACCCTTGAGCACAGGCGTTCTCCCCTTCCTTGTCCCCCATTACTTCCTAGTGATCCCACTTTCTCTGTCTAATAAACATGATTTGCACCTCTCATGACCCTTGAGCGCAGGCGTTCCCCCCTTCCATGTCCCCCATTATTTCTCTGTCTTAGAAACATGATTTGCACCTCTCATGACCCTTGAGCGCAGCGTTCCCCCTTCCTTGTCCCCCATTATCTCCTAGTGATCCCACTTCCTCTGTCTTAGAAACATGATTTGCACCTCTCATGACCGTTGAGCACAGGCGTTCTCCCCTTCCTTGTGCCCCATTATTTCCTGGTGATCCCACTTTCTCTGTCTAAGAAACATGATTTGCACCTCTCATGACCCTTGAGCACAGCGTTCCCCCCTGCCTTGTCCCCCATCATTTCCTAGTGATCCCACTTTCTCTGTCTAAGAAACATGATTTGCACCTCTCATGACCCTTGAGCACAGCGTTCCCCCCTTCCTTGTCCCCCATTATTTCAAGGTGATCCCACTTTCTCTGTCTAAGAAACATGATTTGCACCTCTCATGACCCTTCAGCACAGGCGTTCTCCCCTTCCTTGTCCCCCATTATTTCCTAGTGATCCCACTTTCTCTGGTTTAGTAACATGATTTGCACCTCTCATGACCCTTGAGCTCAGGCGTTCTCCCCTTCCTTGTCTCCCATTATTTCCTGGTGATCCCACTTTCTCTGTCTAAGAAACATGATGTTCACCTCTTATGACCCTTGCTTGCATGCGTTCCCCCCTTCCTTGTCCCCCATTATTTCCTAGTGATCCAACTTTCTCTGTCTAAGAAACATGATTTCCACCTCTCATGACCCTTGAGCACAGGCGTTCTCCCCTTCCTTGTCCCCCATTATTTCCTGGTGATCCCACTTTCTCTGTCTAAGAAACATGATTTGCACCTCTCATGACCCTTGAGCACAGCGTTCCTCCCTTCCTTGTCCCCGATTATTTCCTAGTGATCCCGCTTTCTCTGTCTTAGAAACATGATTTGCACCTCTCATGACCCTTGAGCACAGGCGTTCTCCCCTTCCTTGTCCCCCATTATTTCCTAGTGATCCCACTTTCTCTGTCTAAGAAACATGATTTGCACCTCTCATGACCCTTGAGCACAGGCGTTCTCCCCTTCCTTGTCCCCCATTATTTCCTGGTGATCCCACTTTCTCTGTCTAAGAAACATGATTTGCACCTCTCATGACCCTTGAGCACAGGCATTCTCCCCTTCCTTGTCCCCCATTATTTCCTAGTGATCCCACTTTCTCTGTCTAAGAAACATGATTTGCACCTCTCATGACCCTTGAGCACAGGCATTCTCCTCTTCCTTGTCCCCCATTATTTCCTGGTGATCCCACTTTCTCTGTCTAAGAAACATGATTTGCACCTCTCATGACCCTTGAGCACAGGCATTCTCCCCTTCCTTGTCCCCCATTATTTCCTGGTGATCCCACTTTCTCTGTCTAAGAAACATGATTTTCACCTCTCATGACCCTTGAAGGCAGGAGTTCTCCCCTTCCTTGTCCCCCATTATTTCCTGGTGATCCCACTTTCTCTGTCTAAGAAACATGATTTGCACCTCTCATGACCCTTGAGCACAGCCGTTCTCCCCTTCCTTGTCCCCCATTATTTCCTAGTTATCCCACTTTCTCTGTCTAAGAAACATGATTTGCACCTCTAATGACCCTTGAGCACAGGCGTTCTCCCCTTCCTTGTCCCCCATTATTTCCTGGTGATCCCACTTTCTCTGTCTAAGAAACATGATTTGCACCTCTCATGACCCTTGAAGACAGGCGTTCTCCCCTTCCTTGTCCCCCATTATTTAATGGTGATCCCACTTTCTCTGTCTAAGAAACATGATTTGCACCTCTCATGACCCTTGAGCACAGGCGTTCTCCCCTTCCTTGTCCCCCATTATTTCCTGGTGATCCCACTTTCTCTGTCTAAGAAACATGATTTGCACCTCTCATGACCCTTGAAGGCAGGCGTTCTCCCCTTCCTTGTCCCCCATTATTTCCAGGTGATCCCACTTTCTCTGTCTAAGAAATATGATTTGCACCTCTCATGACCCTTAAGCACAGGCGTTCTCCCCTTCCTTGTCCCCCATTATTTCCTGGTGATCCTACTTTCTCAGTCTAAGAAACATGATTTGCACCTCTCATGACCCTTGAACACAGGCGTTCTCCCCTTCCTTGTGCCCCATTACTTCCTAGTGATCCCACTTTCTCTGTCTAATAAACATGATTTGCACCTCTCATGACCCTTGAGCGCAGGCGTTCCCCCCTTCCATGTCCCCCATTATTTCCTAGTGATCCCACTTTCTCTGGTTTAGTAACATGATTTGCACCTCTCATGACCCTTGAGCTCAGGCGTTCTCCCCTTCCTTGTCTCCCATTATTTCCTGGTGATCCCACTTTCTCTGTCTAAGAAACATGATGTTCACCTCTTATGACCCTTGCTTGCATGCGTTCCCCCCTTCCTTGTCCCCCATTATTTCCTAGTGATCCAACTTTCTCTGTCTAAGAAACATGATTTCCACCTCTCATGACCCTTGAGCACAGGCATTCTCCCCTTCCTTGTCCCCCATTATTTCCTGGTGATCCCACTTTCTCTGTCTAAGAAACATGATTTGCACCTCTCATGACCCTTGAGCACAGCGTTCCTCCCTTCCTTGTCCCCGATTATTTCCTAGTGACCCCGCTTTCTCTGTCTTAGAAACATGATTTGCACCTCTCATGACCCTTGAGCACAGGCGTTCTCCCCTTCCTTGTCCCCCATTATTTCCTAGTGATCCCACTTTCTCTGTCTAAGAAACATGATTTGCACCTCTCATGACCCTTGAGCACAGGCGTTCTCCCCTTCCTTGTCCCCCATTATTTCCTGGTGATCCCACTTTCTCTGTCTAAGAAACATGATTTGCACCTCTCATGACCCTTGAGCACAGGCATTCTCCCCTTCCTTGTCCCCCATTATTTCCTAGTGATCCCACTTTCTCTGTCTAAGAAACATGATTTGCACCTCTCATGACCCTTGAGCACAGGCATTCTCCCCTTCCTTGTCCCCCATTATTTCCTGGTGATCCCACTTTCTCTGTCTAAGAAACATGATTTGCACCTCTCATGACCCTTGAGCACAGGCATTCTCCCCTTCCTTGTCCCCCATTATTTCCTGGTGATCCCACTTTCTCTGTCTAAGAAACATGATTTTCACCTCTCATGACCCTTGAAGGCAGGAGTTCTCCCCTTCCTTGTCCCCCATTATTTCCTGGTGATCCCACTTTCTCTGTCTAAGAAACATGATTTGCACCTCTCATGACCCTTGAGCACAGCCGTTCTCCCCTTCCTTGTTCCCCATTATTTCCTAGTGATCCCACTTTCTCCGTCTAAGAAACATGATTTGCACCTCTCATGACCCTTGAGCACAGGCGTTCTCCCCTTCCTTGTCCCCCATTATTTCCTGGTGATCCCACTTTCTCTGTCTAAGAAACATGATTTGCACCTCTCATGACCCTTGAGCACAGGCATTCTCCCCTTCCTTGTCCCCAATTATTTCCTAGTGATCACACTTTCTCTGTCTAAGATACATGATTTGCACCTGTCATGACCCTTGAGCACAGCCGTTCTCCCCTTCCTTGTCCCCCATTATTTCCTAGTTATCCCACTTTCTCTGTCTAAGAAACATGATTTGCACCTCTCATGACCCTTGAGCACAGGCGTTCTCCCCTTCCTTGTCCCCCATTATTTCCTGGTGATCCCACGTTCTCTGTCTAAGAAACATGATTTGCACCTCTCATGACCCTTGAAGGCAGGTGTTCTCCCCTTCCTTGTCCCCCATTATTTAATGGTGATCCCACTTTCTCTGTATAAGAAACATGATTTGCACCTCTCATGACCCTTGAGCACAGGCGTTCTCCCCTTCCTTGTCCCCCATTATTTTCTCTGTCTAAGAAACATGATTTGCACCTCTCATGACCCTTGAGTACAGGCGTTCTCCCCTTCCTTGTCCCCCATTATTTCCTGGTGATCCCACTTTCTCTGTCTAAGAAACATGATTTGCACCTCTCATGACCCTTGAAGGCAGGCGTTCTCCCCTTCCTTGTCCCCCATTATTTCCAGGTGATCCCACTTTCTCTGTCTAAGAAATATGATTTGCACCTCTCATGACCCTTAAGCCCAGGCGTTCTCCCCTTCCTTGTCCCCCATTATTTCCTGGTGATCCCACTTTCTCTGTCTAGGAAACATGATTTGCACCTCTCATGACCCTTGAGCACAGGCGTTCTCCCCTTCCTTGTCCCCCATTACTTCCTAGTGATCCCACTTTCTCTGTCTAATAAACATGATTTGCACCTCTCAAGACCCTTGAGCGCAGGCGTTCCCCCCTTCCATGTCCCCCATTATTTCTCTGTCTTAGAAACATGATTTGCACCTCTCATGACCCTTGAGCGCAGCGTTCCCCCTTCCTTGTCCCCCATTATCTCCTAGTGATCCCACTTCCTCTGTCTTAGAAACATGATTTGCACCTCTCATGACCGTTGAGCACAGGCGTTCTCCCCTTCCTTGTGCCCCATTATTTCCTGGTGATCCCACTTTCTCTGTCTAAGAAACATGATTTGCACCTCTCATGACCCTTGAGCACAGCGTTCCCCCCTGCCTTGTCCCCCATCATTTCCTAGTGATCCCACTTTCTCTGTCTAAGAAACATGATTTGCACCTCTCATGACCCTTGAGCACAGCGTTCCCCCCTTCCTTGTCCCCCATTATTTCCTGGTGATCCCACTTTCTCTGTCTAAGAAACATGATTTGCACCTCTCATGACCCTTCAGCACAGGCGTTCTCCCCTTCCTTGTCCCCCATTATTTCCTAGTGATCCCACTTTCTCTGGTTTAGTAACATGATTTGCACCTCTCATGACCCTTGAGCTCAGGCGTTCTCCCCTTCCTTGTCTCCCATTATTTCCTGGTGATCCCACTTTCTCTGTCTAAGAAACATGATGTTCACCTCTTATGACCCTTGCTTGCATGCGTTCCCCCCTTCCTTGTCCCCCATTATTTCCTAGTGATCCAACTTTCTCTGTCTAAGAAACATGATTTCCACCTCTCATGACCCTTGAGCACAGTCGTTCTCCCCTTCCTTGTCCCCCATTATTTCCTGGTGATCCCACTTTCTCTGTCTAAGAAACATGATTTGCACCTCTCATGACCCTTGAGCACAGCGTTCCTCCCTTCCTTGTCCCCGATTATTTCCTAGTGATCCCGCTTTCTCTGTCTTAGAAACATGATTTGCACCTCTCATGACCCTTGAGCTCAGGCGTTCTCCCCTTCCTTGTCTCCCATTATTTCCTGGTGATCCCACTTTCTCTGTCTAAGAAACATGATGTTCACCTCTTATGACCCTTGCTTGCATGCGTTCCCCCCTTCCTTGTCCCCCATTATTTCCTAGTGATCCCATTTTCTCTGTCTAAGAAACATGATTTCCACCTCTCATGACCCTTGAGCACAGGCGTTCTCCCCTTCCTTGTCCCCCATTATTTCCTGGTGATCCCACTTTCTCTGTCTAAGAAACCTGATTTGCACTTCTCATGACCCTTGAGCACAGCGTTCCCCCGTTCCTTGTCCCCCATTATTTCCTAGTGATCCCACTTTCTCTGTCTAAGAAACATGATTTGCACCTCTCATGACCCTTGAGCACAGGCATTCTCCCCTTCCTTGTCCCCCATTATTTCCTAGTGATCACACTTTCTCTGTCTAAGATACATGATTTGCACCTGTCATGACCCTTGAGCACAGCCGTTCTCCCCTTCCTTGTCCCCCATTATTTCCTAGTTATCCCACTTTCTCTGTCTAAGAAACATGATTTGCACCTCTCATGACCCTTGAGCACAGGCGTTCTCCCCTTCCTTGTCCCCCATTATTTCCTGGTGATCCCACGTTCTCTGTCTAAGAAACATGATTTGCACCTCTCATGACCCTTGAAGGCAGGTGTTCTCCCCTTCCTTGTCCCCCATTATTTAATGGTGATCCCACTTTCTCTGTATAAGAAACATGATTTGCACCTCTCATGACCCTTGAGCACAGGCGTTCTCCCCTTCCTTGTCCCCCATTATTTTCTCTGTCTAAGAAACATGATTTGCACCTCTCATGACCCTTGAGTACAGGCGTTCTCCCCTTCCTTGTCCCCCATTATTTCCTGGTGATCCCACTTTCTCTGTCTAAGAAACATGATTTGCACCTCTCATGACCCTTGAAGGCAGGCGTTCTCCCCTTCCTTGTCCCCCATTATTTCCTGGTGATCCCACTTTCTCTGTCTAGGAAACATGATTTGCACCTCTCATGACCCTTGAGCACAGGCGTTCTCCCCTTCCTTGTCCCCCATTACTTCCTAGTGATCCCACTTTCTCTGTCTAATAAACATGATTTGCACCTCTCATGACCCTTGAGCGCAGGCGTTCCCCCCTTCCATGTCCCCCATTATTTCTCTGTCTTAGAAACATGATTTGCACCTCTCATGACCCTTGAGCGCAGCGTTCCCCCTTCCTTGTCCCCCATTATCTCCTAGTGATCCCACTTCCTCTGTCTTAGAAACATGATTTGCACCTCTCATGACCGTTGAGCACAGGCGTTCTCCCCTTCCTTGTGCCCCATTATTTCCTGGTGATCCCACTTTCTCTGTCTAAGAAACATGATTTGCACCTCTCATGACCCTTGAGCACAGCGTTCCCCCCTGCCTTGTCCCCCATCATTTCCTAGTGATCCCACTTTCTCTGTCTAAGAAACATGATTTGCACCTCTCATGACCCTTGAGCACAGCGTTCCCCCCTTCCTTGTCCCCCATTATTTCCTGGTGATCCCACTTTCTCTGTCTAAGAAACATGATTTGCACCTCTCATGACCCTTCAGCACAGGCGTTCTCCCCTTCCTTGTCCCCCATTATTTCCTAGTGATCCCACTTTCTCTGGTTTAGTAACATGATTTGCACCTCTCATGACCCTTGAGCTCAGGCGTTCTCCCCTTCCTTGTCTCCCATTATTTCCTGGTGATCCCACTTTCTCTGTCTAAGAAACATGATGTTCACCTCTTATGACCCTTGCTTGCATGCGTTCCCCCCTTCCTTGTCCCCCATTATTTCCTAGTGATCCAACTTTCTCTGTCTAAGAAACATGATTTCCACCTCTCATGACCCTTGAGCACAGGCGTTCTCCCCTTCCTTGTCCCCCATTATTTCCTGGTGATCCCACTTTCTCTGTCTAAGAAACATGATTTGCACCTCTCATGACCCTTGAGCACAGCGTTCCTCCCTTCCTTGTCCCCGATTATTTCCTAGTGATCCCGCTTTCTCTGTCTTAGAAACATGATTTGCACCTCTCATGACCCTTGAGCACAGGCGTTCTCCCCTTCCTTGTCCCCCATTATTTCCTAGTGATCCCACTTTCTCTGTCTAAGAAACATGATTTGCACCTCTCATGACCCTTGAGCACAGGCGTTCTCCCCTTCCTTGTCCCCCATTATTTCCTGGTGATCCCACTTTCTCTGTCTAAGAAACATGATTTGCACCTCTCATGACCCTTGAGCACAGGCATTCTCCCCTTCCTTGTCCCCCATTATTTCCTAGTGATCCCACTTTCTCTGTCTAAGAAACATGATTTGCACCTCTCATGACCCTTGAGCACAGGCATTCTCCCCTTCCTTGTCCCCCATTATTTCCTGGTGATCCCACTTTCTCTGTCTAAGAAACATGATTTGCACCTCTCATGACCCTTGAGCACAGGCATTCTCCCCTTCCTTGTCCCCCATTATTTCCTGGTGATCCCACTTTCTCTGTCTAAGAAACATGATTTTCACCTCTCATGACCCTTGAAGGCAGGAGTTCTCCCCTTCCTTGTCCCCCATTATTTCCTGGTGATCCCACTTTCTCTGTCTAAGAAACATGATTTGCACCTCTCATGACCCTTGAGCACAGCCGTTCTCCCCTTCCTTGTCCCCCATTATTTCCTAGTTATCCCACTTTCTCTGTCTAAGAAACATGATTTGCACCTCTAATGACCCTTGAGCACAGGCGTTCTCCCCTTCCTTGTCCCCCATTATTTCCTGGTGATCCCACTTTCTCTGTCTAAGAAACATGATTTGCACCTCTCATGACCCTTGAAGACAGGCGTTCTCCCCTTCCTTGTCCCCCATTATTTAATGGTGATCCCACTTTCTCTGTCTAAGAAACATGATTTGCACCTCTCATGACCCTTGAGCACAGGCGTTCTCCCCTTCCTTGTCCCCCATTATTTCCTGGTGATCCCACTTTCTCTGTCTAAGAAACATGATTTGCACCTCTCATGACCCTTGAAGGCAGGCGTTCTCCCCTTCCTTGTCCCCCATTATTTCCAGGTGATCCCACTTTCTCTGTCTAAGAAATATGATTTGCACCTCTCATGACCCTTAAGCACAGGCGTTCTCCCCTTCCTTGTCCCCCATTATTTCCTGGTGATCCTACTTTCTCAGTCTAAGAAACATGATTTGCACCTCTCATGACCCTTGAACACAGGCGTTCTCCCCTTCCTTGTGCCCCATTACTTCCTAGTGATCCCACTTTCTCTGTCTAATAAACATGATTTGCACCTCTCATGACCCTTGAGCGCAGGCGTTCCCCCCTTCCATGTCCCCCATTATTTCCTAGTGATCCCACTTTCTCTGGTTTAGTAACATGATTTGCACCTCTCATGACCCTTGAGCTCAGGCGTTCTCCCCTTCCTTGTCTCCCATTATTTCCTGGTGATCCCACTTTCTCTGTCTAAGAAACATGATGTTCACCTCTTATGACCCTTGCTTGCATGCGTTCCCCCCTTCCTTGTCCCCCATTATTTCCTAGTGATCCAACTTTCTCTGTCTAAGAAACATGATTTCCACCTCTCATGACCCTTGAGCACAGGCATTCTCCCCTTCCTTGTCCCCCATTATTTCCTGGTGATCCCACTTTCTCTGTCTAAGAAACATGATTTGCACCTCTCATGACCCTTGAGCACAGCGTTCCTCCCTTCCTTGTCCCCGATTATTTCCTAGTGATCCCGCTTTCTCTGTCTTAGAAACATGATTTGCACCTCTCATGACCCTTGAGCACAGGCGTTCTCCCCTTCCTTGTCCCCCATTATTTCCTAGTGATCCCACTTTCTCTGTCTAAGAAACATGATTTGCACCTCTCATGACCCTTGAGCACAGGCGTTCTCCCCTTCCTCGTCCCCCATTATTTCCTAGTGATCCCACTTTCTCTGTCTAAGAAACATGATTTGCACCTCTCATGACCCTTGAGCACAGCGTTCCCCCGTTCCTTGTCCCCCATTATTTCCTAGTGATTCCACTTTCTCTGTCTAAGAAACATGATTTGCACCTCTCATGACCCTTGAGCACAGGCGTTCTCCCCTTCCTTGTCCCCCATTATTTCCTGGTGATCCCACTTTCTCTGTCTAAGAAACATGATTTGCACCTCTCATGACCCTTGAAGGCAGGCGTTCTCCCCTTCCTTGTCCCCCATTATTTCCAGGTGATCCCACTTTCTCTGTCTAAGAAATATGATTTGCACCTCTCATGACCCTTAAGCACAGGCGTTCTCCCCTTCCTTGTCCCCCATTATTTCCTGGTGATCCCACTTTCTCTGTCTAAGAAACATGATTTGCACCTCTCATGACCCTTGAAGGCAGGCGTTCTCCCCTTCCTTGTCCCCCATTATTTCCTGGTGATCCTACTTTCTCTGTCTAAGAAACATGATTTGCACCTCTCATGACCCTTGAACACAGGCGTTCTCCCCTTCCTTGTGCCCCATTACTTCCTAGTGATCCCACTTTCTCTGTCTAATAAACATGATTTGCACCTCTCATGACCCTTGAGCGCAGGCGTTCCCCCCTTCCATGTCCCCCATTATTTCCTAGTGATCCCACTTTCTCTGTCTTAGAAACATGATTTGCACCTCTCCTGACCCTTGAGCACAGGTGTTCTCCCCTTCCTTGTCCCCCATTATTTCCTGGTGATCCCACTTTCTCTGTCTAAGAAACATGATTTGCACCTCTCATGACCCTTGATCACAGCGTTCCCCCCTTCCTTGTCCCCCATTATTTCCTAGTGATCCCACTTTGTCTGTCTAAGAAACATGATTTGCACCTCTCATGACCCTTGAGCGCAGGCGTTCCCCCCTTCCTTGTTCCCCATTATTTCCTGGTGATCCCACTTTCTCTGTCTAAGAAACATGATTTGCACCTCTCATGACCCTTGAGCACAGCGTTCCCCCCTTCCTTGTCCCCCATTATTTCCTAGTGATTCCACTTTCTCTGTCTTAGAAACATGATTTGCACCTCTCCTGACCCTTGAGCACAGGTGTTCTCCCCTTCCTTGTCCCCCATTATTTCCTGGTGATCCCACTTTCTCTGTCTAAGAAACATGATTTGCACCTCTCATGACCCTTGAAGGCAGGCGTTCTCCCCTTCCTTGTCCCCCATTATTTCCAGGTGATCCCACTTTCTCTGTCTAAGAAATAGGATTTGCACCTCTCATGACCCTTAAGCACAGGCGTTCTCCCCTTCCTTGTCCCCCATTATTTCCTGGTGATCCCACTTTCTCTGTCTAAGAAACATGATTTGCACCTCTCATGACCCTTGAAGGCAGGCGTTCTCCCCTTCCTTGTCCCCCATTATTTCCAGGTGATCCCACTTTCTCTGTCTAAGAAATATGATTTGCACCACTCATGACCCTTGAGCGCAGGCGTTCCCCCCCTTCCATGTCCCCCATTATTTCCTAGTGATCCCACTTTCTCTGTCTTAGAAACATGATTTGCACCTCTCATGACCCTTGAGCGCAGCATTGCCCCTTCCTTGTCCCCCATTATCTCCTAGTGATCCCACTTTCTCTGTCTTAGAAACATGATTTGCACCTCTCATGACCGTTGAGCACAGGCGTTCTCCCCTTCCTTGTCCCCCATTATTTCCTAGTGATCCCACTTTCTCTGTCTAAGAAACATGATTTACACCTCTCATGACCCTTGAGCACAGGGGTTCTCCCCTTCCTTGTGCCCCATTATTTCCTGGTGATCCCACTTTCTCTGTCTAAGAAACAAGATTTGCACCTCTCATGACCCTTGAGCACAGCGTTCCCCCGTTCCTTGTCCCCCATTATTTCCTAGTGATTCCACTTTCTCTGTCTTAGAAACATGATTTGCACCTCTCCTGACCCTTGAGCACAGGTGTTCTCCCCTTCCTTGTCCCCCATTATTTCCTGGTGATCCCACTTTCTCTGTCTAAGAAACATGATTTGCACCTCTCATGACCCTTGAGCACAGGCATTCTCCCCTTCCTTGTCCCCCATTATTTCCTGGTGATCCCACTTTCTCTGTCTAAGAAACATGATGTGCACCTCTCATGGCCCTTAAAGGCAGGAGTTCGCCCCTTCCTTGTCCCCCATTATTTCCTGGTGATCCCACTTTCTCTGTCTAAGAAACATGATTTGCACCTCTCATGACCCTTGCGTGCATGCGTTCTCCCCTTCCTTGTGCCCCATTATTTCCTGGTGATCCCACTTTCTCTGTCTAAGAAACATGATTTGCACCTCTCATGACCCTTGAGCACAGCGTTCCCCCGTTCCTTGTCCCCCATTATTTCCTAGTGATTCCACTTTCTCTGTCTAAGAAACATGATTTGCACCTCTCATGACCCTTGAGCACAGGCGTTCTCCCCTTCCTTGTCCCCCATTATTTCTTGGTGATCCCACTTTCTTTATCTAAGAAACATGATTTGCATCTCTCATGACCCTTGAGCACAGGCGTTCTCCCCTTCCTTGTCCCCCATTATTTCCTATAGATCCCACATTCTCTGTCTAAGAAACATGATTTGCACGTCTCATGACCCTTGAGCACAGGCGTTCTCCCCTTCCTTGTCCCCCATTACTTCCTAGTGATCCCACTTTCTCTGTCTAATAAACATGATTTGCACCTCTCATGACCCTTGAGCGCAGCCTTCCCCCTTTCTTGTCCCCCATTATCTCCTAGTGATCCCACTTTCTCTGTCTTAGAAACATGATTTGCACCTCTCATGACCGTTGAGCACAGGCGTTCTCCCCTTCCTTGTGCCCCATTATTTCCTGGTGATCCCACTTTCTCTGTCTAAGAAACATGATTTGCACCTCTCATGACCCTTGAGCACAGCGTTCCCCCCTTCCTTGTCCCCCATTATTTCCTAGTGATCCCACTTTCTCTGTCTAAGAAACATGATTTGCACCTCTCATGACCCTTGAGCGCAGGCGTTCCCCGCTTCCTTGTCCCCCATTATTTCCTGGTGATCCCACTTTCTCTGTCTAAGAAACATGATTTGCACCTCTCATGACCCTTGAGCACAGGCGTTCTCCCCTTCCTTGTCCCCCATTATTTCCTGGTGATCCCACTTTCTCTGTCTAAGAAACATGATTTGCACCTCTCATGACCCTTGAGCACAGCGTTCCCCCCTTCCTTGTCCCCCATTATTTCCTAGTGATCCCACTTTCTCTGTCTTAGAAACATGATTTGCACCTCTCATGACCCTTGAGCACAGTAGTTCCCCCCTTCCTTGTCCCCCATTATTTCCTGGTGATCCCACTTTCTCTGTCTAAGAAACATGATTTGCACCTCTCATGACCCTTGAGCACAGGCGTTCTCCCCTTCCTTGTCCCCCATTATTTCCTGGTGATCCCACTTTCTCTGTCTAAGAAACATGATTTGCACCTGTCATGACCCTTGAGCACAGCCGTTCTCCCCTTCCTTGTCCCCCATTATTTCCTAGTTATCCCACTTTCTCTGTCTAAGAAACATGATTTGCACCTCTCATGACCCTTGAGCACAGGCGTTCTCCCCTTCCTTGTCCCCCATTATTTCCTGGTGATCCCACTTTCTCTGTCTAAGAAACATGATTTGCACCTCTCATGACCCTTGAAGGCAGGTGTTCTCCCCTTCCTTGTCCCCCATTATTTAATGGTGATCCCACTTTCTCTGTCTAAGAAACATGATTTGCACCTCTCATGACCCTTGAGCACAGGCGTTCTCCCCTTCCTTGTCCCCCATTATTTTCTCTGTCTAAGAAACATGATTTGCACCTCTCATGACCCTTGAGCACAGGCGTTCTCCCCTTCCTTGTCCCCCATTATTTCCTGGTGATCCCACTTTCTCTGTCTAAGAAACATGATTTGCACCTCTCATGACCCTTGAATGCAGGCGTTCTCCCCTTCCTTGTCCCCCATTATTTCCAGGTGATCCCACTTTCTCTGTCTAAGAAATATGATTTGCACCTCTCATGACCCTTAAGCCCAGGCGTTCTCCCCTTCCTTGTCCCCCATTATTTCCTGGTGATCCCACTTTCTCTGTCTAAGAAACATGATTTGCACCTCTCATGACCCTTGAGCACAGGCGTTCTCCCCTTCCTTGTGCCCCATTATTTCCTGGTGATCCCACTTTCTCTGTCTAAGAAACATGATTTGCACCTCTCATGACCCTTGAGCACAGCGTTCCCCGTTCCTTGTCCCCCATTATTTCCTAGTGATTCCACTTTCTCTGTCTTAGAAACATGATTTGCACCTCTCCTGACCCTTGAGCACAGGCGTTCTCCCCGTCCTTGTCCCCCATTACTTCCTAGTGATCCCACTTTCTCTGTCTAATAAACATGATTTGCACCTCTCATGACCCTTGAGCGCAGCCTTCCCCCTTTCTTGTCCCCCATTATCTCCTAGTGATCCCACTTTCTCTGTCTTAGAAACATGATTTGCACCTCTCATGACCGTTGAGCACAGGCGTTCTCCCCTTCCTTGTGCCCCATTATTTCCTGGTGATCCCACTTTCTCTGTCTAAGAAACATGATTTGCACCTCTCATGACCCTTGAGCACAGGCATTCTCCCCTTCCTTGTCCCCGTTTATTTCCTGGTGATCCCACTTTCTCTGTCTAAGAAACATGATGTGCACCTCTCATGGCCCTTAAAGGCAGGAGTTCGCCCCTTCCTTGTCCCCCATTATTTCCTGGTGATCCCACTTTCTCTGTCTAAGAAACATGATTTGCACCTCTCATGACCCTTGCGTGCATGCGTTCCCCCCTTCCTTGTCCCCCATTATTTCCTAGTGATCCCACTTTCTCTGTCTAAGAAACATGATTTGCACCTCTCATCACCCTTGAGCACAGGCGTTCTCCCCTTCCTTGTCCCCCATTATTTCTTGGTGATCCCACTTTCTTTATCTAAGAAACATGATTTGCATCTCTCATGACCCTTGAGCACAGGCGTTCTCCCCTTCCTTGTCCCCCATTATTTCCTATAGATCCCACATTCTCTGTCTAAGAAACATGATTTGCACCTCTCATGACCCTTGAGCACAGGCGTTCTCCCCTTCCTTGTCCCCCATTACTTCCTAGTGATCCCACTTTCTCTGTCTAATAAACATGATTTGCACCTCTCATGACCCTTGAGCGCAGCGTTCCCCCTTTCTTGTCCCCCATTATCTCCTAGTGATCCCACTTTCTCTGTCTTAGAAACATGATTTGCACCTCTCATGACCGTTGAGCACAGGCGTTCTCCCCTTCCTTGTGCCCCATTATTTCCTGGTGATCCCACTTTCTCTGTCTAAGAAACATGATTTGCACCTCTCATGACCGTTGAGCACAGCGTTCTCCCCTTCCTTGTGCCCCATTATTTCCTAGTGATCCCACTTTCTCTGTCTAAGAAACATGATTTGCACCTCTCATGACCCTTGAGCACAGCGTTCCCCCCTTCCTTGTCCCCCATTATTTCCTAGTGATCCCACTTTCTCTGTCTAAGAAACATGATTTGCACCTCTCATGACCCTTGAGCGCAGGCGTTCCCCGCTTCCTTGTCCCCCATTATTTCCTGGTGATCCCACTTTCTCTGTCTAAGAAACATGATTTGCACCTCTCATGACCCTTGAGCACAGGCGTTCTCCCCTTCCTTGTCCCCCGTTATTTCCTGTTGATCCCACTTTCTCTGTCTAAGAAACATGATTTGCACCTCTCATGACCCTTGAGCACAGCGTTCCCCCCTTCCTTGTCCCCCATTATTTCCTAGTGATCCCACTTTCTCTGTCTTAGAAACATGATTTGCACCTCTCATGACCCTTGAGCACAGGAGTTCCCCCCTTCCTTGTCCCCCATTATTTCCTGGTGATCCCACTTTCTCTGTCTAAGAAACATGATTTGCACCTCTCATGACCCTTGAGCACAGGCGTTCTCCCCTTCCTTGTCCCCCATTATTTCCTGGTGATCCCACTTTCTCTGTCTAAGAAACATGATTTGCACCTGTCATGACCCTTGAGCACCGCCGTTCTCCCCTTCCTTGTCCCCCATTATTTCCTAGTTATCCCACTTTCTCTGTCTAAGAAACATGATTTGCACCTCTCATGACCCTTGAGCACAGGCGTTCTCCCCTTCCTTGTCCCCCATTATTTCCTGGTGATCCCACTTTCTCTGTCTAAGAAACATGATTTGCACCTCTCATGACCCTTGAAGGCAGGTGTTCTCCCCTTCCTTGTCCCCCATTATTTAATGGTGATCCCACTTTCTCTGTCTAAGAAACATGATTTGCACCTCTCATGACCCTTGAGCACAGGCGTTCTCCCCTTCCTTGTCCACCATTATTTTCTCTGTCTAAGAAACGTGATTTGCACCTCTCATGACCCTTGAGCACAGGCGTTCTCCCCTTCCTTGTCCCCCATTATTTCCTGGTGATCCCACTTTCTCTGTCTAAGAAACATGATTTGCACCTCTCATGACCCTTGAATGCAGGCGTTCTCCCCTTCCTTGTCCCCCATTATTTCCAGGTGATCCCACTTTCTCTGTCTGAGAAATATGATTTGCACCTCTCATGACCCATAAGCCCAGGCGTTCTCCCCTTCCTTGTCCCCCATTATTTCCTGGTGATCCCACTTTCTCTGTCTAAGAAACATGATTTGCACCTCTCATGACCCTTGAGCACAGGCGTTCTCCCCTTCCTTGTCCCCCATTACTTCCTAGTGATCCCACTTTCTCTGTCTAATAAACATGATTTGCACCTCTCATGACCCTTGAGCGCAGGCGTTCCCCCCTTCCATGTCCCCAATTATCTCCTAGTGATCCCACTTTCTCTGTCTTAGAAACATGATTTGCACCTCTCATGACCGTTGAGCACAGGCGTTCTCCCCTTCCTTGTGCCCCATTATTTCCTGGTGATCCCACTTTCTCTGTCTAAGAAACATGATTTGCACCTCTCATGACCCTTGAGCACAGCGTTCCCCCCTTCCTTGTCCCCCATTATTTCCTAGTGATCCCACTTTCTCTGTCTAAGAAACATGATTTGCACCTCTCATGACCCTTGAGCGCAGGCGTTCCCCCCTTCCTTGTCCCCCATTATTTCCTGGTGATCCCACTTTCTCTGTCTAAGAAACATGATTTGCACATCTCATGACCCTTGAGCACAGGCGTTCTCCCCTTCCTTGTCCCCCATTATTTCCTGGTGAGCCCACTTTCTCTGTCTAAGAAACATGATTTGCACCTCTCATGACCCTTCAGCACAGGCGTTCTCCCCTTCCTTGTCTCCCATTATTTCCTAGTGATCCCACTTTCTCTGGTTTAGAAACATGATTTGCACCTCTCATGACCCTTGAGCTCAGGCGTTCTCCCCTTCCTTGTCTCCCATTATTTCCTGGTGATCCCACTTCCTCTGTCTAAGAAACATGATTTTCACCTCTTATGACCCTTGCTTGCATGCGTTCCCCCCCTTCCTTGTCCCCCATTATTTCCTAGTGATCCCACTTTCTCTGTCTAAGAAACATGATTTCCACCTCTCATGACCCTTGAGCACAGGCGTTCTCCCCTTCCTTGTCCCCCATTATTTCCTGGTGATCCCACTTTCTCTGTCTAAGAAACATGATTTGCACCTCTCATGACCCTTGAGCACAGCGTTCCTCCCTTCCTTGTCCCCCATTATTTCCTAGTGATCCCACTTTCTCTGTCTTAGAAACATGATTTGCACCTCTCATGACCCTTGAGCACAGGCGTTCTCCCCTTCCTTGTCCGTCATTATTTCCTAGTGATCCCACTTTCTATGTCTAAGAAACATGATTTGCACCTCTCATGACCCTTGAGCACAGGTGTTCTCCCCTTCCTTGTCCCCCATTATTTCCTGGTGATCCCACTTTCTCTGTCTAAGAAACATGATGTGCACCTCTCATGGCCCTTAAAGGCAGGAGTTCGCCCCTTCCTTGTCCCCCATTATTTCCTGGTGATCCCACTTTCTCTGTCTAAGAAACATGATTTGCACCTCTCATGACCCTTGCGTGCATGCGTTCTCCCCTTCCTTGTGCCCCATTATTTCCTGGTGATCCCACTTTCTCTGTCTAAGAAACATGATTTGCACCTCTCATGACCCTTGAGCACAGCGTTCCCCCGTTCCTTGTCCCCCATTATTTCCTAGTTATCCCACTTTCTCTGTCTAAGAAACATGATTTGCACCTCTCATGACCCTTGAGCACAGGCGTTCTCCCCTTCCTTGTCCCCCATTATTTCCTGGTGATCCCACTTTCTCTGTCTAAGAAACATGATTTGCACCTCTCATGACCCTTGAAGGCAGGTGTTCTCCCCTTCCTTGTCCCCATTATTTAATGGTGATCCCACTTTCTCTGTCTAAGAAACATGATTTGCACCTCTCATGACCCTTGAGCACAGGCGTTCTCCCCTTCCTTGTCCACCATTATTTTCTCTGTCTAAGAAACGTGATTTGCACCTCTCATGACCCTTGAGCACAGGCGTTCTCCCCTTCCTTGTCCCCCATTATTTCCTGGTGATCCCACTTTCTCTGTCTAAGAAACATGATTTGCACCTCTCATGACCCTTGAATGCAGGCGTTCTCCCCTTCCTTGTCCCCCATTATTTCCAGGTGATCCCACTTTCTCTGTCTGAGAAATATGATTTGCACCTCTCATGACCCATAAGCCCAGGCGTTCTCCCCTTCCTTGTCCCCCATTATTTCCTGGTGATCCCACTTTCTCTGTCTAAGAAACATGATTTGCACCTCTCATGACCCTTGAGCACAGGCGTTCTCCCCTTCCTTGTCCCCCATTACTTCCTAGTGATCCCACTTTCTCTGTCTAATAAACATGATTTGCACCTCTCATGACCCTTGAGCGCAGGCGTTCCCCCCTTCCATGTCCCCCATTATTTTTCTGTCTTAGAAACATGATTTGCACCTCTCATGACCCTTGAGCGCAGCGTTCCCCCTTCCTTGTCCCCAATTATCTCCTAGTGATCCCACTTTCTCTGTCTTAGAAACATGATTTGCACCTCTCATGACCGTTGAGCACAGGCGTTCTCCCCTTCCTTGTGCCCCATTATTTCCTGGTGATCCCACTTTCTCTGTCTAAGAAACATGATTTGCACCTCTCATGACCCTTGAGCACAGCGTTCCCCCCTTCCTTGTCCCCCATTATTTCCTAGTGATCCCACTTTCTCTGTCTAAGAAACATGATTTGCACCTCTCATGACCCTTGAGCGCAGGCGTTCCCCCCTTCCTTGTCCCCCATTATTTCCTGGTGATCCCACTTTCTCTGTCTAAGAAACATGATTTGCACATCTCATGACCCTTGAGCACAGGCGTTCTCCCCTTCCTTGTCCCCCATTATTTCCTGGTGATCCCACTTTCTCTGTCTAAGAAACATGATTTGCACCTCTCATGACCCTTGAGCACAGCGTTCCCCCCTTCCTTGTCCCCCATTATTTCCTGGTGATCCCACTTTCTCTGTCTAAGAAACATGATTTGCACATCTCATGACCCTTGAGCACAGGCGTTCTCCCCTTCCTTGTCCCCCATTATTTCCTAGTGATCCCACTTTCTCTGTCTAAGAAACATGATTTGCACCTCTCATGACCCTTGAATGCAGGCGTTCTCCCCTTCCTTGTCCCCCATTATTTCCTGGTGATCCCACTTTCTCTGTCTAAGAAACATGATTTGCACCTCTCATGACCCTTGAGCACAGCGTTCCCCCCTTCCTTGTCCCCCATTATTTCCTAGTGATCCCACTTTCTCTGTCTAAGAAACATGATTTGCACCTCTCATGACCCTTGAGCGCAGGCGTTCCCCCCTTCCTTGTCCCCCATTATTTCCTGGTGATCCCACTTTCTCTGTCTAAGAAACATGATTTGCACATCTCATGACCCTTGAGCACAGGCGTTCTCCCCTTCCTTGTCCCCCATTATTTCCTGGTGATCCCACTTTCTCTGTCTAAGAAACATGATTTGCACCTCTCATGACCCTTGAGCACAGCGTTCCCCCCTTCCTTGTCCCCCATTATTTCCTGGTGATCCCACTTTCTCTGTCTAAGAAACATGATTTGCACCTCTCATGACCCTTCAGCACAGGCGTTCTCCCCTTCCTTGTCCCCCATTATTTCCTAGTGATCCCACTTTCTCTGGTTTAGAAACATGATTAACACCTCTCATGACCCTTGAGCTCAGGCGTTTTCCCCTTCCTTGTCTCCCATTATTTCCTGGTGATCCCACTTCCTCTGTCTAAGAAACATGATTTTCACCTCTTATGACCCTTGCTTGCATGCGTTCCCCCCTTCCTTGTCCCCCATTATTTCCTAGTGATCCCACTTTCTCTGTCTAAGAAACATGATTTCCACCTCTCATGACCCTTGAGCACAGGCGTTCTCCCCTTCCTTGTCCCCCATTATTTCCTGGTGATCCCACTTTCTCTGTCTAAGAAACATGATTTGCACCTCTCATGACCCTTGAGCACAGCGTTCCTCCCTTCCTTGTCCCCCATTATTTCCTAGTGATCCCACTTTCTCTGTCTTAGAAACATGATTTGCACCTCTCATGACCCTTGAGCACAGGCGTTCTCCCCTTCCTTGTCCCCCATTATTTCCTAGTGATCCCACTTTCTCTGTCTAAGAAACATGATTTGCACCTCTCATGACCCTTGAGCACAGGTGTTCTCCCCTTCCTTGTCCCCCATTATTTCCTGGTGATCCCACTTTCTCTGTCTAAGAAACATGATTTGCACCTCTCATGACCCTTGAGCACAGCGTTCCCCCCTTCCTTGTCCCCCATTATTTCCTAGTGATCCCAATTTCTCTGTCTTAGAAACATGATTTGCACCTCTCATGACCCTTGAGCACAGGAGTTCCCCCCTTCCTCGTCCCCCATTATTTCCTGGTGATCCCACTTTCTCTGTCTAAGAAACATGATTTGCACCTCTCATGACCCTTGAGCACAGGCGTTCTCCCCTTCCTTGTCCCCCATTATTTCCTGGTGATCCCACTTTTTCTGTCTAAGAAACATGATTTGCACCTCTCATGACCCTTGAGCACAGGCGTTCTCCCCTTCCTTGTCCCCCATTATTTCCTGGTGATCCCACTTTTTCTGTCTAAGAAACATGATTTGCACCTCTCATGACCCTTGAGCACAGGCGTTCTCCCCTTCCTTGTCCCCCATTATTTCCTGGTGATCCCACTTTCTCTGTCTAAGAAACATGATTTGCACCTCTCATGACCCTTGAATGCAGGCGTTCTCCCCTTCCTTATCCCCCATTATTTCCAGGTGATCCCACTTTCTCTGTCTAAGAAATATGATTTGCACCTCTCATGACCCTTAAGCCCAGGCGTTCTCCCCTTCCTTGTCCCCCATTATTTCCTGGTGATCCCACTTTCTCTGTCTAAGAAACATGATTTGCACCTCTCATGACCCTTGAGCACAGGCGTTCTCCCCTTCCTTGTGCCCCATTATTTCCTGGTGATCCCACTTTCTCTGTCTAAGAAACATGATTTGCACCTCTCATGACCCTTGAGCACAGGTGTTCTCCCCTTCCTTGTCCCCCATTATTTCCTAGTGATTCCACTTTCTCTGTCTTAGAAACATGATTTGCACCTCTCCTGACCCTTGAGCACAGGTGTTCTCCCCTTCCTTGTCCCCCATTATTTCCTGGTGATCCCACTTTCTCTGTCTAAGAAACATGATTTGCACCTCTCATGACCCTTGAGCACAGGCATTCTCCCCTTCCTTGTCCCCCATTATTTCCTGGTGATCCCACTTTCTCTGTCTAAGAAACATGATGTGCACCTCTCATGGCCCTTAAAGGCAGGAGTTCGCCCCTTCCTTGTCCCCCATTATTTCCTGGTGATCCCACTTTCTCTGTCTAAGAAACATGATTTGCACCTCTCATGACCCTTGCGTGCATGCGTTCCCCCCTTCCTTGTCCCCCATTATTTCCTAGTGATCCCACTTTCTCTGTCTAAGAAACATGATTTGCACCTCTCATGACCCTTGAGCACAGGCGTTCTCCCCTTCCTTGTCCCCCATTATTTCTTGGTGATCCCACTTTCTTTATCTAAGAAACATGATTTGCATCTCTCATGACCCTTGAGCACAGGCGTTCTCCCCTTCCTTGTCCCCCATTATTTCCTATAGATCCCACATTCTCTGTCTAAGAAACATGATTTGCACCTCTCATGACCCTTGAGCACAGGCGTTCTCCCCTTCCTTGTCCCCCATTACTTCCTAGTGATCCCACTTTCTCTGTCTAATAAACATGATTTGCACCTCTCATGACCCTTGAGCGCAGCGTTCCCCCTTTCTTGTCCCCCATTATCTCCTAGTGATCCCACTTTCTCTGTCTTAGAAACATGATTTGCACCTCTCATGACCGTTGAGCACAGGCGTTCTCCCCTTCCTTGTGCCCCATTATTTCCTGGTGATCCCACTTTCTCTGTCTAAGAAACATGATTTGCACCTCTCATGACCCTTGAGCACAGCGTTCCCCCCTTCCTTGTCCCCCATTATTTCCTAGTGATCCCACTTTCTCTGTCTAAGAAACATGATTTGCACCTCTCATGACCCTTGAGCGCAGGCGTTCCCCGCTTCCTTGTCCCCCATTATTTCCTGGTGATCCCACTTTCTCTGTCTAAGAAACATGATTTGCACCTCTCATGACCCTTGAGCACAGGCGTTCTCCCCTTCCTTGTCCCCCATTATTTCCTGTTGATCCCACTTTCTCTGTCTAAGAAACATGATTTGCACCTCTCATGACCCTTGAGCACAGCGTTCCCCCCTTCCTTGTCCCCCATTATTTCCTAGTGATCCCACTTTCTCTGTCTTAGAAACATGATTTGCACCTCTCATGACCCTTGAGCACAGGAGTTCCCCCCTTCCTTGTCCCCCATTATTTCCTGGTGATCCCACTTTCTCTGTCTAAGAAACATGATTTGCACCTCTCATGACCCTTGAGCACAGGCGTTCTCCCCTTCCTTGTCCCCCATTATTTCCTGGTGATCCCACTTTCTCTGTCTAAGAAACATGATTTGCACCTGTCATGACCCTTGAGCACCGCCGTTCTCCCCTTCCTTGTCCCCCATTATTTCCTAGTTATCCCACTTTCTCTGTCTAAGAAACATGATTTGCACCTCTCATGACCCTTGAGCACAGGCGTTCTCCCCTTCCTTGTCCCCCATTATTTCCTGGTGATCCCACTTTCTCTGTCTAAGAAACATGATTTGCATTTCTCATGACCCTTGAAGGCAGGTGTTCTCCCCTTCCTTGTCCCCCATTATTTAATGGTGATCCCACTTTCTCTGTCTAAGAAACATGATTTGCACCTCTCATGACCCTTGAGCACAGGCGTTCTCCCCTTCCTTGTCCACCATTATTTTCTCTGTCTAAGAAACGTGATTTGCACCTCTCATGACCCTTGAGCACAGGCGTTCTCCCCTTCCTTGTCCCCCATTATTTCCTGGTGATCCCACTTTCTCTGTCTAAGAAACATGATTTGCACCTCTCATGACCCTTGAGCACAGGCATTCTCCCCTTCCTTGTCCCCCATTATTTCCTGGTGATCCCACTTTCTCTGTCTAAGAAACATGATGTGCACCTCTCATGGCCCTTAAAGGCAGGAGTTCGCCCCTTCCTTGTCCCCCATTATTTCCTGGTGATCCCACTTTCTCTGTCTAAGAAACATGATTTGCACCTCTCATGACCCTTGCGTGCATGCGTTCCCCCCTTCCTTGTCCCCCATTATTTCCTAGTGATCCCACTTTCTCTGTCTAAGAAACATGATTTGCACCTCTCATGACCCTTGAGCACAGGCGTTCTCCCCTTCCTTGTCCCCCATTATTTCTTGGTGATCCCACTTTCTTTATCTAAGAAACATGATTTGCATCTCTCATGACCCTTGAGCACAGGCGTTCTCCCCTTCCTTGTCCCCCATTATTTCCTATAGATCCCACATTCTCTGTCTAAGAAACATGATTTGCACATCTCATGACCCTTGAGCACAGGCGTTCTCCCCTTCCTTGTCCCCCATTATTTCCTGGTGATCCCACTTTCTCTGTCTAAGAAACATGATTTGCACCTCTCATGACCCTTGAGCACAGCGTTCCCCCCTTCCTTGTCCCCCATTATTTCCTGGTGATCCCACTTTCTCTGTCTAAGAAACATGATTTGCACATCTCATGACCCTTGAGCACAGGCGTTCTCCCCTTCCTTGTCCCCCATTATTTCCTAGTGATCCCACTTTCTCTGTCTAAGAAACATGATTTGCACCTCTCATGACCCTTGAATGCAGGCGTTCTCCCCTTCCTTGTCCCCCATTATTTCCAGGTGATCCCACTTTCTCTGTCTAAGAAACATGATTTGCACCTCTCATGACCCTTGAGCGCAGCGTTCCCCCTTCCTTGTCCCCAATTATCTCCTAGTGATCCCACTTTCTCTGTCTTAGAAACATGATTTGCACCTCTCATGACCGTTGAGCACAGGCGTTCTCCCCTTCCTTGTGCCCCATTATTTCCTGGTGATCCCACTTTCTCTGTCTAAGAAACATGATTTGCACCTCTCATGACCCTTGAGCACAGCGTTCCCCCCTTCCTTGTCCCCCATTATTTCCTAGTGATCCCACTTTCTCTGTCTAAGAAACATGATTTGCACCTCTCATGACCCTTGAGCGCAGGCGTTCCCCCCTTCCTTGTCCCCCATTATTTCCTGGTGATCCCACTTTCTCTGTCTAAGAAACATGATTTGCACATCTCATGACCCTTGAGCACAGGCGTTCTCCCCTTCCTTGTCCCCCATTATTTCCTGGTGATCCCACTTTCTCTGTCTAAGAAACATGATTTGCACCTCTCATGACCCTTGAGCACAGCGTTCCCCCCTTCCTTGTCCCCCATTATTTCCTGGTGATCCCACTTTCTCTGTCTAAGAAACATGATTTGCACCTCTCATGACCCTTCAGCACAGGCGTTCTCCCCTTCCTTGTCCCCCATTATTTCCTAGTGATCCCACTTTCTCTGGTTTAGAAACATGATTAACACCTCTCATGACCCTTGAGCTCAGGCGTTTTCCCCTTCCTTGTCTCCCATTATTTCCTGGTGATCCCACTTCCTCTGTCTAAGAAACATGATTTTCACCTCTTATGACCCTTGCTTGCATGCGTTCCCCCCTTCCTTGTCCCCCATTATTTCCTAGTGATCCCACTTTCTCTGTCTAAGAAACATGATTTCCACCTCTCATGACCCTTGAAGGCAGGAATTCTCCCCTTCCTTGTCCCCCATTATTTCCTGGTGATCCCACTTTCTCTGTCTAAGAAACATGATTTGCACCTCTCATGACCCTTGAGCACAGGCGTTCCCCCCTTCCATGCCCCCCATTATTTCCTATAGATCCAACTATCTCTGTTTTAGAAACATGAATTACACCTCTCATGACCCTTGAGCAAAGGCGTTCTCCCCTTCCTTGTCCCCCATTATTTCCTAGTGATCCCACTTTCTCTGTCTTAGAAACATGATTTGCACCTCTCATGACCCTTGAGCACAGGCGTTCTCCCCTTACTGGTCCCCCATTATTTCCTAGTGATCCCACTTTCTCTATCTAAGAAACATGATTTGCACCTCTCATGACCCTTGAGCACAGGCGTTCTCCCCTTCCTTGTCCCCCATTATTTCCTGGTGATCCCACTTTCTCTGTCTAAGAAACATGATTTGCACCTCTCATGACCCTTGAGCACAGCGTTCCTCCCTTCCTTGTCCCCCATTATTTCCTAGTGATCCCACTTTCTCTGTCTTAGAAACATGATTTGCACCTCTCATGACCCTTGAGCACAGGCGTTCTCCCCTTCCTTGTCCCCCATTATTTCCTAGTGATCCCACTTTCTCTGTCTAAGAAACATGATTTGCACCTCTCATGACCGTTGAGCACAGGCGTTCTCCCCTTCCTTGTCCCCCATTATTTCCTGGTGATCCCACTTTCTCTGTCTAAGAAACATGATTTGCACCTCTCATGACCCTTGAGCACAGCGTTCCCCCCTTCCTTGTCCCCCATTATTTCCTAGTGATCCCAATTTCTCTGTCTTAGAAACATGATTTGCACCTCTCATGACCCTTGAGCACAGGAGTTCCCCCCTTCCTCGTCCCCCATTATTTCCTGGTGATCCCACTTTCTCTGTCTAAGAAACATGATTTGCACCTCTCATGACCCTTGAGCACAGGCGTTCTCCCCTTCCTTGTCCCCCATTATTTCCTGGTGATCCCACTTTTTCTGTCTAAGAAACATGATTTGCACCTCTCATGACCCTTGAGCACAGGCGTTCTCCCCTTCCTTGTCCCCCATTATTTCCTGGTGATCCCACTTTTTCTGTCTAAGAAACATGATTTGCACCTCTCATGACCCTTGAGCACAGGCGTTCTCCCCTTCCTTGTCCCCCATTATTTCCTGGTGATCCCACTTTCTCTGTCTAAGAAACATGATTTGCACCTCTCATGACCCTTGAATGCAGGCGTTCTCCCCTTCCTTATCCCCCATTATTTCCAGGTGATCCCACTTTCTCTGTCTAAGAAATATGATTTGCACCTCTCATGACCCTTAAGCCCAGGCGTTCTCCCCTTCCTTGTCCCCCATTATTTCCTGGTGATCCCACTTTCTCTGTCTAAGAAACATGATTTGCACCTCTCATGACCCTTGAGCACAGGCGTTCTCCCCTTCCTTGTGCCCCATTATTTCCTGGTGATCCCACTTTCTCTGTCTAAGAAACATGATTTGCACCTCTCATGACCCTTGAGCACAGCGTTCCCCCGTTCCTTGTCCCCCATTATTTCCTAGTGATTCCACTTTCTCTGTCTTAGAAACATGATTTGCACCTCTCCTGACCCTTGAGCACAGGTGTTCTCCCCTTCCTTGTCCCCCATTATTTCCTGGTGATCCCACTTTCTCTGTCTAAGAAACATGATTTGCACCTCTCATGACCCTTGAGCACAGGCATTCTCCCCTTCCTTGTCCCCCATTATTTCCTGGTGATCCCACTTTCTCTGTCTAAGAAACATGATGTGCACCTCTCATGGCCCTTAAAGGCAGGAGTTCGCCCCTTCCTTGTCCCCCATTATTTCCTGGTGATCCCACTTTCTCTGTCTAAGAAACATGATTTGCACCTCTCATGACCCTTGCGTGCATGCGTTCCCCCCTTCCTTGTCCCCCATTATTTCCTAGTGATCCCACTTTCTCTGTCTAAGAAACATGATTTGCACCTCTCATGACCCTTGAGCACAGGCGTTCTCCCCTTCCTTGTCCCCCATTATTTCTTGGTGATCCCACTTTCTTTATCTAAGAAACATGATTTGCATCTCTCATGACCCTTGAGCACAGGCGTTCTCCCCTTCCTTGTCCCCCATTATTTCCTATAGATCCCACATTCTCTGTCTAAGAAACATGATTTGCACCTCTCATGACCCTTGAGCACAGGCGTTCTCCCCTTCCTTGTCCCCCATTACTTCCTAGTGATCCCACTTTCTCTGTCTAATAAACATGATTTGCACCTCTCATGACCCTTGAGCGCAGCGTTCCCCCTTTCTTGTCCCCCATTATCTCCTAGTGATCCCACTTTCTCTGTCTTAGAAACATGATTTGCACCTCTCATGACCGTTGAGCACAGGCGTTCTCCCCTTCCTTGTGCCCCATTATTTCCTGGTGATCCCACTTTCTCTGTCTAAGAAACATGATTTGCACCTCTCATGACCCTTGAGCACAGCGTTCCCCCCTTCCTTGTCCCCCATTATTTCCTAGTGATCCCACTTTCTCTGTCTAAGAAACATGATTTGCACCTCTCATGACCCTTGAGCGCAGGCGTTCCCCGCTTCCTTGTCCCCCATTATTTCCTGGTGATCCCACTTTCTCTGTCTAAGAAACATGATTTGCACCTCTCATGACCCTTGAGCACAGGCGTTCTCCCCTTCCTTGTCCCCCATTATTTCCTGTTGATCCCACTTTCTCTGTCTAAGAAACATGATTTGCACCTCTCATGACCCTTGAGCACAGCGTTCCCCCCTTCCTTGTCCCCCATTATTTCCTAGTGATCCCACTTTCTCTGTCTTAGAAACATGATTTGCACCTCTCATGACCCTTGAGCACAGGAGTTCCCCCCTTCCTTGTCCCCCATTATTTCCTGGTGATCCCACTTTCTCTGTCTAAGAAACATGATTTGCACCTCTCATGACCCTTGAGCACAGGCGTTCTCCCCTTCCTTGTCCCCCATTATTTCCTGGTGATCCCACTTTCTCTGTCTAAGAAACATGATTTGCACCTGTCATGACCCTTGAGCACCGCCGTTCTCCCCTTCCTTGTCCCCCATTATTTCCTAGTTATCCCACTTTCTCTGTCTAAGAAACATGATTTGCACCTCTCATGACCCTTGAGCACAGGCGTTCTCCCCTTCCTTGTCCCCCATTATTTCCTGGTGATCCCACTTTCTCTGTCTAAGAAACATGATTTGCATTTCTCATGACCCTTGAAGGCAGGTGTTCTCCCCTTCCTTGTCCCCCATTATTTAATGGTGATCCCACTTTCTCTGTCTAAGAAACATGATTTGCACCTCTCATGACCCTTGAGCACAGGCGTTCTCCCCTTCCTTGTCCACCATTATTTTCTCTGTCTAAGAAACGTGATTTGCACCTCTCATGACCCTTGAGCACAGGCGTTCTCCCCTTCCTTGTCCCCCATTATTTCCTGGTGATCCCACTTTCTCTGTCTAAGAAACATGATTTGCACCTCTCATGACCCTTGAATGCAGGCGTTCTCCCCTTCCTTGTCCCCCATTATTTCCAGGTGATCCCACTTTCTCTGTCTGAGAAATATGATTTGCACCTCTCATGACCCATAAGCCCAGGCGTTCTCCCCTTCCTTGTCCCCCATTATTTCCTGGTGATCCCACTTTCTCTGTCTAAGAAACATGATTTGCACCTCTCATGACCCTTGAGCACAGGCGTTCTCCCCTTCCTTGTCCCCCATTACTTCCTAGTGATCCCACTTTCTCTGTCTAATAAACATGATTTGCACCTCTCATGACCCTTGAGCGCAGGCGTTCCCCCCTTCCATGTCCCCCATTATTTTTCTGTCTTAGAAACATGATTTGCACCTCTCATGACCCTTGAGCGCAGCGTTCCCCCTTCCTTGTCCCCAATTATCTCCTAGTGATCCCACTTTCTCTGTCTTAGAAACATGATTTGCACCTCTCATGACCGTTGAGCACAGGCGTTCTCCCCTTCCTTGTGCCCCATTATTTCCTGGTGATCCCACTTTCTCTGTCTAAGAAACATGATTTGCACCTCTCATGACCCTTGAGCACAGCGTTCCCCCCTTCCTTGTCCCCCATTATTTCCTAGTGATCCCACTTTCTCTCTAAGAAACATGATTTGCACCTCTCATGACCCTTGAGCGCAGGCGTTCCCCCCTTCCTTGTCCCCCATTATTTCCTGGTGATCCCACTTTCTCTGTCTAAGAAACATGATTTGCACATCTCATGACCCTTGAGCACAGGCGTTCTCCCCTTCCTTGTCCCCCATTATTTCCTGGTGATCCCACTTTCTCTGTCTAAGAAACATGATTTGCACCTCTCATGACCCTTGAGCACAGCGTTCCCCCCTTCCTTGTCCCCCATTATTTCCTGGTGATCCCACTTTCTCTGTCTAAGAAACATGATTTGCACCTCTCATGACCCTTCAGCACAGGCGTTCTCCCCTTCCTTGTCCCCCATTATTTCCTAGTGATCCCACTTTCTCTGGTTTAGAAACATGATTTGCACCTCTCATGACCCTTGAGCTCAGGCGTTCTCCCCTTCCTTGTCTCCCATTATTTCCTGGTGATCCCACTTCCTCTGTCTAAGAAACATGATTTTCACCTCTTATGACCCTTGCTTGCATGCGTTCCCCCCTTCCTTGTCCCCCATTATTTCCTAGTGATCCCACTTTCTCTGTCTAAGAAACATGATTTCCACCTCTCATGACCCTTGAGCACAGGCGTTCTCCCCTTCCTTGTCCCCCATTATTTCCTGGTGATCCCACTTTCTCTGTCTAAGAAACATGATTTGCACCTCTCATGACCCTTGAGCACAGCGTTCCTCCCTTCCTTGTCCCCCATTATTTCCTAGTGATCCCACTTTCTCTGTCTTAGAAACATGATTTGCACCTCTCATGACCCTTGAGCACAGGCGTTCTCCCCTTCCTTGTCCCCCATTATTTCCTAGTGATCCCACTTTCTCTGTCTAAGAAACATGATTTGCACCTCTCATGACCCTTGAGCACAGGTGTTCTCCCCTTCCTTGTCCCCCATTATTTCCTGGTGATCCCACTTTCTCTGTCTAAGAAACATGATTTGCACCTCTCATGACCCTTGAGCACAGCGTTCCCCCCTTCCTTGTCCCCCATTATTTCCTAGTGATCCCAATTTCTCTGTCTTAGAAACATGATTTGCACCTCTCATGACCCTTGAGCACAGGAGTTCCCCCCTTCCTTGTCCCCCATTATTTCCTGGTGATCCCACTTTCTCTGTCTAAGAAACATGATTTGCACCTCTCATGACCCTTGAGCACAGGCGTTCTCCCCTTCCTTGTCCCCCATTATTTCCTGGTGATCCCACTTTTTCTGTCTAAGAAACATGATTTGCACCTCTCATGACCCTTGAGCACAGGCGTTCTCCCCTTCCTTGTCCCCCATTATTTCCTGGTGATCCCACTTTTTCTGTCTAAGAAACATGATTTGCACCTCTCATGACCCTTGAGCACAGGCGTTCTCCCCTTCCTTGTCCCCCATTATTTCCTAGTGATCCCACTTTCTCCGTCTAAGAAACATGATTTGCACCTCTCATGACCCTTGAGCACAGGCGTTCTCCCCTTCCTTGTCCCCCATTATTTCCTGGTGATCCCACTTTCTCTGTCTAAGAAACATGATTTGTACCTGTCATGACCCTTGAGCACAGCCGTTCTCCCCTTCCTTGTCCCCCATTATTTCCTAGTTATCCCACTTTCTCTGTCTAAGAAACATGATTTGCACCTCTCATGACCCTTGAGCACAGGCGTTCTCCCCTTCCTTGTCCCCCATTATTTCCTGGTGATCCCACTTTCTCTGTCTAAGAAACATGATTTGCACCTCTCATGACCCTTGAAGGCAGGTGTTCTCCCCTTCCTTGTCCCCCATTATTTAATGGTGATCCCACTTTCTCTGTCTAAGAAACATGATTTGCACCTCTCATGACCCTTGAGCACAGGCGTTCTCCCCTTCCTTGTCCCCCATTATTTTCTCTGTCTAAAAAACATGATTTGCACCTCTCATGACCCTTGAGTACAGGCGTTCTCCCCTTCCTTGTCCCCCATTATTTCCTGGTGATCCCACTTTCTCTGTCTAAGAAACATGATTTGCACCTCTCATGTCCCTTGAAGGCAGGCGTTCTCCCCTTCCTTGTCCCCCATTATTTCCAGGTGATCCCACTTTCTCTGTCTAAGAAATATGATTTGCACCTCTCATGACCCTTAAGCCCAGGCGTTCTCCCCTTCCTTGTCCCCCATTATTTCCTGGTGATCCCACTTTCTCTGTCTAAGAAACATGATTTGCACCTCTCATGACCCTTGAGCACAGGCGTTCTCCCCTTCCTTGTCCCCCATTACTTCCTAGTGATCCCACTTTCTCTGTCTAATAAACATGATTTGCACCTCTCATGACCCTTGAGCGCAGGCGTTCCCCCCCTTCCATGTCCCCCATTATTTCTCTGTTTTAGAAACATGATTTGCACCTCTCATGACCCTTGAGCGCAGCGTTCCCCCTTCCTTGTCCCCCATTATCTCCTAGTGATCCCACTTTCTCTGTCTTAGAAACATGATTTGCACCTCTCATGACCGTTGAGCACAGGCGTTCTCCCCTTCCTTGTGCCCCATTATTTCCTGGTGATCCCACTTTCTCTGTCTAAGAAACATGATTTGCACCTCTCATGACCCTTGAGCACAGCGTTCCCCCCTTCCTTGTCCCCCATTATTTCCTAGTGATCCCACTTTCTCTGTCTAAGAAACATGATTTGCACCTCTCATGACCCTTGAGCGCAGGCGTTCCCCCCTTCCTTGTCCCCCATTATTTCCTGGTGATCCCACTTTCTCTGTCTAAGAAACATGATTTGCACCTCTCATGACCCTTGAGCACAGGCGTTCTCCCCTTCCTTGTCCCCCATTATTTCCTGGTGATCCCACTTTCTCTGTCTAAGAAACATGATTTGCACCTCTCATGACCCTTGAGCACAGCGTTCTCCCCTTCCTTGTCCCCCATTATTTCCTGGTGATCCCACTTTCTCTGTCTAAGAAACATGATTTGCACCTCTCATGACCCTTCAGCACAGGCTTTCTCCCTTTCCTTGTCCCCCATTATTTCCTAGTGATCCCACTTTCTCTGGTTTAGAAACATGATTTGCACCTCTCATGACCCTTGAGCTCAGGCGTTCTCCCCTTCCTTGTCTCCCATTATTTCCTGGTGATCCCACTTTCTCTGTCTAAGAAACATGATTTTCACCTCTTATGACCCTTGCTTGCATGCGTTCCCCCCTTCTTTGTCCCCCATTATTTCCTAGTGATCCCACTTTCTCTGTCTAAGAAACATGATTTCCACCTCTCATGACCCTTGAGCACAGGCGTTCTCCCCTTCCTTGTCCCCCATTATTTCCTGGTGATCCCACTTTCTCTGTCTAAGAAACATGATTTGCACCTCTCATGACCCTTGAGCACAGCGTTCCTCCCTTCCTTGTCCCCCATTATTTCCTAGTGATCCCACTTTCTCTGTCTTAGAAACATGATTTGCACCTCTCATGACCCTTGAGCACAGGCGTTCTCCCCTTCCTTGTCCCCCATTATTTCCTAGTGATCCCACTTTCTCTGTCTAAGAAACATGATTTGCACCTCTCATGACCCTTGAGCACAGGCGTTCTCCCCTTCCTTGTCCCCCATTATTTCCTGGTGATCCCACTTTCTCTGTCTAAGAAACATGATTTGCACCTCTCATGACCCTTGAGCACAGGCATTCTCCCCTTCCTTGTCCCCCATTATTTCCTAGTGATCCCACTTTCTCTGTCTAAGAAACATGATTTGCACCTCTCATGACCCTTGAGCACAGGCGTTCTCCCCTTCCTTGTCCCCCATTATTTCCTGGTGATCCCACTTTCTCTGTCTAAGAAACATGATTTGCACCTCTCATGACCCTTGAGCACAGGCATTCTCCCCTTCCTTGTCCCCCATTATTTCCTGGTGATCCCACTTTCTCTGTCTAAGAAACATGATTTTCACCTCTCATGACCCTTTAAGGCAGGAGTTCTCCCCTTCCTTGTCCCCCATTATTTCCTGGTGATCCCACTTTCTCTGTCTAAGAAACATGATTTGCACCTCTCATGCCCCTTGAGCACAGGCGTTCTCCCCTTCCTTGTCCCCCATTATTTCCAGGTGATCCCACTTTCTCTGTTTAAGAAATATGATTTGCACCTCTCATGACCCTTAAGCACAGGCGTTCTCCCCTTCCTTGTCGCCCATTATTTCCTGGTGATCCTACTTTCTCTGTCTAAGAAACATGATTTGCACCTCTCATGGCCCTTGAGCGCAGGCGTTCCCCCTTCCATGTCCCCCATTATTTCCTAGTGATCCCACTTTCTCTGTCTTAGAAACATGATTTGCACCTCTCATGACCCTTGAGCGCAGGCGTTCCCCCTTCCATGTCCCCCATTATTTCCTAGTGATCCCACTTTCTCTGTCTTAGAAACATGATTTGCACCTCTCATGACCCTTGAGCGCAGCGTTCCCCCTTCCTTGTCCCCCATTATCTCCTAGTGATCCCACTTTCTCTGTCTTAGAAACATGATTTGCACCTCTCATGACCCTTGAGCACAGGCGTTCTCCCCTTCCTTGTCCCCCATTATTTCCTAGTGATCCCACTTTCTCTGTCTAAGAAACATGATTTACACCTCTCATTACCCTTGAGCACAGGCGTTCTCCCCTTCCTTGTGCCCCATTATTTCCTGGTGATCCCACTTTCTCTGTCTAAGAAACATGATTTGCACCTCTCATGACCCTTGATTACAGCGTTCCCCCTTCCTTGTCCCCCATTATTTCCTAGTGATCCCACTTTCTCTGTCTAAGAAACATGATTTGCACCTCTCATGACCCTTGAGCGCAGGCGTTCCCCCCTTCCTTGTCCCCCATTATTTCCTGGTGATCCCACTTTCTCTGTCTAAGAAACATGATTTGCACCTCTCATGACCCTTGAGCACAGCGTTCCCCCCTTCCTTGTCCCCCATTATTTCCTAGTGATTCCACTTTCTCTGTCTTAGAAACATGATTTGCACCTCTCCTGACCCTTGAGCACAGGTGTTCTCCCCTTCCTTGTCCCCCATTATTTCCTGGTGATCCCACTTTCTCTGTCTAAGAAACATGATTTGCACCTCTCATGACCCTTGAAGGCAGGCATTCTCCCCTTCCTTGTCCCCCATTATTTCCAGGTGATCCCACTTTCTCTGTCTAAGAAATATGATTTGCACCTCTCATGACCCTTAAGCACAGGCGTTCTCCCCTTCCTTGTCCCCCATTATTTCCTGGTGATCCCACTTTCTCTGTCTAAGAAACATGATTTGCACCTCTCATGACCCTTGAACACAGGCGTTCTCCCCTTCCTTGTGCCCCATTACTTCCTAGTGATCCCACTTTCTCTGTCTAATAAACATGATTTGCACCTCTCATGACCCTTGAGCGCAGGCGTTCCCCCCTTCCATGTCCCCCATTATTTCCTAGTGATCCCACTTTCTCTGTCTTAGAAACATGATTTGCACCTCTCATGACCCTTGAGCGCAGCGTTCCCCCTTCCTTGTCCCCCATTATCTCCTAGTGATCCCACTTTCTCTGTCTTAGAAACATGATTTGCACCTCTCATGACCGTTGAGCACAGGCGTTCTCCCCTTCCTTGTCCCCCATTATTTCCTAGTGATCCCACTTTCTCTGTCTAATAAACATGATTTGCACCTCTCATGACCCTTGAGCGCAGCGTTCCCCCTTTCTTGTCCCCCATTATTTCCTAGTGATCCCACTTTCTCTGTCTAATAAACATGATTTGCACCTCTCATGACCGTTGAGCACAGGCGTTCTCCCCTTCCTTGTGCCCCATTATTTCCTGGTGATCCCACTTTCTCTGTCTAAGAAACATGATTTGCCCCTCTCATGACCCTTGAGCACAGCGTTCCCCCCTTCCTTGTCCCCCATTATTTCCTAGTGATCCCACTTTCTCTGTCTAAGAAACATGATTTGCACCTCTCATGACCCTTGAGCGCAGGCGTTCCCCGCTTCCTTGTCCCCCATTATTTCCTGGTGATCCCACTTTCTCTGTCTAAGAAACATGATTTGCACCTCTCATGACCCTTGAGCACAGGCGTTCTCCCCTTCCTTGTCCCCCATTATTTCCTGGTGATCCCACTTTCTCTGTCTAAGAAACATGATTTGCACCTCTCATGACCCTTGAAGGCAGGTGTTCTCCCATTCCTTGTCCCCCATTATTTAATGGTGATCCCACTTTCTCTGTCTAAGAAACATGATTTGCACCTCTCATGACCCTTGAGCACAGGCGTTCTCCCCTTCCTTGTCCCCCATTATTTTCTCTGTCTAAGAAACATGATTTGCACCTCTCATGACCCTTGAGTACAGGCGTTCTCCCCTTCCTTGTCCCCCATTATTTCCTGGTGATCCCACTTTCTCTGTCTAAGAAACATGATTTGCACCTCTCATGACCCTTGAAGGCAGGCGTTCTCCCCTTCCTTGTCCCCCATTATTTCCAGGTTATCCCACTTTCTCTGTCTAAGAAATATGATTTGCACCTCTCATGACCCTTGAGCGCAGGCGTTCCCCCCTTCCATGTCCCCCATTATTTCTCTGTTTTAGAAACATGATTTGCACCTCTCATGACCCTTGAGCGCAGCGTTCCCCCTTCCTTGTCCCCCATTATCTCCTAGTGATCCCACTTTCTCTGTCTTAGAAACATGATTTGCACCTCTCATGACCGTTGAGCACAGGCGTTCTCCCCTTCCTTGTGCCCCATTATTTCCTGGTGATCCCACTTTCTCTGTCTAAGAAACATGATTTGCACCTCTCATGACCCTTGAGCACAGCGTTCCCCCCTTCCTTGTCCCCCATTATTTCCAGGTGATCCCACTTTCTCTGTCTAAGAAATATGATTTGCACCTCTCATGACCCTTAAGCCCAGGCGTTCTCCCCTTCCATGTCCCCCATTATTTCCTGGTGATCCCACTTTCTCTGTCTAATAAACATGATTTGCACCTCTCATGACCCTTGAGCGCAGGCGTTCCCCCCCTTCCATGTCCCCCATTATTTCTCTGTTTTAGAAACATGATTTGCACCTCTCATGACCCTTGAGCGCAGCGTTCCCCCTTCCTTGTCCCCCATTATCTCCTAGTGATCCCACTTTCTCTGTCTTAGAAACATGATTTGCACCTCTCATGACCGTTGAGCATAGGCGTTCTCCCCTTCCTTGTGCCCCATTATTTCCTGGTGATCCCACTTTCTCTGTCTAAGAAACATGATTTGCACCTCTCATGACCCTTGAGCACAGCGTTCCCCCCTTCCTTGTCCCCCATTATTTCCTAGTGATCCCACTTTCTCTGTCTAAGAAACATGATTTGCACCTCTCATGACCCTTGAGCGCAGGCGTTCCCCCCTTCCTTGTCCCCCATTATTTCCTGGTGATCCCACTTTCTCTGTCTAAGAAACATGATTTGCACCTCTCATGACCCTTGAGCACAGGCGTTCTCCCCTTCCTTGTCCCCCATTATTTCCTGGTGATCCCACTTTCTCTGTCTAAGAAACATGATTTGCACCTCTCATGACCCTTGAGCACAGCGTTCTCCCCTTCCTTGTCCCCCATTATTTCCTGGTGATCCCACTTTCTCTGTCTAAGAAACATGATTTGCACCTCTCATGACCCTTCAGCACAGGCTTTCTCCCCCTCCTTGTCCCCCATTATTTCCTAGTGATCATACTTTCTCTGGTTTAGAAACATGATTTGCACCTCTCATGACCCTTGAGCTCAGGCGTTCTCCCCTTCCTTGTCTCCCATTATTTCCTGGTGATCCCACTTTCTCTGTCTAAGAAACATGATTTTCACCTCTTATGACCCTTGCTTGCATGCGTTCCCCCCTTCCTTGTCCCCCATTATTTCCTAGTGATCCCACTTTCTCTGTCTAAGAAACATGATTTCCACCTCTCATGACCCTTGAGCACAGGCGTTCTCCCCTTCCTTGTCCCCCATTATTTCCTGGTGATCCCACTTTCTCTGTCTAAGAAACATGATTTGCACCTCTCATGACCCTTGAGCACAGCGTTCCTCCCTTCCTTGTCCCCCATTATTTCCTAGTGATCCCACTTTCTCTGTCTTAGAAACATGATTTGCACCTCTCATGACCCTTGAGCACAGGCGTTCTCCCCTTCCTTGTCCCCCATTATTTCCTAGTGATCCCACTTTCTCTGTCTAAGAAACATGATTTGCACCTCTCATGACCCTTGAGCACAGGCGTTCTCCCCTTCCTTGTCCCCCATTATTTCCTGGTGATCCCACTTTCTCTGTCTAAGAAACATGATTTGCACCTCTCATGACCCTTGAGCACAAGCATTCTCCCCTTCCTTGTCCCCCATTATTTCCTAGTGATCCCACTTTCTCTGTCTAAGAAACATGATTTGCACCTCTCATGACCCTTGAGCACAGGCGTTCTCCCCTTCCTTGTCCCCCATTATTTCCTGGTGATCCCACTTTCTCTGTCTAAGAAACATGATTTGCACCTCTCATGACCCTTGAGCACAGGCATTCTCCCCTTCCTTGTCCCCCATTATTTCCTGGTGATCCCACTTTCTCTGTCTAAGAAACATGATTTTCACCTCTCATGACCCTTGAAGGCAGGAGTTCTCCCCTTCCTTGTCCCCCATTATTTCCTGGTGATCCCACTTTCTCTGTCTAAGAAACATGATTTGCACCTCTCATGACCCTTGAGCACAGGCGTTCTCCCCATCCTTGTCCCCCATTATTTCCAGGTGATCCCACTTTCTCTGTTTAAGAAATATGATTTGCACCTCTCATGACCCTTAAGCACAGGCGTTCTCCCCTTCCTTGTCGCCCATTATTTCCTGGTGATCCTACTTTCTCTGTCTAAGAAACATGATTTGCACCTCTCATGGCCCTTGAACACAGGCGTTCTCCCCTTCCTTGTGCCCCATTACTTCCTAGTGATCCCACTTTCTCTGTCTAATAAACATGATTTGCACCTCTCATGACCCTTGAGCGCAGGCGTTCCCCCTTCCATGTCCCCCATTATTTCCTAGTGATCCCACTTTCTCTGTCTAAGAAACATGATTTCCACCTCTCATGACCCTTGAGCACAGGCGTTCTCCCCTTCCTTGTCCCCCTTTATTTCCTGGTGATCCCACTTTCTCTGTCTAAGAAACATGATTTCCACCTCTCATGACCCTTGAGCACAGGCGTTCTCCCCTTCCTTGTCCCCCATTATTTCCTAGTGATCCCACTTTCTCTGTCTAAGAAACATGATTTACACCTCTCATGACCCTTGAGCACAGGTGTTCTCCCCTTTCTTGTCCCCCATTATTTCCTGGTGATCCCACTTTCTCTGTCTAAGAAACATGATTTGCACCTCTCATGACCCTTGAGCACAGCGTTCCCCCCTTCCTTGTCCCCCATTATTTCCTAGTGATCCCAATTTCTCTGTCTTAGAAACATGATTTGCACCTCTCATGACCCTTGAGCACAGGAGTTCCCCCCTTCCTTGTCCCCCATTATTTCCTGGTGATCCCACTTTCTCTGTCTAAGAAACATGATTTGCACCTCTCATGACCCTTGAGCACAGGCGTTCTCCCCTTCCTTGTCCCCCATTATTTCCTGGTGATCCCACTTTTTCTGTCTAAGAAACATGATTTGCACCTCTCATGACCCTTGAGCACAGGCGTTCTCCCCTTCCTTGTCCCCCATTATTTCCTAGTGATCCCACTTTCTCCGTCTAAGAAACATGATTTGCACCTCTCATGACCCTTGAGCACAGGCGTTCTCCCCTTCCTTGTCCCCCATTATTTCCTGGTGATCCCACTTTCTCTGTCTAAGAAACATGATTTGCACCTCTCATGATCCTTGAGCACAGGCATTCTCCCCTTCCTTGTCCCCCATTATTTCCAGGTGATCACACTTTCTCTGTCTAAGAAACATGATTTGCACCTGTCATGACCCTTGAGCACAGCCGTTCTCCCCTTCCTTGTCCCCCATTATTTCCTAGTTATCCCACTTTCTCTGTCTAAGAAACATGATTTGCACCTCTCATGACCCTTGAAGGCAGGTGTTCTCCCCTTCCTTGTCCCCCATTATTTAATGGTGATCCCACTTTCTCTGTCTAAGAAACATGATTTGCACCTCTCATGACCCTTGAGCACAGGCGTTCTCCCCTTCCTTGTCCCCCATTATTTTCTCTGTCTAAGAAACATGATTTGCACCTCTCATGACCCTTGAGTACAGGCGTTCTCCCCTTCCTTGTCCCCCATTATTTCCTGGTGATCCCACTTTCTCTGTCTAAGAAACATGATTTGCACCTCTCATGACCCTTGAAGGCAGGCGTTCTCCCCTTCCTTGTCCCCCATTATTTCCTGGTGATCCCACTTTCTCTGTCTAAGAAACATGATTTGCACCTCTCATGACCCTTGAGCACAGGCGTTCTCCCCTTCCTTGTCCCCCATTACTTCCTAGTGATCCCACTTTCTCTGTCTAATAAACATGATTTGCACCTCTCATGACCCTTGAGCGCAGGCGTTCCCCCCTTCCATGTCCCCCATTATTTCTCTGTCTTAGAAACATGATTTGCACCTCTCATGACCCTTGAGCGCAACGTTCCCCCTTCCTTGTCCCCCATTAACTCCTAGTGATCCCACTTTCTCTGTCTTAGAAACATGATTTGCACCTCTCATGACCGTTGAGCACAGGCGTTCTCCCCTTCCTTGTGCCCCATTATTTCCTGGTGATCCCACTTTCTCTGTCTAAGAAACATGATTTGCACCTCTCATGACCCTTGAGCACAGCGTTCCCCCCTTCCTTGTCCCCCATTATTTCCTAGTGATCCCACTTTCTCTGTCTAAGAAACATGATTTGCACCTCTCATGACCCTTGAGCGCAGGCGTTCCCCCCTTCCTTGTCCCCCATTATTTCCTGGTGATCCCACTTTCTCTGCCTAAGAAACATGATTTGCACCTCTCATGACCCTTGAGCACAGGCGTTCTCCCCTTCCTTGTCCCCCATTATTTCCTGGTGATCCCACATTCTCTGTCTAAGAAACATGATTTGCACCTCTCATGACCCTTGAGCACAGCGTTCCCCCCTTCCTTGTCCCCCATTATTTCCTGGTGATCCCACTTTCTCTGTCTAAGAAACATGATTTGCACCTCTCATGACCCTTCAGCACAGGCTTTCTCCCCTTCCTTGTCCCCCATTATTTCCTAGTGATCCCACTTTCTCTGGTTTAGAAACATGATTTGCACCTCTCATGACCCTTGAGCTCAGGCGTTCTCCCCTTCCTTGTCTCCCATTATTTCCTGGTGATCCCACTTTCTCTGTCTAAGAAACATGATTTTCACCTCTTATGACCCTTGCTTGCATGCGTTTCCCCCATTATTTCCTAGTGATCCCACTTTCTCTGTCTAAGAAACATGATTTCCACCTCTCATGACCCTTGAGCACAGGCGTTCTCCCCTTCCTTGTCCCCCATTATTTCCTGGTGATCCCACTTTCTCTGTCTAAGAAACATGATTTGCACCTCTCATGACCCTTGAGCACAGCGTTCCTCCCTTCCTTGTCCCCCATTATTTCCTAGTGATCCCACTTTCTCTGTCTTAGAAACATGATTTGCACCTCTCATGACCCTTGAGCACAGGCGTTCTCCCCTTCCTTGTCCCCCATTATTTCCTAGTGATCCCACTTTCTCTGTCTAAGAAACATGATTTGCACCTCTCATGACCCTTGAGCACAGGCGTTCTCCCCTTCCTTGTCCCCCATTATTTCCTGGTGATCCCACTTTCTCTGTCTAAGAAACATGATTTGCACCTCTCATGACCCTTGAGCACAGGCATTCTCCCCTTCCTTGTCCCCCATTATTTCCTAGTGATCCCACTTTCTCTGTCTAAGAAACATGATTTGCACCTCTCATGACCCTTGAGCACAGGCGTTCTCCCCTTCCTTGTCCCCCATTATTTCCTGGTGATCCCACTTTCTCTGTCTAAGAAACATGATTTGCACCTCTCATGACCCTTGAGCACAGGAATTCTCCCCTTCCTTGTCCCCCATTATTTCCTGGTGATCCCACTTTCTCTGTCTAAGAAACATGATTTTCACCTCTCATGACCCTTGAAGGCAGGAGTTCTCCCCTTCCTTGTCCCCCATTATTTCCTGGTGATCCCACTTTCTCTGTTTAAGAAATATGATTTGCACCTCTCATGACCCTTGAGCACAGGCGTTCTCCCCTTCCTTGTGCCCCATTACTTCCTAGTGATCCCACTTTCTCTGTCTAATAAACATGATTTGCACCTCTCATGACCCTTGAGCGCAGGCGTTCCCCCTTCCATGTCCCCCATTATTTCCTAGTGATCCCACTTTCTCTGTCTTAGAAACATGATTTGCACCTCTCATGACCCTTGAGCACAGGCGTTCTCCCCTTCCTTGTGACCCATTATTTCCTGGTGATCCCACTTTCTCTGTCTAAGAAACATGATTTGCACCTCTCATGACCCTTGATTACAGCGTTCCCCCCTTCCTTGTCCCCCATTATTTCCTAGTGATCCCACTTTCTCTGTCTAAGAAACATGATTTGCACCTCTCATGACCCTTGAGCGCAGGCGTTCCCCCCTTCCTTGTCCCCCATTATTTCCTGGTGATCCCACTTTCTCTGTCTAAGAAACATGATTTGCACCTCTCATGACCCTTGAGCACAGCGTTCCCCCTTCCTTGTCCCCATTATTTCCTAGTGATTCCACTTTCTCTGTCTTAGAAACATGATTTGCACCTCTCCTGACCCTTGAGCACAGGTGTTCTCCCCTTCCTTGTCCCCCATTATTTCCTGGTGATCCCACTTTCTCTGTCTAAGGAACATAATTTGCACCTCTCATGACCCTTGAAGGCAGGCATTCTCCCCTTCCTTGTCCCCCATTATTTCCAGGTGATCCCACTTTCTCTGTCTAAGAAATATGATTTGCACCTCTCATGACCCTTAAGCACAGGCGTTCTCCCCTTCCTTGTCCCCCATTATTTCCTGGTGATCCCACTTTCTCTGTCTAAGAAACATGATTTGCACCTCTTATGACCCTTGAACACAGGCGTTCTCCCCTTCCTTGTGCCCCATTACTTCCTAGTGATCCCACTTTCTCTGTCTAATAAACATGATTTGCACCTCTCATGACCCTAGAGCGCAGGCGTTCCCCCCTTCCATGTCCCCCATTATTTCCTAGTGATCCCACTTTCTCTGTCTTAGAAACATGATTTGCACCTCTCATGACCCTTGAGCGCAGCGTTCCCCCTTCCTTGTCCCCCATTATCTCCTAGTGATCCCACTTTCTCTGTCTTAGAAACATGATTTGCACCTCTCATGACCGTTGAGCACAGGCGTTCTCCCCTTCCTTGTGCCCCATTATTTCCTGGTGATCCCACTTTCTCTGTCTAAGAAACATGATTTGCACCTCTCATGACCCTTGAGCACAGCGTTCCCCCCTTTCTTGTCCCCCATTATCTCCTAGTGATCCCACTTTCTCTGTCTTAGAAACATGATTTGCACCTCTCATGACCGTTGAGCACAGGCGTTCTCCCCTTCCTTGTGCCCCATTATTTCCTGGTGATCCCACTTTCTCTGTCTAAGAAACATGATTTGCACCTCTCATGACCCTTGAGCACAGCGTTCCCCCCTTCCTTGTCCCCCATTATTTCCTAGTGATCCCACTTTCTCTGTCTTAGAAACATGATTTGCACCTCTCATGACCCTTGAGCACAGGAGTTCCCCCCTTCCTTGTCCCCCATTATTTCCTGGTGATCCCACTTTCTCTGTCTAAGAAACATGATTTGCACCTCTCATGACCCTTGAGCACAGGCGTTCTCCCCTTCCTTGTCCCCCATTATTTCCTGGTGATCCCACTTTCTCTGTCTAAGAAACATGATTTGCACCTCTCATGACCCTTGAGCACAGCCGTTCTCCCCTTCCTTGTCCCCCATTATTTCCTAGTTATCCCACTTTCTCTGTCTAAGAAACATGATTTGCACCTCTCATGACCCTTGAGCACAGGCGTTCTCCCCTTCCTTGTCCCCCATTATTTCCTGGTGATCCCACTTTCTCTGTCTAAGAAACATGATTTGCACCTCTCATGACCCTTGAGCACAGGCGTTCTCCCCTTCCTTGTCCCCCATTATTTCCTGGTGATCCCACTTTTTCTGTCTAAGAAACATGATTTGCACCTCTCATGACCCTTGAGCACAGGCGTTCTCCCCTTCCTTGTCCCCCATTATTTCCTAGTGATCCCACTTTCTCCGTCTAAGAAACATGATTTGCACCTCTCATGACCCTTGAGCACAGGCGTTCTCCCCTTCCTTGTCCCCCATTATTTCCTGGTGATCCCACTTTCTCTGTCTAAGAAACATGATTTGCACCTCTCATGATCCTTGAGCACAGGCATTCTCCCCTTCCTTGTCCCCCATTATTTCCAGGTGATCACACTTTCTCTGTCTAAGAAACATGATTTGCACCTGTCATGACCCTTGAGCACAGCCGTTCTCCCCTTCCTTGTCCCCCATTATTTCCTAGTTATCCCACTTTCTCTGTCTAAGAAACATGATTTGCACCTCTCATGACCCTTGAAGGCAGGTGTTCTCCCCTTCCTTGTCCCCCATTATTTAATGGTGATCCCACTTTCTCTGTCTAAGAAACATGATTTGCACCTCTCATGACCCTTGAGCACAGGCGTTCTCCCCTTCCTTGTCCCCCATTATTTTCTCTGTCTAAGAAACATGATTTGCACCTCTCATGACCCTTGAGTACAGGCGTTCTCCCCTTCCTTGTCCCCCATTATTTCCTGGTGATCCCACTTTCTCTGTCTAAGAAACATGATTTGCACCTCTCATGACCCTTGAAGGCAGGCGTTCTCCCCTTCCTTGTCCCCCATTATTTCCTGGTGATCCCACTTTCTCTGTCTAAGAAACATGATTTGCACCTCTCATGACCCTTGAGCACAGGCGTTCTCCCCTTCCTTGTCCCCCATTACTTCCTAGTGATCCCACTTTCTCTGTCTAATAAACATGATTTGCACCTCTCATGACCCTTGAGCGCAGGCGTTCCCCCCTTCCATGTCCCCCATTATTTCTCTGTCTTAGAAACATGATTTGCACCTCTCATGACCCTTGAGCGCAGCGTTCCCCCTTCCTTGTCCCCCATTATCTCCTAGTGATCCCACTTTCTCTGTCTTAGAAACATGATTTGCACCTCTCATGACCGTTGAGCACAGGCGTTCTCCCCTTCCTTGTGCCCCATTATTTCCTGGTGATCCCACTTTCTCTGTCTAAGAAACATGATTTGCACCTCTCATGACCCTTGAGCACAGCGTTCCCCCCTTCCTTGTCCCCCATTATTTCCTAGTGATCCCACTTTCTCTGTCTAAGAAACATGATTTGCACCTCTCATGACCCTTGAGCGCAGGCGTTCCCCCCTTCCTTGTCCCCCATTATTTCCTGGTGATCCCACTTTCTCTGCCTAAGAAACATGATTTGCACCTCTCATGACCCTTGAGCACAGGCGTTCTCCCCTTCCTTGTCCCCCATTATTTCCTGGTGATCCCACATTCTCTGTCTAAGAAACATGATTTGCACCTCTCATGACCCTTGAGCACAGCGTTCCCCCCTTCCTTGTCCCCCATTATTTCCTGGTGATCCCACTTTCTCTGTCTAAGAAACATGATTTGCACCTCTCATGACCCTTCAGCACAGGCTTTCTCCCCTTCCTTGTCCCCCATTATTTCCTAGTGATCCCACTTTCTCTGGTTTAGAAACATGATTTGCACCTCTCATGACCCTTGAGCTCAGGCGTTCTCCCCTTCCTTGTCTCCCATTATTTCCTGGTGATCCCACTTTCTCTGTCTAAGAAACATGATTTTCACCTCTTATGACCCTTGCTTGCATGCGTTTCCCCCATTATTTCCTAGTGATCCCACTTTCTCTGTCTAAGAAACATGATTTCCACCTCTCATGACCCTTGAGCACAAGCGTTCTCCCCTTCCTTGTCCCCCATTATTTCCTGGTGATCCCACTTTCTCTGTCTAAGAAACATGATTTGCACCTCTCATGACCCTTGAGCACAGCGTTCCTCCCTTCCTTGTCCCCCATTATTTCCTAGTGATCCCACTTTCTCTGTCTTAGAAACATGATTTGCACCTCTCATGACCCTTGAGCACAGGCGTTCTCCCCTTCCTTGTCCCCCATTATTTCCTAGTGATCCCACTTTCTCTGTCTAAGAAACATGATTTGCACCTCTCATGACCCTTGAGCACAGGCGTTCTCCCCTTCCTTGTCCCCCATTATTTCCTGGTGATCCCACTTTCTCTGTCTAAGAAACATGATTTGCACCTCTCATGACCCTTGAGCACAGGCATTCTCCCCTTCCTTGTCCCCCATTATTTCCTAGTGATCCCACTTTCTCTGTCTAAGAAACATGATTTGCACCTCTCATGACCCTTGAGCACAGGCGTTCTCCCCTTCCTTGTCCCCCATTATTTCCTGGTGATCCCACTTTCTCTGTCTAAGAAACATGATTTGCACCTCTCATGACCCTTGAGCACAGGAATTCTCCCCTTCCTTGTCCCCCATTATTTCCTGGTGATCCCACTTTCTCTGTCTAAGAAACATGATTTTCACCTCTCATGACCCTTGAAGGCAGGAGTTCTCCCCTTCCTTGTCCCCCATTATTTCCTGGTGATCCCACTTTCTCTGTTTAAGAAATATGATTTGCACCTCTCATGACCCTTGAGCACAGGCGTTCTCCCCTTCCTTGTGCCCCATTACTTCCTAGTGATCCCACTTTCTCTGTCTAATAAACATGATTTGCACCTCTCATGACCCTTGAGCGCAGGCGTTCCCCCTTCCATGTCCCCCATTATTTCCTAGTGATCCCACTTTCTCTGTCTTAGAAACATGATTTGCACCTCTCATGACCCTTGAGCACAGGCGTTCTCCCCTTCCTTGTGACCCATTATTTCCTGGTGATCCCACTTTCTCTGTCTAAGAAACATGATTTGCACCTCTCATGACCCTTGATTACAGCGTTCCCCCCTTCCTTGTCCCCCATTATTTCCTAGTGATCCCACTTTCTCTGTCTAAGAAACATGATTTGCACCTCTCATGACCCTTGAGCGCAGGCGTTCCCCCCTTCCTTGTCCCCCATTATTTCCTGGTGATCCCACTTTCTCTGTCTAAGAAACATGATTTGCACCTCTCATGACCCTTGAGCACAGCGTTCCCCCTTCCTTGTCCCCATTATTTCCTAGTGATTCCACTTTCTCTGTCTTAGAAACATGATTTGCACCTCTCCTGACCCTTGAGCACAGGTGTTCTCCCCTTCCTTGTCCCCCATTATTTCCTGGTGATCCCACTTTCTCTGTCTAAGGAACATAATTTGCACCTCTCATGACCCTTGAAGGCAGGCATTCTCCCCTTCCTTGTCCCCCATTATTTCCAGGTGATCCCACTTTCTCTGTCTAAGAAATATGATTTGCACCTCTCATGACCCTTAAGCACAGGCGTTCTCCCCTTCCTTGTCCCCCATTATTTCCTGGTGATCCCACTTTCTCTGTCTAAGAAACATGATTTGCACCTCTTATGACCCTTGAACACAGGCGTTCTCCCCTTCCTTGTGCCCCATTACTTCCTAGTGATCCCACTTTCTCTGTCTAATAAACATGATTTGCACCTCTCATGACCCTAGAGCGCAGGCGTTCCCCCCTTCCATGTCCCCCATTATTTCCTAGTGATCCCACTTTCTCTGTCTTAGAAACATGATTTGCACCTCTCATGACCCTTGAGCGCAGCGTTCCCCCTTCCTTGTCCCCCATTATCTCCTAGTGATCCCACTTTCTCTGTCTTAGAAACATGATTTGCACCTCTCATGACCGTTGAGCACAGGCGTTCTCCCCTTCCTTGTGCCCCATTATTTCCTGGTGATCCCACTTTCTCTGTCTAAGAAACATGATTTGCACCTCTCATGACCCTTGAGCACAGCGTTCCCCCCTTTCTTGTCCCCCATTATCTCCTAGTGATCCCACTTTCTCTGTCTTAGAAACATGATTTGCACCTCTCATGACCGTTGAGCACAGGCGTTCTCCCCTTCCTTGTGCCCCATTATTTCCTGGTGATCCCACTTTCTCTGTCTAAGAAACATGATTTGCACCTCTCATGACCCTTGAGCACAGCGTTCCCCCCTTCCTTGTCCCCCATTATTTCCTAGTGATCCCACTTTCTCTGTCTTAGAAACATGATTTGCACCTCTCATGACCCTTGAGCACAGGAGTTCCCCCCTTCCTTGTCCCCCATTATTTCCTGGTGATCCCACTTTCTCTGTCTAAGAAACATGATTTGCACCTCTCATGACCCTTGAGCACAGGCGTTCTCCCCTTCCTTGTCCCCCATTATTTCCTGGTGATCCCACTTTCTCTGTCTAAGAAACATGATTTGCACCTCTCATGACCCTTGAGCACAGCCGTTCTCCCCTTCCTTGTCCCCCATTATTTCCTAGTTATCCCACTTTCTCTGTCTAAGAAACATGATTTGCACCTCTCATGACCCTTGAGCACAGGCGTTCTCCCCTTCCTTGTCCCCCATTATTTCCTGGTGATCCCACTTTCTCTGTCTAAGAAACATGATTTGCACCTCTCATGACCCTTGAAGGCAGGTGTTCTCCCCTTCCTTGTCCCCCATTATTTAATGGTGATCCCACTTTCTCTGTCTAAGAAACATGATTTGCACCTCTCATGACCCTTGAGCACAGGCGTGCTCCCCTTCCTTGTCCCCCATTATTTTCTCTGTCTAAGAAACATGATTTGCACCTCTCATGACCCTTGAGCACAGGCGTTCTCCCCTTCCTTGTCCCCCATTATTTCCTGGTGATCCCACTTTCTCTGTCTAAGAAACATGATTTGCACCTCTCATGACCCTTGAATGCAGGCGTTCTCCCCTTCCTTGTCCCGCATTATTTCCAGGTGATCCCACTTTCTCTGTCTAAGAAATATGATTTGCACCTCTCATGACCCTTAAGCCCAGGCGTTCTCCCCTTCCTTGTCCCCCATTATTTCCTGGTGATCCCACTTTCTCTGTCTAAGAAACATGATTTGCACCTCTCATGACCCTTGAGCACAGGCGTTCTCCCCTTCCTTGTCCCCCATTACTTCCTAGTGATCCCACTTTCTCTGTCTAATAAACATGATTTGCACCTCTCATGACCCTTGAGCGCAGGCGTTCCCCCCTTCCATGTCCCCCATTATTTTTCTGTCTTAGAAACATGATTTGCACCTCTCATGACCCTTGAGCGCAGCGTTCCCCCTTCCTTGTCCCCAATTATCTCCTAGTGATCCCACTTTCTCTGTCTTAGAAACATGATTTGCACCTCTCATGACCGTTGAGCACAGGCGTTCTCCCCTTCCTTGTGCCCCATTATTTCCTGGTGATCCCACTTTCTCTGTCTAAGAAACATGATTTGCACCTCTCATGACCCTTGAGCACAGCGTTCCCCCCTTCCTTGTCCCCCATTATTTCCTAGTGATCCCACTTTCTCTGTCTAAGAAACATGATTTGCACCTCTCATGACCCTTGAGCGCAGGCGTTCCCCCCTTCCTTGTCCCCCATTATTTCCTGGTGATCCCACTTTCTCTGTCTAAGAAACATGATTTGCACATCTCATGACCCTTGAGCACAGGCGTTCTCCCCTTCCTTGTCCCCCATTATTTCCTGGTGATCCCACTTTCTCTGTCTAAGAAACATGATTTGCACCTCTCATGACCCTTGAGCACAGCGTTCCCCCCTTCCTTGTCCCCCATTATTTCCTGGTGATCCCACTTTCTCTGTCTAAGAAACATGATTTGCACCTCTCATGACCCTTCAGCACAGGCGTTCTCCCCTTCCTTGTCCCCCATTATTTCCTAGTGATCCCACTTTCTCTGGTTTTGAAACATGATTTGCACCTCTCATGACCCTTGAGCTCAGGCGTTCTCCCCTTCCTTGTCTCCCATTATTTCCTGGTGATCCCACTTCCTCTGTCTAAGAAACATGATTTTCACCTCTTATGACCCTTGCTTGCATGCGTTCCCCCCTTCCTTGTCCCCCATTATTTCCTAGTGATCCCACTTTCTCTGTCTAAGAAACATGATTTCCACCTCTCATGACTCTTGAGCACAGGCGTTCTCCCCTTCCTTGTCCCCCATTATTTCCTGGTGATCCCACTTTCTCTGTCTAAGAAACATGATTTGCACCTCTCATGACCCTTGAGCACAGGTGTTCTCCCCTTCCTTGTCCCCCATTATTTCCTGGTGATCCCACTTTCTCTGTCTAAGAAACATGATTTGCACCTCTCATGACCCTTGAGCACAGCGTTCCCCCCTTCCTTGTCCCCCATTATTTCCTAGTGATCCCAATTTCTCTGTCTTAGAAACATGATTTGCACCTCTCATGACCCTTGAGCACAGGAGTTCCCCCCCTTCCTTGTCCCCCATTATTTCCTGGTGATCCCACTTTCTCTGTCTAAGAAACATGATTTGCACCTCTCATGACCCTTGAGCACAGGCGTTCTCCCCTTCCTTGTCCCCCATTATTTCCTGGTGATCCCACTTTTTCTGTCTAAGAAACATGATTTGCACCTCTCATGACCCTTGAGCACAGGCGTTCTCCCCTTCCTTGTCCCCCATTATTTCCTGGTGATCCCACTTTCTCCGTCTAAGAAACATGATTTGCACCTCTCATGACCCTTGAGCACAGGCGTTCTCCCCTTCCTTGTCCCCCATTATTTCCTGGTGATCCCACTTTCTCTGTCTAAGAAACATGATTTGCACCTCTCATGATCCTTGAGCACAGGCGTTCTCCCCTTCCTTGTCCCCCATTATTTCCAGGTGATCACACTTTCTCTGTCTAAGAAACATGATTTGCACCTGTCATGACCCTTGAGCACAGCCGTTCTCCCCTTCCTTGTCCCCCATTATTTCCTAGTTATCCCACTTTCTCTGTCTAAGAAACATGATTTGCACCTCTCATGACCCTTGAGCACAGGCGTTCTCCCCTTCCTTGTCCCCCATTATTTCCTGGTGATCCCACTTTCTCTGTCTAAGAAACATGATTTGCACCTCTCATGACCCTTGAAGGCAGGTGTTCTCCCCTTCCTTGTCCCCCATTATTTAATGGTGATCCCACTTTCTCTGTCTAAGAAACATGATTTGCACCTCTCATGACCCTTGAGCACAGGCGTTCTCCCCTTACTTGTCCCCCATTATTTTCTCTGTCTAAGAAACATGATTTGCACCTCTCATGACCCTTGAGTACAGGCGTTCTCCCCTTCCTTGTCCCCCATTATTTCCTGGTGATCCCACTTTCTCTGTCTAAGAAACATGATTTGCACCTCTCATGACCCTTGAGCACAGGCGTTCTCCCCTTCCTTGTCCCCCATTACTTCCTAGTGATCCCACTTTCTCTGTCTAATAAACATGATTTGCACCTCTCATGACCCTTGAGTGCAGGCGTTCCCCCCTTCCATGTCCCCCATTATTTCTCTGTCTTAGAAACATGATTTGCACCTCTCATGACCCTTGAGCGCAGCGTTCCCCCTTCCTTGTCCCCCATTATCTCCTAGTGATCCCACTTTCTCTGTCTTAGAAACATGATTTGCACCTCTCATGACCGTTGAGCACAGGCGTTCTCCCCTTCCTTGTGCCCCATTATTTCCTGGTGATCCCACTTTCTCTGTCTAAGAAACATGATTTGCACCTCTCATGACCCTTGAGCGCAGGCGTTCCCCCCTTCCTTGTCCCCCATTATTTCCTGGTGATCCCACTTTCTCTGTCTAAGAAACATGATTTGCACTTCTCATGACCCTTGAGCACAGGCGTTCTCCCCTTCCTTGTCCCCCATTATTTCCTGGTGATCCCACTTTCTCTGTCTAAGAAACATGATTTGCACCTCTCATGACCCTTGAGCACAGTGTTCCCCCTTCCTTGTCCCCCATTATTTCCTGGTGATCCCACTTTCTCTGTCTAAGAAACATGATTTGCACCTCTCATGACCCTTCAGCACAGGCTTTCTCCCCTTCCTTGTCCCCCATTATTTCCTAGTGATCCCACTTTCTCTGGTTTAGAAACATGATTTTCACCTCTCATGACCCTTGAGCTCAGGCGTTCTCCCCTTCCTTGTCTCCCATTATTTCCTGGTGATCCCACTTTCTCTGTCTAAGAAACATGATTTTCACCTCTTATGACCCTTGCTTGCATGCGTTCCCCCCTTCCTTGTCACCCATTATTTCCTAGTGATCCCACTTTCTCTGTCTAAGAAACATGATTTCCACCTCTCATGACCCTTGAGCACAGGCGTTCTCCCCTTCCTTGTCCCCCATTATTTCCTGGTGATCCCACTTTCTCTGTCTAAGAAACATGATTTGCACCTCTCAGGACCCTTGAGCACAGCGTTCCTCCCTTCCTTGTCCCCCATTATTTCCTAGTGATCCCACTTTCTCTGTCTTAGAAACATGATTTGCACCTCTCATGACCCTTGAGCACAGGCGTTCTCCCCTTCCTTGTCCCCCATTATTTCCTAGTGATCCCACTTTCTCTGTCTAAGAAACATGATTTGCACCTCTCATGACCCTTGAGCACAGGCGTTCTCCCCTTCCTTGTCCCCCATTATTTCCTGGTGATCCCACTTTCTCTGTCTAAGAAACATGATTTGCACCTCTCATGACCCTTGAGCACAGGCATTCTCCCCTTCCTTGTCCCCCATTATTTCCTAGTGATCCCACTTTCTCTGTCTAAGAAACATGATTTGCACCTCTCATGACCCTTGAGCACAGGCGTTCTCCCCTTCCTTGTCCCCCATTATTTCCTGGTGATCCCACTTTCTCTTTCTAAGAAACATGATTTGCACCTCTCATGACCCTTGAGCACAGGCATTCTCCCCTTCCTTGTCCCCCATTATTTCCTGGTGATCCCACTTTCTCTGTCTAAGAAACATGATTTTCACCTCTCATGACCCTTGAAGGCAGGAGTTCTCCCCTTCCTCGTCCCCCATTATTTCCAGGTGATCCCACTTTCTCTGTTTAAGAAATATGATTTGCACCTCTCATGACCCTTAAGCACAGGCGTTCTCCCCTTCCTTGTCCGCCATTATTTCCTGGTGATCCTACTTTCTCTGTCTAAGAAACATGATTTGCACCTCTCATGACCCTTGAGCGCAGGTGTTCCCCCCTTCCATGTCCCCCATTATTTCCTAGTGATCCCACTTTCTCTGTCTTAGAAACATGATTTGCACCTCTCATGACCCTTGAGCGCAGCGTTCCCCCTTCCTTGTCCCCCATTATCTCCTAGTGATCCCACTTTCTCTGTCTTAGAAACATGATTTGCACCTCTCATGACCCTTGAGCACAGGCGTTCTCCCCTTCCTTGTCCCCCATTATTTCCTAGTGATCCCACTTTCTCTGTCTAAGAAACATGATTTACACCTCTCATGACCCTTGAGCACAGGCGTTCTCCCCTTCCTTGTGCCCCATTATTTCCTGGTGATCCCATTTTCTCTGTCTAAGAAACATGATTTGCACCTCTCATGACCCTTGATTACAGCGTTCCCCCCTTCCTTGTCCCCCATTATTTCCTAGTGATCCCACTTTCTCTGTCTAAGAAACATGATTTGCACCTCTCATGACCCTTGAGCGCAGGCGTTCCCCCCTTCCTTGTCCCCCATTATTTCCTGGTGATCCCACTTTCTCTGTCTAAGAAACATGATTTGCACCTCTCATGACCCTTGAGCACAGCGTTCCCCCCTTCCTTGTCCCCCATTATTTCCTAGTGATTCCACTTTCTCTGTCTTAGAAACATGATTTGCACCTCTCCTGACCCTTGAGCACAGGTGTTCTCCCCTTCCTTGTCCCCCATTATTTCCTGGTGATCCCACTTTCTCTGTCTAAGAAACATGATTTGCACCTCTCATGACCCTTGAAGGCAGGCATTCTCCCCTTCCTTGTCCCCCATTATTTCCAGGTGATCCCACTTTCTCTGTCTAAGAAATATGATTTGCACCTCTCATGACCCTTAAGCACAGGCGTTCTCCCCTTCCTTGTCCCCCATTATTTCCTGGTGATCCCACTTTCTCTGTCTAAGAAACATGATTTGCACCTCTCATGACCCTTGAACACAGGCGTTCTCCCCTTCCTTGTGCCCCATTACTTCCTAGTGATCCCACTTTCTCTGTCTAATAAACATGATTTGCACCTCTCATGACCCTTGAACACAGGCGTTCTCCCCTTCCTTGTGCCCCATTACTTCCTAGTGATCCCACTTTCTCTGTCTAATAAACATGATTTGCACCTCTCATGACCCTTGAGCGCAGCGTTCCCCCTTCCTTGTCCCCCATTATCTCCTAGTGATCCCACTTTCTCTGTTTTAGAAACATGATTTGCACCTCTCATGACCGTTGAGCACAGGCGTTCTCCCCTTCCTTGTCCCCCATTATTTCCTAGTGATCCCACTTTCTCTGTCTAAGAAACATGATTTACACCTCTCATGACCCTTGAGCACAGGCGTTCTCCCCTTCCTTGTGCCCCATTATTTCCTGGTGATCCCACTTTCTCTGTCTAAGAAACATGATTTGCACCTCTCATGACCCTTGAGCACAGCGTTCCCCCCTTCCTTGTCCCCCATTATTTCCTAGTGATTCCACTTTCTCTGTCTTAGAAACATGATTTGCACCTCTCCTGACCCTTGAGACAGGTGTTCTCCCCTTCCTTGTCCCCCATTATTTCCTGGTGATCCCACTTTCTCTGTCTAAGAAACATGATTTGCACCTCTCATGACCCTTGAGCACAGGCATTCTCCCCTTCCTTGTCCCCCATTATTTCCTGGTGATCCCACTTTCTCTGTCTAAGAAACATGATTTGCACCTCTCATGGCCCTTAAAGTCAGGAGTTCGCCCCTTCCTTGTCCCCCATTATTTCCTGGTGATCCCACTTTCTTTGTCTAAGAAACATGATTTGCATCTCTCATGACCCTTGAGCACAGGCGTTCTCCCCTTCCTTGTCCCCCATTATTTCCTATAGATCCCACTTTCTCTGTCTAAGAAACATGATTTGCACCTCTCATGACCCTTGAGCACAGGCAGTCTCTCCTTCCTTGTCCCCCATTATTTCCTAGTGATCCCACTTTCTCTGTCTAAGAAGCATGATTTGCACCTCTCATGACCCTTGAAGGCAGGCGTTCTCCCCTTCCTTGTCCCCCATATTTTCCTAGTGATCCCACTTTCTCTGTCTTAGAAACATGAGTTGCACCTCTCATGACCCTTGAGCAAAGGCGTTCTCCCCTTCCTTGTCCCCCATTATTTCCTGGTGATCCCACTTTCTCTGTCTAAGAAACATGATTTGCACCTCTTATGACCCTTGCGTGCAGGCGTTCTCCCCTTCCTTGTCCCCCATTATTTCCTGGTGATCCCACTTTCTCTGTCTAAGAAACATGATTTGCACCTCTCATGACCCTTGAGCACAGGCATTTTCCCCTTCCTTGTCCCCCATTATTTCTTGGTGATCCCACTTTCTTTGTCTAAGAAACATGATTTGCATCTCTCATGACCCTTGAGCACAGGCGTTCTCCCCTTCCTTGTCCCCCATTATTTCCTATAGATCCCACTTTCTCTGTCTAAGAAACATGATTTGCACCTCTCATGACCCTTGAGCACAGGCAGTCTCTCCTTCCTTGTCCCCCATTATTTCCTAGTGATCCCACTTTCTCTGTCTAAGAAGCATGATTTGCACCTCTCATGACCCTTGAAGGCAGGCGTTCTCCCCTTCCTTGTCCCCCATATTTTCCTAGTGATCCCACTTTCTCTGTCTTAGAAACATGAGTTGCACCTCTCATGACCCTTGAGCAAAGGCATTCTCCCCTTCCTTGTCCCCCATTATTTCCTGGTGATCCCACTTTCTCTTTCTAAGAAACATGATTTTCACCTCTCATGACCCTTGAAGGCAGGAGTTCTCCCCTTCCTTGTCCCCCATTATTTCCTGGTGATCCCACTTTCTCTGTCTAAGAAACATGATTTGCACCTCTCATGACCCTTGAACACAGGCGTTCTCCCCTTCCTTGTGCCCCATTACTTCCTAGTGATCCCACTTTCTCTGTTTAATAAACATGATTTGCACCTCTCATGACCCTTGAGCGCAGGCGTTCCCCCCTTCCATGTTCCCCATTATTTCCTAGTGATCCCACTTTCTCTGTCTTAGAAACATGATTTGCACCTCTCATGACCCTTGAGCGCAGCGTTCCCCCTTCCTTGTCCCCCATTATCTCCTAGTGATCCCACTTTCTCTGTCTTAGAAACATGATTTGCACCTCTCATGACCCTTGAGCGCAGCGTTCCCCCTTCCCTGTGCCCCATTATTTCCTGGTGATCCCACTTTCTCTGTCTAAGAAACATGATTTGCACCTCTCATGACCCTTGAGCACAGCGTTCCCCCCTTCCTTGTCCCCCATTATTTCCTAGTGATTCCACTTTCTCTGTCTTAGAAACATGATTTGCACCTCTCCTGACCCTTGAGCACAGGTGTTCTCCCCTTCCTTGTCCCCCATTATTTCCTGGTGATCCCACTTTCTCTGTCTAAGAAACATGATTTGCACCTCTCATGACCCTTGAGCACAGGCATTCTCCCCTTCCTTGTCCGCCATTATTTCCTGGTGATCCCACTTTCTCTGTCTAAGAAACATGATTTGCACCTCTCATGGCCCTTAAAGGCAGGAGTTCGCCCCTTCCTTGTCCCCCATTATTTCCTGGTGATCCCACTTTCTCTGTCTAAGAAACATGATTTGCACCTCTCATGACCCTTGCGTGCATGCGTTCCCCGCTTCCTTGTCCCCCATTATTTCCTAGTGATCCCACTTTCTCTGTCTAAGAAACATGATTTGCACCTCTCATGATCCTTGAGCACAGGTGTTCTCCCCTTCCTTGTCCCGCATTATTTCCTGGTGATCCCACATTCTCTGTCTAAGAAACATGATTTGCACCTCTCATGACCCTTAAGCACAGGCGTTCTCCCCTTCCTTGTCCCCCATTATTTCCTGGTGATCCCACTTTCTCTGTCTAAGAAACATGATTTGCACCTCTCATGACCCTTGAACACAGGCGTTCTCCCCTTCCTTGTGCCCCATTACTTCCTAGTGATCCCACTTTCTCTGTCTAATAAACATGATTTGCACCTCTCATGACCCTTGAACACAGGCGTTCTCCCCTTCCTTGTGCCCCATTACTTCCTAGTGATCCCACTTTCTCTGTCTAATAAACATGATTTGCACCTCTCATGACCCTTGAGCGCAGCGTTCCCCCTTCCTTGTCCCCCATTATCTCCTAGTGATCCCACTTTCTCTGTTTTAGAAACATGATTTGCACCTCTCATGACCGTTGAGCACAGGCGTTCTCCCCTTCCTTGTCCCCCATTATTTCCTAGTGATCCCACTTTCTCTGTCTAAGAAACATGATTTACACCTCTCATGACCCTTGAGCACAGGCGTTCTCCCCTTCCTTGTGCCCCATTATTTCCTGGTGATCCCACTTTCTCTGTCTAAGAAACATGATTTGCACCTCTCATGACCCTTGAGCACAGCGTTCCCCCCTTCCTTGTCCCCCATTATTTCCTAGTGATTCCACTTTCTCTGTCTTAGAAACATGATTTGCACCTCTCCTGACCCTTGAGCACAGGTGTTCTCCCCTTCCTTGTCCCCCATTATTTCCTGGTGATCCCACTTTCTCTGTCTAAGAAACATGATTTGCACCTCTCATGACCCTTGAGCACAGGCATTCTCCCCTTCCTTGTCCCCCATTATTTCCTGGTGATCCCACTTTCTCTGTCTAAGAAACATGATTTGCACCTCTCATGGCCCTTAAAGTCAGGAGTTCGCCCCTTCCTTGTCCCCCATTATTTCCTGGTGATCCCACTTTCTTTGTCTAAGAAACATGATTTGCATCTCTCATGACCCTTGAGCACAGGCGTTCTCCCCTTCCTTGTCCCCCATTATTTCCTATAGATCCCACTTTCTCTGTCTAAGAAACATGATTTGCACCTCTCATGACCCTTGAGCACAGGCAGTCTCTCCTTCCTTGTCCCCCATTATTTCCTAGTGATCCCACTTTCTCTGTCTAAGAAGCATGATTTGCACCTCTCATGACCCTTGAAGGCAGGCGTTCTCCCCTTCCTTGTCCCCCATATTTTCCTAGTGATCCCACTTTCTCTGTCTTAGAAACATGAGTTGCACCTCTCATGACCCTTGAGCAAAGGCGTTCTCCCCTTCCTTGTCCCCCATTATTTCCTGGTGATCCCACTTTCTCTGTCTAAGAAACATGATTTGCACCTCTTATGACCCTTGCGTGCAGGCGTTCTCCCCTTCCTTGTCCCCCATTATTTCCTGGTGATCCCACTTTCTCTGTCTAAGAAACATGATTTGCACCTCTCATGACCCTTGAGCACAGGCGTTTTCCCCTTCCTTGTCCCCCATTATTTCTTGGTGATCCCACTTTCTTTGTCTAAGAAACATGATTTGCATCTCTCATGACCCTTGAGCACAGGCGTTCTCCCCTTCCTTGTCCCCCATTATTTCCTATAGATCCCACTTTCTCTGTCTAAGAATCATGATTTGCACCTCTCATGACCCTTGAGCACAGGCAGTCTCTCCTTCCTTGTCCCCCATTATTTCCTAGTGATCCCACTTTCTCTGTCTAAGAAGCATGATTTGCACCTCTCATGACCCTTGAAGGAAGGCGTTCTCCCCTTCCTTGTCCCCCATATTTTCCTAGTGATCCCACTTTCTCTGTCTTAGAAACATGAGTTGCACCTCTCATGACCCTTGAGCAAAGGCGTTCTCCCCTTCCTTGTCCCCCATTATTTCCTGGTGATCCCACTTTCTCTTTCTAAGAAACATGATTTTCACCTCTCATGACCCTTGAAGGCAGGAGTTCTCCCCTTCCTTGTCCCCCATTATTTCCTGGTGATCCCACTTTCTCTGTCTAAGAAACATGATTTGCACCTCTCATGACCCTTGAACACAGGCGTTCTCCCCTTCCTTGTGCCCCATTACTTCCTAGTGATCCCACTTTCTCTGTTTAATAAACATGATTTGCACCTCTCATGACCCTTGAGCGCAGGCGTTCCCCCCTTCCATGTTCCCCATTATTTCCTAGTGATCCCACTTTCTCTGTCTTAGAAACATGATTTGCACCTCTCATGACCCTTGAGCGCAGCGTTCCCCCTTCCTTGTCCCCCATTATCTCCTAGTGATCCCACTTTCTCTGTCTTAGAAACATGATTTTCACCTCTCATGACCGTTGAGCACAGGCGTTCTCCCCTTCCCTGTGCCCCATTATTTCCTGGTGATCCCACTTTCTCTGTCTAAGAAACATGATTTGCACCTCTCATGACCCTTGAGCACAGCGTTCCCCCCTTCCTTGTCCCCCATTATTTCCTAGTGATTCCACTTTCTCTGTCTTAGAAACATGATTTGCACCTCTCCTGACCCTTGAGCACAGGTGTTCTTCCCTTCCTTGTCCCCCATTATTTCCTGGTGATCCCACTTTCTCTGTCTAAGAAACATGATTTGCACCTCTCATGACCCTTGAGCACAGGCATTCTCCCCTTCCTTGTCCCCCATTATTTCCTGGTGATCCCACTTTCTCTGTCTAAGAAACATGATTTGCACCTCTCATCGCCCTTAAAGGCAGGAGTTCGCCCCTTCCTTGTCCCCCATTATTTCCTGGTGATCCCACTTTCTCTGTCTAAGAAACATGATTTGCACCTCTCATGACCCTTGCGTGCATGCGTTCCCCGCTTCCTTGTCCCCCATTATTTCCTAGTGATCCCACTTTCTCTGTCTAAGAAACATGATTTGCACCTCTCATGATCCTTGAGCACAGGTGTTCTCCCCTTCCTTGTCCCGCATTATTTCCTGGTGATCCCACATTCTCTGTCTAAGAAACATGATTTGCACCTCTCATGACCCTTGAGCACAGGCGTTCTCCCCTTCCTTGTCCCCCATTATTTCTTGGTGATCCCACTTTCTTTGTCTAAGAAACATGATTTGCACCTCTCATGACCCTCGAGCACAGGCGTTCTCCCCTTCTTTGTCCCCCATTATTTCTTGGTGATCCCACTTTCTTTGTCTAAGAAACATGATTTGCATCTCTCATGACCCTTGAGCACAGGCTTTCTCCCCTTCCTTGTCCCCCATTATTTCCTATAGATCCCACTTTCTCTGTCTAAGAAACATGATTTGCACCTCTCATGACCCTTGAGCACAGGCAGTCTCTCCTTCCTTGTCCCCCATTATTTCCTAGTGATCCCACTTTCTCTGTCTAAGAAGCATGATTTGCACCTCTCATGACCCTTGAAGGCAGGCGTTCTCCCCTTCCTTGTCCCCCATATTTTCCTAGTGATCCCACTTTCTCTGTCTTAGAAACATGATTTGCACCTCTCATGACCCTTGAGCAAAGGCGTTCTCCCCTTCCTTGTCCCCCATTATTTCCTGGTGATCCCACTTTCTCTGTCTAAGAAACATGATTTGCACCTCTTATGACCCTTGCGTGCAGGCGTTCTCCCCTTCCTTGTCCCCCATTATTTCCTAGTGATCCCACTTTCTCTGTCTAAGAAACATGATTTGCACCTCTCATGACCCTTGAGCACAGGCGTTCTCCCCTTCCTTGTACCCCATTATTTCTTGGTGATCCCACTTTCTCTGTCTAAGAAACATGATTTGCACCTCTCATGACCCTTGAGCACAGGCGTTCTCCCCTTCCCTGTCCCCCATTATTTCCTGGTGATCCCACTTTCTCTGTTTTAGAAAATGATTTGCACCTCTCATGACCCTTGAGCACAGGCGTTCTCCCCTTCCTTGTCCCCCATTATTTCCTGGTGATCCCACTTTTTTCTGTTTTAGAAACATGATTTGCACCTCTAATGACCCTTGCGTGCAGGCGTTCCCCCCTTCCTTGTCCCCCATTATTTCCTAGTGATCCCACTTTCTCTGTCTAAGAAACATGATTTGCACCTCTCATGACCCTTGAGCACAGCGTTCCCCCCTTCCGTGTCCCCCATTATTTCCTAGTGATCCCACTTTCTCTGTCTTAGAAACATGATTTGCACCTCTCATGACCCTTGAGCACAGACGTTCTCCCCTTCCTTGTCCCCCATTATTTCCTAGTGATCCCACTTTCTCTGTCTAAGAAACATGATTTGCACGTCTCATGACCCTTGAGCACAGGCGTTCTCCACTTCCTTGTCCCCCATTATTTCCTGGTGATCCCACTTTCTCTGTCTAAGAAACATGATTTGCACCTCTCATGACCCTTGAGCACAGGCATTCTCCCCTTCCTTGTCCCCCATTATTTCCTGGAGATCCCACTTTCTCTGTCTAAGAAACATGATTTGCACCTCTCATGACACTTGAAGGCAGGAATTCTCCCCTTCCTTGTCCCCCATTATTTCCTGGTGATCCCACTTTCTCTGAACTAAGAAACATGATTTGCACCTCTCATGACGCTTGAGCACAGGCGTTCTCCCCTTCCTTGTCCCCCATTATTTCCTAGTGATCCCACTTTCTCTGGTTTAGAAACATGATTTGCACCTCTCATGACCCTTGAGCTCAGGCGTTCTCCCCTTCCTTGTCTCCCATTATTTCCTGGTGATCCCACTTTCTCTGTCTAAGAAACATGATTTTCACCTCTTATGATACTTGCGTGCATGCGTTCCCCCCTTCCTTGTACCCCATTATTTCCTAGTGATCCCACTTTCTCTGTATAAGAAACATGATTTGCACCTCTCATGAGCCTTGAGCACAGGCAGTCTCTCCTTCCTTGTCCCCCATTATTTCCTAGTGATCCCACTTTCTCTGTCTAAGAAGCATGATTTGCACCTCTCATGACCCTTGAAGGCAGGCGTTCTCCCCTTCCTTGTCCCCATATTTTCCTAGTGATCCCACTTTCTCTGTCTTAGAAACATGATTTTCACCTCTCATGACCCTTGAGCACAGGCGTTCTCCCCTTCCTTGTCCTCCATTATTTCCTGGTGATCCCACTTTCTCTGTCTAAGAAACATGATTTGCACCTCTTATGACCCTTGCGTGCAGGCGTTCTCCCCTTCCTTGTCCCCCATTATTTCCTAGTGATCCCACTTTCTCTGTCTAAGAAACATGGTTTGCACCTCTCATGACCCTTGAGCACAGGCGTTCTCCCCTTCCTTGTCCCCCATTATTTCTTGGTGATCCCACTTTCTCTGTCTAGGAAACATGATTTGCACCTCTCATGACCCTTGAGCACAGGCGTTCTCCCCTTCCCTGTCCCCCATTATTTCCTGGTGATCCCACTTTCTCTGTTTTAGAAACATGATTTGCACCTCTCATGACCCTTGAGCACAGGCGTTCTCCCCTTCCTTGTCCCCCATTATTTCCTGGTGATCCCACTTTCTCTGTTTTAGAAACATGATTTGCACCTCTTATGACCCTTGCGTGCAGGCGTTCCCCCCTTCCTTGTCCCCCATTATTTCCTAGTGATCCCACTTTCTCTGTCTAAGAAACATGATTTGCACCTCTCATGAACCTTGAGCACAGGCGTTCTCCCCTTCATTGTCCCCCATTATTTTGTGGTGATCCCACTTTCCCTGTCTAAGAAACATGATCTGCACCTCTTATGATCCTTGCGCGCAGGCGTTCTCCCCTTCCTTGTCCCCCAATATTTCCTAGTGTTCCCACTTTCTCTGTCTAAGAAACATGATTTGCACCTCTCATGACCCTTGAGCGCAGGCGTTCCCCACTTCCTTGTCCCCCATTATTTCCTGGTGATCCCACTTTCTCTGTCTAAGAAACATGATTTGCACCTCTCATGACCCTTGAGCACAGCGTTCCCCCTTCCTTGTCCCCCATTATTTCCTAGTGATCCCACTTTCTCTGTCTAAGAAACATGATTTGCACGTCTCATGACCCTTGAGCACAGGCATTCTCCCCTTCCTTGTCCCCCATTATTTCCTGGTGATCCCACTTTCTCTGTCTAAGAAACATGATTTGCACCTCTCATGACCCTTGAGCACAGGCATTCTCCCCTTCCTTGTCCCCCATTATTTCCTAGTGATCCCACTTTCTCTGTCTAAGAAACATGATTTGCACCTCTCGTGACCCTTGAAGGCAGGAATTCTCCCCTTCCTTGTCCCCCATTATTTCCTGGTGATCCCACTTTCTCTGTCTAAGAAACATGATTTGCACCTCTCATGACGCTTGAGCACAGGCGTTCTCCCCTTCCTTGTCCCCCATTATTTCCTAGTGATCCCACTTTCTCTGGTTTAGAAACATGATTTGCACCTCTCATGACCCTTGAGCTCAGGCGTTCTCCCCTTCCTTGTCTCCCATTATTTCCTGGTGATCCCACTTTCTCTGTCTAAGAAACATGATTTTCACCTCTTATGATACTTGCGTGCATGCGTTCCCCCCTTCCTTGTACCCCATTATTTCCTAGTGATCCCACTTTCTCTGTATAAGAAGCATGATTTGCACCTCTCATGACCCTTGAAGGCAGGCGTTCTCCCCTTCCTTGTCCCCATATTTTCCTAGTGATCCCACTTTCTCTGTCTTAGAAACATGATTTTCACCTCTCATGACCCTTGAGCACAGGCGTTCTCCCCTTCCTTGTCCTCCATTATTTCCTGGTGATCCCACTTTCTCTGTTTAAGAAACATGATTTGCACCTCTTATGACCCTTGCGTGCAGGCGTTCTCCCCTTCCTTGTCCCCCATTATTTCCTAGTGATCCCACTTTCTCTGTCTAAGAAACATGATTTGCACCTCTCATGACCCTTGAGCACAGGCGTTCTCCCCTTCCTTGTCCCCCATTATTTCTTGGTGATCCCACTTTCTCTGTCTAGGAAACATGATTTGCACCTCTCATGACCCTTGAGCACAGGCGTTCTCCCCTTCCCTGTCCCCCATTATTTCCTGGTGATCCCACTTTCTCTGTTTTAGAAACATGATTTGCACCTCTCATGACCCTTGAGCACAGGCGTTCTCCCCTTCCTTGTCCCCCATTATTTCCTGGTGATCCCACTTTCTCTGTTTTAGAAACATGATTTGCACCTCTTATGACCCTTGCGTGCAGGCGTTCCCCCCTTCCTTGTCCCCCATTATTTCCTAGTGATCCCACTTTCTCTGTCTAAGAAACATGATTTGCACCTCTCATGAACCTTGAGCACAGGCGTTCTCCCCTTCATTGTCCCCCATTATTTTGTGGTGATCCCACTTTCTCTGTCTAAGAAACATGATCTGCACCTCTTATGATCCTTGCGCGCAGGCGTTCTCCCCTTCCTTGTCCCCCATTATTTCCTAGTGTTCCCACTTTCTCTGTCTAAGAAACATGATTTGCACCTCTCATGACCCTTGAGCGCAGGCGTTCCCCCCTTCCTTGTCCCCCATTATTTCCTGGTGATCCCACTTTCTCTGTCTAAGAAACATGATTTGCACCTCTCATGACCCTTGAGCACAGCGTTCCCCCTTCCTTGTCCCCCATTATTTCCTAGTGATCCCACTTTCTCTGTCTTGGAAACATGATTTGCACCTCTCATGACCCTTGAGCACAGACGTTCTCCCCTTCCTTGTCCCCCATTATTTCCTAGTGATCCCACTTTCTCTGTCTAAGAAACATGATTTGCACGTCTCATGACCCTTGAGCACAGGCATTCTCCCCTTCCTTGTCCCCCATTATTTCCTGGTGATCCCACTTTCTCTGTCTAAGAAACATGATTTGCACCTCTCATGACCCTTGAGCACAGGCATTCTCCCCTTCCTTGTCCCCCATTATTTCCTGGTGATCCCACTTTCTCTGTCTAAGAAACATGATTTGCACCTCTCGTGACCCTTGAAGGCAGGAATTCTCCCCTTCCTTGTCCCCCATTATTTCCTGGTGATCCCACTTTCTCTGTCTAAGAAACATGATTTGCACCTCTCGTGACGCTTGAGCACAGGCGTTCTCCCCTTCCTTGTCCCCCATTATTTCCTAGTGATCCCACTTTCTCTGGTTTAGAAACATGATTTGCACCTCTCATGACCCTTGAGCTCAGGCGTTCTCCCCTTCCTTGTCTCCCATTATTTCCTGGTGATCCCACTTTCTCTGTCTAAGAAACATGATTTTCACCTCTTACGATACTTGCGTGCATGCGTTCCCCCCTTCCTTGTACCCCATTATTTCCTAGTGATCCCACTTTCTCTGTATAAGAAACATGATTTGTACCTCTCATGACCCTTGAGCACAGGTGTTCTCCCCTTCCTTGTCCCCCATTATTTCCTGGTGATCCCACTTTCTCTGTCTAAGAAACATGATTTGCACCTCTCATGACCCTTGAGCACAGGCGTTCTCCCCTTCCTTGTCCCCCATTATTTCTTGGTGATCCCACTTTCTTTGTCTAAGAAACATGATTTGCACCTCTCATGACCCTTGAGCACAGACGTTCTCCCCTTCCTTGTCCCCCATTATTTCCTAGTGATCCCACTTTCTCTGTCTAAGAAACATGATTTGCACGTCTCATGACCCTTGAGCACAGGTGTTCTCCCCTTCCTTGTCCCCCATTATTTCCTGGTGATCCCACTTTCTCTGTCTAAGAAACATGATTTGCACCTCTCATGACCCTTGAGCACAGGCATTCTCCCCTTCCTTGTCCCCCATTATTTCCTGGTGATCCCACTTTCTCTGTCTAAGAAACATGATTTGCACCTCTCATGACCCTTGAAGGCAGGAATTCTCCCCTTCCTTGTCCCCCATTATTTCCTGGTGATCCCACTTTCTCTGTCTAAGAAACATGATTTGCACCTCTCATGACCCTTGAGCACAGGCGTTCCCCCCTTCCATGCCCCCCATTATTTCCTATAGATCCAACTATCTCTGTTTTAGAAACATGAATTACACCTCTCATGACCCTTGAGCAAAGGCGTTCTCCCCTTCCTTGTCCCCCATTATTTCCTAGTGATCCCACTTTCTCTGTCTTAGAAACATGATTTGCACCTCTCATGACCCTTGAGCACAGGCGTTCTCCCCTTCCTTGTGCCCCATTATTTCCTAGTGATCCCACTTTCTCTATCTAAGAAACATGATTTGCACCTCTCATGACCCTTGAGCACAGGCGTTCTCCCCTTCCTTGTGCCCCATTATTTCCTGGTGATCCCACTTTCTCTGTCTAAGAAACATGATTTGCACCTCTCATGACCCTTGAGCATAGGCATTCTCCCCTTCCTCGTCCCCCATTATTTCCTAGTGATCCAACTTTCTCTGTCTAAGAAACATGATTTGCACCTCTCATGACCCTTGAGCACAGGCGTTCTCCCCTTCCTTGTGCCCCATTATTTCCTGGTGATCCCACTTTCTCTGTCTAAGAAACATGATTTGCACCTCTCATGACCCTTGAGCACAGCGTTCCCCCCTTCCTTGTCCCCAATTATTTCCTAGTGATCCCACTTTCTCTGTCTTAGAAACATGATTTGCACCTCTCATGACCCTTGAGCACAGGCGTTCTCCCCTTCCTTGTCCCCCATTATTTCCTAGTGATCCCACTTTCTCTGTCTAAGAAACATGATTTGCACCTCTCATGACCCTTGAGCACAGGCGTTCTCCCCTTCCTTGTCCCCCATTATTTCCTGGTGATCCCACTTTTTCTGTCTAAGAAACATGATTTGCTCCTCTCATGACGACTTGAGCACAGGCTTTGTCCCCTTCCCTGTCCCCCATTATTTCCTAGTGATCCCACTTTCTCTGTCTAAGAAACATGATTTGCACCTCTCATGACCCTTGAGCACAGGCGTTCTCCCCTTCTTTGTCCCCCATTATTTCCTAGTGATCCCACTTTCTCTGTCTAAGAAACATGATTTGCACCTCTCATGACCCTTGAGCGCAGGCGTTCTCCCCTTCCTTGTCCCCCATTATTTCCTGGTGATCCCACTTTCTCTGTTCAAGAAACATGATTTGCACCTCTCATGACCCTTGAGCGCAGGCGTTCTCCCCTTCCTCGTCCCCCATTATTTCCTAGTGATCCCACTTTCTCTGTCTAAGAAACATGATTTCCACCTCTCATGACCCTTGAGCGCAGGCGTTCCCCCTTCCATGTCCCCCATTGTTTCCTAGTGATCCCACTTTCTCTGTTTTAGAAACATGATTTGCACCTCTCATGACCCTTGAGCACAGGCGTTCTCCCCTTCCTTGTCCTACATTATTTCCTCGTGATCCCACTTTCTCTGTCTAAGAAACATGATTTGCACCTCTCATGACCCTTGAAGGCAGGCGTTCCCCCCTTCCATGTCCCCCATTATTTCCTGGTGATCCCACTTTCTCTGTCTAAGAAATATGATTTGCACCTCTCATGACCCTTGAGCGCAACGTTCCCCCTTCCTTGTCCCCCAATATTTAATGTTGATGCCACTTTCTCTGTCTAAGAAACATGATTTGCACCTCTAATGACCCTTGAGCACAGGCGTTCTCCCCTTCTTTGTCCCCCATTATTTCCTAGTGATCCCACTTTCTCTGTCTAAGAAACATGATTTGCACCTCTCATGACCCTTGAGCACGGGCATTCTCCCCTTCCTTGTCCCCCATTATTTCCTGGTGATCCCACTTTCTCTGTCTAAGAAACATGATTTGCACCTCTCATGGCCCTTGAAGGCAGGCGTTCTCCCCTTCCTTGTCCCCCAATATTTAATGGTGATCCCACTTTCTCTGTCTTAGAAACATGATTTGCACCTCTCATGACCCTTGAGCACAGGCGTTCTCCCCTTCCTTGTCCCCCATTATTTCTTGGTGATCCCACTTTCTCTGTCTAAGAAACATGATTTGCACCTCTCATGACCCTTGAAGGCAGGCGTTCTCCCCTTCCTTGTCCCCCATTATTTCCTGGTGATCCCACTTTCTCTGTCTAAGAAATATGATTTGCACCTCTCGTGACCCTTGAAGGCAGGAATTCTCCCCTTCCTTGTCCCCCATTATTTCCTGGTGATCCCACTTTCTCTGTCTAAGAAACATGATTTGCACCTCTCATGACGCTTGAGCACAGGCGTTCTCCCCTTCCTTGTCCCCCATTATTTCCTAGTGATCCCACTTTCTCTGGTTTAGAAACATGATTTGCACCTCTCATGACCCTTGAGCTCAGGCGTTCTCCCCTTCCTTGTCTCCCATTATTTCCTGGTGATCCCACTTTCTCTGTCTAAGAAACATGATTTTCACCTCTTATGATACTTGCGTGCATGCGTTCCCCCCTTCCTTGTACCCCATTATTTCCTAGTGATCCCACTTTCTCTGTATAAGAAGCATGATTTGCACCTCTCATGACCCTTGAAGGCAGGCGTTCTCCCCTTCCTTGTCCCCATATTTTCCTAGTGATCCCACTTTCTCTGTCTTAGAAACATGATTTTCACCTCTCATGACCCTTGAGCACAGGCGTTCTCCCCTTCCTTGTCCTCCATTATTTCCTGGTGATCCCACTTTCTCTGTCTAAGAAACATGATTTGCACCTCTTATGACCCTTGCGTGCAGGCGTTCTCCCCTTCCTTGTCCCCCATTATTTCCTAGTGATCCCACTTTCTCTGTCTAAGAAACATGATTTGCACCTCGCATGACCCTTGAGCACAGGCTTTCTCCCCTTCCCTGTCCCCCATTATTTCCTGGTGATCCCACTTTCTCTGTTTTAGAAACATGATTTGCACCTCTCATGACCCTTGAGCACAGGCGTTCTCCCCTTCCTTGTCCCCCATTATTTCCTGGTGATCCCACTTTCTCTGTTTTAGAAACATGATTTGCACCTCTTATGACCCTTGCGTGCAGGTGTTCCCCCCTTCCTTGTCCCCCATTATTTCCTAGTGATCCCACTTTCTCTGTCTAAGAAACATGATTTGCACCTCTCATGAACCTTGAGCACAGGCGTTCTCCCCTTCATTGTCCCCCATTATTTTGTGGTGATCCCACTTTCTCTGTCTAAGAAACATGATCTGCACCTCTTATGATCCTTGCGCGCAGGCGTTCTCCCCTTCCTTGTCCCCCATTATTTCCTAGTGTTCCCACTTTCTCTGTCTAAGAAACATGATTTGCACCTCTCATGACCCTTGAGCGCAGGCGTTACCCCCTTCCTTGTCCCCCATTATTTCCTGGTGATCCCACTTTCTCTGTCTAAGAAACATGATTTGCACCTCTCATGACCCTTGAGCACAGCGTTCCCCCTTCCTTGTCCCCCATTATTTCCTAGTGATCCCACTTTCTCTGTCTTGGAAACATGATTTGCACCTCTCATGACCCTTGAGCACAGACGTTCTCCCCTTCCTTGTCCCCCATTATTTCCTAGTGATCCCACTTTCTCTGTCTAAGAAACATGATTTGCACGTCTCATGACCCTTGAGCACAGGCATTCTCCCCTTCCTTGTCCCCCATTATTTCCTGGTGATCCCACTTTCTCTGTCTAAGAAACATGATTTGCACCTCTCATGACCCTTGAGCACAGGCATTCTCCCCTTCCTTGTCCCCCATTATTTCCTGGTGATCCCACTTTCTCTGTCTAAGAAACATGATTTGCACCTCTCGTGACCCTTGAAGGCAGGAATTCTCCCCTTCCTTGTCCCCCATTATTTCCTGGTGATCCCACTTTCTCTGTCTAAGAAACATGATTTGCACCTCTCATGACGCTTGAGCACAGGCGTTCTCCCCTTCCTTGTCCCCCATTATTTCCTAGTGATCCCACTTTCTCTGGTTTAGAAACATGATTTGCACCTCTCATGACCCTTGAGCTCAGGCGTTCTCCCCTTCCTTGTCTCCCATTATTTCCTGGTGATCCCACTTTCTCTGTCTAAGAAACATGATTTTCACCTCTTATGATACTTGCGTGCATGCGTTCCCCCCTTCCTTGTACCCCATTATTTCCTAGTGATCCCACTTTCTCTGTATAAGAAACATGATTTGTACCTCTCATGACCCTTGAGCACAGGTGTTCTCCCCTTCCTTGTCCCCCATTATTTCCTGGTGATCCCACTTTCTCTGTCTAAGAAACATGATTTGCACCTCTCATGACCCTTGAGCACAGGCGTTCTCCCCCTCCTTGTCCCCCATTATTTCTTGGTGATCCCACTTTCTTTGTCTAAGAAACATGATTTGCACCTCTCATGACCCTTGAGCACAGACGTTCTCCCCTTCCTTGTCCCCCATTATTTCCTAGTGATCCCACTTTCTCTGTCTAAGAAACATGATTTGCACGTCTCATGACCCTTGAGCACAGGTGTTCTCCCCTTCCTTGTCCCCCATTATTTCCTGGTGATCCCACTTTCTCTGTCTAAGAAACATGATTTGCACCTCTCATGACCCTTGAGCACAGGCATTCTCCCCTTCCTTGTCCCCCATTATTTCCTGGTGATCCCACTTTCTCTGTCTAAGAAACATGATTTGCACCTCTCATGACCCTTGAAGGCAGGAATTCTCCCCTTCCTTGTCCCCCATTATTTCCTGGTGATCCCACTTTCTCTGTCTAAGAAACATGATTTGCACCTCTCATGACCCTTGAGCACAGGCGTTCCCCCCTTCCATGCCCCCCATTATTTCCTATAGATCCAACTATCTCTGTTTTAGAAACATGAATTACACCTCTCATGACCCTTGAGCAAAGGCGTTCTCCCCTTCCTTGTCCCCCATTATTTCCTAGTGATCCCACTTTCTCTGTCTTAGAAACATGATTTGCACCTCTCATGACCCTTGAGCACAGGCGTTCTCCCCTTACTGGTCCCCCATTATTTCCTAGTGATCCCACTTTCTCTATCTAAGAAACATGATTTGCACCTCTCATGACCCTTGAGCACAGGCGTTCTCCCCTTCCTTGTGCCCCATTATTTCCTGGTGATCCCACTTTCTCTGTCTAAGAAACATGATTTGCACCTCTCATGACCCTTGAGCATAGGCGTTCTCCCCTTCCTCGTCCCCCATTATTTCCTAGTGATCCAACTTTCTCTGTCTAAGAAACATGATTTGCACCTCTCATGACCCTTGAGCACAGGCGTTCTCCCCTTCCTTGTGCCCCATTATTTCCTGGTGATCCCACTTTCTCTGTCTAAGAAACATGATTTGCACCTCTCATGACCCTTGAGCACAGCGTTCCCCACTTCCTTGTCCCCAATTATTTCCTAGTGATCCCACTTTCTCTGTCTTAGAAACATGATTTGCACCTCTCATGACCCTTGAGCACAGGCGTTCTCCCCTTCCTTGTCCCCCATTATTTCCTAGTGATCCCACTTTCTCTGTCTAAGAAACATGATTTGCACCTCTCATGACCCTTGAGCACAGGCGTTCTCCCCTTCCTTGTCCCCCATTATTTCCTGGTGATCCCACTTTTTCTGTCTAAGAAACATGATTTGCTCCTCTCATGACGACTTGAGCACAGGCTTTGTCCCCTTCCCTGTCCCCCATTATTTCCTAGTGATCCCACTTTCTCTGTCTAAGAAACATGATTTGCACCTCTCATGACCCTTGAGCACAGGCGTTCTCCCCTTCTTTGTCCCCCATTATTTCCTAGTGATCCCACTTTCTCTGTCTAAGAAACATGATTTGCACCTCTCATGACCCTTGAGCGCAGGCGTTCTCCCCTTCCTTGTCCCCCATTATTTCCTGGTGATCCCACTTTCTCTGTTCAAGAAACATGATTTGCACCTCTCATGACCCTTGAGCGCAGGCGTTCTCCCCTTCCTCGTCCCCCATTATTTCCTAGTGATCCCACTTTCTCTGTCTAAGAAACATGATTTCCACCTCTCATGACCCTTGAGCGCAGGCGTTCCCCCTTCCATGTCCCCCATTGTTTCCTAGTGATCCCACTTTCTCTGTTTTAGAAACATGATTTGCACCTCTCATGACCCTTGAGCACAGGCGTTCTCCCCTTCCTTGTCCCCCATTATTTCCTAGTGATCCCACTTTCTCTGTCTAAGAAACATGATTTGCACCTCTCATGACCCTTGAAGGCAGGCGTTCCCCCCTTCCATGTCCCCCATTATTTCCTGGTGATCCCACTTTCTCTGTCTAAGAAATATGATTTGCACCTCTCATGACCCTTGAGCGCAACGTTCCCCCTTCCTTGTCCCCCAATATTTAATGTTGATGCCACTTTCTCTGTCTAAGAAACATGATTTGCACCTCTCATGACCCTTGAGCACAGGCGTTCTCCCCTTCTTTGTCCCCCATTATTTCCTAGTGATCCCACTTTCTCTGTCTAAGAAACATGATTTGCACCTCTCATGACCCTTGAGCACGGGCATTCTCCCCTTCCTTGTCCCCCATTATTTCCTGGTGATCCCACTTTCTCTGTCTAAGAAACATGATTTGCACCTCTCATGGCCCTTGAAGGCAGGCGTTCTCCCCTTCCTTGTCCCCCAATATTTAATGGTGATCCCACTTTCTCTGTCTAAGAAACATGATTTGCACCTCTCATGACCCTTGAGCACAGGCGTTCTCCCCTTCCTTGTCCCCCATTATTTCTTGGTGATCCCACTTTCTCTGTCTAAGAAACATGATTTGCACCTCTCATGACCCTTGAAGGCAGGCGTTCTCCCCTTCCTTGTCCCCCATTATTTCCTGGTGATCCCACTTTCTCTGTCTAAGAAATATGATTTGCACCTCTCATGACCCTTGAGCACAGGCGTTCTCCCCTTCCTTGTCCCCCATTATTTCCTGGTGTTCCCACTTTCTCTGTCTAAGAAACATGATTTGCACCTCTCATGACCCTTGAGCACAGGCGTTCTCCCCTTCCTTGTCCCCCATTATTTCCTGGTGATCCCACTTTCTCTGTCTAAGAAACATGATTTGCACCTCTCATGACCCTTGAGCACAGGCGTTCTCCCCTTCCTTGTCCCCCATTATTTCCTAATGATCCCACTTTCTCTGTCTAAGAAACATGATTTGCACCTCTCATGACCCTTGAGCGCAGGCGTTCCCCCTTCCATGTCCCGCATTATTTCCTGGTGATCCCACTTTCTCTGTCTAAGAAATATGATTTGCACCTCTCATGACCCTTGAGCACAGGCGTTCGCCCCTTACTTGTCCCCCATTATTTCCTGGTGATTCCACTTTCTCTGTCTAAGAAACATGATTTGCACCTCTCATGACCCTTGAGCACAGGCGTTCTCCCCTTCCTTGTCCCCCATTATTTCCTAGTGATCATACTTTCTCTGTCTAAGAAACATGATTTGCACCTCTCATGACCCTTGAGCGCAGGCGTTCCCCCCTTCCATGTCCCCCATTATTTCCTGGTGATCCCACTTTCTCTGTCTAAGAAATATGATTTGCACCTCTCATGACCCTTGAGCACAGGCGTTCTCCCCTTCCTTGTCCCCCATTATTTCCTGGTGATCCCACTTTCTCTGTCTAAGAAACATGATTTGCACCTCTCATGACCCTTGAGCACAGGCGTTCTCACTTCCTTGTCCCACATTATTTCCTGGTTTTCCCACTTTCTCTGTCTAAGAAACATGATTTGCACCTCTCATGACCCTTGAGCACAGGCGTTCTCCCCTTCCTTGTCCCCCAATATTTCCTAGTGATCCCACTTTCTCTGTCTAAGAAACATGATTTGCACCACTCATGAACCTTGAGCGCAGGCGTTCCCCCCTTCCTTGTCCCCCATTATTTCCTAGTGATCCCACTTTCCCTGTCTTAGAAACATGATTTGCACCTCTCATGACCCTTGAGCACAGGCGTTCTCCCCTTCCTCGGTCCCCATTATTTCCTAGTGATCCCACTTTCTCTGTCTAAGAATCATGATTTGCACCTCTCATGACTCTTGAGCACAGGCGTTCTCCACTTCCTTGTGCCCCATTATTTCCTGGTGATCCCGGTTTCTCTGTCTAAGAAACATGATTTGCACCTCTCATGACCCTTGAGCACAGGCGTTCTCCCCTTCCTCATCTCCCATTATTTCCCAGTGATCCCACTTTCTCTGTCTAAGAAACATGATTTGCACCTCTCATGACCCTTGAGCACATGCGTTCTCCCCTTCCTTGTGCCCCATTATTTCCTGGTGATCCCACTTTCTCTGTCTAAGAAACATGATTTGCACCTCTCATGACCCTTGAGCACAGCGTTCCCCCCTTCCTTGTCCCCCATTATTTCCTAGTGATCCCACTTTCTCTGTCTTAGAAACATGATTTGCACATCTCATGACCCTTGAGCACAGGCATTCTCCCCTTCCTTGTCCCCCATTATTTCCTAGTGATCCCACTTTCTCTGTCTAAGAAACATGATTTGCACCTCTCATGACCCTTGAGCACAGGCGTTCTCCCCTTCCTTGTACCCCATTATTTCCTGGTGATCCCACTTTCTCTGTCTAAGAAACATGATTTGCTCCTCTCATGACGACTTGAGCACAGGCTTTGTCCCCTTCCTTGTCCCCAATTATTTCCTAGTGATCCCACTTTCTCTGTCTAAGAAACATGATTTGCACCTCTCATGACCCTTGAGCACAGGCGTTCTCCCCTTCTTTGTGCCCCATTATTTCCTGGTGATCCCACTTTCTCTATCTAAGAAACATGATTTGCACCTCTCATGACCCTTTAGCACAGGCGTTCTCCCCTTCCTCGTCCTACCATTATTTCCTAGCGATCCCACTTTCTCTGTCTAAGAAACATGATTTGCACCTCTCATGACCCTTGAGCGCAGGCGTCCCCCCTTCCTTGTCCCCCATTATTTCCTGGTGATCCCACTTTCTCTGTCTAAGAAACATGATTTGCACCTCTCATGACCCTTGAGCACAGCGTTCCCCCCTTCCTTGTCCCCCATTATTTCCTGGTGATCCCACTTTCTCTGTCTTAGAAACATGATTTGCACCTCTCATGACCCTTGAGCACAGGCGTTCTCCCCTTCCTTGTCCCTCATTATTTCCTAGTGATCCCACTTTCTCTGTCTAAGAAATATGATTTGCACGTCTCATGACCCTTGAGCACAGGCGTTCTCCCCTTCCTTGTCCCCCATTATTTCCTAGTGATCCCACTTTCTCTGTCTAAGAAACATGATTTGCACCTCTCATGACCCTTGAGCACGGGCATTCTCCCCTTCCTTGTCCCCCATTATTTCCTGGTTTTCCCACTTTCTCTGTCTAAGAAACATGATTTGCACCTCTCATGACCCTTGAGCACAGGCGTTCTCCCCTTCCTTGTCCCCCAATATTTCCTAGTGATCCCACTTTCTCTGTCTAAAAAACATGATTTGCACCTCTCATGAACCTTGAGCGCAGGCGTTCCCCCCTTCCATGTCCCCCATTATTTCCTAGTGATCCCACTTTCTCTGTTTTAGAAACATAATTTGCACCTCTCATGACCCTTGAGCGCAACGTTCCCCCTTCCTTGTCCCCCATTATTTCCTAGTGATCCCACTTTCTCTGTCTTAGAAACATGATTTGCACCTCTCATGACTCTTGAGCACAGGCGTTCTCCCCTTCCTCGGTCCCCATTATTTCCTAGTGATCCCACTTTCTCTGTCTAAGAAACATGATTTGCACCTCTCATGACCCTTGAGCACAGGCGTTCTCCCCTTCCTTGTGCCCCATTATTTCCTGTTGACCCCACTTTCTCTGTCTAAGAAACATGATTTGCACCTCTCATGACCCTTGAGCACAGGCGTTCTCCCCTTCCTCGTCTCCCATTATTTCCTAGTGATCCCACTTTCTCTGTCTAAGAAACATGATTTGCACCTCTCATGACCCTTGAGCACAGGCGTTCTCCCCTTCCTTGTGCCCCATTATTTCCTGGTGATCCCACTTTCTCTGTCTAAGAAACATGATTTGCACCTCTCATGACCCTTGAGCACAGCGTTCCCCCCTTCCTTGTCCCCCATTATTTCCTAGTGATCCCACTTTCTCTGTCTTAGAAACAGGATTTGCACCTCTCATGACCCTTGAGCACAGGCATTCTCCCCTTCCTTGTCCCCCATTATTTCCTAGTGATCCCACTTTCTCTGTCTAAGAAACATGATTTGCACCTCTCATGACCCTTGAGCACAGGCGTTCTCCCCTTCCTTGTCCCCCATTATTTCCTGGTGATCCCACTTTCTCTGTCTAAGAAACATGATTTGCTCCTCTCATGACGACTTGAGCACAGGCTTTGTCCCCTTCCTTGCCCCCCATTATTTCCTAGTGATCCCACTTTCTTTGTCTAAGAAACATGATTTGCACCTCTCATGACCCTTGAGCACAGGCGTTCTCCCCTTCCTTGTGCCCCATTATTTCCTGGTGATCCCACTTTCTCTGTCTAAGAAACATGATTTGCACCTCTCATGACCCTTGAGCACAGCGTTCCCCCCTTCCTTGTCCCCCATTATTTCCTAGTGATCCCACTTTCTCTGTCTTAGAAACAGGATTTGCACCTCTCATGACCCTTGAGCACAGGCATTCTCCCCTTCCTTGTCCCCCATTATTTCCTAGTGATCCCACTTTCTCTGTCTAAGAAACATGATTTGCACCTCTCATGACCCTTGAGCACAGGCGTTCTCCCCTTCCTTGTCCCCCATTATTTCCTGGTGATCCCACTTTCTCTGTCTAAGAAACATGATTTGCTCCTCTCAAGACGACTTGAGCACAGGCTTTGTCCCCTTCCTTGTCCCCCATTATTTCCTAGTGATCCCACTTTCTCTGTCTAAGAAACATGATTTGCACCTCTCATGACCCTTGAGCACAGGCGTTCTCCCCTTCCTTGTGCCCCATTATTTCCTGGTGATCCCACTTTCTCTGTCTAAGAAACATGATTTGCACCTCTCATGACCCTTGAGCACAGCGTTCCCCCCTTCCTTGTCCCCCATTATTTCCTAGTGATCCCACTTTCTCTGTCTTAGAAACAGGATTTGCACCTCTCATGACCCTTGAGCACAGGCATTCTCCCCTTCCTTGTCCCCCATTATTTCCTAGTGATCCCACTTTCTCTGTCTAAGAAACATGATTTGCACCTCTCATGACCCTTGAGCACAGGCGTTCTCCCCTTCCTTGTCCTCCATTATTTCCTGGTGATCCCACTTTCTCTGTCTAAGAAACATGATTTGCTCCTCTCATGACGACTTGAGCACAGGCTTTGTCCCCTTCCTTGTCCCCCATTATTTCCTAGTGATCCCACTTTCTCTGTCTAAGAAACATGATTTGCACCTCTCATGACCCTTGAGCACAGGCGTTCTCCCCTTCTTTGTGCCCCATTATTTCCTGGTGATCCCACTTTCTCTATCTAAGAAACATGATTTGCACCTCTCATGACCCTTTATCACAGGCGTTCTCCCCTTCCTCGTCCCCCATTATTTCCTAGCGATCCCACTTTCTCTGTCTAAGAAACATGATTTGCACCTCTCATGACCCTTGAGCACAGCGTTCCCCCCTTCCTCGTCCCCCATTATTTCCTAGCGATCCCACTTTCTCTGTCTAAGAAACATGATTTGCACCTTTCATGACCCTTGAAGGCAGGAATTCTCCCCTTCCTTGTCCCCCATTATTTCCTGGTGATCCCACTTTCTCTGTCTAAGAAACATGATTTGCACCTCTCATGATGCTTGAGCACAGGTGTTCTCCGCTTCCTTGTCCCCCATTATTTCCTAGTGATCCCCCTTTCTCTGGTTTAGAAACATGATTTGCACCTCTCATGACCCTTGAGCTCAGGCGTTCTCCCCTTCCTTGTCTCCCATTATTTCCTGGTGATCCCACTTTCTCTGTCTAAGAAACATGATTTTCACCTCTTATGATACTTGCGTGCATGCGTTCCCCCCTTCCTTGTCCCCCATTATTTCCTAGTGATCCCACTTTCTCTGTATAAGAAACATGATTTGCACCTCTCATGACCCTTGAGCACAGGCGTTCTCCCCTTCCTTGTCCCCCATTATTTCTTGGTGATCCCACTTTCTTTGTCTAAGAAACATGATTTGCACCTCTCATGACCCTTGGGCACAGGCGTTCTCCCCTTCCTTGTCCCCCATTATTTCCTGGTGATCCCACTTTCTCTGTCTAAGAAACATGATTTCCACCTCTCAAGACCCTTGAGCACAGGCGTTCTCCCCTTCCTTGTCCCCCATTATTTCCTATAGATCCCACTTTCTCTGTCTAAGAAACATGATTTGCACCTCTCATGACCCTTGCGTGCAGGCGTTCCCCCCTTCCTTGTCCCCCATTATTTCCTAGTGACCCCACTTTCTCTGTCTAAGAAACATGATTTGCTCCTCTCATGACCCTTGAGTACAGGCGTTCTCCCCTTCCTTGTCCCCCATTATTTCGTGGTGATCCCACTTTCTCTGTCTAAGAAACATGATCTGCAACTCTTATGATCCTTGCGCGCAGGCGTTCTCCCCTTCCTTGTCCCCCATTATTTCCTAGTGATCCCACTTTCTCTGTCTAAGAAACATGATTTGCACCTCTCATGACCCTTGAGCACAGGCGTTCCCCCCTTCCATGTCCCCCATTATTTCCTATAGATCCAACTATCTCTGTTTTAGAAACATGAATTACACCTCTCATGACCCATGAGCAAAGGCGTTCTCCCCTTCCTTGTCCCCCATTATTTCCTAGTGATCCCACTTTCTCCATCTAAAAAACATGATTTGCACCTCTCATGACCCTTGAGCACAGGCGTTCTCCCCTTCCTTGTCCCCCATTATTTCCTGGTGATCCCACTTTCTCTGTTTTAGAAACATGATTTGCACCTCTCATGACCCTTGAGCACAGGCGTTCTCCCCTTCCTTGTCCCCCATTATTTATTAGTGATCCCACTTTCTCTGTCTAAGAAACATGATTTGCACCTCTCATGACCCTTGAGCGCAGGCGTTCCCCCCTTCCATGTCCCCTATTATTTCCTAGTGATCCCACTTTCTCTGTTTTAGAAACATGATTTGCACCTCTCATGACCCTTGAGCGCAGCGTTCCCCCTTCCTTGTCCCCCATTATTTCCTATTGATCCCACTTTCTCTGTCTTAGAAACATGATTTGCACCTCTCATGACCCTTGAGCACAGGCGTTCTCCCCTTACTCGTCCCCCATTATTTCCTAGTGATCCCACTTTCTCTATCTAAGAAACATGATTTGCACCTCTCATGACCCTAGAGCACAGGCGTTCTCCCCTTCCTTGTGCCCCATTATTTCCTGGTGATCCCACTTTCTCTGACTAAGAAACATGATTTGCACCTCTCATGACCCTTGAGCACAGGCGTTCTCCCCTTCCTTGTCCCCCATTATTTCCTAGTGATCCCACTTTCTCTGTCTAATAAACATGATTTGCACCTCTCATGACCCTTGAGCGCAGCGTTCCCCCTTTCTAGTCCCCCATTATCTCCTAGTGATCCCACTTTCTCTGTCTTAGAAACATGATTTGCACCTCTCATGACCGTTGAGCACAGGCGTTCTCCCCTTCCTTGTGCCCCATTATTTCCTGGTGATCCCACTTTCTCTGTCTAAGAAACATGATTTGCCCCTCTCATGACCCTTGAGCACAGCGTTCCCCCCTTCCTTGTCCCCCATTATTTCCTAGTGATCCCACTTTCTCTGTCTAAGAAACATGATTTGCACCTCTCATGACCCTTGAGCGCAGGCGTTCCCCTCTTCCTTGTCCCCCATTATTTCCTGGTGATCCCACTTTCTCTGTCTAAGAAACATGATTTGCACCTCTCATGACCCTTGAGCACAGGCGTTCTCCCCTTCCTTGTCCCCCATTATTTCCTGGTGATCCCACTTTCTCTGTCTAAGAAACATGATTTGCACCTCTCATGACCCTTGAAGGCAGGTGTTCTCCCATTCCTTGTCCCCCATTATTTAATGGTGATCCCACTTTCTCTGTCTAAGAAACATGATTTGCACCTCTCATGACCCTTGAGCACAGGCGTTCTCCCCTTCCTTGTCCCCCATTATTTTCTCTGTCTAAGAAACATGATTTGCACCTCTCATGACCCTTGAGTACAGGCGTTCTCCCCTTCCTTGTCCCCCATTATTTCCTGGTGATCCCACTTTCTCTGTCTAAGAAACATGATTTGCACCTCTCATGACCCTTGAAGGCAGGCGTTCTCCCCTTCCTTGTCCCCCATTATTTCCAGGTGATCCCACTTTCTCTGTCTAAGAAATATGATTTGCACCTCTCATGACCCTTGAGCGCAGGCGTTCCCCCCTTCCATGTCCCCCATTATTTCTCTGTTTTAGAAACATGATTTGCACCTCTCATGACCCTTGAGCGCAGCGTTCCCCCTTCCTTGTCCCCCATTATCTCCTAGTGATCCCACTTTCTCTGTCTTAGAAACATGATTTGCACCTCTCATGACCGTTGAGCACAGGCGTTCTCCCCTTCCTTGTGCCCCATTATTTCCTGGTGATCCCACTTTCTCTGTCTAAGAAACATGATTTGCACCTCTCATGACCCTTGAGCACAGCGTTCCCCCCTTCCTTGTCCCCCATTATTTCCAGGTGATCCCACTTTCTCTGTCTAAGAAATATGATTTGCACCTCTCATGACCCTTAAGCCCAGGCGTTCTCCCCTTCCATGTCCCCCATTATTTCCTGGTGATCCCACTTTCTCTGTCTAATAAACATGATTTGCACCTCTCATGACCCTTGAGCGCAAGCGTTCCCCCCCTTCCATGTCCCCCATTATTTCTCTGTTTTAGAAACATGATTTGCACCTCTCATGACCCTTGAGCGCAGCGTTCCCCCTTCCTTGTCCCCCATTATCTCCTAGGGATCCCACTTTCTCTGTCTTAGAAACATGATTTGCACCTCTCATGACCGTTGAGCATAGGCGTTCTCCCCTTCCTTGTGCACCATTATTTCCTGGTGATCCCACTTTCTCTGTCTAAGAAACATGATTTGCACCTCTCATGACCCTTGAGCACAGCGTTCCCCCCTTCCTTGTCCCCCATTATTTCCTAGTGATCCCACTTTCTCTGTCTAAGAAACATGATTTGCACCTCTCATGACCCTTGAGCGCAGGCGTTCCCCCCTTCCTTGTCCCCCATTATTTCCTGGTGATCCCACTTTCTCTGTCTAAGAAACATGATTTGCACCTCTCATGACCCTTGAGCACAGGCGTTCTCCCCTTCCTTGTCCCCCATTATTTCCTGGTGATCCCACTTTCTCTGTCTAAGAAACATGATTTGCACCTCTCATGACCCTTGAGCACAGCGTTCTCCCCTTCCTTGTCCCCCATTATTTCCTGGTGATCCCACTTTCTCTGTCTAAGAAACATGATTTGCACCTCTCATGACCCTTCAGCACAGGCTTTCTCCCCCTCCTTGTCCCCCATTATTTCCTAGTGATCCCACTTTCTCTGGTTTAGAAACATGATTTGCACCTCTCATGACCCTTGAGCTCAGGCGTTCTCCCCTTCCTTGTCTCCCATTATTTCCTGGTGATCCCACTTTCTCTGTCTAAGAAACATGATTTTCACCTCTTATGACCCTTGCTTGCATGCGTTCCCCCCTTCCTTGTCCCCCATTATTTCCTAGTGATCCCACTTTCTCTGTCTAAGAAACATGATTTCCACCTCTCATGACCCTTGAGCACAGGCGTTCTCCCCTTCCTTGTCCCCCATTATTTCCTGGTGATCCCACTTTCTCTGTCTAAGAAACATGATTTGCACCTCTCATGACCCTTGAGCACAGCGTTCCTCCCTTCCTTGTCCCCCATTATTTCCTAGTGATCCCACTTTCTCTGTCTTAGAAACATGATTTGCACCTCTCATGACCCTTGAGCACAGGCGTTCTCCCCTTCCTTGTCCCCCATTATTTCCTAGTGATCCCACTTTCTCTGTCTAAGAAACATGATTTGCACCTCTCATGACCCTTGAGCACAGGCGTTCTCCCCTTCCTTGTCCCCCATTATTTCCTGGTGATCCCACTTTCTCTGTCTAAGAAACATGATTTGCACCTCTCATGACCCTTGAGCACAAGCATTCTCCCCTTCCTTGTCCCCCATTATTTCCTAGTGATCCCACTTTCTCTGTCTAAGAAACATGATTTGCACCTCTCATGACCCTTGAGCACAGGCGTTCTCCCCTTCCTTGTCCCCCATTATTTCCTGGTGATCCCACTTTCTCTGTCTAAGAAACATGATTTGCACCTCTCATGACCCTTGAGCACAGGCATTCTCCCCTTCCTTGTCCCCCATTATTTCCTGGTGATCCCACTTTCTCTGTCTAAGAAACATGATTTTCACCTCTCATGACCCTTGAAGGCAGGAGTTCTCCCCTTCCTTGTCCCCCATTATTTCCTGGTGATCCCACTTTCTCTGTCTAAGAAACATGATTTGCACCTCTCATGACCCTTGAGCACAGGCGTTCTCCCCTTCCTTGTCCCCCATTATTTCCAGGTGATCCCACTTTCTCTGTTTAAGAAATATGATTTGCACCTCTCATGACCCTTAAGCACAGGCGTTCTCCCCTTCCTTGTCGCCCATTATTTCCTGGTGATCCTACTTTCTCTTTCTAAGAAACATGATTTGCACCTCTCATGGCCCTTGAACACAGGCGTTCTCCCCTTCCTTGTGCCCCATTACTTCCTAGTGATCCCACTTTCTCTGTCTAATAAACATGATTTGCACCTCTCATGACCCTTGAGCGCAGGCGTTCCCCCTTCCATGTCCCCCATTATTTCCTAGTGATCCCACTTTCTCTGTCTAAGAAACATGATTTCCACCTCTCATGACCCTTGAGCACAGGCGTTCTCCCCTTCCTTGTCCCCCTTTATTTCCTGGTGATCCCACTTTCTCTGTCTAAGAAACATGATTTCCACCTCTCATGACCCTTGAGCACAGGCGTTCTCCCCTTCCTTGTCCCCCATTATTTCCTAGTGATCCCACTTTCTCTGTCTAAGAAACATGATTTGCACCTCTCATGACCCTTGAGCACAGGTGTTCTCCCCTTTCTTGTCCCCCATTATTTCCTGGTGATCCCACTTTCTCTGTCTAAGAAACATGATTTGCACCTCTCATGACCCTTGAGCACAGCGTTCCCCCCTTCCTTGTCCCCCATTATTTCCTAGTGATCCCAATTTCTCTGTCTTAGAAACATGATTTGCACCTCTCATGACCCTTGAGCACAGGAGTTCCCCCCTTCCTTGTCCCCCATTATTTCCTGGTGATCCCACTTTCTCTGTCTAAGAAACATGATTTGCACCTCTCATGACCCTTGAGCACAGGCGTTCTCCCCTTCCTTGTCCCCCATTATTTCCTGGTGATCCCACTTTTTCTGTCTAAGAAACATGATTTGCACCTCTCATGACCCTTGAGCACAGGCGTTCTCCCCTTCCTTGTCCCCCATTATTTCCTAGTGATCCCACTTTCTCCGTCTAAGAAACATGATTTGCACCTCTCATGACCCTTGAGCACAGGCGTTCTCCCCTTCCTTGTCCCCCATTATTTCCTGGTGATCCCACTTTCTCTGTCTAAGAAACATGATTTGCACCTCTCATGATCCTTGAGCACAGGCATTCTCCCCTTCCTTGTCCCCCATTATTTCCAGGTGATCACACTTTCTCTGTCTAAGAAACATGATTTGCACCTGTCATGACCCTTGAGCACAGCCGTTCTCCCCTTCCTTGTCCTCCATTATTTCCTAGTTATCCCACTTTCTCTGTCTAAGAAACATGATTTGCACCTCTCATGACCCTTGAAGGCAGGTGTTCTCCCCTTCCTTGTCCCCCATTATTTAATGGTGATCCCACTTTCTCTGTCTAAGAAACATGATTTGCACCTCTCATGACCCTTGAGCACAGGCGTTCTCCCCTTCCTTGTCCCCCATTATTTTCTCTGTCTAAGAAACATGATTTGCACCTCTCATGACCCTTGAGTACAGGCGTTCTCCCCTTCCTTGTCCCCCATTATTTCCTGGTGATCCCACTTTCTCTGTCTAAGAAACATGATTTGCACCTCTCATGACCCTTGAAGGCAGGCGTTCTCCCCTTCCTTGTCCCCCATTATTTCCAGGTGATCCCACTTTCTCTGTCTAAGAAATATGATTTGCACCTCTCATGACCCTTAAGCCCAGGCGTTCTCCCCTTCCTTGTCCCCCATTATTTCCTGGTGATCCCACTTTCTCTGTCTAAGAAACATGATTTGCACCTCTCATGACCCTTGAGCACAGGCGTTCTCCCCTTCCTTGTCCCCCATTACTTCCTAGTGATCCCACTTTCTCTGTCTAATAAACATGATTTGCACCTCTCATGACCCTTGAGCGCAGGCGTTCCCCCCTTCCATGTCCCCCATTATTTCTCTGTCTTAGAAACATGATTTGCACCTCTCATGACCCTTGAGCGCAGCGTTCCCCCTTCCTTGTCCCCCATTATCTCCTAGTGATCCCACTTTCTCTGTCTTAGAAACATGATTTGCACCTCTCATGACCGTTGAGCACAGGCGTTCTCCCCTTCCTTGTGCCCCATTATTTCCTGGTGATCCCACTTTCTCTGTCTAAGAAACATGATTTGCACCTCTCATGACCCTTGAGCACAGCGTTCCCCCCTTCCTTGTCCCCCATTATTTCCTAGTGATCCCACTTTCTCTGTCTAAGAAACATGATTTGCACCTCTCATGACCCTTGAGCGCAGGCGTTCCCCCCTTCCTTGTCCCCCATTATTTCCTGGTGATCCCACTTTCTCTGTCTAAGAAACATGATTTGCACCTCTCATGACCCTTGAGCACAGGCGTTCTCCCCTTCCTTGTCCCCCATTATTTCCTGGTGATCCCACTTTCTCTGTCTAAGAAACATGATTTGCACCTCTCATGACCCTTGAGCACAGCGTTCCCCCCTTCCTTGTCCCCCATTATTTCCTGGTGATCCCACTTTCTCTGTCTAAGAAACATGATTTGCACCTCTCATGACCCTTCAGCACAGGCTTTCTCCCCTTCCTTGTCCCCCATTATTTCCTAGTGATCCCACTTTCTCTGGTTTAGAAACATGATTTGCACCTCTCATGACCCTTGAGCTCAGGCGTTCTCCCCTTCCTTGTCTCCCATTATTTCCTGGTGATCCCACTTTCTCTGTCTAAGAAACATGATTTTCACCTCTTATGACCCTTGCTTGCATGCGTTTCCCCCATTATTTCCTAGTGATCCCACTTTCTCTGTCTAAGAAACATGATTTCCACCTCTCATGACCCTTGAGCACAGGCGTTCTCCCCTTCCTTGTCCCCCATTATTTCCTGGTGATCCCACTTTCTCTGTCTAAGAAACATGATTTGCACCTCTCATGACCCTTGAGCACAGCGTTCCTCCCTTCCTTGTCCCCCATTATTTCCTAGTGATCCCACTTTCTCTGTCTTAGAAACATGATTTGCACCTCTCATGACCCTTGAGCACAGGCGTTCTCCCCTTCCTTGTCCCCCATTATTTCCTAGTGATCCCACTTTCTCTGTCTAAGAAACATGATTTGCACCTCTCATGACCCTTGAGCACAGGCGTTCTCCCCTTCCTTGTCCCCCATTATTTCCTGGTGATCCCACTTTCTCTGTCTAAGAAACATGATTTGCACCTCTCATGACCCTTGAGCACAGGCATTCTCCCCTTCCTTGTCCCCCATTATTTCCTAGTGATCCCACTTTCTCTGTCTAAGAAACATGATTTGCACCTCTCATGACCCTTGAGCACAGGCGTTCTCCCCTTCCTTGTCCCCCATTATTTCCTGGTGATCCCACTTTCTCTGTCTAAGAAACATGATTTGCACCTCTCATGACCCTTGAGCACAGGAATTCTCCCCTTCCTTTTCCCCCATTATTTCCTGGTGATCCCACTTTCTCTGTCTAAGAAACATGATTTTCACCTCTCATGACCCTTGAAGGCAGGAGTTCTCCCCTTCCTTGTCCCCCATTATTTCCTGGTGATCCCACTTTCTCTGTTTAAGAAATATGATTTGCACCTCTCATGACCCTTGAGCACAGGCGTTCTCCCCTTCCTTGTGCCCCATTACTTCCTAGTGATCCCACTTTCTCTGTCTAATAAACATGATTTGCACCTCTCATGACCCTTGAGCGCAGGCGTTCCCCCTTCCATGTCCCCCATTATTTCCTAGTGATCCCACTTTCTCTGTCTTAGAAACATGATTTGCACCTCTCATGACCCTTGAGCACAGGCGTTCTCCCCTTCCTTGTGACCCATTATTTCCTGGTGATCCCACTTTCTCTGTCTAAGAAACATGATTTGCACCTCTCATGACCCTTGATTACAGCGTTCCCCCCTTCCTTGTCCCCCATTATTTCCTAGTGATCCCACTTTCTCTGTCTAAGAAACATGATTTGCACCTCTCATGACCCTTGAGCGCAGGCGTTCCCCCCTTCCTTGTCCCCCATTATTTCCTGGTGATCCCACTTTCTCTGTCTAAGAAACATGATTTGCACCTCTCATGACCCTTGAGCACAGCGTTCCCCCTTCCTTGTCCCCATTATTTCCTAGTGATTCCACTTTCTCTGTCTTAGAAACATGATTTGCACCTCTCCTGACCCTTGAGCACAGGTGTTCTCCCCTTCCTTGTCCCCCATTATTTCCTGGTGATCCCACTTTCTCTGTCTAAGGAACATAATTTGCACCTCTCATGACCCTTGAAGGCAGGCATTCTCCCCTTCCTTGTCCCCCATTATTTCCAGGTGATCCCACTTTCTCTGTCTAAGAAATATGATTTGCACCTCTCATGACCCTTAAGCACAGGCGTTCTCCCCTTCCTTGTCCCCCATTATTTCCTGGTGATCCCACTTTCTCTGTCTAAGAAACATGATTTGCACCTCTTATGACCCTTGAACACAGGCGTTCTCCCCTTCCTTGTGCCCCATTACTTCCTAGTGATCCCACTTTCTCTGTCTAATAAACATGATTTGCACCTCTCATGACCCTAGAGCGCAGACGTTCCCCCCTTCCATGTCCCCCATTATTTCCTAGTGATCCCACTTTTTCTGTCTTAGAAACATGATTTGCACCTCATGACCCTTGAGCGCAGCGTTCCCCCTTCCTTGTCCCCCATTATCTCCTAGTGATCCCACTTTCTCTGTCTTAGAAACATGATTTGCACCTCTCATGACCGTTGAGCACAGGCGTTCTCCCCTTCCTTGTGCCCCATTATTTCCTGGTGATCCCACTTTCTCTGTCTAAGAAACATGATTTGCACCTCTCATGACCCTTGAGCACAGCGTTCCCCCCTTTCTTGTCCCCCATTATCTCCTAGTGATCCCACTTTCTCTGTCTTAGAAACATGATTTGCACCTCTCATGACCGTTGAGCACAGGCGTTCTCCCCTTCCTTGTGCCCCATTATTTCCTGGTGATCCCACTTTCTCTGTCTAAGAAACATGATTTGCACCTCTCATGACCCTTGAGCACAGCGTTCCCCCCTTCCTTGTCCCCCATTATTTCCTAGTGATCCCACTTTCTCTGTCTTAGAAACATGATTTGCACCTCTCATGACCCTTGAGCACAGGAGTTCCCCCCTTCCTTGTCCCCCATTATTTCCTGGTGATCCCACTTTCTCTGTCTAAGAAACATGATTTGCACCTCTCATGACCCTTGAGCACAGGCGTTCTCCCCTTCCTTGTCCCCCATTATTTCCTGGTGATCCCACTTTCTCTGTCTAAGAAACATGATTTGCACCTCTCATGACCCTTGAGCACAGCCGTTCTCCCCTTCCTTGTCCCCCATTATTTCCTAGTTATCCCACTTTCTCTGTCTAAGAAACATGATTTGCACCTCTCATGACCCTTGAGCACAGGAGTTCCCCCCTTCCTTGTCCCCCATTATTTCCTGGTGATCCCACTTTCTCTGTCTAAGAAACATGATTTGCACCTCTCATGACCCTTGAGCACAGGCGTTCTCCCCTTCCTTGTCCCCCATTATTTCCTGGTGATCCCACTTTCTCTGTCTAAGAAACATGATTTGCACCTCTCATGACCCTTGAAGGCAGGTGTTCTCCCCTTCCTTGTCCCCCATTATTTAATGGTGATCCCACTTTCTCTGTCTAAGAAACATGATTTGCACCTCTCATGACCCTTGAGCACAGGCGTTCTCCCCTTCCTTGTCCCCCATTATTTTCTCTGTCTAAGAAACATGATTTGCACCTCTCATGACCCTTGAGCACAGGCGTTCTCCCCTTCCTTGTCCCCCATTATTTCCTGGTGATCCCACTTTCTCTGTCTAAGAAACATGATTTGCACCTCTCATGACCCTTGAATGCAGGCGTTCTCCCCTTCCTTGTCCCGCATTATTTCCAGGTGATCCCACTTTCTCTGTCTAAGAAATATGATTTGCACCTCTCATGACCCTTAAGCCCAGGCGTTCTCCCCTTCCTTGTCCCCCATTATTTCCTGGTGATCCCACTTTCTCCGTCTAAGAAACATGATTTGCACCTCTCATGACCCTTGAGCACAGGCGTTCTCCCCTTCCTTGTCCCCCATTACTTCCTAGTGATCCCACTTTCTCTGTCTAATAAACATGATTTGCACCTCTCATGACCCTTGAGCGCAGGCGTTCCCCCCTTCCATGTCCCCCATTATTTTTCTGTCTTAGAAACATGATTTGCACCTCTCATGACCCTTGAGCGCAGCGTTCCCCCTTCCTTGTCCCCAATTATCTCCTAGTGATCCCACTTTCTCTGTCTTAGAAACATGATTTGCACCTCTCATGACCGTTGAGCACAGGCGTTCTCCCCTTCCTTGTGCCCCATTATTTCCTAGTGATCCCACTTTCTCTGTCTAAGAAACATGATTTGCACCTCTCATGACCCTTGAGCACAGCGTTCCCCCCTTCCTTGTCCCCCATTATTTCCTAGTGATCCCACTTTCTCTGTCTAAGAAACATGATTTGCACCTCTCATGACCCTTGAGCGCAGGCGTTCCCCCCTTCCTTGTCCCCCATTATTTCCTGGTGATCCCACTTTCTCTGTCTAAGAAACATGATTTGCACATCTCATGACCCTTGAGCACAGGCGTTCTCCCCTTCCTTGTCCCCCATTATTTCCTGGTGATCCCACTTTCTCTGTCTAAGAAACATGATTTGCACCTCTCATGACCCTTGAGCACAGCGTTCCCCCCTTCCTTGTCCCCCATTATTTCCTGGTGATCCCACTTTCTCTGTCTAAGAAACATGATTTGCACCTCTCATGACCCTTCAGCACAGGCGTTCTCCCCTTCCTTGTCCCCCATTATTTCCTAGTGATCCCACTTTCTCTGGTTTTGAAACATGATTTGCACCTCTCATGACCCTTGAGCTCAGGCGTTCTCCCCTTCCTTGTCTCCCATTATTTCCTGGTGATCCCACTTCCTCTGTCTAAGAAACATGATTTTCACCTCTTATGACCCTTGCTTGCATGCGTTCCCCCCTTCCTTGTCCCCCATTATTTCCTAGTGATCCCACTTTCTCTGTCTAAGAAACATGATTTCCACCTCTCATGACTCTTGAGCACAGGCGTTCTCCCCTTCCTTGTCCCCCATTATTTCCTGGTGATCCCACTTTCTCTGTCTAAGAAACATGATTTGCACCTCTCATGACCCTTGAGCACAGCGTTCCTCCCTTCCTTGTCCCCCATTATTTCCTAGTGATCCCACTTTCTCTGTCTTAGAAACATGATTTGCACCTCTCATGACCCTTGAGCACAGGCTTTCTCCCCTTCCTTGTCCCCCATTATTTCCTAGTGATCCCACTTTCTCTGTCTAAGAAACATGATTTGCACCTCTCATGACCCTTGAGCACAGGTGTTCTCCCCTTCCTTGTCCCCCATTATTTCCTGGTGATCCCACTTTCTCTGTCTAAGAAACATGATTTGCACCTCTCATGACCCTTGAGCACAGCGTTCCCCCCTTCCTTGTCCCCCATTATTTCCTAGTGATCCCAATTTCTCTGTCTTAGAAACATGATTTGCACCTCTCATGACCCTTGAGCACAGGAGTTCCCCCCCTTCCTTGTCCCCCATTATTTCCTGGTGATCCCACTTTCTCTGTCTAAGAAACATGATTTGCACCTCTCATGACCCTTGAGCACAGGCGTTCTCCCCTTCCTTGTCCCCCATTATTTCCTGGTGATCCCACTTTTTCTGTCTAAGAAACATGATTTGCACCTCTCATGACCCTTGAGCACAGGCGTTCTCCCCTTCCTTGTCCCCCATTATTTCCTGGTGATCCCACTTTCTCCGTCTAAGAAACATGATTTGCACCTCTCATGACCCTTGAGCACAGGCGTTCTCCCCTTCCTTGTCCCCCATTATTTCCTGGTGATCCCACTTTCTCTGTCTAAGAAACATGATTTGCACCTCTCATGATCCTTGAGCACAGGCGTTCTCCCCTTCCTTGTCCCCCATTATTTCCAGGTGATCACACTTTCTCTGTCTAAGAAACATGATTTGCACCTGTCATGACCCTTGAGCACAGCCGTTCTCCCCTTCCTTGTCCCCCATTATTTCCTAGTTATCCCACTTTCTCTGTCTAAGAAACATGATTTGCACCTCTCATGACCCTTGAGCACAGGCGTTCTCCCCTTCCTTGTCCCCCATTATTTCCTGGTGATCCCACTTTCTCTGTCTAAGAAACATGATTTGCACCTCTCATGACCCTTGAAGGCAGGTGTTCTCCCCTTCCTTGTCCCCCATTATTTAATGGTGATCCCACTTTCTCTGTCTAAGAAACATGATTTGCACCTCTCATGACCCTTGAGCACAGGCGTTCTCCCCTTACTTGTCCCCCATTATTTTCTCTGTCTAAGAAACATGATTTGCACCTCTCATGACCCTTGAGTACAGGCGTTCTCCCCTTCCTTGTCCCCCATTATTTCCTGGTGATCCCACTTTCTCTGTCTAAGAAACATGATTTGCACCTCTCATGACCCTTGAGCACAGGCATTCTCCCCTTCCTTGTCCCCCATTACTTCCTAGTGATCCCACTTTCTCTGTCTAATAAACATGATTTGCACCTCTCATGACCCTTGAGCGCAGGCGTTCCCCCCTTCCATGTCCCCCATTATTTCTCTGTCTTAGAAACATGATTTGCACCTCTCATGACCCTTGAGCGCAGCGTTCCCCCTTCCTTGTCCCCCATTATCTCCTAGTGATCCCACTTTCTCTGTCTTAGAAACATGATTTGCACGTCTCATGACCGTTGAGCACAGGCGTTCTCCCCTTCCTTGTGCCCCATTATTTCCTGGTGATCCCACTTTCTCTGTCTAAGAAACATGATTTGCACCTCTCATGACCCTTGAGCGCAGGCGTTCCCCCCTTCCTTGTCCCCCATTATTTCCTGGTGATCCCACTTTCTCTGTCTAAGAAACATGATTTGCACCTCTCATGACCCTTGAGCACAGGCGTTCTCCCCTTCCTTGTCCCCCATTATTTCCTGGTGATCCCACTTTCTCTGTCTAAGAAACATGATTTGCACCTCTCATGACCCTTGAGCACAGTGTTCCCCCTTCCTTGTCCCCCATTATTTCCTGGTGATCCCACTTTCTCTGTCTAAGAAACATGATTTGCACCTCTCATGACCCTTCAGCACAGGCTTTCTCCCCTTCCTCGTCCCCCATTATTTCCTAGTGATCCCACTTTCTCTGGTTTAGAAACATGATTTTCACCTCTCATGACCCTTGAGCTCAGGCGTTCTCCCCTTCCTTGTCTCCCATTATTTCCTGGTGATCCCACTTTCTCTGTCTAAGAAACATGATTTTCACCTCTTATGACCCTTGCTTGCATGCGTTCCCCCCTTCCTTGTCACCCATTATTTCCTAGTGATCCCACTTTCTCTGTCTAAGAAACATGATTTCCACCTCTCATGACCCTTGAGCACAGGCGTTCTCCCCTTCCTTGTCCCCCATTATTTCCTGGTGATCCCACTTTCTCTGTCTAAGAAACATGATTTGCACCTCTCAGGACCCTTGAGCACAGCGTTCCTCCCTTCCTTGTCCCCCATTATTTCCTAGTGATCCCACTTTCTCTGTCTTAGAAACATGATTTGCACCTCTCATGACCCTTGAGCACAGGCGTTCTCCCCTTCCTTGTCCCCCATTATTTCCTAGTGATCCCACTTTCTCTGTCTAAGAAACATGATTTGCACCTCTCATGACCCTTGAGCACAGGCATTCTCCCCTTCCTTGTCCCCCATTATTTCCTAGTGATCCCACTTTCTCTGTCTAAGAAACATGATTTGCACCTCTCATGACCCTTGAGCACAGGCGTTCTCCCCTTCCTTGTCCCCCATTATTTCCTGGTGATCCCACTTTCTCTTTCTAAGAAACATGATTTGCACCTCTCATGACCCTTGAGCACAGGCATTCTCCCCTTCCTTGTCCCCCATTATTTCCTGGTGATCCCACTTTCTCTGTCTAAGAAACATGATTTTCACCTCTCATGACCCTTGAAGGCAGGAGTTCTCCCCTTCCTTGTCCCCCATTATTTCCAGGTGATCCCACTTTCTCTGTTTAAGAAATATGATTTGCACCTCTCATGACCCTTAAGCACAGGCGTTCTCCCCTTCCTTGTCCGCCATTATTTCCTGGTGATCCTACTTTCTCTGTCTAAGAAACATGATTTGCACCTCTCATGACCCTTGAGCGCAGGTGTTCCCCCCTTCCATGTCCCCCATTATTTCCTAGTGATCCCACTTTCTCTGTCTTAGAAACATGATTTGCACCTCTCATGACCCTTGAGCGCAGCGTTCCCCCTTCCTTGTCCCCCATTATCTCCTAGTGATCCCACTTTCTCTGTCTTAGAAACATGATTTGCACCTCTCATGACCCTTGAGCACAGGCGTTCTCCCCTTCCTTGTCCCCCATTATTTCCTAGTGATCCCACTTTCTCTGTCTAAGAAACATGATTTACACCTCTCATGACCCTTGAGCACAGGCGTTCTCCCCTTCCTTGTGCCCCATTATTTCCTGGTGATCCCATTTTCTCTGTCTAAGAAACATGATTTGCACCTCTCATGACCCTTGATTACAGCGTTCCCCCCTTCCTTGTCCCCCATTATTTCCTAGTGATCCCACTTTCTCTGTCTAAGAAACATGATTTGCACCTCTCATGACCCTTGAGCGCAGGCGTTCCCCCCTTCCTTGTCCCCCATTATTTCCTGGTGATCCCACTTTCTCTGTCTAAGAAACATGATTTGCACCTCTCATGACCCTTGAGCACAGCGTTCCCCCCTTCCTTGTCCCCCATTATTTCCTAGTGATTCCACTTTCTCTGTCTTAGAAACATGATTTGCACCTCTCCTGACCCTTGAGCACAGGTGTTCTCCCCTTCCTTGTCCCCCATTATTTCCTGGTGATCCCACTTTCTCTGTCTAAGAAACATGATTTGCACCTCTCATGACCCTTGAAGGCAGGCATTCTCCCCTTCCTTGTCCCCCATTATTTCCAGGTGATCCCACTTTCTCTATCTAAGAAATATGATTTGCACCTCTCATGACCCTTAAGCACAGGCGTTCTCCCCTTCCTTGTCCCCCATTATTTCCTGGTGATCCCACTTTCTCTGTCTAAGAAACATGATTTGCACCTCTCATGACCCTTGAACACAGGCGTTCTCCCCTTCCTTGTGCCCCATTACTTCCTAGTGATCCCACTTTCTCTGTCTAATAAACATGATTTGCACCCCTCATGACCCTTGAACACAGGCGTTCTCCCCTTCCTTGTGCCCCATTACTTCCTAGTGATCCCACTTTCTCTGTCTAATAAACATGATTTGCACCTCTCATGACCCTTGAGCGCAGCGTTCCCCCTTCCTTGTCCCCCATTATCTCCTAGTGATCCCACTTTCTCTGTTTTAGAAACATGATTTGCACCTCTCATGACCGTTGAGCACAGGCGTTCTCCCCTTCCTTGTCCCCCATTATTTCCTAGTGATCCCACTTTCTCTGTCTAAGAAACATGATTTACACCTCTCATGACCCTTGAGCACAGGCGTTCTCCCCTTCCTTGTGCCCCATTATTTCCTGGTGATCCCACTTTCTCTGTCTAAGAAACATGATTTGCACCTCTCATGACCCTTGAGCACAGCGTTCCCCCCTTCCTTGTCCCCCATTATTTCCTAGTGATTCCACTTTCTCTGTCTTAGAAACATGATTTGCACCTCTCCTGACCCTTGAGCACAGGTGTTCTCCCCTTCCTTGTCCCCCATTATTTCCTGGTGATCCCACTTTCTCTGTCTAAGAAACATGATTTGCACCTCTCATGACCCTTGAGCACAGGCATTCTCCCCTTCCTTGTCCCCCATTATTTCCTGGTGATCCCACTTTCTCTGTCTAAGAAACATGATTTGCACCTCTCATGGCCCTTAAAGTCAGGAGTTCGCCCCTTCCTTGTCCCCCATTATTTCCTGGTGATCCCACTGTCTTTGTCTAAGAAACATGATTTGCATCTCTCATGACCCTTGAGCACAGGCGTTCTCCCCTTCCTTGTCCCCCATTATTTCCTATAGATCCCACTTTCTCTGTCTAAGAAACATGATTTGCACCTCTCATGACCCTTGAGCACAGGCAGTCTCTCCTTCCTTGTCCCCCATTATTTCCTAGTGATCCCACTTTCTCTGTCTAAGAAGCATGATTTGCACCTCTCATGACCCTTGAAGGCAGGCGTTCTCCCCTTCCTTGTCCCCCATATTTTCCTAGTGATCCCACTTTCTCTGTCTTAGAAACATGAGTTGCACCTCTCATGACCCTTGAGCAAAGGCGTTCTCCCCTTCCTTGTCCCCCATTATTTCCTGGTGATCCCACTTTCTCTGTCTAAGAAACATGATTTGCACCTCTTATGACCCTTGCGTGCAGGCGGTCTCCCCTTCCTTGTCCCCCATTATTTCCTGGTGATCCCACTTTCTCTGTCTAAGAAACATGATTTGCACCTCTCATGACCCTTGAGCACAGGCGTTTTCCCCTTCCTTGTCCCCCATTATTTCTTGGTGATCCCACTTTCTTTGTCTAAGAAACATGATTTGCATCTCTCATGACCCTTGAGCACAGGCGTTCTCCCCTTCCTTGTCCCCCATTATTTCCTATAGATCCCACTTTCTCTGTCTAAGAAACATGATTTGCACCTCTCATGACCCTTGAGCACAGGCAGTCTCTCCTTCCTTGTCCCCCATTATTTCCTAGTGATCCCACTTTCTCTGTCTAAGAAGCATGATTTGCACCTCTCATGACCCTTGAAGGCAGGCGTTCTCCCCTTCCTTGTCCCCCATATTTTCCTAGTGATCCCACTTTCTCTGTCTTAGAAACATGAGTTGCACCTCTCATGACCCTTGAGCAAAGGCATTCTCCCCTTCCTTGTCCCCCATTATTTCCTGGTGATCCCACTTTCTCTTTCTAAGAAACATGATTTTCACCTCTCATGACCCTTGAAGGCAGGAGTTCTCCCCTTCCTTGTCCCCCATTATTTCCTGGTGATCCCACTTTCTCTGTCTAAGAAACATGATTTGCACCTCTCATGACCCTTGAACACAGGCGTTCTCCCCTTCCTTGTGCCCCATTACTTCCTAGTGATCCCACTTTCTCTGTTTAATAAACATGATTTGCACCTCTCATGACCCTTGAGCGCAGGCGTTCCCCCCTTCCATGTTCCCCATTATTTCCTAGTGATCCCACTTTCTCTGTCTTAGAAACATGATTTGCACCTCTCATGACCCTTGAGCGCAGCGTTCCCCCTTCCTTGTCCCCCATTATCTCCTAGTGATCCCACTTTCTCTGTCTTAGAAACATGATTTTCACCTCTCATGACCGTTGAGCACAGGCGTTCTCCCCTTCCCTGTGCCCCATTATTTCCTGGTGATCCCACTTTCTCTGTCTAAGAAACATGATTTGCACCTCTCATGACCCTTGAGCACAGCGTTCCCCCCTTCCTTGTCCCCCATTATTTCCTAGTGATTCCACTTTCTCTGTCTTAGAAACATGATTTGCACCTCTCCTGACCCTTGAGCACAGGTGTTCTCCCCTTCCTTGTCCCCCATTATTTCCTGGTGATCCCACTTTCTCTGTCTAAGAAACATGATTTGCACCTCTCATGACCCTTGAGCACAGGCATTCTCCCCTTCCTTGTCCCCCATTATTTCCTGGTGATCCCACTTTCTCTGTCTAAGAAACATGATTTGCACCTCTCATGGCCCTTAAAGGCAGGAGTTCGCCCCTTCCTTGTCCCCCATTATTTCCTGGTGATCCCACTTTCTCTGTCTAAGAAACATGATTTGCACCTCTCATGACCCTTGCGTGCATGCGTTCCCCGCTTCCTTGTCCCCCATTATTTCCTAGTGATCCCACTTTCTCTGTCTAAGAAACATGATTTGCACCTCTCATGATCCTTGAGCACAGGTGTTCTCCCCTTCCTTGTCCCGCATTATTTCCTGGTGATCCCACATTCTCTGTCTAAGAAACATGATTTGCACCTCTCATGACCCTTAAGCACAGGCGTTCTCCCCTTCCTTGTCCCCCATTATTTCCTGGTGATCCCACTTTCTCTGTCTAAGAAACATGATTTGCACCTCTCATGACCCTTGAACACAGGCGTTCTCCCCTTCCTTGTGCCCCATTACTTCCTAGTGATCCCACTTTCTCTGTCTAATAAACATGATTTGCACCTCTCATGACCCTTGAACACAGGCGTTCTCCCCTTCCTTGTGCCCCATTACTTCCTAGTGATCCCACTTTCTCTGTCTAATAAACATGATTTGCACCTCTCATGACCCTTGAGCGCAGCGTTCCCCCTTCCTTGTCCCCCATTATCTCCTAGTGATCCCACTTTCTCTGTTTTAGAAACATGATTTGCACCTCTCATGACCGTTGAGCACAGGCGTTCTCCCCTTCCTTGTCCCCCATTATTTCCTAGTGATCCCACTTTCTCTGTCTAAGAAACATGATTTACACCTCTCATGACCCTTGAGCACAGGCGTTCTCCCCTTCCTTGTGCCCCATTATTTCCTGGTGATCCCACTTTCTCTGTCTAAGAAACATGATTTGCACCTCTCATGACCCTTGAGCACAGCGTTCCCCCCTTCCTTGTCCCCCATTATTTCCTAGTGATTCCACTTTCTCTGTCTTAGAAACATGATTTGCACCTCTCCTGACCCTTGAGCACAGGTGTTCTCCCCTTCCTTGTCCCCCATTATTTCCTGGTGATCCCACTTTCTCTGTCTAAGAAACATGATTTGCACCTCTCATGACCCTTGAGCACAGGCATTCTCCCCTTCCTTGTCCCCCATTATTTCCTGGTGATCCCACTTTCTCTGTCTAAGAAACATGATTTGCACCTCTCATGGCCCTTAAAGTCAGGAGTTCGCCCCTTCCTTGTCCCCCATTATTTCCTGGTGATCCCACTTTCTTTGTCTAAGAAACATGATTTGCATCTCTCATGACCCTTGAGCACAGGCGTTCTCCCCTTCCTTGTCCCCCATTATTTCCTATAGATCCCACTTTCTCTGTCTAAGAAACATGATTTGCACCTCTCATGACCCTTGAGCACAGGCAGTCTCTCCTTCCTTGTCCCCCATTATTTCCTAGTGATCCCACTTTCTCTGTCTAAGAAGCATGATTTGCACCTCTCATGACCCTTGAAGGCAGGCGTTCTCCCCTTCCTTGTCCCCCATATTTTCCTAGTGATCCCACTTTCTCTGTCTTAGAAACATGAGTTGCACCTCTCATGACCCTTGAGCAAAGGCGTTCTCCCCTTCCTTGTCCCCCATTATTTCCTGGTGATCCCACTTTCTCTGTCTAAGAAACATGATTTGCACCTCTTATGACCCTTGCGTGCAGGCGTTCTCCCCTTCCTTGTCCCCCATTATTTCCTGGTGATCCCACTTTCTCTGTCTAAGAAACATGATTTGCACCTCTCATGACCCTTGAGCACAGGCGTTTTCCCCTTCCTTGTCCCCCATTATTTCTTGGTGATCCCACTTTCTTTGTCTAAGAAACATGATTTGCATCTCTCATGACCCTTGAGCACAGGCGTTCTCCCCTTCCTTGTCCCCCATTATTTCCTATAGATCCCACTTTCTCTGTCTAAGAATCATGATTTGCACCTCTCATGACCCTTGAGCACAGGCAGTCTCCCCTTCCTTGTCCCCCATATTTTCCTAGTGATCCCACTTTCTCTGTCTTAGAAACATGAGTTGCACCTCTCATGACCCTTGAGCAAAGGCGTTCTCCCCTTACTTGTCCCCCATTATTTCCTGGTGATCCCACTTTCTCTTTCTAAGAAACATGATTTTCACCTCTCATGACCCTTGAAGGCAGGAGTTCTCCCCTTCCTTGTCCCCCATTATTTCCTGGTGATCCCACTTTCTCTGTCTAAGAAACATGATTTGCACCTCTCATGACCCTTGAACACAGGCGTTCTCCCCTTCCTTGTGCCCCATTACTTCCTAGTGATCCCACTTTCTCTGTTTAATAAACATGATTTGCACCTCTCATGACCCTTGAGCGCAGGCGTTCCCCCCTTCCATGTTCCCCATTATTTCCTAGTGATCCCACTTTCTCTGTCTTAGAAACATGATTTGCACCTCTCATGACCCTTGAGTGCAGCGTTCCCCCTTCCTTGTCCCCCATTATCTCCTAGTGATCCCACTTTCTCTGTCTTAGAAACATGATTTTCACCTCTCATGACCGTTGAGCACAGGCGTTCTCCCCTTCCCTGTGCCCCATTATTTCCTGGTGATCCCACTTTCTCTGTCTAAGAAACATGATTTGCACCTCTCATGACCCTTGAGCACAGCGTTCCCCCCTTCCTTGTCCCCCATTATTTCCTAGTGATTCCACTTTCTCTGTCTTAGAAACATGATTTGCACCTCTCCTGACCCTTGAGCACAGGTGTTCTCCCCTTCCTTGTCCCCCATTATTTCCTGGTGATCCCACTTTCTCTGTCTAAGAAACATGATTTGCACCTCTCATGACCCTTGAGCACAGGCATTCTCCCCTTCCTTGTCCCCCATTATTTCCTGGTGATCCCACTTTCTCTGTCTAAGAAACATGATTTGCACCTCTCATGGCCCTTAAAGGCAGGAGTTCGCCCCTTCCTTGTCCCCCATTATTTCCTGGTGATCCCACTTTCTCTGTCTAAGAAACATGATTTGCACCTCTCATGACCCTTGCGTGCATGCGTTCCCCGCTTCCTTGTCCCCCATTATTTCCTAGTGATCCCACTTTCTCTGTCTAAGAAACATGATTTGCACCTCTCATGATCCTTGAGCACAGGTGTTCTCCCCTTCCTTGTCCCGCATTATTTCCTGGTGATCCCACATTCTCTGTCTAAGAAACATGATTTGCACCTCTCATGACCCTTGAGCACAGGCGTTCTCCCCTTCCTTGTCCCCCATTATTTCTTGGTGATCCCACTTTCTTTGTCTAAGAAACATGATTTGCACCTCTCATGACCCTCGAGCACAGGCGTTCTCCCCTTCTTTGTCCCCCATTATTTCTTGGTGATCCCACTTTCTTTGTCTAAGAAACATGATTTGCATCTCTCATGACCCTTGAGCACAGGCTTTCTCCCCTTCCTTGTCCCCCATTATTTCCTATAGATCCCACTTTCTCTGTCTAAGAAACATGATTTGCACCTCTCATGACCCTTGAGCACAGGCAGTCTCTCCTTCCTTGTCCCCCATTATTTCCTAGTGATCCCACTTTCTCTGTCTAAGAAGCATGATTTGCACCTCTCATGACCCTTGAAGGCAGGCGTTCTCCCCTTCCTTGTCCCCCATATTTTCCTAGTGATCCCACTTTCTCTGTCTTAGAAACATGATTTGCACCTCTCATGACCCTTGAGCAAAGGCGTTCTCCCCTTCCTTGTCCCCCATTATTTCCTGGTGATCCCACTTTCTCTGTCTAAGAAACATGATTTGCACCTCTTATGACCCTTGCGTGCAGGCGTTCTCCCCTTCCTTGTCCCCCATTATTTCCTAGTGATCCCACTTTCTCTGTCTAAGAAACATGATTTGCACCTCTCATGACCCTTGAGCACAGGCGTTCTCCCCTTCCTTGTACCCCATTATTTCTTGGTGATCCCACTTTCTCTGTCTAAGAAACATGATTTGCACCTCTCATGACCCTTGAGCACAGGCGTTCTCCCCTTCCCTGTCCCCCATTATTTCCTGGTGATCCCACTTTCTCTGTTTTAGAAAATGATTTGCACCTCTCATGACCCTTGAGCACAGGCGTTCTCCCCTTCCTTGTCCCCCATTATTTCCTGGTGATCCCACTTTTTTCTGTTTTAGAAACATGATTTGCACCTCTAATGACCCTTGCGTGCAGGCGTTCCCCCCTTCCTTGTCCCCCATTATTTCCTAGTGATCCCACTTTCTCTGTCTAAGAAACATGATTTGCACCTCTCATGACCCTTGAGCACAGCGTTCCCCCCTTCCGTGTCCCCCATTATTTCCTAGTGATCCCACTTTCTCTGTCTTAGAAACATGATTTGCACCTCTCATGACCCTTGAGCACAGACGTTCTCCCCTTCCTTGTCCCCCATTATTTCCTAGTGATCCCACTTTCTCTGTCTAAGAAACATGATTTGTACGTCTCATGACCCTTGAGCACAGGCGTTCTCCACTTCCTTGTCCCCCATTATTTCCTGGTGATCCCACTTTCTCTGTCTAAGAAACATGATTTGCACCTCTCATGACCCTTGAGCACAGGCATTCTCCCCTTCCTTGTCCCCCATTATTTCCTGGAGATCCCACTTTCTCTGTCTAAGAAACATGATTTGCACCTCTCATGACACTTGAAGGCAGGAATTCTCCCCTTCCTTGTCCCCCATTATTTCCTGGTGATCCAACTTTCTCTGAACTAAGAAACATGATTTGCACCTCTCATGACGCTTGAGCACAGGCGTTCTCCCCTTCCTTGTCCCCCATTATTTCCTAGTGATCCCACTTTCTCTGGTTTAGAAACATGATTTGCACCTCTCATGACCCTTGAGCTCAGGCGTTCTCCCCTTCCTTGTCTCCCATTATTTCCTGGTGATCCCACTTTCTCTGTCTAAGAAACATGATTTTCACCTCTTATGATACTTGCGTGCATGCGTTCCCCCCTTCCTTGTACCCCATTATTTCCTAGTGATCCCACTTTCTCTGTATAAGAAACATGATTTGCACCTCTCATGAGCCTTGAGCTCAGACAGTCTCTCCTTCCTTGCCCCCCATTATTTCCTAGTGATCCCACTTTCTCTGTCTAAGAAGCATGATTTGCACCTCTCATGACCCTTGAAGGCAGGCGTTCTCCCCTTCCTTGTCCCCATATTTTCCTAGTGATCCCACTTTCTCTGTCTTAGAAACATGATTTTCACCTCTCATGACCCTTGAGCACAGGCGTTCTCCCCTTCCTTGTCCTCCATTATTTCCTGGTGATCCCACTTTCTCTGTCTAAGAAACATGATTTGCACCTCTTATGACCCTTGCGTGCAGGCGTTCTCCCCTTCCTTGTCCCCCATTATTTCCTAGTGATCCCACTTTCTCTGTCTAAGAAACATGGTTTGCACCTCTCATGACCCTTGAGCACAGGCGTTCTCCCCTTCCTTGTCCCCCATTATTTCTTGGTGATCCCACTTTCTCTGTCTAGGAAACATGATTTGCACCTCTCATGACCCTTGAGCACAGGCGTTCTCCCCTTCCCTGTCCCCCATTATTTCCTGGTGATCCCACTTTCTCTGTTTTAGAAACATGATTTGCACCTCTCATGACCCTTGAGCACAGGCGTTCTCCCCTTCCTTGTCCCCCATTATTTCCTGGTGATCCCACTTTCTCTGTTTTAGAAACATGATTTGCACCTCTTATGACCCTTGCGTGCAGGCGTTCCGCCCTTCCTTGTCCCCCATTATTTCCTAGTGATCCCACTTTCTCTGTCTAAGAAACATGATTTGCACCTCTCATGAACCTTGAGCACAGGCGTTCTCCCCTTCATTGTCCCCCATTATTTTGTGGTGATCCCACTTTCCCTGTCTAAGAAACATGATCTGCACCTCTTATGATCCTTGCGCGCAGGCGTTCTCCCCTTCCTTGTCCCCCAATATTTCCTAGTGTTCCCACTTTCTCTGTCTAAGAAACATGATTTGCACCTCTCATGACCCTTGAGCGCAGGCGTTCCCCACTTCCTTGTCCCCCATTATTTCCTGGTGATCCCACTTTCTCTGTCTAAGAAACATGATTTGCACCTCTCATGACCCTTGAGCACAGCGTTCCCCCTTCCTTGTCCCCCATTATTTCCTAGTGATCCCACTTTCTCTGTCTTGGAAACATGATTTGCACCTCTCATGACCCTTGAGCACAGACGTTCTCCCCTTCCTTGTCCCCCATTATTTCCTAGTGATCCCACTTTCTCTGTCTAAGAAACATGATTTGCACGTCTCATGACCCTTGAGCACAGGCATTCTCCCCTTCCTTGTCCCCCATTATTTCCTGGTGATCCCACTTTCTCTGTCTAAGAAACATGATTTGCACCTCTCATGACCCTTGAGCACAGGCATTCTCCCCTTCCTTGTCCCCCATTATTTCCTAGTGATCCCACTTTCTCTGTCTAAGAAACATGATTTGCACCTCTCGTGACCCTTGAAGGCAGGAATTCTCCCCTTCCTTGTCCCCCATTATTTCCTGGTGATCCCACTTTCTCTGTCTAAGAAACATGATTTGCACCTCTCATGACGCTTGAGCACAGGCGTTCTCCCCTTCCTTGTCCCCCATTATTTCCTAGTGATCCCACTTTCTCTGGTTTAGAAACATGATTTGCACCTCTCATGACCCTTGAGCTCAGGCGTTCTCCCCTTCCTTGTCTCCCATTATTTCCTGGTGATCCCACTTTCTCTGTCTAAGAAACATGATTTTCACCTCTTATGATACTTGCGTGCATGCGTTCCCCCCTTCCTTGTACCCCATTATTTCCTAGTGATCCCACTTTCTCTGTATAAGAAGCATGATTTGCACCTCTCATGACCCTTGAAGGCAGGCGTTCTCCCCTTCCTTGTCCCCATATTTTCCTAGTGATCCCACTTTCTCTGTCTTAGAAACATGATTTTCACCTCTCATGACCCTTGAGCACAGGCGTTCTCCCCTTCCTTGTCCTCCATTATTTCCTGGTGATCCCACTTTCTCTGTTTAAGAAACATGATTTGCACCTCTTATGACCCTTGCGTGCAGGCGTTCTCCCCTTCCTTGTCCCCCATTATTTCCTAGTGATCCCACTTTCTCTGTCTAAGAAACATGATTTGCACCTCTCATGACCCTTGAGCACAGGCGTTCTCCCCTTCCTTGTCCCCCATTATTTCTTGGTGATCCCACTTTCTCTGTCTAGGAAACATGATTTGCACCTCTCATGACCCTTGAGCACAGGCGTTCTCCCCTTCCCTGTCCCCCATTATTTCCTGGTGATCCCACTTTCTCTGTTTTAGAAACATGATTTGCACCTCTCATGACCCTTGAGCACAGGCGTTCTCCCCTTCCTTGTCCCCCATTATTTCCTGGTGATCCCACTTTCTCTGTTTTAGAAACATGATTTGCACCTCTTATGACCCTTGCGTGCAGGCGTTCCCCCCTTCCTTGTCCCCCATTATTTCCTAGTGATCCCACTTTCTCTGTCTAAGAAACATGATTTGCACCTCTCATGAACCTTGAGCACAGGCGTTCTCCCCTTCATTGTCCCCCATTATTTTGTGGTGATCCCACTTTCTCTGTCTAAGAAACATGATCTGCACCTCTTATGATCCTTGCGCGCAGGCGTTCTCCCCTTCCTTGTCCCCCATTATTTCCTAGTGTTCCCACTTTCTCTGTCTAAGAAACATGATTTGCACCTCTCATGACCCTTGAGCGCAGGCGTTCCCCCCTTCCTTGTCCCCCATTATTTCCTGGTGATCCCACTTTCTCTGTCTAAGAAACATGATTTGCACCTCTCATGACCCTTGAGCACAGCGTTCCCCCTTCCTTGTCCCCCATTATTTCCTAGTGATCCCACTTTCTCTGTCTTGGAAACATGATTTGCACCTCTCATGACCCTTGAGCACAGACGTTCTCCCCTTCCTTGTCCCCCATTATTTCCTAGTGATCCCACTTTCTCTGTCTAAGAAACATGATTTGCACGTCTCATGACCCTTGAGCACAGGCATTCTCCCCTTCCTTGTCCCCCATTATTTCCTGGTGATCCCACTTTCTCTGTCTAAGAAACATGATTTGCACCTCTCATGACCCTTGAGCACAGGCATTCTCCCCTTCCTTGTCCCCCATTATTTCCTGGTGATCCCACTTTCTCTGTCTAAGAAACATGATTTGCACCTCTCGTGACCCTTGAAGGCAGGAATTCTCCCCTTCCTTGTCCCCCATTATTTCCTGGTGATCCCACTTTCTCTGTCTAAGAAACATGATTTGCACCTCTCATGACGCTTGAGCACAGGCGTTCTCCCCTTCCTTGTCCCCCATTATTTCCTAGTGATCCCACTTTCTCTGGTTTAGAAACATGATTTGCACCTCTCATGACCCTTGAGCTCAGGCGTTCTCCCCTTCCTTGTCTCCCATTATTTCCTGGTGATCCCACTTTCTCTGTCTAAGAAACATGATTTTCACCTCTTACGATACTTGCGTGCATGCGTTCCCCCCTTCCTTGTACCCCATTATTTCCTAGTGATCCCACTTTCTCTGTATAAGAAACATGATTTGTACCTCTCATGACCCTTGAGCACAGGTGTTCTCCCCTTCCTTGTCCCCCATTATTTCCTGGTGATCCCACTTTCTCTGTCTAAGAAACATGATTTGCACCTCTCATGACCCTTGAGCACAGGCGTTCTCCCCTTCCTTGTCCCCCATTATTTCTTGGTGATCCCACTTTCTTTGTCTAAGAAACATGATTTGCACCTCTCATGACCCTTGAGCACAGACGTTCTCCCCTTCCTTGTCCCCCATTATTTCCTAGTGATCCCACTTTCTCTGTCTAAGAAACATGATTTGCACGTCTCATGACCCTTGAGCACAGGTGTTCTCCCCTTCCTTGTCCCCCATTATTTCCTGGTGATCCCACTTTCTCTGTCTAAGAAACATGATTTGCACCTCTCATGACCCTTGAGCACAGGCATTCTCCCCTTCCTTGTCCCCCATTATTTCCTAGTGATCCCAATTTCTCTGTCTAAGAAACATGATTTGCACCTCTCATGACCCTTGAGCACAGGCGTTCTCCCCTTCCTTGTCCCCCATTATTTCCTGGTGATCCCACTTTTTCTGTCTAAGAAACATGATTTGCTCCTCTCATGACGACTTGAGCACAGGCTTTGTCCCCTTCCCTGTCCCCCATTATTTCCTAGTGATCCCACTTTCTCTGTCTAAGAAACATGATTTGCACCTCTCATGACCCTTGAGCACAGGCGTTCTCCCCTTCTTTGTCCCCCATTATTTCCTAGTGATCCCACTTTCTCTGTCTAAGAAACATGATTTGCACCTCTCATGACCCTTGAGCGCAGGCGTTCTCCCCTTCCTTGTCCCCCATTATTTCCTGGTGATCCCACTTTCTCTGTTCAAGAAACATGATTTGCACCTCTCATGACCCTTGAGCGCAGGCGTTCTCCCCTTCCTCGTCCCCCATTATTTCCTAGTGATCCCACTTTCTCTGTCTAAGAAACATGATTTCCACCTCTCATGACCCTTGAGCGCAGGCGTTCCCCCTTCCATGTCCCCCATTGTTTCCTAGTGATCCCACTTTCTCTGTTTTAGAAACATGATTTGCACCTCTCATGACCCTTGAGCACAGGCGTTCTCCCCTTCCTTGTCCTACATTATTTCCTCGTGATCCCACTTTCTCTGTCTAAGAAACATGATTTGCACCTCTCATGACCCTTGAAGGCAGGCGTTCCCCCCTTCCATGTCCCCCATTATTTCCTGGTGATCCCACTTTCTCTGTCTAAGAAATATGATTTGCACCTCTCATGACCCTTGAGCGCAACGTTCCCCCTTCCTTGTCCCCCAATATTTAATGTTGATGCCACTTTCTCTGTCTAAGAAACATGATTTGCACCTCTCATGACCCTTGAGCACAGGTGTTCTCCCCTTCTTTGTCCCCCATTATTTCCTAGTGATCCCACTTTCTCTGTCTAAGAAACATGATTTGCACCTCTCATGACCCTTGAGCACGGGCATTCTCCCCTTCCTTGTCCCCCATTATTTCCTGGTGATCCCACTTTCTCTGTCTAAGAAACATGATTTGCACCTCTCATGGCCCTTGAAGGCAGGCGTTCTCCCCTTCCTGTCCCCCAATATTTAATGGTGATCCCACTTTCTCTGTCTAAGAAACATGATTTGCACCTCTCATGACCCTTGAGCACAGGCGTTCTCCCCTTCCTTGTCCCCCATTATTTCTTGGTGATCCCACTTTCTCTGTCTAAGAAACATGATTTGCACCTCTCATGACCCTTGAAGGCAGGCGTTCTCCCCTTCCTTGTCCCCCATTATTTCCTGGTGATCCCACTTTCTCTGTCTAAGAAATATGATTTGCACCTCTCGTGACCCTTGAAGGCAGGAATTCCCCCCTTCCTTGTCCCCAATTATTTCCTAGTGATCCCACTTTCTCTGTCTTAGAAACATGATTTGCACCTCTCATGACCCTTGAGCACAGGCGTTCTCCCCTTCCTTGTCCCCCATTATTTCCTAGTGATCCCAATTTCTCTGTCTAAGAAACATGATTTGCACCTCTCATGACCCTTGAGCACAGGCGTTCTCCCCTTCCTTGTCCCCCATTATTTCCTGGTGATCCCACTTTTTCTGTCTAAGAAACATGATTTGCTCCTCTCATGACGACTTGAGCACAGGCTTTGTCCCCTTCCCTGTCCCCCATTATTTCCTAGTGATCCCACTTTCTCTGTCTAAGAAACATGATTTGCACCTCTCATGACCCTTGAGCACAGGCGTTCTCCCCTTCTTTGTCCCCCATTATTTCCTAGTGATCCCACTTTCTCTGTCTAAGAAACATGATTTGCACCTCTCATGACCCTTGAGCGCAGGCGTTCTCCCCTTCCTTGTCCCCCATTATTTCCTGGTGATCCCACTTTCTCTGTTCAAGAAACATGATTTGCACCTCTCATGACCCTTGAGCGCAGGCGTTCTCCCCTTCCTCGTCCCCCATTATTTCCTAGTGATCCCACTTTCTCTGTCTAAGAAACATGATTTCCACCTCTCATGACCCTTGAGCGCAGGCGTTCCCCCTTCCATGTCCCCCATTGTTTCCTAGTGATCCCACTTTCTCTGTTTTAGAAACATGATTTGCACCTCTCATGACCCTTGAGCACAGGCGTTCTCCCCTTCCTTGTCCTACATTATTTCCTCGTGATCCCACTTTCTCTGTCTAAGAAACATGATTTGCACCTCTCATGACCCTTGAAGGCAGGCGTTCCCCCCTTCCATGTCCCCCATTATTTCCTGGTGATCCCACTTTCTCTGTCTAAGAAATATGATTTGCACCTCTCATGACCCTTGAGCGCAACGTTCCCCCTTCCTTGTCCCCCAATATTTAATGTTGATGCCACTTTCTCTGTCTAAGAAACATGATTTGCACCTCTCATGACCCTTGAGCACAGGTGTTCTCCCCTTCTTTGTCCCCCATTATTTCCTAGTGATCCCACTTTCTCTGTCTAAGAAACATGATTTGCACCTCTCATGACCCTTGAGCACGGGCATTCTCCCCTTCCTTGTCCCCCATTATTTCCTGGTGATCCCACTTTCTCTGTCTAAGAAACATGATTTGCACCTCTCATGGCCCTTGAAGGCAGGCGTTCTCCCCTTCCTTGTCCCCCAATATTTAATGGTGATCCCACGTTCTCTGTCTAAGAAACATGATTTGCACCTCTCATGACCCTTGAGCACAGGCGTTCTCCCCTTCCTTGTCCCCCATTATTTCTTGGTGATCCCACTTTCTCTGTCTAAGAAACATGATTTGCACCTCTCATGACCCTTGAAGGCAGGCGTTCTCCCCTTCCTTGTCCCCCATTATTTCCTGGTGATCCCACTTTCTCTGTCTAAGAAATATGATTTGCACCTCTCGTGACCCTTGAAGGCAGGAATTCTCCCCTTCCTTGTCCCCCATTATTTCCTGGTGATCCCACTTTCTCTGTCTAAGAAACATGATTTGCACCTCTCATGACGCTTGAGCACAGGCGTTCTCCCCTTCCTTGTCCCCCATTATTTCCTAGTGATCCCACTTTCTCTGGTTTAGAAACATGATTTGCACCTCTCATGACCCTTGAGCTCAGGCGTTCTCCCCTTCCTTGTCTCCCATTATTTCCTGGTGATCCCACTTTCTCTGTCTAAGAAACATGATTTTCACCTCTTATGATACTTGCGTGCATGCGTTCCCCCCTTCCTTGTACCCCATTATTTCCTAGTGATCCCACTTTCTCTGTATAAGAAGCATGATTTGCACCTCTCATGACCCTTGAAGGCAGGCGTTCTCCCCTTCCTTGTCCCCATATTTTCCTAGTGATCCCACTTTCTCTGTCTTAGAAACATGATTTTCACCTCTCATGACCCTTGAGCACAGGCGTTCTCCCCTTCCTTGTCCTCCATTATTTCCTGGTGATCCCACTTTCTCTGTCTAAGAAACATGATTTGCACCTCTTATGACCCTTGCGTGCAGGCGTTCTCCCCTTCCTTGTCCCCCATTATTTCCTAGTGATCCCACTTTCTCTGTCTAAGAAACATGATTTGCACCTCTCATGACCCTTGAGCACAGGCGTTCTCCCCTTCCCTGTCCCCCATTATTTCCTGGTGATCCCACTTTCTCTGTTTTAGAAACATGATTTGCACCTCTCATGACCCTTGAGCACAGGCGTTCTCCCCTTCCTTGTCCCCCATTATTTCCTGGTGATCCCACTTTCTCTGTTTTAGAAACATGATTTGCACCTCTTATGACCCTTGCGTGCAGGCGTTCCCCCCTTCCTTGTCCCCCATTATTTCCTAGTGATCCCACTTTCTCTGTCTAAGAAACATGATTTGCACCTCTCATGAACCTTGAGCACAGGCGTTCTCCCCTTCATTGTCCCCCATTATTTTGTGGTGATCCCACTTTCTCTGTCTAAGAAACATGATCTGCACCTCTTATGATCCTTGCGCGCAGGCGTTCTCCCCTTCCTTGTCCCCCATTATTTCCTAGTGTTCCCACTTTCTCTGTCTAAGAAACATGATTTGCACCTCTCATGACCCTTGAGCGCAGGCGTTCCCCCCTTCCTTGTCCCCCATTATTTCCTGGTGATCCCACTTTCTCTGTCTAAGAAACATGATTTGCACCTCTCATGACCCTTGAGCACAGCGTTCCCCCTTCCTTGTCCCCCATTATTTCCTAGTGATCCCACTTTCTCTGTCTTGGAAACATGATTTGCACCTCTCATGACCCTTGAGCACAGACGTTCTCCCCTTCCTTGTCCCCCATTATTTCCTAGTGATCCCACTTTCTCTGTCTAAGAAACATGATTTGCACGTCTCATGACCCTTGAGCACAGGCATTCTCCCCTTCCTTGTCCCCCATTATTTCCTGGTGATCCCACTTTCTCTGTCTAAGAAACATGATTTGCACCTCTCATGACCCATGAGCACAGGCATTCTCCCCTTCCTTGTCCCCCATTATTTCCTGGTGATCCCACTTTCTCTGTCTAAGAAACATGATTTGCACCTCTCGTGACCCTTGAAGGCAGGAATTCTCCCCTTCCTTGTCCCCCATTATTTCCTGGTGATCCCACTTTCTCTGTCTAAGAAACATGATTTGCACCTCTCATGACGCTTGAGCACAGGCGTTCTCCCCTTCCTTGTCCCCCATTATTTCCTAGTGATCCCACTTTCTCTGGTTTAGAAACATGATTTGCACCTCTCATGACCCTTGAGCTCAGGCGTTCTCCCCTTCCTTGTCTCCCATTATTTCCTGGTGATCCCACTTTCTCTGTCTAAGAAACATGATTTTCACCTCTTATGATACTTGCGTGCATGCGTTCCCCCCTTCCTTGTACCCCATTATTTCCTAGTGATCCCACTTTCTCTGTATAAGAAACATGATTTGTACCTCTCATGACCCTTGAGCACAGGTGTTCTCCCCTTCCGTGTCCCCCATTATTTCCTGGTGATCCCACTTTCTCTGTCTAAGAAACATGATTTGCACCTCTCATGACCCTTGAGCACAGGCGTTCTCCCCTTCCTTGTCCCCCATTATTTCTTGGTGATCCCACTTTCTTTGTCTAAGAAACATGATTTGCACCTCTCATGACCCTTGAGCACAGACGTTCTCCCCTTCCTTGTCCCCCATTATTTCCTAGTGATCCCACTTTCTCTGTCTAAGAAACATGATTTGCACGTCTCATGACCCTTGAGCACAGGTGTTCTCCCCTTCCTTGTCCCCCATTATTTCCTGGTGATCCCACTTTCTCTGTCTAAGAAACATGATTTGCACCTCTCATGACCCTTGAGCACAGGCATTCTCCCCTTCCTTGTCCCCCATTATTTCCTGGTGATCCCACTTTCTCTGTCTAAGAAACATGATTTGCACCTCTCATGACCCTTGAAGGCAGGAATTCTCCCCTTCCTTGTCCCCCATTATTTCCTGGTGATCCCACTTTCTCTGTCTAAGAAACATGATTTGCACCTCTCATGACCCTTGAGCACAGGCGTTCCCCCCTTCCATGCCCCCCATTATTTCCTATAGATCCAACTATCTCTGTTTTAGAAACATGAATTACACCTCTCATGACCCTTGAGCAAAGGCGTTCTCCCCTTCCTTGTCCCCCATTATTTCCTAGTGATCCCACTTTCTCTGTCTTAGAAACATGATTTGCACCTCTCATGACCCTTGAGCACAGGCGTTCTCCCCTTACTGGTCCCCCATTATTTCCTAGTGATCCCACTTTCTCTATCTAAGAAACATGATTTGCACCTCTCATGACCCTTGAGCACAGGCGTTCTCCCCTTCCTTGTGCCCCATTATTTCCTGGTGATCCCACTTTCTCTGTCTAAGAAACATGATTTGCACCTCTCATGACCCTTGAGCATAGGCGTTCTCCCCTTCCTCGTCCCCCATTATTTCCTAGTGATCCAACTTTCTCTGTCTAAGAAACATGATTTGCACCTCTCATGACCCTTGAGCACAGGCGTTCTCCCCTTCCTTGTGCCCCATTATTTCCTGGTGATCCCACTTTCTCTGTCTAAGAAACATGATTTGCACCTCTCATGACCCTTGAGCACAGCGTTCCCCCCTTCCTTGTCCCCAATTATTTCCTAGTGATCCCACTTTCTCTGTCTTAGAAACATGATTTGCACCTCTCATGACCCTTGAGCACAGGCGTTCTCCCCTTCCTTGTCCCCCATTATTTCCTAGTGATCCCACTTTCTCTGTCTAAGAAACATGATTTGCACCTCTCATGACCCTTGAGCACAGGCGTTCTCCCCTTCCTTGTCCCCCATTATTTCCTGGTGATCCCACTTTTTCTGTCTAAGAAACATGATTTGCTCCTCTCATGACGACTTGAGCACAGGCTTTGTCCCCTTCCCTGTCCCCCATTATTTCCTAGTGATCCCACTTTCTCTGTCTAAGAAACATGATTTGCACCTCTCATGACCCTTGAGCACAGGCGTTCTCCCCTTCTTTGTCCCCCATTATTTCCTAGTGATCCCACTTTCTCTGTCTAAGAAACATGATTTGCACCTCTCATGACCCTTGAGCGCAGGCGTTCTCCCCTTCCTTGTCCCCCATTATTTCCTGGTGATCCCACTTTCTCTGTTCAAGAAACATGATTTGCACCTCTCATGACCCTTGAGCGCAGGCGTTCTCCCCTTCCTCGTCCCCCATTATTTCCTAGTGATCCCACTTTCTCTGTCTAAGAAACATGATTTCCACCTCTCATGACCCTTGAGCGCAGGCGTTCCCCCTTCCATGTCCCCCATTGTTTCCTAGTGATCCCACTTTCTCTGTTTTAGAAACATGATTTGCACCTCTCATGACCCTTGAGCACAGGCGTTCTCCCCTTCCTTGTCCCCCATTATTTCCTAGTGATCCCACTTTCTCTGTCTAAGAAACATGATTTGCACCTCTCATGACCCTTGAAGGCAGGCGTTCCCCCCTTCCATGTCCCCCATTATTTCCTGGTGATCCCACTTTCTCTGTCTAAGAAATATGATTTGCACCTCTCATGACCCTTGAGCGCAACGTTCCCCCTTCCTTGTCCCCCAATATTTAATGTTGATGCCACTTTCTCTGTCTAAGAAACATGATTTGCACCTCTCATGACCCTTGAGCACAGGCGTTCTCCCCTTCTTTGTCCCCCATTATTTCCTAGTGATCCCACTTTCTCTGTCTAAGAAACATGATTTGCACCTCTCATGACCCTTGAGCACGGGCATTCTCCCCTTCCTTGTCCCCCATTATTTCCTGGTGATCCCACTTTCTCTGTCTAAGAAACATGATTTCCACCTCTCATGACCCTTGAGCACAGCGTTCCCCCTTCCTTGTCCCCCATTATTTCCTAGTGATCCCACTTTCTCTGTCTTGGAAACATGATTTGCACCTCTCATGACCCTTGAGCACAGACGTTCTCCCCTTCCTTGTCCCCCATTATTTCCTAGTGATCCCACTTTCTCTGTCTAAGAAACATGATTTGCACGTCTCATGACCCTTGAGCACAGGCATTCTCCCCTTCCTTGTCCCCCATTATTTCCTGGTGATCCCACTTTCTCTGTCTAAGAAACATGATTTGCACCTCTCATGACCCTTGAGCACAGGCATTCTCCCCTTCCTTGTCCCCCATTATTTCCTGGTGATCCCACTTTCTCTGTCTAAGAAACATGATTTGCACCTCTCATGACCCTTGAGTGCAGGCGTTCCCCCCTTCCATGTCCCCCATTATTTCCTGGTGATCCCACTTTCTCTGTCTAAGAAATATGATTTGCACCTCTCATGACCCTTGAGCACAGGCGTTCTCCCCTTCCTTGTCCCCCATTATTTCCTGGTGATCCCACTTTCTCTGTCTAAGAAACATGATTTGCACCTCTCATGACCCTTGAGCACAGGCGTTCTCACTTCCTTGTCCCACATTATTTCCTGGTTTTCCCACTTTCTCTGTCTAAGAAACATGATTTGCACCTCTCATGACCCTTGAGCACAGGCGTTCTCCCCTTCCTTGTCCCCCAATATTTCCTAGTGATCCCACTTTCTCTGTCTAAGAAACATGATTTGCACCTCTCATGACCCTTGAGCACAGGCGTTCTCCCCTTCCTTGTCCCCCAATATTTCCTAGTGATCCCACTTTCTCTATCTAAGAAACATGATTTGCACCTCTCATGACCCTTTAGCACAGGCGTTCTCCCCTTCCTCGTCCTACCATTATTTCCTAGCGATCCCACTTTCTCTGTCTAAGAAACATGATTTGCACCTCTCATGACCCTTGAGCGCAGGCGTCCCCCCTTCCTTGTCCCCCATTATTTCCTGGTGATCCCACTTTCTCTGTCTAAGAAACATGATTTGCACCTCTCATGACCCTTGAGCACAGCGTTCCCCCCTTCCTTGTCCCCCATTATTTCCTGGTGATCCCACTTTCTCTGTCTTAGAAACATGATTTGCACCTCTCATGACCCTTGAGCACAGGCGTTCTCCCCTTCCTTGTCCCTCATTATTTCCTAGTGATCCCACTTTCTCTGTCTAAGAAATATGATTTGCACGTCTCATGACCCTTGAGCACAGGCGTTCTCCCCTTCCTTGTCCCCCATTATTTCCTAGTGATCCCACTTTCTCTGTCTAAGAAACATGATTTGCACCTCTCATGACCCTTGAGCACGGGCATTCTCCCCTTCCTTGTCCCCCATTATTTCCTGGTTTTCCCACTTTCTCTGTCTAAGAAACATGATTTGCACCTCTCATGACCCTTGAGCACAGGCGTTCTCCCCTTCCTTGTCCCCCAATATTTCCTAGTGATCCCACTTTCTCTGTCTAAGAAACATGATTTGCACCTCTCATGAACCTTGAGCGCAGGCGTTCCCCCCTTCCATGTCCCCCATTATTTCCTAGTGATCCCACTTTCTCTGTTTTAGAAACATAATTTGCACCTCTCATGACCCTTGAGCGCAACGTTCCCCCTTCCTTGTCCCCCATTATTTCCTAGTGATCCCACTTTCTCTGTCTTAGAAACATGATTTGCACCTCTCATGACTCTTGAGCACAGGCGTTCTCCCCTTCCTCGGTCCCCATTATTTCCTAGTGATCCCACTTTCTCTGTCTAAGAAACATGATTTGCACCTCTCATGACCCTTGAGCACAGGCGTTCTCCCCTTCCTTGTGCCCCATTATTTCCTGTTGATCCCACTTTCTCTGTCTAAGAAACATGATTTGCACCTCTCATGACCCTTGAGCACAGGCGTTCTCCCCTTCCTCGTCTCCCATTATTTCCTAGTGATCCCACTTTCTCTGTCTAAGAAACATGATTTGCACCTCTCATGACCCTTGAGCACAGGCGTTCTCCCCTTCCTTGTGCCCCATTATTTCCTGGTGATCCCACTTTCTCTGTCTAAGAAACATGATTTGCACCTCTCATGACCCTTGAGCACAGCGTTCCCCCCTTCCTTGTCCCCCATTATTTCCTAGTGATCCCACTTTCTCTGTCTTAGAAACAGGATTTGCACCTCTCATGACCCTTGAGCACAGGCATTCTCCCCTTCCTTGTCCCCCATTATTTCCTAGTGATCCCACTTTCTCTGTCTAAGAAACATGATTTGCACCTCTCATGACCCTTGAGCACAGGCGTTCTCCCCTTCCTTGTCCCCCATTATTTCCTGGTGATCCCACTTTCTCTGTCTAAGAAACATGATTTGCTCCTCTCATGACGACTTGAGCACAGGCTTTGTCCCCTTCCTTGCCCCCCATTATTTCCTAGTGATCCCACTTTCTCTGTCTAAGAAACATGATTTGCACCTCTCATGACCCTTGAGCACAGGCGTTCTCCCCTTCCTTGTGCCCCATTATTTCCTGGTGATCCCACTTTCTCTGTCTAAGAAACATGATTTGCACCTCTCATGACCCTTGAGCACAGCGTTCCCCCCTTCCTTGTCCCCCATTATTTCCTAGTGATCCCACTTTCTCTGTCTTAGAAACAGGATTTGCACCTCTCATGACCCTTGAGCACAGGCATTCTCCCCTTCCTTGTCCCCCATTATTTCCTAGTGATCCCACTTTCTCTGTCTAAGAAACATGATTTGCACCTCTCATGACCCTTGAGCACAGGCGTTCTCCCCTTCCTTGTCCCCCATTATTTCCTGGTGATCCCACTTTCTCTGTCTAAGAAACATGATTTGCTCCTCTCATGACGACTTGAGCACAGGCTTTGTCCCCTTCCTTGTCCCCCATTATTTCCTAGTGATCCCACTTTCTCTGTCTAAGAAACATGATTTGCACCTCTCATGACCCTTGAGCACAGGCGTTCTCCCCTTCCTTGTGCCCCATTATTTCCTGGTGATCCCACTTTCTCTGTCTAAGAAACATGATTTGCACCTCTCATGACCCTTGAGCACAGCGTTCCCCCCTTCCTTGTCCCCCATTATTTCCTAGTGATCCCACTTTCTCTGTCTTAGAAACAGGATTTGCACCTCTCATGACCCTTGAGCACAGGCATTCTCCCCTTCCTTGTCCCCCATTATTTCCTAGTGATCCCACTTTCTCTGTCTAAGAAACATGATTTGCACCTCTCATGACCCTTGAGCACAGGCGTTCTCCCCTTCCTTGTCCTCCATTATTTCCTGGTGATCCCACTTTCTCTGTCTAAGAAACATGATTTGCTCCTCTCATGACGACTTGAGCACAGGCTTTGTCCCCTTCCTTGTCCCCCATTATTTCCTAGTGATCCCACTTTCTCTGTCTAAGAAACATGATTTGCACCTCTCATGACCCTTGAGCACAGGCGTTCTCCCCTTCTTTGTGCCCCATTATTTCCTGGTGATCCCACTTTCTCTATCTAAGAAACATGATTTGCACCTCTCATGACCCTTTATCACAGGCGTTCTCCCCTTCCTCGTCCCCCATTATTTCCTAGCGATCCCACTTTCTCTGTCTAAGAAACATGATTTGCACCTCTCATGACCCTTGAGCACAGCGTTCCCCCCTTCCTCGTCCCCCATTATTTCCTAGCGATCCCACTTTCTCTGTCTAAGAAACATGATTTGCACCTTTCATGACCCTTGAAGGCAGGAATTCTCCCCTTCCTTGTCCCCCATTATTTCCTGGTGATCCCACTTTCTCTGTCTAAGAAACATGATTTGCACCTCTCATGATGCTTGAGCACAGGTGTTCTCCGCTTCCTTGTCCCCCATTATTTCCTAGTGATCCCCCTTTCTCTGGTTTAGAAACATGATTTGCACCTCTCATGACCCTTGAGCTCAGGCGTTCTCCCCTTCCTTGTCTCCCATTATTTCCTGGTGATCCCACTTTCTCTGTCTAAGAAACATGATTTTCACCTCTTATGATACTTGCGTGCATGCGTTCCCCCCTTCCTTGTCCCCCATTATTTCCTAGTGATCCCACTTTCTCTGTATAAGAAACATGATTTGCACCTCTCATGACCCTTGAGCACAGGCGTTCTCCCCTTCCTTGTCCCCCATTATTTCTTGGTGATCCCACTTTCTTTGTCTAAGAAACATGATTTGCACCTCTCATGACCCTTGGGCACAGGCGTTCTCCCCTTCCTTGTCCCCCATTATTTCCTGGTGATCCCACTTTCTCTGTCTAAGAAACATGATTTCCACCTCTCAAGACCCTTGAGCACAGGCGTTCTCCCCTTCCTTGTCCCCCATTATTTCCTATAGATCCCACTTTCTCTGTCTAAGAAACATGATTTGCACCTCTCATGACCCTTGCGTGCAGGCGTTCCCCCCTTCCTTGTCCCCCATTATTTCCTAGTGACCCCACTTTCTCTGTCTAAGAAACATGATTTGCTCCTCTCATGACCCTTGAGTACAGGCGTTCTCCCCTTCCTTGTCCCCCATTATTTCGTGGTGATCCCACTTTCTCTGTCTAAGAAACATGATCTGCAACTCTTATGATCCTTGCGCGCAGGCGTTCTCCCCTTCCTTGTCCCCCATTATTTCCTAGTGATCCCACTTTCTCTGTCTAAGAAACATGATTTGCACCTCTCATGACCCTTGAGCACAGGCGTTCCCCCCTTCCATGTCCCCCATTATTTCCTATAGATCCAACTATCTCTGTTTTAGAAACATGAATTACACCTCTCATGACCCTTGAGCAAAGGCGTTCTCCCCTTCCTTGTCCCCCATTATTTCCTAGTGATCCCACTTTCTCCATCTAAAAAACATGATTTGCACCTCTCATGACCCTTGAGCACAGGCGTTCTCCCCTTCCTTGTCCCCCATTATTTCCTGGTGATCCCACTTTCTCTGTTTTAGAAACATGATTTGCACCTCTCATGACCCTTGAGCACAGGCGTTCTCCCCTTCCTTGTCCCCCATTATTTATTAGTGATCCCACTTTCTCTGTCTAAGAAACATGATTTGCACCTCTCATGACCCTTGAGCGCAGGCGTTCCCCCCTTCCATGTCCCCTATTATTTCCTAGTGATCCCACTTTCTCTGTTTTAGAAACATGATTTGCACCTCTCATGACCCTTGAGCGCAGCGTTCCCCCTTCCTTGTCCCCCATTATTTCCTATTGATCCCACTTTCTCTGTCTTAGAAACATGATTTGCACCTCGCATGACCCTTGAGCACAGGCGTTCTCCCCTTACTCGTCCCCCATTATTTCCTAGTGATCCCACTTTCTCTATCTAAGAAACATGATTTGCACCTCTCATGACCCTAGAGCACAGGCGTTCTCCCCTTCCTTGTGCCCCATTATTTCCTGGTGATCCCACTTTCTCTGACTAAGAAACATGATTTGCACCTCTCATGACCCTTGAGCACAGGCGTTCTCCCCTTCCTTGTCCCCCATTATTTCCTAGTGATCCCACTTTCTCTGTCTAAGAAACATGATTTGCACCTCTCATGACCCTTGAAGGCAGGCGTTCCCCCCTTCCATGTCCCCTATTATTTCCTGGTGATCCCACTTTCTCTGTCTAAGAAATATGATTTGCACCTCTCATGACCCTTGAGCGCAACGTTCCCCCTTCCTTGTCCCCCAATATTTAATGTTGATGCCACTTTCTCTGTCTAAGAAACATGATTTGCACCTCTCATGACCCTTGAGCACAGGCGTTCTCCCCTTCTTTGTCCCCCATTATTTCCTAGTGATCCCACTTTCTCTGTCTAAGAAACATGATTTGCACCTCTCATGACCCTTGAGCACGGGCATTCTCCCCTTCCTTGTCCCCCATTATTTCCTGGTGATCCCACTTTCTCTGTCTAAGAAATATGATTTGCACCTCTCATGGCCCTTGAAGGCAGGCGTTCTCCCCTTCCTTGTCCCCCAATATTTAATGGTGATCCCACTTTCTCTGTCTAAGAAACATGATTTGCACCTCTCATGACCCTTGAGCACAGGCGTTCTCCCCTTCCTTGTCCCCCATTATTTCTTGGTGATCCCACTTTCTCTGTCTAAGAAACATGATTTGCACCTCTCATGACCCTTGAAGGCAGGCGTTCTCCCCTTCCTTGTCCCCCATTATTTCCTGGTGATCCCACTTTCTCTGTCTAAGAAATATGATTTGCACCTCTCATGACCCTTGAGCACAGGCGTTCTCCCCTTCCTTGTCCCCCATTATTTCCTGGTGTTCCCACTTTCTCTGTCTAAGAAACATGATTTGCACCTCTCATGACCCTTGAGCACAGGCGTTCTCCCCTTCCTTGTCCCCCATTATTTCCTGGTGATCCCACTTTCTCTGTCTAAGAAACATGATTTGCACCTCTCATGACCCTTGAGCACAGGCGTTCTCCCCTTCCTTGTCCCCCATTATTTCCTAATGATCCCACTTTCTCTGTCTAAGAAACATGATTTGCACCTCTCATGACCCTTGAGCGCAGGCGTTCCCCCCTTCCATGTCCCCCATTATTTCCTGGTGATCCCACTTTCTCTGTCTAAGAAATATGATTTGCACCTCTCATGACCCTTGAGCACAGGCGTTCTCCCCTTACTTGTCCCCCATTATTTCCTGGTGATCCCACTTTCTCTGTCTAAGAAACATGATTTGCACCTCTCATGACCCTTGAGCACAGGCGTTCTCCCCTTCCTTGTCCCCCATTATTTCCTAGTGATCATACTTTCTCTGTCTAAGAAACATGATTTGCACCTCTCATGACCCTTGAGCGCAGGCGTTCCCCCCTTCCATGTCCCCCATTATTTCCTGGTGATCCCACTTTCTCTGTCTAAGAAATATGATTTGCACCTCTCATGACCCTTGAGCACAGGCGTTCTCCCCTTCCTTGTCCCCCATTATTTCCTGGTGATCCCACTTTCTCTGTCTAAGAAACATGATTTGCACCTCTCATGACCCTTGAGCACAGGCGTTCTCACTTCCTTGTCCCACATTATTTCCTGGTTTTCCCACTTTCACTGTCTAAGAAACATGATTTGCACCTCTCATGACCCTTGAGCACAGGCGTTCTCCCCTTCCTTGTCCCCCAATATTTCCTAGTGATCCCACTTTCTCTGTCTAAGAAACATGATTTGCACCACTCATGAACCTTGAGCGCAGGCGTTCCCCCCTTCCTTGTCCCCCATTATTTCCTAGTGATCCCACTTTTCCTGTCTTAGAAACATGATTTGCACCTCTCATGACCCTTGAGCACAGGCGTTCTCCCCTTCCTCGGTCCCCATTATTTCCTAGTGATCCCACTTTCTCTGTCTAAGAATCATGATTTGCACCTCTCATGACTCTTGAGCACAGGCGTTCTCCACTTCCTTGTGCCCCATTATTTCCTGGTGATCCCGGTTTCTCTGTCTAAGAAACATGATTTGCACCTCTCATGACCCTTGAGCACAGGCGTTCTCCCCTTCCTCGTCTCCCATTATTTCCCAGTGATCCCACTTTCTCTGTCTAAGAAACATGATTTGCACCTCTCATGACCCTTGAGCACATGCGTTCTCCCCTTCCTTGTGCCCCATTATTTCCTGGTGATCCCACTTTCTCTGTCTAAGAAACATGATTTGCACCTCTCATGACCCTTGAGCACAGCGTTCCCCCCTTCCTTGTCCCCCATTATTTCCTAGTGATCCCACTTTCTCTGTCTTAGAAACATGATTTGCACATCTCATGACCCTTGAGCACAGGCATTCTCCCCTTCCTTGTCCCCCATTATTTCCTAGTGATCCCACTTTCTCTGTCTAAGAAACATGATTTGCACCTCTCATGACCCTTGAGCACAGGCGTTCTCCCCTTCCTTGTACCCCATTATTTCCTGGTGATCCCACTTTCTCTGTCTAAGAAACATGATTTGCTCCTCTCATGACGACTTGAGCACAGGCTTTGTCCCCTTCCTTGTCCCCCATTATTTCCTAGTGATCCCACTTTCTCTGTCTAAGAAACATGATTTGCACCTCTCATGACCCTTGAGCACAGGCGTTCTCCCCTTCTTTGTGCCCCATTATTTCCTGGTGATCCCACTTTCTCTATCTAAGAAACATGATTTGCACCTCTCATGACCCTTTAGCACAGGCGTTCTCCCCTTCCTCGTCCCCCATTATTTCCTAGCGATCCCACTTTCTCTGTCTAAGAAACATGATTTGCACCTCTCATGACCCTTGAGCGCAGGCGTCCCCCCTTCCTTGTCCCCCATTATTTCCTGGTGATCCCACTTTCTCTGTCTAAGAAACATGATTTGCACCTCTCATGACCCTTGAGCACAGCGTTCCCCCCTTCCTTGTCCCCCATTATTTCCTGGTGATCCCACTTTCTCTGTCTTAGAAACATGATTTGCACCTCTCATGACCCTTGAGCACAGGCGTTCTCCCCTTCCTTGTCCCTCATTATTTCCTAGTGATCCCACTTTCTCTGTCTAAGAAATATGATTTGCACGTCTCATGACCCTTGAGCACAGGCGTTCTCCCCTTCCTTGTCCCCCATTATTTCCTAGTGATCCCACTTTCTCTGTCTAAGAAACATGATTTGCACCTCTCATGACCCTTGAGCACGGGCATTCTCCCCTTCCTTGTCCCCCATTATTTCCTGGTTTTCCCTCTTTCTCTGTCTAAGAAACATGATTTGCACCTCTCATGACCCTTGAGCACAGGCGTTCTCCCCTTCCTTGTCCCCCAATATTTCCTAGTGATCCCACTTTCTCTGTCTAAGAAACATGATTTGCACCTCTCATGAACCTTGAGCGCAGGCGTTCCCCCCTTCCATGTCCCCCATTATTTCCTAGTGATCCCACTTTCTCTGTTTTAGAAACATAGTTTGCACCTCTCATGACCCTTGAGCGCAACGTTCCCCCTTCCTTGTCCCCCATTATTTCCTAGTGATCCCACTTTCTCTGTCTTAGAAACATGATTTGCACCTCTCATGACTCTTGAGCACAGGCGTTCTCCCCTTCCTCGGTCCCCATTATTTCCTAGTGATCCCACTTTCTCTGTCTAAGAAACATGATTTGCACCTCTCATGACCCTTGAGCACAGGCGTTCTCCCCTTCCTTGTGCCCCATTATTTCCTGTTGATCCCACTTTCTCTGTCTAAGAAACATGATTTGCACCTCTCATGACCCTTGAGCACAGGCGTTCTCCCCTTCCTCGTCTCCCATTATTTCCTAGTGATCCCACTTTCTCTGTCTAAGAAACATGATTTGCACCTCTCATGACCCTTGAGCACAGGCGTTCTCCCCTTCCTTGTGCCCCATTATTTCCTGGTGATCCCACTTTCTCTGTCTAAGAAACATGATTTGCACCTCTCATGACCCTTGAGCACAGCGTTCCCCCCTTCCTTGTCCCCCATTCTTTCCTAGTGATCCCACTTTCTCTGTCTTAGAAACAGGATTTGCACCTCTCATGACCCTTGAGCACAGGCATTCTCCCCTTCCTTGTCCCCCATTATTTCCTAGTGATCCCACTTTCTCTGTCTAAGAAACATGATTTGCACCTCTCATGACCCTTGAGCACAGGCGTTCTCCCCTTCCTTGTCCCCCATTATTTCCTGGTGATCCCACTTTCTCTGTCTAAGAAACATGATTTGCTCCTCTCATGACGACTTGAGCACAGGCTTTGTCCCCTTCCTTGTCCCCCATTATTTCCTAGTGATCCCACTTTCTCTGTCTAAGAAACATGATTTGCACCTCTCATGACCCTTGAGCACAGGCGTTCTCCCCTTCCTTGTGCCCCATTATTTCCTGGTGATCCCACTTTCTCTGTCTAAGAAACATGATTTGCACCTCTCATGACCCTTGAGCACAGCGTTCCCCCCTTCCTTGTCCCCCATTATTTCCTAGTGATCCCACTTTCTCTGTCTTCGAAACAGGATTTGCACCTCTCATGACCCTTGAGCACAGGCATTCTCCCCTTCCTTGTCCCCCATTATTTCCTAGTGATCCCACTTTCTCTGTCTAAGAAACATGATTTGCACCTCTCATGACCCTTGAGCACAGGCGTTCTCCCCTTCCTTGTCCCCCATTATTTCCTGGTGATCCCACTTTCTCTGTCTAAGAAACATGATTTGCTCCTCTCATGACGACTTGAGCACAGCCTTTGTCCCCTTCCTTGTCCCCCATTATTTCCTAGTGATCCCACTTTCTCTGTCTAAGAAACATGATTTGCACCTCTCATGACCCTTGAGCACAGGCGTTCTCCCCTTCTTTGTGCCCCATTATTTCCTGGTGATCCCACTTTCTCTATCTAAGAAACATGATTTGCACCTCTCATGACCCTTTATCACAGGCGTTCTCCCCTTTCTCGTCCCCCATTATTTCCTAGCGATCCCACTTTCTCTGTCTAAGAAACATGATTTGCACCTCTCATGACCCTTGAGCACAGCGTTCCCCCCTTCCTCGTCCCCCATTATTTCCTAGCGATCCCACTTTCTCTGTCTAAGATACATGATTTGCACCTTTCATGACCCTTGAAGGCAGGAATTCTCCCCTTCCTTGTCCCCCATTATTTCCTGGTGATCCCACTTTCTCTGTCTAAGAAACATGATTTGCACCTCTCATGATGCTTGAGCACAGGTGTTCTCCCCTTCCTTGTCCCCCATTATTTCCTAGTGATCCCACTTTCTCTGGTTTAGAAACATGATTTGCACCTCTCATGACCCTTGAGTTCAGGCGTTCTCCCCTTCCTTGTCTCCCATTATTTCCTGGTGATCCCACTTTCTCTGTCTAAGAAACATGATTTTCACCTCTTATGATACTTGCGTGCATGCGTTCCCCCCTTCCTTGTCCCCCATTATTTCCTAGTGATCCCACTTTCTCTGTATAAGAAACATGATTTGCACCTCTCATGACCCTTGAGCACAGGCGTTCTCCCCTTCCTTGTCCCCCATTATTTCTTGGTGATCCCACTTTCTTTGTCTAAGAAACATGATTTGCACCTCTCATGACCCTTGGGCACAGGCGTTCTCCCCTTCCTTGTCCCCCATTATTTCCTGGTGGTCCCACTTTCTCTGTCTAAGAAACATGATTTCCACCTCTCAAGACCCTTGAGCACAGGCGTTCTCCCCTTCCTTGTCCCCCATTATTTCCTATAGATCCCACTTTCTCTGTCTAAGAAACATGATTTGCACCTCTCATGACCCTTGCGTGCAGGCGTTCCCCCCTTCCTTGTCCCCCATTATTTCCTAGTGACCCCACTTTCTCTGTCTAAGAAACATGATTTGCACCTCTCATGACCCTTGAGTACAGGCGTTCTCCCCTTCCTTGTCCCCCATTATTTCGTGGTGATCCCACTTTCTCTGTCTAAGAAACATGATCTGCAACTCTTATGATCCTTGCGCGCAGGCGTTCTCCCCTTCCTTGTCCCCCATTATTTCCTAGTGATCCCACTTTCTCTGTCTAAGAAACATGATTTGCACCTCTCATGACCCTTGAGCACATGCGTTCCCCCCTTCCATGTCCCCCATTATTTCCTATAGATCCAACTATCTCTGTTTTAGAAACATGAATTACACCTCTCATGACCCTTGAGCACAGGCGTTCTCCCCTTCCTTGTCCCCCATTATTTCCTGGTGATCCCACTTTCTCTGTTTTAGAAACATGATTTGCACCTCTCATGACCCTTGAGCACAGGCGTTCTCCCCTTCCTTGTCCCCCATTATTTATTAGTGATCCCACTTTCTCTGTCTAAGAAACATGATTTGCACCTCTCATGACCCTTGAGCGCAGGCGTTCCCCCCTTCCATGTCCCCTATTATTTCCTAGTGATCCCACTTTCTCTGTTTTAGAAACATGATTTGCACCTCTCATGACCCTTGAGCGCAGCGTTCCCCCTTCCTTGTCCCCCATTATTTCCTATTGATCCCACTTTCTCTGTCTTAGAAACATGATTTGCACCTCTCATGACCCTTGAGCACAGGCGTTCTCCCCTTACTCGTCCCCCATTTTTTCCTAGTGATCCCACTTTCTCTATCTAAGAAACATGATTTGCACCTCTCATGACCCTAGAGCACAGGCGTTCTCCACTTCCTTGTGCCCCATTATTTCCTGGTGATCCCACTTTCTCTGACTAAGAAACATGATTTGCACCTCTCATGACCCTTGAGCACAGGCGTTCTCCCCTTCCTCGTCCCCCATTATTTCCTAGTGATCCAACTTTCTCTGTCTAAGAAACATGATTTGCACCTCTCATGACCCTTGAGCACAGGCGTTCTCCCCTTCCTTGTGCCCCATTATTTCCTGGTGATCCCACTTTCTCTGTCTAAGAAACATGATTTGCACCTCTCATGACCCTTGAGCACAGCGTTCCCCCCTTCCTTGTCCCCAATTATTTCCTAGTGATCCCACTTTCTCTGTCTTAGAAACATGATTTGCACCTCTCATGACCCTTGAGCACAGGCGTTCTCTCCTTCCTTGTCCCCCATTATTTCCTAGTGATCCCACTTTCTCTGTCTAAGAAACATGATTTGCACCTCTCATGACCCTTGAGCACAGGCGTTCTCCCCTTCCTTGTCCCCCATTATTTCCTGGTGATCCCACTTTTTCTGTCTAAGAAACATGATTTGCTCCTCTCATGACGACTTGAGCACAGGCTTTGTCCCCTTCCCTGTCCCCCATTATTCCCTAGTGATCCCACTTTCTCTGTCTAAGAAACATGATTTGCACCTCTCATGACCCTTGAGCACAGGCGTTCTCCCCTTCTTTGTCCCCCATTATTTCCTAGTGATCCCACTTTCTCTGTCTAAGAAACATGATTTGCACCTCTCATGACCCTTGAGCACAGGCGTTCTCCCCTTCCTTGTCCCCCATTATTTCCTGGTGATCCCACTTTCTCTGTCTAAGAAACATGATTTGCACCTCTCATGACCCTTGAGCGCAGGCATTCTCCCCTTCCTCGTCCCCCATTATTTCCTAGTGATCCCACTTTCTCTGTCTAAGAAACATGATTTGCACCTCTCATGACCCTTGATCGCAGGCGTTCCCCCTTCCATGTCCCCCATTATTTCCTAGTGATCCCACTTTCTCTGTTTTAGAAACATGATTTGCACCTCTCATGACCCTTGAGCACAGGCGTTCTCCCCTTCCTTGTCCCCCATTATTTCCTAGTGATCCCACTTTCTCTGTCTAAGAAACATGATTTGCACCTCTCATGACCCTTGAGCGGAGGCGTTCCCCCCTTCCATGCCCCCCATTATTTCCTAGTGATCCCACTTTCTCTGTCTTAGAAACATGATTTGCACCTCTCATGACCCTTGAGCGCAGCGTTCCCCCTTCCTTGTCCCCCATTATTTCCTATTGATCCCACTTTCTCTGTCTTAGAAACATGATTTGCACCTCTCATGACCCTTGAGCACAGGCGTTCTCCCATTCCTCGTCACCCATTATTTCCTAGTGATCCCACTTTCTCTATCTAAGAAACATGATTTGCACCTCTCATGACCCTTGAGCACAGGCGTTCTCCCCTTCCTTGTGCCCCATTATTTCCTGGTGATACCACTTTCTCTGTCTAAGAAACATGATTTGCACCTCTCATGACCCTTGAGCACAGGCGTTCTCCCCTTCTTCGTCCCGCATTATTTCCTAGTGATCCCACTTTCTCTGTCTAAGAAAAATGATTTGCAACTCTCATGACCCTTGAGCACAGGCGTTCTCCCCTTCCTTGTGCCCCATTATTTCCTGGTGATCCCACTTTGTCTGTCTAAGAAACATGATTTCCACCTCTCATGACCCTTGAGCACAGCATTCCCCCTTCCTTGTCCCCCATTATTTCCTAGTGATCCCACTTTCTCTGTATTAGAAACATGATTTTCACCTCTCATGACCCTTGACCACAGGTGTTCTCCCCTTCCTTGTCCCCCATTATTTCCTAGTGATCCCACTTTCTCTGTTTAAGAAACATGATTTACACCTCTCATGACCCTTCAGCACAGGCATTCTCCCTTTCCTTGTCCCCCATTATTTTCTGGTGATCCCACTTTCTCTGTCTAAGAAACATGATTTGCACCTCTCATGGCCCTTGAAGGCAGGCATTCTCCCCTTCCTTGTCCCCCAATATTTAATGGTGATCCCACTTTCTCTGTCTAAGAAACATGATTTGCACCTCTCATGACCCTTGAGCACAGGCGTTCTCCCCTTCTTTGTCCCCCATTATTTCCTAGTGATCCCACTTTCTCTGTCTAAGAAACATGATTTGCACCTCTCATGACCCTTGAGCACAGGCATTCTCCCCTTCCTTGTCCCCCATTATTTCCTGGTGATCCCACTTTCTCTGTCTAAGAAACATGATTTGCACCTCTCATGGCCCTTGAAGGCAGGCGTTCTCCCCTTCCTTGTCCCCCAATATTTAATGGTGATCCCACTTTCTCTGTCTAAGAAACATGATTTGCACCTCTCATGACCCTTGAGCACAGGCGTTCTCCCCTTCCTTGTCCCCCATTATTTCTTGGTGATCCCACTTTCTCTGTCTAAGAAACATGATTTGCACCTCTCATGACCCTTGAGCACAGGCGTTCTCCCCTTCCTTGTCCCCCATTATTTCATAGTGATCCCACTTTTTCTGTCTAAGAAACATGATTTGCACCTCTCATGACCATTGAGCGCAGGCGTTCCCCCCTTCCATGTCCCCCATTATTTCCTAGTGATCCCACTTTCTCTGTCTTAGAAACATAATTTGCACCTCTCATGACCCTTGAGCGCAACGTTCCCCCTTCCTTGTCCCCCATTATTTCCTAGTGATCCTACTTTCTCTGTCTTAGAAACATGATTTGCACCTCTCATGACCCTTGAGCACAGGCGTTCTCCCCTTCCTCGGTCCCCATTATTTCCTAGTGATCCCACTTTCTCTGTCTAAGAAACATGATTTGCACCTCTCATGACCATTGAGCACAGGCGTTCTCCCCTTCCTCGGTCCCCATTATTTCCTAGTGATCCCACTTTCTCTGTCTAAGAAACATGATTTGCACCTCTCATGACCCTTGAGCACAGGCGTTCTCCCCTTCCTCGTCCCCCATTATTTCCTAGTGATCCCACTTTCTCTGTCTAAGAAACATGATTTGCACCTCTCATGACCCTTGAGCACAGGCGTTCTCCCCTTCCTCGTGCCCCATTATTTCCTGGTGATCCCACTTTCTCTGTCTAAGAAACATGATTTCCACCTCTCATGACCCTTGAGCACAGCGTTCCCCCCTTCCTTGTCCCCCATTATTTCCTAGTGATCCCACTTTCTCTGTCTTAGAAACGTGATTTTCACCTCTCATGACCCTTGAGCACAGGTGTTCTCCCCTTCCTTGTCCCCCATTATTCCCTAGTGATCCCACTTTCTCTCTCTAAGAAACATGATTTGCAGCTCTCATGACCCTTGAGCACAGGCATTCTCCCCTTCCTTGTCCCCCATTATTTCCTGGTGATCCCACTTTCTCTGTCTAAGAAACATGATTTGCACCTCTCATGGCCCTTGAAGGCAGGCATTCTCCCCATCCTTGTCCCCCAATATTTAATGGTGATCCCACTTTCTCTGTCTAAGAAACATGATTTGCACCTCTCATGACCCTTGAGCATAGGCGTTCTCCCTTTCTTTGTCCCCCATTATTTCCTAGTGATCCCACTTTCTCTGTCTAAGAAACATGATTTGCACCTCTCATGACCCTTGAGCACAGGCGTTCTCCCCTTCCTTGTCCCCCATTATTTCCTGGTGATCCCACTTTCTCTGTCTAAGAAACATGATTTGCACCTCTCATGACCCTTGAGCACAGGCGTTCTCCCCTTCCTTGTCCCCCATTATTTCCTAGTGATCCCACTTTCTCTGTCTAAGAAACAGGATTTGCACCTCTCATGACCCTTGAGCGCAGGCGTTTCCCCCTTCCATGTCCCCCATTATTTCCTAGTGATCCCACTTTCTCTGTCTTAGAAATATAATTTGCACCTCTCATGACCCTTGAGCGCAACTTTCCCCCTTCCTTGTCCCCCATTATTTCCTAGTGATCCCACTTTCTCTGTCTTAGAAACATGATTTGCACCTCTCATGACCCTTGAAGGCAGGCGTTCTCCCCTTCCTTGTCCCCCATTATTTCCTAGTGATCCCACTTTCTCTGTCTAAGAAACAGGATTTGCACCTCTCATGACCCTTGAGCGCAGGCGTTTCCCCCTTCCATGTCCCCCATTATTTCCTAGTGATCCCACTTTCTCTGTCTTAGAAACATAATTTGCACCTCTCATGACCCTTGAGCGCAACGTTCCCCCTTCCTTGTCCCCCATTATTTCCTAGTGATCCCACTTTCTCTGTCTTAGAAACATGATTTGCACCTCTCATGACCCTTGAAGGCAGGCGTTCTCCCCTTCCTTGTCCCCCAATATTTAATGGTGATCCCACTTTCTCTGTCTAAGAAACATGATTTGCACCTCTCATGACCCTTGAGCACAGGCGTTCTCCCCTTCTTTTTCCCCCATTATTTCCTAGTGATCTCACTTTCTCTGTCTAAGAAACGTGATTTGCACCTCTCATGACCCTTGAGCACAGGCATTCTCCCCTTCCTTGTCCCCCATTATTTCCTGGTGATCCCACTTTCTCTGTCTAAGAAACATGATTTGCACCTCTCATGGCCCTTGAAGGCAGGCATTCTCCCCTTCCTTGTCCCACAATATTTAATGGTGATCCCACTTTCTCTGTCTAAGAAACATGATTTGCACCTCTCATGACCCTTGAGCACAGGCGTTCTCCCCTTCCTTGTCCCCCATTATTTCTTGGTGATCCCACTTTCTCTGTCTAAGAAACATGAATTGCACCTCTCATGACCCTTGAAGGCAGGCGTTCTCCCCTTCCTTGTCCCCCATTTTTTCCTGGTGATCCCACTTTCTCTGTCTAAGAAATATGATTTGCACCTCTCATGACCCTTGAGCACAGGCATTCTCCCCTTCCTTGTCCCCCATTATTTCCTGGTGATCCCACTTTCTCTGTCTAAGAAACATGATTGGCACCTCTCATGACCCTTGAGCACAGGCGTTTTCCCCTTCCTTGTCCCCCATTATTTCCTGGTTTTCCCAATTTCTCTGTCTAAGAAACATGATTTGCACCTCTCATGACCCTTGAGCACAGGCGTTCTCCCCTTCCTTGTCCCCCAATATTTCCTAGTGATCCCACTTTCTCTGTCTAAGAAACATAATTTGCACCTCTCATGACCCTTGAGCGCAACGTTCCCCCTTCCTTGTCCCCCATTATTTCCTAGTGATCCCACTTTCTCTGTCTTAGAAACATGATTTGCACCTCTCATGACCCTTGAGCACAGGCGTTCTCCCCTTCCTCGGTCCCCATTATTTCCTAGTGATCCCACTTTCTCTGTCTAAGAAACATGATTTGCACCTCTCATGACCCTTGAGCACAGGCGTACTCCCCTTCCTTGTGCCCCATTATTTCCTGGTGATCCCACTTTCTCTGTCTAAGAAACATGATTTGCACCTCTCATGACCCTTGAGTACAGGCGTTCTCCCCTTCCTCGTCCCCCATTATTTCCTAGTGATCCCACTTTCTCTGTCTAAGAAACATGATTTGCACCTCTCATGACCCTTGAGCACAGCGTTCCCCCCTTCCTTGTCCCCCATTATTTCCTGGTGATCCCACTTTCTCTGTCTTAGAAACATGATTTGCACCTCTCATGACCCTTGAGCACAGGCGTTCTCCCCTTCCTTGTCCCCCATTATTTCCTAGTGATCCCACTTTCTCTGTCTAAGAAACATGATTTGCACCTCTCATGACCCTTGAGCACAGGCGTTCTCCCCTTCCTTGTCCCCCATTATTTCCTGGTGATCACACTTTCTCTGTCTAAGAAACATGATTTGCTCCTCTCATGACGACTTGAGCACAGGCTTTGTCCCCTTCCTTGTCCCCCATTATTTCCTAGTGATCCCACTTTCTCTGTCTAAGAAACATGATTTGCACCTCTCATGACCCTTGAGCACAGGCGTTCTCCCCTTCGTTCTCCCCTTCCTTGTCCCCCATTATTTCCTGGTGATCACACTTTCTCTGTCTAAGAAACATGATTTGCTCCTCTCATGACGACTTGAGCACAGGCTTTGTCCCCTTCCTTGTCCCCCATTATTTCCTAGTGATCCCACTTTCTCTGTCTAAGAAACATGATTTGCACCTCTCATGACCCTTGAGCACAGGCGTTCTCCCCTTCTTTGTGCCCCATTATTTCCTGGTGATCCCACTTTCTCTATCTAAGAAACATGATTTGCACGTCTCATGACCCTTGAGCACAGGCATTCTCCCCTTCCTTGTCCCCCATTATTTCCTAGTGATCCCACTTTCTCTGTCTTAGAAACAGGATTTGCACCTCTCATGACCCTTGAGCACAGGCATTCTCCCCTTCCTTGTCCCCCATTATTTCCTAGTGATCCCACTTTCTCTGTCTAAGAAACATGATTTGCACCTCTCATGACCCTTGAGCACAGGCGTTCTCCCCTTCCTTGTCCCCCATTATTTCCTAGTGATCCCACTTTCTCTGTCTAAGAAACAGGATTTGCACCTCTCATGACCCTTGAGCGCAGGCGTTTCCCCCTTCCATGTCCCCCATTATTTCCTAGTGATCCCACTTTCTCTGTCTTAGAAATATAATTTGCACCTCTCATGACCCTTGAGCGCAACTTTCCCCCTTCCTTGTCCCCCATTATTTCCTAGTGATCCCACTTTCTCTGTCTTAGAAACATGATTTGCACCTCTCATGACCCTTGAAGGCAGGCGTTCTCCCCTTCCTTGTCCCCCATTATTTCCTAGTGATCCCACTTTCTCTGTCTAAGAAACAGGATTTGCAACTCTCATGACCCTTGAGCGCAGGCGTTTCCCCCTTCCATGTCCCCCATTATTTCCTAGTGATCCCACTTTCTCTGTCTTAGAAACATAATTTGCACCTCTCATGACCCTTGAGCGCAACGTTCCCCCTTCCTTGTCCCCCATTATTTCCTAGTGATCCCACTTTCTCTGTCTTAGAAACATGATTTGCACCTCTCATGACCCTTGAAGGCAGGCGTTCTCCCCTTCCTTGTCCCCCAATATTTAATGGTGATCCCACTTTCTCTGTCTAAGAAACATGATTTGCACCTCTCATGACCCTTGAGCACAGGCGTTCTCCCCTTCTTTTTCCCCCATTATTTCCTAGTGATCTCACTTTCTCTGTCTAAGAAACGTGATTTGCACCTCTCATGACCCTTGAGCACAGGCATTCTCCCCTTCCTTGTCCCCCATTATTTCCTGGTGATCCCACTTTCTCTGTCTAAGAAACATGATTTGCACCTCTCATGGCCCTTGAAGGCAGGCATTCTCCCCTTCCTTGTCCCACAATATTTAATGGTGATCCCACTTTCTCTGTCTAAGAAACATGATTTGCACCTCTCATGACCCTTGAGCACAGGCGTTCTCCCCTTCCTTGTCCCCCATTATTTCTTGGTGATCCCACTTTCTCTGTCTAAGAAACATGAATTGCACCTCTCATGACCCTTGAAGGCAGGCGTTCTCCCCTTCCTTGTCCCCCATTTTTTCCTGGTGATCCCACTTTCTCTGTCTAAGAAATATGATTTGCACCTCTCATGACCCTTGAGCACAGGCATTCTCCCCTTCCTTGTCCCCCATTATTTCCTGGTGATCCCACTTTCTCTGTCTAAGAAACATGATTTGCACCTCTCATGACCCTTGAGCACAGGCGTTTTCCCCTTCCTTGTCCCCCATTATTTCCTGGTTTTCCCAATTTCTCTGTCTAAGAAACATGATTTGCACCTCTCATGACCCTTGAGCACAGGCGTTCTCCCCTTCCTTGTCCCCCAATATTTCCTAGTGATCCCACTTTCTCTGTCTAAGAAACATAATTTGCACCTCTCATGACCCTTGAGCGCAACGTTCCCCCTTCCTTGTCCCCCATTATTTCCTAGTGATCCCACTTTCTCTGTCTTAGAAACATGATTTGCACCTCTCATGACCCTTGAGCACAGGCGTTCTCCCCTTCCTCGGTCCCCATTATTTCCTAGTGATCCCACTTTCTCTGTCTAAGAAACATGATTTGCACCTCTCATGACCCTTGAGCACAGGCGTACTCCCCTTCCTTGTGCCCCATTATTTCCTGGTGATCCCACTTTCTCTGTCTAAGAAACATGATTTGCACCTCTCATGACCCTTGAGTACAGGCGTTCTCCCTTTCCTCGTCCCCCATTATTTCCTAGTGATCCCACTTTCTCTGTCTAAGAAACATGATTTGCACCTCTCATGACCCTTGAGCACAGCGTTCCCCCCTTCCTTGTCCCCCATTATTTCCTGGTGATCCCACTTTCTCTGTCTTAGAAACATGATTTGCACCTCTCATGACCCTTGAGCACAGGCATTCTCCCCTTCCTTGTCCCCCATTATTTCCTAGTGATCCCACTTTCTCTGTCTAAGAAACATGATTTGCACCTCTCATGACCCTTGAGCACAGGCGTTCTCCCCTTCCTTGTCCCCCATTATTTCCTGGTGATCACACTTTCTCTGTCTAAGAAACATGATTTGCTCCTCTCATGACGACTTGAGCACAGGCTTTGTCCCCTTCCTTGTCCCCCATTATTTCCTAGTGATCCCACTTTCTCTGTCTAAGAAACATGATTTGCACCTCTCATGACCCTTGAGCACAGGCGTTCTCCCCTTCTTTGTGCCCCATTATTTCCTGGTGATCCCACTTTCTCTATCTAAGAAACATGATTTGCACGTCTCATGACCCTTGAGCACAGGCATTCTCCCCTTCCTTGTCCCCCATTATTTCCTAGTGATCCCACTTTCTCTGTCTTAGAAACAGGATTTGCACCTCTCATGACCCTTGAGCACAGGCATTCTCCCCTTCCTTGTCCCCCATTATTTCCTAGTGATCCCACTTTCTCTGTCTAAGAAACATGATTTGCACCTCTCATGACCCTTGAGCACAGGCGTTCTCCCCTTCCTTGTCCCCCATTATTTCCTAGTGATCCCACTTTCTCTGTCTAAGAAACATGATTTGCTCCTCTCATGACGACTTGAGCACAGGCTTTGTCCCCTTCCTTGTCCCCCATTATTTCCTAGTGATCCCACTTTCTCTGTCTAAGAAACATGATTTGCACCTCTCATGACCCTTGAGCACAGGCGTTCTCCCCTTCCTTGTCCCCCAATATTTCCTAGTGATCCCACTTTCTCTGTCTAAGAAACATAATTTGCACCTCTCATGACCCTTGAGCGCAACGTTCCCCCTTCCTTGTCCCCCATTATTTCCTAGTGATCCCACTTTCTCTGTCTTAGAAACATGATTTGCACCTCTCATGACCCTTGAGCACAGGCGTTCTCCCCTTCCTCGGTCCCCATTATTTCCTAGTGATCCCACTTTCTCTGTCTAAGAAACATGATTTGCACCTCTCATGACCCTTGAGCACAGGCGTACTCCCCTTCCTTGTGCCCCATTATTTCCTGGTGATCCCACTTTCTCTGTCTAAGAAACATGATTTGCACCTCTCATGACCCTTGAGTACAGGCGTTCTCCCCTTCCTCGTCCCCCATTATTTCCTAGTGATCCCACTTTCTCTGTCTAAGAAACATGATTTGCACCTCTCATGACCCTTGAGCACAGCGTTCCCCCCTTCCTTGTCCCCCATTATTTCCTGGTGATCCCACTTTCTCTGTCTTAGAAACATGATTTGCACCTCTCATGACCCTTGAGCACAGGCGTTCTCCCCTTCCTTGTCCCCCATTATTTCCTAGTGATCCCACTTTCTCTGTCTAAGAAACATGATTTGCACCTCTCATGACCCTTGAGCACAGGCGTTCTCCCCTTCCTTGTCCCCCATTATTTCCTGGTGATCACACTTTCTCTGTCTAAGAAACATGATTTGCTCCTCTCATGACGACTTGAGCACAGGCTTTGTCCCCTTCCTTGTCCCCCATTATTTCCTAGTGATCCCACTTTCTCTGTCTAAGAAACATGATTTGCACCTCTCATGACCCTTGAGCACAGGCGTTCTCCCCTTCGTTCTCCCCTTCCTTGTCCCCCATTATTTCCTGGTGATCACACTTTCTCTGTCTAAGAAACATGATTTGCTCCTCTCATGACGACTTGAGCACAGGCTTTGTCCCCTTCCTTGTCCCCCATTATTTCCTAGTGATCCCACTTTCTCTGTCTAAGAAACATGATTTGCACCTCTCATGACCCTTGAGCACAGGCGTTCTCCCCTTCTTTGTGCCCCATTATTTCCTGGTGATCCCACTTTCTCTATCTAAGAAACATGATTTGCACGTCTCATGACCCTTGAGCACAGGCATTCTCCCCTTCCTTGTCCCCCATTATTTCCTAGTGATCCCACTTTCTCTGTCTTAGAAACAGGATTTGCACCTCTCATGACCCTTGAGCACAGGCATTCTCCCCTTCCTTGTCCCCCATTATTTCCTAGTGATCCCACTTTCTCTGTCTAAGAAACATGATTTGCACCTCTCATGACCCTTGAGCACAGGCGTTCTCCCCTTCCTTGTCCCCCATTATTTCCTAGTGATCCCACTTTCTCTGTCTAAGAAACAGGATTTGCACCTCTCATGACCCTTGAGCGCAGGCGTTTCCCCCTTCCATGTCCCCCATTATTTCCTAGTGATCCCACTTTCTCTGTCTTAGAAATATAATTTGCACCTCTCATGACCCTTGAGCGCAACTTTCCCCCTTCCTTGTCCCCCATTATTTCCTAGTGATCCCACTTTCTCTGTCTTAGAAACATGATTTGCACCTCTCATGACCCTTGAAGGCAGGCGTTCTCCCCTTCCTTGTCCCCCATTATTTCCTAGTGATCCCACTTTCTCTGTCTAAGAAACAGGATTTGCAACTCTCATGACCCTTGAGCGCAGGCGTTTCCCCCTTCCATGTCCCCCATTATTTCCTAGTGATCCCACTTTCTCTGTCTTAGAAACATAATTTGCACCTCTCATGACCCTTGAGCGCAACGTTCCCCCTTCCTTGTCCCCCATTATTTCCTAGTGATCCCACTTTCTCTGTCTTAGAAACATGATTTGCACCTCTCATGACCCTTGAAGGCAGGCGTTCTCCCCTTCCTTGTCCCCCAATATTTAATGGTGATCCCACTTTCTCTGTCTAAGAAACATGATTTGCACCTCTCATGACCCTTGAGCACAGGCGTTCTCCCCTTCTTTTTCCCCCATTATTTCCTAGTGATCTCACTTTCTCTGTCTAAGAAACGTGATTTGCACCTCTCATGACCCTTGAGCACAGGCATTCTCCCCTTCCTTGTCCCCCATTATTTCCTGGTGATCCCACTTTCTCTGTCTAAGAAACATGATTTGCACCTCTCATGGCCCTTGAAGGCAGGCATTCTCCCCTTCCTTGTCCCACAATATTTAATGGTGATCCCACTTTCTCTGTCTAAGAAACATGATTTGCACCTCTCATGACCCTTGAGCACAGGCGTTCTCCCCTTCCTTGTCCCCCATTATTTCTTGGTGATCCCACTTTCTCTGTCTAAGAAACATGAATTGCACCTCTCATGACCCTTGAAGGCAGGCGTTCTCCCCTTCCTTGTCCCCCATTTTTTCCTGGTGATCCCACTTTCTCTGTCTAAGAAATATGATTTGCACCTCTCATGACCCTTGAGCACAGGCATTCTCCCCTTCCTTGTCCCCCATTATTTCCTGGTGATCCCACTTTCTCTGTCTAAGAAACATGATTTGCACCTCTCATGACCCTTGAGCACAGGCGTTTTCCCCTTCCTTGTCCCCCATTATTTCCTGGTTTTCCCAATTTCTCTGTCTAAGAAACATGATTTGCACCTCTCATGACCCTTGAGCACAGGCGTTCTCCCCTTCCTTGTCCCCCAATATTTCCTAGTGATCCCACTTTCTCTGTCTAAGAAACATAATTTGCACCTCTCATGACCCTTGAGCGCAACGTTCCCCCTTCCTTGTCCCCCATTATTTCCTAGTGATCCCACTTTCTCTGTCTTAGAAACATGATTTGCACCTCTCATGACCCTTGAGCACAGGCGTTCTCCCCTTCCTCGGTCCCCATTATTTCCTAGTGATCCCACTTTCTCTGTCTAAGAAACATGATTTGCACCTCTCATGACCCTTGAGCACAGGCGTACTCCCCTTCCTTGTGCCCCATTATTTCCTGGTGATCCCACTTTCTCTGTCTAAGAAACATGATTTGCACCTCTCATGACCCTTGAGTACAGGCGTTCTCCCCTTCCTCGTCCCCCATTATTTCCTAGTGATCCCACTTTCTCTGTCTAAGAAACATGATTTGCACCTCTCATGACCCTTGAGCACAGCGTTCCCCCCTTCCTTGTCCCCCATTATTTCCTGGTGATCCCACTTTCTCTGTCTTAGAAACATGATTTGCACCTCTCATGACCCTTGAGCACAGGCATTCTCCCCTTCCTTGTCCCCCATTATTTCCTAGTGATCCCACTTTCTCTGTCTAAGAAACATGATTTGCACCTCTCATGACCCTTGAGCACAGGCGTTCTCCCCTTCCTTGTCCCCCATTATTTCCTGGTGATCACACTTTCTCTGTCTAAGAAACATGATTTGCTCCTCTCATGACGACTTGAGCACAGGCTTTGTCCCCTTCCTTGTCCCCCATTATTTCCTAGTGATCCCACTTTCTCTGTCTAAGAAACATGATTTGCACCTCTCATGACCCTTGAGCACAGGCGTTCTCCCCTTCTTTGTGCCCCATTATTTCCTGGTGATCCCACTTTCTCTATCTAAGAAACATGATTTGCACGTCTCATGACCCTTGAGCACAGGCATTCTCCCCTTCCTTGTCCCCCATTATTTCCTAGTGATCCCACTTTCTCTGTCTTAGAAACAGGATTTGCACCTCTCATGACCCTTGAGCACAGGCATTCTCCCCTTCCTTGTCCCCCATTATTTCCTAGTGATCCCACTTTCTCTGTCTAAGAAACATGATTTGCACCTCTCATGACCCTTGAGCACAGGCGTTCTCCCCTTCCTTGTCCCCCATTATTTCCTAGTGATCCCACTTTCTCTGTCTAAGAAACATGATTTGCTCCTCTCATGACGACTTGAGCACAGGCTTTGTCCCCTTCCTTGTCCCCCATTATTTCCTAGTGATCCCACTTTCTCTGTCTAAGAAACATGATTTGCACCTCTCATGACCCTTGAGCACAGGCGTTCTCCCCTTCTTTGTGCCCCATTATTTCCTGGTGATCCCACTTTCTCTATCTAAGAAACATGATTTGCACCTCTCATGACCCTTTATCACAGGCGTTCTCCCCTTTCTCGTCCCCCATTATTTCCTAGCGATCCCACTTTCTCTGTCTAAGAAACATGATTTGCACCTCTCATGACCCTTGAGCACAGCGTTCCCCCCTTCCTCGTCCCCCATTATTTCCTAGCGATCCCACTTTCTCTGTCTAAGAAACATGATTTGCACCTTTCATGACCCTTGAAGGCAGGAATTCTCCCCTTCCTTGTCCCCCATTATTTCCTGGTGATCCCACTTTCTCTGTCTAAGAAACATGATTTGCACCTCTCATGATGCTTGAGCACAGGTGTTCTCCCCTTCCTTGTCCCCCATTATTTCCTAGTGATCCCACTTTCTCTGGTTTAGAAACATGATTTGCACCTCTCATGACCCTTGAGTTCAGGCGTTCTCCCCTTCCTTGTCTCCCATTATTTCCTGGTGATCCCACTTTCTCTGTCTAAGAAACATGATTTTCACCTCTTATGATACTTGCGTGCATGCGTTCCCCCCTTCCTTGTCCCCCATTATTTCCTAGTGATCCCACTTTCTCTGTATAAGAAACATGATTTGCACCTCTCATGACCCTTGAGCACAGGCGTTCTCCCCTTCCTTGTCCCCCATTATTTCTTGGTGATCCCACTTTCTTTGTCCAAGAAACATGATTTGCACCTCTCATGACCCTTGGGCACAGGCGTTCTCCCCTTCCTTGTCCCCCATTATTTCCTGGTGATCCCACTTTCTCTGTCTAAGAAACATGATTTCCACCTCTCAAGACCCTTGAGCACAGGCGTTCTCCCCTTCCTTGTCCCCCATTATTTCCTATAGATCCCACTTTCTCTGTCTAAGAAACATGATTTGCACCTCTCATGACCCTTGCGTGCAGGCGTTCCCCCCTTCCTTGTCCCCCATTATTTCCTAGTGACCCCACTTTCTCTGTCTAAGAAACATGATTTGCACCTCTCATGACCCTTGAGTACAGGCGTTCTCCCCTTCCTTGTCCCCCATTATTTCGTGGTGATCCCACTTTCTCTGTCTAAGAAACATGATCTGCAACTCTTATGATCCTTGCGCGCAGGCGTTCTCCCCTTCCTTGTCCCCCATTATTTCCTAGTGATCCCACTTTCTCTGTCTAAGAAACATGATTTGCACCTCTCATGACCCTTGAGCACAGGCGTTCCCCCCTTCCATGTCCCCCATTATTTCCTATAGATCCAACTATCTCTGTTTTAGAAACATGAATTACACCTCTCATGACCCTTGAGCAAAGGCGTTCTCCCCTTCCTTGTCCCCCATTATTTCCTAGTGATCCCACTTTCTCCGTCTAAAAAACATGATTTGCACCTCTCATGACCCTTGAGCACAGGCGTTCTCCCCTTCCTTGTCCCCCATTATTTCCTGGTGATCCCACTTTCTCTGTTTTAGAAACATGATTTGCACCTCTCATGACCCTTGAGCACAGGCGTTCTCCCCTTCCTTGTCCCCCATTATTTATTAGTGATCCCACTTTCTCTGTCTAAGAAATATGATTTGCACCTCTCATGACCCTTGAGCGCAGGCGTTCCCCCCTTCCATGTCCCCTATTATTTCCTAGTGATCCCACTTTCTCTGTTTTAGAAACATGATTTGCACCTCTCATGACCCTTGAGCGCAGCGTTCCCCCTTCCTTGTCCCCCATTATTTCCTATTGATCCCACTTTCTCTGTCTTAGAAACATGATTTGCACCTCTCATGACCCTTGAGCACAGGCGTTCTCCCCTTACTCGTCCCCCATTTTTTCCTAGTGATCCCACTTTCTCTATCTAAGAAACATGATTTGCACCTCTCATGACCCTAGAGCACAGGCGTTCTCCCCTTCCTTGTGCCCCATTATTTCCTGGTGATCCCACTTTCTCTGACTAAGAAACATGATTTGCACCTCTCATGACCCTTGAGCACAGGCGTTCTCCCCTTCCTCGTCCCCCATTATTTCCTAGTGATCCAACTTTCTCTGTCTAAGAAACATGATTTGCACCTCTCATGACCCTTGAGCACAGGCGTTCTCCCCTTCCTTGTGCCCCATTATTTCCTGGTGATCCCACTTTCTCTGTCTAAGAAACATGATTTGCACCTCTCATGACCCTTGAGCACAGCGTTCCCCCCTTCCTTGTCCCCAATTATTTCCTAGTGATCCCACTTTCTCTGTCTTAGAAACATGATTTGCACCTCTCATGACCCTTGAGCACAGGCGTTCTCCCCTTCCTTGTCCCCCATTATTTCCTAGTGATCCCACTTTCTCTGTCTAAGAAACATGATTTGCACCTCGCATGACCCTTGAGCACAGGCGTTCTCCCCTTCCTTGTCCCCCATTATTTCCTGGTGATCCCACTTTTTCTGTCTAAGAAACATGATTTGCTCCTCTCATGACGACTTGAGCACAGGCTTTGTCCCCTTCCCTGTCCCCCATTATTCCCTAGTGATCCCACTTTCTCTGTCTAAGAAACATGATTTGCACCTCTCATGACCCTTGAGCACAGGCGTTCTCCCCTTCTTTGTCCCCCATTATTTCCTAGTGATCCCACTTTCTCTGTCTAAGAAACATGATTTGCACCTCTCATGACCCTTGAGCACAGGCGTTCTCCCCTTCCTTGTCCCCCATTATTTCCTGGTGATCCCACTTTCTCTGTCTAAGAAACATGATTTGCACCTCTCATGACCCTTGAGCGCAGGCATTCTCCCCTTCCTCGTCCCCCATTATTTCCTAGTGATCCCACTTTCTCTGTCTAAGAAACATGATTTGCACCTCTCATGACCCTTGATCGCAGGCGTTCCCCCTTCCATGTCCCCCATTATTTCCTAGTGATCCCACTTTCTCTGTTTTAGAAACATGATTTGCCCCTCTCATGACCCTTGAGCACAGGCGTTCTCCCCTTCCTTGTCCCCCATTATTTCCTAGTGATCCCACTTTCTCTGTCTAAGAAACATGATTTGCACCTCTCATGACCCTTGAGCGGAGGCGTTCCCCCCTTCCATGCCCCCCATTATTTCCTAGTGATCCCACTTTCTCTGTCTTAGAAACATGATTTGCACCTCTCATGACCCTTGAGCGCAGCGTTCCCCCTTCCTTGTCCCCCATTATTTCCTATTGATCCCACTTTCTCTGTCTTAGAAACATGATTTGCACCTCTCATGACCCTTGAGCACAGGCGTTCTCCCATTCCTCGTCCCTCATTATTTCCTAGTGATCCCACTTTCTCTATCTAAGAAACATGATTTGCACCTCTCATGACCCTTGAGCACAGGCGTTCTCCCCTTCCTTGTGCCCCATTATTTCCTGGTGATACCACTTTCTCTGTCTAAGAAACATGATTTGCACCTCTCATGACCCTTGAGCACAGGCGTTCTCCCCTTCTTCGTCCCGCATTATTTCCTAGTGATCCCACTTTCTCTGTCTAAGAAACATGATTTGCAACTCTCATGACCCTTGAGCACAGGCGTTCTCCCCTTCCTTGTGCCCCATTATTTCCTGGTGATCCCACTTTCTCTGTCTAAGAAACATGATTTCCACCTCTCATGACCCTTGAGCACAGCATTCCCCCTTCCTTGTCCCCCATTATTTCCTAGTGATCCCACTTTCTCTGTATTAGAAACATGATTTTCACCTCTCATGACCCTTGACCACAGGTGTTCTCCCCTTCCTTGTCCCCCATTATTTCCTAGTGATCCCACTTTCTCTGTTTAAGAAACATGATTTACACCTCTCATGACCCTTCAGCACAGGCATTCTCCCCTTCCTTGTCCCCCATTATTTTCTGGTGATCCCACTTTCTCTGTCTAAGAAACATGATTTGCACCTCTCATGGCCCTTGAAGGCAGGCATTCTCCCCTTCCTTGTCCCCCAATATTTAATGGTGATCCCACTTTCTCTGTCTAAGAAACATGATTTGCACCTCTCATGACCCTTGAGCACAGGCGTTCTCCCCTTCTTTGTCCCCCATTATTTCCTAGTGATCCCACTTTCTCTGTCTAAGAAACATGATTTGCACCTCTCATGACCCTTGAGCACAGGCATTCTCCCCTTCCTTGTCCCCCATTATTTCCTGGTGATCCCACTTTCTCTGTCTAAGAAACATGATTTGCACCTCTCATGGCCCTTGAAGGCAGGCGTTCTCCCCTTCCTTGTCCCCCAATATTTAATGGTGATCCCACTTTCTCTGTCTAAGAAACATGATTTGCACCTCTCATGACCCTTGAGCACAGGCGTTCTCCCCTTCCTTGTCCCCCATTATTTCTTGGTGATCCCACTTTCTCTGTCTAAGAAACATGATTTGCACCTCTCATGACCCTTGAGCACAGGCGTTCTCCCCTTCCTTGGCCCCCATTATTTCATAGTGATCCCACTTTTTCTGTCTAAGAAACATGATTTGCACCTCTCATGACCATTGAGCGCAGGCGTTCCCCCCTTCCATGTCCCCCATTATTTCCTAGTGATCCCACTTTCTCTGTCTTAGAAACATAATTTGCACCTCTCATGACCCTTGAGCGCAACGTTCCCCCTTCCTTGTCCCCCATTATTTCCTAGTGATCCCACTTTCTCTGTCTTAGAAACATGATTTGCACCTCTCATGACCCTTGAGCACAGGCGTTCTCCCCTTCCTCGGTCCCCATTATTTCCTAGTGATCCCACTTTCTCTGTCTAAGAAACATGATTTGCACCTCTCATGACCCTTGAGCACAGGCGTTCTCCCCTTCCTCGGTCCCCATTATTTCCTAGTGATCCCACTTTCTCTGTCTAAGAAACATGATTTGCACCTCTCATGACCCTTGAGCACAGGCGTTCTCCCCTTCCTCGTCCCCCATTATTTCCTAGTGATCCCACTTTCTCTGTCTAAGAAACATGATTTGCACCTCTCATGACCCTTGAGCACAGGCGTTCTCCCCTTCCTCGTGCCCCATTATTTCCTGGTGATCCCACTTTCTCTGTCTAAGAAACATGATTTCCACCTCTCATGACCCTTGAGCACAGCGTTCCCCCCTTCCTTGTCCCCCATTATTTCCTAGTGATCCCACTTTCTCTGTCTTAGAAACGTGATTTTCACCTCTCATGACCCTTGAGCACAGGTGTTCTCCCCTTCCTTGTCCCCCATTATTCCCTAGTGATCCCACTTTCTCTGTCTAAGAAACATGATTTGCACCTCTCATGACCCTTGAGCACAGGCATTCTCCCCTTCCTTGTCCCCCATTATTTCCTGGTGATCCCACTTTCTCTGTCTAAGAAACATGATTTGCACCTCTCATGGCCCTTGAAGGCAGGCGTTCTCCCCATCCTTGTCCCCCAATATTTAATGGTGATCCCACTTTCTCTGTCTAAGAAACATGATTTGCACCTCTCATGACCCTTGAGCATAGGCGTTCTCCCTTTCTTTGTCCCCCATTATTTCCTAGTGATCCCACTTTCTCTGTCTAAGAAACATGATTTGCACCTCTCATGACCCTTGAGCACAGGCGTTCTCCCCTTCCTTGTCCCCCATTATTTCCTGGTTATCCCACTTTCTCTGTCTAAGAAACATGATTTGCACCTCTCATGACCCTTGAGCACAGGCGTTCTCCCCTTCCTTGTCCCCCATTATTTCCTGGTGATCCCACTTTCTCTGTCTAAGAAACATGATTTGCACCTCTCATGACCCTTGAGCACAGGCGTTCTCCCCTTCCTTGTCCCCCATTATTTCCTAGTGATCCCACTTTCTCTGTCTAAGAAACAGGATTTGCACCTCTCATGACCCTTGAGCGCAGGCGTTTCCCCCTTCCATGTCCCCCATTATTTCCTAGTGATCCCACTTTCTCTGTCTTAGAAATATAATTTGCACCTCTCATGACCCTTGAGCGCAACTTTCCCCCTTCCTTGTCCCCCATTATTTCCTAGTGATCCCACTTTCTCTGTCTTAGAAACATGATTTGCACCTCTCATGACCCTTGAAGGCAGGCGTTCTCCCCTTCCTTGTCCCCCATTATTTCCTAGTGATCCCACTTTCTCTGTCTAAGAAACAGGATTTGCACCTCTCATGACCCTTGAGCGCAGGCGTTTCCCCCTTCCATTCCCCCATTATTTCCTAGTGATCCCACTTTCTCTGTCTTAGAAACATAATTTGCACCTCTCATGACCCTTGAGCGCAACGTTCCCCCTTCCTTGTCCCCCATTATTTCCTAGTGATCCCACTTTCTCTGTCTTAGAAACATGATTTGCACCTCTCATGACCCTTGAAGGCAGGCATTCTCCCCTTCCTTGTCCCCCAATATTTAATGGTGATCCCACTTTCTCTGTCTAAGAAACATGATTTGCACCTCTCATGACCCTTGAGCACAGGCGTTCTCCCCTTCTTTTTCCCCCATTATTTCCTAGTGATCTCACTTTCTCTGTCTAAGAAACGTGATTTGCACCTCTCATGACCCTTGAGCACAGGCATTCTCCCCTTCCTTGTCCCCCATTATTTCCTGGTGATCCCACTTTCTCTGTCTAAGAAACATGATTTGCACCTCTCATGGCCCTTGAAGGCAGGCATTCTCCCCTTCCTTGTCCCACAATATTTAATGGTGATCCCACTTTCTCTGTCTAAGAAACATGATTTGCACCTCTCATGACCCTTGAGCACAGGCGTTCTCCCCTTCCTTGTCCCCCATTATTTCTTGGTGATCCCACTTTCTCTGTCTAAGAAACATGAATTGCACCTCTCATGACCCTTGAAGGCAGGCGTTCTCCCCTTCCTTGTCCCCCATTTTTTCCTGGTGATCCCACTTTCTCTGTCTAAGAAATATGATTTGCACCTCTCATGACCCTTGAGCACAGGCGTTTTCCCCTTCCTTGTCCCCCATTATTTCTTGGTGATCCCACTTTCTCTGTCTAAGAAACATGAATTGCACCTCTCATGACCCTTGAAGGCAGGCATTCTCCCCTTCCTTGTCCCCCATTATTTCCTGGTGATCCCACTTTCTCTGTCTAAGAAACATGATTTGCACCTCTCATGACCCTTGAGCACAGGCGTTTTCCCCTTCCTTGTCCCCCATTATTTCCTGGTTTTCCCAATTTCTCTGTCTAAGAAACATGATTTGCACCTCTCATGACCCTTGAGCACAGGCGTTCTCCCCTTCCTTGTCCCCCAATATTTCCTAGTGATCCCACTTTCTCTGTCTAAGAAACATAATTTGCACCTCTCATGACCCTTGAGCGCAACGTTCCCCCTTCCTTGTCCCCCATTATTTCCTAGTGATCCCACTTTCTCTGTCTTAGAAACATGATTTGCACCTCTCATGACCCTTGAGCACAGGCGTTCTCCCCTTCCTCGGTCCCCATTATTTCCTAGTGATCCCACTTTCTCTGTCTAAGAAACATGATTTGCACCTCTCATGACCCTTGAGCACAGGCGTACTCCCCTTCCTTGTGCCCCATTATTTCCTGGTGATCCCACTTTCTCTGTCTAAGAAACATGATTTGCACCTCTCATGACCCTTGAGTACAGGCGTTCTCCCCTTCCTCGTCCCCCATTATTTCCTAGTGATCCCACTTTCTCTGTCTAAGAAACATGATTTGCACCTCTCATGACCCTTGAGCACAGCGTTCCCCCCTTCCTTGTCCCCCATTATTTCCTGGTGATCCCACTTTCTCTGTCTTAGAAACATGATTTGCACCTCTCATGACCCTTGAGCACAGGCATTCTCCCCTTCATTGTCCCCCATTATTTCCTAGTGATCCCACTTTCTCTGTCTAAGAAACATGATTTGCACCTCTCATGACCCTTGAGCACAGGCGTTCTCCCCTTCCTTGTCCCCCATTATTTCCTGGTGATCACACTTTCTCTGTCTAAGAAACATGATTTGCTCCTCTCATGACGACTTGAGCACAGGCTTTGTCCCCTTCCTTGTCCCCCATTATTTCCTAGTGATCCCACTTTCTCTGTCTAAGAAACATGATTTGCACCTCTCATGACCCTTGAGCACAGGCGTTCTCCCCTTCTTTGTGCCCCATTATTTCCTGGTGATCCCACTTTCTCTATCTAAGAAACATGATTTGCACGTCTCATGACCCTTGAGCACAGGCGTTCTCCCCTTCCTCGTCCCCCATTATTTCCTAGCGATCCCACTTTCTCTGTCTAAGAAACATGATTTGCACCTCTCATGACCCTTGAACACAGGCGTTCTCCCCTTCCTTGTGCCCCATTATTTCCTGGTGATCCCACTTTCTCTGTCTAAGAAACATGATTTCCACCTCTCATGACCCTTGAGCACAGAGTTCCCCCCTTCCTTGTCCCCCATTATTTCCTAGTGATCCCAATTTCTCTGTCTTAGAAACATGATTTGCACCTCTCATGACCCTTGAGCACAGGCGTTCTCCCCTTCTTTGTCCCCCATTATTTCCTAGTGATCCCACTTTCTCTGTCTAAGAAACATCATTTGCATCTCTCATGACCCATGAGCACAGGCATTCTCCCCTTCCTTGTCCCCCATTATTTCCTGGTGATCCCACTTTCTCTGTCTAAGAAACATGATTTGCACCTCGCATGGCCCTTGAAGGCAGGCGTTCTCCCCTTCCTTGTCCCCATTATTTAATGGTGATCCCACTTTCTCTGTCTAAGAAACATGATTTGCACCTCTCATGACCCTTGAGCACAGGCGTTCTCCCCTTCCTTGTCCCCCATTATTTCTTGGTGATCCCACTTTCTCTGTCTAAGAAACATGATTTGCACCTCTCATGACCCTTGAGCGCAGGCGTTCTCCCCTTCCTCGTCCCCCATTATTTCCTAGTGATCCCACTTTCTCTGTCTAAGAAACATGATTTGCACCTCTCATGACCCTTGAGCGCAGGCGTTCCCCCCCTTCCATGTCCCCCATTATTTCCTAGTGATCCCACTTTCTCTGTTTTAGAAACATGATTTGTACCTCTCATGACCCTTGAGCACAGGTGTTCTCCCCTTCCTTGTCCCCCATTATTTCCTAGTGATCCCACTTTCTCTGTCTAAGAAACATGATTTGCACCTCTCATGACCCTTGAACACAGGTGTTCTCCCCTTCCTTGTCCCCCATTATTTCCTAGTGATCCCACTTTCTCTGTCTAAGAAACATGATTTGCACCTCTCATGACCCTTGAGCGGAGGCGTTCCCCCCTTCCATGCCCCCCATTATTTCCTAGTGATCCCACTTTCTCTGTCTTAGAAACATGATTTGCACCTCTCATGACCCTTGAGCACAGGCGTTCTCCCATTCCTCGTCCCCCATTATTTCCTAGTGATCCCAATTTCTCTATCTAAGAAACATGATTCGCACCTCTCATGACCCTTGAGCACAGGCGTTCTCCCCTTCCTTGTGCCCCATTATTTCCTGGTGGTACCACTTTCTCTGTCTAAGAAACATGATTTGCACCTCTCATGACCCTTGAGCACAGGCGTTCTCCCCTTCTTCGTCCCCCATTATTTCCTAGTGATCCCACTTTCTCTGTCTTAGAAACATGATTTTCACCTCTCATGACCCTTGAGCACAGGTGTTCTCCCCTTCCTTGTCCTCCATTATTTCCTAGTGATCCCACTTTCTCTGTTTAAGAAACATGATTTTCACCTCTCATGACCCTTGAGCACAGGCATTCTCCCCTTCCTTGTCCCCCATTATTTTCTGGTGATCCCACTTTCTCTGTCTAAGAAACATGATTTGCACCTCTCATGGCCCTTGAAGGCAGGCGTTCTCCCCTTCCTTGTCCCCCAATATTTAATGGTGATCCCACTTTCTCTGTCTAAGAAACATGATTTGCACCTCTCATGACCCTTGAGCACAGGCGTTCTCCCCTTCTTTGTCCCCCATTATTTCCTAGTGATCCCACTTTCTCTGTCTAAGAAACATGATTTGCACCTCTCATGACCCTTGAGCACAGGCATTCTCCCCTTCCTTGTCCCCCATTATTTCCTGGTGATCCCACTTTCTCTGTCTAAGAAACATGATTTGCACCTCTCATGGCCCTTGAAGGCAGGCGTTCTCCCCTTCCTTGTCCCCCAATATTTAATGGTGATCCCACTTTCTCTGTCTAAGAAACATGATTTGCACCTCTCATGACCCTTGAGCACAGGCGTTCTCCCCTTCCTCGTCCCCCATTATTTCCTAGCGATCCCACTTTCTCTGTCTAAGAAACATGATTTGCACCTCTCATAACCCTTGAGCACAGGCGTTCTCCCCTTCCTTGTGCCCCATTATTTCCTGGTGATCCCACTTTCTCTGTCTAAGAAACATGATTTCCACCTCTCATGACCCTTGAGCACAGAGTTCCCCCCCTTCCTTGTCCCCCATTATTTCCTAGTGATCCCAATTTCTCTGTCTTAGAAACATGATTTGCACCTCTCATGACCCTTGAGCACAGGCGTTCTCCCCTTCTTTGTCCCCCATTATTTCCTAGTGATCCCACTTTCTCTGTCTAAGAAACATCATTTGCATCTCTCATGACCCATGAGCACAGGCATTCTCCCCTTCCTTGTCCCCCATTATTTCCTGGTGATCCCACTTTCTCTGTCTAAGAAACATGATTTGCACCTCTCATGGCCCTTGAAGGCAGGCGTTCTCCCCTTCCTTGTCCCCATTATTTAATGGTGATCCCACTTTCTCTGTCTAAGAAACATGATTTGCACCTCTCATGACCCTTGAGCACAGGCGTTCTCCCCTTCCTTGTCCCCCATTATTTCTTGGTGATCCCACTTTCTCTGTCTAAGAAACATGATTTGCACCTCTCATGACCCTTGAGCGCAGGCGTTCTCCCCTTCCTCGATCCCCATTATTTCCTAGTGATCCCACTTTCTCTGTCTAAGAAACATGATTTGCACCTCTCATGACCCTTGAGCGCAGGCGTTCCCCCCTTCCATGTCCCCCATTATTTCCTTGTGATCCCACTTTCTCTGTTTTAGAAACATGATTTGTGCCTCTCATGACCCTTGAGCACAGATGTTCTCCCCTTCCTTGTCCCCCATTATTTCCTAGTGATCCCACTTTCTCTGTCTAAGAAACATGATTTGCACCTCTCATGACCCTTGAGCACAGGTGTTCTCCCCTTCCTTGTCCCCCATTATTTCCTAGTGATCCCACTTTCTCTGTCTAAGAAACATGATTTGCACCTCTCATGACCCTTGAGCGGAGGCGTTCCCCCCTTCCATGCCCCCCATTATTTCCTAGTGATCCCACTTTCTCTGTCTTAGAAACATGATTTGCACCTCTCATGACCCTTGAGCACAGGCGTTCTCCCATTCCTCGTCCCCCATTATTTCCTAGTGATCCCACTTTCTCTATCTAAGAAACATGATTCGCACCTCTCATGACCCTTGAGCACAGGCGTTCTCCCCTTCCTTGTGCCCCATTATTTCCTGGTGGTACCACTTTCTCTGTCTAAGAAACATGATTTGCACCTCTCGTGACCCTTGAGCACAGGCATTCTCCCCTTCTTCGTCCCCCATTATTTCCTAGTGATCCCACTTTCTCTGTCTAAGAAACATGATTTGCACCTCTCATGACCCTTGAGCACAGGCTTTCTCCCCTTCCTTGTGCCCCATTATTTCCTGGTGATCCCACTTTCTCCGTCTAAGAAACATGATTTGCTCCTCTCATGACGACTTGAGCACAGGCTTTGTCCCCTTCCTTGTCCCCCATTATTTCCTAGTGATCCCACTTTCTCTGTCTTAGAAACATGATTTTCACCTCTCATGACCCTTGAGCACAGGTGTTCTCCCCTTCCTTGTCCTCCATTATTTCCTAGTGATCCCACTTTCTCTGTTTAAGAAACATGATTTTCACCTCTCATGACCCTTGAGCACAGGCATTCTCCCCTTCCTTGTCCCCCATTATTTCCTGGTGATCCCACTTTCTCTGTCTAAGAAACATGATTTGCACCTCTCATGGCCCTTGAAGGCAGGCGTTCTCCCCTTCCTTGTCCCCATTATTTAATGGTGATCCCACTTTCTCTGTCTAAGAAACATGATTTGCACCTCTCATGACCCTTGAGCACAGGCGTTCTCCCCTTCCTTGTCCCCCATTATTTCTTGGTGATCCCACTTTCTCTGTCTAAGAAACATGATTTGCACCTCTCATGACCCTTGAGCGCAGGCGTTCTCCCCTTCCTCGTCCCCCATTATTTCCTAGTGATCCCACTTTCTCTGTCTAAGAAACATGATTTGCACCTCTCATGACCCTTGAGCGCAGGCGTTCCCCCTTCCATGTCCCCCATTATTTCCTAGTGATCCCACTTTCTCTGTTTTAGAAACATGATTTGTACCTCTCATGACCCTTGAGCACAGGTGTTCTCCCCTTCCTTGTCCCCCATTATTTCCTAGTGATCCCACTTTCTCTGTCTAAGAAACATGATTTGCACCTCTCATGACCCTTGAGCACAGGTGTTCTCCCCTTCCTTGTCCCCCATTATTTCCTAGTGATCCCACTTTCTCTGTCTAAGAAACATGATTTGCACCTCTCATGACCCTTGAGCGGAGGCGTTCCCCCCTTCCATGCCCCCCATTATTTCCTAGTGATCCCACTTTCTCTGTCTAAGAAACATGATTTGCACCTCTCATGGCCCTTGAAGGCAGGCGTTCTCCCCTTCCTTGTCCCCCAATATTTAATGGTGATCCCACTTTCTCTGTCTAAGAAACATGATTTGCACCTCTCATGACCCTTGAGCACAGGCGTTCTCCCCTTCTTTGTCCCCCATTATTTCCTAGTGATCCCACTTTCTCTGTCTAAGAAACATGATTTGCACCTCTCATGACCCTTGAGCACAGGCATTCTCCCCTTCCTTGTCCCCCATTATTTCCTGGTGATCCCACTTTCTCTGTCTAAGAAACATGATTTGCACCTCTCATGGCCCTTGAAGGCAGGCGTTCTCCCCTTCCTTGTCCCCCAATATTTAATGGTGATCCCACTTTCTCTGTCTAAGAAACATGATTTGCACCTCTCATGACCCTTGAGCACAGGCGTTCTCCCCTTCCTCGTCCCCCATTATTTCCTAGCGATCCCACTTTCTCTGTCTAAGAAACATGATTTGCACCTCTCATAACCCTTGAGCACAGGCGTTCTCCCCTTCCTTGTGCCCCATTATTTCCTGGTGATCCCACTTTCTCTGTCTAAGAAACATGATTTCCACCTCTCATGACCCTTGAGCACAGAGTTCCCCCCTTCCTTGTCCCCCATTATTTCCTAGTGATCCCAATTTCTCTGTCTTAGAAACATGATTTGCACCTCTCATGACCCTTGAGCACAGGCGTTCTCCCCTTCTTTGTCCCCCATTATTTCCTAGTGATCCCACTTTCTCTGTCTAAGAAACATCATTTGCATCTCTCATGACCCATGAGCACAGGCATTCTCCCCTTCCTTGTCCCCCATTATTTCCTGGTGATCCCACTTTCTCTGTCTAAGAAACATGATTTGCACCTCTCATGGCCCTTGAAGGCAGGCGTTCTCCCCTTCCTTGTCCCCATTATTTAATGGTGATCCCACTTTCTCTGTCTAAGAAACATGATTTGCACCTCTCATGACCCTTGAGCGCAGGCGTTCTCCCCTTCCTCGATCCCCATTATTTCCTAGTGATCCCACTTTCTCTGTCTAAGAAACATGATTTGCACCTCTCATGACCCTTGAGCGCAGGCGTTCCCCCCTTCCATGTCCCCCATTATTTCCTAGTGATCCCACTTTCTCTGTTTTAGAAACATGATTTTCACCTCTCATGACCCTTGAGCACAGGCATTCTCCCCTTCCTTGTCCCCCATTATTTCCTGGTGATCCCACTTTCTCTGTCTAAGAAACATGATTTGCACCTCTCATGGCCCTTGAAGGCAGGCGTTCTCCCCTTCCTTGTCCCCATTATTTAATGGTGATCCCACTTTCTCTGTCTAAGAAACATGATTTGCACCTCTCATGACCCTTGAGCACAGGCGTTCTCCCCTTCCTTGTCCCCCATTATTTCTTGGTGATCCCACTTTCTCTGTCTAAGAAACATGATTTGCACCTCTCATGACCCTTGAGCGCAGGCGTTCTCCCCTTCCTCGTCCCCCATTATTTCCTAGTGATCCCACTTTCTCTGTCTAAGAAACATGATTTGCACCTCTCATGACCCTTGAGCGCAGGCGTTCCCCCTTCCATGTCCCCCATTATTTCCTAGTGATCCCACTTTCTCTGTTTTAGAAACATGATTTGTACCTCTCATGACCCTTGAGCACAGGTGTTCTCCCCTTCCTTGTCCCCCATTATTTCCTAGTGATCCCACTTTCTCTGTCTAAGAAACATGATTTGCACCTCTCATGACCCTTGAGCACAGGTGTTCTCCCCTTCCTTGTCCCCCATTATTTCCTAGTGATCCCACTTTCTCTGTCTAAGAAACATGATTTGCACCTCTCATGACCCTTGAGCGGAGGCGTTCCCCCCTTCCATGCCCCCCATTATTTCCTAGTGATCCCACTTTCTCTGTCTAAGAAACATGATTTGCACCTCTCATGGCCCTTGAAGGCAGGCGTTCTCCCCTTCCTTGTCCCCCAATATTTAATGGTGATCCCACTTTCTCTGTCTAAGAAACATGATTTGCACCTCTCATGACCCTTGAGCACAGGCGTTCTCCCCTTCTTTGTCCCCCATTATTTCCTAGTGATCCCACTTTCTCTGTCTAAGAAACATGATTTGCACCTCTCATGACCCTTGAGCACAGGCATTCTCCCCTTCCTTGTCCCCCATTATTTCCTGGTGATCCCACTTTCTCTGTCTAAGAAACATGATTTGCACCTCTCATGGCCCTTGAAGGCAGGCGTTCTCCCCTTCCTTGTCCCCCAATATTTAATGGTGATCCCACTTTCTCTGTCTAAGAAACATGATTTGCACCTCTCATGACCCTTGAGCACAGGCGTTCTCCCCTTCCTCGTCCCCCATTATTTCCTAGCGATCCCACTTTCTCTGTCTAAGAAACATGATTTGCACCTCTCATAACCCTTGAGCACAGGCGTTCTCCCCTTCCTTGTGCCCCATTATTTCCTGGTGATCCCACTTTCTCTGTCTAAGAAACATGATTTCCACCTCTCATGACCCTTGAGCACAGAGTTCCCCCCTTCCTTGTCCCCCATTATTTCCTAGTGATCCCAATTTCTCTGTCTTAGAAACATGATTTGCACCTCTCATGACCCTTGAGCACAGGCGTTCTCCCCTTCTTTGTCCCCCATTATTTCCTAGTGATCCCACTTTCTCTGTCTAAGAAACATCATTTGCATCTCTCATGACCCATGAGCACAGGCATTCTCCCCTTCCTTGTCCCCCATTATTTCCTGGTGATCCCACTTTCTCTGTCTAAGAAACATGATTTGCACCTCTCATGGCCCTTGAAGGCAGGCGTTCTCCCCTTCCTTGTCCCCATTATTTAATGGTGATCCCACTTTCTCTGTCTAAGAAACATGATTTGCACCTCTCATGACCCTTGAGCGCAGGCGTTCTCCCCTTCCTCGATCCCCATTATTTCCTAGTGATCCCACTTTCTCTGTCTAAGAAACATGATTTGCACCTCTCATGACCCTTGAGCGCAGGCGTTCCCCCCTTCCATGTCCCCCATTATTTCCTAGTGATCCCACTTTCTCTGTTTTAGAAACATGATTTGTACCTCTCATGACCCTTGAGCACAGGTGTTCTCCCCTTCCTTGTCCCCCATTATTTCCTAGTGATCCCACTTTCTCTGTCTAAGAAACATGATTTGCACCTCTCATGACCCTTGAGCACAGGTGTTCTCCCCTTCCTTGTCCCCCATTATTTCCTAGTGATCCCACTTTCTCTGTCTAAGAAACATGATTTGCACCTCTCATGACCCTTGAGCGGAGGCGTTCCCCCCTTCCATGCCCCCCATTATTTCCTAGTGATCCCACTTTCTCTGTCTTAGAAACATGATTTGCACCTCTCATGACCCTTGAGCACAGGCGTTCTCCCATTCCTCGTCCCCCATTATTTCCTAGTGATCCCACTTTCTCTATCTAAGAAACATGATTCGCACCTCTCATGACCCTTGAGCACAGGCGTTCTCCCCTTCCTTGTGCCCCATTATTTCCTGGTGGTACCACTTTCTCTGTCTAAGAAACATGATTTGCACCTCTCATGACCCTTGAGCACAGGCATTCTCCCCTTCTTCGTCCCCCATTATTTCCTAGTGATCCCACTTTCTCTGTCTAAGAAACATGATTTGCACCTATCATGACCCTTGAGCACAGGCTTTCTCCCCTTCCTTGTGCCCCATTATTTCCTGGTGATCCCACTTTCTCTGTCTAAGAAACATGATTTGCTCCTCTCATGACGACTTGAGCACAGGCTTTGTCCCCTTCCTTGTCCCCCATTATTTCCTAGTGATCCCACTTTCTCTGTCTTAGAAACATGATTTTCACCTCTCATGACCCTTGAGCACAGGTGTTCTCCCCTTCCTTGTCCTCCATTATTTCCTAGTGATCCCACTTTCTCTGTTTAAGAAACATGATTTTCACCTCTCATGACCCTTGAGCACAGGCATTCTCCCCTTCCTTGTCCCCCATTATTTCCTGGTGATCCCACTTTCTCTGTCTAAGAAACATGATTTGCACCTCTCATGGCCCTTGAAGGCAGGCGTTCTCCCCTTCCTTGTCCCCATTATTTAATGGTGATCCCACTTTCTCTGTCTAAGAAACATGATTTGCACCTCTCATGACCCTTGAGCACAGGCGTTCTCCCCTTCCTTGTCCCCCATTATTTCTTGGTGATCCCACTTTCTCTGTCTAAGAAACATGATTTGCACCTCTCATGACCCTTGAGCGCAGGCGTTCTCCCCTTCCTCGTCCCCCATTATTTCCTAGTGATCCCACTTTCTCTGTCTAAGAAACATGATTTGCACCTCTCATGACCCTTGAGCGCAGGCGTTCCCCCCTTCCATGTCCCCCATTATTTCCTAGTGATCCCACTTTCTCTGTTTTAGAAACATGATTTGTACCTCTCATGACCCTTGAGCACAGGTGTTCTCCCCTTCCTTGTCCCCCATTATTTCCTAGTGATCCCACTTTCTCTGTCTAAGAAACATGATTTGCACCTCTCATGACCCTTGAGCGGAGGCGTTCCCCCCTTCCATGCCCCCCATTATTTCCTAGTGATCCCACTTTCTCTGTCTTAGAAACATGATTTGCACCTCTCATGACCCTTGAGCACAGGCGTTCTCCCATTCCTCGTCCCCCATTATTTCCTAGTGATCCCACTTTCTCTATCTAAGAAACATGATTCGCACCTCTCATGACCCTTGAGCACAGGCGTTCTCCCCTTCCTTGTGCCCCATTATTTCCTGGTGGTACCACTTTCTCTGTCTAAGAAACATGATTTGCACCTCTCATGACCCTTGAGCACAGGCGTTCTCCCCTTCTTCGTCCCCCATTATTTCCTAGTGATCCCACTTTCTCTGTCTAAGAAACATGATTTGCACCTCTCATGACCCTTGAGCACAGGCTTTCTCCCCTTCCTTGTGCCCCATTATTTCCTGGTGATTCCACCATTTCTGTCTAAGAAACATGATTTGCTCCTCTCATGACGACTTGAGCACAGGCTTTGTCCCCTTCCTTGTCCCCCATTATTTCCTAGTGATCCCACTTTCTCTGTCTTAGAAACATGATTTTCACCTCTCATGACCCTTGAGCACAGGTGTTCTCCCCTTCCTTGTCCTCCATTATTTCCTAGTGATCCCACTTTCTCTGTTTAAGAAACATGATTTTCACCTCTCATGACCCTTGAGCACAGGCATTCTCCCCTTCCTTGTCCCCCATTATTTTCTGGTGATCCCACTTTCTCTGTCTAAGAAACATGATTTGCACCTCTCATGACCCTTGAGCACAGGCTTTCTCCCCTTCCTTGTGCCCCATTATTTCCTGGTGATCCCACTTTCTCTGTCTAAGAAACATGATTTGCTCCTCTCATGACGACTTGAGCACAGGCTTTGTCCCCTTCCTTGTCCCCCATTATTTCCTAGTGATCCCACTTTCTCTGTCTTAGAAACATGATTTTCACCTCTCATGACCCTTGAGCACAGGTGTTCTCCCCTTCCTTGTCCTCCATTATTTCCTAGTGATCCCACTTTCTCTGTTTAAGAAACATGATTTGCACCTCTCATGGCCCTTGAAGGCAGGCGTTCTCCCCTTCCTTGTCCCCCAATATTTAATGGTGATCCCACTTTCTCTGTCTAAGAAACATGATTTGCACCTCTCATGACCCTTGAGCACAGGCGTTCTCCCCTTCTTTGTCCCCCATTATTTCCTAGTGATCACACTTTCTCTGTCTAAGAAACATGATTTGCACCTCTCATGACCCTTGAAGGCAGGCGTTCTCCCCTTCCTTGTCCCCCATTATTTCCTGGTGATCCCACTTTCTCTGTCTAAGAAATATGATTTGCACCTCTCATGACCCTTGAGCACAGGCGTTCTCACCTTCCTTGTCCCCCATTATTTCCTGGTGATCCCACTTTCTCTGTCTAAGAAACATGATTTGCACCTCTCATGACCCTTGAGCACAGGCGTTCTCCCCTTCCTTGTCCCCCATTATTTCCTGGTGATCCCACTTTCTCTGTCTAAGAAACATGATTTGCACCTCTCATGACCCTTGAGCACAGGCGTTCTCCCCTGCCTTGTCCCCAATTATTTCCTAGTGATCCCACTTTCTCTGTCTAAGAAACATGGTTTGCACCTCTCATGACCATAGAGCGCAGGCGTTCCCCCCTTCCATGTCCCCCATTATTTCCTAGTGATCCCACTTTCTCTGTCTTAGAAACATAATTTGCACCTCTCATGACCCTTGAGCGCAACGTTCCCCCTTCCTTGTCCCCCATTATTTCCTAGTGATCCTACTTTCTCTGTCTTAGAAACATGATTTGCACCTCTCATGACCCTTGAGCACAGGCGTTCTCCCCTTCCTCGGTCCCCATTATTTCCTAGTGATCCCACTTTCTCTGTCTAAGAAACATGATTTGCACCTCTCATGACCCTTGAGCACAGGTGTTCTCCCCTTCCTCGTCCCCCATTATTTCCTAGTGATCCCACTTTCTCTGTCTAAGAAACATGATTTGCACCTCTCATGACCCTTGAGCACAGGCGTTCTCCCCTTCCTTGTGCCCCATTATTTCCTGGTGATCCCACTTTCTCTGTCTAAGAAACATGATTTCCACCTCTCATGACCCTTGAGCACAGCGTTCCCCCCTTCCTTGTCCCCCATTATTTCCTAGTGATCCCACTTTCTCTGTCTTAGAAACATGATTTTCACCTCTCATGACCCTTGAGCACAGGTGTTCTCCCCTTCCTTGTCCCCCATTAGTTCCTAGTGATCCCACTTTCTCTGTCTTAGAAACATGATTTTCACCTCTCATGACCCTTGAGCACAGGTGTTCTCCCCTTCCTTGTCCCCCATTATTTCCTAGTGATCCCACTTTCTCTGTCTTAGAAACATGATTTGCACCTCTCATGACCCTTGAAGGCAGGCGTTCTCCCCTTCCTTGTCCCCCAATATTTAATGGTGATCCCACTTTCTCTGTCTAAGAAACATGATTTGCACCTCTCATGACCCTTGAGCACAGGCGTTCTTCCCTTCTTTTTCCCCTATTATTTCCTAGTGATCGCACTTTCTCTGTCTAAGAAACATGATTTGCACCTCTCATGACCCTTGAGCACAGGCGTTCTCCCCTTCCTTGTCCCCCATTATTTCCTGGTGATCCCACTTTCTCTGTCTAAGAAACATGATTTGCACCTCTCATGACCCTTGAGCACAGGCGTTCTCCCCTGCCTTGTCCCCAATTATTTCCTAGTGATCCCACTTTCTCTGTCTAAGAAACATGGTTTGCACCTCTCATGACCATAGAGCGCAGGCGTTCCCCCCTTCCATGTCCCCCATTATTTCCTAGTGATCCCACTTTCTCTGTCTTAGAAACATAATTTGCACCTCTCATGACCCTTGAGCGCAACGTTCCCCCTTCCTTGTCCCCCATTATTTCCTAGTGATCCTACTTTCTCTGTCTTAGAAACATGATTTGCACCTCTCATGACCCTTGAGCACAGGCGTTCTCCCCTTCCTCGGTCCCCATTATTTCCTAGTGATCCCACTTTCTCTGTCTAAGAAACATGATTTGCACCTCTCATGACCCTTGAGCACAGGTGTTCTCCCCTTCCTCGTCCCCCATTATTTCCTAGTGATCCCACTTTCTCTGTCTAAGAAACATGATTTGCACCTCTCATGACCCTTGAGCACAGGCGTTCTCCCCTTCCTTGTGCCCCATTATTTCCTGGTGATCCCACTTTCTCTGTCTAAGAAACATGATTTCCACCTCTCATGACCCTTGAGCACAGCGTTCCCCCCTTCCTTGTCCCCCATTATTTCCTAGTGATCCCACTTTCTCTGTCTTAGAAACATGATTTTCACCTCTCATGACCCTTGAGCACAGGTGTTCTCCCCTTCCTTGTCCCCCATTAGTTCCTAGTGATCCCACTTTCTCTGTCTTAGAAACATGATTTTCACCTCTCATGACCCTTGAGCACAGGTGTTCTCCCCTTCCTTGTCCCCCATTATTTCCTAGTGATCCCACTTTCTCTGTCTTAGAAACATGATTTGCACCTCTCATGACCCTTGAAGGCAGGCGTTCTCCCCTTCCTTGTCCCCCAATATTTAATGGTGATCCCACTTTCTCTGTCTAAGAAACATGATTTGCACCTCTCATGACCCTTGAGCACAGGCGTTCTTCCCTTCTTTTTCCCCTATTATTTCCTAGTGATCGCACTTTCTCTGTCTAAGAAACATGATTTGCACCTCTCATGGCCCTTGAAGGCAGGCGTTCTCCCCTTCCTTGTCCCACAATATTTAATGGTGATCCCACTTTCTCTGTCTAAGAAACATCATTTCCACCTCTCATGACCGTTGAGCACAGGCGTTCTCCCCTTCCTTGTCCCCCATTATTTCTTGGTGATCCCACTTTCTCTGTCTAAGAAACATGAATTGCACCTCTCATGACCCTTGAAGGCAGGCGTTCTCCCCTTCCTTGTCCCCCATTATTTCCTGGTGATCCCACTTTCTCTGTCTAAGAAATATGATTTGCACCTCTCATGACCCTTGAGCACAGGCGTTTTCCCCTTCCTTGTCCCCCATTATTTCCTGGTTTTCCCTCTTTATCTGTCTAAGAAACATGATTTGCACCTCTCCTGACCCTTGAGCGCAGGCGTTTCCCCCTTCCATGTCCCCCATTATTTCCTAGTGATCCCACTTTCTCTGTCTTAGAAACATAATTTGCACCTCTCATGACCCTTGAGCGCAACGTTCCCCCTTCCTTGTCCCCCATTATTTCCTAGTGATCCCACTTTCTCTGTCTTAGAAACATGATTTGCACCTCTCATGACCCTTGAAGGCAGGCGTTCTCCCCTTCCTTGTCCCCCAATATTTAATGGTGATCCCACTTTCTCTGTCTAAGAAACATGATTTGCACCTCTCATGACCCTTGAGCACAGGCGTTCTCCCCTTCTTTTTCCCCCATTATTTCCTAGTGATCCCACTTTCTCTGTCTAAGAAACATGATTTGCACCTCTCATGACCCTTGAGCACAGGCATTCTCCCCTTCCTTGTCCCCCATTATTTCCTGGTGATCCCACTTTCTCTGTCTAAGAAACATGATTTGCACCTCTCATGGCCCTTGAAGGCAGGCGTTCTCCCCTTCCTTGTCCCACAATATTTAATGGTGATCCCACTTTCTCTGTCTAAGAAACATGATTTGCACCTCTCATGACCCTTGAGCACAGGCGTTCTCCCCTTCTTTTTCCCCCATTATTTCCTAGTGATCTCACTTTCTCTGTCTAAGAAACGTGATTTGCACCTCTCATGACCCTTGAGCACAGGCATTCTCCCCTTCCTTGTCCCCCATTATTTCCTGGTGATCCCACTTTCTCTGTCTAAGAAACATGATTTGCACCTCTCATGGCCCTTGAAGGCAGGCATTCTCCCCTTCCTTGTCCCACAATATTTAATGGTGATCCCACTTTCTCTGTCTAAGAAACATGATTTGCACCTCTCATGACCCTTGAGCACAGGCGTTCTCCCCTTCCTTGTCCCCCATTATTTCTTGGTGATCCCACTTTCTCTGTCTAAGAAACATGAATTGCACCTCTCATGACCCTTGAAGGCAGGCGTTCTCCCCTTCCTTGTCCCCCATTTTTTCCTGGTGATCCCACTTTCTCTGTCTAAGAAATATGATTTGCACCTCTCATGACCCTTGAGCACAGGCGTTTTCCCCTTCCTTGTCCCCCATTATTTCTTGGTGATCCCACTTTCTCTGTCTAAGAAACATGAATTGCACCTCTCATGACCCTTGAAGGCAGGCATTCTCCCCTTCCTTGTCCCCCATTATTTCCTGGTGATCCCACTTTCTCTGTCTAAGAAACATGATTTGCACCTCTCATGACCCTTGAGCACAGGCGTTTTCCCCTTCCTTGTCCCCCATTATTTCCTGGTTTTCCCAATTTCTCTGTCTAAGAAACATGATTTGCACCTCTCATGACCCTTGAGCACAGGCGTTCTCCCCTTCCTTGTCCCCCAATATTTCCTAGTGATCCCACTTTCTCTGTCTAAGAAACATAATTTGCACCTCTCATGACCCTTGAGCGCAACGTTCCCCCTTCCTTGTCCCCCATTATTTCCTAGTGATCCCACTTTCTCTGTCTTAGAAACATGATTTGCACCTCTCATGACCCTTGAGCACAGGCGTTCTCCCCTTCCTCGGTCCCCATTATTTCCTAGTGATCCCACTTTCTCTGTCTAAGAAACATGATTTGCACCTCTCATGACCCTTGAGCACAGGCGTACTCCCCTTCCTTGTGCCCCATTATTTCCTGGTGATCCCACTTTCTCTGTCTAAGAAACATGATTTGCACCTCTCATGACCCTTGAGTACAGGCGTTCTCCCCTTCCTCGTCCCCCATTATTTCCTAGTGATCCCACTTTCTCTGTCTAAGAAACATGATTTGCACCTCTCATGACCCTTGAGCACAGCGTTCCCCCCTTCCTTGTCCCCCATTATTTCCTGGTGATCCCACTTTCTCTGTCTTAGAAACATGATTTGCACCTCTCATGACCCTTGAGCACAGGCATTCTCCCCTTCATTGTCCCCCATTATTTCCTAGTGATCCCACTTTCTCTGTCTAAGAAACATGATTTGCACCTCTCATGACCCTTGAGCACAGGCGTTCTCCCCTTCCTTGTCCCCCATTATTTCCTGGTGATCACACTTTCTCTGTCTAAGAAACATGATTTGCTCCTCTCATGACGACTTGAGCACAGGCTTTGTCCCCTTCCTTGTCCCCCATTATTTCCTAGTGATCCCACTTTCTCTGTCTAAGAAACATGATTTGCACCTCTCATGACCCTTGAGCACAGGCGTTCTCCCCTTCTTTGTGCCCCATTATTTCCTGGTGATCCCACTTTCTCTATCTAAGAAACATGATTTGCACGTCTCATGACCCTTGAGCACAGGCGTTCTCCCCTTCCTCGTCCCCCATTATTTCCTAGCGATCCCACTTTCTCTGTCTAAGAAACATGATTTGCACCTCTCATGACCCTTGAACACAGGCGTTCTCCCCTTCCTTGTGCCCCATTATTTCCTGGTGATCCCACTTTCTCTGTCTAAGAAACATGATTTCCACCTCTCATGACCCTTGAGCACAGAGTTCCCCCCTTCCTTGTCCCCCATTATTTCCTAGTGATCCCAATTTCTCTGTCTTAGAAACATGATTTGCACCTCTCATGACCCTTGAGCACAGGCGTTCTCCCCTTCTTTGTCCCCCATTATTTCCTAGTGATCCCACTTTCTCTGTCTAAGAAACATCATTTGCATCTCTCATGACCCATGAGCACAGGCATTCTCCCCTTCCTTGTCCCCCATTATTTCCTGGTGATCCCACTTTCTCTGTCTAAGAAACATGATTTGCACCTCGCATGGCCCTTGAAGGCAGGCGTTCTCCCCTTCCTTGTCCCCATTATTTAATGGTGATCCCACTTTCTCTGTCTAAGAAACATGATTTGCACCTCTCATGACCCTTGAGCACAGGCGTTCTCCCCTTCCTTGTCCCCCATTATTTCTTGGTGATCCCACTTTCTCTGTCTAAGAAACATGATTTGCACCTCTCATGACCCTTGAGCGCAGGCGTTCTCCCCTTCCTCGTCCCCCATTATTTCCTAGTGATCCCACTTTCTCTGTCTAAGAAACATGATTTGCACCTCTCATGACCCTTGAGCGCAGGCGTTCCCCCCCTTCCATGTCCCCCATTATTTCCTAGTGATCCCACTTTCTCTGTTTTAGAAACATGATTTGTACCTCTCATGACCCTTGAGCACAGGTGTTCTCCCCTTCCTTGTCCCCCATTATTTCCTAGTGATCCCACTTTCTCTGTCTAAGAAACATGATTTGCACCTCTCATGACCCTTGAACACAGGTGTTCTCCCCTTCCTTGTCCCCCATTATTTCCTAGTGATCCCACTTTCTCTGTCTAAGAAACATGATTTGCACCTCTCATGACCCTTGAGCGGAGGCGTTCCCCCCTTCCATGCCCCCCATTATTTCCTAGTGATCCCACTTTCTCTGTCTTAGAAACATGATTTGCACCTCTCATGACCCTTGAGCACAGGCGTTCTCCCATTCCTCGTCCCCCATTATTTCCTAGTGATCCCAATTTCTCTATCTAAGAAACATGATTCGCACCTCTCATGACCCTTGAGCACAGGCGTTCTCCCCTTCCTTGTGCCCCATTATTTCCTGGTGGTACCACTTTCTCTGTCTAAGAAACATGATTTGCACCTCTCATGACCCTTGAGCACAGGCGTTCTCCCCTTCTTCGTCCCCCATTATTTCCTAGTGATCCCACTTTCTCTGTCTAAGAAACATGATTTGCACCTCTCATGACCCTTGAGCACAGGCTTTCTCCCCTTCCTTGTGCCCCATTATTTCCTGGTGATCCCACTTTCTCTGTCTTAGAAACATGATTTTCACCTCTCATGACCCTTGAGCACAGGTGTTCTCCCCTTCCTTGTCCTCCATTATTTCCTAGTGATCCCACTTTCTCTGTTTAAGAAACATGATTTTCACCTCTCATGACCCTTGAGCACAGGCATTCTCCCCTTCCTTGTCCCCCATTATTTTCTGGTGATCCCACTTTCTCTGTCTAAGAAACATGATTTGCACCTCTCATGGCCCTTGAAGGCAGGCGTTCTCCCCTTCCTTGTCCCCCAATATTTAATGGTGATCCCACTTTCTCTGTCTAAGAAACATGATTTGCACCTCTCATGACCCTTGAGCACAGGCGTTCTCCCCTTCTTTGTCCCCCATTATTTCCTAGTGATCCCACTTTCTCTGTCTAAGAAACATGATTTGCACCTCTCATGACCCTTGAGCACAGGCATTCTCCCCTTCCTTGTCCCCCATTATTTCCTGGTGATCCCACTTTCTCTGTCTAAGAAACATGATTTGCACCTCTCATGGCCCTTGAAGGCAGGCGTTCTCCCCTTCCTTGTCCCCCAATATTTAATGGTGATCCCACTTTCTCTGTCTAAGAAACATGATTTGCACCTCTCATGACCGCTGAGCACAGGCGTTCTCCCCTTCCTTGTCCCCCATTATTTCTTGGTGATCCCACTTTCTCTGTCTAAGAAACATGAATTGCACCTCTCATGACCCTTGAAGGCAGGCGTTCTCCCCTTCCTTGTCCCCCATTATTTCCTGGTGATCCCACTTTCTCTGTCTAAGAAACATGATTTGCACCTCTCATGAACCTTGAGCGCAGGCGTTCCCCCCTTCCATGTCCCCCATTATTTCCTAGTGATCCCACTTGCTCTGTCTTAGAAACATAATTTGCACCTCTAATGACCCTTGAGCGCAACGTTCCCCCTTCCTTGTCCCCCATTATTTCCTAGTGATCCCACTTTCTCTGTCTAAGAAACATGATTTGCACCTCTCATGACCCTTGAGCACAGGCGTTCTCCCCTTCCTCGGTCCCCATTATTTCCTAGTGATCCCACTTTCTCTGTCTAAGAAACATGATTTGCACCTCTCATGACCCTTGAGCACAGGCGTTCTCCCCTTCCTTGTGCCCCATTATTTCCTGGTGATCCCACTTTCTCTGTCTAAGAAACATGATTTGCACCTCTCATGACCCTTGAGCACAGGCGTTCTCCCCTTCCTCGTCCCCCATTATTTCCTAGTGATCCCACTTTCTCTGTCTAAGAAACATGATTTGCACCTCTCATGACCCTTGAGCACAGGCGTTCTCCCCTTCCTTGTGCCCCATTATTTCCTGGTGATCCCACTTTCTCTGTCTAAGAAACATGATTTGCACCTCTCATGACCCTTGAGCACAGCGTTCCCCCCTTCCTTGTCGCCCATTATTTCCTAGTGATCCCACTTTCTCTGTCTTAGAAACATGATTTGCACCTCTCATGACCCTTGAGCACAGGCATTCTCCACTTCCTTGTCCCCCATTATTTCCTAGTGATCCCACTTTCTCTGTCTAAGAAACATGATTTGCACCTCTCATGACCCTTGAGCACAGGCGTTCTCCCCTTCCTTGTCCCCCATTATTTCCTGGTGATCCCACTTTCTCTGTCTAAGAAACATGATTTGCTCCTCTCATGATGACTTGAGCACAGGCTTTGTCCCCTTCCTTGTCCCCCATTATTTCCTAGTGATCCCACTTTCTCTGTCTAAGAAACATGATTTGCACCTCTCATGACCCTTGAGCACAGGCGTTCTCCCCTTCTTTGTGCCCCATTATTTCCTTGTGATCCCACTTTCTCTATCTAAGAAACATGATTTGCACCTCTCATGACCCTTGAGCACAGGCGTTCTCCCCTTCCTCGTCCCCCATTATTTCCTGGTGATCCCACTTTCTCTGTCTAAGAAACATGATTTGCACCTCTCATGGCCCTTGAAGGCAGGCGTTCTCCCCTTCCTTGTCCCCCAATATTTAATGGTGATCCCACTTTCTCTGTCTAAGAAACATGATTTGCACCTCTCATGACCCTTGAGCACAGGCGTTCTCCCCTTCCTTGTCCCCCATTATTTTCTGGTGATCCCACTTTCTCTGTCTAAGAAACATGATTTGCACCTCTCATGGCCCTTGAAGGCAGGCGTTCTCCCCTTCCTTGTCCCCCAATATTTAATGGTGATCCCACTTTCTCTGTCTAAGAAACATGATTTGCACCTCTCATGACCCTTGAGCACAGGCGTTCTCCCCTTCTTTTTCCCCCATTATTTCCTAGTGATCCCACTTTCTGTGTCTAAGAAACATGATTTGCACCTCTCATGACCCTTGAGCACAGGCATTCTCCCCTTCCTTGTCCCCCATTATTTCCTGGTGATCCCACTTTCTCTGTCTAAGAAACATGATTTGCACCTCTCATGGCCCTTGAAGGCAGTCGTTCTCCCCTTCCTTGTCCCACAATATTTAATGGTGATCCCACTTTCTCTGTCTAAGAAACATGATTTGCACCTCTCATGACCGTTGAGCACAGGCGTTCTCCCCTTCCTTGTCCCCCATTATTTCTTGGTGATCCCACTTTCTCTGTCTAAGAAACATGAATTGCACCTCTCATGACCCTTGAAGGCAGGCGTTCTCCCCTTCCTTGTCCCCCATTATTTCCTGGTGATCCCACTTTCTCTGTCTAAGAAATATGATTTGCACCTCTCATGACCCTTGAGCACAGGCGTTTTCCCCTTCCTTGTCCCCCATTATTTCCTGGTTTTCCCACTTTCTCTGTCTAAGAAACATGATTTGCACCTCTCATGACCGTTGAGCACAGGCGTTCTCCCCTTCCTTGTCCCCCATTATTTCTTGGTGATCCCACTTTCTCTGTCTAAGAAACATGAATTGCACCTCTCATGACCCTTGAAGGCAGGCGTTCTCCCCTTCCTTGTCCCCCATTATTTCCTGGTGATCCCACTTTCTCTGTCTAAGAAACATGATTTGCACCTCTCATGAACCTTGAGCGCAGGCGTTCCCCCCTTCCATGTCCACCATTATTTCCTAGTGATCCCACTTGCTCTGTCTTAGAAACATAATTTGCACCTCTCATGACCCTTGAGCGCAACGTTCCCCCTTCCTTGTCCCCCATTATTTCCTAGTGATCCCACTTTCTCTGTCTAAGAAACATGATTTGCACCTCTCATGACCCTTGAGCACAGGCGTTCTCCCCTTCCTCGGTCCCCATTATTTCCTAGTGATCCCACTCTCTCTGTCTAAGAAACATGATTTGCACCTCTCATGACCCTTGAGCACAGGCGTTCTCCCCTTCCTTGTGCCCCATTATTTCCTGGTGATCCCACTTTCTCTGTCTAAGAAACATGATTTGCACCTCTCATGACCCTTGAGCACAGGCGTTCTCCCCTTCCTCGTCCCCCATTATTTCCTAGTGATCCCACTTTCTCTGTCTAAGAAACATGATTTGCACCTCTCATGACCCTTGAGCACAGGCGTTCTCCCCTTCCTTGTGCCCCATTATTTCCTGGTGATCCCACTTTCTCTGTCTAAGAAACATGATTTGCACCTCTCATGACCCTTGAGCACAGCGTTCCCCCCTTCCTTGTCGCCCATTATTTCTTGGTGATCCCACTTTCTCTGTCTAAGAAACATGAATTGCACCTCTCATGACCCTTGAAGGCAGGCGTTCTCCCCTTCCTTGTCCCCCATTATTTCCTGGTGATCCCACTTTCTCTGTCTAAGAAATATGATTTGCACCTCTCATGACCCTTGAGCACAGGCGTTTTCCCCTTCCTTGTCCCCCATTATTTCCTGGTTTTCCCACTTTCTCTGTCTAAGAAACATGATTTGCACCTCTCATGACCGCTAAGCACAGGCGTTCTCCCCTTCCTTGTCCCCCATTATTTCTTGGTGATCCCACTTTCTCTGTCTAAGAAACATGAATTGCACCTCTCATGACCCTTGAAGGCAGGCGTTCTCACCTTCCTTGTCCCCCATTATTTCCTGGTGATCCCACTTTCTCTGTCTAAGAAACATGATTTGCACCTCTCATGAACCTTGAGCGCAGGCGTTCCCCCCTTCCATGTCCCCCATTATTTCCTAGTGATCCCACTTGCTCTGTCTTAGAAACATAATTTGCACCTCTCATGACCCTTGAGCGCAACGTTCCCCCTTCCTTGTCCCCCATTATTTCCTAGTGATCCCACTTTCTCTGTCTAAGAAACATGATTTGCACCTCTCATGACCCTTGAGCACAGGCGTTCTCCCCTTCCTCGGTCCCCATTATTTCCTAGTGATCCCACTTTCTCTGTCTAAGAAACATGATTTGCACCTCTCATGACCTTGAGCACAGGCGTTCTCCCCTTCCTTGTGCCCCATTATTTCCTGGTGATCCCACTTTCTCTGTCTAAGAAACATGATTTGCACCTGTCATGACCCTTGAGCACAGGCGTTCTCCCCTTCCTCGTCCCCCATTATTTCCTAGTGATCCCTCTTTCTCTGTCTAAGAAACATGATTTGCACCTCTCATGACCCTTGAGCACAGGCGTTCTCCCCTTCCTTGTGCCCCATTATTTCCTGGTGATCCCACTTTCTCTGTCTAAGAAACATGATTTGCACCTCTCATGACCCTTGTGCACAGCGTTCCCCCCTTCCTTGTCGCCCATTATTTCCTAGTGATCCCACTTTCTCTGTCTTAGAAACATGATTTGCACCTCTCATGACCCTTGAGCACAGGCATTCTCCACTTCCTTGTCCCCCATTATTTCCTAGTGATCCCACTTTCTCTGTCTAAGAAACATGATTTGCACCTCTCATGACCCTTGAGCACAGGCGTTCTCCCCTTCCTTGTCCCCCATTATTTCCTGGTGATCCCACTTTCTCTGTCTAAGAAACATGATTTGCTCCTCTCATGATGACTTGAGCACAGGCTTTGTCCCCTTCCTTGTCCCCCATTATTTCCTAGTAATCCCACTTTCTCTGTCTAAGAAACATGATTTGCACCTCTCATGACCCTTGAGCACAGGCGTTCTCCCCTTCTTTGTGCCCCATTATTTCCTGGTGATCCCACTTTCTCTATCTAAGAAACATGATTTGCACCTCTCATGACCCTTGAGCACAGGCGTTCTCCCCTTCCTCGTCCCCCATTATTTCCTGGTGATCCCACTTTCTCTGTCTAAGAAACATGATTTGCACCTCTCATGGCCCTTGAAGGCAGGCGTTCTCCCCTTCCTTGTCCCCCAATATTTAATGGTGATCCCACTTTCTCTGTCTAAGAAACATGATTTGCACCTCTCATGACCCTTGAGCACAGGCGTTCTCCCCTTCCTTGTCCCCCATTATTTTCTGGTGATCCCACTTTCTCTGTCTAAGAAACATGATTTGCACCTCTCATGGCCCTTGAAGGCAGGCGTTCTCCCCTTCCTTGTCCCCCAATATTTAATGGTGATCCCACTTTCTCTGTCTAAGAAACATGATTTGCACCTCTCATGACCCTTGAGCACAGGCATTCTCCCCTTCCTTGTCCCCCATTATTTCCTGGTGATCCCACTTTCTCTGTCTAAGAAACATGATTTGCACCTCTCATGGCCCTTGAAGGCAGGCGTTCTCCCCTTCCTTGTCCCCCAATATTTAATGGTGATCCCACTTTCTCTGTCTAAGAAACATGATTTTCACCTCTCATGACCCTTGAGCACAGGCGTTCTCCCCTTCCTTGTCCCCCATTATTTCTTGGTGATCCCACTTTCTCTGTCTAAGAAACATGAATTGCACCTCTCATGACCCTTGAAGGCAGGCGTTCTCCCCTTCCTTGTCCCCCATTATTTCCTGGTGATCCCACTTTCTCTGTCTAAGAAACATGATTTGCACCTCTCATGACCCTTGAGCACAGGCGTTCTCCCCTGCCTTGTCCCCCATTATTTCCTAGTGATCCCACTTTCTCTGTCTTAGAAACATGATTTGCACCTCTCATGACCCTTGAGCACAGGCGTTCTCCCCTTCCTCGGTCCCCATTATTTCCTAGTGATCCCACTTTCTCTGTCTAAGAAACATGATTTGCACCTCTCATGACCCTTGAGCACAGGCGTTCTCCCCTTCCTCGTCCCCCATTATTTCCTAGTGATCCCACTTTCTCTGTCTAAGAAACATGATTTGCACCTCTCATGACCCTTGAGCACAGGCGTTCTCCCCTTCCTTGTGCCCCATTATTTCCTGGTGATCCCACTTTCTCTGTCTAAGAAACATGATTTCCACCTCTCATGACCCTTGAGCACAGCGTTCCCCCCTTCCTTGTCCCCCATTATTTCCTAGTGATCCCACTTTCTCTGTCTTAGAAACATGATTTTCACCTCTCATGACCCTTGAGCACAGGTGTTCTCCCCTTCCTTGTCCCCCATTAGTTCCTAGTGATCCCACTTTCTCTGTCTAAGAAACATGATTTGCACCTCTCATGACCATTGAGCACAGGCATTCTCCCCTTCCTTGTCCCCCATTATTTCCTGGTGATCCCACTTTCTCTGTCTAAGAAACATGATTTGCACCTCTCATGGCCCTTGAAGGCAGGCGTTCTCCCCTTCCTTGTCCCCCAATATTTAATGGTGATCCCACTTTCTCTGTCTAAGAAACATGATATGCACCTCTCATGACCCTTGAGCACAGACGTTCTCCCCTTCTTTGTCCCCCATTATTTCCTAGTGATCCCACTTTCTCTGTCTAAGAAACATGATTTGCACCTCTCATGACCCTTGAGCACAGGCATTCTCCCCTTCCTTGTCCCCCATTATTTCCTGGTGATCCCACTTTCTCTGTCTAAGAAACATGATTTGCACCTCTCATGGCCCTTGAAGGCAGATGTTCTCCCCTTCCTTGTCCCCCAATATTTAATGGTGATCCCACTTTCTCTGTCTAAGAAACATGATTTGCACCTCTCATGACCCTTGAGCACAGGCGTTCTCCCCTTCCTTGTCTCCCATTATTTCTTGGTGATCCCACTTTCTCTGTCTAAGAAACATGATTTGCACCTCTCATGACCCTTGAAGGCAGGCGTTCTCCCCTTCCTTGTCCCCCATTATTTCCTGGTGATCCCTCTTTCTCTGTCTAAGAAACATGATTTGCACCTCTCATGACCCTTGAGCACAGGCGTTCTCCCCTTCCTTGTCCCCAATTATTTCCTAGTGATCCCACTTTCTCTGACTAAGAAACATGATTTGCACCTCTCATGACCCTTGAGCGCAGGCGTTTCCCCCTTCCATGTCCCCCATTATTTCCTAGTGATCCCACTTTCTCTGTCTTAGAAACATAATTTGCACCTCTCATGACCCTTGAGCGCAACGTTCCCCCTTCCTTGTCCCCCATTATTTCCTAGTGATCCCACTTTCTCTGTCTTAGAAACATGATTTGCACCTCACATGAACCTTGAAGGCAGGCGTTCTCCCCTTCCTTGTCCCCCAAATATTTAATGGTGATCCCACTTTCTCTGTCTTAGAAACATGATTTGCACCTCTCATGACCCTTGAGCACAGGCGTTCTCCCCTTCCTTGTCCCCCATTATTTTCTGGTGATCCCACTTTCTCTGTCTAAGAAACATGATTTGCACCTCTCATGGCCCTTGAAGGCAGGCGTTCTCCCCTTCCTTGTCCCCCAATATTTAATGGTGATCCCACTTTCTCTGTCTAAGAAACATGATTTGCACCTCTCATGACCCTTGAGCACAGGCATTCTCCCCTTCCTTGTCCCCCATTATTTCCTGGTGATCCCACTTTCTCTGTCTAAGAAACATGATTTGCACCTCTCATGGCCCTTGAAGGCAGGCGTTCTCCCCTTCCTTGTCCCCCAATATTTAATGGTGATCCCACTTTCTCTGTCTAAGAAACATGATTTTCACCTCTCATGACCCTTGAGCACAGGCGTTCTCCCCTTCCTTGTCCCCCATTATTTCTTGGTGATCCCACTTTCTCTGTCTAAGAAACATGAATTGCACCTCTCATGACCCTTGAAGGCAGGCGTTCTCCCCTTCCTTGTCCCCCATTATTTCCTGGTGATCCCACTTTCTCTGTCTAAGAAACATGATTTGCACCTCTCATGACCCTTGAGCACAGGCGTTCTCCCCTGCCTTGTCCCCCATTATTTCCTAGTGATCCCACTTTCTCTGTCTAAGAAACATGGTTTGCACCTCTCATGACCATAGAGCGCAGGCGTTCCCCCCTTCCATGTCCCCCATTATTTCCTAGTGATCCCACTTTCTCTGTCTTAGAAACATAATTTGCACCTCTCATGACCCTTGAGCGCAACGTTCCCCCTTCCTTGTCCCCCATTATTTCCTAGTGATCCCACTTTCTCTGTCTTAGAAACATGATTTGCACCTCTCATGACCCTTGAGCACAGGCGTTCTCCCCTTCCTCGGTCCCCATTATTTCCTAGTGATCCCACTTACTCTGTCTAAGAAACATGATTTGCACCTCTCATGACCCTTGAGCACAGGTGTTCTCCGCTTCCTCGTCCCCCATTATTTCCTAGTGATCCCACTTTCTCTGTCTTAGAAACATGATTTGCACCTCTCATGACCCTTGAGCACAGGCGTTCTCCCCTTCCTTGTGCCCCATTATTTCCTGGTGATCCCACTTTCTCTTTCTAAGAAACATGATTTCCACCTCTCATGACCCTTGAGCACAGCGTTCCCCCCTTCCTTGTCCCCCATTATTTCCTAGTGATCCCACTTTCTCTGTCTTAGAAACATGATTTTCACCTCTCATGACCCTTGAGCACAGGTGTTCTCCCCTTCCTTGTCCCCCATTAGTTCCTAGTGATCCCACTTTCTCTGTCTTAGAAACATGATTTTCACCTCTCATGACCCTTGAGCACAGGTGTTCTCCCCTTCCTTGTCCCCCATTATTTCCTAGTGATCCCACTTTCTCTGTCTTAGAAACATGATTTGCACCTCTCATGACCCTTGAAGGCAGGCGTTCTCCCCTTCCTTGTCCCCCAATATTTAATGGTGATCCCACTTTCTCTGTCTAAGAAACATGATTTGCACCTCTCATGACCCTTGAGCACAGGCGTTCTTCCCTTCTTTTTCCCCTATTATTTCCTAGTGATCGCACTTTCTCTGTCTAAGAAACATGATTTGCACCTCTCATGACCGTTGAGCACAGGCATTCTCCCCTTCCTTGTCCCCCATTATTTCCTGGTGATCCCACTTTCTCTGTCTAAGAAACATGATTTGCACCTCTCATGGCCCTTGAAGGCAGGCGTTCTCCCCTTCCTTGTCCCACAATATTTAATGGTGATCCCACTTTCTCTGTCTAAGAAACATCATTTCCACCTCTCATGACCGTTGAGCACAGGCGTTCTCCCCTTCCTTGTCCCCCATTATTTCTTGGTGATCCCACTTTCTCTGTCTAAGAAACATGAATTGCACCTCTCATGACCCTTGAAGGCAGGCGTTCTCCCCTTCCTTGTCCCCCATTATTTCCTGGTGATCCCACTTTCTCTGTCTAAGAAATATGATTTGCACCTCTCATGACCCTTGAGCACAGGCGTTTTCCCCTTCCTTGTCCCCCATTATTTCCTGGTTTTCCCACTTTCTCTGTCTAAGAAACATGATTTGCACCTCTCCTGACCCTTGAGCGCAGGCGTTTCCCCCTTCCATGTCCCCCATTATTTCCTAGTGATCCCACTTTCTCTGTCTTAGAAACATAATTTGCACCTCTCATGACCCTTGAGCGCAACGTTCCCCCTTCCTTGTCCCCCATTATTTCCTAGTGATCCCACTTTCTCTGTCTTAGAAACATGATTTGCACCTCTCATGACCCTTGAAGGCAGGCGTTCTCCCCTTCCTTGTCCCCCAATATTTAATGGTGATCCCACTTTCTCTGTCTAAGAAACATGATTTGCACCTCTCATGACCCTTGAGCACAGGCGTTCTCCCCTTCTTTTTCCCCCATTATTTCCTAGTGATCCCACTTTCTCTGTCTAAGAAACATGATTTGCACCTCTCATGACCTTTGAGCACAGGCATTCTCCCCTTCCTTGTCCCCCATTATTTCCTGGTGATCCCACTTTCTCTGTCTAAGAAACATGATTTGCACCTCTCATGGCCCTTGAAGGCAGGCGTTCTCCCCTTCCTTGTCCCACAATATTTAATGGTGATCCCACTTTCTCTGTCTAAGAAACATGATTTGCACCTCTCATGACCGTTGAGCACAGGCGTTCTCCCCTTCCTTGTCCCCCATTATTTCTTGGTGATCCCACTTTCTCTGTCTAAGAAACATGAATTGCACCTCTCATGACCTTTGAAGGCAGGCGTTCTCCCCTTCCTTGTCCCCCATTATTTCCTGGTGATCCCACTTTCTCTGTCTAAGAAATATGATTTGCACCTCTCATGACCCTTGAGCACAGGCGTTTTCCCCTTCCTTGTCCCCCATTATTTCCTGGTTTTCCCACTTTCTCTGTCTAAGAAACATGATTTGCACCTCTCATGACCGTTGAGCACAGGCGTTCTCCCCTTCCTTGTCCCCCATTATTTCTTGGTGATCCCACTTTCTCTGTCTAAGAAACATGAATTGCACCTCTCATGACCCTTGAAGGCAGGCGTTCTCCCCTTCCTTGTCCCCCATTATTTCCTGGTGATCCCACTTTCTCTGTCTAAGAAACATGATTTGCACCTCTCATGAACCTTGAGCGCAGGCGTTCCCCCCTTCCATGTCCACCATTATTTCCTAGTGATCCCACTTGCTCTGTCTTAGAAACATAATTTGCACCTCTCATGACCCTTGAGCGCAACGTTCCCCCTTCCTTGTCCCCCATTATTTCCTAGTGATCCCACTTTCTCTGTCTAAGAAACATGATTTGCACCTCTCATGACCCTTGAGCACAGGCGTTCTCCCCTTCCTCGGTCCCCATTATTTCCTAGTGATCCCACTTTCTCTGTCTAAGAAACATGATTTGCACCTCTCATGACCCTTGAGCACAGGCGTTCTCCCCTTCCTTGTGCCCCATTATTTCCTGGTGATCCCACTTTCTCTGTCTAAGAAACATGATTTGCACCTCTCATGACCCTTGAGCACAGGCGTTCTCCCCTTCCTCGTCCCCCATTATTTCCTAGTGATCCCACTTTCTCTGTCTAAGAAACATGATTTGCACCTCTCATGACCCTTGAGCACAGGCGTTCTCCCCTTCCTTGTGCCCCATTATTTCCTGGTGATCCCACTTTCTCTGTCTAAGAAACATGATTTGCACCTCTCATGACCCTTGAGCACAGCGTTCCCCCCTTCCTTGTCGCCCATTATTTCTTGGTGATCCCACTTTCTCTGTCTAAGAAACATGAATTGCACCTCTCATGACCCTTGAAGGCAGGCGTTCTCCCCTTCCTTGTCCCCCATTATTTCCTGGTGATCCCACTTTCTCTGTCTAAGAAATATGATTTGCACCTCTCATGACCCTTGAGCACAGGCGTTTTCCCCTTCCTTGTCCCCCATTATTTCCTGGTTTTCCCACTTTCTCTGTCTAAGAAACATGATTTGCACCTCTCATGACCGCTGAGCACAGGCGTTCTCCCCTTCCTTGTCCCCCATTATTTCTTGGTGATCCCACTTTCTCTGTCTAAGAAACATGAATTGCACCTCTCATGACCCTTGAAGGCAGGCGTTCTCCCCTTCCTTGTCCCCCATTATTTCCTGGTGATCCCACTTTCTCTGTCTAAGAAACATGATTTGCACCTCTCATGAACCTTGAGCGCAGGCGTTCCCCCCTTCCATGTCCCCCATTATTTCCTAGTGATCCCACTTGCTCTGTTTTAGAAACATAATTTGCACCTCTCATGACCCTTGAGCGCAACGTTCCCCCTTCCTTGTCCCCCATTATTTCCTAGTGATCCCACTTTCTCTGTCTAAGAAACATGATTTGCACCTCTCATGACCCTTGAGCACAGGCGTTCTCCCCTTCCTCGGTCCCCATTATTTCCTAGTGATCCCACTTTCTCTGTCTAAGAAACATGATTTGCACCTCTCATGACCCTTGAGCACAGGCGTTCTCCCCTTCCTTGTGCCCCATTATTTCCTGGTGATCCCACTTTCTCTGTCTAAGAAACATGATTTGCACCTCTCATGACCCTTGAGCACAGGCGTTCTCCCCTTCCTCGTCCCCCATTATTTCCTAGTGATCCCACTTTCTCTGTCTAAGAAACATGATTTGCACCTCTCATGACCCTTGAGCACAGGCGTTCTCCCCTTCCTTGTGCCCCATTATTTCCTGGTGATCCCACTTTCTCTGTCTAAGAAACATGATTTGCACCTCTCATGACCCTTAAGCACAGCGTTCCCCCCTTCCTTGTCGCCCATTATTTCCTAGTGATCCCACTTTCTCTGTCTTAGAAACATGATTTGCACCTCTCATGACCCTTGAGCACAGGCATTCTCCACTTCCTTGTCCCCCATTATTTCCTAGTGATCCCACTTTCTCTGTCTAAGAAACATGATTTGCACCTCTCATGACCCTTGAGCACAGGCGTTCTCCCCTTCCTTGTCCCCCATTATTTCCTGGTGATCCCACTTTCTCTGTCTAAGAAACATGATTTGCTCCTCTCATGATGACTTGAACACAGGCTTTGTCCCCTTCCTTGTCCCCCATTATTTCCTAGTGATCCCACTTTCTCTGTCTAAGAAACATGATTTGCACCTCTCATGACCCTTGAGCACAGGCGTTCTCCCCTTCTTTGTGCCCCATTATTTCCTGGTGATCCCACTTTCTCTATCTAAGAAACATGATTTGCACCTCTCATGACCCTTGAGCACAGGCGTTCTCCCCTTCCTCGTCCCCCATTATTTCCTGGTGATCCCACTTTCTCTGTCTAAGAAACATGATTTGCACCTCTCATGGCCCTTGAAGGCAGGCGTTCTCCCCTTCCTTGTCCCCCAATATTTAATGGTGATCCCACTTTCTCTGTCTAAGAAACATGATTTGCACCTCTCATGACCCTTGAGCACAGGCGTTCTCCCCTTCCTTGTCCCCCATTATTTTCTGGTGATCCCACTTTCTCTGTCTAAGAAACATGATTTGCACCTCTCATGGCCCTTGAAGGCAGGCGTTCTCCCCTTCCTTGTCCCCCAATATTTAATGGTGATCCCACTTTCTCTGTCTAAGAAACATGATTTGCACCTCTCATGACCCTTGAGCACAGGCATTCTCCCCTTCCTTGTCCCCCATTATTTCCTGGTGATCCCACTTTCTCTGTCTAAGAAACATGATTTGCACCTCTCATGGCCCTTGAAGGCAGGCGTTCTCCCCTTCCTTGTCCCCCAATATTTAATGGTGATCCCACTTTCTCTGTCTAAGAAACATGATTTTCACCTCTCATGACCCTTGAGCACAGGCGTTCTCCCCTTCCTTGTCCCCCATTATTTCTTGGTGATCCCACTTTCTCTGTCTAAGAAACATGAATTGCACCTCTCATGACCCTTGAAGGCAGGCGTTCTCCCCTTCCTTGTCCCCCATTATTTCCTGGTGATCCCACTTTCTCTGTCTAAGAAACATGATTTGCACCTCTCATGACCCTTGAGCACAGGCGTTCTCCCCTGCCTTGTCCCCCATTATTTCCTAGTGATCCCACTTTCTCTGTCTAGGAAACATGATTTGCACCTCTCATGACCATTGAGCGCAGGCGTTCCCCCCTTCCATGTCCCCCATTATTTCCTAGTGATCCCACTTTCTCTGTCTTAGAAACATAATTTGCACCTCTCATGACCCTTGAGCGCAACGTTCCCCCTTCCTTGTCCCCCATTATTTCCTAGTGATCCCACTTTCTCTGTCTTAGAAACATGATTTGCACCTCTCATGACCCTTGAGCACAGGCGTTCTCCCCTTCCTCGGTCCCCATTATTTCCTAGTGATCCCACTTTCTCTGTCTAAGAAACATGATTTGCACCTCTCATGACCCTTGAGCACAGGCGTTCTCCCCTTCCTCGTCCCCCATTATTTCCTAGTGATCCCACTTTCTCTGTCTAAGAAACATGATTTGCACCTCTCATGACCCTTGAGCACAGGCGTTCTCCCCTTCCTTGTGCCCCATTATTTCCTGGTGATCCCACGTTCTCTGTCTAAGAAACATGATTTCCACCTCTCATGACCCTTGAGCACAGCGTTCCCCCCTTCCTTGTCCCCCATTATTTCCTAGTGATCCCACTTTCTCTGTCTTAGAAACATGATTTTCACCTCTCATGACCCTTGAGCACAGGTGTTCTCCCCTTCCTTGTCCCCCATTAGTTCCTAGTGATTCCACTTTCTCTGTCTAAGAAACATGATTTGCACCTCTCATGACCATTGAGCACAGGCATTCTCCCCTTCCTTGTCCCCCATTATTTCCTGGTGATCCCACTTTCTCTGTCTAAGAAACATGATTTGCACCTCTCATGGCCCTTGAAGGCAGGCGTTCTCCCCTTCCTTGTCCCCCAATATTTAATGGTGATCCCACTTTCTCTGTCTAAGAAACATGATATGCACCTCTCATGACCCTTGAGCACAGGCGTTCTCCCCTTCTTTGTCCCCCATTATTTCCTAGTGATCCCACTTTCTCTGTCTAAGAAACATGATTTGCACCTCTCATGACCCTTGAGCACGGGCATTCTCCCCTTCCTTGTCCCCCATTATTTCCTGGTGATCCCACTTTCTCTGTCTAAGAAACATGATTTGCACCTCTCATGGCCCTTGAAGGCAGACGTTCTCCCCTTCCTTGTCCCCCAATATTTAATGGTGATCCCACTTTCTCTGTCTAAGAAACATGATTTGCAACTCTCATGACCCTTGAGCACAAGCGTTCTCCCCTTCCTTGTCTCCCATTATTTCTTGGTGATCCCACTTTCTCTGTCTAAGAAACATGATTTGCACCTCTCATGACCCTTGAAGGCAGGCGTTCTCCCCTTCCTTGTCCCCCATTATTTCCTGGTGATCCCAATTTCTCTGTCTAAGAAATATGATTTGCACCTCTCATGACCCTTGAGCACAGGCGTTCTCCCCTTCCTTGTCCCCCATTATTTCCTGGTGATCCCACTTTCTCTGTCTAAGAAACATGATTTGCACCTCTCATGACCCTTGAGCACAGGCGTTCTCCCCTTCCTTGTCCCCCATTATTTCCTGGTGATCCCTCTTTCTCTGTCTAAGAAACATGATTTGCACCTCTCATGACCCTTGAGCACAGGCGTTCTCCCCTTCCTTGTCCCCAATTATTTCCTAGTGATCCCACTTTCTCTTACTAAGAAACATGATTTGCACCTCTCATGACCCTTGAGCGCAGGCGTTTCCCCCTTCCATGTCCCCCATTATTTCCTAGTGATCCCACTTTCTCTGTCTTAGAAACATAATTTGCACCTCTCATGACCCTTGAGCGCAACGTTCCCCCTTCCTTGTCCCCCATTATTTCCTAGTGATCCCACTTTCTCTGTCTTAGAAACATGATTTGCACCTCTCATGAGCCTTGAAGGCAGGCGTTCTCCCCTTCCTTGTCCCCCAATATTTAATGGTGATCCCACTTTCTCTGTCTTAGAAACATGATTTGCACCTCTCATGACCCTTGAGCACAGGCGTTCTCCCCTTCCTTGTCCCCCATTATTTTCTGGTGATCCCACTTTCTCTGTCTAAGAAACATGATTTGCACCTCTCATGGCCCTTGAAGGCAGGCGTTCTCCCCTTCCTTGTCCCCCAATATTTAATGGTGATCCCACTTTCTCTGTCTAAGAAACATGATTTTCACCTCTCATGACCCTTGAGCACAGGCGTTCTCCCCTTCCTTGTCCCCCATTATTTCTTGGTGATCCCACTTTCTCTGTCTAAGAAACATGAATTGCACCTCTCATGACCCTTGAAGGCAGGCGTTCTCCCCTTCCTTGTCCCCCATTATTTCCTGGTGATCCCACTTTCTCTGTCTAAGAAACATGATTTGCACCTCTCATGACCCTTGAGCACAGGCGTTCTCCCCTGCATTGTCCCCCATTATTTCCTAGTGATCCCACTTTCTCTGTCTAAGAAACATGATTTGCACCTCTCATGACCATTGAGCGCAGGCGTTCCCCCCTTCCATGTCCCCCATTATTTCCTAGTGATCCCACTTTCTCTGTCTTAGAAACATAATTTGCACCTCTCATGACCCTTGAGCGCAACGTTCCCCCTTCCTTGTCCCCCATTATTTCCTAGTGATCCCACTTTCTCTGTCTTAGAAACATGATTTGCACCTCTCATGACCCTTGAGCACAGGCGTTCTCCCATTCCTCGGTCCCCATTATTTCCAAGTGATCCCACTTTCTCTGTCTAAGAAACATGATTTGCACCTCTCATGACCCTTGAGCACAGGCGTTCTCCCCTTCCTCGTCCCCCATTATTTCCTAGTGATCCCACTTTCTCTGTCTAAGAAACATGATTTGCACCTCTCATGACCCTTGAGCACAGGCGTTCTCCCCTTCCTTGTGCCCCATTATTTCCTGGTGATCCCACTTTCTCTGTCTAAGAAACATGATTTCCACCTCTCATGACCCTTGAGCACAGCGTTCCCCCCTTCCTTGTCCCCCATTATTTCCTAGTGATCCCACGTTCTCTGTCTTAGAAACATGATTTTCACCTCTCATGACCCTTGAGCACAGGTGTTCTCCCCTTCCTTGTCCCCCATTAGTTCCTAGTGATCCCACTTTCTCTGTCTAAGAAACATGATTTGCACCTCTCATGACCATTGAGCACAGGCATTCTCCCCTTCCTTGTCCCCCATTATTTCCTAGTGATCCCACTTTCTCTGTCTTAGAAACATGATTTGCACCTCTCATGACCCTTGAAGGCAGGCGTTCTCCCCTTCCTTGTCCCCCAATATTTAATGGTGATCCCACTTTCTCTGTCTAAGAAACATGATTTGCACCTCTCATGACCCTTGAGCACAGGCGTCCTCCCCTTCTTTTTCCCCCATTATTTCCTAGTGATCCCACTTTCTCTGTCTAAGAAACATGATTTGCACCTCTCATGACCCTTGAGCACAGGCATTCTCCCCTTCCTTGTCCCCCATTATTTCCTGGTGATCCCACTTTCTCTGTCTAAGAAACATGATTTGCACCTCTCATGGCCCTTGAAGGCAGGCGTTCTCCCCTTCCTTGTCCCACAATATTTAATGGTGATCCCACTTTCTCTGTCTAAGAAACATGATTTGCACCTCTCATGACCGTTGAGCACAGGCGTTCTCCCCTTCCTTGTCCCCCATTATTTCTTGGTGATCCCACTTTCTCTGTCTAAGAAACATGAATTGCACCTCTCATGACCCTTGAAGGCAGGTGTTCTCCCCTTCCTTGTCCCCCATTATTTCCTGGTGATCCCACTTTCTCTGTCTAAGAAATATGATTTGCACCTCTCAAGACCCTTGAGCACAGGCATTCTCCCCTTCCTTGTCCCCCATTATTTCCTGGTGATCCCACTTTCTCTGTCTAAGAAACATGATTTGCACCTCTCATGACCCTTGAGCACAGGCGTTCTCCCCTTCTTTGTCCCCCATTATTTCCTAGTGATCCCACTTTCTCTGTCTAAGAAACATGATTTGCACCTCTCATGACCCTTGAGCACGGGCATTCTCCCCTTCCTTGTCCCCCATTATTTCCTGGTGATCCCACTTTCTCTGTCTAAGAAACATGATTTGCACCTCTCATGGCCCTTGAAGGCAGACGTTCTCCCCTTCCTTGTCCCCCAATATTTAATGGTGATCCCACTTTCTCTGTCTAAGAAACATGATTTGCACCTCTCATGACCCTTGAGCACAGGCGTTCTCCCCTTCCTTGTCTCCCATTATTTCTTGGTGATCCCACTTTCTCTGTCTAAGAAACATGATTTGCACCTCTCATGACCCTTGAAGGCAGGCGTTCTCCCCTTCCTTGTCCCCCATTATTTCCTGGTGATCCCAATTTCTCTGTCTAAGAAATATGATTTGCACCTCTCATGACCCTTGAGCACAGGCGTTCTCCCCTTCCTTGTCCCCCATTATTTCCTGGTGATCCCACTTTCTCTGTCTAAGAAACATGATTTGCACCTCTCATGACCCTTGAGCGCAGGCGTTTCCCCCTTCCATGTCCCCCATTATTTCCTAGTGATCCCACTTTCTCTGTCTTAGAAACATAATTTGCACCTCTCATGACCCTTGAGCGCAACGTTCCCCCTTCCTTGTCCCCCATTATTTCCTAGTGATCCCACTTTCTCTGTCTTAGAAACATGATTTGCACCTCTCATGACCCTTGAAGGCAGGCGTTCTCCCCTTCCTTGTCCCCCAATATTTAATGGTGATCCCACTTTCTCTGTCTAAGAAACATGATTTGCACCTCTCATGACCCTTGAGCACAGGCGTTCTCCCCTTCTTTTTCCCCCATTATTTCCTAGTGATCCCACTTTCTCTGTCTAAGAAACATGATTTGCACCTCCCATGACCCTTGAGCACAGGCGTTCTCCCCTTCCTTGTCCCCCATTATTTCCTAGTGATCCCACTTTCTCTGTCTAAGAAACATGATTTGCACCTCTCATGACCCTTGAGCACAGGTGTTCTCCCCTTCCTCGTCCCCCATTATTTCCTAGTGATCCCACTTTCTCTGTCTAAGAAACATGATTTGCACCTCTCATGACCCTTGAGCACAGGCGTTCTCCCCTTCCTTGTGCCCCATTATTTCCTGGTGATCCCACTTTCTCTGTCTAAGAAACATGATTTCCACCTCTCATGACCCTTGAGCACAGCGTTCCCCCCTTCCTTGTCCCCCATTATTTCCTAGTGATCCCACTTTCTCTGTCTTAGAAACATGATTTTCACCTCTCATGACCCTTGAGCACAGGTGTTCTCCCCTTCCTTGTCCCCCATTAGTTCCTAGTGATCCCACTTTCTCTGTCTTAGAAACATGATTTTCACCTCTCATGACCCTTGAGCACAGGTGTTCTCCCCTTCCTTGTCCCCCATTATTTCCTAGTGATCCCACTTTCTCTGTCTTAGAAACATGATTTGCACCTCTCATGACCCTTGAGCACAGGTGTTCTCCCCTTCCTTGTCCCCCATTAGTTCCTAGTGATCCCACTTTCTCTGTCTTAGAAACATGATTTTCACCTCTCATGACCCTTGAGCACAGGTGTTCTCCCCTTCCTTGTCCCCCATTATTTCCTAGTGATCCCACTTTCTCTGTCTAAGAAACATGATTTGCACCTCTCATGACCCTTGAGCACAGGCGTTCTTCCCTTCTTTTTCCCCTATTATTTCCTAGTGATCGCACTTTCTCTGTCTAAGAAACATGATTTGCACCTCTCATGACCGTTGAGCACAGGCATTCTCCCCTTCCTTGTCCCCCATTATTTCCTGGTGATCCCACTTTCTCTGTCTAAGAAACATGATTTGCACCTCTCATGGCCCTTGAAGGCAGGCGTTCTCCCCTTCCTTGTCCCACAATATTTAATGGTGATCCCACTTTCTCTGTCTAAGAAACATCATTTCCACCTCTCATGACCGTTGAGCACAGGCGTTCTCCCCTTCCTTGTCCCCCATTATTTCTTGGTGATCCCACTTTCTCTGTCTAAGAAACATGAATTGCACCTCTCATGACCCTTGAAGGCAGGCGTTCTCCCCTTCCTTGTCCCCCATTATTTCCTGGTGATCCCACTTTCTCTGTCTAAGAAATATGATTTGCACCTCTCATGACCCTTGAGCACAGGCGTTTTCCCCTTCCTTGTCCCCCATTATTTCCTGGTTTTCCCACTTTCTCTGTCTAAGAAACATGATTTGCACCTCTCCTGACCCTTGAGCGCAGGCGTTTCCCCCTTCCATGTCCCCCATTATTTCCTAGTGATCCCACTTTCTCTGTCTTAGAAACATAATTTGCACCTCTCATGACCCTTGAGCGCAACGTTCCCCCTTCCTTGTCCCCCATTATTTCCTAGTGATCCCACTTTCTCTGTCTTAGAAACATGATTTGCACCTCTCATGACCCTTGAAGGCAGGCGTTCTCCCCTTCCTTGTCCCCCAATATTTAATGGTGATCCCACTTTCTCTGTCTAAGAAACATGATTTGCACCTCTCATGACCCTTGAGCACAGGCATTCTCCCCTTCCTTGTCCCCCATTATTTCCTGGTGATCCCACTTTCTCTGTCTAAGAAACATGATTTGCACCTCTCATGGCCCTTGAAGGCAGGCGTTCTCCCCTTCCTTGTCCCACAATATTTAATGGTGATCCCACTTTCTCTGTCTAAGAAACATGATTTGCACCTCTCATGACCGTTGAGCACAGGCGTTCTCCCCTTCCTTGTCCCCCATTATTTCTTGGTGATCCCACTTTCTCTGTCTAAGAAACATGAATTGCACCTCTCATGACCCTTGAAGGCAGGTGTTCTCCCCTTCCTTGTCCCCCATTATTTCCTGGTGATCCCACTTTCTCTCTCTAAGAAATATGATTTGCACCTCTCATGACCCTTGAGCACAGGCGTTTTCCCCTTCCTTGTCCCCCATTATTTCCTGGTTTTCCCACTTTCTCTGTCTAAGAAACATGATTTGCACCTCTCATGACCGTTGAGCACAGGCGTTCTCCCCTTCCTTGTCCCCCATTATTTCTTGGTGATCCCACTTTCTCTGTCTAAGAAACATGAATTGCACCTCTCATGACCCTTGAAGGCAAGCGTTCTCCCCTTCCTTGTCCCCCATTATTTCCTGGTGATCCCACTTTCTCTGTCTAAGAAACATGATTTGCACCTCTCATGAACCTTGAGCGCAGGCGTTCCCCCTTCCATGTCCACCATTATTTCCTAGTGATCCCACTTGCTCTGTCTTAGAAACATAATTTGCACCTCTCATGACCCTTGAGCGCAACGTTCCCCCTTCCTTGTCCCCCATTATTTCCTAGTGATCCCACTTTCTCTGTCTAAGAAACATGATTTGCACCTCTCATGACCCTTGAGCACAGGCGTTCTCCCCTTCCTCGGTCCCCATTATTTCCTAGTGATCCCACTTTCTCTGTCTAAGAAACATGATTTGCACCTCTCATGACCCTTGAGCACAGGCGTTCTCCCCTTCCTTGTGCCCCATTATTTCCTGGTGATCCCACTTTCTCTGTCTAAGAAACATGATTTGCACCTCTCATGACCCTTGAGCACAGGCGTTCTCCCCTTCCTCGTCCCCCATTATTTCCTAGTGATCCCACTTTCTCTGTCTAAGAAACATGATTTGCACCTCTCATGACCCTTGAGCACAGGCGTTCTCCCCTTCCTCGTGCCCCATTATTTCCTGGTGATCCCACTTTCTCTGTCTAAGAAACATGATTTGCACCTCTCATGACCCTTGAGCACAGCGTTCCCCCCTTCCTTGTCACCCATTATTTCTTGGTGATCCCACTTTCTCTGTCTAAGAAACATGAATTGCACCTCTCATGACCCTTGAAGGCAGGCGTTCTCCCCTTCCTTGTCCCCCATTATTTCCTGGTGATCCCACTTTCTCTGTCTAAGAAATATGATTTGCACCTCTCATGACCCTTGAGCACAGGCGTTTTCCCCTTCCTTGTCCCCCATTATTTCCTGGTTTTCCCACTTTCTCTGTCTAAGAAACATGATTTGCACCTCTCATGACCGCTGAGCACAGGCGTTCTCCCCTTCCTTGTCCCCCATTATTTCTTGGTGATCCCACTTTCTCTGTCTAAGAAACATGAATTGCACCTCTCATGACCCTTGAAGGCAGGCGTTCTCCCCTTCCTTGTCCCCCATTATTTCCTGGTGATCCCACTTTCTCTGTCTAAGAAACATGATTTGCACCTCTCATGAACCTTGAGCGCAGGCGTTCCCCCCTTCCATGTCCCCCATTATTTCCTAGTGATCCCACTTGCTCTGTCTTAGAAACATAATTTGCACCTCTCATGACCCTTGAGCGCAACGTTCCCCCTTCCTTGTCCCCCATTATTTCCTAGTGATCCCACTTTCTCTGTCTAAGAAACATGATTTGCACCTCTCATGACCCTTGAGCACAGGCGTTCTCCCCTTCCTCGGTCCCCATTATTTCCTAGTGATCCCACTTTCTCTGTCTAAGAAACATGATTTGCACCTCTCATGACCCTTGAGCACAGGCGTTCTCCCCTTCCTTGTGCCCCATTATTTCCTGGTGATCCCACTTTCTCTGTCTAAGAAACATGATTTGCACCTCTCATGACCCTTGAGCACAGGCGTTCTCCCCTTCCTCGTCCCCCATTATTTCCTAGTGATCCCACTTTCTCTGTCTAAGAAACATGATTTGCACCTCTCATGACCCTTAAGCACAGCGTTCCCCCCTTCCTTGTCGCCCATTATTTCCTAGTGATCCCACTTTCTCTGTCTTAGAAACATGATTTGCACCTCTCATGACCCTTGAGCACAGGCATTCTCCACTTCCTTGTCCCCCATTATTTCCTAGTGATCCCACTTTCTCTGTCTAAGAAACATGATTTGCACCTCTCATGACCCTTGAGGACAGGCATTCTCCCCTTCCTTGTCCCCCATTATTTCCTGGTGATCCCACTTTCTCTGTCTAAGAAACATGATTTGCTCCTCTCGTGATGACTTGAGCACAGGCTTTGTCCCCTTCCTTGTCCCCCATTATTTCCTAGTGATCCCACTTTCTCTGTCTAAGAAACATGATTTGCACCTCTCATGACCCTTGAGCACAGGCGTTCTCCCCTTCTTTGTGCCCCATTATTTCCTGGTGATCCCACTTTCTCTATCTAAGAAACATGATTTGCACCTCTCATGACCCTTGAGCACAGGGGTTCTCCCCTTCCTCGTCCCCCATTATTTCCTGGTGATCCCACTTTCTCTGTCTAAGAAACATGATTTGCACCTCTCATGGCCCTTTAAGGCAGGCGTTCTCCCCTTCCTTGTCCCCCAATATTTAATGGTGATCCCACTTTCTCTGTCTAAGAAACATGATTTGCACCTCTCATGACCCTTGAGCACAGGCGTTCTCCCCTTCCTTGTCCCCCATTATTTTCTGGTGATCCCACTTTCTCTGTCTAAGAAACATGATTTGCACCTCTCATGGCCCTTGAAGGCAGGCGTTCTCCCCTTCCTTGTCCCCCAATATTTAATGGTGATCCCACTTTCTCTGTCTAAGAAACATGATTTGCACCTCTCATGACCCTTGAGCACAGGCATTCTCCCCTTCCTTGTCCCCCATTATTTCCTGGTGATCCCACTTTCTCTGTCTAAGAAACATGATTTGCACATCTCATGGCCCTTGAAGGCAGGCGTTCTCCCCTTCCTTGTCCCCCAATATTTAATGGTGATCCCACTTTCTCTGTCTAAGAAACATGATTTTCACCTCTCATGACCCTTGAGCACAGGCGTTCTCCCCTTCCTTGTCCCCCATTATTTCTTGGTGATCCCACTTTCTCTGTCTAAGAAACATGAATTGCACCTCTCATGACCCTTGAAGGCAGGCGTTCTCCCCTTCCTTGTCCCCCATTATTTCCTGGTGATCCCACTTTCTCTGTCTAAGAAACATGATTTGCACCTCTCATGACCCTTGAGCACAGGCGTTCTCCCCTGCCTTGTCCCCCATTATTTCCTAGTGATCCCACTTTCTCTGTCTAGGAAACATGATTTGCACCTCTCATGACCATTGAGCGCAGGCGTTCCCCCCTTCCATGTCCCCCATTATTTCCTAGTGATCCCACTTTCTCTGTCTTAGAAACATAATTTGCACCTCTCATGACCCTTGAGCGCAACGTTCCCCCTTCCTTGTCCCCCATTATTTCCTAGTGATCCCACTTTCTCTGTCTTAGAAACATGATTTGCACCTCTCATGACCCTTGAGCACAGGCGTTCTCCCCTTCCTCGGTCCCCATTATTTCCTAGTGATCCCACTTTCTCTGTCTAAGAAACATGATTTGCACCTCTCATGACCCTTGAGCACAGGCGTTCTCCCCTTCCTCGTCCCCCATTATTTCCTAGTGATCCCACTTTCTCTGTCTAAGAAACATGATTTGCACCTCTCATGACCCTTGAGCACAGGCGTTCTCCCCTTCCTTGTGCCCCATTATTTCCTGGTGATCCCACTTTCTCTGTCTAAGAAACATGATTTCCACCTCTCATGACCCTTGAGCACAGCGTTCCCCCCTTCCTTGTCCCCCATTATTTCCTAGTGATCCCACTTTCTCTGTCTTAGAAACATGATTTTCACCTCTCATGACCCTTGAGCACAGGTGTTCTCCCCTTCCTTGTCCCCCATTAGTTCCTAGTGATCCCACTTTCTCTGTCTAAGAAACATGATTTGCACCTCTCATGACCATTGAGCACAGGCATTCTCCCCTTCCTTGTCCCCCATTATTTCCTGGTGATCCCACTTTCTCTGTCTAAGAAACATGATTTGCACCTCTCATGGCCCTTGAAGGCAGGCGTTCTCCCCTTCCTTGTCCCCCAATATTTAATGGTGATCCCACTTTCTCTGTCTAAGAAACATGATATGCACCTCTCATGGCCCTTGAAGGCAGACGTTCTCCCCTTCCTTGTCCCCCAATATTTAATGGTGATCCCACTTTCTCTGTCTAAGAAACATGATTTGCACCTCTCATGACCCTTGAGCACAGGCGTTCTCCCCTTCCTTGTCTCCCATTATTTCTTGGTGATCCCACTTTCTCTGTCTAAGAAACATGATTTGCACCTCTCATGACCCTTTAAGGCAGGCGTTCTCCCCTTCCTTGTCCCCCATTATTTCCTGGTGATCCCAATTTCTCTGTCTAAGAAATATGATTTGCACCTCTCATGACCCTTGAGCACAGGCGTTCTCCCCTTCCTTGTCCCCCATTATTTCCTGGTGATCCCACTTTCTCTGTCTAAGAAACATGATTTGCACCTCTCATGACCCTTGAGCACAGGCGTTCTCCCATTCCTTGTCCCCCATTATTTCCTGGTGATCCCTCTTTCTCTGTCTAAGAAACATGATTTGCACCTCTCATGACCCTTGAGCACAGGCGTTCTCCCCTTCCTTGTCCCCAATTATTTCCTAGTGATCCCACTTTCTCTGACTAAGAAACATGATTTGCACCTCTCATGACCCTTGAGCGCAGGCGTTTCCCCCTTCCATGTCCCCCATTATTTCCTAGTGATCCCACTTTCTCTGTCTTAGAAACATAATTTGCACCTCTCATGACCCTTGAGCGCAACGTTCCCCCTTCCTTGTCCCCCATTATTTCCTAGTGATCCCACTTTCTCTGTCTTAGAAACATGATTTGCACCTCTCATGAGCCTTGAAGGCAGGCGTTCTCCCCTTCCTTGTCCCCCAATATTTAATGGTGATCCCACTTTCTCTGTCTTAGAAACATGGTTTGCACCTCTCATGACCCTTGAGCACAGGCGTTCTCCCCTTCCTTGTCCCCCATTATTTTCTGGTGATCCCACTTTCTCTGTCTAAGAAACATGATTTGCACCTCTCATGGCCCTTGAAGGCAGGCGTTCTCCCCTTCCTTGTCCCCCAATATTTAATGGTGATCCCACTTTCTCTGTCTAAGAAACATGATTTTCACCTCTCATGACCCTTGAGCACAGGCGTTCTCCCCTTCCTTGTCCCCCATTATTTCTTGGTGATCCCACTTTCTCTGTCTAAGAAACATGAATTGCACCTCTCATGACCCTTGAAGGCAGGCGTTCTCCCCTTCCTTGTCCCCCATTATTTCCTGGTGATCCCACTTTCTCTGTCTAAGAAACATGATTTGCACCTCTCATGACCCTTGAGCACAGGCGTTCTCCCCTGCCTTGTCCCCCATTATTTCCTAGTGATCCCACTTTCTCTGTCTAAGAAACATGATTTGCACCTCTCATGACCATTGAGCGCAGGCGTTCCCCCCTTCCATGTCCCCCATTATTTCCTAGTGATCCCACTTTCTCTGTCTTAGAAACATAATTTGCACCTCTCATGACCCTTGAGCGCAACGTTCCCCCTTCCTTGTCCCCCATTATTTCCTAGTGATCCCACTTTCTCTGTCTTAGAAACATGATTTGCACCTCTCATGACCCTTGAGCACAGGCGTTCTCCCCTTCCTCGGTCCCCATTATTTCCTAGTGATCCCACTTTCTCTGTCTAAGAAACATGATTTGCACCTCTCATGACCCTTGAGCACAGGCGTTCTCCCCTTCCTCGTCCCCCATTATTTCCTAGTGATCCCACTTTCTCTGTCTAAGAAACATGATTTGCACCTCTCATGACCCTTGAGCACAGGCGTTCTCCCCTTCCTTGTGCCCCATTATTTCCTGGTGATCCCACTTTCTCTGTCTAAGAAACATGATTTCCACCTCTCATGACCCTTGAGCACAGCGTTCCCCCCTTCCTTGTCCCCCATTATTTCCTAGTGATCCCACTTTCTCTGTCTTAGAAACATGATTTTCACCTCTCATGACCCTTGAGCACAGGTGTTCTCCCCTTCCTTGTCCCCCATTAGTTCCTAGTGATCCCACTTTCTCTGTCTAAGAAACATGATTTGCACCTCTCATGACCATTGAGCACAGGCATTCTCCCCTTCCTTGTCCCCCATTATTTCCTAGTGATCCCACTTTCTCTGTCTTAGAAACATGATTTGCACCTCTCATGACCCTTGAAGGCAGGCGTTCTCCCCTTCCTTGTCCCCCAATATTTAATGGTGATCCCACTTTCTCTGTCTAAGAAACATGATTTGCACCTCTCATGACCCTTGAGCACAGGCGTTCTCCCCTTCTTTTTCCCCCATTATTTCCTAGTGATCCCACTTTCTCTGTCTAAGAAACATGATTTGCACCTCTCATGACCCTTGAGCACAGGCATTCTCCCCTTCCTTGTCCCCCATTATTTCCTGGTGATCCCACTTTCTCTGTCTAAGAAACATGATTTGCACCTCTCATGGCCCTTGAAGGCAGGCGTTCTCCCCTTCCTTGTCCCACAATATTTAATGGTGATCCCACTTTCTCTGTCTAAGAAACATGATTTGCACCTCTCATGACCGTTGAGCACAGGCGTTCTCCCCTTCCTTGTCCCCCATTATTTCTTGGTGATCCCACTTTCTCTGTCTAAGAAACATGAATTGCACCTCTCATGACCCTTGAAGGCAGGTGTTCTCCCCTTCCTTGTCCCCCATTATTTCCTGGTGATCCCACTTTCTCTGTCTAAGAAATATGATTTGCACCTCTCATGACCCTTGAGCACAGGCATTCTCCCCTTCCTTGTCCCCCATTATTTCCTAGTGATCCCACTTTCTCTGTCTAAGAAACATGATTTGCACCTCTCATGACCCTTGAGCACGGGCATTCTCCCCTTCCTTGTCCCCCATTATTTCCTGGTGATCCCACTTTCTCTGTCTAAGAAACATGATTTGCACCTCTCATGGCCCTTGAAGGCAGACGTTCTCCCCTTCCTTGTCCCCCAATATTTAATGGTGATCCCACTTTCTCTGTCTAAGAAACATGATTTGCACCTCTCATGACCCTTGAGCACAGGCGTTCTCCCCTTCCTTGTCCCCCATTATTTCTTGGTGATCCCACTTTCTCTGTCTAAGAAACATGAATTGCACCTCTCATGACCCTTGAAGGCAGGCGTTCTCCCCTTCCTTGTCCCCCATTATTTCCTGGTGATCCCACTTTCTCTGTCTAAGAAATATGATTTGCACCTCTCATGACCCTTGAGCACAGGCGTTTTCCCCTTCCTTGTCCCCCATTATTTCCTGGTTTTCCCACTTTCTCTGTCTAAGAAACATGATTTGCACCTCTCCTGACCCTTGAGCGCAGGCGTTTCCCCCTTCCATGTCCCCCATTATTTCCTAGTGATCCCACTTTCTCTGTCTTAGAAACATAATTTGCACCTCTCATGACCCTTGAGCGCAACGTTCCCCCTTCCTTGTCCCCCATTATTTCCTAGTGATCCCACTTTCTCTGTCTTAGAAACATGATTTGCACCTCTCATGACCCTTGAAGGCAGGCGTTCTCCCCTTCCTTGTCCCCCAATATTTAATGGTGATCCCACTTTCTCTGTCTAAGAAACATGATTTGCACCTCTCATGACCCTTGAGCACAGGCGTTCTCCCCTTCTTTTTCCCCCATTATTTCCTAGTGATCCCACTTTCTCTGTCTAAGAAACATGATTTGCACCTCTCATGACCTTTGAGCACAGGCATTCTCCCCTTCCTTGTCCCCCATTATTTCCTGGTGATCCCACTTTCTCTGTCTAAGAAACATGATTTGCACCTCTCATGGCCCTTGAAGGCAGGCGTTCTCCCCTTCCTTGTCCCACAATATTTAATGGTGATCCCACTTTCTCTGTCTAAGAAACATGATTTGCACCTCTCATGACGGTTGAGCACAGGCGTTCTCCCCTTCCTTGTCCCCCATTATTTCTTGGTGATCCCACTTTCTCTGTCTAAGAAACATGAATTGCACCTCTCATGACCCTTGAAGGCAGGCGTTCTCCCCTTCCTTGTCCCCCATTATTTCCTGGTGATCCCACTTTCTCTGTCTAAGAAATATGATTTGCACCTCTCATGACCCTTGAGCACAGGCGTTTTCCCCTTCCTTGTCCCCCATTATTTCCTGGTTTTCCCACTTTCTCTGTCTAAGAAACATGATTTGCACCTCTCATGACCGTTGAGCACAGGCGTTCTCCCCTTCCTTGTCCCCCATTATTTCTTGGTGATCCCACTTTCTCTGTCTAAGAAACATGAATTGCACCTCTCATGACCCTTGAAGGCAGGCGTTCTCCCCTTCCTTGTCCCCCATTATTTCCTGGTGATCCCACTTTCTCTGTCTAAGAAACATGATTTGCACCTCTCATGAACCTTGAGCGCAGGCGTTCCCCCCTTCCATGTCCACCATTATTTCCTAGTGATCCCACTTGCTCTGTCTTAGAAACATAATTTGCACCTCTCATGACCCTTGAGCGCAACGTTCCCCCTTCCTTGTCCCCCATTATTTCCTAGTGATCCCACTTTCTCTGTCTAAGAAACATGATTTGCACCTCTCATGACCCTTGAGCACAGGCGTTCTCCCCTTCCTCGGTCCCCATTATTTCCTAGTGATCCCACTTTCTCTGTCTAAGAAACATGATTTGCACCTCTCATGACCCTTGAGCACAGGCGTTCTCCCCTTCCTTGTGCCCCATTATTTCCTGGTGATCCCACTTTCTCTGTCTAAGAAACATGATTTGCACCTCTCATGACCCTTGAGCACAGGCGTTCTCCCCTTCCTCGTCCCCCATTATTTCCTAGTGATCCCACTTTCTCTGTCTAAGAAACATGATTTGCACCTCTCATGACCCTTGAGCACAGGCGTTCTCCCCTTCCTTGTGCCCCATTATTTCCTGGTGATCCCACTTTCTCTGTCTAAGAAACATGATTTGCACCTCTCATGACCCTTGAGCACAGCGTTCCCCCCTTCCTTGTCGCCCATTATTTCTTGGTGATCCCACTTTCTCTGTCTAAGAAACATGAATTGCACCTCTCATGACCCTTGAAGGCAGGCGTTCTCCCCTTCCTTGTCCCCCATTATTTCCTGGTGATCCCACTTTCTCTGTCTAAGAAATATGATTTGCACCTCTCATGACCCTTGAGCACAGGCGTTTTCCCCTTCCTTGTCCCCCATTATTTCCTGGTTTTCCCACTTTCTCTGTCTAAGAAACATGATTTGCACCTCTCATGACCGCTGAGCACAGGCGTTCTCCCCTTCCTTGTCCCCCATTATTTCTTGGTGATCCCACTTTCTCTGTCTAAGAAACATGAATTGCACCTCTCATGACCCTTGAAGGCAGGCGTTCTCCCCTTCCTTGTCCCCCATTATTTCCTGGTGATCCCACTTTCTCTGTCTAAGAAACATGATTTGCACCTCTCATGAACCTTGAGCGCAGGCGTTCCCCCCTTCCATGTCCCCCATTATTTCCTAGTGATCCCACTTGCTCTGTTTTAGAAACATAATTTGCACCTCTCATGACCCTTGAGGGCAACGTTCCCCCTTCCTTGTCCCCCATTATTTCCTAGTGATCCCACTTTCTCTGTCTAAGAAACATGATTTGCACCTCTCATGACCCTTGAGCACAGGCGTTCTCCCCTTCCTCGGTCCCCATTATTTCCTAGTGATCCCACTTTCTCTGTCTAAGAAACATGATTTGCACCTCTCATGACCCTTGAGCACAGGCGTTCTCCCCTTCCTTGTGCCCCATTATTTCCTGGTGATCCCACTTTCTCTGTCTAAGAAACATGATTTGCACCTCTCATGACCCTTGAGCACAGGCGTTCTCCCCTTCCTCGTCCCCCATTATTTCCTAGTGATCCCACTTTCTCTGTCTAAGAAACATGATTTGCACCTCTCATGACCCTTGAGCACAGGCGTTCTCCCCTTCCTTGTGCCCCATTATTTCCTGGTGATCCCACTTTCTCTGTCTAAGAAACATGATTTGCACCTCTCATGACCCTTAAGCACAGCGTTCCCCCCTTCCTTGTCGCCCATTATTTCCTAGTGATCCCACTTTCTCTGTCTTAGAAACATGATTTGCACCTCTCATGACCCTTGAGCACAGGCATTCTCCACTTCCTTGTCCCCCATTATTTCCTAGTGATCCCACTTTCTCTGTCTAAGAAACATGATTTGCACCTCTCATGACCCTTGAGCACAGGCGTTCTCCCCTTCCTTGTCCCCCATTATTTCCTGGTGATCCCACTTTCTCTGTCTAAGAAACATGATTTGCTCCTCTCATGATGACTTGAGCACAGGCTTTGTCCCCTTCCTTGTCCCCCATTATTTCCTAGTGATCCCACTTTCTCTGTCTAAGAAACATGATTTGCACCTCTCATGACCCTTGAGCACAGGCGTTCTCCCCTTCTTTGTGCCCCATTATTTCCTGGTGATCCCACTTTCTCTATCTAAGAAACATGATTTGCACCTCTCATGACCCTTGAGCACAGGCGTTCTCCCCTTCCTCGTCCCCCATTATTTCCTGGTGATCCCACTTTCTCTGTCTAAGAAACATGATTTGCACCTCTCATGGCCCTTGAAGGCAGGCGTTCTCCCCTTCCTTGTCCCCCAATATTTAATGGTGATCCCACTTTCTCTGTCTAAGAAACATGATTTGCACCTCTCATGACCCTTGAGCACAGGCATTCTCCCCTTCCTTGTCCCCCATTATTTCCTGGTGATCCCACTTTCTCTGTCTAAGAAACATGATTTGCACCTCTCATGGCCCTTGAAGGCAGGCGTTCTCCCCTTCCTTGTCCCCCAATATTTAATGGTGATCCCACTTTCTCTGTCTAAGAAACATGATTTTCACCTCTCATGACCCTTGAGCACAGGCGTTCTCCCCTTCCTTGTCCCCCATTATTTCTTGGTGATCCCACTTTCTCTGTCTAAGAAACATGAATTGCACCTCTCATGACCCTTGAAGGCAGGCGTTCTCCCCTTCCTTGTCCCCCATTATTTCCTGGTGATCCCACTTTCTCTGTCTAAGAAACATGATTTGCACCTCTCATGACCCTTGAGCACAGGCGTTCTCCCCTGCCTTGTCCCCCATTATTTCCTAGTGATCCCACTTTCTCTGTCTAGGAAACATGATTTGCACCTCTCATGACCATTGAGCGCAGGCGTTCCCCCCTTCCATGTCCCCCATTATTTCCTAGTGATCCCACTTTCTCTGTCTTAGAAACATAATTTGCACCTCTCATGACCCTTGAGCGCAACGTTCCCCCTTCCTTGTCCCCCATTATTTCCTAGTGATCCCACTTTCTCTGTCTTAGAAACATGATTTGCACCTCTCATGACCCTTGAGCACAGGCGTTCTCCCCTTCCTCGGTCCCCATTATTTCCTAGTGATCCCACTTTCTCTGTCTAAGAAACATGATTTGCACCTCTCATGACCCTTGAGCACAGGCGTTCTCCCCTTCCTCGTCCCCCATTATTTCCTAGTGATCCCACTTTCTCTGTCTAAGAAACATGATTTGCACCTCTCATGACCCTTGAGCACAGGCGTTCTCCCCTTCCTTGTGCCCCATTATTTCCTGGTGATCCCACGTTCTCTGTCTAAGAAACATGATTTCCACCTCTCATGACCCTTGAGCACAGCGTTCCCCCCTTCCTTGTCCCCCATTATTTCCTAGTGATCCCACTTTCTCTGTCTTAGAAACATGATTTTCACCTCTCATGACCCTTGAGCACAGGTGTTCTCCCCTTCCTTGTCCCCCATTAGTTCCTAGTGATTCCACTTTCTCTGTCTAAGAAACATGATTTGCACCTCTCATGACCATTGAGCACAGGCATTCTCCCCTTCCTTGTCCCCCATTATTTCCTGGTGATCCCACTTTCTCTGTCTAAGAAACATGATTTGCACCTCTCATGGCCCTTGAAGGCAGGCGTTCTCCCCTTCCTTGTCCCCCAATATTTAATGGTGATCCCACTTTCTCTGTCTAAGAAACATGATATGCACCTCTCATGACCCTTGAGCACAGGCGTTCTCCCCTTCTTTGTCCCCCATTATTTCCTAGTGATCCCACTTTCTCTGTCTAAGAAACATGATTTGCACCTCTCATGACCCTTGAGCACGGGCATTCTCCCCTTCCTTGTCCCCCATTATTTCCTGGTGATCCCACTTTCTCTGTCTAAGAAACATGATTTGCACCTCTCATGGCCCTTGAAGGCAGACGTTCTCCCCTTCCTTGTCCCCCAATATTTAATGGTGATCCCACTTTCTCTGTCTAAGAAACATGATTTGCAACTCTCATGACCCTTGAGCACAAGCGTTCTCCCCTTCCTTGTCTCCCATTATTTCTTGGTGATCCCACTTTCTCTGTCTAAGAAACATGATTTGCACCTCTCATGACCCTTGAAGGCAGGCGTTCTCCCCTTCCTTGTCCCCCATTATTTCCTGGTGATCCCAATTTCTCTGTCTAAGAAATATGATTTGCACCTCTCATGACCCTTGAGCACAGGCGTTCTCCCCTTCCTTGTCCCCCATTATTTCCTGGTGATCCCACTTTCTCTGTCTAAGAAACATGATTTGCACCTCTCATGACCCTTGAGCACAGGCGTTCTCCCCTTCCTTGTCCCCCATTATTTCCTGGTGATCCCTCTTTCTCTGTCTAAGAAACATGATTTGCACCTCTCATGACCCTTGAGCACAGGCGTTCTCCCCTTCCTTGTCCCCAATTATTTCCTAGTGATCCCACTTTCTCTTACTAAGAAACATGATTTGCACCTCTCATGACCCTTGAGCGCAGGCGTTTCCCCCTTCCATGTCCCCCATTATTTCCTAGTGATCCCACTTTCTCTGTCTTAGAAACATAATTTGCACCTCTCATGACCCTTGAGCGCAACGTTCCCCCTTCCTTGTCCCCCATTATTTCCTAGTGATCCCACTTTCTCTGTCTTAGAAACATGATTTGCACCTCTCATGAGCCTTGAAGGCAGGCGTTCTCCCCTTCCTTGTCCCCCAATATTTAATGGTGATCCCACTTTCTCTGTCTTAGAAACATGATTTGCACCTCTCATGACCCTTGAGCACAGGCGTTCTCCCCTTCCTTGTCCCCCATTATTTTCTGGTGATCCCACTTTCTCTGTCTAAGAAACATGATTTGCACCTCTCATGGCCCTTGAAGGCAGGCGTTCTCCCCTTCCTTGTCCCCCAATATTTAATGGTGATCCCACTTTCTCTGTCTAAGAAACATGATTTTCACCTCTCATGACCCTTGAGCACAGGCGTTCTCCCCTTCCTTGTCCCCCATTATTTCTTGGTGATCCCACTTTCTCTGTCTAAGAAACATGAATTGCACCTCTCATGACCCTTGAAGGCAGGCGTTCTCCCCTTCCTTGTCCCCCATTATTTCCTGGTGATCCCACTTTCTCTGTCTAAGAAACATGATTTGCACCTCTCATGACCCTTGAGCACAGGCGTTCTCCCCTGCATTGTCCCCCATTATTTCCTAGTGATCCCACTTTCTCTGTCTAAGAAACATGATTTGCACCTCTCATGACCATTGAGCGCAGGCGTTCCCCCCTTCCATGTCCCCCATTATTTCCTAGTGATCCCACTTTCTCTGTCTTAGAAACATAATTTGCACCTCTCATGACCCTTGAGCGCAACGTTCCCCCTTCCTTGTCCCCCATTATTTCCTAGTGATCCCACTTTCTCTGTCTTAGAAACATGATTTGCACCTCTCATGACCCTTGAGCACAGGCGTTCTCCCATTCCTCGGTCCCCATTATTTCCAAGTGATCCCACTTTCTCTGTCTAAGAAACATGATTTGCACCTCTCATGACCCTTGAGCACAGGCGTTCTCCCCTTCCTCGTCCCCCATTATTTCCTAGTGATCCCACTTTCTCTGTCTAAGAAACATGATTTGCACCTCTCATGACCCTTGAGCACAGGCGTTCTCCCCTTCCTTGTGCCCCATTATTTCCTGGTGATCCCACTTTCTCTGTCTAAGAAACATGATTTCCACCTCTCATGACCCTTGAGCACAGCGTTCCCCCCTTCCTTGTCCCCCATTATTTCCTAGTGATCCCACGTTCTCTGTCTTAGAAACATGATTTTCACCTCTCATGACCCTTGAGCACAGGTGTTCTCCCCTTCCTTGTCCCCCATTAGTTCCTAGTGATCCCACTTTCTCTGTCTAAGAAACATGATTTGCACCTCTCATGACCATTGAGCACAGGCATTCTCCCTTCCTTGTCCCCCATTATTTCCTAGTGATCCCACTTTCTCTGTCTTAGAAACATGATTTGCACCTCTCATGACCCTTGAAGGCAGGCGTTCTCCCCTTCCTTGTCCCCCAATATTTAATGGTGATCCCACTTTCTCTGTCTAAGAAACATGATTTGCACCTCTCATGACCCTTGAGCACAGGCGTTCTCCCCTTCTTTTTCCCCCATTATTTCCTAGTGATCCCACTTTCTCTGTCTAAGAAACATGATTTGCACCTCTCATGACCCTTGAGCACAGGCATTCTCCCCTTCCTTGTCCCCCATTATTTCCTGGTGATCCCACTTTCTCTGTCTAAGAAACATGATTTGCACCTCTCATGGCCCTTGAAGGCAGGCGTTCTCCCCTTCCTTGTCCCACAATATTTAATGGTGATCCCACTTTCTCTGTCTAAGAAACATGATTTGCACCTCTCATGACCGTTGAGCACAGGCGTTCTCCCCTTCCTTGTCCCCCATTATTTCTTGGTGATCCCACTTTCTCTGTCTAAGAAACATGAATTGCACCTCTCATGACCCTTGAAGGCAGGTGTTCTCCCCTTCCTTGTCCCCCATTATTTCCTGGTGATCCCACTTTCTCTGTCTAAGAAATATGATTTGCACCTCTCATGACCCTTGAGCACAGGCATTCTCCCCTTCCTTGTCCCCCATTATTTCCTGGTGATCCCACTTTCTCTGTCTAAGAAACATGATTTGCACCTCTCATGACCCTTGAGCACAGGCGTTCTCCCCTTCTTTGTCCCCCATTATTTCCTAGTGATCCCACTTTCTCTGTCTAAGAAACATGATTTGCACCTCTCATGACCCTTGAGCACGGGCATTCTCCCCTTCCTTGTCCCCCATTATTTCCTGGTGATCCCACTTTCTCTGTCTAAGAAACATGATTTGCACCTCTCATGACCCTTGAGCACAGGCGTTCTCCCCTTCCTTGTCTCCCATTATTTCTTGGTGATCCCACTTTCTCTGTCTAAGAAACATGATTTGCACCTCTCATGACCCTTGAAGGCAGGCGTTCTCCCCTTCCTTGTCCCCCATTATTTCCTGGTGATCCCAATTTCTCTGTCTAAGAAATATGATTTGCACCTCTCATGACCCTTGAGCACAGGCGTTCTCCCCTTCCTTGTCCCCCATTATTTCCTGGTGATCCCACTTTCTCTGTCTAAGAAACATGATTTGCACCTCTCATGACCCTTGAGCGCAGGCGTTTCCCCCTTCCATGTCCCCCATTATTTCCTAGTGATCCCACTTTCTCTGTCTTAGAAACATAATTTGCACCTCTCATGACCCTTGAGCGCAACGTTCCCCCTTCCTTGTCCCCCATTATTTCCTAGTGATCCCACTTTCTCTGTCTTAGAAACATGATTTGCACCTCTCATGACCCTTGAAGGCAGGCGTTCTCCCCTTCCTTGTCCCCCAATATTTAATGGTGATCCCACTTTCTCTGTCTAAGAAACATGATTTGCACCTCTCATGACCCTTGAGCACAGGCGTTCTCCCCTTCTTTTTCCCCCATTATTTCCTAGTGATCCCACTTTCTCTGTCTAAGAAACATGATTTGCACCTCCCATGACCCTTGAGCACAGGCGTTCTCCCCTTCCTTGTCCCCCATTATTTCCTAGTGATCCCACTTTCTCTGTCTAAGAAACATGATTTGCACCTCTCATGACCCTTGAGCACAGGTGTTCTCCCCTTCCTCGTCCCCCATTATTTCCTAGTGATCCCACTTTCTCTGTCTAAGAAACATGATTTGCACCTCTCATGACCCTTGAGCACAGGCGTTCTCCCCTTCCTTGTGCCCCATTATTTCCTGGTGATCCCACTTTCTCTGTCTAAGAAACATGATTTCCACCTCTCATGACCCTTGAGCACAGCGTTCCCCCCTTCCTTGTCCCCCATTATTTCCTAGTGATCCCACTTTCTCTGTCTTAGAAACATGATTTTCACCTCTCATGACCCTTGAGCACAGGTGTTCTCCCCTTCCTTGTCCCCCATTAGTTCCTAGTGATCCCACTTTCTCTGTCTTAGAAACATGATTTTCACCTCTCATGACCCTTGAGCACAGGTGTTCTCCCCTTCCTTGTCCCCCATTATTTCCTAGTGATCCCACTTTCTCTGTCTTAGAAACATGATTTGCACCTCTCATGACCCTTGAGCACAGGTGTTCTCCCCTTCCTTGTCCCCCATTAGTTCCTAGTGATCCCACTTTCTCTGTCTTAGAAACATGATTTTCACCTCTCATGACCCTTGAGCACAGGTGTTCTCCCCTTCCTTGTCCCCCATTATTTCCTAGTGATCCCACTTTCTCTGTCTAAGAAACATGATTTGCACCTCTCATGACCCTTGAGCACAGGCGTTCTTCCCTTCTTTTTCCCCTATTATTTCCTAGTGATCGCACTTTCTCTGTCTAAGAAACATGATTTGCACCTCTCATGACCGTTGAGCACAGGCATTCTCCCCTTCCTTGTCCCCCATTATTTCCTGGTGATCCCACTTTCTCTGTCTAAGAAACATGATTTGCACCTCTCATGGCCCTTGAAGGCAGGCGTTCTCCCCTTCCTTGTCCCACAATATTTAATGGTGATCCCACTTTCTCTGTCTAAGAAACATCATTTCCACCTCTCATGACCGTTGAGCACAGGCGTTCTCCCCTTCCTTGTCCCCCATTATTTCTTGGTGATCCCACTTTCTCTGTCTAAGAAACATGAATTGCACCTCTCATGACCCTTGAAGGCAGGCGTTCTCCCCTTCCTTGTCCCCCATTATTTCCTGGTGATCCCACTTTCTCTGTCTAAGAAATATGATTTGCACCTCTCATGACCCTTGAGCACAGGCGTTTTCCCCTTCCTTGTCCCCCATTATTTCCTGGTTTTCCCACTTTCTCTGTCTAAGAAACATGATTTGCACCTCTCCTGACCCTTGAGCGCAGGCGTTTCCCCCTTCCATGTCCCCCATTATTTCCTAGTGATCCCACTTTCTCTGTCTTAGAAACATAATTTGCACCTCTCATGACCCTTGAGCGCAACGTTCCCCCTTCCTTGTCCCCCATTATTTCCTAGTGATCCCACTTTCTCTGTCTTAGAAACATGATTTGCACCTCTCATGACCCTTGAAGGCAGGCGTTCTCCCCTTCCTTGTCCCCCAATATTTAATGGTGATCCCACTTTCTCTGTCTAAGAAACATGATTTGCACCTCTCATGACCCTTGAGCACAGGCGTTCTCCCCTTCTTTTTCCCCCATTATTTCCTAGTGATCCCACTTTCTCTGTCTAAGAAACATGATTTGCACCTCTCATGACCTTTGAGCACAGGCATTCTCCCCTTCCTTGTCCCCCATTATTTCCTGGTGATCCCACTTTCTCTGTCTAAGAAACATGATTTGCACCTCTCATGGCCCTTGAAGGCAGGCGTTCTCCCCTTCCTTGTCCCACAATATTTAATGGTGATCCCACTTTCTCTGTCTAAGAAACATGATTTGCACCTCTCATGACGGTTGAGCACAGGCGTTCTCCCCTTCCTTGTCCCCCATTATTTCTTGGTGATCCCACTTTCTCTGTCTAAGAAACATGAATTGCACCTCTCATGACCCTTGAAGGCAGGCGTTCTCCCCTTCCTTGTCCCCCATTATTTCCTGGTGATCCCACTTTCTCTGTCTAAGAAATATGATTTGCACCTCTCATGACCCTTGAGCACAGGCGTTTTCCCCTTCCTTGTCCCCCATTATTTCCTGGTTTTCCCACTTTCTCTGTCTAAGAAACATGATTTGCACCTCTCATGACCGTTGAGCACAGGCGTTCTCCCCTTCCTTGTCCCCCATTATTTCTTGGTGATCCCACTTTCTCTGTCTAAGAAACATGAATTGCACCTCTCATGACCCTTGAAGGCAGGCGTTCTCCCCTTCCTTGTCCCCCATTATTTCCTGGTGATCCCACTTTCTCTGTCTAAGAAACATGATTTGCACCTCTCATGAACCTTGAGCGCAGGCGTTCCCCCCTTCCATGTCCACCATTATTTCCTAGTGATCCCACTTGCTCTGTCTTAGAAACATAATTTGCACCTCTCATGACCCTTGAGCGCAACGTTCCCCCTTCCTTGTCCCCCATTATTTCCTAGTGATCCCACTTTCTCTGTCTAAGAAACATGATTTGCACCTCTCATGACCCTTGAGCACAGGCGTTCTCCCCTTCCTCGGTCCCCATTATTTCCTAGTGATCCCACTTTCTCTGTCTAAGAAACATGATTTGCACCTCTCATGACCCTTGAGCACAGGCGTTCTCCCCTTCCTTGTGCCCCATTATTTCCTGGTGATCCCACTTTCTCTGTCTAAGAAACATGATTTGCACCTCTCATGACCCTTGAGCACAGGCGTTCTCCCCTTCCTCGTCCCCCATTATTTCCTAGTGATCCCACTTTCTCTGTCTAAGAAACATGATTTGCACCTCTCATGACCCTTGAGCACAGGCGTTCTCCCCTTCCTTGTGCCCCATTATTTCCTGGTGATCCCACTTTCTCTGTCTAAGAAACATGATTTGCACCTCTCATGACCCTTGAGCACAGCGTTCCCCCCTTCCTTGTCGCCCATTATTTCTTGGTGATCCCACTTTCTCTGTCTAAGAAACATGAATTGCACCTCTCATGACCCTTGAAGGCAGGCGTTCTCCCCTTCCTTGTCCCCCATTATTTCCTGGTGATCCCACTTTCTCTGTCTAAGAAATATGATTTGCACCTCTCATGACCCTTGAGCACAGGCGTTTTCCCCTTCCTTGTCCCCCATTATTTCCTGGTTTTCCCACTTTCTCTGTCTAAGAAACATGATTTGCACCTCTCATGACCGCTGAGCACAGGCGTTCTCCCCTTCCTTGTCCCCCATTATTTCTTGGTGATCCCACTTTCTCTGTCTAAGAAACATGAATTGCACCTCTCATGACCCTTGAAGGCAGGCGTTCTCCCCTTCCTTGTCCCCCATTATTTCCTGGTGATCCCACTTTCTCTGTCTAAGAAACATGATTTGCACCTCTCATGAACCTTGAGCGCAGGCGTTCCCCCCTTCCATGTCCCCCATTATTTCCTAGTGATCCCACTTGCTCTGTTTTAGAAACATAATTTGCACCTCTCATGACCCTTGAGGGCAACGTTCCCCCTTCCTTGTCCCCCATTATTTCCTAGTGATCCCACTTTCTCTGTCTAAGAAACATGATTTGCACCTCTCATGACCCTTGAGCACAGGCGTTCTCCCCTTCCTCGGTCCCCATTATTTCCTAGTGATCCCACTTTCTCTGTCTAAGAAACATGATTTGCACCTCTCATGACCCTTGAGCACAGGCGTTCTCCCCTTCCTTGTGCCCCATTATTTCCTGGTGATCCCACTTTCTCTGTCTAAGAAACATGATTTGCACCTCTCATGACCCTTGAGCACAGGCGTTCTCCCCTTCCTCGTCCCCCATTATTTCCTAGTGATCCCACTTTCTCTGTCTAAGAAACATGATTTGCACCTCTCATGACCCTTGAGCACAGGCGTTCTCCCCTTCCTTGTGCCCCATTATTTCCTGGTGATCCCACTTTCTCTGTCTAAGAAACATGATTTGCACCTCTCATGACCCTTAAGCACAGCGTTCCCCCCTTCCTTGTCGCCCATTATTTCCCAGTGATCCCACTTTCTCTGTCTTAGAAACATGATTTGCACCTCTCATGACCCTTGAGCACAGGCATTCTCCACTTCCTTGTCCCCCATTATTTCCTAGTGATCCCACTTTCTCTGTCTAAGAAACATGATTTGCACCTCTCATGACCCTTGAGCACAGGCGTTCTCCCCTTCCTTGTCCCCCATTATTTCCTGGTGATCCCACTTTCTCTGTCTAAGAAACATGATTTGCTCCTCTCATGATGACTTGAGCACAGGCTTTGTCCCCTTCCTTGTCCCCCATTATTTCCTAGTGATCCCACTTTCTCTGTCTAAGAAACATGATTTGCACCTCTCATGACCCTTGAGCACAGGCGTTCTCCCCTTCTTTGTGCCCCATTATTTCCTGGTGATCCCACTTTCTCTATCTAAGAAACATGATTTGCACCTCTCATGACCCTTGAGCACAGGCGTTCTCCCCTTCCTCGTCCCCCATTATTTCCTGGTGATCCCACTTTCTCTGTCTAAGAAACATGATTTGCACCTCTCATGGCCCTTGAAGGCAGGCGTTCTCCCCTTCCTTGTCCCCCAATATTTAATGGTGATCCCACTTTCTCTGTCTAAGAAACATGATTTGCACCTCTCATGACCCTTGAGCACAGGCATTCTCCCCTTCCTTGTCCCCCATTATTTCCTGGTGATCCCACTTTCTCTGTCTAAGAAACATGATTTGCACCTCTCATGGCCCTTGAAGGCAGGCGTTCTCCCCTTCCTTGTCCCCCAATATTTAATGGTGATCCCACTTTCTCTGTCTAAGAAACATGATTTTCACCTCTCATGACCCTTGAGCACAGGCGTTCTCCCCTTCCTTGTCCCCCATTATTTCTTGGTGATCCCACTTTCTCTGTCTAAGAAACATGAATTGCACCTCTCATGACCCTTGAAGGCAGGCGTTCTCCCCTTCCTTGTCCCCCATTATTTCCTGGTGATCCCACTTTCTCTGTCTAAGAAACATGATTTGCACCTCTCATGACCCTTGAGCACAGGCGTTCTCCCCTGCCTTGTCCCCCATTATTTCCTAGTGATCCCACTTTCTCTGTCTAGGAAACATGATTTGCACCTCTCATGACCATTGAGCGCAGGCGTTCCCCCCTTCCATGTCCCCCATTATTTCCTAGTGATCCCACTTTCTCTGTCTTAGAAACATAATTTGCACCTCTCATGACCCTTGAGCGCAACGTTCCCCCTTCCTTGTCCCCCATTATTTCCTAGTGATCCCACTTTCTCTGTCTTAGAAACATGATTTGCACCTCTCATGACCCTTGAGCACAGGCGTTCTCCCCTTCCTCGGTCCCCATTATTTCCTAGTGATCCCACTTTCTCTGTCTAAGAAACATGATTTGCACCTCTCATGACCCTTGAGCACAGGCGTTCTCCCCTTCCTCGTCCCCCATTATTTCCTAGTGATCCCACTTTCTCTGTCTAAGAAACATGATTTGCACCTCTCATGACCCTTGAGCACAGGCGTTCTCCCCTTCCTTGTGCCCCATTATTTCCTGGTGATCCCACGTTCTCTGTCTAAGAAACATGATTTCCACCTCTCATGACCCTTGAGCACAGCGTTCCCCCCTTCCTTGTCCCCCATTATTTCCTAGTGATCCCACTTTCTCTGTCTTAGAAACATGATTTTCACCTCTCATGACCCTTGAGCACAGGTGTTCTCCCCTTCCTTGTCCCCCATTAGTTCCTAGTGATTCCACTTTCTCTGTCTAAGAAACATGATTTGCACCTCTCATGACCATTGAGCACAGGCATTCTCCCCTTCCTTGTCCCCCATTATTTCCTGGTGATCCCACTTTCTCTGTCTAAGAAACATGATTTGCACCTCTCATGGCCCTTGAAGGCAGGCGTTCTCCCCTTCCTTGTCCCCCAATATTTAATGGTGATCCCACTTTCTCTGTCTAAGAAACATGATATGCACCTCTCATGACCCTTGAGCACAGGCGTTCTCCCCTTCTTTGTCCCCCATTATTTCCTAGTGATCCCACTTTCTCTGTCTAAGAAACATGATTTGCACCTCTCATGACCCTTGAGCACGGGCATTCTCCCCTTCCTTGTCCCCCATTATTTCCTGGTGATCCCACTTTCTCTGTCTAAGAAACATGATTTGCACCTCTCATGGCCCTTGAAGGCAGACGTTCTCCCCTTCCTTGTCCCCCAATATTTAATGGTGATCCCACTTTCTCTGTCTAAGAAACATGATTTGCAACTCTCATGACCCTTGAGCACAAGCGTTCTCCCCTTCCTTGTCTCCCATTAATTCTTGGTGATCCCACTTTCTCTGTCTAAGAAACATGATTTGCACCTCTCATGACCCTTGAAGGCAGGCGTTCTCCCCTTCCTTGTCCCCCATTATTTCCTGGTGATCCCAATTTCTCTGTCTAAGAAATATGATTTGCACCTCTCATGACCCTTGAGCACAGGCGTTCTCCCCTTCCTTGTCCCCCATTATTTCCTGGTGATCCCACTTTCTCTGTCTAAGAAACATGATTTGCACCTCTCATGACCCTTGAGCACAGGCGTTCTCCCCTTCCTTGTCCCCCATTATTTCCTGGTGATCCCTCTTTCTCTGTCTAAGAAACATGATTTGCACCTCTCATGACCCTTGAGCACAGGCGTTCTCCCCTTCCTTGTCCCCAATTATTTCCTAGTGATCCCACTTTCTCTTACTAAGAAACATGATTTGCACCTCTCATGACCCTTGAGCGCAGGCGTTTCCCCCTTCCATGTCCCCCATTATTTCCTAGTGATCCCACTTTCTCTGTCTTAGAAACATAATTTGCACCTCTCATGACCCTTGAGCGCAACGTTCCCCCTTCCTTGTCCCCCATTATTTCCTAGTGATCCCACTTTCTCTGTCTTAGAAACATGATTTGCACCTCTCATGAGCCTTGAAGGCAGGCGTTCTCCCCTTCCTTGTCCCCCAATATTTAATGGTGATCCCACTTTCTCTGTCTTAGAAACATGATTTGCACCTCTCATGACCCTTGAGCACAGGCGTTCTCCCCTTCCTTGTCCCCCATTATTTTCTGGTGATCCCACTTTCTCTGTCTAAGAAACATGATTTGCACCTCTCATGGCCCTTGAAGGCAGGCGTTCTCCCCTTCCTTGTCCCCCAATATTTAATGGTGATCCCACTTTCTCTGTCTAAGAAACATGATTTTCACCTCTCATGACCCTTGAGCACAGGCGTTCTCCCCTTCCTTGTCCCCCATTATTTCTTGGTGATCCCACTTTCTCTGTCTAAGAAACATGAATTGCACCTCTCATGACCCTTGAAGGCAGGCGTTCTCCCCTTCCTTGTCCCCCATTATTTCCTGGTGATCCCACTTTCTCTGTCTAAGAAACATGATTTGCACCTCTCATGACCCTTGAGCACAGGCGTTCTCCCCTGCATTGTCCCCCATTATTTCCTAGTGATCCCACTTTCTCTGTCTAAGAAACATGATTTGCACCTCTCATGACCATTGAGCGCAGGCGTTCCCCCCTTCCATGTCCCCCATTATTTCCTAGTGATCCCACTTTCTCTGTCTTAGAAACATAATTTGCACCTCTCATGACCCTTGAGCGCAACGTTCCCCCTTCCTTGTCCCCCATTATTTCCTAGTGATCCCACTTTCTCTGTCTTAGAAACATGATTTGCACCTCTCATGACCCTTGAGCACAGGCGTTCTCCCATTCCTCGGTCCCCATTATTTCCAAGTGATCCCACTTTCTCTGTCTAAGAAACATGATTTGCACCTCTCATGACCCTTGAGCACAGGCGTTCTCCCCTTCCTCGTCCCCCATTATTTCCTAGTGATCCCACTTTCTCTGTCTAAGAAACATGATTTGCACCTCTCATGACCCTTGAGCACAGGCGTTCTCCCCTTCCTTGTGCCCCATTATTTCCTGGTGATCCCACTTTCTCTGTCTAAGAAACATGATTTCCACCTCTCATGACCCTTGAGCACAGCGTTCCCCCCTTCCTTGTCCCCCATTATTTCCTAGTGATCCCACGTTCTCTGTCTTAGAAACATGATTTTCACCTCTCATGACCCTTGAGCACAGGTGTTCTCCCCTTCCTTGTCCCCCATTAGTTCCTAGTGATCCCACTTTCTCTGTCTAAGAAACATGATTTGCACCTCTCATGACCATTGAGCACAGGCATTCTCCCTTCCTTGTCCCCCATTATTTCCTAGTGATCCCACTTTCTCTGTCTTAGAAACATGATTTGCACCTCTCATGACCCTTGAAGGCAGGCGTTCTCCCCTTCCTTGTCCCCCAATATTTAATGGTGATCCCACTTTCTCTGTCTAAGAAACATGATTTGCACCTCTCATGACCCTTGAGCACAGGCGTTCTCCCCTTCTTTTTCCCCCATTATTTCCTAGTGATCCCACTTTCTCTGTCTAAGAAACATGATTTGCACCTCTCATGACCCTTGAGCACAGGCATTCTCCCCTTCCTTGTCCCCCATTATTTCCTGGTGATCCCACTTTCTCTGTCTAAGAAACATGATTTGCACCTCTCATGGCCCTTGAAGGCAGGCGTTCTCCCCTTCCTTGTCCCACAATATTTAATGGTGATCCCACTTTCTCTGTCTAAGAAACATGATTTGCACCTCTCATGACCGTTGAGCACAGGCGTTCTCCCCTTCCTTGTCCCCCATTATTTCTTGGTGATCCCACTTTCTCTGTCTAAGAAACATGAATTGCACCTCTCATGACCCTTGAAGGCAGGTGTTCTCCCCTTCCTTGTCCCCCATTATTTCCTGGTGATCCCACTTTCTCTGTCTAAGAAATATGATTTGCACCTCTCATGACCCTTGAGCACAGGCATTCTCCCCTTCCTTGTCCCCCATTATTTCCTGGTGATCCCACTTTCTCTGTCTAAGAAACATGATTTGCACCTCTCATGACCCTTGAGCACAGGCGTTCTCCCCTTCTTTGTCCCCCATTATTTCCTAGTGATCCCACTTTCTCTGTCTAAGAAACATGATTTGCACCTCTCATGACCCTTGAGCACGGGCATTCTCCCCTTCCTTGTCCCCCATTATTTCCTGGTGATCCCACTTTCTCTGTCTAAGAAACATGATTTGCACCTCTCATGGCCCTTGAAGGCAGACGTTCTCCCCTTCCTTGTCCCCCAATATTTAATGGTGATCCCACTTTCTCTGTCTAAGAAACATGATTTGCACCTCTCATGACCCTTGAGCACAGGCGTTCTCCCCTTCCTTGTCTCCCATTATTTCTTGGTGATCCCACTTTCTCTGTCTAAGAAACATGATTTGCACCTCTCATGACCCTTGAAGGCAGGCGTTCTCCCCTTCCTTGTCCCCCATTATTTCCTGGTGATCCCAATTTCTCTGTCTAAGAAATATGATTTGCACCTCTCATGACCCTTGAGCACAGGCGTTCTCCCCTTCCTTGTCCCCCATTATTTCCTGGTGATCCCACTTTCTCTGTCTAAGAAACATGATTTGCACCTCTCATGACCCTTGAGCGCAGGCGTTTCCCCCTTCCATGTCCCCCATTATTTCCTAGTGATCCCACTTTCTCTGTCTTAGAAACATAATTTGCACCTCTCATGACCCTTGAGCGCAACGTTCCCCCTTCCTTGTCCCCCATTATTTCCTAGTGATCCCACTTTCTCTGTCTTAGAAACATGATTTGCACCTCTCATGACCCTTGAAGGCAGGCGTTCTCCCCTTCCTTGTCCCCCAATATTTAATGGTGATCCCACTTTCTCTGTCTAAGAAACATGATTTGCACCTCTCATGACCCTTGAGCACAGGCGTTCTCCCCTTCTTTTTCCCCCATTATTTCCTAGTGATCCCACTTTCTCTGTCTAAGAAACATGATTTGCACCTCCCATGACCCTTGAGCACAGGCGTTCTCCCCTTCCTTGTCCCCCATTATTTCCTAGTGATCCCACTTTCTCTGTCTAAGAAACATGATTTGCACCTCTCATGACCCTTGAGCACAGGTGTTCTCCCCTTCCTCGTCCCCCATTATTTCCTAGTGATCCCACTTTCTCTGTCTAAGAAACATGATTTGCACCTCTCATGACCCTTGAGCACAGGCGTTCTCCCCTTCCTTGTGCCCCATTATTTCCTGGTGATCCCACTTTCTCTGTCTAAGAAACATGATTTCCACCTCTCATGACCCTTGAGCACAGCGTTCCCCCCTTCCTTGTCCCCCATTATTTCCTAGTGATCCCACTTTCTCTGTCTTAGAAACATGATTTTCACCTCTCATGACCCTTGAGCACAGGTGTTCTCCCCTTCCTTGTCCCCCATTAGTTCCTAGTGATCCCACTTTCTCTGTCTTAGAAACATGATTTTCACCTCTCATGACCCTTGAGCACAGGTGTTCTCCCCTTCCTTGTCCCCCATTATTTCCTAGTGATCCCACTTTCTCTGTCTTAGAAACATGATTTGCACCTCTCATGACCCTTGATCACAGGTGTTCTCCCCTTCCTTGTCCCCCATTAGTTCCTAGTGATCCCACTTTCTCTGTCTTAGAAACATGATTTTCACCTCTCATGACCCTTGAGCACAGGTGTTCTCCCCTTCCTTGTCCCCCATTATTTCCTAGTGATCCCACTTTCTCTGTCTAAGAAACATGATTTGCACCTCTCATGACCCTTGAGCACAGGCGTTCTTCCCTTCTTTTTCCCCTATTATTTCCTAGTGATCGCACTTTCTCTGTCTAAGAAACATGATTTGCACCTCTCATGACCGTTGAGCACAGGCATTCTCCCCTTCCTTGTCCCCCATTATTTCCTGGTGATCCCACTTTCTCTGTCTAAGAAACATGATTTGCACCTCTCATGGCCCTTGAAGGCAGGCGTTCTCCCCTTCCTTGTCCCACAATATTTAATGGTGATCCCACTTTCTCTGTCTAAGAAACATCATTTCCACCTCTCATGACCGTTGAGCACAGGCGTTCTCCCCTTCCTTGTCCCCCATTATTTCTTGGTGATCCCACTTTCTCTGTCTAAGAAACATGAATTGCACCTCTCATGACCCTTGAAGGCAGGCGTTCTCCCCTTCCTTGTCCCCCATTATTTCCTGGTGATCCCACTTTCTCTGTCTAAGAAATATGATTTGCACCTCTCATGACCCTTGAGCACAGGCGTTTTCCCCTTCCTTGTCCCCCATTATTTCCTGGTTTTCCCACTTTCTCTGTCTAAGAAACATGATTTGCACCTCTCCTGACCCTTGAGCGCAGGCGTTTCCCCCTTCCATGTCCCCCATTATTTCCTAGTGATCCCACTTTCTCTGTCTTAGAAACATAATTTGCACCTCTCATGACCCTTGAGCGCAACGTTCCCCCTTCCTTGTCCCCCATTATTTCCTAGTGATCCCACTTTCTCTGTCTAAGAAACATGATTTGCACCTCTCATGGCCCTTGAAGGCAGGCGTTCTCCCCTTCCTTGTCCCCCAATATTTAATGGTGATCCCACTTTCTCTGTCTAAGAAACATGATTTGCACCTCTCATGACCCTTGAGCACAGGCGTTCTCCCCTTCTTTTTCCCCCATTATTTCCTAGTGATCCCACTTTCTCTGTCTAAGAAACATGATTTGCACCTCTCATGACCCTTGAGCACAGGCATTCTCCCCTTCCTTGTCCCCCATTATTTCCTGGTGATCCCACTTTCTCTGTCTAAGAAACATGATTTGCACCTCTCATGGCCCTTGAAGGCAGGCGTTCTCCCCTTCCTTGTCCCACAATATTTAATGGTGATCCCACTTTCTCTGTCTAAGAAACATGATTTGCACCTCTCATGACCGTTGAGCACAGGCGTTCTCCCCTTCCTTGTCCCCCATTATTTCTTGGTGATCCCACTTTCTCTGTCTAAGAAACATGAATTGCACCTCTCATGACCCTTGAAGGCAGGTGTTCTCCCCTTCCTTGTCCCCCATTATTTCCTGGTGATCCCACTTTCTCTCTCTAAGAAATATGATTTGCACCTCTCATGACCCTTGAGCACAGGCGTTTTCCCCTTCCTTGTCCCCCATTATTTCCTGGTTTTCCCACTTTCTCTGTCTAAGAAACATGATTTGCACCTCTCATGACCGTTGAGCACAGGCGTTCTCCCCTTCCTTGTCCCCCATTATTTCTTGGTGATCCCACTTTCTCTGTCTAAGAAACATGAATTGCACCTCTCATGACCCTTGAAGGCAGGCGTTCTCCCCTTCCTTGTCCCCCATTATTTCCTGGTGATCCCACTTTCTCTGTCTAAGAAACATGATTTGCACCTCTCATGAACCTTGAGCGCAGGCGTTCCCCCCTTCCATGTCCACCATTATTTCCTAGTGATCCCACTTGCTCTGTCTTAGAAACATAATTTGCACCTCTCATGACCCTTGAGCGCAACGTTCCCCCTTCCTTGTCCCCCATTATTTCCTAGTGATCCCACTTTCTCTGTCTAAGAAACATGATTTGCACCTCTCATGACCCTTGAGCACAGGCGTTCTCCCCTTCCTCGGTCCCCATTATTTCCTAGTGATCCCACTTTCTCTGTCTAAGAAACATGATTTGCACCTCTCATGACCCTTGAGCACAGGCGTTCTCCCCTTCCTTGTGCCCCATTTTTTCCTGGTGATCCCACTTTCTCTGTCTAAGAAACATGATTTGCACCTCTCATGACCCTTGAGCACAGGCGTTCTCCCCTTCCTCGTCCCCCATTATTTCCTAGTGATCCCACTTTCTCTGTCTAAGAAACATGATTTGCACCTCTCATGACCCTTGAGCACAGGCGTTCTCCCCTTCCTCGTGCCCCATTATTTCCTGGTGATCCCACTTTCTCTGTCTAAGAAACATGATTTGCACCTCTCATGACCCTTGAGCACAGCGTTCCCCCCTTCCTTGTCACCCATTATTTCTTGGTGATCCCACTTTCTCTGTCTAAGAAACATGAATTGCACCTCTCATGACCCTTGAAGGCAGGCGTTCTCCCCTTCCTTGTCCCCCATTATTTCCTGGTGATCCCACTTTCTCTGTCTAAGAAATATGATTTGCACCTCTCATGACCCTTGAGCACATGCGTTTTCCCCTTCCTTGTCCCCCATTATTTCCTGGTTTTCCCACTTTCTCTGTCTAAGAAACATGATTTGCACCTCTCATGACCGCTGAGCACAGGCGTTCTCCCCTTCCTTGTCCCCCATTATTTCTTGGTGATCCCACTTTCTCTGTCTAAGAAACATGAATTGCACCTCTCATGACCCTTGAAGGCAGGCGTTCTCCCCTTCCTTGTCCCCCATTATTTCCTGGTGATCCCACTTTCTCTGTCTAAGAAACATGATTTGCACCTCTCATGAACCTTGAGCGCAGGCGTTCCCCCCTTCCATGTCCCCCATTATTTCCTAGTGATCCCACTTGCTCTGTCTTAGAAACATAATTTGCACCTCTCATGACCCTTGAGCGCAACGTTCCCCCTTCCTTGTCCCCCATTATTTCCTAGTGATCCCACTTTCTCTGTCTAAGAAACATGATTTGCACCTCTCATGACCCTTGAGCACAGGCGTTCTCCCCTTCCTCGGTCCCCATTATTTCCTAGTGATCCCACTTTCTCTGTCTAAGAAACATGATTTGCACCTCTCATGACCCTTGAGCACAGGCGTTCTCCCCTTCCTTGTGCCCCATTATTTCCTGGTGATCCCACTTTCTCTGTCTAAGAAACATGATTTGCACCTCTCATGACCCTTGAGCACAGGCGTTCTCCCCTTCCTCGTCCCCCATTATTTCCTAGTGATCCCACTTTCTCTGTCTAAGAAACATGATTTGCACCTCTCATGACCCTTAAGCACAGCGTTCCCCCCTTCCTTGTCGCCCATTATTTCCTAGTGATCCCACTTTCTCTGTCTTAGAAACATGATTTGCACCTCTCATGACCCTTGAGCACAGGCATTCTCCACTTCCTTGTCCCCCATTATTTCCTAGTGATACCACTTTCTCTGTCTAAGAAACATGATTTGCACCTCTCATGACCCTTGAGGACAGGCGTTCTCCCCTTCCTTGTCCCCCATTATTTCCTGGTGATCCCACTTTCTCTGTCTAAGAAACATGATTTGCTCCTCTCGTGATGACTTGAGCACAGGCTTTGTCCCCTTCCTTGTCCCCCATTATTTCCTAGTGATCCCACTTTCTCTGTCTAAGAAACATGATTTGCACCTCTCATGACCCTTGAGCACAGGCGTTCTCCCCTTCTTTGTGCCCCATTATTTCCTGGTGATCCCACTTTCTCTATCTAAGAAACATGATTTGCACCTCTCATGACCCTTGAGCACAGGCGTTCTCCCCTTCCTCGTCCCCCATTATTTCCTGGTGATCCCACTTTCTCTGTCTAAGAAACATGATTTGCACCTCTCATGGCCCTTTAAGGCAGGCGTTCTCCCCTTCCTTGTCCCCCAATATTTAATGGTGATCCCACTTTCTCTGTCTAAGAAACATGATTTGCACCTCTCATGACCCTTGAGCACAGGCGTTCTCCCCTTCCTTGTCCCCCATTATTTTCTGGTGATCCCACTTTCTCTGTCTAAGAAACATGATTTGCACCTCTCATGGCCCTTGAAGGCAGGCGTTCTCCCCTTCCTTGTCCCCCAATATTTAATGGTGATCCCACTTTCTCTGTCTAAGAAACATGATTTGCACCTCTCATGACCCTTGAGCACAGGCATTCTCCCCTTCCTTGTCCCCCATTATTTCCTGGTGATCCCACTTTCTCTGTCTAAGAAACATGATTTGCACCTCTCATGGCCCTTGAAGGCAGGCGTTCTCCCCTTCCTTGTCCCCCAATATTTAATGGTGATCCCACTTTCTCTGTCTAAGAAACATGATTTTCACCTCTCATGACCCTTGAGCACAGGCGTTCTCCCCTTCCTTGTCCCCCATTATTTCTTGGTGATCCCACTTTCTCTGTCTAAGAAACATGAATTGCACCTCTCATGACCCTTGAAGGCAGGCGTTCTCCCCTTCCTTGTCCCCCATTATTTCCTGGTGATCCCACTTTCTCTGTCTAAGAAACATGATTTGCACCTCTCATGACCCTTGAGCACAGGCGTTCTCCCCTGCCTTGTCCCCCATTATTTCCTAGTGATCCCACTTTCTCTGTCTAGGAAACATGATTTGCACCTCTCATGACCATTGAGCGCAGGCGTTCCCCCCTTCCATGTCCCCCATTATTTCCTAGTGATCCCACTTTCTCTGTCTTAGAAACATAATTTGCACCTCTCATGACCCTTGAGCGCAACGTTCCCCCTTCCTTGTCCCCCATTATTTCCTAGTGATCCCACTTTCTCTGTCTTAGAAACATGATTTGCACCTCTCATGCCCCTAGAGCACAGGCGTTCTCCCCTTCCTCGGTCCCCATTATTTCCTAGTGATCCCACTTTCTCTGTCTAAGATACATGATTTGCACCTCTCATGACCCTTGAGCACAGGCGTTCTCCCCTTCCTCGTCCCCCATTATTTCCTAGTGATCCCACTTTCTCTGTCTAAGAAACATGATTTGCACCTCTCATGACCCTTGAGCACAGGCGTTCTCCCCTTCCTTGTGCCCCATTATTTCCTGGTGATCCCACTTTCTCTGTCTAAGAAACATGATTTCCACCTCTCATGACCCTTGAGCACAGCGTTCCCCCCTTCCTTGTCCCCCATTATTTCCTAGTGATCCCACTTTCTCTGTCTTAGAAACATAATTTTCACCTCTCATGACCCTTGAGCACAGGTGTTCTCCCCTTCCTTGTCCCCCATTAGTTCCTAGTGATCCCACTTTCTCTGTCTAAGAAACATGATTTGCACCTCTCATGACCATTGAGCACAGGCATTCTCCCCTTCCTTGTCCCCCATTATTTCCTGGTGATCCCACTTTCTCTGTCTAAGAAACATGATTTGCACCTCTCATGGCCCTTGAAGGCAGGCGTTCTCCCCTTCCTTGTCCCCCAATATTTAATGGTGATCCCACTTTCTCTGTCTAAGAAACATGATATGCACCTCTCATGGCCCTTGAAGGCAGACGTTCTCCCCTTCCTTGTCCCCCAATATTTAATGGTGATCCCACTTTCTCTGTCTAAGAAACATGATTTGCACCTCTCATGACCCTTGAGCACAGGCGTTCTCCCCTTCCTTGTCTCCCATTATTTCTTGGTGATCCCACTTTCTCTGTCTAAGAAACATGATTTGCACCTCTCATGACCCTTTAAGGCAGGCGTTCTCCCCTTCCTTGTCCCCCATTATTTCCTGGTGATCCCAATTTCTCTGTCTAAGAAATATGATTTGCACCTCTCATGACCCTTGAGCACAGGCGTTCTCCCCTTCCTTGTCCCCCATTATTTCCTGGTGATCCCACTTTCTCTGTCTAAGAAACATGATTTGCACCTCTCATGACCCTTGAGCACAGGCGTTCTCCCATTCCTTGTCCCCCATTATTTCCTGGTGATCCCTCTTTCTCTGTCTAAGAAACATGATTTGCACCTCTCATGACCCTTGAGCACAGGCGTTCTCCCCTTCCTTGTCCCCAATTATTTCCTAGTGATCCCACTTTCTCTGACTAAGAAACATGATTTGCACCTCTCATGACCCTTGAGCGCAGGCGTTTCCCCCTTCCATGTCCCCCATTATTTCCTAGTGATCCCACTTTCTCTGTCTTAGAAACATAATTTGCACCTCTCATGACCCTTGAGCGCAACGTTCCCCCTTCCTTGTCCCCCATTATTTCCTAGTGATCCCACTTTCTCTGTCTTAGAAACATGATTTGCACCTCTCATGAGCCTTGAAGGCAGGCGTTCTCCCCTTCCTTGTCCCCCAATATTTAATGGTGATCCCACTTTCTCTGTCTTAGAAACATGGTTTGCACCTCTCATGACCCTTGAGCACAGGCGTTCTCCCCTTCCTTGTCCCCCATTATTTTCTGGTGATCCCACTTTCTCTGTCTAAGAAACATGATTTGCACCTCTCATGGCCCTTGAAGGCAGGCGTTCTCCCCTTCCTTGTCCCCCAATATTTAATGGTGATCCCACTTTCTCTGTCTAAGAAACATGATTTTCACCTCTCATGACCCTTGAGCACAGGCGTTCTCCCCTTCCTTGTCCCCCATTATTTCTTGGTGATCCCACTTTCTCTGTCTAAGAAACATGAATTGCACCTCTCATGACCCTTGAAGGCAGGCGTTCTCCCCTTCCTTGTCCCCCATTATTTCCTGGTGATCCCACTTTCTCTGTCTAAGAAACATGATTTGCACCTCTCATGACCCTTGAGCACAGGCGTTCTCCCCTGCCTTGTCCCCCATTATTTCCTAGTGATCCCACTTTCTCTGTCTAAGAAACATGATTTGCACCTCTCATGACCATTGAGCGCAGGCGTTCCCCCCTTCCATGTCCCCCATTATTTCCTAGTGATCCCACTTTCTCTGTCTTAGAAACATAATTTGCACCTCTCATGACCCTTGAGCGCAACGTTCCCCCTTCCTTGTCCCCCATTATTTCCTAGTGATCCCACTTTCTCTGTCTTAGAAACATGATTTGCACCTCTCATGACCCTTGAGCACAGGCGTTCTCCCCTTCCTCGGTCCCCATTATTTCCTAGTGATCCCACTTTCTCTGTCTAAGAAACATGATTTGCACCTCTCATGACCCTTGAGCACAGGCGTTCTCCCCTTCCTCGTCCCCCATTATTTCCTAGTGATCCCACTTTCTCTGTCTAAGAAACATGATTTGCACCTCTCATGACCCTTGAGCACAGGCGTTCTCCCCTTCCTTGTGCCCCATTATTTCCTGGTGATCCCACTTTCTCTGTCTAAGAAACATGATTTCCACCTCTCATGACCCTTGAGCACAGCGTTCCCCCCTTCCTTGTCCCCCATTATTTCCTAGTGATCCCACTTTCTCTGTCTTAGAAACATGATTTTCACCTCTCATGACCCTTGAGCACAGGTGTTCTCCCCTTCCTTGTCCCCCATTAGTTCCTAGTGATCCCACTTTCTCTGTCTAAGAAACATGATTTGCACCTCTCATGACCATTGAGCACAGGCATTCTCCCCTTCCTTGTCCCCCATTATTTCCTAGTGATCCCACTTTCTCTGTCTTAGAAACATGATTTGCACCTCTCATGACCCTTGAAGGCAGGCGTTCTCCCCTTCCTTGTCCCCCAATATTTAATGGTGATCCCACTTTCTCTGTCTAAGAAACATGATTTGCACCTCTCATGACCCTTGAGCACAGGCGTTCTCCCCTTCTTTTTCCCCCATTATTTCCTAGTGATCCCACTTTCTCTGTCTAAGAAACATGATTTGCACCTCTCATGACCCTTGAGCACAGGCATTCTCCCCTTCCTTGTCCCCCATTATTTCCTGGTGATCCCACTTTCTCTGTCTAAGAAACATGATTTGCACCTCTCATGGCCCTTGAAGGCAGGCGTTCTCCCCTTCCTTGTCCCACAATATTTAATGGTGATCCCACTTTCTCTGTCTAAGAAACATGATTTGCACCTCTCATGACCGTTGAGCACAGGCGTTCTCCCCTTCCTTGTCCCCCATTATTTCTTGGTGATCCCACTTTCTCTGTCTAAGAAACATGAATTGCACCTCTCATGACGGTTGAAGGCAGGTGTTCTCCCCTTCCTTGTCCCCCATTATTTCCTGGTGATCCCACTTTCTCTGTCTAAGAAATATGATTTGCACCTCTCATGACCCTTGAGCACAGGCGTTCTCCCCTTCCTTGTCCCCCATTATTTCTTGGTGATCCCACTTTCTCTGTCTAAGAAACATGAATTGCACCTCTCATGACCCTTGAAGGCAGGCGTTCTCCCCTTCCTTGTCCCCCATTATTTCCTGGTGATCCCACTTTCTCTGTCTAAGAAACATGATTTGCACCTCTCATGGCCCTTGAAGGCAGGCGTTCTCCCCTTCCTTGTCCCCCAATATTTAATGGTGATCCCACTTTCTCTGTCTTAGAAACATGGTTTGCACCTCTCATGACCCTTGAGCACAGGCGTTCTCCCCTTCCTTGTCCCCCATTATTTTCTGGTGATCCCACTTTCTCTGTCTAAGAAACATGATTTGCACCTCTCATGGCCCTTGAAGGCAGGCGTTCTCCCCTTCCTTGTCCCCCAATATTTAATGGTGATCCCACTTTCTCTGTCTAAGAAACATGATTTTCACCTCTCATGACCCTTGAGCACAGGCGTTCTCCCCTTCCTTGTCCCCCATTATTTCTTGGTGATCCCACTTTCTCTGTCTAAGAAACATGAATTGCACCTCTCATGACCCTTGAAGGCAGGCGTTCTCCCCTTCCTTGTCCCCCATTATTTCCTGGTGATCCCACTTTCTCTGTCTAAGAAACATGATTTGCACCTCTCATGACCCTTGAGCACAGGCGTTCTCCCCTGCCTTGTCCCCCATTATTTCCTAGTGATCCCACTTTCTCTGTCTAAGAAACATGATTTGCACCTCTCATGACCATTGAGCGCAGGCGTTCCCCCCTTCCATGTCCCCCATTATTTCCTAGTGATCCCACTTTCTCTGTCTTAGAAACATAATTTGCACCTCTCATGACCCTTGAGCGCAACGTTCCCCCTTCCTTGTCCCCCATTATTTCCTAGTGATCCCACTTTCTCTGTCTTAGAAACATGATTTGCACCTCTCATGACCCTTGAGCACAGGCGTTCTCCCCTTCCTCGGTCCCCATTATTTCCTAGTGATCCCACTTTCTCTGTCTAAGAAACATGATTTGCACCTCTCATGACCCTTGAGCACAGGCGTTCTCCCCTTCCTCGTCCCCCATTATTTCCTAGTGATCCCACTTTCTCTGTCTAAGAAACATGATTTGCACCTCTCATGACCCTTGAGCACAGGCGTTCTCCCCTTCCTTGTGCCCCATTATTTCCTGGTGATCCCACTTTCTCTGTCTAAGAAACATGATTTCCACCTCTCATGACCCTTGAGCACAGCGTTCCCCCCTTCCTTGTCCCCCATTATTTCCTAGTGATCCCACTTTCTCTGTCTTAGAAACATGATTTTCACCTCTCATGACCCTTGAGCACAGGTGTTCTCCCCTTACTTGTCCCCCATTAGTTCCTAGTGATCCCACTTTCTCTGTCTAAGAAACATGATTTGCACCTCTCATGACCATTGAGCACAGGCATTCTCCCCTTCCTTGTCCCCCATTATTTCCTAGTGATCCCACTTTCTCTGTCTTAGAAACATGATTTGCACCTCTCATGACCCTTGAAGGCAGGCGTTCTCCCCTTCCTTGTCCCCCAATATTTAATGGTGATCCCACTTTCTCTGTCTAAGAAACATGATTTGCACCTCTCATGACCCTTGAGCACAGGCGTTCTCCCCTTCTTTTTCCCCCATTATTTCCTAGTGATCCCACTTTCTCTGTCTAAGAAACATGATTTGCACCTCTCATGACCCTTGAGCACAGGCATTCTCCCCTTCCTTGTCCCCCATTATTTCCTGGTGATCCCACTTTCTCTGTCTAAGAAACATGATTTGCACCTCTCATGGCCCTTGAAGGCAGGCGTTCTCCCCTTCCTTGTCCCACAATATTTAATGGTGATCCCACTTTCTCTGTCTAAGAAACATGATTTGCACCTCTCATGACCGTTGAGCACAGGCGTTCTCCCCTTCCTTGTCCCCCATTATTTCTTGGTGATCCCACTTTCTCTGTCTAAGAAACATGAATTGCACCTCTCATGACCCTTGAAGGCAGGTGTTCTCCCCTTCCTTGTCCCCCATTATTTCCTGGTGATCCCACTTTCTCTGTCTAAGAAATATGATTTGCACCTCTCATGACCCTTGAGCACAGGCATTCTCCCCTTCCTTGTCCCCCATTATTTCCTAGTGATCCCACTTTCTCTGTCTAAGAAACATGATTTGCACCTCTCATGACCCTTGAGCACGGGCATTCTCCCCTTCCTTGTCCCCCATTATTTCCTGGTGATCCCACTTTCTCTGTCTAAGAAACATGATTTGCACCTCTCATGGCCCTTGAAGGCAGACGTTCTCCCCTTCCTTGTCCCCCAATATTTAATGGTGATCCCACTTTCTCTGTCTAAGAAACATGATTTGCACCTCTCATGACCCTTGAGCACAGGCGTTCTCCCCTTCCTTGTCTCCCATTATTTCTTGGTGATCCCACTTTCTCTGTCTAAGAAACATGATTTGCACCTCTCATGACCCTTGAAGGCAGGCGTTCTCCCCTTCCTTGTCCCCCATTATTTCCTGGTGATCCCAATTTCTCTGTCTAAGAAATATGATTTGCACCTCTCATGACCCTTGAGCACAGGCGTTCTCCCCTTCCTTGTCCCCCATTATTTCCTGGTGATCCCACTTTCTCTGTCTAAGAAACATGATTTGCACCTCTCATGACCCTTGAGCGCAGGCGTTTCCCCCTTCCATGTCCCCCATTATTTCCTAGTGATCCCACTTTCTCTGTCTTAGAAACATAATTTGCACCTCTCATGACCCTTGAGCGCAACGTTCCCCCTTCCTTGTCCCCCATTATTTCCTAGTGATCCCACTTTCTCTGTCTTAGAAACATGATTTGCACCTCTCATGACCCTTGAAGGCAGGCGTTCTCCCCTTCCTTGTCCCCCAATATTTAATGGTGATCCCACTTTCTCTGTCTAAGAAACATGATTTGCACCTCTCATGACCCTTGAGCACAGGCGTTCTCCCCTTCTTTTTCCCCCATTATTTCCTAGTGATCCCACTTTCTCTGTCTAAGAAACATGATTTGCACCTCCCATGACCCTTGAGCACAGGCATTCTCCCCTTCCTTGTCCCCCATTATTTCCTGGTGATCCCACTTTCTCTGTCTAAGAAACATGATTTGCACCTCTCATGGCCCTTGAAGGCAGGCGTTCTCCCCTTCCTTGTCCCACAATATTTAATGGTGATCCCACTTTCTCTGTCTAAGAAACATGATTTGCACCTCTCATGACCGTTGAGCACAGGCGTTCTCCCCTTCCTTGTCCCCCATTATTTCTTGGTGATCCCACTTTCTCTGTCTAAGAAACATGAATTGCACCTCTCATGACCCTTGAAGGCAGGCGTTCTCCCCTTCCTTGTCCCCCATTATTTCCTGGTGATCCCACTTTCTCTGTCTAAGAAATATGATTTGCACCTCTCATGACCCTTGAGCACAGGCATTCTCCCCTTCCTTGTCCCCCATTATTTCCTGGTGTTCCCACTTTCTCTGTCTAAGAAACATGATTTGCACCTCTCATGACCCTTGAGCACAGGCGTTTTCCCCTTCCTTGTCCCCCATTATTTCCTGGTTTTCCCACTTTCTCTGTCTAAGAAACATGATTTGCACCTCTCCTGACCCTTGAGCACAGGCGTTCTCCCCTTCCTTGTCCCCCAATATTTCCTAGTGATCCCACTTTCTCTGTCTAAGAAACATGATTTGCACCTCTCATGAACCTTGAGCGCAGGCGTTCCCCCCTTCCATGTCCCCCATTATTTCCTAGTGATCCCACTTGCTCTGTCTTAGAAACATAATTTGCACCTCTCATGACCCTTGAGCGCAACGTTCCCCCTTCCTTGTCCCCCATTATTTCCTAGTGATCCCACTTTCTCTGTCTTAGAAACATGATTTGCACCTCTCATGACCCTTGAGCACAGGCGTTCTCCCCTTCCTCGGTCCCCATTATTTCCTAGTGATCCCACTTTCTCTGTCTAAGAAACATGATTTGCACCTCTCATGACCCTTGAGCACAGGCGTTCTCCCCTTCCTCGTCCCCCATTATTTCCTAGTGATCCCACTTTCTCTGTCTAAGAAACATGATTTGCACCTCTCATGACCCTTGAGCACAGGCGTTCTCCCCTTCCTTGTGCCCCATTATTTCCTGGTGATCCCACTTTCTCTGTCTAAGAAACATGATTTCCACCTCTCATGACCCTTGAGCACAGCGTTCCCCCCTTCCTTGTCCCCCATTATTTCCTAGTGATCCCACTTTCTCTGTCTTAGAAACATGATTTTCACCTCTCATGACCCTTGAGCACAGGTGTTCTCCCCTTACTTGTCCCCCATTAGTTCCTAGTGATCCCACTTTCTCTGTCTAAGAAACATGATTTGCACCTCTCATGACCATTGAGCACAGGCATTCTCCCCTTCCTTGTCCCCCATTATTTCCTAGTGATCCCACTTTCTCTGTCTTAGAAACATGATTTGCACCTCTCATGACCCTTGAAGGCAGGCGTTCTCCCCTTCCTTGTCCCCCAATATTTAATGGTGATCCCACTTTCTCTGTCTAAGAAACATGATTTGCACCTCTCATGACCCTTGAGCACAGGCGTTCTCCCCTTCTTTTTCCCCCATTATTTCCTAGTGATCCCACTTTCTCTGTCTAAGAAACATGATTTGCACCTCTCATGACCCTTGAGCACAGGCATTCTCCCCTTCCTTGTCCCCCATTATTTCCTGGTGATCCCACTTTCTCTGTCTAAGAAACATGATTTGCACCTCTCATGGCCCTTGAAGGCAGGCGTTCTCCCCTTCCTTGTCCCACAATATTTAATGGTGATCCCACTTTCTCTGTCTAAGAAACATGATTTGCACCTCTCATGACCGTTGAGCACAGGCGTTCTCCCCTTCCTTGTCCCCCATTATTTCTTGGTGATCCCACTTTCTCTGTCTAAGAAACATGAATTGCACCTCTCATGACCCTTGAAGGCAGGTGTTCTCCCCTTCCTTGTCCCCCATTATTTCCTGGTGATCCCACTTTCTCTGTCTAAGAAATATGATTTGCACCTCTCATGACCCTTGAGCACAGGCATTCTCCCCTTCCTTGTCCCCCATTATTTCCTAGTGATCCCACTTTCTCTGTCTAAGAAACATGATTTGCACCTCTCATGACCCTTGAGCACGGGCATTCTCCCCTTCCTTGTCCCCCATTATTTCCTGGTGATCCCACTTTCTCTGTCTAAGAAACATGATTTGCACCTCTCATGGCCCTTGAAGGCAGACGTTCTCCCCTTCCTTGTCCCCCAATATTTAATGGTGATCCCACTTTCTCTGTCTAAGAAACATGATTTGCACCTCTCATGACCCTTGAGCACAGGCGTTCTCCCCTTCCTTGTCTCCCATTATTTCTTGGTGATCCCACTTTCTCTGTCTAAGAAACATGATTTGCACCTCTCATGACCCTTGAAGGCAGGCGTTCTCCCCTTCCTTGTCCCCCATTATTTCCTGGTGATCCCAATTTCTCTGTCTAAGAAATATGATTTGCACCTCTCATGACCCTTGAGCACAGGCGTTCTCCCCTTCCTTGTCCCCCATTATTTCCTGGTGATCCCACTTTCTCTGTCTAAGAAACATGATTTGCACCTCTCATGACCCTTGAGCGCAGGCGTTTCCCCCTTCCATGTCCCCCATTATTTCCTAGTGATCCCACTTTCTCTGTCTTAGAAACATAATTTGCACCTCTCATGACCCTTGAGCGCAACGTTCCCCCTTCCTTGTCCCCCATTATTTCCTAGTGATCCCACTTTCTCTGTCTTAGAAACATGATTTGCACCTCTCATGACCCTTGAAGGCAGGCGTTCTCCCCTTCCTTGTCCCCCAATATTTAATGGTGATCCCACTTTCTCTGTCTAAGAAACATGATTTGCACCTCTCATGACCCTTGAGCACAGGCGTTCTCCCCTTCTTTTTCCCCCATTATTTCCTAGTGATCCCACTTTCTCTGTCTAAGAAACATGATTTGCACCTCCCATGACCCTTGAGCACAGGCATTCTCCCCTTCCTTGTCCCCCATTATTTCCTGGTGATCCCACTTTCTCTGTCTAAGAAACATGATTTGCACCTCTCATGGCCCTTGAAGGCAGGCGTTCTCCCCTTCCTTGTCCCACAATATTTAATGGTGATCCCACTTTCTCTGTCTAAGAAACATGATTTGCACCTCTCATGACCGTTGAGCACAGGCGTTCTCCCCTTCCTTGTCCCCCATTATTTCTTGGTGATCCCACTTTCTCTGTCTAAGAAACATGAATTGCACCTCTCATGACCCTTGAAGGCAGGCGTTCTCCCCTTCCTTGTCCCCCATTATTTCCTGGTGATCCCACTTTCTCTGTCTAAGAAATATGATTTGCACCTCTCATGACCCTTGAGCACAGGCATTCTCCCCTTCCTTGTCCCCCATTATTTCCTGGTGTTCCCACTTTCTCTGTCTAAGAAACATGATTTGCACCTCTCATGACCCTTGAGCACAGGCGTTTTCCCCTTCCTTGTCCCCCATTATTTCCTGGTTTTCCCACTTTCTCTGTCTAAGAAACATGATTTGCACCTCTCCTGACCCTTGAGCACAGGCGTTCTCCCCTTCCTTGTCCCCCAATATTTCCTAGTGATCCCACTTTCTCTGTCTAAGAAACATGATTTGCACCTCTCATGAACCTTGAGCGCAGGCGTTCCCCCCTTCCATGTCCCCCATTATTTCCTAGTGATCCCACTTGCTCTGTCTTAGAAACATAATTTGCACCTCTCATGACCCTTGAGCGCAACGTTCCCCCTTCCTTGTCCCCCATTATTTCCTAGTGATCCCACTTTCTCTGTCTTAGAAACATGATTTGCACCTCTCATGATCCTTGAGCACAGGCGTTCTCCCCTTCCTCGGTCCCCATTATTTCCTAGTGATCCCACTTTCTCTGTCTAAGAAACATGATTTGCACCTCTCATGACCCTTGAGCACGGGCATTCTCCCCTTCCTTGTCCCCCATTATTTCCTGGTGATCCCACTTTCTCTGTCTAAGAAACATGATTTGCACCTCTCATGGCCCTTGAAGGCAGACGTTCTCCCCTTCCTTGTCCCCCAATATTTAATGGTGATCCCACTTTCTCTGTCTAAGAAACATGATTTGCACCTCTCATGACCCTTGAGCACAGGCGTTCTCCCCTTCCTTGTCTCCCATTATTTCTTGGTGATCCCACTTTCTCTGTCTAAGAAACATGATTTGCACCTCTCATGACCCTTGAAGGCAGGCGTTCTCCCCTTCCTTGTCCCCCATTATTTCCTGGTGATCCCAATTTCTCTGTCTAAGAAATATGATTTGCACCTCTCATGACCCTTGAGCACAGGCGTTCTCCCCTTCCTTGTCCCCCATTATTTCCTGGTGATCCCACTTTCTCTGTCTAAGAAACATGATTTGCACCTCTCATGACCCTTGAGCGCAGGCGTTTCCCCCTTCCATGTCCCCCATTATTTCCTAGTGATCCCACTTTCTCTGTCTTAGAAACATAATTTGCACCTCTCATGACCCTTGAGCGCAACGTTCCCCCTTCCTTGTCCCCCATTATTTCCTAGTGATCCCACTTTCTCTGTCTTAGAAACATGATTTGCACCTCTCATGACCCTTGAAGGCAGGCGTTCTCCCCTTCCTTGTCCCCCAATATTTAATGGTGATCCCACTTTCTCTGTCTAAGAAACATGATTTGCACCTCTCATGACCCTTGAGCACAGGCGTTCTCCCCTTCTTTTTCCCCCATTATTTCCTAGTGATCCCACTTTCTCTGTCTAAGAAACATGATTTGCACCTCCCATGACCCTTGAGCACAGGCATTGTCCCCTTCCTTGTCCCCCATTATTTCCTGGTGATCCCACTTTCTCTGTCTAAGAAACATGATTTGCACCTCTCATGGCCCTTGAAGGCAGGCGTTCTCCCCTTCCTTGTCCCACAATATTTAATGGTGATCCCACTTTCTCTGTCTAAGAAACATGATTTGCACCTCTCATGACCGTTGAGCACAGGCGTTCTCCCCTTCCTTGTCCCCCATTATTTCTTGGTGATCCCACTTTCTCTGTCTAAGAAACATGAATTGCACCTCTCATGACCCTTGAAGGCAGGCGTTCTCCCCTTCCTTGTCCCCCATTATTTCCTGGTGATCCCACTTTCTCTGTCTAAGAAATATGATTTGCACCTCTCATGACCCTTGAGCACAGGCATTCTCCCCTTCCTTGTCCCCCATTATTTCCTGGTGATCCCACTTTCTCTGTCTAAGAAACATGATTTGCACCTCTCATGACCCTTGAGCACAGGCGTTTTCCCCTTCCTTGTCCCCCATTATTTCCTGGTTTTCCCACTTTCTCTGTCTAAGAAACATGATTTGCACCTCTCCTGACCCTTGAGCACAGGCGTTCTCCCCTTCCTTGTCCCCCAATATTTCCTAGTGATCCCACTTTCTCTGTCTAAGAAACATGATTTGCACCTCTCATGAACCTTGAGCGCAGGCGTTCCCCCCTTCCATGTCCCCCATTATTTCCTAGTGATCCCACTTGCTCTGTCTTAGAAACATAATTTGCACCTCTCATGACCCTTGAGCGCAACGTTCCCCCTTCCTTGTCCCCCATTATTTACTAGTGATCCCACTTTCTCTGTCTTAGAAACATGATTTGCACCTCTCATGATCCTTGAGCACAGGCGTTCTCCCCTTCCTCGGTCCCCATTATTTCCTAGTGATCCCACTTTCTCTGTCTAAGAAACATGATTTGCACCTCTCATGACCCTTGAGCACAGGCGTTCTCCCCTTCCTTGTGCCCCATTATTTCCTGGTGATCCCACTTTCTCTGTCTAAGAAACATGATTTGCACCTCTCATGACCCTTGAGCACAGGCGTTCTCCCCTTCCTCGTCCCCCATTATTTCCTAGTGATCCCACTTTCTCTGTCTAAGAAACATGATTTGCACCTCTCATGACCCTTGAGCACAGGCGTTCTCCCCTTCCTTGTGCCCCATTATTTCCTGGTGATCCCACTTTCTCTGTCTAAGAAACATGATTTGCACCTCTCATGACCCTTGAGCACAGCGTTCCCCCTTCCTTGTCCCCCATTATTTCCTAGTGATCCCACTTTCTCTGTCTTAGAAACATGATTTGCACCTCTCATGACCCTTGAGCACAGGCATTCTCCACTTCCTTGTCCCCCATTATTTCCTAGTGATCCCACTTTCTCTGTCTAAGAAACATGATTTGCACCTCTCATGACCCTTGAGCACAGGCGTTCTCCCCTTCCTTGTCCCCCATTATTTCCTGGTGATCCCACTTTCTCTGTCTAAGAAACATGATTTGCTCCTCTCATGACGACTTGAGCACAGGCTTTGACCCCTTCCTTGTCCCCCATTATTTCCTAGTGATCCCACTTTCTCTGTCTAAGAAACATGATTTGCACCTCTCATGACCCTTGAGCACAGGCGTTCTCCCCTTCTTTGTGCCCCATTATTTCCTGGTGATCCCACTTTCTCTATCTAAGAAACATGATTTGCACCTCTCATGACCCTTGAGCACAGGCGTTCTCCCCTTCCTCGTCCCCCATTATTTCCTAGCGATCCCACTTTCTCTGTCTAAGAAACATGATTTGCACCTCTCATGACCCTTGAGCACATGCGTTCTCCCCTTCCTCGTCCCCCATTATTTCCTGGTGATCCCACTTTCTCTGTCTAAGAAACATGATTTCCACCTCTCATGACCCTTGAGCACAGAGTTCCCCCCTTCCTTGTCCCCCATTATTTCCTAGTGATCCCAATTTCTCTGTCTTAGAAACATGACCCTTGAGCACATGCGTTCTCCCCTTCCTTGTCCCCCATTATTTCCTGGTGATCCCACTTTCTCTGTCTAAGAAACATGATTTGCTCCTCTCATGACGACTTGAGCACAGGCTTTGTCCCCTTCCTTGTCCCCCATTATTTCCTAGTGATCCCACTTTCTCTATCTAAGAAACATGATTTGCACCTCTCATGACCCTTGAGCACCGGCGTTCTCCCCTTCTTTGTCCCCCATTATTTCCTAGTGATCCCACTTTCTCTGTCTAAGAAACATGATTTGCACCTCTCATGACCCATGAGCACAGGCATTCTCCCCTTCCTTGTCCCCCATTATTTCCTGGTGATCCCACTTTCTCTGTCTAAGAAACATGATTTGCACCTCTCATGACCCTTGAGCACAGGCGTTCTCCCCTTCCTTGTCCCCCATTATTTCTTGGTGATCCCACTTTCTCTGTCTAAGAAACATGATTTGCACCTCTCATGACCCTTGAGCACAGGTGTTCTCCCCTTCCTTGTCCCCCATTATTTCCTGGTGATCCCACTTTCTCTGTCTAAGAAACATGATTTGCACCTCTCATGACCCTTGAGCACAGGCGTTCTCCCCTTCCTTGTCCCCCATTATTTCCTGGTGATCCCACTTTCTCTGTCTAAGAAACATGATTTGCTCCTCTCATGACGACTTGAGCACAGGCTTTGTCCCCTTCCTTGTCCCCCATTATTTCCTAGTGATCCCACTTTCTCTGTCTAAGAAACATGATTTGCACCTCTCATGACCCTTGAGCACAGCGTTCCCCCCTTCCTTGTCCCCCATTATTTCCTAGTGATCCCACTTTCTCTGTCTTAGAAACATGATTTTCACCTCTCATGACCCTTGAGCACAGGTGTTCTCCCCTTCCTTGTCCCCCATTAGTTCCTAGTGATCCCACTTTCTCTGTCTAAGAAACATGATTTGCACCTCTCATGACCATTGAGCACAGGCATTCTCCCCTTCCTTGTCCCCCATTATTTCCTGGTGATCCCACTTTCTCTGTCTAAGAAACATGATTTGCACCTCTCATGGCCCTTGAAGGCAGGCGTTCTCCCCTTCCTTGTCCCCCAATATTTAATGGTGATCCCACTTTCTCTGTCTAAGAAACATGATATGCACCTCTCATGACCCTTGAGCACAGGCGTTCTCCCCTTCTTTGTCCCCCATTATTTCCTAGTGATCCCACTTTCTCTGTCTAAGAAACATGATTTGCACCTCTCATGACCCTTGAGCACGGGCATTCTCCCCTTCCTTGTCCCCCATTATTTCCTGGTGATCCCACTTTCTCTGTCTAAGAAACATGATTTGCACCTCTCATGGCCCTTGAAGGCAGACGTTCTCCCCTTCCTTGTCCCCCAATATTTAATGGTGATCCCACTTTCTCTGTCTAAGAAACATGATTTGCACCTCTCATGACCCTTGAGCACAGGCGTTCTCCCCTTCCTTGTCTCCCATTATTTCTTGGTGATCCCACTTTCTCTGTCTAAGAAACATGATTTGCACCTCTCATGACCCTTGAAGGCAGGCGTTCTCCCCTTCCTTGTCCCCCATTATTTCCTGGTGATCCCAATTTCTCTGTCTAAGAAATATGATTTGCACCTCTCATGACCCTTGAGCACAGGCGTTCTCCCCTTCCTTGTCCCCCATTATTTCCTGGTGATCCCACTTTCTCTGTCTAAGAAACATGATTTGCACCTCTCATGACCCTTGAGCACAGGCGTTCTCCCCTTCCTTGTCCCCCATTATTTCCTGGTGATCCCTCTTTCTCTGTCTAAGAAACATGATTTGCACCTCTCATGACCCTTGAGCACAGGCGTTCTCCCCTTCCTTGTCCCCAATTATTTCCTAGTGATCCCACTTTCTCTGACTAAGAAACATGATTTGCACCTCTCATGACCCTTGAGCGCAGGCGTTTCCCCCTTCCATGTCCCCCATTATTTCCTAGCGATCCCACTTTCTCTGTCTTAGAAACATAATTTGCACCTCTCATGACCCTTGAGCGCAACGTTCCCCCTTCCTTGTCCCCCATTATTTCCTAGTGATCCCACTTTCTCTGTCTTAGAAACATGATTTGCACCTCTCATGAGCCTTGAAGGCAGGCGTTCTCCCCTTCCTTGTCCCCCAATATTTAATGGTGATCCCACTTTCTCTGTCTTAGAAACATGATTTGCACCTCTCATGACCCTTGAGCACAGGCGTTCTCCCCTTCCTTGTCCCCCATTATTTTCTGGTGATCCCACTTTCTCTGTCTAAGAAACATGATTTTCACCTCTCATGACCCTTGAGCACAGGCGTTCTCCCCTTCCTTGTCCCCCATTATTTCTTGGTGATCCCACTTTCTCTGTCTAAGAAACATGAATTGCACCTCTCATGACCCTTGAAGGCAGGCGTTCTCCCCTTCCTTGTCCCCCATTATTTCCTGGTGATCCCACTTTCTCTGTCTAAGAAACATGATTTGCACCTCTCATGACCCTTGAGCACAGGCGTTCTCCCCTGCCTTGTCCCCCATTATTTCCTAGTGATCCCACTTTCTCTGTCTAAGAAACATGATTTGCACATCTCATGACCATTGAGCGCAGGCGTTCCCCCCTTCCATGTCCCCCATTAATTCCTAGTGATCCCACTTTCTCTGTCTTAGAAACATAATTTGCACCTCTCATGACCCTTGAGCGCAACGTTCCCCCTTCCTTGTCCCCCATTATTTCCTAGTGATCCCACTTTCTCTGTCTTAGAAACATGATTTGCACCTCTCATGACCCTTGAGCACAGGCGTTCTCCCCTTCCTCGGTCCCCATTATTTCCTAGTGATCCCACTTTCTCTGTCTAAGAAACATGATTTGCACCTCTCATGACCCTTGAGCACAGGCGTTCTCCCCTTCCTCGTCCCCCATTATTTCCTAGTGATCCCACTTTCTCTGTCTAAGAAACATGATTTGCACCTCTCATGACCCTTGAGCACAGGCGTTCTCCCCTTCCTTGTGCCCCATTATTTCCTGGTGATCCCACTTTCTCTGTCTAAGAAACATGATTTCCACCTCTCATGACCCTTGAGCACAGCGTTCCCCCCTTCCTTGTCCCCCATTATTTCCTAGTGATCCCACTTTCTCTGTCTTAGAAACATGATTTTCACCTCTCATGACCCTTGAGCACAGGTGTTCTCCCCTTCCTTGTCCCCCATTAGTTCCTAGTGATCCCACTTTCTCTGTCTAAGAAACATGATTTGCACCTCTCATGACCATTGAGCACAGGCATTCTCCCCTTCCTTGTCCCCCATTATTTCCTAGTGATCCCACTTTCTCTGTCTTAGAAACATGATTTGCACCTCTCATGACCCTTGAAGGCAGGCGTTCTCCCCTTCCTTGTCCCCCAATATTTAATGGTGATCCCACTTTCTCTGTCTAAGAAACATGATTTGCACCTCTCATGACCCTTGAGCACAGGCGTTCTCCCCTTCTTTTTCCCCCATTATTTCCTAGTGATCCCACTTTCTCTGTCTAAGAAACATGATTTGCACCTCTCATGACCCTTGAGCACAGGCATTCTCCCCTTCCTTGTCCCCCATTATTTCCTTGTGATCCCACTTTCTCTGTCTAAGAAACATGATTTGCACCTCTCATGGCCCTTGAAGGCAGGCGTTCTCCCCTTCCTTGTCCCACAATATTTAATGGTGATCCCACTTTCTCTGTCTAAGAAACATGATTTGCACCTCTCATGACCGTTGAGCACAGGCGTTCTCCCCTTCCTTGTCCCCCAATATTTAATGGTGATCCCACTTTCTCCGTCTTAGAAACATGATTTGCACCTCTCATGACCCTTGAGCACAGGCGTTCTCCCCTTCCTTGTCCCCCATTATTTTCTGGTGATCCCACTTTCTCTGTCTAAGAAACATGATTTTCACCTCTCATGACCCTTGAGCACAGGCGTTCTCCCCTTCCTTGTCCCCCATTATTTCTTGGTGATCCCACTTTCTCTGTCTAAGAAACATGAATTGCACCTCTCATGACCCTTGAAGGCAGGCGTTCTCCCCTTCCTTGTCCCCCATTATTTCCTGGTGATCCCACTTTCTCTGTCTAAGAAACATGATTTGCACCTCTCATGACCCTTGAGCACAGGCGTTCTCCCCTGCCTTGTCCCCCATTATTTCCTAGTGATCCCACTTTCTCTGTCTAAGAAACATGATTTGCACATCTCATGACCATTGAGCGCAGGCGTTCCCCCCTTCCATGTCCCGCATTATTTCCTAGTGATCCCACTTTCTCTGTCTTAGAAACATAATTTGCACCTCTCATGACCCTTGAGCGCAACGTTCCCCCTTCCTTGTCCCCCATTATTTCCTAGTGATCCCACTTTCTCTGTCTTAGAAACATGATTTGCACCTCTCATGACCCTTGAGCACAGGCGTTCTCCCCTTCCTCGGTCCCCATTATTTCCTAGTGATCCCACTTTCTCTGTCTAAGAAACATGATTTGCACCTCTCATGACCCTTGAGCACAGGCGTTCTCCCCTTCCTCGTCCCCCATTATTTCCTAGTGATCCCACTTTCTCTGTCTAAGAAACATGATTTGCACCTCTCATGACCCTTGAGCACAGGCGTTCTCCCCTTCCTTGTGCCCCATTATTTCCTGGTGATCCCACTTTCTCTGTCTAAGAAACATGATTTCCACCTCTCATGACCCTTGAGCACAGCGTTCCCCCCTTCCTTGTCCCCCATTATTTCCTAGTGATCCCACTTTCTCTGTCTTAGAAACATGATTTTCACCTCTCATGACCCTTGAGCACAGGTGTTCTCCCCTTCCTTGTCCCCCATTAGTTCCTAGTGATCCCACTTTCTCTGTCTAAGAAACATGATTTGCACCTCTCATGACCATTGAGCACAGGCATTCTCCCCTTCCTTGTCCCCCATTATTTCCTAGTGATCCCACTTTCTCTGTCTTAGAAACATGATTTGCACCTGTCATGACCCTTGAAGGCAGGCGTTCTCCCCTTCTTTTTCCCCCATTATTTCCTAGTGATCCCACTTTCTCTGTCTAAGAAACATGATTTGCACCTCTCATGACCCTTGAGCACAGGCATTCTCCCCTTCCTTGTCCCCCTTTATTTCCTGGTGATCCCACTTTCTCTGTCTAAGAAACATGATTTGCACCTCTCATGGCCCTTGAAGGCAGGCGTTCTCCCCTTCCTTGTCCCACAATATTTAATGGTGATCCCACTTTCTCTGTCTAAGAAACATGATTTGCACCTCTCATGACCGTTGAGCACAGGCGTTCTCCCCTTCCTTGTCCCCCATTATTTCTTGGTGATCCCACTTTCTCTGTCTAAGAAACATGAATTGCACCTCTCATGACCCTTGAAGGCAGGTGTTCTCCCCTTCCTTGTCCCCCATTATTTCCTGGTGATCCCACTTTCTCTGTCTAAGAAATATGATTTGCACCTCTCATGACCCTTGAGCACAGGCGTTCTCCCCTTCTTTTTCCCCCATTATTTCCTAGTGATCCCACTTTCTCTGTCTAAGAAACATGATTTGCACCTCTCATGACCCTTGAGCACAGGCATTCTCCCCTTCCTTGTCCCCCATTATTTCCTGGTGATCCCACTTTCTCTGTCTAAGAAACATGATTTGCACCTCTCATGGCCCTTGAAGGCAGGCGTTCTCCCCTTCCTTGTCCCACAATATTTAATGGTGATCCCACTTTCTCTGTCTAAGAAACATGATTTGCACCTCTCATGACCGTTGAGCACAGGCGTTCTCCCCTTCCTTGTCCCCCATTATTTCTTGGTGATCCCACTTTCTCTGTCTAAGAAACATGAATTGCACCTCTCATGACCCTTGAAGGCAGGTGTTCTCCCCTTCCTTGTCCCCCATTATTTCCTGGTGATCCCACTTTCTCTGTCTAAGAAATATGATTTGCACCTCTCATGACCCTTGAGCACAGGCATTCTCCCCTTCCTTGTCCCCCATTATTTCCTGGTGATCCCACTTTCTCTGTCTAAGAAACATGATTTGCACCTCTCATGACCCTTGAGCACAGGCGTTCTCCCCTTCTTTGTCCCCCATTATTTCCTAGTGATCCCACTTTCTCTGTCTAAGAAACATGATTTGCACCTCTCATGACCCTTGAGCACGGGCATTCTCCCCTTCCTTGTCCCCCATTATTTCCTGGTGATCCCACTTTCTCTGTCTAAGAAACATGATTTGCACCTCTCATGGCCCTTGAAGGCAGACGTTCTCCCCTTCCTTGTCCCCCAATATTTAATGGTGATCCCACTTTCTCTGTCTAAGAAACATGATTTGCACCTCTCATGACCCTTGAGCACAGGCGTTCTCCCCTTCCTTGTCTCCCATTATTTCTTGGTGATCCCACTTTCTCTGTCTAAGAAACATGATTTGCACCTCTCATGACCCTTGAAGGCAGGCGTTCTCCCCTTCCTTGTCCCCCATTATTTCCTGGTGATCCCAATTTCTCTGTCTAAGAAATATGATTTGCACCTCTCATGACCCTTGAGCACAGGCGTTCTCCCCTTCCTTGTCCCCATTATTTCCTGGTGATCCCACTTTCTCTGTCTAAGAAACATGATTTGCACCTCTCATGACCCTTGAGCGCAGGCGTTTCCCCCTTCCATGTCCCCCATTATTTCCTAGTGATCCCACTTTCTCTGTCTTAGAAACATAATTTGCACCTCTCATGACCCTTGAGCGCAACGTTCCCCCTTCCTTGTCCCCCATTATTTCCTAGTGATCCCACTTTCTCTGTCTTATAAACATGATTTGCACCTCTCATGACCCTTGAGCACAGGCGTTCTCCCCTTCTTTTTCCCCCATTATTTCCTAGTGATCCCACTTTCTCTGTCTAAGAAACATGATTTGCACCTCCCATGACCCTTGAGCACAGGCATTCTCCCCTTCCTTGTCCCCCATTATTTCCTGGTGATCCCACTTTCTTTGTCTAAGAAACATGATTTGCACCTCTCATGGCCCTTGAAGGCAGGCGTTCTCCCCTTCCTTGTCCCACAATATTTAATGGTGATCCCACTTTCTCTGTCTAAAAAACATGATTTGCACCTCTCATGACCGTTTAGCACAGGCGTTCTCCCCTTCCTTGTCCCCCATTATTTCTTGGTGATCCCACTTTCTCTGTCTAAGAAACATGAATTGCACCTCTCATGACCCTTGAAGGCAGGCGTTCTCCCCTTCCTTGTCCCCCATTATTTCCTGGTGATCCCATTTTCTCTGTCTAAGAAATATGATTTGCACCTCTCATGACCCTTGAGCACAGGCATTCTCCCCTTCCTTGTCCCCCATTATTTCCTGGTGATCCCACTTTCTCTGTCTAAGAAACATGATTTGCACCTCTCATGACCCTTGAGCACAGGCCTTTTCCCCTTCCTTGTCCCCCATTATTTCCTGGTTTTCCCACTTTCTCTGTCTAAGAAACATGATTTGCACCTCTCCTGACCCTTGAGCACAGGCGTTCCCCCCTTCCTTGTCCCCCAATATTTCCTAGTGATCCCACTTTCTCTGTCTAAGAAACATGATTTGCACCTCTCATGAACCTTGAGCGCAGGCGTTCCCCCCTTCCATGTCCCCCATTATTTCCTAGTGATCCCACTTGCTCTGTCTTAGAAACATAATTTGCACCTCTCATGACCCTTGAGCGCAACGTTCCCCCTTCCTTGTCCCCCATTATTTCCTAGTGATCCCACTTTCTCTGTCTTAGAAACATGATTTGCACCTCTCATGATCCTTGAGCACAGGCGTTCTCCCCTTCCTCGGTCCCCATTATTTCCTAGTGATCCCACTTTCTCTGTCTAAGAAACATGATTTGCACCTCTCATGACCCTTGAGCACAGGCGTTCTCCCCTTCCTTGTGCCCCATTATTTCCTGGTGATCCCACTTTCTCTGTCTAAGAAACATGATTTGCACCTCTCATGACCCTTGAGCACAGGCGTTCTCCCCTTCCTCGTCCCCCATTATTTCCTAGTGATCCCACTTTCTCTGTCTAAGAAACATGATTTGCACCTCTCATGACCCTTGAGCACAGGCGTTCTCCCCTTCCTTGTGCCCCATTATTTCCTGGTGATCCCACTTTCTCTGTCTAAGAAACATGATTTGCACCTCTCATGACCCTTGAGCACAGGCGTTCTCCCCTTCCTTGTCCCCCATTATTTCCTGGTGATCCCACTTTCTCTGTCTAAGAAACATGATTTGCTCCTCTCATGACGACTTGAGCACAGGCTTTGTCCCCTTCCTTGTCCCCCATTATTTCCTAGTGATCCCACTTTCTCTGTCTAAGAAACATGATTTGCACCTCTCATGACCCTTGAGCACAGGCATTCTCCACTTCCTTGTCCCCCATTATTTCCTAGTGATCCCACTTTCTCTGTCTTAGAAACATGATTTGCACCTCTCATGACCCTTGAGCACAGCGTTCCCCCCTTCCTTGTCCCCCATTATTTCCTAGTGATCCCACTTTCTCTGTCTAAGAAACATGATTTGCACCTCTCATGACCCTTGAGCACAGGCGTTCTCCCCTTCCTTGTCCCCCATTATTTCCTAGTGATCCCACTTTATCTGTCTAAGAAACATGATTTGCACCTCTCATGACCCTTGAGCACAGGCGTTCTTCCCTTTCTTTGTGCCCCATTATTTCCTTGTGATCCCACTTTCTCTGTCTAAGAAACATGATTTGCACCTCTCATGACCCTTGAGCACAGGCGTTCTCCCCTTCTTTGTCCCCCATTATTTCCTAGTGATCCCACTTTCTCTGTCTTAGAAACATGATTTGCACCTCTCATGATCCTTGAGCACAGGCGTTCTCCCCTTCCTCGGTCCCCATTATTTCCTAGTGATCCCACTTTCTCTGTCTAAGAAACATTATTTGCACCTCTCATGACCCTTGAGCACAGGCGTTCTCCCCTTCCTTGTGCCCCATTATTTCCTGGTGATCCCACTTTCTCTGTCTAAGAAACATGATTTGCACCTCTCATGACCCTTGAGCACAGGTGTTCTCCCCTTCCTCGTCCCCCATTATTTCCTAGTGATCCCACTTTCTCTGTCTAAGAAACATGATTTGCACCTCTCATGACCCTTGAGCACAGGCGTTCTCCCCTTCCTTGTGCCCCATTATTTCCTGGTGATCCCACTTTCTCTGTCTAAGAAACATGATTTGCACCTCTCATGACCCTTGAGCACAGCGTTCCCCCCTTCCTTGTCCCCCATTATTTCCTAGTGATCCCACTTTCTCTGTCTTAGAAACATGATTTGCACCTCTCATGACCCTTGAGCACAGGCATTCTCCACTTCCTTGTCCCCCATTATTTCCTAGTGATCCCACTTTCTCTGTCTAAGAAACATGATTTGCACCTCTCATGACCCTTGAGCACAGGCGTTCTCCCCTTCCTTGTCCCCCATTATTTCCTGGTGATCCCACTTTCTCTGTCTAAGAAACATGATTTGCTCCTCTCATGACGACTTGAGCACAGGCTTTGTCCCCTTCCTTGTCCCCCATTATTTCCTAGTGATCCCACTTTCTCTGTCTAAGAAACATGATTTGCACCTCTCATGACCCTTGAGCACAGGCATTCTCCACTTCCTTGTCCCCCATTATTTCCTAGTGATCCCACTTTCTCTGTCTTAGAAACATGATTTGCACCTCTCATGACCCTTGAGCACAGCGTTCCCCCCTTCCTTGTCCCCCATTATTTCCTAGTGATCCCACTTTCTCTGTCTAAGAAACATGATTTGCACCTCTCATGACCCTTGAGCACAGGCGTTCTCCCCTTCCTCGTCCCCCATTATTTCCTAGCGATCCCACTTTCTCTGTCTAAGAAACATGATTTGCACCTCTCATGACCCTTGAGCACATGCGTTCTCCCCTTCCTTGTCCCCCATTATTTCCTGGTGATCCCACTTTCTCTGTCTAAGAAACATGATTTCCACCTCTCATGACCCTTGAGCACAGAGTTCCCCCCTTCCTTGTCCCCCATTATTTCCTAGTGATCCCAATTTCTCTGTCTTAGAAACATGACCCTTGAGCACATGCGTTCTCCCCTTCCTTGTCCCCCATTATTTCCTAGTGATCCCACTTTCTCTGTCTAAGAAACATGATTTGCACCTCTCATGACCCTTGAGCATAGGCGTTCTCCCCTTCCTTGTCCCCCATTATTTCCTGGTGATCCCACTATCTCTGTCTAAGAAACATGATTTGCTCCTCTCATGACGACTTGAGCACAGGCTTTGTCCCCTTCCTTGTCCCCCAATATTTCCTAGTGATCCCACTTTCTCTATCTAAGAAACATGATTTGCACCTCTCATGACCCTTGAGCACAGGCGTTCTCCCCTTCTTTGTCCCCCATTATTTCCTAGTGATCCCACTTTCTCTGTCTAAGAAACATGATTTGCACCTCTCATGACCCATGAGCACAGGCATTCTCCCCTTCCTTGTCCCCCATTATTTCCTGGTGATCCCACTTTCTCTGTCTAAGAAACATGATTTGCACCTCTCATGACCCTTGAGCACAGGCGTTCTCCCCTTCCTTGTCCCCCATTATTTCTTGGTGATCCCACTTTCTCTGTCTAAGAAACATGATTTGCACCTCTCATGACCCTTGAAGGCAGGCGTTCTCCCCTTCCTTGTCCCCCATTATTTCTTGGTGATCCCACTTTCTATGTCTAAGAAACATGATTTGCACATCTCATGACCCTTGAAGGCAGGCGTTCTCCCCTTCCTTGTCCCCCATTATTTCCTGGTGATCCCACTTTCTCTGTCTAAGAAATATGATTTGCACCTCTCATGACCCTTGAGCACAGGCGTTCTCCCCTTCCTTGTCCCCCATTATTTCCTGGTGATCCCACTTTCTCTGTCTAAGAAACATGATTTGCACCTCTCATGACCCTTGAGCACAGGTGTTCTCCCCTTCCTTGTCCCCCATTATTTCCTGGTGATCCCACTTTCTCTGTCTAAGAAACATGATTTGCACCTCTCATGACCCTTGAGCACAGGCGTTCTCCCCTTCCTTGTCCCCCATTATTTCCTAGTGATCCCACTTTCTCTGTCTAAGAAACATGATTTGCACGTCTCATGACCCTTGAGCACAGGCGTTCTCCCCTTCCTTGTCCCCCATTATTTCCTGGTGATCCCACTTTCTCTGTCTAAGAAACATGATTTGCTCCTCTCATGACGACTTGAGCACAGGCTTTGTCCCCTTCCTTGTCCCCCATTATTTCCTAGTGATCCCACTTTCTCTGTCTAAGAAACATGATTTGCACCTCTCATGACCCTTGAGCACAGGCGTTTTCCCCTTCCTTGTCCCCCATTATTTCCTGGTTTTCCCACTTTCTCTGTCTAAGAAACATGATTTCCACCTCTCATGACCCTTGAGCACAGAGTTCCCCCCTTCCTTGTCCCCCATTATTTCCTAGTGATCCCAATTTCTCTGTCTTAGAAACATGACCCTTGAGCACATGCGTTCTCCCCTTCCTTGTCCCCCATTATTTCCTAGTGATCCCACTTTCTCTGTCTAAGAAACATGATTTGCACCTCTCATGACCCTTGAGCATAGGCGTTCTCCCCTTCCTTGTCCCCCATTATTTCCTGGTGATCCCACTTTCTCTGTCTAAGAAACATGATTTGCTCCTCTCATGACGACTTGAGCACAGGCTTTGTCCCCTTCCTTGTCCCCCATTATTTCCTAGTGATCCCACTTTCTCTATCTAAGAAACATGATTTGCACCTCTCATGACCCTTGAGCACAGGCGTTCTCCCCTTCTTTGTCCCCCATTATTTCCTAGTGATCCCACTTTCTCTGTCTAAGAAACATGATTTGCACCTCTCATGACCCATGAGCACAGGCATTCTCCCCTTCCTTGTCCCCCATTATTTCCTGGTGATCCCACTTTCTCTGTCTAAGAAACATGATTTGCACCTCTCATGACCCTTGAGCACAGGCGTTCTCCCCTTCCTTGTCCCCCATTATTTCTTGGTGATCCCACTTTCTCTGTCTAAGAAACATGATTTGCACCTCTCATGACCCTTGAAGGCAGGCGTTCTCCCCTTCCTTGTCCCCCATTATTTCTTGGTGATCCCACTTTCTATGTCTAAGAAACATGATTTGCACATCTCATGACCCTTGAAGGCAGGCGTTCTCCCCTTCCTTGTCCCCCATTATTTCCTGGTGATCCCACTTTCTCTGTCTAAGAAATATGATTTGCACCTCTCATGACCCTTGAGCACAGGCGTTCTCCCCTTCCTTGTCCCCCATTATTTCCTGGTGATCCCACTTTCTCTGTCTAAGAAACATGATTTGCACCTCTCATGACCCTTGAGCACAGGTGTTCTCCCCTTCCTTGTCCCCCATTATTTCCTGGTGATCCCACTTTCTCTGTCTAAGAAACATGATTTGCACCTCTCATGACCCTTGAGCACAGGCGTTCTCCCCTTCCTTGTCCCCCATTATTTCCTAGTGATCCCACTTTCTCTGTCTAAGAAACATGATTTGCACGTCTCATGACCCTTGAGCACAGGCGTTCTCCCCTTCCTTGTCCCCCATTATTTCCTGGTGATCCCACTTTCTCTGTCTAAGAAACATGATTTGCTCCTCTCATGACGACTTGAGCACAGGCTTTGTCCCCTTCCTTGTCCCCCATTATTTCCTAGTGATCCCACTTTCTCTGTCTAAGAAACATGATTTGCACCTCTCATGACCCTTGAGCACAGGCGTTTTCCCCTTCCTTGTCCCCCATTATTTCCTGGTTTTCCCACTTTCTCTGTCTAAGAAACATGATTTGCACCTCTCATCACCCTTGAGCACAGGCCTTCTCCCCTTCCTTGTCTCCCAATATTTCCTAGTGATCCCACTTTCTCTGTCTAAGAAACATGATTTGCACCTCTCATGAACCTTGAGCGCAGGCGTTCCCCCCTTCCATGTCCCCCATTATTTCCTAGTGATCCCACTTTCTCTTTCTTAGAAACATAATTTGCACCTCTCATGACCCTTGAGCGCAACGTTCCCCCTTCCTTGTCCCCCATTATTTCCTAGTGATCCCACTTTCTCTGTCTTAGAAACATGATTTGCACCTCTCATGACCCTTGAGCACAGGCGTTCTCCCCTTCCTCGGTCCCCATTATTTCCTAGTGATCCCACTTTCTCTGTCTAAGAAACATGATTTGCACCTCTCATGACCCTTGAGCACAGGCATTCTCCCCTTCCTTGTGCCCCATTATTTCCTGGTGATCCCACTTTCTCTGTCTAAGAAACATGATTTGCACCTCTGATGACCCTTGAGCACAGGCGTTCTCCCCTTCCTCGTCCCCCATTATTTCCTAGTGATCCCACTTTCTCTGTCTAAGAAACATGATTTGCACCTCTCATGACCCTTGAGCACAGGCGTTCTCCCCTTCCTTGTGCCCCATTATTTCCTGGTAATCCCACTTTCTCTGTCTAAGAAACATGATTTGCACCTCTCATGGCCCTTGAAGGCAGGCGTTCTCCCCTTCCTTGTCCCCCATTATTTAATGGTGATCCCACTTTCTCTGTCTAAGAAACATGATTTGCACCTCTCATGACCCTTGAGCACAGGCGTTCTCCCCTTCCTTGTCCCCCATTATTTCTTGGTGATCCCACTTTCTCTATCTAAGAAACATGATTTGCACCTCTCATGACCCTTGAGCACAGGCGTTCTCCCCTTCTTTGTCCCCCATTATTTCCTAGTGATCCCACTTTCTCTGTCTAAGAAACATGATTTGCACCTCTCATGACCCATGAGCACAGGCATTGTCCCCTTCCTTGTCCCCCATTATTTCCTGGTGATCCCACTTTCTCTGTCTAAGAAACATGATTTGCACCTCTCATGACCCTTGAGCACAGGCGTTCTCCCCTTCCTTGTCCCCCATTATTTCTTGGTGATCCCACTTTCTCTGTCTAAGAAACATGATTTGCACCTCTCATGACCCTTGAGCACAGGCGTTCTCCCCTTCCTTGTCCCCCTTTATTTCTTGGTGATCCCACTTTCTCTGTCTAAGAAACATGATTTGCACCTCTCATGACCCTTGAAGGCAGGCGTTCTCCCCTTCCTTGTCCCCCATTATTTCTTGGTGATCCCACTTTCTATGTCTAAGAAACATGATTTGCACATCTCATGACCCTTGAAGGCAGGCGTTCTCCCCTTCCTTGTCCCCCATTATTTCCTGGTGATCCCACTTTCTCTGTCTAAGAAATATGATTTGCACCTCTCATGACCCTTGAGCACAGGCGTTCTCCCCTTCCTTGTCCCCCATTATTTCCTGGTGATCCCACTTTCTCTGTCTAAGAAACATGATTTGCACCTCTCATGACCCTTGAGCACAGGTGTTCTCCCCTTCCTTGTCCCCCATTATTTCCTGGTGATCCCACTTTCTCTGTCTAAGAAACATGATTTGCACCTCTCATGACCCTTGAGCACAGGCGTTCTCCCCTTCCTTGTCCCCCATTATTTCCTAGTGATCCCACTTTCTCTGTCTAAGAAACATGATTTGCACGTCTCATGACCCTTGAGCACAGACATTCTCCCCTTCCTTGTGCCCCATTATTTCCTGGTAATCCCACTTTCTCTGTATAAGAAACATGATTTGCACCTCTCATGGCCCTTGAAGGCAGGCGTTCTCCCCTTCCTTGTCCCCCATTATTTAATGGTGATCCCACTTTCTCTGTCTAAGAAACATGATTTGCACCTCTCATGACCCTTGAGCACAGGCGTTCTCCCCTTCCTTGTCCCCCATTATTTCCTGGTGATCCCACTTTCTCTGTCTAAGAAACGTGATTTGCACCTCTCATGACCCTTGAGCACAGGCGTTCTCCCCTTCCTTGTCCCCCATTATTTCCTAGTGATCCCACTTTCTCTTTCTTAGAAACATAATTTGCACCTCTCATGACCCTTGAGCGCAACGTTCCCCCTTCCTTGTCCCCCATTATTTCCTAGTGATCCCACTTTCTCTGTCTTAGAAACATGATTTGCACCTCTCATGACCCTTGAGCACAGGCGTTCTCCCCTTCCTCGGTCCCCATTATTTCCTAGTGATCCCACTTTCTCTGTCTAAGAAACATGATTTGCACCTCTCATGACCCTTGAGCACAGGCATTCTCCCCTTCCTTGTGCCCCATTATTTCCTGGTGATCCCACTTTCTCTGTCTAAGAAACATGATTTGCACCTCTGATGACCCTTGAGCACAGGCGTTCTCCCCTTCCTCGTCCCCCATTATTTCCTAGTGATCCCACTTTCTCTGTCTAAGAAACATGATTTGCACCTCTCATGACCCTTGAGCACAGGCGTTCTCCCCTTCCTTGTGCCCCATTATTTCCTGGTAATCCCACTTTCTCTGTCTAAGAAACATGATTTGCACCTCTCATGGCCCTTGAAGGCAGGCGTTCTCCCCTTCCTTGTCCCCCATTATTTAATGGTGATCCCACTTTCTCGGTCTAAGAAACATGATTTGCACCTCTCATGACCCTTGAGCACAGGCGTTCTCCCCTTCCTTGTCCCCCATTATTTCTTGGTGATCCCACTTTCTCTGTCTAAGAAACATGATTTGCACCTCTCATGACCCTTGAAGGCAGGCGTTCTCCCCTTCCTTGCCCCCCATTATTTCTTGGTGATCCCACTTTCTCTGTCTAAGAAACATGATTTGCACATCTCATGACCCGTGAAGGCAGGCGTTCTCCCCTTCCTTGTCCCCCATTATTTCCTGGTGATCCCACTTTCTCTGTCTAAGAAATATGATTTGCACCTCTCATGACCTTTGAGCACAGGCGTTCTCCCCTTCCTTGTCCCCCATTATTTCCTGGTGATCCCACTTTCTCTGTCTAAGAAACATGATTTGCACCTCTCATGACCCTTGAGCACAGGCGTTCTCCCCTTCCTTGTCCCCCATTATTTCCTGGTGATCCCACTTTCTCTGTCTAAGAAACATGATTTGCTCCTCTCATGACGACTTGAGCACAGGCTTTGTCCCCTTCCTTGTCCCCCATTATTTCCTAGTGATCCCACTTTCTCTGTCTAAGAAACATGATTTGCACCTCTCATGACCCTTGAGCACAGGCGTTCTCCCCTTCTTTGTGCCCCATTATTTCCTGGTGATCCCACTTCCTCTATCTAAGAAACATGATTTACACCTCTCATGACCCTTGAGCACAGGCGTTCTCCCCTTCCTCGTCCCCCATTATTTCCTAGCGATCCCACTTTCTCTGTCTAAGAAACATGATTTGCACCTCTCATGACCCTTGAGCACAGGCGTTCTCCCCTTCCTTGTGCCCCATTATTTCCTGGTGATCCCACTTTCTCTGTCTAAGAAACATGATTTCCACCTCTCATGACCCTTGAGCACAGAGTTCCCTCCTTCCTTGTCCCCCATTATTTCCTAGTGATCCCAATTTCTCTGTCTTAGAAACATGATTTGCACCTCTCATGACCCTTGAGCACATGCGTTCTCCCCTTCCTTGTCCCCCATTATTTCCTAGTGATCCCACTTTCTCTGTCTAAGAAACATGATTTGCACCTCTCATGACCCTTGAGCACAGGCGTTCTCCCCTTCCTTGTCCCCCATTATTTCCTGGTGATCCCACTTTCTCTGTCTAAGAAACATGATTTGCTCCTCTCATGACGACTTGAGCACAGGCTTTGTCCCCTTCCTTGTCCCCCATTATTTCCTAGTGATCCCACTTTCTCTGTCTAAGAAACATGATTTGCACCTCTCATGACCCTTGAGCACAGGCGTTCTCCCCTTCCTTGTCCCCCATGTTTTCCTGGTGATCCCACTCTCTCTGTCTAAGAAACATGATTTGCACCTCTCATGACCCATGAGCACAGGCGTTCTCCCCTTCCTTGTCCCCCATTTTTTCCTGGTGATCCCACTCTCTCTGTCTAAGAAACATGATTTGCAACTCTCATGGCCCTTGAGCACAGGCGTTCTCCCCTTCCTTGTCCCCCATTATTTCTTGGTGATCCCACTTTCTCTGTCTAAGAAACATGATTTGCACCTCTCATGACCCTTGAAGGCAGGCGTTCTCCCCTTCTTTGTGCCCCATTATTTCCTGGTGATCCCACTTTCTCTATCTAAGAAACATGATTTGCACCTCTCATGACCCTTGAGCACAGGCGTTCTCCTCTTCCTCGTCCCCCATTATTTCCTAGCGATCCCACTTTCTCTGTCTAAGAAACATGATTTGCACCTCTCATGACCCTTGAGCACAGGATTTCTCCCCTTCCTTGTGCCCCATTATTTCCTGGTGATCCCACTTTCTCTGTCTAAGAAACATGATTTGCACCTCTCATGACCCTTGAGCACAGGTGTTCTCCCCTTCCTTGTCCCCATTATTTCCTGGTGATCCCACTTTCTCTGTCTAAGAAACATGATTTGCACCTCTCATGACCCTTGAGCACAGGTGTTCTCCCCTTCCTTGTCCCCATTATTTCCTGGTGATCCCACTTTCTCTGTCTAAGAAACATGATTTGCACCTCTCATGACCCTTGAGCACAGGCGTTCTCCCCTTCCTTGTCCCCCATTATTTCCTGGTGATCCCACTTTCTCTGTCTAAGAAACATGATTTGCTCCTCTCATGACGACTTGAGCACAGGCTTTGTCCCCTTCCTTGTCCCCCATTATTTCCTAGTGATCCCACTTTCTCTGTCTAAGAAACATGATTTGCACCTCTCATGACCCTTGAGCACAGGCGTTCTCCCCTTCTTTGTGCCCCATTATTTCCTGGTGATCCCACTTTCTCTGTCTAAGAAACATGATTTGCACCTCTCATGACCCGTGAGCACAGGCGTTCTCCCCTTCCTCGTCCCCCATTATTTCCTAGTGATCCCACTTTCTCTGTCTAAGAAACATGATTTGCACCTCTCATGACCCTTGAGCACAGGCGTTCTCCCCTTCCTTGTCCCCCATTATTTCCTAGTGATCCAACGTTCTCTGTCTTAGAAATATGATTTGCACCTCTCATGACCCTTGAGCGCAGGCGTTCTCCCCTTCCTTGTCCCCCATTATTTCCTAGTGATCCCACTTTCTCTGTCTAAGAAACATGATTTGCACCTCTCATGACCCTTGAGCACAGGCGTTCTCCCCTTCCTTGTCCCCCATTATTTCCTAGTGATCCCACTTTCTCTGTCTAAGAAACATGATTTGCACCTCTCATGAACCTTGAGCACAGGCGTTCTCCCCTTCATTGTCCCCCATTATTTCGTGGTGATCCCACTTTCTCTGTCTAAGAAACATGATCTGCACCTCTTATAATCCTTGCGCGCAGGCGTTCTCCCCTTCCTTGTCCCCCATTATTTCCTAGTGTTCCCACTTTCTCTGTCTAAGAAACATGATTTGCACCTCTCATGACCCTTGAGCACAGGCGTTCTCCCCTTCCTTGTCCCCCATTATTTCCTGGTGATCCCACTTTCTCTGTCTAAGAAACATGATTTGCTCCTCTCATGACGACTTGAGCACAGGCTTTGTCCCCTTCCTTGTCCCCCATTATTTCCTAGTGATCCCACTTTCTCTGTCTAAGAAACATGATTTGCACCTCTCATGACCCTTGAGCACAGGCGTTCTCCCCTTCTTTGTGCCCCATTATTTCCTGGTGATCCCACTTTCTCTATCTAAGAAACATGATTTGCACCTCTCATGACCCTTGAGCACAGGCGTTCTCCCCTTCCTCGTCCCCCATTATTTCCTAGCGATCCCACTTTCTCTGTCTAAGAAACATGATTTGCACCTCTCATGACCCTTGAGCACAGGCGTTCTCCCCTTCCTTGTGCCCCATCATTTCCTGGTGATCCCACTTTCTCTGTCTAAGAAACATGATTTCCACCTCTCATGACCCTTGAGCACAGAGTTCCCCCCTTCCTTGTCCCCCATTATTTCCTAGTGATCCCAATTTCTCTGTCTTAGAAACATGATTTGCACCACTCATGACCCTTGAGCACATGCGTTCTCCCCTTCCTTGTCCCCCATTATTTCCTAGTGATCCCACTTTCTCTGTCTAAGAAACATGATTTGCACCTCTCATGACCCTTGAGCACAGGCGTTCTCCCCTTCCTTGTCCCCCATTATTTCCTGGTGATCCCACTTTCTCTGTCTAGGAAACATGATTTGCTCCTCTCATGACGACTTGAGCATAGGCTTTGTCCCCTTCCTTGTCCCCCATTATTTCCTAGTGATCCCACTTTCTCTGTCTAAGAAACATGATTTGCACCTCTCCTGACCCTTGAGCACAGGCGTTCTCCCCTTCTTTGTCCCCCATTATTTCCTAGTGATCCCACTTTCTCTGTCTAAGAAACATGATTTGCACCTCTCATGACCCATGAGCACAGGCATTCTCCCCTTCCTTGTCCCCCATTATTTCCTGGTGATCCCACTTTCTCTTTCTAAGAAACATGATTTGCACCTCTCATGGCCCTTGAAGGCAGGCGTTCTCCCCTTCCTTGTCCCCCATTATTTAATGGTGATCCCACTTTCTCTGTCTAAGAAACATGATTTGCAGCTCTCATGACCCTTGAGCACAGGCGTTCTCCCCTTCCTTGTCCCCCATTATTTCCTGGTGATCCCACTTTCTCTGTCTAAGAAACATGATTTGCACCTCTCATGGCCCTTGAAGGCAGGCGTTCTCCCCTTCCTTGTCCCCCATTATTTAATGGTGATCCCACTTTCTCTGTCTAAGAAACATGATTTGCACCTCTCATGACCCTTGAAGCTAGGCGTTCTCCCCTTCCTTGTCCCCCATTATTTCTTGGTGATCCCACTTTCTCTGTCTAAGAAACATGATTTGCACATCTCATGACCCTTGAAGGCAGGCGTTCTCCCCTTCCTTGTCCCCCATTATTTCCTGGTGATCCCACTTTCTCTGTCTAAGAAATATGATTTGCACCTCTCATGACCCTTGAGCACAGGCGTTCTCCCCTTCCTTGTCCCCCATTATTTCCTGGTGATCCCACTTTCTCTGTCTAAGAAACATGATTTGCACCTCTCATGACCCTTGAAGGCAGGCGTTCTCCACTTCCTTGTCCCCCATTATTTCCTGGTGATCCCACTTTCTCTGTCTAAGAAACATGATTTGCACCTCTCATGACCCTTGAAGCTAGGCGTTCTCCCCTTCCTTGTCCCCCATTATTTCTTGGTGATCCCACTTTCTCTGTCTAAGAAACATGATTTGCACATCTCATGACCCTTGAAGGCAGGCGTTCTCCCCTTCCTTGTCCCCCATTATTTCCTGGTGATCCCACTTTCTCTGTCTAAGAAATATGATTTGCACCTCTCATGACCCTTGAGCACAGGCGTTCTCCCCTTCCTTGTCCCCCATTATTTCCTGGTGATCCCACTTTCTCTGTCTAAGAAACATGATTTGCACCTCTCATGACCCTTGAGCACAGGTGTTCTCCCCTTCCTTGTCCCCCATTATTTCCTGGTGATCCCACTTTCTCTGTCTAAGAAACATGATTTGCACCTCTCATGACCCTTGAGCACAGGCGTTCTCCCCTTCCTTGTCCCCCATTATTTCCTGGTGATCCCACTTTCTCTGTCTAAGAAACATGATTTGCACCTCTCATGACCCTTGAGCACAGGTGTTCTCCCCTTCCTTGTCCCCCATTATTTCCTGGTGATCCCACTTTCTCTGTCTAAGAAACATGATTTGCACCTCTCATGACCCTTGAGCACAGGCGTTCTCCCCTTCCTTGTCCCCCATTATTTCCTGGTGATCCCACTTTCTCTGTCTAAGAAACATGATTTGCTCCTCTCATGACGACTTGAGCACAGGCTTTGTCCCCTTCCTTGTCCCCCATTATTTCCTAGTGATCCCACTTTCTCTGTCTAAGAAACATGGTTTTCACCTCTCATGACCCTTGAGCACAGGCGTTCTCCCCTTCCCTGTCCCCCAATATTTCCTAGTGATCCCACTTTCTCTGTCTAAGAAACATGATTTGCACCTCTCATGACCCTTGAGCACAGGCGTTCTCCCCTTCCTTGTCCCCCATGTTTTCCTGGTGATCCCACTCTCTCTGTCTAAGAAACATGATTTGCACCTCTCATGACCCATGAGCACAGGCGTTCTCCCCTTCCTTGTCCCCCATTATTTCCTGGTGATCCCACTTTCTCTGTCTAAGAAACATGATTTGCTCCTCTCATGACGACTTGAGCACAGGCTTTGTCCCCTTCCTTGTCCCCCATTATTTCCTAGTGATCCCACTTTCTCTGTCTAAGAAACATGGTTTTCACCTCTCATGACCCTTGAGCACAGGCGTTCTCCCCTTCCCTGTCCCCCAATATTTCCTAGTGATCCCACTTTCTCTGTCTAAGAAACATGATTTGCACCTCTCATGACCCTTGAGCACAGGCGTTCTCCCCTTCCTTGTCCCCCATGTTTTCCTGGTGATCCCACTCTCTCTGTCTAAGAAACATGATTTGCACCTCTCATGACCCTTGAGCACAGGCGTTCTCCCCTTCCTTGTCCCCCATTATTTCCTAGTGATCCCACTTTCTCTGTCTAAGAAACATGATTTGCACGTCTCATGACCCTTGAGCACAGACATTCTCCCCTTCCTTGTGCCCCATTATTTCCTGGTAATCCCACTTTCTCTGTATAAGAAACATGATTTGCACCTCTCATGGCCCTTGAAGGCAGGCGTTCTCCCCTTCCTTGTCCCCCATTATTTAATGGTGATCCCACTTTCTCTGTCTAAGAAACATGATTTGCACCTCTCATGACCCTTGAGCACAGGCGTTCTCCCCTTCCTTGTCCCCCATTATTTCCTGGTGATCCCACTTTCTCTGTCTAAGAAACGTGATTTGCACCTCTCATGACCCTTGAGCACAGGCGTTCTCCCCTTCCTTGTCCCCCATTATTTCCTAGTGATCCCACTTTCTCTTTCTTAGAAACATAATTTGCACCTCTCATGACCCTTGAGCGCAACGTTCCCCCTTCCTTGTCCCCCATTATTTCCTAGTGATCCCACTTTCTCTGTCTTAGAAACATGATTTGCACCTCTCATGACCCTTGAGCACAGGCGTTCTCCCCTTCCTCGGTCCCCATTATTTCCTAGTGATCCCACTTTCTCTGTCTAAGAAACATGATTTGCACCTCTCATGACCCTTGAGCACAGGCATTCTCCCCTTCCTTGTGCCCCATTATTTCCTGGTGATCCCACTTTCTCTGTCTAAGAAACATGATTTGCACCTCTGATGACCCTTGAGCACAGGCGTTCTCCCCTTCCTCGTCCCCCATTATTTCCTAGTGATCCCACTTTCTCTGTCTAAGAAACATGATTTGCACCTCTCATGACCCTTGAGCACAGGCGTTCTCCCCTTCCTTGTGCCCCATTATTTCCTGGTAATCCCACTTTCTCTGTCTAAGAAACATGATTTGCACCTCTCATGGCCCTTGAAGGCAGGCGTTCTCCCCTTCCTTGTCCCCCATTATTTAATGGTGATCCCACTTTCTCGGTCTAAGAAACATGATTTGCACCTCTCATGACCCTTGAGCACAGGCGTTCTCCCCTTCCTTGTCCCCCATTATTTCTTGGTGATCCCACTTTCTCTGTCTAAGAAACATGATTTGCACCTCTCATGACCCTTGAAGGCAGGCGTTCTCCCCTTCCTTGCCCCCCATTATTTCTTGGTGATCCCACTTTCTCTGTCTAAGAAACATGATTTGCACATCTCATGACCCGTGAAGGCAGGCGTTCTCCCCTTCCTTGTCCCCCATTATTTCCTGGTGATCCCACTTTCTCTGTCTAAGAAATATGATTTGCACCTCTCATGACCTTTGAGCACAGGCGTTCTCCCCTTCCTTGTCCCCCATTATTTCCTGGTGATCCCACTTTCTCTGTCTAAGAAACATGATTTGCACCTCTCATGACCCTTGAGCACAGGCGTTCTCCCCTTCCTTGTCCCCCATTATTTCCTGGTGATCCCACTTTCTCTGTCTAAGAAACATGATTTGCTCCTCTCATGACGACTTGAGCACAGGCTTTGTCCCCTTCCTTGTCCCCCATTATTTCCTAGTGATCCCACTTTCTCTGTCTAAGAAACATGATTTGCACCTCTCATGACCCTTGAGCACAGGCGTTCTCCCCTTCTTTGTGCCCCATTATTTCCTGGTGATCCCACTTCCTCTATCTAAGAAACATGATTTACACCTCTCATGACCCTTGAGCACAGGCGTTCTCCCCTTCCTCGTCCCCCATTATTTCCTAGCGATCCCACTTTCTCTGTCTAAGAAACATGATTTGCACCTCTCATGACCCTTGAGCACAGGCGTTCTCCCCTTCCTTGTGCCCCATTATTTCCTGGTGATCCCACATTCTCTGTCTAAGAAACATGATTTCCACCTCTCATGACCCTTGAGCACAGAGTTCCCTCCTTCCTTGTCCCCCATTATTTCCTAGTGATCCCAATTTCTCTGTCTTAGAAACATGATTTGCACCTCTCATGACCCTTGAGCACATGCGTTCTCCCCTTCCTTGTCCCCCATTATTTCCTAGTGATCCCACTTTCTCTGTCTAAGAAACATGATTTGCACCTCTCATGACCCTTGAGCACAGGCGTTCTCCCCTTCCTTGTCCCCCATTATTTCCTGGTGATCCCACTTTCTCTGTCTAAGAAACATGATTTGCTCCTCTCATGACGACTTGAGCACAGGCTTTGTCCCCTTCCTTGTCCCCCATTATTTCCTAGTGATCCCACTTTCTCTGTCTAAGAAACATGATTTGCACCTCTCATGACCCTTGAGCACAGGCGTTCTCCCCTTCCTTGTCCCCCATGTTTTCCTGGTGATCCCACTCTCTCTGTCTAAGAAACATGATTTGCACCTCTCATGACCCATGAGCACAGGCGTTCTCCCCTTCCTTGTCCCCCATTTTTTCCTGGTGATCCCACTCTCTCTGTCTAAGAAACATGATTTGCAACTCTCATGGCCCTTGAGCACAGGCGTTCTCCCCTTCCTTGTCCCCCATTATTTCTTGGTGATCCCACTTTCTCTGTCTAAGAAACATGATTTGCACCTCTCATGACCCTTGAAGGCAGGCGTTCTCCCCTTCTTTGTGCCCCATTATTTCCTGGTGATCCCACTTTCTCTATCTAAGAAACATGATTTGCACCTCTCATGACCCTTGAGCACAGGCGTTCTCCTCTTCCTCGTCCCCCATTATTTCCTAGCGATCCCACTTTCTCTGTCTAAGAAACATGATTTGCACCTCTCATGACCCTTGAGCACAGGATTTCTCCCCTTCCTTGTGCCCCATTATTTCCTGGTGATCCCACTTTCTCTGTCTAAGAAACATGATTTGCACCTCTCATGACCCTTGAGCACAGGTGTTCTCCCCTTCCTTGTCCCCATTATTTCCTGGTGATCCCACTTTCTCTGTCTAAGAAACATGATTTTCACCTCTCATGACCCTTGAGCACAGGTGTTCTCCCCTTCCTTGTCCCCATTATTTCCTGGTGATCCCACTTTCTCTGTCTAAGAAACATGATTTGCACCTCTCATGACCCTTGAGCACAGGCGTTCTCCCCTTCCTTGTCCCCCATTATTTCCTAGTGATCCCACTTTCTCTGTCTAAGAAACATGATTTGCACCTCTCATGACCCTTGAGCACAGGCGTTCTCCCCTTCTTTGTGCCCCATTATTTCCTGGTGATCCCACTTTCTCTGTCTAAGAAACATGATTTGCACCTCTCATGACCCGTGAGCACAGGCGTTCTCCCCTTCCTCGTCCCCCATTATTTCCTAGTGATCCCACTTTCTCTGTCTAAGAAACATGATTTGCACCTCTCATGACCCTTGAGCACAGGCGTTCTCCCCTTCCTTGTCCCCCATTATTTCCTAGTGATCCAACGTTCTCTGTCTTAGAAATATGATTTGCACCTCTCATGACCCTTGAGCGCAGGCGTTCTCCCCTTCCTTGTCCCCCATTATTTCCTAGTGATCCCACTTTCTCTGTCTAAGAAACATGATTTGCACCTCTCATGACCCTTGAGCACAGGCGTTCTCCCCTTCCTTGTCCCCCATTATTTCCTAGTGATCCCACTTTCTCTGTCTAAGAAACATGATTTGCACCTCTCATGAACCTTGAGCACAGGCGTTCTCCCCTTCATTGTCCCCCATTATTTCGTGGTGATCCCACTTTCTCTGTCTAAGAAACATGATCTGCACCTCTTATAATCCTTGCGCGCAGGCGTTCTCCCCTTCCTTGTCCCCCATTATTTCCTAGTGTTCCCACTTTCTCTGTCTAAGAAACATGATTTGCACCTCTCATGACCCTTGAGCACAGGCGTTCTCCCCTTCCTTGTCCCCCATTATTTCCTGGTGATCCCACTTTCTCTGTCTAAGAAACATGATTTGCTCCTCTCATGACGACTTGAGCACAGGCTTTGTCCCCTTCCTTGTCCCCCATTATTTCCTAGTGATCCCACTTTCTCTGTCTAAGAAACATGATTTGCACCTCTCATGACCCTTGAGCACAGGCGTTCTCCCCTTCTTTGTGCCCCATTATTTCCTGGTGATCCCACTTTCTCTATCTAAGAAACATGATTTGCACCTCTCATGACCCTTGAGCACAGGCGTTCTCCCCTTCCTCGTCCCCCATTATTTCCTAGCGATCCCACTTTCTCTGTCTAAGAAACATGATTTGCACCTCTCATGACCCTTGAGCACAGGCGTTCTCCCCTTCCTTGTGCCCCATCATTTCCTGGTGATCCCACTTTCTCTGTCTAAGAAACATGATTTCCACCTCTCATGACCCTTGAGCACAGAGTTCCCCCCTTCCTTGTCCCCCATTATTTCCTAGTGATCCCAATTTCTCTGTCTTAGAAACATGATTTGCACCACTCATGACCCTTGAGCACATGCGTTCTCCCCTTCCTTGTCCCCCATTATTTCCTAGTGATCCCACTTTCTCTGTCTAAGAAACATGATTTGCACCTCTCATGACCCTTGAGCACAGGCGTTCTCCCCTTCCTTGTCCCCCATTATTTCCTGGTGATCCCACTTTCTCTGTCTAGGAAACATGATTTGCTCCTCTCATGACGACTTGAGCATAGGCTTTGTCCCCTTCCTTGTCCCCCATTATTTCCTAGTGATCCCACTTTCTCTGTCTAAGAAACATGATTTGCACCTCTCCTGACCCTTGAGCACAGGCGTTCTCCCCTTCTTTGTCCCCCATTATTTCCTAGTGATCCCACTTTCTCTGTCTAAGAAACATGATTTGCACCTCTCATGACCCATGAGCACAGGCATTCTCCCCTTCCTTGTCCCCCATTATTTCCTGGTGATCCCACTTTCTCTTTCTAAGAAACATGATTTGCACCTCTCATGGCCCTTGAAGGCAGGCGTTCTCCCCTTCCTTGTCCCCCATTATTTAATGGTGATCCCACTTTCTCTGTCTAAGAAACATGATTTGCAGCTCTCATGACCCTTGAGCACAGGCGTTCTCCCCTTCCTTGTCCCCCATTATTTCCTGGTGATCCCACTTTCTCTGTCTAAGAAACATGATTTGCACCTCTCATGGCCCTTGAAGGCAGGCGTTCTCCCCTTCCTTGTCCCCCATTATTTAATGGTGATCCCACTTTCTCTGTCTAAGAAACATGATTTGCACCTCTCATGACCCTTGAAGCTAGGCGTTCTCCCCTTCCTTGTCCCCCATTATTTCTTGGTGATCCCACTTTCTCTGTCTAAGAAACATGATTTGCACATCTCATGACCCTTGAAGGCAGGCGTTCTCCCCTTCCTTGTCCCCCATTATTTCCTGGTGATCCCACTTTCTCTGTCTAAGAAATATGATTTGCACCTCTCATGACCCTTGAGCACAGGCGTTCTCCCCTTCCTTGTCCCCCATTATTTCCTGGTGATCCCACTTTCTCTGTCTAAGAAACATGATTTGCACCTCTCATGACCCTTGAAGGCAGGCGTTCTCCACTTCCTTGTCCCCCATTATTTCCTGGTGATCCCACTTTCTCTGTCTAAGAAACATGATTTGCACCTCTCATGACCCTTGAAGCTAGGCGTTCTCCCCTTCCTTGTCCCCCATTATTTCTTGGTGATCCCACTTTCTCTGTCTAAGAAACATGATTTGCACATCTCATGACCCTTGAAGGCAGGCGTTCTCCCCTTCCTTGTCCCCCATTATTTCCTGGTGATCCCACTTTCTCTGTCTAAGAAATATGATTTGCACCTCTCATGACCCTTGAGCACAGGCGTTCTCCCCTTCCTTGTCCCCCATTATTTCCTGGTGATCCCACTTTCTCTGTCTAAGAAACATGATTTGCACCTCTCATGACCCTTGAGCACAGGTGTTCTCCCCTTCCTTGTCCCCCATTATTTCCTGGTGATCCCACTTTCTCTGTCTAAGAAACATGATTTGCACCTCTCATGACCCTTGAGCACAGGCGTTCTCCCCTTCCTTGTCCCCCATTATTTCCTGGTGATCCCACTTTCTCTGTCTAAGAAACATGATTTGCACCTCTCATGACCCTTGAGCACAGGTGTTCTCCCCTTCCTTGTCCCCCATTATTTCCTGGTGATCCCACTTTCTCTGTCTAAGAAACATGATTTGCACCTCTCATGACCCTTGAGCACAGGCGTTCTCCCCTTCCTTGTCCCCCATTATTTCCTGGTGATCCCACTTTCTCTGTCTAAGAAACATGATTTGCTCCTCTCATGACGACTTGAGCACAGGCTTTGTCCCCTTCCTTGTCCCCCATTATTTCCTAGTGATCCCACTTTCTCTGTCTAAGAAACATGGTTTTCACCTCTCATGACCCTTGAGCACAGGCGTTCTCCCCTTCCCTGTCCCCCAATATTTCCTAGTGATCCCACTTTCTCTGTCTAAGAAACATGATTTGCACCTCTCATGACCCTTGAGCACAGGCGTTCTCCCCTTCCTTGTCCCCCATGTTTTCCTGGTGATGCCACTCTCTCTGTCTAAGAAACATGATTTGCACCTCTCATGACCCATGAGCACAGGCGTTCTCCCCTTCCTTGTCCCCCATTTTTTCCTGGTGATCCCACTCTCTCTGTCTAAGAAACATGATTTGCAACTCTCATGGCCCTTGAGCACAGGAGTTCTCCCCTTCCTTGTCCCCCATTATTTCTTGGTGATCCCACTTTCTCTGTCTAAGAAACATGATTTGCACCTCTCATGACCCTTGAAGGCAGGCGTTCTCCCCTTCCTTGTCCCCCATTATTTCTTGGTGATCCCACTTTCTCTGTCTAAGAAACATGATTTGCACATCTAATGACCCGTGAAGGCAGGCGTTCTCCCCTTCCTTGTCCCCCATTATTTCCTGGTGATCCCACTTTCTCTGTCTAAGAAATATGATTTGCACCTCTCATGACCCTTGAGCACAGGCGTTCTCCCCTTCCTTGTCCCCCATTATTTCCTGGTGATCCCACTTTCTCTGTCTAAGAAACATGATTTGCACCTCTCATGACCCTTGAGCACAGGTGTTCTCCCCTTCCTTGTCCCCATTATTTCCTGGTGATCCCACTTTCTCTGTCTAAGAAACATGATTTGCACCTCTCATGACCCTTGAGCACAGGCGTTCTCCCCTTCCTTGTCCCCCATTATTTCCTAGTGATCCCACTTTCTCTGTCTAAGAAACATGATTTGCACGTCTCATGACCCTTGAGCACAGGCGTTCTCCCCTTCCTTGTCCCCCATTATTTCCTGGTGATCCCACTTTCTCTGTCTAAGAAACATGATTTGCTCCTCTCATGACGACTTGAGCACAGGCTTTGTCCCCTTCCTTGTCCCCCATTATTTCCTAGTGATCCCACTTTCTCTGTCTAAGAAACATGATTTGCACCTCTCATGACCCTTGAGCACAGGCGTTCTCCCCTTCTTTGTGCCCCATTATTTCCTGGTGATCCCACTTTCTCTGTCTAAGAAACATGATTTGCACCTCTCATGACCCGTGAGCACAGGCATTCTCCCCTTCCTCGTCCCCCATTATTTTCTAGTGATCCCACTTTCTCTGTCTAAGAAACATGATTTGCACCTCTCATGACCCTTGAGCGCAGGCGTTCTCCCCTTCCTTGTCCCCCATTATTTCCTAGTGATCCAACGTTCTCTGTCTTAGAAATATGATTTGCACCTCTCATGACCCTTGAGCGCAGGCGTTCTCCCCTTCCTTGTCCCCCATTATTTCCTAGTGATCCCACTTTCTCTGTCTAAGAAACATGATTTGCACCTCTCATGACCCTTGAGCACAGGCATTCTCCCCTTCCTTGTCCCCCATTATTTCCTAGTGATCCCACTTTCTCTGTCTAAGAAACATGATTTGCACCTCTCATGAACCTTGAGCACAGGCGTTCTCCCCTTCATTGTCCCCCATTATTTCGTGGTGATCCCACTTTCTCTGTCTAAGAAACATGATCTGCACCTCTTATGATCCTTGCGCGCAGGCGTTCTCCCCTTCCTTGTCCCCCATTATTTCCTAGTGTTCCCACTTTCTCTGTCTAAGAAACATGATTTGCACCTCTCATGACCCTTGAGCACAGGCGTTCTCCCCTTCCTTGTCCCCCATTATTTCCTGGTGATCCCACTTTCTCTGTCTAAGAAACATGATTTGCTCCTCTCATGACGACTTGAGCACAGGCTTTGTCCCCTTCCTTGTCCCCCATTATTTCCTAGTGATCCCACTTTTTCTGTCTAAGAAACATGATTTGCACCTCTCATGACCCTTGAGCACAGGCGTTCTCCCCTTCTTTGTGCCCCATTATTTCCTGGTGATCCCACTTTCTCTATCTAAGAAACATGATTTGCACCTCTCATGACCCTTGAGCACAGGCGTTCTCCCCTTCCTCGTCCCCCATTATTTCCTAGCGATCCCACTTTCTCTGTCTAAGAAACATGATTTGCACCTCTCATGACCCTTGAGCACAGGCGTTCTCCCCTTCCTTGTGCCCCATCATTTCCTGGTGATCCCACTTTCTCTGTCTAAGAAACATGATTTCCACCTCTCATGACCCTTGAGCACAGAGTTCCCCCCTTCCTTGTCCCCCATTATTTCCTAGTGATCCCAATTTCTCTGTCTTAGAAACATGATTTGCACCACTCATGACCCTTGAGCACATGCGTTCTCCCCTTCCTTGTCCCCCATTATTTCCTAGTGATCCCACTTTCTCTGTCTAAGAAACATGATTTGCACCTCTCATGACCCTTGAGCACAGGCGTTCTCCCCTTCCTTGTCCCCCATTATTTCCTGGTGATCCCACTTTCTCTGTCTAGGAAACATGATTTGCTCCTCTCATGACGACTTGAGCATAGGCTTTGTCCCCTTCCTTGTCCCCCATTATTTCCTAGTGATCCCACTTTCTCTGTCTAAGAAACATGATTTGCACCTCTCCTGACCCTTGAGCACAGGCGTTCTCCCCTTCTTTGTCCCCCATTATTTCCTAGTGATCCCACTTTCTCTGTCTAAGAAACATGATTTGCACCTCTCATGACCCATGAGCACAGGCATTCTCCCCTTCCTTGTCCCCCATTATTTCCTGGTGATCCCACTTTCTCTTTCTAAGAAACATGATTTGCACCTCTCATGGCCCTTGAAGGCAGGCGTTCTCCCCTTCCTTGTCCCCCATTATTTAATGGTGATCCCACTTTCTCTCTCTGTCTAAGAAACATGATTTGCAGCTCTCATGACCCTTGAGCACAGGCGTTCTCCCCTTCCTTGTCCCCCATTATTTCCTGGTGATCCCACTTTCTCTGTCTAAGAAACATGATTTGCACCTCTCATGGCCCTTGAAGGCAGGCGTTCTCCCCTTCCTTGTCCCCCATTATTTAATGGTGATCCCACTTTCTCTGTCTAAGAAACATGATTTGCACCTCTCATGACCCTTGAAGCTAGGCGTTCTCCCCTTCCTTGTCCCCCATTATTTCTTGGTGATCCCACTTTCTCTGTCTAAGAAACATGATTTGCACATCTCATGACCCTTGAAGGCAGGCGTTCTCCCCTTCCTTGTCCCCCATTATTTCCTGGTGATCCCACTTTCTCTGTCTAAGAAATATGATTTGCACCTCTCATGACCCTTGAGCACATGCGTTCTCCCCTTCCTTGTCCCCCATTATTTCCTGGTGATCCCACTTTCTCTGTCTAAGAAACATGATTTGCACCTCTCATGACCCTTGAAGGCAGGCGTTCTCCCCTTCCTTGTCCCCCATTATTTCCTGGTGATCCCACTTTCTCTGTCTAAGAAATATGATTTGCACCTCTCATGACCCTTGAGCACAGGCGTTCTCCCCTTCCTTGTCCCCCATTATTTCCTGGTGATCCCACTTTCTCTGTCTAAGAAACATGATTTGCACCTCTCATGACCCTTGAGCACAGGTGTTCTCCCCTTCCTTGTCCCCCATTATTTCCTGGTGATCCCACTTTCTCTGTCTAAGAAACATGATTTGCACCTCTCATGACCCTTGAGCACAGGCGTTCTCCCCTTCCTTGTCCCCCATTATTTCCTGGTGATCCCACTTTCTCTGTCTAAGAAACATGATTTGCACCTCTCATGACCCTTGAGCACAGGTGTTCTCCCCTTCCTTGTCCCCCATTATTTCCTGGTGATCCCACTTTCTCTGTCTAAGAAACATGATTTGCACCTCTCATGACCCTTGAGCACAGGCGTTCTCCCCTTCCTTGTCCCCCATTATTTCCTGGTGATCCCACTTTCTCTGTCTAAGAAACATGATTTGCTCCTCTCATGACGACTTGAGCACAGGCTTTGTCCCCTTCCTTGTCCCCCATTATTTCCTAGTGATCCCACTTTCTCTGTCTAAGAAACATGGTTTTCACCTCTCATGACCCTTGAGCACAGGCGTTTTCCCCTTCCTTGTCCCCCATTATTTCCTGGTTTTCCCACTTTCTCTGTCTAAGAAACATGATTTGCACCTCTCATGACCCTTGAGCACAGGCGTTCTCCCCTTCCCTGTCCCCCAATATTTCCTAGTGATCCCACTTTCTCTGTCTAAGAAACATGATTTGCACCTCTCATGAACCTTGAGCGCAGGCGTTCCCCCCTTCCATGTCCCCCATTATTTCCTAGTGATCCCACTTTCTCTGTCTTAGAAACATAATTTGCACCTCTCATGACCCTTGAGCGCAACGTTCCCCCTTCCTTGTCCCCCATTATTTCCTAGTGATCCCACTTTCTCTGTCTTAGAAACATGATTTGCACCTCTCATGACCCTTGAGCACAGGCATTCTCCCCTTCCTCGGTCCCCATTATTTCCTAGTGATCCCACTTTCTCTGTCTAAGAAACATGATTTGCACCTCTCATGACCCTTGAGCACAGGCGTTCTCCCCTTCCTTGTGCCCCATTATTTCCTGGTGATCCCACTTTCTCTGTCTAAGAAACATGATTTGCTCCTCTCATGACGACTTGAGCACATGCTTTGTCCCCTTCCTTGTCCCCCATTATTTCCTAGTGATCCCACTTTCTCTGTCTAGGAAACATGATTTGCACCTCTCATGACCCTTGAGCACAGGCGTTTTCCCCTTCCTTGTCCCCCATTATTTCCTGGTTTTCCCACTTTCTCTGTCTAAGAAACATGATTTGCACCTCTCATGACCCTTGAGCACAGGCGTTCTCCCCTTCCTCGTCCCCCATTATTTCCTAGCGATCCCACTTTCTCTGTCTAAGAAACATGATTTGCACCTCTCATGACCCTTGAGCACAGGCGTTCTCCCCTTCCTTGTGCCCCATCATTTCCTGGTGATCCCACTTTCTCTGTCTAAGAAACATGATTTCCACCTCTCATGACCCTTGAGCACAGAGTTCCCCCCTTCCTTGTCCCCCATTATTTCCTAGTGATCCCAATTTCTCTGTCTTAGAAACATGATTTGCACCACTCATGACCCTTGAGCACATGCGTTCTCCCCTTCCTTGTCCCCCATTATTTCCTAGTGATCCCACTTTCTCTGTCTAAGAAACATGATTTGCACCTCTCATGACCCTTGAGCACAGGCGTTCTCCCCTTCCTTGTCCCCCATTATTTCCTGGTGATCCCACTTTCTCTGTCTAGGAAACATGATTTGCTCCTCTCATGACGACTTGAGCATAGGCTTTGTCCCCTTCCTTGTCCCCCATTATTTCCTAGTGATCCCACTTTCTCTGTCTAAGAAACATGATTTGCACCTCTCCTGACCCTTGAGCACAGGCGTTCTCCCCTTCTTTGTCCCCCATTATTTCCTAGTGATCCCACTTTCTCTGTCTAAGAAACATGATTTGCACCTCTCATGACCCATGAGCACAGGCATTCTCCCCTTCCTTGTCCCCCATTATTTCCTGGTGATCCCACTTTCTCTTTCTAAGAAACATGATTTGCACCTCTCATGGCCCTTGAAGGCAGGCGTTCTCCCCTTCCTTGTCCCCCATTATTTAATGGTGATCCCACTTTCTCTCTCTGTCTAAGAAACATGATTTGCAGCTCTCATGACCCTTGAGCACAGGCGTTCTCCCCTTCCTTGTCCCCCATTATTTCCTGGTGATCCCACTTTCTCTGTCTAAGAAACATGATTTGCACCTCTCATGGCCCTTGAAGGCAGGCGTTCTCCCCTTCCTTGTCCCCCATTATTTCCTGGTGATCCCACTTTCTCTGTCTAAGAAATATGATTTGCACCTCTCATGACCCTTGAGCACAGGCGTTCTCCCCTTCCTTGTCCCCCATTATTTCCTGGTGATCCCACTTTCTCTGTCTAAGAAACATGATTTGCACCTCTCATGACCCTTGAGCACAGGTGTTCTCCCCTTCCTTGTCCCCCATTATTTCCTGGTGATCCCACTTTCTCTGTCTAAGAAACATGATTTGCACCTCTCATGACCCTTGAGCACAGGCGTTCTCCCCTTCCTTGTCCCCCATTATTTCCTGGTGATCCCACTTTCTCTGTCTAAGAAACATGATTTGCACCTCTCATGACCCTTGAGCACAGGTGTTCTCCCCTTCCTTGTCCCCCATTATTTCCTGGTGATCCCACTTTCTCTGTCTAAGAAACATGATTTGCACCTCTCATGACCCTTGAGCACAGGCGTTCTCCCCTTCCTTGTCCCCCATTATTTCCTGGTGATCCCACTTTCTCTGTCTAAGAAACATGATTTGCTCCTCTCATGACGACTTGAGCACAGGCTTTGTCCCCTTCCTTGTCCCCCATTATTTCCTAGTGATCCCACTTTCTCTGTCTAAGAAACATGGTTTTCACCTCTCATGACCCTTGAGCACAGGCGTTTTCCCCTTCCTTGTCCCCCATTATTTCCTGGTTTTCCCACTTTCTCTGTCTAAGAAACATGATTTGCACCTCTCATGACCCTTGAGCACAGGCGTTCTCCCCTTCCCTGTCCCCCAATATTTCCTAGTGATCCCACTTTCTCTGTCTAAGAAACATGATTTGCACCTCTCATGAACCTTGAGCGCAGGCGTTCCCCCCTTCCATGTCCCCCATTATTTCCTAGTGATCCCACTTTCTCTGTCTTAGAAACATAATTTGCACCTCTCATGACCCTTGAGCGCAACGTTCCCCCTTCCTTGTCCCCCATTATTTCCTAGTGATCCCACTTTCTCTGTCTTAGAAACATGATTTGCACCTCTCATGACCCTTGAGCACAGGCATTCTCCCCTTCCTCGGTCCCCATTATTTCCTAGTGATCCCACTTTCTCTGTCTAAGAAACATGATTTGCACCTCTCATGACCCTTGAGCACAGGCGTTCTCCCCTTCCTTGTGCCCCATTATTTCCTGGTGATCCCACTTTCTCTGTCTAAGAAACATGATTTGCTCCTCTCATGACGACTTGAGCACATGCTTTGTCCCCTTCCTTGTCCCCCATTATTTCCTAGTGATCCCACTTTCTCTGTCTAGGAAACATGATTTGCACCTCTCATGACCCTTGAGCACAGGCGTTTTCCCCTTCCTTGTCCCCCATTATTTCCTGGTTTTCCCACTTTCTCTGTCTAAGAAACATGATTTGCACCTCTCATGACCCTTGAGCACAGGCGTTCTCCCCTTCCTTGTGCCCCATTATTTCCTGGTGATCCCACTTTCTCTGTCTAAGAAACATGATTTCCACCTCTCATGACCCTTGAGCACAGCGTTCCCCCCTTCCTTGTCCCCCATTATTTCCTAGTGATCCCACTTTCTCTGTCTTAGAAACATGATTTTCGCCTCTCATGACCCTTGAGCACAGGTGTTCTCCCCTTCCTTGTCTCCAATTATTTCCAGTGATCCCACATTCCCTGTCTAAGAAACATGATTTGCACCACTCATGAGCCTTGAGCACAGGCATTCTCCCCTTCCTTGTCTCCCATTATTTCCAGTGATCCCACATTCCCTGTCTAAGAAACATGATTTGCACCTCTTATGACCCTTGCGCGCAGGCGTTCTCCCCTTCCTTGTCCCCCATTATTTCCTAATGATCCCACATTCTCTGTCTAAGAAACATGATTTGCACCTCTTATGACCCTTGAGCACAGGCGTTCTCCCCTTCCTTGTCCCCCATTATTTCCTAGTGATCCCACTTTCTCTGTCTAAGAAACATGATTTGCACCTCTCATGACCCTTGAGCACAGGCGTTCTCCCCTTCCTTGTCCCCCATTATTTCCTGGTGATCCCACTTTCTCTGTCTAGGAAACATGATTTGCTCCTCTCATGACGACTTGAGCATAGGCTTTGTCCCCTTCCTTGTCCCCCATTATTTCCTAGTGATCCCACTTTCTCTGTCTAAGAAACATGATTTGCACCTCTCCTGACCCTTGAGCACAGGCGTTCTCCCCTTCTTTGTCCCCCATTATTTCCTAGTGATCCCACTTTCTCTGTCTAAGAAACATGATTTGCACCTCTCATGACCCATGAGCACAGGCATTCTCCCCTTCCTTGTCCCCCATTATTTCCTGGTGATCCCACTTTCTCTTTCTAAGAAACATGATTTGCACCTCTCATGGCCCTTGAAGGCAGGCGTTCTCCCCTTCCTTGTCCCCCATTATTTAATGGTGATCCCACTTTCTCTGTCTAAGAAACATGATTTGCAGCTCTCATGACCCTTGAGCACAGGCGTTCTCCCCTTCCTTGTCCCCCATTATTTCCTGGTGATCCCACTTTCTCTGTCTAAGAAACATGATTTGCACCTCTCATGGCCCTTGAAGGCAGGCGTTCTCCCCTTCCTTGTCCCCCATTATTTAATGGTGATCCCACTTTCTCTGTCTAAGAAACATGATTTGCACCTCTCATGACCCTTGAAGCTAGGCGTTCTCCCCTTCCTTGTCCCCCATTATTTCTTGGTGATCCCACTTTCTCTGTCTAAGAAACATGATTTGCACATCTCATGACCCTTGAAGGCAGGCGTTCTCCCCTTCCTTGTCCCCCATTATTTCCTGGTGATCCCACTTTCTCTGTCTAAGAAATATGATTTGCACCTCTCATGACCCTTGAGCACAGGCGTTCTCCCCTTCCTTGTCCCCCATTATTTCCTGGTGATCCCACTTTCTCTGTCTAAGAAACATGATTTGCACCTCTCATGACCCTTGAAGGCAGGCGTTCTCCACTTCCTTGTCCCCCATTATTTCCTGGTGATCCCACTTTCTCTGTCTAAGAAACATGATTTGCACCTCTCATGACCCTTGAAGCTAGGCGTTCTCCCCTTCCTTGTCCCCCATTATTTCTTGGTGATCCCACTTTCTCTGTCTAAGAAACATGATTTGCACATCTCATGACCCTTGAAGGCAGGCGTTCTCCCCTTCCTTGTCCCCCATTATTTCCTGGTGATCCCACTTTCTCTGTCTAAGAAATATGATTTGCACCTCTCATGACCCTTGAGCACAGGCGTTCTCCCCTTCCTTGTCCCCCATTATTTCCTGGTGATCCCACTTTCTCTGTCTAAGAAACATGATTTGCACCTCTCATGACCCTTGAGCACAGGTGTTCTCCCCTTCCTTGTCCCCCATTATTTCCTGGTGATCCCACTTTCTCTGTCTAAGAAACATGATTTGCACCTCTCATGACCCTTGAGCACAGGCGTTCTCCCCTTCCTTGTCCCCCATTATTTCCTGGTGATCCCACTTTCTCTGTCTAAGAAACATGATTTGCACCTCTCATGACCCTTGAGCACAGGTGTTCTCCCCTTCCTTGTCCCCCATTATTTCCTGGTGATCCCACTTTCTCTGTCTAAGAAACATGATTTGCACCTCTCATGACCCTTGAGCACAGGCGTTCTCCCCTTCCTTGTCCCCCATTATTTCCTGGTGATCCCACTTTCTCTGTCTAAGAAACATGATTTGCTCCTCTCATGACGACTTGAGCACAGGCTTTGTCCCCTTCCTTGTCCCCCATTATTTCCTAGTGATCCCACTTTCTCTGTCTAAGAAACATGGTTTTCACCTCTCATGACCCTTGAGCACAGGCGTTCTCCCCTTCCCTGTCCCCCAATATTTCCTAGTGATCCCACTTTCTCTGTCTAAGAAACATGATTTGCACCTCTCATGACCCTTGAGCACAGGCGTTCTCCCCTTCCTTGTCCCCCATGTTTTCCTGGTGATCCCACTCTCTCTGTCTAAGAAACATGATTTGCACCTCTCATGACCCATGAGCACAGGCGTTCTCCCCTTCCTTGTCCCCCATTTTTTCCTGGTGATCCCACTCTCTCTGTCTAAGAAACATGATTTGCAACTCTCATGGCCCTTGAGCACAGGAGTTCTCCCCTTCCTTGTCCCCCATTATTTCTTGGTGATCCCACTTTCTCTGTCTAAGAAACATGATTTGCACCTCTCATGACCCTTGAAGGCAGGCGTTCTCCCCTTCCTTGTCCCCCATTATTTCTTGGTGATCCCACTTTCTCTGTCTAAGAAACATGATTTGCACATCTAATGACCCGTGAAGGCAGGCGTTCTCCCCTTCCTTGTCCCCCATTATTTCCTGGTGATCCCACTTTCTCTGTCTAAGAAATATGATTTGCACCTCTCATGACCCTTGAGCACAGGCGTTCTCCCCTTCCTTGTCCCCCATTATTTCCTGGTGATCCCACTTTCTCTGTCTAAGAAACATGATTTGCACCTCTCATGACCCTTGAGCACAGGTGTTCTCCCCTTCCTTGTCCCCATTATTTCCTGGTGATCCCACTTTCTCTGTCTAAGAAACATGATTTGCACCTCTCATGACCCTTGAGCACAGGCGTTCTCCCCTTCCTTGTCCCCCATTATTTCCTAGTGATCCCACTTTCTCTGTCTAAGAAACATGATTTGCACGTCTCATGACCCTTGAGCACAGGCGTTCTCCCCTTCCTTGTCCCCCATTATTTCCTGGTGATCCCACTTTCTCTGTCTAAGAAACATGATTTGCTCCTCTCATGACGACTTGAGCACAGGCTTTGTCCCCTTCCTTGTCCCCCATTATTTCCTAGTGATCCCACTTTCTCTGTCTAAGAAACATGATTTGCACCTCTCATGACCCTTGAGCACAGGCGTTCTCCCCTTCTTTGTGCCCCATTATTTCCTGGTGATCCCACTTTCTCTGTCTAAGAAACATGATTTGCACCTCTCATGACCCGTGAGCACAGGCATTCTCCCCTTCCTCGTCCCCCATTATTTTCTAGTGATCCCACTTTCTCTGTCTAAGAAACATGATTTGCACCTCTCATGACCCTTGAGCGCAGGCGTTCTCCCCTTCCTTGTCCCCCATTATTTCCTAGTGATCCAACGTTCTCTGTCTTAGAAATATGATTTGCACCTCTCATGACCCTTGAGCGCAGGCGTTCTCCCCTTCCTTGTCCCCCATTATTTCCTAGTGATCCCACTTTCTCTGTCTAAGAAACATGATTTGCACCTCTCATGACCCTTGAGCACAGGCGTTCTCCCCTTCCTTGTCCCCCATTATTTCCTAGTGATCCCACTTTCTCTGTCTAAGAAACATGATTTGCACCTCTCATGAACCTTGAGCACAGGCGTTCTCCCCTTCATTGTCCCCCATTATTTCGTGGTGATCCCACTTTCTCTGTCTAAGAAACATGATCTGCACCTCTTATGATCCTTGCGCGCAGGCGTTCTCCCCTTCCTTGTCCCCCATTATTTCCTAGTGTTCCCACTTTCTCTGTCTAAGAAACATGATTTGCACCTCTCATGACCCTTGAGCACAGGCGTTCTCCCCTTCCTTGTCCCCCATTATTTCCTGGTGATCCCACTTTCTCTGTCTAAGAAACATGATTTGCTCCTCTCATGACGACTTGAGCACAGGCTTTGTCCCCTTCCTTGTCCCCCATTATTTCCTAGTGATCCCACTTTTTCTGTCTAAGAAACATGATTTGCACCTCTCATGACCCTTGAGCACAGGCGTTCTCCCCTTCTTTGTGCCCCATTATTTCCTGGTGATCCCACTTTCTCTATCTAAGAAACATGATTTGCACCTCTCATGACCCTTGAGCACAGGCGTTCTCCCCTTCCTCGTCCCCCATTATTTCCTAGCGATCCCACTTTCTCTGTCTAAGAAACATGATTTGCACCTCTCATGACCCTTGAGCACAGGCGTTCTCCCCTTCCTTGTGCCCCATCATTTCCTGGTGATCCCACTTTCTCTGTCTAAGAAACATGATTTCCACCTCTCATGACCCTTGAGCACAGAGTTCCCCCCTTCCTTGTCCCCCATTATTTCCTAGTGATCCCAATTTCTCTGTCTTAGAAACATGATTTGCACCACTCATGACCCTTGAGCACATGCGTTCTCCCCTTCCTTGTCCCCCATTATTTCCTAGTGATCCCACTTTCTCTGTCTAAGAAACATGATTTGCACCTCTCATGACCCTTGAGCACAGGCGTTCTCCCCTTCCTTGTCCCCCATTATTTCCTGGTGATCCCACTTTCTCTGTCTAGGAAACATGATTTGCTCCTCTCATGACGACTTGAGCATAGGCTTTGTCCCCTTCCTTGTCCCCCATTATTTCCTAGTGATCCCACTTTCTCTGTCTAAGAAACATGATTTGCACCTCTCCTGACCCTTGAGCACAGGCGTTCTCCCCTTCTTTGTCCCCCATTATTTCCTAGTGATCCCACTTTCTCTGTCTAAGAAACATGATTTGCACCTCTCATGACCCATGAGCACAGGCATTCTCCCCTTCCTTGTCCCCCATTATTTCCTGGTGATCCCACTTTCTCTTTCTAAGAAACATGATTTGCACCTCTCATGGCCCTTGAAGGCAGGCGTTCTCCCCTTCCTTGTCCCCCATTATTTAATGGTGATCCCACTTTCTCTCTCTGTCTAAGAAACATGATTTGCAGCTCTCATGACCCTTGAGCACAGGCGTTCTCCCCTTCCTTGTCCCCCATTATTTCCTGGTGATCCCACTTTCTCTGTCTAAGAAACATGATTTGCACCTCTCATGGCCCTTGAAGGCAGGCGTTCTCCCCTTCCTTGTCCCCCATTATTTAATGGTGATCCCACTTTCTCTGTCTAAGAAACATGATTTGCACCTCTCATGACCCTTGAAGCTAGGCGTTCTCCCCTTCCTTGTCCCCCATTATTTCTTGGTGATCCCACTTTCTCTGTCTAAGAAACATGATTTGCACATCTCATGACCCTTGAAGGCAGGCGTTCTCCCCTTCCTTGTCCCCCATTATTTCCTGGTGATCCCACTTTCTCTGTCTAAGAAATATGATTTGCACCTCTCATGACCCTTGAGCACATGCGTTCTCCCCTTCCTTGTCCCCCATTATTTCCTGGTGATCCCACTTTCTCTGTCTAAGAAACATGATTTGCACCTCTCATGACCCTTGAAGGCAGGCGTTCTCCCCTTCCTTGTCCCCCATTATTTCCTGGTGATCCCACTTTCTCTGTCTAAGAAATATGATTTGCACCTCTCATGACCCTTGAGCACAGGCGTTCTCCCCTTCCTTGTCCCCCATTATTTCCTGGTGATCCCACTTTCTCTGTCTAAGAAACATGATTTGCACCTCTCATGACCCTTGAGCACAGGTGTTCTCCCCTTCCTTGTCCCCCATTATTTCCTGGTGATCCCACTTTCTCTGTCTAAGAAACATGATTTGCACCTCTCATGACCCTTGAGCACAGGCGTTCTCCCCTTCCTTGTCCCCCATTATTTCCTGGTGATCCCACTTTCTCTGTCTAAGAAACATGATTTGCACCTCTCATGACCCTTGAGCACAGGTGTTCTCCCCTTCCTTGTCCCCCATTATTTCCTGGTGATCCCACTTTCTCTGTCTAAGAAACATGATTTGCACCTCTCATGACCCTTGAGCACAGGCGTTCTCCCCTTCCTTGTCCCCCATTATTTCCTGGTGATCCCACTTTCTCTGTCTAAGAAACATGATTTGCTCCTCTCATGACGACTTGAGCACAGGCTTTGTCCCCTTCCTTGTCCCCCATTATTTCCTAGTGATCCCACTTTCTCTGTCTAAGAAACATGGTTTTCACCTCTCATGACCCTTGAGCACAGGCGTTTTCCCCTTCCTTGTCCCCCATTATTTCCTGGTTTTCCCACTTTCTCTGTCTAAGAAACATGATTTGCACCTCTCATGACCCTTGAGCACAGGCGTTCTCCCCTTCCCTGTCCCCCAATATTTCCTAGTGATCCCACTTTCTCTGTCTAAGAAACATGATTTGCACCTCTCATGAACCTTGAGCGCAGGCGTTCCCCCCTTCCATGTCCCCCATTATTTCCTAGTGATCCCACTTTCTCTGTCTTAGAAACATAATTTGCACCTCTCATGACCCTTGAGCGCAACGTTCCCCCTTCCTTGTCCCCCATTATTTCCTAGTGATCCCACTTTCTCTGTCTTAGAAACATGATTTGCACCTCTCATGACCCTTGAGCACAGGCATTCTCCCCTTCCTCGGTCCCCATTATTTCCTAGTGATCCCACTTTCTCTGTCTAAGAAACATGATTTGCACCTCTCATGACCCTTGAGCACAGGCGTTCTCCCCTTCCTTGTGCCCCATTATTTCCTGGTGATCCCACTTTCTCTGTCTAAGAAACATGATTTGCTCCTCTCATGACGACTTGAGCACATGCTTTGTCCCCTTCCTTGTCCCCCATTATTTCCTAGTGATCCCACTTTCTCTGTCTAGGAAACATGATTTGCACCTCTCATGACCCTTGAGCACAGGCGTTTTCCCCTTCCTTGTCCCCCATTATTTCCTGGTTTTCCCACTTTCTCTGTCTAAGAAACATGATTTGCACCTCTCATGACCCTTGAGCACAGGCGTTCTCCCCTTCCTCGTCCCCCATTATTTCCTAGCGATCCCACTTTCTCTGTCTAAGAAACATGATTTGCACCTCTCATGACCCTTGAGCACAGGCGTTCTCCCCTTCCTTGTGCCCCATCATTTCCTGGTGATCCCACTTTCTCTGTCTAAGAAACATGATTTCCACCTCTCATGACCCTTGAGCACAGAGTTCCCCCCTTCCTTGTCCCCCATTATTTCCTAGTGATCCCAATTTCTCTGTCTTAGAAACATGATTTGCACCACTCATGACCCTTGAGCACATGCGTTCTCCCCTTCCTTGTCCCCCATTATTTCCTAGTGATCCCACTTTCTCTGTCTAAGAAACATGATTTGCACCTCTCATGACCCTTGAGCACAGGCGTTCTCCCCTTCCTTGTCCCCCATTATTTCCTGGTGATCCCACTTTCTCTGTCTAGGAAACATGATTTGCTCCTCTCATGACGACTTGAGCATAGGCTTTGTCCCCTTCCTTGTCCCCCATTATTTCCTAGTGATCCCACTTTCTCTGTCTAAGAAACATGATTTGCACCTCTCCTGACCCTTGAGCACAGGCGTTCTCCCCTTCTTTGTCCCCCATTATTTCCTAGTGATCCCACTTTCTCTGTCTAAGAAACATGATTTGCACCTCTCATGACCCATGAGCACAGGCATTCTCCCCTTCCTTGTCCCCCATTATTTCCTGGTGATCCCACTTTCTCTTTCTAAGAAACATGATTTGCACCTCTCATGGCCCTTGAAGGCAGGCGTTCTCCCCTTCCTTGTCCCCCATTATTTAATGGTGATCCCACTTTCTCTCTCTGTCTAAGAAACATGATTTGCAGCTCTCATGACCCTTGAGCACAGGCGTTCTCCCCTTCCTTGTCCCCCATTATTTCCTGGTGATCCCACTTTCTCTGTCTAAGAAACATGATTTGCACCTCTCATGGCCCTTGAAGGCAGGCGTTCTCCCCTTCCTTGTCCCCCATTATTTCCTGGTGATCCCACTTTCTCTGTCTAAGAAATATGATTTGCACCTCTCATGACCCTTGAGCACAGGCGTGCTCCCCTTCCTTGTCCCCCATTATTTCCTGGTGATCCCACTTTCTCTGTCTAAGAAACATGATTTGCACCTCTCATGACCCTTGAGCACAGGTGTTCTCCCCTTCCTTGTCCCCCATTATTTCCTGGTGATCCCACTTTCTCTGTCTAAGAAACATGATTTGCACCTCTCATGACCCTTGAGCACAGGCGTTCTCCCCTTCCTTGTCCCCCATTATTTCCTGGTGATCCCACTTTCTCTGTCTAAGAAACATGATTTGCACCTCTCATGACCCTTGAGCACAGGTGTTCTCCCCTTCCTTGTCCCCCATTATTTCCTGGTGATCCCACTTTCTCTGTCTAAGAAACATGATTTGCACCTCTCATGACCCTTGAGCACAGGCGTTCTCCCCTTCCTTGTCCCCCATTATTTCCTGGTGATCCCACTTTCTCTGTCTAAGAAACATGATTTGCTCCTCTCATGACGACTTGAGCACAGGCTTTGTCCCCTTCCTTGTCCCCCATTATTTCCTAGTGATCCCACTTTCTCTGTCTAAGAAACATGGTTTTCACCTCTCATGACCCTTGAGCACAGGCGTTTTCCCCTTCCTTGTCCCCCATTATTTCCTGGTTTTCCCACTTTCTCTGTCTAAGAAACATGATTTGCACCTCTCATGACCCTTGAGCACAGGCGTTCTCCCCTTCCCTGTCCCCCAATATTTCCTAGTGATCCCACTTTCTCTGTCTAAGAAACATGATTTGCACCTCTCATGAACCTTGAGCGCAGGCGTTCCCCCCTTCCATGTCCCCCATTATTTCCTAGTGATCCCACTTTCTCTGTCTTAGAAACATAATTTGCACCTCTCATGACCCTTGAGCGCAACGTTCCCCCTTCCTTGTCCCCCATTATTTCCTAGTGATCCCACTTTCTCTGTCTTAGAAACATGATTTGCACCTCTCATGACCCTTGAGCACAGGCATTCTCCCCTTCCTCGGTCCCCATTATTTCCTAGTGATCCCACTTTCTCTGTCTAAGAAACATGATTTGCACCTCTCATGACCCTTGAGCACAGGCGTTCTCCCCTTCCTTGTGCCCCATTATTTCCTGGTGATCCCACTTTCTCTGTCTAAGAAACATGATTTGCTCCTCTCATGACGACTTGAGCACATGCTTTGTCCCCTTCCTTGTCCCCCATTATTTCCTAGTGATCCCACTTTCTCTGTCTAGGAAACATGATTTGCACCTCTCATGACCCTTGAGCACAGGCGTTTTCCCCTTCCTTGTCCCCCATTATTTCCTGGTTTTCCCACTTTCTCTGTCTAAGAAACATGATTTGCACCTCTCATGACCCTTGAGCACAGGCGTTCTCCCCTTCCTTGTGCCCCATTATTTCCTGGTGATCCCACTTTCTCTGTCTAAGAAACATGATTTCCACCTCTCATGACCCTTGAGCACAGCGTTCCCCCCTTCCTTGTCCCCCATTATTTCCTAGTGATCCCACTTTCTCTGTCTTAGAAACATGATTTTCGCCTCTCATGACCCTTGAGCACAGGTGTTCTCCCCTTCCTTGTCTCCAATTATTTCCAGTGATCCCACATTCCCTGTCTAAGAAACATGATTTGCACCACTCATGAGCCTTGAGCACAGGCATTCTCCCCTTCCTTGTCTCCCATTATTTCCAGTGATCCCACATTCCCTGTCTAAGAAACATGATTTGCACCTCTTATGACCCTTGCGCGCAGGCGTTCTCCCCTTCCTTGTCCCCCATTATTTCCTAATGATCCCACATTCTCTGTCTAAGAAACATGATTTGCACCTCTTATGACCCTTGAGCACAGGCGTTCTCCCCTTCCTTGTCCCCCATTATTTCCTAGTGATCCCACTTTATCTGTTTTAGAAACATGATTTGCACCTCTCATGACCCTTGAGCACAGGCGTTCTCCCCTTCCTTGTCTCCCATTACTTCCTGGTGATCCCACTTTCTCTGTCTAAGAAACATGATTTCCACCTCTCATGACCCTTGAGCACAGCGTTCCCCACTTCCTTGTCCCCCATTATTTCCTAGTGATCCCACTTTCTCTGTCTTAGAAACATGATTTTCACCTCTCATGACCCTTGAGCACAGGTGTTCTCCCCTTCCTTGTCCCCCATTATTTCCTGGTGATCCCACTTTCTCTTTCTAAGAAACATGATTTGCACCTCTCATGACCCTTGAGCACAGGCATTCTCCCCTTCCTTGTCTCCCATTATTTCCAGTGATCCCACATTCCCTGTCTAAGAAACATGATTTCCACCTCTCATGACCCTTGAGCACAGCGTTCCCCCCTTCCTTGTCCCCCATTATTTCCTAGTGATCCCACTTTCTGTCTTAGAAACATGATTTTCACCTCTCATGACCCTTGAGCACAGGCATTCTCCCCTTCCTTGTCTCCCATTATTTCCAGTGATCCCACATTCCCTGTCTAAGAAACATGATTTGCACCTCTTATGACCCTTGCGCGCAGGCGTTCTCCCTTTCCTTGTCCCCCATTATTTCCTAATGATCCCACTTTCTCTGTCTAAGAAACATTATTTGCACCTCTTATGACCCTTGAGCACAGGCGTTCTCCCCTTCCTTGTCCCCCATTATTTCCTGGTGATCCCACTTTATCTGTTTTAGAAACATGATTTGCACCTCTCATGACCCTTGAGCACAGGCGTTCTCCCCTTCCTTGTCTCCCATTACTTCCTGGTGATCCCACTTTATCTGTCTAAGAAACATGATTTGCACCTCTCATGACCCTTGAGCACAGGCATTCTCCCCTTCCTTGTCCCCCATGATTTCCTAGTGATCCCACTTTCTCTGTCTAAGAAACATGATTTTCACCTCTCATGACCCTTGAGCGCAGGCGTTCCTCCTTCCATGTCCCCCATTATTTCCTAGTGATCCCACTTTCTTTGTCTTAGAAACATGATTTGCACCTCTCATGACCCTTGAGCGCAGCGTTCTCCCCTTCCTTGTCCCCCATTATTACCTAGTGATCCCACTTTCTCTGTCTAAGAAAAATGATTTGCACCTCTCATGACCCCTGAGCACAGGCGTTCTCCCCTTCATTGTCGCCCATTATTTCCTATAGATCCCACTTTCTCTGTCTAAGAAACATGATTTGCACCTCTCATGACCCTTGAGCACAGGCTTTGTCCCCTTCCTTGTCCCCCATTATTTCCTGGTGATCCCACTTTATCTGTCTAAGAAACATGATTTGCACCTCTCATGACCCTTGAGCACAGGCGTTTTCCCCTTCCTTGTCTCCCATTATTTCCTGGTTTTCCCACTTTCTCTGTCTAAGAAACATGATTTGCACCTCTCATGACCCTTGAGCACAGGCGTTCTCCCCTTCCTTGTCCCCCAATATTTCCTAGTGATCCCACTTTCTCTGTCTAAGAAACATGATTTGCACCTCGCATGAACCTTGAGCGCAGGCGTTCCCCCCTTCCATGTCCCCCATTATTTCCTAGTGATCCCACTTTCTCTGTCTTAGAAACATAATTTGCACCTCTCATGACCCTTGAGCGCAACGTTCCCCCTTCCTTGTCCCCCATTATTTCCTAGTGATCCCACTTTCTCTGTCTTAGAAACATGATTTGCACCTCTCATGACCCTTGAGCACAGGCGTTCTCCCCTTCCTTGTCCCCCATTATTTCCTGGTGATCCCACTTTCTCTGTCTAAGAAACATGATTTGCACCTCTCATGACCCTTGAGCACAGGTGTTCTCCCCTTCCTTGTCCCCCATTATTTCCTGGTGATCCCACTTTCTCTGTCTAAGAAATATGATTTGCACCTCTCATGACCCTTGAGCACAGGCGTTCTCCCCTTCCTTGTCCCCCATTATTTCCTGGTGATCCCACTTTCTCTGTCTAAGAAACATGATTTGCACCTCTCATGACCCTTGAGCACAGGCGTTCTCCCCTTCCTTGTCCCCCATTATTTCCTGGTGATCCCACTTTCTCTGTCTAAGAAACATGATTTGCACCTCTCATGACCCTTGAGCACTGGCGTTCTCCCCTTCCTTGTCCCCCATTATTTCCTGGTGATCCCACTTTCTCTGTCTAAGAAACATGATTTGCACCTCTCATGACCCTTGAGCACAGGCGTTCTCCCCTTCCTTGTCCCCCATTATTTCCTGGTGATCCCACTTTCTCTGTCTAAGAAACATGATTTGCACCTCTCATGACCCTTGAGCACAGGCGTTCTCCCCTTCCTTGTCCCCCATTATTTCCTGGTGATCCCACTTTCTCTGTCTAAGAAACATGATTTGCACCTCTCATGACCCTTGAGCACAGGCGTTCTCCCCTTCCTTGTCCCCCATTATTTCCTGGTGATCCCACTTTCTCTGTCTAAGAAACATGGTTTTCACCTCTCATGACCCTTGAGCACAGGCGTTTTCCCCTTCCTTGTCCCCCATTATTTCCTGGTTTTCCCACTTTCTCTGTCTAAGAAACATGATTTGCACCTCTCATGACCCTTGAGCACAGGCGTTCTCCCCTTCCCTGTCCCCCAATATTTCCTAGTGATCCCACTTTCTCTGTCTAAGAAACATGATTTGCACCTCTCATGAACCTTGAGCGCAGGCGTTCCCCCCTTCCATGTCCCCCATTATTTCCTAGTGATCCCACTTTCTCTGTCTTAGAAACATAATTTGCACCTCTCATGACCCTTGAGCGCAACGTTCCCCCTTCCTTGTCCCCCATTATTTCCTAGTGATCCCACTTTCTCTGTCTTAGAAACATGATTTGCACCTCTCATGACCCTTGAGCACAGGCATTCTCCCCTTCCTCGGTCCCCATTATTTCCTAGTGATCCCACTTTCTCTGTCTAAGAAACATGATTTGCACCTCTCATGACCCTTGAGCACAGGCGTTCTCCCCTTCCTTGTGCCCCATTATTTCCTGGTGATCCCACTTTCTCTGTCTAAGAAACATGATTTGCTCCTCTCATGACGACTTGAGCACATGCTTTGTCCCCTTCCTTGTCCCCCATTATTTCCTAGTGATCCCACTTTCTCTGTCTAGGAAACATGATTTGCACCTCTCATGACCCTTGAGCACAGGCGTTTTCCCCTTCCTTGTCCCCCATTATTTCCTGGTTTTCCCACTTTCTCTGTCTAAGAAACATGATTTGCACCTCTCATGACCCTTGAGCACAGGCGTTCTCCCCTTCCTTGTGCCCCATTATTTCCTGGTGATCCCACTTTCTCTGTCTAAGAAACATGATTTCCACCTCTCATGACCCTTGAGCACAGCGTTCCCCCCTTCCTTGTCCCCCATTATTTCCTAGTGATCCCACTTTCTCTGTCTTAGAAACATGATTTTCGCCTCTCATGACCCTTGAGCACAGGTGTTCTCCCCTTCCTTGTCTCCAATTATTTCCAGTGATCCCACATTCCCTGTCTAAGAAACATGATTTGCACCACTCATGAGCCTTGAGCACAGGCATTCTCCCCTTCCTTGTCTCCCATTATTTCCAGTGATCCCACATTCCCTGTCTAAGAAACATGATTTGCACCTCTTATGACCCTTGCGCGCAGGCGTTCTCCCCTTCCTTGTCCCCCATTATTTCCTAATGATCCCACATTCTCTGTCTAAGAAACATGATTTGCACCTCTTATGACCCTTGAGCACAGGCGTTCTCCCCTTCCTTGTCCCCCATTATTTCCTAGTGATCCCACTTTATCTGTTTTAGAAACATGATTTGCACCTCTCATGACCCTTGAGCACAGGCGTTCTCCCCTTCCTTGTCTCCCATTACTTCCTGGTGATCCCACTTTCTCTGTCTAAGAAACATGATTTCCACCTCTCATGACCCTTGAGCACAGCGTTCCCCCCTTCCTTGTCCCCCATAATTTCCTAGTGATCCCACTTTCTCTTTCTTAGAAACATGATTTTCACCTCTCATGACCCTTGAGCACAGGTGTTCTCCCCTTCCTTGTCCCCCATTATTTCCTGGGGTTTCCCCCTTTCTCTTTCTAAGAAACATGATTTGCACCTCTCATGACCCTTGAGCACAGGCATTCTCCCCTTCCTTGTCTCCCATTATTTCCAGTGATCCCACATTCCCTGTCTAAGAAACATGATTTCCACCTCTCATGACCCTTGAGCACAGCGTTCCCCCCTTCCTTGTCCCCCATTATTTCCTAGTGATCCCACTTTCTGTCTTAGAAACATGATTTTCACCTCTCATGACCCTTGAGCACAGGCATTCTCCCCTTCCTTGTCTCCCATTATTTCCAGTGATCCCACATTCCCTGTCTAAGAAACATGATTTGCACCTCTTATGACCCTTGCGCGCAGGCGTTCTCCCTTTCCTTGTCCCCCATTATTTCCTAATGATCCCACTTTCTCTGTCTAAGAAACATTATTTGCACCTCTTATGACCCTTGAGCACAGGCGTTCTCCCCTTCCTTGTCCCCCATTATTTCCTGGTGATCCCACTTTATCTGTTTTAGAAACATGATTTGCACCTCTCATGACCCTTGAGCACAGGCGTTCTCCCCTTCCTTGTCTCCCATTACTTCCTGGTGATCCCACTTTATCTGTCTAAGAAACATGATTTGCACCTCTCATGACCCTTGAGCACAGGCATTCTCCCCTTCCTTGTCCCCCATGATTTCCTAGTGATCCCACATTCCCTGTCTAAGAAACATGATTTGCACCTCTTATGACCCTTGCGCGCAGGCGTTCTCCCCTTCCTTGTCCCCCATGATTTCCTAGTGATCCCACTTTCTCTGTCTAAGAAACATGATTTGCACCTCTCATGACCCTTGAGCGCAGGCGTTCCTCCTTCCATGTCCCCCATTATTTCCTAGTGATCCCACTTTCTCTGTCTTAGAAACATGATTTGCACCTCTCATGACCCTTGAGCACAGGCGTTCTACCCTTCCTTGTCCCCCATTATTTCCTAGTGATCCCACTTTCTTTGTCTTAGAAACATGATTTGCACCTCTCATGACCCTTGAGCGCAGCGTTCTCCCCTTCCTTGTCCCCCATTATTACCTAGTGATCCCACTTTCTCTGTCTAAGAAAAATGATTTGCACCTCTCATGACCCCTGAGCACAGGCGTTCTCCCCTTCATTGTCGCCCATTATTTCCTATAGATCCCACTTTCTCTGTCTAAGAAACATGATTTGCACCTCTCATGACCCTTGAGCACAGGCTTTGTCCCCTTCCTTGTCCCCCATTATTTCCTGGTGATCCCACTTTCTCTGTCTAAGAAACATGATTTGCACCTCTCATGACCCTTGAGCACAGGCGTTTTCCCCTTCCTTGTCTCCCATTATTTCCTGGTTTTCCCACTTTCTCTGTCTAAGAAACATGATTTGCACCTCTCATGACCCTTGAGCACAGGCGTTCTCCCCTTCCTTGTCCCCCAATATTTCCTAGTGATCCCACTTTCTCTGTCTAAGAAACATGATTTGCACCTCGCATGAACCTTGAGCGCAGGCGTTCCCCCCTTCCATGTCCCCCATTATTTCCTAGTGATCCCACTTTCTCTGTCTTAGAAACATAATTTGCACCTCTCATGACCCTTGAGCGCAACGTTCCCCCTTCCTTGTCCCCCATTATTTCCTAGTGATCCCACTTTCTCTGTCTTAGAAACATGATTTGCACCTCTCATGACCCTTGAGCACAGGCGTTCTCCCCTTCCTTGTCCCCCATTATTTCCTGGTGATCCCACTTTCTCTGTCTAAGAAACATGATTTGCACCTCTCATGACCCTTGAGCACAGGTGTTCTCCCCTTCCTTGTCCCCCATTATTTCCTGGTGATCCCACTTTCTCTGTCTAAGAAATATGATTTGCACCTCTCATGACCCTTGAGCACAGGCGTTCTCCCCTTCCTTGTCCCCCATTATTTCCTGGTGATCCCACTTTCTCTGTCTAAGAAACATGATTTGCACCTCTCATGACCCTTGAGCACAGGTGTTCTCCCCTTCCTTGTCCCCCATTATTTCCTGGTGATCCCACTTTCTCTGTCTAAGAAACATGATTTGCACCTATCATGACCCTTGAGCACAGGCGTTCTCCCCTTCCTTGTCCCCCATTATTTCCTGGTGATCCCACTTTCTCTGTCTAAGAAACATGATTTGCACCTCTCATGACCCTTGAGCACAGGTGTTCTCCCCTTCCTTGTCCCCCATTATTTCCTGGTGATCCCACTTTCTCTGTCTAAGAAACATGATTTGCACCTCTCATGACCCTTGAGCACAGGCGTTCTCCCCTTCCTTGTCCCCCATTATTTCCTGGTGATCCCACTTTCTCTGTCTAAGAAACATGATTTGCACCTCTCATGACCCTTGAGCACAGGCGTTCTCCCCTTCCTTGTCCCCCATTATTTCCTGGTGATCCCACTTTCTCTGTCTAAGAAACATGATTTGCACCTCGCATGAACCTTGAGCGCAGGCGTTCCCCCCTTCCATGTCCCCCATTATTTCCTAGTGATCCCACTTTCTCTGTCTTAGAAACATAATTTGCACCTCTCATGACCCTTGAGCGCAACGTTCCCCCTTCCTTGTCCCCCATTATTTCCTAGTGATCCCACTTTCTCTGTCTTAGAAACATGATTTGCACCTCTCATGACCCTTGAGCACAGGCGTTCTCCCCTTCCTTGTCCCCCATTATTTCCTGGTGATCCCACTTTCTCTGTCTAAGAAACATGATTTGCACCTCTCATGACCCTTGAGCACAGGTGTTCTCCCCTTCCTTGTCCCCCATTATTTCCTGGTGATCCCACTTTCTCTGTCTAAGAAATATGATTTGCACCTCTCATGACCCTTGAGCACAGGCGTTCTCCCCTTCCTTGTCCCCCATTATTTCCTGGTGATCCCACTTTCTCTGTCTAAGAAACATGATTTGCACCTCTCATGACCCTTGAGCACAGGCGTTCTCCCCTTCCTTGTCCCCCATTATTTCCTGGTGATCCCACTTTCTCTGTCTAAGAAACATGATTTGCACCTCTCATGACCCTTGAGCACAGGCGTTCTCCCCTTCCTTGTCCCCCATTATTTCCTGGTGATCCCACTTTCTCTGTCTAAGAAACATGATTTGCACCTCTCATGACCCTTGAGCACAGGCGTTCTCCCCTTCCTTGTCCCCCATTATTTCCTGGTGATCCCACTTTCTCTGTCTAAGAAACATGATTTGCACCTCTCATGACCCTTGAGCACAGGCGTTCTCCCCTTCCTTGTCCCCCATTATTTCCTGGTGATCCCACTTTCTCTGTCTAAGAAACATGATTTGCACCTCTCATGACCCTTGAGCACAGGCGTTCTCCCCTTCCTTGTCCCCCATTATTTCCTGGTGATCCCACTTTCTCTGTCTAAGAAACATGGTTTTCACCTCTCATGACCCTTGAGCACAGGCGTTTTCCCCTTCCTTGTCCCCCATTATTTCCTGGTTTTCCCACTTTCTCTGTCTAAGAAACATGATTTGCACCTCTCATGACCCTTGAGCACAGGCGTTCTCCCCTTCCCTGTCCCCCAATATTTCCTAGTGATCCCACTTTCTCTGTCTAAGAAACATGATTTGCACCTCTCATGAACCTTGAGCGCAGGCGTTCCCCCCTTCCATGTCCCCCATTATTTCCTAGTGATCCCACTTTCTCTGTCTTAGAAACATAATTTGCACCTCTCATGACCCTTGAGCGCAACGTTCCCCCTTCCTTGTCCCCCATTATTTCCTAGTGATCCCACTTTCTCTGTCTTAGAAACATGATTTGCACCTCTCATGACCCTTGAGCACAGGCATTCTCCCCTTCCTCGGTCCCCATTATTTCCTAGTGATCCCACTTTCTCTGTCTAAGAAACATGATTTGCACCTCTCATGACCCTTGAGCACAGGCGTTCTCCCCTTCCTTGTGCCCCATTATTTCCTGGTGATCCCACTTTCTCTGTCTAAGAAACATGATTTGCTCCTCTCATGACGACTTGAGCACATGCTTTGTCCCCTTCCTTGTCCCCCATTATTTCCTAGTGATCCCACTTTCTCTGTCTAGGAAACATGATTTGCACCTCTCATGACCCTTGAGCACAGGCGTTTTCCCCTTCCTTGTCCCCCATTATTTCCTGGTTTTCCCACTTTCTCTGTCTAAGAAACATGATTTGCACCTCTCATGACCCTTGAGCACAGGCGTTCTCCCCTTCCTTGTGCCCCATTATTTCCTGGTGATCCCACTTTCTCTGTCTAAGAAACATGATTTCCACCTCTCATGACCCTTGAGCACAGCGTTCCCCCCTTCCTTGTCCCCCATTATTTCCTAGTGATCCCACTTTCTCTGTCTTAGAAACATGATTTTCGCCTCTCATGACCCTTGAGCACAGGTGTTCTCCCCTTCCTTGTCTCCAATTATTTCCAGTGATCCCACATTCCCTGTCTAAGAAACATGATTTGCACCACTCATGAGCCTTGAGCACAGGCATTCTCCCCTTCCTTGTCTCCCATTATTTCCAGTGATCCCACATTCCCTGTCTAAGAAACATGATTTGCACCTCTTATGACCCTTGCGCGCAGGCGTTCTCCCCTTCCTTGTCCCCCATTATTTCCTAATGATCCCACATTCTCTGTCTAAGAAACATGATTTGCACCTCTTATGACCCTTGAGCACAGGCGTTCTCCCCTTCCTTGTCCCCCATTATTTCCTAGTGATCCCACTTTATCTGTTTTAGAAACATGATTTGCACCTCTCATGACCCTTGAGCACAGGCGTTCTCCCCTTCCTTGTCTCCCATTACTTCCTGGTGATCCCACTTTCTCTGTCTAAGAAACATGATTTCCACCTCTCATGACCCTTGAGCACAGCGTTCCCCCCTTCCTTGTCCCCCATAATTTCCTAGTGATCCCACTTTCTCTGTCTTAGAAACATGATTTTCACCTCTCATGACCCTTGAGCACAGGTGTTCTCCCCTTCCTTGTCCCCCATTATTTCCTGGGGTTTCCCCCTTTCTCTTTCTAAGAAACATGATTTGCACCTCTCATGACCCTTGAGCACAGGCATTCTCCCCTTCCTTGTCTCCCATTATTTCCAGTGATCCCACATTCCCTGTCTAAGAAACATGATTTCCACCTCTCATGACCCTTGAGCACAGCGTTCCCCCCTTCCTTGTCCCCCATTATTTCCTAGTGATCCCACTTTCTGTCTTAGAAACATGATTTTCACCTCTCATGACCCTTGAGCACAGGCATTCTCCCCTTCCTTGTCTCCCATTATTTCCAGTGATCCCACATTCCCTGTCTAAGAAACATGATTTGCACCTCTTATGACCCTTGCGCGCAGGCGTTCTCCCTTTCCTTGTCCCCCATTATTTCCTAATGATCCCACTTTCTCTGTCTAAGAAACATTATTTGCACCTCTTATGACCCTTGAGCACAGGCGTTCTCCCCTTCCTTGTCCCCCATTATTTCCTGGTGATCCCACTTTATCTGTTTTAGAAACATGATTTGCACCTCTCATGACCCTTGAGCACAGGCGTTCTCCCCTTCCTTGTCTCCCATTACTTCCTGGTGATCCCACTTTATCTGTCTAAGAAACATGATTTGCACCTCTCATGACCCTTGAGCACAGGCATTCTCCCCTTCCTTGTCCCCCATGATTTCCTAGTGATCCCACTTTCTCTGTCTAAGAAACATGATTTGCACCTCTCATGACCCTTGAGCGCAGGCGTTCCTCCTTCCATGTCCCCCATTATTTCCTAGTGATCCCACTTTCTCTGTCTTAGAAACATGATTTGCACCTCTCATGACCCTTGAGCACAGGCGTTCTACCCTTCCTTGTCCCCCATTATTTCCTAGTGATCCCACTTTCTTTGTCTTAGAAACATGATTTGCACCTCTCATGACCCTTGAGCGCAGCGTTCTCCCCTTCCTTGTCCCCCATTATTACCTAGTGATCCCACTTTCTCTGTCTAAGAAAAATGATTTGCACCTCTCATGACCCCTGAGCACAGGCGTTCTCCCCTTCATTGTCGCCCATTATTTCCTATAGATCCCACTTTCTCTGTCTAAGAAACATGATTTGCACCTCTCATGACCCTTGAGCACAGGCTTTGTCCCCTTCCTTGTCCCCCATTATTTCCTGGTGATCCCACTTTCTCTGTCTAAGAAACATGATTTGCACCTCTCATGACCCTTGAGCACAGGCGTTTTCCCCTTCCTTGTCTCCCATTATTTCCTGGTTTTCCCACTTTCTCTGTCTAAGAAACATGATTTGCACCTCTCATGACCCTTGAGCACAGGCGTTCTCCCCTTCCTTGTCCCCCAATATTTCCTAGTGATCCCACTTTCTCTGTCTAAGAAACATGATTTGCACCTCGCATGAACCTTGAGCGCAGGCGTTCCCCCCTTCCATGTCCCCCATTATTTCCTAGTGATCCCACTTTCTCTGTCTTAGAAACATAATTTGCACCTCTCATGACCCTTGAGCGCAACGTTCCCCCTTCCTTGTCCCCCATTATTTCCTAGTGATCCCACTTTCTCTGTCTTAGAAACATGATTTGCACCTCTCATGACCCTTGAGCACAGGCGTTCTCCCCTTCCTTGTCCCCCATTATTTCCTGGTGATCCCACTTTCTCTGTCTAAGAAACATGATTTGCACCTCTCATGACCCTTGAGCACAGGTGTTCTCCCCTTCCTTGTCCCCCATTATTTCCTGGTGATCCCACTTTCTCTGTCTAAGAAATATGATTTGCACCTCTCATGACCCTTGAGCACAGGCGTTCTCCCCTTCCTTGTCCCCCATTATTTCCTGGTGATCCCACTTTCTCTGTCTAAGAAACATGATTTGCACCTCTCATGACCCTTGAGCACAGGTGTTCTCCCCTTCCTTGTCCCCCATTATTTCCTGGTGATCCCACTTTCTCTGTCTAAGAAACATGATTTGCACCTATCATGACCCTTGAGCACAGGCGTTCTCCCCTTCCTTGTCCCCCATTATTTCCTGGTGATCCCACTTTCTCTGTCTAAGAAACATGATTTGCACCTCTCATGACCCTTGAGCACAGGTGTTCTCCCCTTCCTTGTCCCCCATTATTTCCTGGAGATCCCACTTTCTCTGTCTAAGAAACATGATTTGCACCTCTCATGACCCTTGAGCACAGGCGTTCTCCCCTTCCTTGTCCCCCATTATTTCCTGGTGATCCCACTTTCTCTGTCTAAGAAACATGATTTGCACCTCTCATGACCCTTGAGCACAGGCGTTCTCCCCTTCCTTGTCCCCCATTATTTCCTGGTGATCCCACTTTCTCTGTCTAAGAAACATGATTTGCTCCTCTCATGACGACTTGAGCACAGGCTTTGTCCCCTTCCCTGTCCCCCAATATTTCCTGGTGATCCCACTTTCTCTGTCTAAGAAACATGATTTGCACCTCTCATGACCCTTGAGCACAGGCGTTCTCCCCTTCCTTGTCCCCCATTATTTCCTGGTGATCCCACTTTCTCTGTCTAAGAAACATGATTTGCACCTCTCATGACCCTTGAGCACAGGTGTTCTCCCCTTCCTTGTCCCCCATTATTTCCTGGTGATCCCACTTTCTCTGTCTAAGAAATATGATTTGCACCTCTCATGACCCTTGAGCACAGGCGTTCTCCCCTTCCTTGTCCCCCATTATTTCCTGGTGATCCCACTTTCTCTGTCTAAGAAACATGGTTTTCACCTCTCATGACCCTTGAGCACAGGCGTTTTCCCCTTCCTTGTCCCCCATTATTTCCTGGTTTTCCCACTTTCTCTGTCTAAGAAACATGATTTGCACCTCTCATGACCCTTGAGCACAGGCGTTCTCCCCTTCCCTGTCCCCCAATATTTCCTAGTGATCCCACTTTCTCTGTCTAAGAAACATGATTTGCACCTCTCATGACCCTTGAGCACAGGCGTTCTCCCCTTCCTTGTCCCCCATGTTTTCCTGGTGATCCCACTCTCTCTGTCTAAGAAACATGATTTGCACCTCTCATGACCCATGAGCACAGGCGTTCTCCCCTTCCTTGTCCCCCATTTTTTCCTGGTGATCCCACTCTCTCTGTCTAAGAAACATGATTTGCAACTCTCATGGCCCTTGAGCACAGGCGTTCTCCCCTTCCTTGTCCCCCATTATTTCTTGGTGATCCCACTTTCTCTGTCTAAGAAACATGATTTGCACCTCTCATGACCCTTGAAGGCAGGCGTTCTCCCCTTCCTTGTCCCCCATTATTTCTTGGTGATCCCACTTTCTCTGTCTAAGAAACATGATTTGCACATCTCATGACCAGTGAAGGCAGGCGTTCTCCCCTTCCTTGTCCCCCATTATTTCCTGGTGATCCCACTTTCTCTGTCTAAGAAATATGATTTGCACCTCTCATGACCCTTGAGCACAGGCGTTCTCCCCTTCCTTGTCCCCCATTATTTCCTGGTGATCCCACTTTCTCTGTCTAAGAAACATGATTTGCACCTCTCATGACCCTTGAGCACAGGTGTTCTCCCCTTCCTTGTCCCCATTATTTCCTGGTGATCCCACTTTCTCTGTCTAAGAAACATGATTTGCACCTCTCATGACCCTTGAGCACAGGCGTTCTCCCCTTCCTTGTCCCCCATTATTTCCTAGTGATCCCACTTTCTCTGTCTAAGAAACATGATTTGCACGTCTCATGACCCTTGAGCACAGGCGTTCTCCCCTTCCTTGTCCCCCATTATTTCCTGGTGATCCCACTTTCTCTGTCTAAGAAACATGATTTGCTCCTCTCATGACGACTTGAGCACAGGCTTTGTCCCCTTCCTTGTCCCCCATTATTTCCTAGTGATCCCACTTTCTCTGTCTAAGAAACATGATTTGCACCTCTCATGACCCTTGAGCACAGGCGTTCTCCCCTTCTTTGTGCCCCATTATTTCCTGGTGATCCCACTTTCTCTGTCTAAGAAACATGATTTGCACCTCTCATGACCCGTGAGCACAGGCGTTCTCCCCTTCCTCGTCCCCCATTATTTTCTAGTGATCCCACTTTCTCTGTGTAAGAAACATGATTTGCACCTCTCATGACCCTTGAGCGCAGGCGTTCTCCCCTTCCTTGTCCCCCATTATTTCCTAGTGATCCAACGTTCTCTGTCTTAGAAATATGATTTGCACCTCTCATGACCCTTGAGCGCAGGCGTTCTCCCCTTCCTTGTCCCCCATTATTTCCTAGTGATCCCACTTTCTCTGTCTAAGAAACATGATTTGCACCTCTCATGACCCTTGAGCACAGGCGTTCTCCCCTTCCATGTCCCCCATTATTTCCTAGTGATCCCACTTTCTCTGTCTAAGAAACATGATTTGCACCTCTCATGAACCTTGAGCACAGGCGTTCTCCCCTTCATTGTCCCCCATTATTTCGTGGTGATCCCACTTTCTCTGTCTAAGAAACATGATCTGCACCTCTTATGATCCTTGCGCGCAGGCGTTCTCCCCTTCCTTGTCCCCCATTATTTCCTAGTGTTCCCACTTTCTCTGTCTAAGAAACATGATTTGCACCTCTCATGACCCTTGAGCACAGGCGTTCTCCCCTTCCTTGTCCCCCATTATTTCCTGGTGATCCCACTTTCTCTGTCTAAGAAACATGATTTGCTCCTCTCATGACGACTTGAGCACAGGCTTTGTCCCCTTCCTTGTCCCCCATTATTTCCTAGTGATCCCACTTTCTCTGTCTAAGAAACATGATTTGCACCTCTCATGACCCTTGAGCACAGGCGTTCTCCCCTTCTTTGTGCCCCATTATTTCCTGGTGATCCCACTTTCTCTATCTAAGAAACATGATTTGCACCTCTCATGACCCTTGAGCACAGGCGTTCTCCCCTTCCTCGTCCCCCATTATTTCCTAGCGATCCCACTTTCTCTGTCTAAGAAACATGATTTGCACCTCTCATGACCCTTGAGCACATGCGTTCTCCCCTTCCTTGTCCCCCATTATTTCCTAGTGATCCCACTTTCTCTGTCTAAGAAACATGATTTGCACCTCTCATGACCCTTGAGCACAGGCGTTCTCCCCTTCCTTGTCCCCCATTATTTCCTGGTGATCCCACTTTCTCTGTCTAGGAAACATGATTTGCTCCTCTCATGACGACTTGAGCATAGGCTTTGTCCCCTTCCTTGTCCCCCATTATTTCCTAGTGATCCCACTTTCTCTGTCTAAGAAACATGATTTGCACCTCTCCTGACCCTTGAGCACAGGCGTTCTCCCCTTCTTTGTACCCCATTATTTCCTAGTGATCCCACTTTCTCTGTCTAAGAAACATGATTTGCACCTCTCATGACCCATGAGCACAGGCATTCTCCCCTTCCTTGTCCCCCATTATTTCCTGGTGATCCCACTTTCTCTTTCTAAGAAACATGATTTGCACCTCTCATGGCCCTTGAAGGCAGGCGTTCTCCCCTTCCTTGTCCCCCATTATTTAATGGTGATCCCACTTTCTCTCTCTGTCTAAGAAACATGATTTGCAGCTCTCATGACCCTTGAGCACAGGCGTTCTCCCCTTCCTTGTCCCCCATTATTTCCTGGTGATCCCACTTTCTCTGTCTAAGAAACATGATTTGCACCTCTCATGGCCCTTGAAGGCAGGCGTTCTCCCCTTCCTTGTCCCCCATTATTTAATGGTGATCCCACTTTCTCTGTCTAAGAAACATGATTTGCACCTCTCATGACCCTTGAAGCTAGGCGTTCTCCCCTTCCTTGTCCCCCATTATTTCTTGGTGATCCCACTTTCTCTGTCTAAGAAACATGATTTGCACATCTCATGACCCTTGAAGGCAGGCGTTCTCCCCTTCCTTGTCCCCCATTATTTCCTGGTGATCCCACTTTCTCTGTCTAAGAAATATGATTTGCACCTCTCATGACCCTTGAGCACATGCGTTCTCCCCTTCCTTGTCCCCCATTATTTCCTGGTGATCCCACTTTCTCTGTCTAAGAAACATGATTTGCACCTCTCATGACCCTTGAAGGCAGGCGTTCTCCCCTTCCTTGTCCCCCATTATTTCCTGGTGATCCCACTTTCTCTGTCTAAGAAATATGATTTGCACCTCTCATGACCCTTGAGCACAGGCGTTCTCCCCTTCCTTGTCCCCCATTATTTCCTGGTGATCCCACTTTCTCTGTCTAAGAAACATGATTTGCACCTCTCATGACCCTTGAGCACAGGTGTTCTCCCCTTCCTTGTCCCCCATTATTTCCTGGTGATCCCACTTTCTCTGTCTAAGAAACATGATCTGCACCTCTCATGACCCTTGAGCACAGGCGTTCTCCCCTTCCTTGTCCCCCATTATTTCCTGGTGATCCCACTTTCTCTGTCTAAGAAACATGATTTGCACCTCTCATGACCCTTGAGCACAGGTGTTCTCCCCTTCCTTGTCCCCCATTATTTCCTGGTGATCCCACTTTCTCTGTCTAAGAAACATGATTTGCACCTCTCATGACCCTTGAGCACAGGCGTTCTCCCCTTCCTTGTCCCCCATTATTTCCTGGTGATCCCACTTTCTCTGTCTAAGAAACATGATTTGCTCCTCTCATGACGACTTGAGCACAGGCTTTGTCCCCTTCCTTGTCCCCCATTATTTCCTAGTGATCCCACTTTCTCTGTCTAAGAAACATGGTTTTCACCTCTCATGACCCTTGAGCACAGGCGTTTTCCCCTTCCTTGTCCCCCATTATTTCCTGGTTTTCCCACTTTCTCTGTCTAAGAAACATGATTTGCACCTCTCATGACCCTTGAGCACAGCCGTTCTCCCCTTCCCTGTCCCCCAATATTTCCTAGTGATCCCACTTTCTCTGTCTAAGAAACATGATTTGCACCTCTCATGAACCTTGAGCGCAGGCGTTCCCCCCTTCCATGTCCCCCATTATTTCCTAGTGATCCCACTTTCTCTGTCTTAGAAACATAATTTGCACCTCTCATGACCCTTGAGCGCAACGTTCCCCCTTCCTTGTCCCCCATTATTTCCTAGTGATCCCACTTTCTCTGTCTTAGAAACATGATTTGCACCTCTCATGAACCTTGAGCACAGGCATTCTCCCCTTCCTCGGTCCCCATTATTTCCTAGTGATCCCACTTTCTCTGTCTAAGAAACATGATTTGCACCTCTCATGACCCTTGAGCACAGGCGTTCTCCCCTTCCTTGTCCCCCATTATTTCCTAGTGATCCCACTTTCTCTGTCTAAGAAACATGATTTGCACCTCTCATGACCCTTGAGCACAGGCGTTCTCCCCTTCCATGTCCCCCATTATTTCCTAGTGATCCCACTTTCTCTGTCTAAGAAACATGATTTGCACCTCTCATGAACCTTGAGCACAGGCGTTCTCCCCTTCATTGTCCCCCATTATTTCGTGGTGATCCCACTTTCTCTGTCTAAGAAACATGATCTGCACCTCTTATGATCCTTGCGCGCAGGCGTTCTCCCCTTCCTTGTCCCCCATTATTTCCTAGTGTTCCCACTTTCTCTGTCTAAGAAACATGATTTGCACCTCTCATGACCCTTGAGCACAGGCGTTCTCCCCTTCCTTGTCCCCCATTATTTCCTGGTGATCCCACTTTCTCTGTCTAAGAAACATGATTTGCTCCTCTCATGACGACTTGAGCACAGGCTTTGTCCCCTTCCTTGTCCCCCATTATTTCCTAGTGATCCCACTTTCTCTGTCTAAGAAACATGATTTGCACCTCTCATGACCCTTGAGCACAGGCGTTCTCCCCTTCTTTGTGCCCCATTATTTCCTGGTGATCCCACTTTCTCTATCTAAGAAACATGATTTGCACCTCTCATGACCCTTGAGCACAGGCGTTCTCCCCTTCCTCGTCCCCCATTATTTCCTAGCGATCCCACTTTCTCTGTCTAAGAAACATGATTTGCACCTCTCATGACCCTTGAGCACATGCGTTCTCCCCTTCCTTGTCCCCCATTATTTCCTAGTGATCCCACTTTCTCTGTCTAAGAAACATGATTTGCACCTCTCATGACCCTTGAGCACAGGCGTTCTCCCCTTCCTTGTCCCCCATTATTTCCTGGTGATCCCACTTTCTCTGTCTAGGAAACATGATTTGCTCCTCTCATGACGACTTGAGCATAGGCTTTGTCCCCTTCCTTGTCCCCCATTATTTCCTAGTGATCCCACTTTCTCTGTCTAAGAAACATGATTTGCACCTCTCCTGACCCTTGAGCACAGGCGTTCTCCCCTTCTTTGTACCCCATTATTTCCTAGTGATCCCACTTTCTCTGTCTAAGAAACATGATTTGCACCTCTCATGACCCATGAGCACAGGCATTCTCCCCTTCCTTGTCCCCCATTATTTCCTGGTGATCCCACTTTCTCTTTCTAAGAAACATGATTTGCACCTCTCATGGCCCTTGAAGGCAGGCGTTCTCCCCTTCCTTGTCCCCCATTATTTAATGGTGATCCCACTTTCTCTCTCTGTCTAAGAAACATGATTTGCAGCTCTCATGACCCTTGAGCACAGGCGTTCTCCCCTTCCTTGTCCCCCATTATTTCCTGGTGATCCCACTTTCTCTGTCTAAGAAACATGATTTGCACCTCTCATGGCCCTTGAAGGCAGGCGTTCTCCCCTTCCTTGTCCCCCATTATTTAATGGTGATCCCACTTTCTCTGTCTAAGAAACATGATTTGCACCTCTCATGACCCTTGAAGCTAGGCGTTCTCCCCTTCCTTGTCCCCCATTATTTCTTGGTGATCCCACTTTCTCTGTCTAAGAAACATGATTTGCACATCTCATGACCCTTGAAGGCAGGCGTTCTCCCCTTCCTTGTCCCCCATTATTTCCTGGTGATCCCACTTTCTCTGTCTAAGAAATATGATTTGCACCTCTCATGACCCTTGAGCACATGCGTTCTCCCCTTCCTTGTCCCCCATTATTTCCTGGTGATCCCACTTTCTCTGTCTAAGAAACATGATTTGCACCTCTCATGACCCTTGAAGGCAGGCGTTCTCCCCTTCCTTGTCCCCCATTATTTCCTGGTGATCCCACTTTCTCTGTCTAAGAAATATGATTTGCACCTCTCATGACCCTTGAGCACAGGCGTTCTCCCCTTCCTTGTCCCCCATTATTTCCTGGTGATCCCACTTTCTCTGTCTAAGAAACATGATTTGCACCTCTCATGACCCTTGAGCACAGGTGTTCTCCCCTTCCTTGTCCCCCATTATTTCCTGGTGATCCCACTTTCTCTGTCTAAGAAACATGATCTGCACCTCTCATGACCCTTGAGCACAGGCGTTCTCCCCTTCCTTGTCCCCCATTATTTCCTGGTGATCCCACTTTCTCTGTCTAAGAAACATGATTTGCACCTCTCATGACCCTTGAGCACAGGTGTTCTCCCCTTCCTTGTCCCCCATTATTTCCTGGTGATCCCACTTTCTCTGTCTAAGAAACATGATTTGCACCTCTCAGGACCCTTGAGCACAGGCGTTCTCCCCTTCCTTGTCCCCCATTATTTCCTGGTGATCCCACTTTCTCTGTCTAAGAAACATGATTTGCTCCTCTCATGACGACTTGAGCACAGGCTTTGTCCCCTTCCTTGTCCCCCATTATTTCCTAGTGATCCCACTTTCTCTGTCTAAGAAACATGGTTTTCACCTCTCATGACCCTTGAGCACAGGCGTTTTCCCCTTCCTTGTCCCCCATTATTTCCTGGTTTTCCCACTTTCTCTGTCTAAGAAACATGATTTGCACCTCTCATGACCCTGGAGCACAGGCGTTCTCCCCTTCCCTGTCCCCCAATATTTCCTAGTGATCCCACTTTCTCTGTCTAAGAAACATGATTTGCACCTCTCATGAACCTTGAGCGCAGGCGTTCCCCCCTTCCATGTCCCCCATTATTTCCTAGTGATCCCACTTTCTCTGTCTTAGAAACATAATTTGCACCTCTCATGACCCTTGAGCGCAACGTTCCCCCTTCCTTGTCCCCCATTATTTCCTAGTGATCCCACTTTCTCTGTCTTAGAAACATGATTTGCACCTCTCATGAACCTTGAGCACAGGCATTCTCCCCTTCCTCGGTCCCCATTATTTCCTAGTGATCCCACTTTCTCTGTCTAAGAAACATGATTTGCACCTCTCATGACCCTTGAGCACAGGCGTTCTCCCCTTCCTTGTGCCCCATTATTTCCTGGTGATCCCACTTTCTCTGTCTAAGAAACATGATTTGCTCCTCTCATGACGACTTGAGCACATGCTTTGTCCCCTTCCTTGTCCCCCATTATTTCCTAGTGATCCCACTTTCTCTGTCTAGGAAACATGATTTGCACCTCTCATGACCCTTGAAGGCAGGCGTTCTCCCCTTCCTTGTCCCCCATTATTTCCTGGTTTTCCCACTTTCTCTGTCTAAGAAACATGATTTGCACCTCTCATGACCCTTGAGCACAGGCATTCTCCCCTTCCTTGTGCCCCATTATTTCCTGGTGATCCCACTTTCTCTGTCTAAGAAACATGATTTCCATCTCTCATGACCCTTGAGCACAGCGTTCCCCCCTTCCTTGTCCCCCATTATTTCCTAGTGATCCCACTTTCTCTGTCTTAGAAACATGATTTTCGCCTCTCATGACCCTTGAGCACAGGTGTTCTCCCCTTCCTTGTCTCCAATTATTTCCAGTGATCCCACATTCCCTGTCTAAGAAACATGATTTGCACCACTCATGAGCCTTGAGCACAGGCATTCTCCCCTTCCTTGTCTCCCATTATTTCCAGTGATCCCACATTCCCTGTCTAAGAAACATGATTTGCACCTCTTATGACCCTTGCGCGCAGGCGTTCTCCCCTTCCTTGTCCCCCATTATTTCCTAATGATCCCACATTCTCTGTCTAAGAAACATGATTTGCACCTCTTATGACCCTTGAGCACAGGCTTTCTCCCCTTCCTTGTCCCCCATTATTTCCTAGTGATCCCACTTTATCTGTTTTAGAAACATGATTTGCACCTCTCATGACCCTTGAGCACAGGCGTTCTCCCCTTCCTTGTCTCCCATTACTTCCTGGTGATCCCACTTTCTCTGTCTAAGAAACATGATTTCCACCTCTCATGACCCTTGAGCACAGCGTTCCCCCCTTCCTTGTCCCCCATTATTTCCTAGTGATCCCACTTTCTCTGTCTTAGAAACATGATTTTCACCTCTCATGACCCTTGAGCACAGGTGTTCTCCCCTTCCTTGTCCCCCATTATTTCCTGGTGATCCCACTTTCTCTTTCTAAGAAACATGATTTGCACCTCTCATGACCCTTGAGCACAGGCATTCTCCCCTTCCTTGTCTCCCATTATTTCCAGTGATCCCACATTCCCTGTCTAAGAAACATGATTTCCACCTCTCATGACCCTTGAGCACAGCGTTCCCCCCTTCCTTGTCCCCCATTATTTCCTAGTGATCCCACTTTCTGTCTTAGAAACATGATTTTCACCTCTCATGACCCTTGAGCACAGGCATTCTCCCCTTCCTTGTCTCCCATTATTTCCAGTGATCCCACATTCCCTGTCTAAGAAACATGATTTGCACCTCTTATGACCCTTGCGCGCAGGCGTTCTCCCTTTCCTTGTCCCCCATTATTTCCTAATGATCCCACTTTCTCTGTCTAAGAAACATTATTTGCACCTCTTATGACCCTTGAGCACAGGCGTTCTCCCCTTCCTTGTCCCCCATTATTTCCTGGTGATCCCACTTTATCTGTTTTAGAAACATGATTTGCACCTCTCATGACCCTTGAGCACAGGCGTTCTCCCCTTCCTTGTCTCCCATTACTTCCTGGTGATCCCACTTTATCTGTCTAAGAAACATGATTTGCACCTCTCATGACCCTTGAGCACAGGCATTCTCCCCTTCCTTGTCCCCCATGATTTCCTAGTGATCCCACTTTCTCTGTCTAAGAAACATGATTTGCACCTCTCATGACCCTTGAGCGCAGGCGTTCCTCCTTCCATGTCCCCCATTATTTCCTAGTGATCCCACTTTCTCTGTCTTAGAAACATGATTTGCACCTCTCATGACCCTTGAGCACAGGCGTTCTACCCTTCCTTGTCCCCCATTATTTCCTAGTGATCCCACTTTCTTTGTCTTAGAAACATGATTTGCACCTCTCATGACCCTTGAGCGCAGCGTTCTCCCCTTCCTTGTCCCCCATTATTACCTAGTGATCCCACTTTCTCTGTCTAAGAAAAATGATTTGCACCTCTCATGACCCCTGAGCACAGGCGTTCTCCCCTTCATTGTCGCCCATTATTTCCTATAGATCCCACTTTCTCTGTCTAAGAAACATGATTTGCACCTCTCATGACCCTTGAGCACAGGCTTTGTCCCCTTCCTTGTCCCCCATTATTTCCTGGTGATCCCACTTTCTCTGTCTAAGAAACATGATTTGCACCTCTCATGACCCTTGAGCACAGGCGTTTTCCCCTTCCTTGTCTCCCATTATTTCCTGGTTTTCCCACTTTCTCTGTCTAAGAAACATGATTTGCACCTCTCATGACCCTTGAGCACAGGCGTTCTCCCCTTCCTTGTCCCCCAATATTTCCTAGTGATCCCACTTTCTCTGTCTAAGAAACATGATTTGCACCTCGCATGAACCTTGAGCGCAGGCGTTCCCCCCTTCCATGTCCCCCATTATTTCCTAGTGATCCCACTTTCTCTGTCTTAGAAACATAATTTGCACCTCTCATGACCCTTGAGCGCAACGTTCCCCCTTCCTTGTCCCCCATTATTTCCTAGTGATCCCACTTTCTCTGTCTTAGAAACATGATTTGCACCTCTCATGACCCTTGAGCACAGGCGTTCTCCCCTTACTCGGTCCCCATTATTTCCTAGTGATCCCACTTTCTCTGTCTAAGAAACATGATTTGCACCTCTCATGACCCTTGAGCACAGGCGTTCTCCCCTTTCTTGTGCACCATTATTTCCTGGTGATCCCACTTTCTCTGTCTAAGAAACATGATTTGCACCTCTCATGACCCTTGAGCACAGGCGTTCTCCCCTTCGTCGTCCCCCATTATTTCCTAGTGATCCCACTTTCTCTGTCTAAGAAACATGATTTGCACCTCTCATGACCCTTGAGCACAGGCGTTCTCCCCTTCCTTGTGCCCCATTATTTCCTGGTGATCCCACTTTCTCTGTCTAAGAAACATGATTTGCACCTCTCATGACCCTTGAGCACAGCGTTCCCCCCTTCCTTGTCCCCCATTATTTCCTAGTGATCCCACTTTCTCTGTCTTAGAAAAATGATTTGCACCTCTCATGACCCTTGAGCACAGGCATTCTCCACTTCCTTGTCCCCCATTATTTCCTAGTGATCCCACTTTCTCTGTCTAAGAAAGATGATTTGCACCTCTCATGACCCTTGAGCACAGGCGTTCTCCCCTTCCTTGTCCCCCATTATTTCCTGGTGATCCCACTTTCTCTGGCTAAAAAACATGATTTGCTCCTCTCATGACGACTTGAGCACAGGCTTTGTCCCCTTCCTCGTCCGCCATTATTTCCTAGCGATCCCACTTTCTCTGTCTAAGAAACATGATTTGCACCTCTCATGACCCTTGAGCACAGGCGTTCTCCCCTTCCTTGTGCCCCATTATTTCCTAGTGATCCCACTTTCTCTGTCTAAGAAACATGATTTGCACCTCTCATGACCCTTGAGCACAGGCGTTCTCCCCTTCCTTGTCCCCCATTATTTCCTGGTGATCCCACTTTCTCTGTCTAAGAAACATGATTTGCACCTCTCATGACCCTTGAGCACAGGCGTTCTCCCCTTCCTTGTCCCCCATTATTTCCTGGTGATCCCACTTTCTCTGTCTAAGAAACATGATTTGCTCCTCTCATGACGACTTGAGCACAGGCTTTGTCCCCTTCCTTGTCCCCCATTATTTCCTAGTGATCCCACTTTCTCTATCTAAGAAACATGATTTGCACCTCTCATGACCCTTGAGCACAGGCATTCTCCCCTTCTTTGTCCCCCATTATTTCCTAGTGATCCCACTTTCTCTGTCTAAGAAACATGATTTGCACCTCTCATGACCCATGAGCACAGGCATTCTCCCCTTCCTTGTCCCCCATTATTTCCTGGTGATCCCACTTTATCTGTTTTAGAAACATGATTTGCACCTCTCATGACCCTTGAGCACAGGCGTTCTCCCCTTCCTTGTCTCCCATTACTTCCTGGTGATCCCACTTTATCTGTCTAAGAAACATGATTTGCACCTCTCATGACCCTTGAGCACAGGCATTCTCCCCTTCCTCGTCCCCCATGATTTCCTAGTGATCCCACTTTCTCTGTCTAAGAAACATGATTTGCACCTCTCATGACCCTTGAGCGCAGGCGTTCCTCCTTCCATGTCCCCCATTATTTCCTAGTGATGCCACTTTCTCTGTCTTAGAAACATGATTTGCACCTCTCATGACCCTTGAGCACAGGCGTTCTACCCTTCCTTGTCCCCCATTATTTCCTAGTGATCCCACTTTCTTTGTCTTAGAAACATGATTTGCACCTCTCATGACCCTTGAGAGCAGCGTTCTCCCCTTCCTTGTCCCCCATTATTACCTAGTGATCCCACTTTCTCTGTCTAAGAAAAATGATATGCACCTCTCATGACCCCTGAGCACAGGCGTTCTCCCCTTCATTGTCGCCCATTATTTCCCATAGAACCCACTTTCTCTGTCTAAGAAACATGTTTTGCACCTCTCATGACCCTTGAGCACAGGCTTTGTCCCCTTCCTTGTCCCCCATTATTTCCTAGTGATTCCACTTTCTATGTCTAAGAACCATGATTTGCACCTCTCATGACCCTTGAGCACCGGCGTTCTCCCCTTCCTTGTCCCGCATTATTTCCTGGTGATCCCACTTTCTCTGTCTAAGAAACATGATTTGCACCTCTCATGACCCTTGAGCACAGGCGTTTTCCCCTTCCTTGTCCCCCATTATTTCCTGGTTTTCCCACTTTCTCTGTCTAAGAAACATGATTTGCACCTCTCATGACCCTTGAGCACAGGCGTTCTCCCCTTCCTTGTCCCCCAATATTTCCTAGTGATCCCACTTTCTCTGTCTAAGAAACATGATTTGCACCTCTCATGAACCTTGAGCGCAGGCGTTCCCCCCTTCCATGTCCCCCATTATTTCCTAGTGATCCCACTTTCTGTCATGATCTCTGCTTCCAAAAGTCAGGGTTTTCCCAACTCCCTTGGAAGCAGATCCATAACCCAGGTTCCGAGTGCCAACCAGTCCCAATTGGGACCTTTTGGACCCAGTCCCGGCGCCAGTGGCACCAGGCTCATAAATATGCCCAGTCCCAGCGCTGGAAGCGCCGGGCTCATAATGCTTGGGTGGACTTACCTGCAGAAGACCATGCTGCTTACTTGCCTGCCAGTTGAGCCTCTGATCCTCTTCTGTTTGGAACTACTTTTCCTGTTGGGTGGGGCTGGAGCCACTCCCTAGATTTAGAACACTGGAATTCTTCTGGAAGGCAGGAACTCTTTTCTTACCAGGAACTCTTTTCTTACTTAGGCGTGGCTGTGGAAGGAGACACCTAAGCACTACAGGAGGCTATTTAAACCACACCCGGTGGATGAATCTTGCTTTGCGTTATTCTGCACCCTCTGCAGCAGGACGCTCATCGTGTCTTCTGCATCCAGTCCTGGGCCTAGGGAAAAAGGCTTACCATCCTGAATCCAGTCTTCAGCAACACCTATAAAGACAAGAAAGAACAGGTTAGCATTCCGGCATCTGAAAGGCAAAGGCTTACCTACTCTTCGTGCGCTCCGGAGGTCTTCACACTGCATTCCGGCATCTGAAAGACAAAAGCTTACCAACTCTTTGCACGCTCCGGAGGCCTTCGGCGCTGCATCCGCATCTGAAAGACAAAACAAGGTGCGTTTAAAGACATTGGGGAACTTTAATACTCACGTGCCATTACTCCTTTCCACATCTAATCCAGTGGGTATTCCGGCAACCTGCAGCCACTCCGAACTCGTACCTGCAAAATAAAAAGACAGTTAGAGCGCATCGTGAAGCAGGCAACAAGCGCTTACTCACGTGCTTCCAGGCGCTTCTATTCATCACACGGGCTCCATCTTCAACTCACTTCAGCCCGTCATCCGCCATCGCCGGAACCATGCAAAACAAGAGACATCATTACTAAAGACTTTAAAAAAACATTTGAATGACTCGAAACTTACCGTTCGTGCAGTAAACGACGGACAGCAGTCCTCTGAAGTCAAGAGGCCTGCGCTACCTATCCAGTGAAGAAACTGGCTACAGCACCCTGCCCCGAGGCAGATGGAGAGCTCGGCATTCACTTACCTAAGGTGAGAGCGTTAACCTTTGGGGGTCTACAGGAGAGGAGAAGAGGAAAGAGATAGGGACACCCCAATAACCCCAGTTCATTAACCCCATATTTTCTATCTGCAGACATCTTACTCTACACGTCAGGCATACAGTGCACAGAGGTCCAGCCCAAAGAGCCAACCGGGTGCTACACATCACCTTTGAAGAAACGGTAGTCGCCCAGCCAAGACCGGCGCCTCTGCGAGAATCAGGTGAGCGTTACAGAACGCAAAGCCTACGGCAAAACTCTCGCCCAGGCGCTATGGAAACCTCGGATACTGACCCCCTAGCCTGGTTACTTGGGGAACTAAGGGCAGAAGTGCATGCAACTCGTCAGGAAACGAATGCTCTAAGAAGGGAACTAATTATTTCCAAGGAGAGAACAGACAATCTTGCTAGACAAGTGCTACAGTCACAAGCCGGACAGACCCCGTTACCCGCATCAGGGGCAAATCTTCCTTCAACATCCTCTATGAATCCAGTGCAGATCAACCTACCTGGGAATGTACCTCTGGCTCCGCCCGAGCGATTTTCTGGTGACCCAAAGAGGTTTGCAGTATTTATCAATCAGTGCCGGTTGCACTTCTTATGCCGGCCAGCAGCCTTTCCAACTGATCAAGCAAAAGTAGCTTTTGTACTTTCGTACCTTAGTGGCAATGCGGCAGACTGGACGATCCTTCTAGTTCATCAAGATGATCCGGTTCTCCATGATTTTCAAGCCTTTCAGCTTAGTATGGAAAAACTGTTCGCAAGACATTCACAGGGGCAGGCCTTGGACAATGAGCTTCTTTCGTTGCGACAGGGTAATCAAGACCTTTTGGCTTATATTGCATCTTTCAATAGACTAATAGTGGAAACTCAATGGCCTGAGGACAAAAGGATTACGCTGTTTTATAGAGGTCTACGTGGAGAGCTCAAAGACGTTTTAGCCCAAGTAGTGAATCCCCCACAAGACTGTTCGGATTACATAGACTTGGTCGTTCAAATAGATCACAGGCTGCAGAACAGGAAGGCCGATCGTTCCAAGTTTGATGCTCGAGTATTTTCCAAACCGCCAACTCCTTCCAAAGGAGTAGACTCCGGGGAACCCATGCAAATAGGGGGTCTGAAAGGTCCTCTAACACAACGGGAGTGGGAAAGGAGGAAACAGTTGCAATTATGCCTATATTGCGGAAACTCAGGGCACTTTCTTCGAGACTGTCCGGTGAAACCTGCCAAGAAGGCAGTAGGAGCTGCAGTTACCAAAGTTACAAACTCTGAGCAGGGAAACGAACTCGCCCGACAAGAATAGAGGTCCTCTTGCCGAGCGTAAAAACCAGTTCCGTGACCTCGCATTTCGTGATACCTATGGTCCTCATTAGCCCTGATAATCCGGATCGATTACATGCAATTGAAGCTTACGTCGACAGCGGTGCCATCGGCAATTATGTGGATCATGAAATGGTTTTGAGGATGAATCTAACTCTTTGTCCCAAGGCTGTAAAGGACGTCATTACTACGGTGGATGGTACGGAGATAGCCTCCGGGCCAGTAACGCATACCACTCAAGAAGTGACGCTAGTAAGTCAAGATGGACACCATGAGAAGATCGTGTTCGATGTGATCAAGGCCCCTCAGTTTCAGATTATTCTAGGAATACCTTGGTTAGAGAAACACAATACTCTGATCGATTGGCGAGCAAGAACGGTCCAGTTTCCAGAATGTGTCTCTACTTGTCACCCTCCACCTGGTGTTGCACTGGCCGCAATTTCTTCAGAGACTCCCCAGTTACCTCCCGAATACCTAGAATACCAAGATGTTTTCCGGAAGGATCAGGCTAACTCTCTACCTCCTCATAGGTCTTATGACTGCCAGATAGACCTGATACCTGGATCTACTCCTCCTTGTAGTAGAATTTATGCCCTCACCGAGCCTGAGAACCTTCACCTTCGACAATATCTGGATCAATACCTGGCAAATGGGTTTATTCGTCCTTCCAAGTCCCCTGCTTCTTCAGCTTTGTTCTTCGTTCCAAAAAAGGAAGGAGACCTTAGAACTTGTATCGATTATCGCTCCCTGAACCAGATCACCCTTAAGAATAGATATCCGTTACCTTTGATCCCTGAACTCCTGGACCAAGTCAGAAAAGCATGCATATATACAAAGCTGGATCTTAGAGGAGCTTACCACTTGGTACAAGTAAAAGAGGGCGATGAATGAAAGACGGCCTTCCGCACCAAGTATGGGCTATTTGAATATCAGGTCATGCCCTTCGGAATTTGCAATGCCCCGGCCGCCTTTCAATATTTTATGAACGATGTCCTCAGAGAGCTCATAGATGTATGTGTTGTTGTTTACATTGACGACATCCTCGTTTATTCTTCATCGGAATCTGAACATCGGAAACACGTGAAAATGGTCCTCGAAAGATTGCGTCAACACAAACTTTTCGCTAAGTTGGAAAAATGTGTTTTCAACGTGACTGAAGTTGAATTCTTGGGATTCATATTATCACCTGGCGGAGTGCGTATGGATTCAAAGAAGGTCGATGCAGTTCTCAAATGGCCATCACCATCCTCCGTAAAAGGTGTGCAAAGCATGTTAGGCTTCGCTAACTTTTACCGCAGGTTTATCCCCGAGTTCTCTCGAATAGTCCAGCCCATCACTGCCTTGTTAAAGAAAAACAAACGTTTTGAATGGTCTACCAAGGCGGAACAAGCTTTCCAGGATTTGAAGACTAAATTTATCTCTGCACCAATCTTAAAACACCCTCGACCCGAACTCCCCTACATCGTGGAAACTGATGCTTCAAGCCTTGCCATGGGGGCAGTTCTATCACAAAAGGACCCGGTAACCAATCAGTTGCATCCCGTGGCATTTTGGTCCCGCAAATTCTCGCCTCCTGAAGTCAATTACACGATTACTGACAAAGAACTTCTGGCAATCAAGTCTGCCTTTAAGGCTTGGCGGCATTATCTGCTGGGGGCCCGAAACACCGTTACTGTGATTACGGATCACCGAAACCTGCAATATTTGAAAACCGCAAAAGCCCAATCCTCTAGACAACGCCGTTGGGCATTATTCTTTGCCGAGTTTGACTTCATAATTACCTATCGACCTGGTACAAAGAACGGTAAAGCCGATGCCCTTTCTCGGATGGGAGTGGAAGAACACTTGATCAACCCTAAACCTGTACCAATCATTCCCGAACAAAGAATTCTGGGTGTAATCGCCACAGAATCCATAGAGGAAGTTAAGGATAAAGCCAGGCAACTTGTAACTCCAGCAGATATACAGAATTGGCATCTGCAGGGAAAGGACTTTGCAGTAAAGGACAACTTATTGTATTTCCAAGAACGATTATACCTACCCAGCACAGATTTACAGAAAAAAGTAATCTCTTGTTATCACGACTCTTTAATGGAAGGTCATCCCGGTATAGCCAAGACCTCAGAAAAGATCAAGCGCTACTTCTGGTGGCCGTCTTGGAAAAAAGATATCAGAGACTTTATAATGTCCTGTGGAGTATGCGCCCAAAACAAGAGTCAAAAAGAAAGACCAGCAGGCCTCTTACGCCCTATTGACATCCCACCTCGCCCTTGGCATACGCTTTCTATGGACTTCATCACCGATCTACCTCCATGCTCCGGATACAATACGATTCTAGTAATCGTGGACTTATTCTCCAAGATGGCGCATTTCATTCCGCTCAAAGGCTTGCCAACAGCAGCAACTCTGGCCCGAGAATTTCTCGAAAACATCGTCCGACTGCACGGTTTTCCTTCGGTTCTAATTTCGGATCGAGGTAGTCAATTTATTTCTCATTTTTGGCGAAGTTGCTGTCGGTCGGCTCAAATTGATGTGAGACTATCGACCAGTCACCACCCTCAAACCGACGGACAAACCGAGAGGACCAATCAAACTCTGGAACAGTATTTACGCTGCATGCTGCAACAAACTGAAAAAACTTGGAAAGATATCCTTTGGATAGCCGAGTATGCCTACAATAACTCTGTCCATTCGGGAACTGGGAAAACCCCGTTTTTTCTTTTGTACGGCAGTCACCCTCGAACCTCGGAGTTGGATCCCCTCCAAGATCTTGAAACACCAGCAGTAGACTACCTGCATTCTACAATCACCCAAGCCTTTAAGGAAGCTGTTTCTCACCTTCAAAGGGCTAAAGAACAATACAAGAAAGGAGCAGATCAACATCGGAAGGAAGCCCCTCACTATCAAGTAGGGGATCAAGTCTGGTTATCCACCAAATATCTATCTCTAAAAGGGCCACGCACATTCAACCCAAGATACCTTGGTCCCTATTCCATCACTACCATAGTAAACCCAGTAGCGGTCATGTTGGACTTGCCCCCGCACATGAAGATACATCCGGTCTTCCACGTCTCTCTATTAAAACCCGTGCAACCTCAAACTCGACTAACCAAATCTCCAAAACCTATCCTAGTGGATGGAGAACTCGAGTTTGAAGTCAAAAGCATTCTGGACTCCAAGATCTCCAAATCTAAACTATTCTACCTAATTGACTGGAAAGGCTACGGCCCCCAAGAGAGATCCTGGGAACCTGCTGAATATGTCCACGCTCCTCGCCTAATCAAAAGATTTCACCGAACATTTCCTGACAAGCCAAAACCCCCGGAGAAGCCCGGTTTGGGAGGGGCCTTGAGGGGGGGTACTGTCATGATCTCTGCTTCCAAAAGGTCAGGGTTTTCCCAACTCCCTTGGAAGCAGATCCATAACCCAGGTTCCGAGTGCCAACCAGTCCCAATTGGGACCTTTTGGACCCAGTCCTGGCGCCAGTGGCACCAGGCTCATAAATATGCCCAGTCCCAGCGCTGGAAGCGCCGGGCTCATAATGCTTGGGTGGACTTACCTGCAGCAGACCATGCTGCTTACTTGCCTGCCAGTTGAGCCTCTGATCCTCTTCTGTTTGGAACTACTTTTCCTGTTGGGTGGGGCTGGAGCCACTCCCTAGATTTAGAACACTGGAACTCTTCTGGAAGGCAGGAACTCTTTTCTTACCAGGAACTCTTTTCTTACTTAGGCGTGGCTGTGGAAGGAGACACCTAAGCACTACAGGAGGCTATTTAAACCACACCCGGTGGATGAATCTTGCTTTGCGTTATTCTGCACCCTCTGCAGCAGGACGCTCATCGTGCCTTCTGCATCCAGTCCTGGGCCTAGGGAAAAAGGCTTACCATCCTGAATCCAGTCTTCAGCAACACCTATAAAGACAAGAAAGAACAGGTTAGCATTCCGGCATCTGAAAGGCAAAGGCTTACCTACTCTTCGTGCGCTCCGGAGGTCTTCACACTGCATTCCGGCATCTGAAAGACAAAAGCTTACCAACTCTTCGCACGCTCCGGAGGCCTTCAGCGCTGCATCCGCATCTGAAAGACAAAACAAGGTGCGTTTAAAGACATTGGGGAACTTTAATACTCACGTGCCATTACTCCTTTCCACATCTAATCCAGTGGGTATTCCGGCACCCTGCAGCCACTCCGAACTCGTACCTGCAAAATAAAAAGACAGTTAGAGCGCATCGTGAAGCAGGCAACAAGCGCTTACTCACGTGCTTCCAGGCGCTTCTATTCATCACACGGGCTCCATCTTCAACTCACTTCAGCCCGTCATCCGCCATCGCCGGAACCCTGCAAAACAAGAGACATTATTACTAAAGACTTTAAAAAGACATTTGAATGACTCGAAACTTACCGTTCGTGCAGTAAACGACGGACAGCAGTCCTCTGAAGTCAAGAGGCCTGCGCTACCTATCCAGTGAAGAAACTGGCTACAGCACCCTGCCCCGAGGCAGATGGAGAGCTCGGCATTCACTTACCTAAGGTGAGAGCGTTAACCTTTGGGGGTCTACAGGAGAGGAGAAGAGGAAAGAGATAGGGACACCCCAATAACCCCAGTTCATTAACCCCATATTTTCTATCTGCAGACATCTTACTCTACACGTCAGGCATACAGTGCACAGAGGTCCAGCCCAAAGAGCCAACCGGGTGCTACACATCACCTTTGAAGAAACGGTAGTCGCCCAGCCAAGACCGGCGCCTCTGCGAGAATCAGGTGAACGTTACACTTTCTCTGTCTTAGAAACATCATTTGCACCTCTCATGACCCTGGAGCGCAACGTCCCCCCTTCCTTGTCCCCCATTATTTCCTAGTGATCCCACTTTCTCTGTCTTAGAAACATGATTTGCACCTCTCATGACCCTTGAGCACAGGCGTTCTCCCCTTCCTCGGTCCCCATTATTTCCTAGTGATCCCACTTTCTCTGTCTAAGAAACATGATTTGCACCTCTCATGACCCTTGAGCACAGGCGTTCTCCCCTTCCTTGTGCCCCATTATTTCCTGGTGATCCCACTTTCTCTGTCTAAGAAACATGATTTGCACCTCTCATGACCCTTGAGCACAGCGTTCCCCCCTTCCTTGTCCCCCATTATTTCCTAGTGATCCCACTTTCTCTGTCTTAGAAAAATGATTTGCACCTCTCATGACCCTTGAGCACAGGCATTCTCCACTTCCTTGTCCCCCATTATTTCCTAGTGATCCCACTTTCTCTGTCTAAGAAACATGATTTGCACCTCTCATGACCCTTGAGCACAGGCATTCTCCCCTTCCTTGTCCCCCATTATTTCCTGGTGATCCCACTTTCTCTGTCTAAGAAACATGATTTGCTCCTCTCATGACGACTTGAGCACAGGCTTTGTCCCCTTCCTTGTCACCCATTATTTCCTAGTGATCCCACTTTCTCTGTCTAAGAAACATGATTTGCACCTCTCATGACCCTTGAGCACAGGCGTTCTCCCCTTCTTTGTGCCCCATTATTTCCTGGTGATCCCACTTTCTCTATCTAAGAAACATGATTTGCACCTCTCATGACCCTTGAGCACAGGCGTTCTCCCCTTCCTCGTCCCCCATTATTTCCTAGCGATCCCACTTTCTCTGTCTAAGAAACATGATTTGCACCTCTCATGACATTGAGCACAGGCGTTCTCCCCTTCCTTGTGCCCCATTATTTCCTGGTGATCCCACTTTCTCTGTCTAAGAAACATGATTTCCACCTCTCATGACCCTTGAGCACAGAGTTACCCCCTTCCTTGTCCCCCATTATTTCCTAGTGATCCCAATTTCTCTGTCTAAGAAACATGATTTGCACCTCTCATGACCCTTGAGCACAGGCGTTCTCCCCTTCCTTGTCCCCCATTATTTCCTGGTGATCCCACTTTCTCTGTCTAAGAAACATGATTTGCTCCTCTCATGACGACCTGAGCACAGGCTTTGTCCCCTTCCTTGTCCCCCATTATTTCCTAGTGATCCCACTTTCTCTATCTAAGAAACATGATTTGCACCTCTCATGACCCTTGAGCACAGGCATTCTCCCCTTCTTTGTCCCCCATTATTTCCTAGTGATCCCACTTTCTCTGTCTAAGAAACATGATTTGCACCTCTCATGACCCATGAGCACAGGCATTCTCCCCTTCCTTGTCCCCCATTATTTCCTGGTGATCCCACTTTCTCTGTCTAAGAAACATGATTTGCACCTCTCATGACCCTTGAGCACAGGCGTTCTCCCCTTCCTTGTCCCCCATTATTTCTTGGTGATCCCACTTTCTCTGTCTAAGAAACATGATTTGCACCTCTCATGACCCTTGAAGGCAGGCGTTCTCCCCTTCCTTGTCACCCATTATTTCTTGGTGATCCCACTTTCTCTGTCTAAGAAACATGATTTGCACATCTCATGACCCTTGAAGGCAAGCGTTCTCCCCTTCCTTGTCCCCCATTATTTCCTGGTGATCCCACTTTCTCTGTCTAAGAAACATGATTTGCACCTCTCATGACCCTTGAGCACAGGTGTTCTCCCCTTCCTTGTCCCCCATTATTTCCTGGTGATCCCACTTTCTCTGTCTAAGAAACATGATTTGCACCTCTCATGACCCTTGAGCACAGGCGTTCTCCCCTTCCTTGTCCCCCATTATTTCCTGGTGATCCCACTTTCTCTGTCTAAGAAACATGATTTGCTCCTCTCATGACGACTTGAGCACAGGCTTTGTCCCCTTCCTTGTCCCCCATTATTTCCTGGTTTTCCCACTTTCTCTGTCTAAGAAACATGATTTGCACCTCTCATGACCCTTGAGCACAGGCGTTCTCCCCTTCCTTGTCCCCCAATATTTCCTAGTGATCCCACTTTCTCTGTCTAAGAAATATGATTTGCACTTCTCATGAACCTTGAGTGCAGGCGTTCTCCCCTTCCATGTCCCCCATTATTTCCTAGTGATCCCACTTTCTCTGTCTTAGAAACATAATTTGCACCTCTCATGACCCTTGAGCGCAACGTTCCCCCTTCCTTGTCCCCCATTATTTCCTAGTGATCCCACTTTCTCTGTCTTAGAAACATGATTTGCACCTCTCATGACCCTTGAGCACAGGCGTTCTCCCCTTCCTCGGTCCCCATTATTTCCTAGTGATCCCACTTTCTCTGTCTAAGAAACATGATTTGCACCTCTCATGACCCTTGAGCACAGGCATTCTCCCCTTCCTTGTGCCCCATTATTTCCTGGTGATCCCACTTTCTCTGTCTAAGAAACATGATTTGCACCTCTCATGACCCTTGAGCACAGGCGTTCTCCCCTTCCTCGTCCCCCATTATTTCCTAGTGATCCCACTTTCTCTGTCTAAGAAACATGATTTGCACCTCTCATGACCCTTGAGCACATGTAACGCTCACCTGATTCTCGCAGAGGCGCTGGTCTTGACTGGGCAACTACCGTATCTCCAAAGGTGATGTGTAGCACCCGGTTGGCTCTTGGGCTGGACCTCTGTGCACTGTATGCCTGACGTGTAGAGTAAGATGTCTGCAGATAGAAAATATGGGGTTAATGAACTGGGGTTATTGGGGTGTCCCTATCTCTTTCCTCTTCTCCTCTCCTGTAGACCCCCAAAGGTTAACGCTCTCACCTTAGGTAAGTGAATGCCGAGCTCTCCATCTGCCTCGGGGCAGGGTGCTGTAACCAGTTTCTTCACTGGATAGGTAGCGCAGGCCTCTTGACTTCAGAGGACTGCTGTCCGTCGTTTACTGCACGAACGGTAAGTTTCGAGTCATTCAAATGTCTTTAAAGTCTTTAGTAATGATGTCTCTTGTTTTGCAGGGTTCCGGCGATGGCGGATGACGGGCTGAAGTGAGTTGAAGATGGAGCCCGTGTGATGAATAGAAGCGCCTGGAAGCACGTAAGTAAGCGCTTGTTGCCTGCTTCACGATGCGCTCTAACTGTCTTTTTATTTTGCAGGTACGAGTTCGGAGCGGCTGCAGGGTGCCGGAATACCCACTGGATTAGATGTGGAAAGGAGTAATGGCACGTGAGTATTAAAGTTCCCCAATGTCTTTAAACGCACCTTGTTTTGTCTTTCAGATGCGGGATGCAGCGCCGAAGGCCTCCGGAGCGGGCGAAGAGTTGGTAAGCTTTTGTCTTTCAGATGCCGGAATGCAGTGTGAAGACCTCCGGAGCGCACGAAGAGTAGGTAAGCCTTTGCCTTTCAGATGCCGGAATGCTAACCTGTTCTTTCTTGTCTTTATAGGTGTTGCTGAAGACTGGATTCAGGATGGTAAGCCTTTGCCTTTCAGATGCCGGAATGCTAACCTGTTCTTTCTTGTCCTTATAGGTGTTGCTGAAGACTGGATTCAGGATGGTAAGCCTTTTTCCTTAGGCCCAGGACCGGATGCAGAAGACACGATGAGCGTTCTGCTGCAGGGGTTGCAGAATAACGCAAAGCAAGATTCATCCACCGGGTGTGGTTTAAATAGCCTCCTGTAGTGCTTCGGTATCTCCTTCCACAGCCACGCCTAGGTAAGAAAAGAGTTCCTGCTTTCCAGAAGAGTTCCAGTGTTCTGAATCTAGGGAGTGGCTCCAGCCCCCCCAACAGGAAAAGTAGTTCCAAACAGAAGGGGATCAGAGGCTCAACTGGCAGGCAAGTAAGCAGCATGGTCTGCTGCAGGTAAGTCCACCCAAGCATTATGAGCCCGGCGCTTCCAGCGCTGGGACTGGGCATATTTATGAGCCTGGTGCCACTGGCGCCAGGACTGGGTCCAAAAGGTCCCAATTGGGACTGGTTGGCACTCGGAACCTGGGTTATGGATCTGCTTCCAAGGGAGTTGGGAAAACCCTGACCTTTTGGAAGCAGAGATCATGACAGTACCCCCCCTCAAGGGCCCTCCCAAACCGGGCTTCTCCGGGGGTTTTGGCTTGTCAGGAAATGTTCGGTGAAATCTTTTGATTAGGCGAGGAGCGTGGACATATTCAGCAGGTTCTCAGGATCTCTCTTGGGGGCCGTAGCCTTTCCAGTCAATTAGGTAGAATAGTTTAGATTTGGAGATCTTGGAGTCCAGAATGCTTTTAACTTCAAACTCGAGTTCTCCATCAACTAGGATAGGTTTTGGAGATTTGGGTTTGAGGTTGCACGGGTTTTAATAGAGAGACGTGGAAGACCGGATGTATCTTCATGTGCGGGGGCAAGTCCAACTTGACCGCTACTGGGTTTACTATGGTAGTGATGGAATAGGGACCAAGGTATCTTGGGTTGAATGTGCGTGGCCCTTTTAGAGATAGATATTTGGTGGATAACCAGACTTGATCCCCTACTTGATAGTGAGGGGCTTCCTTCCGATGTTGATCTGCTCCTTTCTTGTATTGTTCTTTAGCCCTTTGAAGGTGAGAAACAGCTTCCTTAAAGGCTTGGGTGATTGTAGAATGCAGGTAGTCTACTGCTGGTGTTTCAAGATCTTGGAGGGGATCCAACTCCGAGGTTCGAGGGTGACTGCCGTACAAAAGAAAAAACGGGGTTTTCCCAGTTCCCGAATGGACAGAGTTATTGTAGGCATATTCGGCTATCCAAAGGATATCTTTCCAAGTTTTTTCAGTTTGTTGCAGCATGCAGCGTAAATACTGTTCCAGAGTTTGATTGGTCCTCTCGGTTTGTCCGTCGGTCTGAGGGTGGTGACTGGTCGATAGTCTCACATCAATTTGAGCCGACCGACAGCAACTTCGCCAAAAATGAGAAATAAATTGACTACCTCGATCCGAAATTAGAACCGAAGGAAAACCGTGCAGTCGGACGATGTTTTCGAGAAATTCTCGGGCCAGAGTTGCTGCTGTTGGCAAGCCTGTTGAGCGGAATGAAATGTGCCATCTTGGAGAATAAGTCCACGATTACTAGAATCGTATTGTATCCGGAGCATGGAGGTAGAACGGTGATGAAGTCCATAGAAAGCGTATGCCAAGGGCGAGGTGGGATGTCAATAGGGCGTAAGAGGCCTGCTGGTCTTTCCTTTTGACTCTTGTTTTGGGCGCATACTCCACAGGACATTATAAAGTCTCTGATATCTTTCTTCCAAGACGGCCACCAGAAGTAGCGCTTGATCTTTTCTGAGGTCTTGGCCATACCGGGATGACCTTCCATTAAAGAGTCGTGATAACAAGAGATTACTTTTTTCTGTAAATCTGTGCTGGGTAGGTATAATCGTTCTTGGAAATACAATAAGTTTTCCTTTACTGCAAAGTCCTTTCCCTGCAGATGCCAATTCTGTATGTCTGCTGGAGTTACAAGTTGCCTGGCTTTATCCTTAACTTCCTCTATGGATTCGGTGGCGATTACACCCAGAATTCTTTGTTCGGGAATGATTGGTACAGGTTTGGGGTTGATCAAGTGTTCTTCCACTCCCATCCGAGAAAGGGCATCAGCTTTACCGTTCTTTGTACCAGGTCGATAGGTAATTATGAAGTCAAACTCGGCAAAGAATAATGCCCAACGGAGTTGTCTAGAGGATTGGGCTTTTGCGGTTTTCAAATATTGCAGGTTTCGGTGATCCGTAATCACAGTAACGGTGTGTCGGGCCCCCAACAGGTAATGCCGCCAAGCCTTAAAGGCAGACTTGATAGCCAGAAGTTCCTTGTCAGTAATCGTGTAATTGATTTCAGGAGGCGAGAATTTGCGGGACCAAAATGCCACGGGATGCAACTGATTGGTTACCGGGTCCTTTTGTGATAGAACTGCCCCCATGGCAAGGCTTGAAGCATCAGTTTCCACGATGTAGGGGAGTTCGGGGCGAGGGTGTTTTAAGATTGGTGCAGAGATAAATTTAGTCTTCAAATCCTGGAAAGCTTGTTCCGCCTCGGTAGACCATTCAAAACGTTTGTTTTTCTTTAACAAGGCAGTGATGGGCTGGACTATTCGAGAGAATTCGGGGATAAACCTGCGGTAAAAGTTAGCGAAGCCTAACATGCTTTGCACACCTTTTACGGAGGATGGTGATGGCCATTTGAGAACTGCATCGACCTTCTTCGAATCCATACGCACTCCGCCAGGTGATAATATGAATCCCAAGAATTCAACTTCAGTCATGTTGAAAACACATTTTTCCAACTTAGCGAAAAGTTTGTTTTGACGCAATCTTTCGAGGACCATTTTCACGTGTTTCCGATGTTCAGATTCCGATGAAGAATAAACGAGGATGTCGTCAATGTAAACAACAACACATACATCTATGAGCTCTCTGAGGACATCGTTCATAAAATATTGAAAGGCGGCCGGGGCATTACAAAGTCCGAAGGGCATGACCTGATATTCAAATAGCCCATACTTGGTGCGGAAGGCCGTCTTCTTTTACTCGTACCAAGTGGTAAGCTCCTCTAAGATCCAGCTTTGTATATATGCATGCTTTTCTGACTTGGTCCAGGAGTTCAAGGATCAAAGGTAACGGATATCTATTCTTAACGGTGATCTGGTTCAGGGAGCGATAATAGATACAAGTTCTAAGGTCTCCTTCCTTTTTTGGAACGAAGAACAAAGCTGAAGAAGCAGGGGACTTGGAAGGACGAATAAACCCATTTGCCAGGTATTGATCCAGGTATTGTCGAAGGTGAAGGTTCTCAGGCTCGGTGAGGGCATAAATTCTACTACAAGGAGGAGTAGATCCAGGTATCAGGTCTATCTGGCAGTCATAAGACCTATGAGGGGGTAGAGAGTTAGCCTGATCCTTCCGGAAAACATCTTGGTATTCTAGGTATTCGGGAGGTAACTGGGGAGTCTCTGAAGAAATTGCGGCCAGTGCAACACCAGGTGGAGGGTGACAAGTAGAGACACATTCTTGAAACTGGACCGTTCTTGCTCGCCAATCGATCAGAGGATTGTGTTTCTCTAACCAAGGTATTCCTAGAATAATCTGAAACTGAGGGGCCTTGATCACATCGAACACGATCTTCTCATGGTGTCCATCTTGACTTACTAGCGTCACCTCTTGAGTGGTATGCGTTACTGGCCCGGAGGCTATCTCCGTACCATCCACCGTAGTAATGACGTCCTTTACAGCCTTGGGACAAAGAGTTAGATTCATCCTCAAAACCATTTCATGATCCACATAATTGCCGATGGCACCGCTGTCGACGTAAGCTTCAATTGCATGTAATCGATCCGGATTATCAGGGCTAATGAGGACCATAGGTATCACGAAATGCGAGGTCACGGAACTGGTTTTCACGCTCGGCAAGAGGACCTCTATTCTTGTCGGGCGAGGTCGTTTCCCTGCTCAGAGTTTGTAACTTTGGTAACTGCAGCTCCTACTGCCTTCTTGGCAGGTTTCACCGGACAGTCTCGAAGAAAGTGCCCTGAGTTTCCGCAATATAGGCATAATTGCAACTGTTTCCTCCTTTCCCGCTCCCTTTGTGTTAGAGGACCTTTCAGACCCCCTATTTGCATGGGTTCCCCGGAGTCTACTCCTTTGGAAGGAGCTGGCGGTTTGGAAAATACTCGAGCATCAAACTTGGAACGATCGGCCTTCCTGTTCTGCAGCCTGTGATCTATTTGAACGACCAAGTCTATATAATCCGAACAGTCTTGTGGGGGATTCACTACTTGGGCTAAAACGCCTTTGAGCTCTCCACGTAGACCTCTATAAAACAGCGTAATCCTTTTGTCCTCAGGCCATTGAGTTTCCACTATTAGTCTATTGAAAGATGCAATATAAGCCAAAAGGTCTTGATTACCCTGTCGCAACGAAAGAAGCTCATTGTCCAAGGCCTGCCCCTGTGAATGTCTTGCGAACAGTTTTTCCATACTAAGCTGAAAGGCTTGAAAATCATGGAGAACCGGATCATCTTGATTAACTAGAGGGATCGACCAGTCTGCCGCATTGCCACTAAGGTACGAAAGTACAAAAGCTACTTTTGCTTGATCAGTTGGAAAGGCTGCTGGCCGGCATAAGAAGTGCAACCGGCACTGATTGATAAATACTGCAAACCTCTTTGGGTCACCAGAAAATCGTTCGGGCGGAGCCAGAGGTACATTCCCAGGTAGGTTGATCTGCACTGGATTCATAGAGGATGTTGAAGGAAGATTTGCCCCTGATGCGGGTAACGGGGTCTGTCCGGCTTGTGACTGTAGCACTTGTCTAGCAAGATTGTCTGTTCTCTCCTTGGAAATAATTAGTTCCCTTCTTAGAGCATTCGTTTCCTGACGAGCTGCATGCACTTCTGCCCTTAGTTCCCCAAGTAACCGGGCTAGGGGGTCAGTATCCGAGGTTTCCATAGCGCCTGGGCGAGAGTTTTGCGGTAGGCTTTGCGTTCTGTAACGCTCACCTGATTCTCGCAGAGGCGCCGGTCTTGACTGGGCAACTACCGTATCTCCAAAGGTGATGTGTAGCACCCGGTTGGCTCTTGGGCTGGACCTCTGTGCACTGTATGCCTGACGTGTAGAGTAAGATGTCTGCAGATAGAAAATATGGGGTTAATGAACTGGGGTTATTGGGGTGTCCCTATCTCTTTCCTCTTCTCCTCTCCTGTAGACCCCCAAAGGTTAACGCTCTCACCTTAGGTAAGTGAATGCCGAGCTCTCCATCTGCCTCGGGGCAGGGTGCTGTAACCAGTTTCTTCACTGGATAGGTAGCGCAGGCCTCTTGACTTCAGAGGACTGCTGTCCGTCGTTTACTGCACGAACTGTAAGTTTCGAGTCATTCAAATGTCTTTAAAGTCTTTAGTAATGATGTCTCTTGTTTTGCAGGGTTCCGGCGATGGCGGATGACGGGCTGAAGTGAGTTGAAGATGGAGCCCGTGTGATGAATAGAAGCGCCTGGAAGCACGTAAGTAAGCGCTTGTTGCCTGCTTCACGATGCGCTCTAACTGTCTTTTTATTTTGCAGGTACGAGTTCGGAGCGGCTGCAGGGTGCCGGAATACCCACTGGATTAGATGTGGAAAGGAGTAATGGCACGTGAGTATTAAAGTTCCCCAATGTCTTTAAACGCACCTTGTTTTGTCTTTCAGATGCGGGATGCAGCGCCGAAGGCCTCCGGAGCGTGCGAAGAGTTGGTAAGCTTTTGTCTTTCAGATGCCGGAATGCAGTGTGAAGACCTCCGGAGCGCACGAAGAGTAGGTAAGCCTTTGCCTTTCAGATGCCGGAATGCTAACCTGTTCTTTCTTGTCTTTATAGGTGTTGCTGAAGACTGGATTCAGGATGGTAAGCCTTTGCCTTTCAGATGCCGGAATGCTAACCTGTTCTTTCTTGTCTTTATAGGTGTTGCTGAAGACTGGATTCAGGATGGTAAGCCTTTTTCCTTAGGCCCAGGACCGGATGCAGAAGACACGATGAGCTTTCTGCTGCAGAGGTTGCAGAATAACTTAAAGCAAGATTCATCCACCGGGTGTGGTTTAAATAGCCTCCTGTAGTGCTTCGGTGTCTCCTTCCACAGCCACGCCTAGGTAAGAAAAGAGTTCCTGCTTTCCAGAAGAGTTCCAGTGTTCTGAATCTAGGGAGTGGCTCCAGCCCCACCCAACAGGAAAAGTAGTTCCAAACAGAAGGGGATCCGAGGCTCAACTGGCAGGCAAGTAAGCAGCATGGTCTGCTGCAGGTAAGTCCACCCAAGCATTATGAGCCTGGCGCTTCCAGCGCTGGGACTGGGCATATTTATGAGCCTGGTGCCACTGGCACCAGGACTGGGTCCAAAAGGTACCAATTGGGACTGGTTGGCACTCGGAACCTGGGTTATGGATCTGCTTCCAAGGGAGTTGGGAAAACCCTGACCTTTTGGAAGCAGAGATCATGACAGCACAGGCGTTCTCCCCTTCCTTGTGCCCCATTATTTCCTGGTAATCCCACTTTCTCTGTCTAAGAAACATGATTTGCACCTCTCATGGCCCTTGAAGGCAGGTGTTCTCCCCTTCCTTGTCCCCCATTATTTAATGGTGATCCCACTTTCTCTGTCTTAGAAACATGATTTGCACCTCTCATGACCCTTGAGCACAGGCGTTCTCCCCTTCCTTGTCCCCCATTATTTCTTGGTGATCCCACTTTCTCTGTCTAAGAAACATGATTTGCACCTCTCATGACCCTTGAAGGCAGGCGTTCTCCCCTTCCTTGTCCCCCATTATTTCTTGGTGATCCCACTTTCTCTGTCTAAGAAACATGATTTGCACATCTCATGACCCGTGAAGGCAGGCGTTCTCCCCTTCCTTGTCCCCCATTATTTCCTGGTGATCCCACTTTCTCTGTCTAAGAAATATGATTTGCACCTCTCATGACCCTTGAGCACAGGCGTTCTCCCCTTCCTTGTCCCCCATTATTTCCTGGTGATCCCACATTCTCTGTCTAAGAAACATGATTTGCACCTCTCATGACCCTTGAGCACAGGCGTTCTCCCCTTCCTTGTCCCCCATTATTTCCTGGTGATCCCACTTTCTCTGTCTAAGAAACATGATTTGCTCCTCTCATGGCGACTTGAGCACAGGCTTTGTCCCCTTCCTTGTCCCCCATTATTTCCTAGTGATCCCACTTTCTCTGTCTAAGAAACATGATTTGCACCTCTCATGACCCTTGAGCACAGGCGTTCTCCCCTTCTTTGTGCCCCATTATTTCCTGGTGATCCCACTTTCTCTATCTAAGAAACATGATTTACACCTCTCATGACCCTTGAGCACAGGCGTTCTCCCCTTCCTCGTCCCCCATTATTTCCTAGCGATCCCACTTTCTCTGTCTAAGAAACATGATTTGCACCTCTCATGACCCTTGAGCACAGGCGTTCTCCCCTTCCTCGTGCCGCATTATTTCCTGGCGATCCCACTTTCTCTGTCTAAGAAACATGATTTCCACCTCTCATGACCCTTGAGCACAGAGTTCCCCCCTTCCTTGTCCCCCATTATTTCCTAGTGATCCCACTTTCTCTGTCTAAGAAAAATGATTTGCACCTCTCATGACCCTTGAGCACAGGCGTTCTCCCCTTCCTTGTCCCCCATTATTTCCTGGTGATCCCACTTTCTCTGTCTAAGAAACATGATTTGCTCCTCTCATGACGACTTGAGCACAGGCGTTCTCCCCTTCCTTGTCCCCCATTATTTCCTAGTGATCCCACTTTCTCTGTCTAAGAAACATGATTTGCTCCTCTCATGACGACTTGAGCACAGGCTTTGTCCCCTTCCTTGTCCCCCATTATTTCCTAGTGATCCCACTTTCTCTGTCTAAGAAACATGATTTGCACCTCTCATGACCCTTGAGCACAGGCGTTCTCCCCTTCTTTGTCCCCCATTATTTCCTAGTGATCCCACTTTCTCTGTCTAAGAAACATGATTTGCACCTCTCATGACCCATGAGCACAGGCATTCTCCCCTTCCTTGTCCCCCATTTTTTCCTGGTGATCCCACTTTCTCTGTCTAAGAAACATGATTTGCACCTCTCATGGCCCTTGAAGGCAGGCGTTCTCCCCTTCCTTGTCCCCCATTATTTAATGGTGATCCCACTTTCTCTGTCTAAGAAACTTGATTTGCACCTCTCATGACCCTTGAGCACAGGCGTTCTCCCCTTCCTTGTCCCCCATTATTTCTTGGTGATCCCACTTTCTCTGTCTAAGAAACATGATTTGCACCTCTCATGACCCTTGAAGGCAGGCGTTCTCCCCTTCCTTGTCCCCCATTATTTCTTGGTGATCCCACTTTCTCTGTCTAAGAAACATGATTTGCACATCTCATGACCCGTGAAGGCAGGCGTTCTCCACTTCCTTGTCCCCCATTATTTCCTGGTGATCCCACTTTCTCTGTCTAAGAAATATGATTTGCACATCTCATGACCCGTGAAGGCAGGCGTTCTCCCCTTCCTTGTCCCCCATTATTTCCTGGTGATCCCACTTTCTCTGTCTAAGAAATATGATTTGCACCTCTCATGACCCTTGAGCACAGGCGTTCTCCCCTTCCTTGTCCCCCATTATTTCCTGGTGATCCCACTTTCTCTGTCTAAGAAACATGATTTGCACCTCTCATGACCCTTGAGCACAGGTGTTCTCCCCTTCCTTGTCCCCCATTATTTCCTGGTGATCCCACTTTCTCTGTCTAAGAAACATGATTTGCACCTCTCATGACCCTTGAGCACAGGCGTTCTCCCCTTCCTTGTCCCCCATTATTTCCTACTGATCCCACTTTCTCTGTCTAAGAAACATGATTTGCACGTCTCATGACCCTTGAGCACAGGTGTTCTCCCCTTCCTTGTCCCCCATTATTTCCTAGTGATCCCACTTTCTCTGTCTAAGAAACATGATTTGCTCCTCTCATGACGACTTGAGCACAGGCTTTGTCCCCTTCCTTGTCCCCCATTATTTCCTAGTGATCCCACTTTCTCTGTCTAAGAAACATGATTTGCACCTCTCATGACCCTTGAGCACAGGCGTTCTCCCCTTCTTTGTGCCCCATTATTTCCTGGTGATCCCACTTTCTCTGTCTAAGAAACATGATTTGCACCTCTCATGACCCTTGAGCACAGGCGTTCTCCCCTTCCTCGTCCCCCATTATTTCCTAGTGATCCCACTTTCTCTGTCTAAGAAACATGATTTGCACCTCTCATGACCCTTGAGCACAGGCGTTCTCCCCTTCCTCGTCCCCCATTATTTCCTAGTGATCCAACGTTCTCTGTCTTAGAAACATGATTTGCACCTCTCATGACCCTTGAGCGCAGGCGTTCTCCCCTTCCTTGTCCCCCAGTATTTCCTAGTGATCCCACTTTCTCTGTCTAAGAAACATGATTTGCACCTCTCATGACCCTTGAGCACAGGCGTTCTCCTCTTCCTTGTCCCCCATTATTTCCTAGTGATCCCACTTTCTCTGTCTAAGAAACATGATTTGCACCTCTCATGAACCTTGAGCACAGGCGTTCTCCCCTTCCTTGTCCCCCATTATTTCCTGGTGATCCCACTTTCTCTGTCTAAGAAACATGATTTGCTCCTCTCATGACGACTTGAGCACAGGCTTTGTCCCCTTCCTTGTGCCCCATTATTTCCTAGTGATCCCACTTTCTCTGTCTAAGAAACATGATTTGCACCTCTCATGATCCTTGAGCACAGGCGTTCTCCCCTTCCTCGTCCCCCATTATTTCCTAGTTATCCCACTTTCTCTGTCTAATAAACATGATTTGCACCTCTCATGACCCTTGAGCACAGGCATTCTCCCCTTCCTTGTCCCCCATTATTTCCTAGTGATCCAACGTTCTCTGTCTTAGAAACATGATTTGCACCTCTCATGACCCTTGAGCGCAGGCGTTCTCCCCTTCCTTGTCCCCCATTATTTCCTAGTGATCCCACTTTCTCTGTCTAAGAAACATGATTTGCACCTCTCATGACCCTTGAGCACAGACGTTCTCCCCTTCCTTGTCCCCCATTATTTCCTAGTGATCCCACTTTCTCTGTCTAAGAAACATGATTTGCACCTCTCATGAACCTTGAGCACAGGCGTTCTCCCCTTCATTGTCCACCATTATTTCGTGGTGATCCCACTTTCTCTGTCTAAGAAACATGATCTGCACCTCTTATGATCCTTGCGCGCAGGCGTTCTCCCCTTCCTTGTCCCCCATTATTTCCTAGTGTTCCCACTTTCTCTGTCTAAGAAACATGATTTGCACCTCTCATGACCCTTGAGCACAGGCGTTCTCCCCTTCCTTGTCCCCCATTATTTCCTGGTGATCCCACTTTCTCTGTCTAAGAAACATGATTTGCTCCTCTCATGACGACTTGAGCACAGGCTTTGTCCCCTTCCTTGTCCCCCATTATTTCCTAGTGATCCCACTTTCTCTGTCTAAGAAACATGATTTGCACCTCTCATGACCCTTGAGCACAGGCGTTCTCCCCTTCTTTGTGCCCCATTATTTCCTGGTGATCCCACTTTCTCTATCTAAGAAACATGATTTGCACCTCTCATGACCCTTGAGCACAGGCGTTATCCCCTTCCTCATCCCCCATTATTTCCTAGCGATCCCACTTTCTCTGTCTAAGAAACATGATTTGCACCTCTCATGACCCTTGAGCACAGGCGTTCTCCCCTTCCTTGTGCCCCATTATTTCCTGGTGATCCCACTTTCTCTGTCTAAGAAACATGATTTCCACCTCTCATGACCCTTGAGCACAGAGTTCCCCCCTTCCTTGTCCCCCATTATTTCCTAGTGATCCCAATTTCTCTGTCTTAGAAACATGATTTGCACCACTCATGACCCTTGAGCAAATGCGTTCTCCCCTTCCTTGTCCCCCATTATTTCCTAGTGATCCCACTTTCTCTGTCTAAGAAACATGATTTGCACCTCTCTTGACCCTTGAGCACAGGCGTTCTCCCCTTCCTTGTCCCCCATTATTTCATGGTGATCCCACTTTCTCTGTCTAAGAAACATGATTTGCTCCTCTCATGACGACTTGAGCACAGGCTTTGTCCCCTTCCTTGTCCCCCATTATTTCCTAGTGATCCCACTTTCTCTGTCTAAGAAACATGATTTGCACCTCTCATGACCCTTGAGCACAGGCGTTCTCCCCTTCGTTGTCCCCCAATATTTCCTAGTGATCCCACTTTCTCTGTCTAAGAAACATGATTTGCACCTCTCATGACCCATGAGCACAGGCATGCTCCCCTTCCTTGTCCCCCATTATTTCCTGGTGATCCCACTTTCTCTGTCTAAGAAACATGATTTGCACCTCTCATGGCCCTTGAAGGCAGGCGTTCTCCCCTTCCTTGTCCCCCATTATTTAATGGTGATCCCACTTTCTCTGTCTAAGAAACATGATTTGCAGCTCTCATGACCCTTGAGCACAGGCGTTCTCCCCTTCCTTGTCCCCCATTATTTCCTGGTGATCCCACTTTCTCTGTCTAAGAAACATGATTTGCACCTCTCATGGCCCTTGAATGCAGGCGTTCTCCCCTTCCTTGTCCCCCATTATTTAATGGTGATCCCACTTTCTCTGTCTAAGAAACATGATTTGCACCTCTCATGACCCTTGAAGGCAGGAGTTCTCCCCTTCCTTGTCCCCCATTATTTCTTGGTGATCCCACTTTCTCTGTCTAAGAAACATGATTTGCACATCTCATGACCCTTGAAGGCAGGCGTTCTCCCCTTCCTTGTCCCCCATTATTTCCTGGTGATCCCACTTTCTCTGTCTAAGAAATATGATTTGCACCTCTCATGACCCTTGAGCACAGGCGTTCTCCCCTTCCTTGTCCCCCATTATTTCCTGGTGATCCCACTTTCTCTGTCTAAGAAACATGATTTGCACCTCTCATGACCCTTGAGCACAGGTGTTCTCCCCTTCCTTGTCCCCCATTATTTCCTGGTGATCCCACTTTCTCTGTCTAAGAAACATGATTTGCACCTCTCATGACCCTTGAGCACAGGCGTTCTCCCCTTCCTTGTCCCCCATTATTTCCTACTGATCCCACTTTCTCTGCCTAAGAAACATGATTTGCACGTCTCATGACCCTTGAGCACAGGCGTTCTCCCCTTCCTTGTCCCCCATTATTTCCTGGTGATCCCACTTTCTCTGTCTAAGAAACATGATTTGCTCCTCTCATGACGACTTGAGCACAGGCTTTGTCCCTTTCCTTGTCCCCCATTATTTCCTAGTGATCCCACTTTCTCTGTCTAAGAAACATGATTTGCACCTCTTATGACCCGTGCGTGCAGGCGTTCTCCCCTTCCTTGTCTCCAATTATTTCCAGTGATCCCACATTCCCTGTCTAAGAAACATGATTTGCACCACTCATGAGCCTTGAGCACAGGCATTCTCCCCTTCCTTGTCTCCCATTATTTCCAGTGATCCCACATTCCCTGTCTAAGAAACATGATTTGCACCTCTTATGACCCTTGCGCGCAGGCGTTCTCCCCTTCCTTGTCCCCCATTATTTCCTAATGATCCCACTTTCTCTGCCTAAGAAACATGATTTGCACCTCTTATGACCCTTGAGCAGAGGCTTTGTCCCCTTCCTTGTCCCCCATTATTTCCTAGTGATCCCACTTTCTCTGTCTAAGAAACATGATTTGCAGCTCTCATGACCCTTGAGCACATGCGTTCTCCCCTTCCTTGTCCCCCATTATTTCCTGGTGATCCCACTTTCTCTGTCTAAGAAACATGATTTGCTCCTCTCATGACGACTTGAGCACAGGCTTTGTCCCCTTCCTTGTCCCCTATTATTTCCTAGTGATCCCACTTTCTCTGTCTAAGAAACATGATTTGCACCTCTCATGACCCTTGAGCACAGGCGTTCTCCCCTTCTTTGTGCCCCATTATTTCCTGGTGATCCCACTTTCTCTGTCTAAGAAACATGATTTGCACCTCTCATGACCCTTGAGCACAGGCGTTCTCCCCTTCCTCGTCCCCCATTATTTCCTAGTGATCCCACTTTCTCTGTCTAAGAAACATGATTTGCACCTCTCATGACCCTTGAGCACAGGCGTTCTCCCCTTCCTTGTCCCCCATTATTTCCTAGTGATCCAACGTTCTCTGTCTTAGAAACATGATTTGCACCTCTCATGACCCTTGAGCGCAGGCGTTCTCCCCTTCCTTGTCCCCCATTATTTCCTAGTGATCCCACTTTCTCTGTCTAAGAAACATGATTTGCACCTCTCATGACCCTTGAGCACAGGCGTTCTCCCCTTCCTTGTCCCCCATTATTTCCTAGTGATCCCACTTTCTCTGTCTAAGAAACATGATTTGCACCTCTCATGAACCTTGAGCACAGGCGTTCTCCCCTTCCTTGTCCCCCATTATTTTCTGGTGATCCCACTTTCTCTGTCTAAGAAACATGATTTGCTCCTCTCATGACGACTTGAGCACAGGCTTTGTCCCCTTCCTTGTGCCCCATTATTTCCTAGTGATCCCACTTTCTCTGTCTAAGAAACATGATTTGCACCTCTCATGACCCTTGAGCACAGGCGTTCTCCCCTTCCTCGTCCCCCATTATTTCCTAGTGATCCCACTTTCTCTGTCTAAGAAACATGATTTGCACCTCTCATGACCCTTGAGCACAGGCGTTCTCCCCTTCCTTGTCCCCCATTATTTCCTAGTGATCCAACGTTCTCTGTCTTAGAAACATGATTTGCACCTCTCATGACCCTTGAGCGCAGGCGTTCTCCCATTCCTTGTCCCCCATTATTTCCTAGTGATCCCACTTTCTCTGTCTAAGAAACATGATTTGCACCTCTCATGACCCTTGAGCACAGACGTTCTCCCCTTCCTTGTCCCCCATTATTTCCTAGTGATCCCACTTTCTCTGTCTAAGAAACATGATTTGCACCTCTCATGAACCTTGAGCACAGGCGTTCTCCCCTTCATTGCCCCCCATTATTTCGTGGTGATCCCACTTTCTCTGTCTAAGAAACATGATCTGCACCTCTTATGATCCTTGCGCGCAGGCGTTCTCCCCTTCCTTGTCCCCCATTATTTCCTAGTGTTCCCACTTTCTCTGTCTAAGAAACATGATTTGCACCTCTCATGACCCTTGAGCACAGGCGTTCTCCCCTTCCTTGTCCCCCATTATTTCCTGGTGATCCCACTTTCTCTGTCTAAGAAACATGATTTGCTCCTCTCATGACGACTTGAGCACAGGCTTTGTCCCCTTCCTTGTCCCCCATTATTTCCTAGTGATCCCACTTTCTCTGTCTAAGAAACATGATTTGCACCTCTCATGACCCTTGAGCACAGGCGTTCTCCCCTTCTTTGTGCCCCATTATTTCCTGGTGATCCCACTTTCTCTATCTAAGAAACATGAGTTGCACCTCTCATGACCCTTGAGCACAGGCGTTCTCCCCTTCCTCGTCCCCCATTATTTCCTAGCGATCCCACTTTCTCTGTCTAAGAAACATGATTTGCACCTCTCATGACCCTTGAGCACAGGCGTTCTCCCCTTCCTTGTGCCACATTACTTCCTGGTGATCCCACTTTCTCTGTCTAAGAAACATGATTTCCACCTCTCATGACCCTTGAGCACAGAGTTCCCCCCTTCCTTGTCCCCCATTATTTCCTAGTGATCCCAATTTCTCTGTCTTAGAAACATGATTTGCACCACTCATGACCCTTGAGCACATGCGTTCTCCCCTTCCTTGTCCCCCATTATTTCCTAGTGATCCCACTTTCTCTGTCTAAGAAACATGATTTGCACCTCTCATGACCCTTGAGCACAGGCGTTCTCCCCTTCCTTGTCCCCCATTATTTCCTCGTGATCCCACTTTCTCTGTCTAAGAAACATGATTTGCTCCTCTCATGACGACTTGAGCACAGGCTTTGTCCCCTTCCTTGTCCCCCATTATTTCCTAGTGATCCCACTTTCTCTGTCTAAGAAACATGATTTGCACCTCTCATGACCCTTGAGCACAGGCGTTCTCCCCTTCTTTGTCCCCCATTATTTCCTGGTGATCCCACTTTCTCTGTCTAAGAAACATGATTTGCACCTCTCATGACCCTTGAGCACAGGCGTTCTCCCCTTCCTCGTCCCCCATTATTTCCTAGTGATCCCACTTTCTCTGTCTAAGAAACATGATTTGCACCTCTCATGACCCTTGAGCACAGGCGTTCTCCCCTTCCTTGTCCCCCATTATTTCCTAGTGATCCAACATTCTCTGTCTTAGAAACATGATTTGCACCTCTCATGACCCTTGAGCGCAGGCGTTCTCCCCTTCCTTGTCCCCCATTATTTCCTAGTGATCCCACTTTCTCTGTCTAAGAAACATGATTTGCACCTCTCATGACCCTTGAGCACAGGCGTTCTCCCCTTCCTTGTCCCCCATTATTTCCTAGTGATCCCACTTTCTCTGTCTAAGAAACATGATTTGCACCTCTCATGAACCTTGAGCACAGGCGTTCTCCCCTTCCTTGTCCCCCATTATTTCCTGGTGATCCCACTTTCTCTGTCTAAGAAACATGATTTGCTCCTCTCATGACGACTTGAGCACAGGCTTTGTCCCCTTCCTTGTGCCCCATTATTTCCTAGTGATCCCACTTTCTCTGTCTAAGAAACATGATTTGCACCTCTCATGACCCTTGAGCACAGGCGTTCTCCCCTTCCTCGTCCCCCATTATTTCCTAGTGATCCCACTTTCTCTGTCTAAGAAACATGATTTGCACCTCTCATGACCCTTGAGCACAGGCGTTCTCCCCTTCCTTGTCCCCCATTATTTCCTAGTGATCCAACGTTCTCTGTCTTAGAAACATGATTTGCACCTCTCATGACCCTTGAGCGCAGGCGTTCTCCCATTCCTTGTCCCCCATTATTTCCTAGTGATCCCACTTTCTCTGTCTAAGAAACATGATTTGCACCTCTCATGACCCTTGAGCACAGACGTTCTCCCCTTCCTTGTCCCCCATTATTTCCTAGTGATCCCACTTTCTCTGTCTAAGAAACATGATTTGCACCTCTCATGACCCTTGAGCACAGGCGTTCTCCCCTTCCTTGTCCCCCATTATTTCCTGGTGATCCCACTTTCTCTGTCTAAGAAACATGATTTGCTCCTCTCATGACGACTTGAGCACAGGCTTTGTCCCCTTCCTTGTCCCCCATTATTTCCTAGTGATCCCACTTTCTCTGTCTAAGAAACATGATTTGCACCTCTCATGACCCTTGAGCACAGGCGTTCTCCCCTTCTTTGTCCCCCATTATTTCCTGGTGATCCCACTTTCTCTGTCTAAGAAACATGATTTGCACCTCTCATGACCCTTGAGCACAGGCGTTCTCCCCTTCCTCGTCCCCCATTATTTCCTAGTGATCCCACTTTCTCTGTCTAAGAAACATGATTTGCACCTCTCATGACCCTTGAGCACAGGCGTTCTCCCCTTCCTTGTCCCCCATTATTTCCTAGTGATCCAACATTCTCTGTCTTAGAAACATGATTTGCACCTCTCATGACCCTTGAGCGCAGGCGTTCTCCCCTTCCTTGTCCCCCATTATTTCCTAGTGATCCCACTTTCTCTGTCTAAGAAACATGATTTGCACCTCTCATGACCCTTGAGCACAGGCGTTCTCCCCTTCCTTGTCCCCCATTATTTCCTAGTGATCCCACTTTCTCTGTCTAAGAAACATGATTTGCACCTCTCATGAACCTTGAGAACAGGCGTTCTCCCCTTCCTTGTCCCCCATTATTTCCTGGTGATCCCACTTTCTCTGTCTAAGAAACATGATTTGCTCCTCTCATGACGACTTGAGCACAGGCTTTGTCCCCTTCCTTGTGCCCCATTATTTCCTAGTGATCCCACTTTCTCTGTCTAAGAAACATGATTTGCACCTCTCATGACCCTTGAGCACAGGCGTTCTCCCCTTCCTCGTCCCCCATTATTTCCTAGTGATCCCACTTTCTCTGTCTAAGAAACATGATTTGCACCTCTCATGACCCTTGAGCACAGGCGTTCTCCCCTTCCTTGTCCCCCATTATTTCCTAGTGATCCAACGTTCTCTGTCTTAGAAACATGATTTGCACCTCTCATGACCCTTGAGCGCAGGCGTTCTCCCATTCCTTGTCCCCCATTATTTCCTAGTGATCCCACTTTCTCTGTCTAAGAAACATGATTTGCACCTCTCATGACCCTTGAGCACAGACGTTCTCCCCTTCCTTGTCCCCCATTATTTCCTAGTGATCCCACTTTCTCTGTCTAAGAAACATGATTTGCACCTCTCATGAACCTTGAGCACAGGCGTTCTCCCCTTCATTGCCCCCCATTATTTCGTGGTGATCCCACTTTCTCTGTCTAAGAAACATGATCTGCACCTCTTATGATCCTTGCGCGCAGGCGTTCTCCCCTTCCTTGTCCCCCATTATTTCCTAGTGTTCCCACTTTCTCTGTCTAAGAAACATGATTTGCACCTCTCATGACCCTTGAGCACAGGCGTTCTCCCCTTCCTTGTCCCCCATTATTTCCTGGTGATCCCACTTTCTCTGTCTAAGAAACATGATTTGCTCCTCTCATGACGACTTGAGCACAGGCTTTGTCCCCTTCCTTGTCCCCCATTATTTCCTAGTGATCCCACTTTCTCTGTCTAAGAAACATGATTTGCACCTCTCATGACCCTTGAGCACAGGCGTTCTCCCCTTCTTTGTGCCCCATTATTTCCTGGTGATCCCACTTTCTCTATCTAAGAAACATGAGTTGCACCTCTCATGACCCTTGAGCACAGGCGTTCTCCCCTTCCTCGTCCCCCATTATTTCCTAGCGATCCCACTTTCTCTGTCTAAGAAACATGATTTGCACCTCTCATGACCCTTGAGCACAGGCGTTCTCCCCTTCCTTGTGCCACATTACTTCCTGGTGATCCCACTTTCTCTGTCTAAGAAACATGATTTCCACCTCTCATGACCCTTGAGCACAGAGTTCCCCCCTTCCTTGTCCCCCATTATTTCCTAGTGATCCCAATTTCTCTGTTTTAGAAACATGATTTGCACCACTCATGACCCTTGAGCACATGCGTTCTCCCCTTCCTTGTCCCCCATTATTTCCTAGTGATCCCACTTTCTCTGTCTAAGAAACATGATTTGCACCTCTCATGACCCTTGAGCACAGGCGTTCTCCCCTTCCTTGTCCCCCATTATTTCCTGGTGATCCCACTTTCTCTGTCTAAGAAACATGATTTGCTCCTCTCATGACGACTTGAGCACAGGCTTTGTCCCCTTCCTTGTCCCCCATTATTTCCTAGTGATCCCACTTTCTCTGTCTAAGAAACATGATTTGCACCTCTCATGACCCTTGAGCACAGGCGTTCTCCCCTTCTTTGTCCCCCATTATTTCCTGGTGATCCCACTTTCTCTGTCTAAGAAACATGATTTGCACCTCTCATGACCCATGAGCACAGGCGTTCTCCCCTTCCTTGTCCCCCATTATTTCCTGGTGATCCCACTTTCTCTGTCTAAGAAACATGATTTGCACCTCTCATGGCCCTTGAAGGCAGGCGTTCTCCCCTTCCTTGTCCCCCATTATTTAATGGTGATCCCACTTTCTCTGTCTAAGAAACATGATTTGCAGCTCTCATGACCCTTGAGCGCAGGCGTTCTCCCCTTCCTTGTCCCCCATTATTTCCTGGTGATCCCACTTTCTCTGTTTAAGAAACATGATTTGCACCTCTCATGGCCCTTGAAGGCAGGCGTTCTCCCCTTCCTTGTCCCCCATTATTTAATGGTGATCCCACTTTCTCTGTCTAAGAAACATGATTTGCACCTCTCATGACCCTTGAAGGCAGGCGTTCTCCCCTTCCTTGTCCCCCATTATTTCTTGGTGATCCCACTTTCTCTGTCTAAGAAACATGATTTGCACATCTCATGACCCTTGAAGGCAGGCGTTCTCCCCTTCCTTGTCCCCCATTATTTCCTGGTGATCCCACTTTCTCTGTCTAAGAAACATGATTTGCACCTCTCATGACCCTTGAGCACAGGCGTTCTCCCCTTCCTTGTCCCCCATTATTTCCTAGTGATCCCACTTTCTCTGTCTAAGAAACATGATTTGCACGTCTCATGACCCTTGAGCACAGGCGTTCTCCCCTTCCTTGTCCCCCATTATTTCCTGGTGATCCCACTTTCTCTGTCTAAGAAACATGATTTGCTCCTCTCATGACGACTTGAGCACAGGCTTTGTCCCCTTCCATGTCCCCCATTATTTCCTAGTGATCCCACTTTCTCTGTCTAAGAAACATGATTTGCACCTCTCATGAACCTGGAGCACAGGCGTTCTCCCCTTCCTTGTCCCCCATTATTTCCTGGTGATCCCACTTTCTCTGTCTAAGAAACATGATTTGCTCCTCTCATGACGACTTGAGCACAGGCTTTGTCCCCTTCCTTGTGCCCCATTATTTCCTAGTGATCCCACTTTCTCTGTCTAAGAAACATGATTTGCACCTCTCATGACCCTTGAGCACAGGCGTTCTCCCCTTCCTCGTCCCCCATTATTTCCTAGTGATCCCACTTTCTCTGTCTAAGAAACATGATTTGCACCTCTCATGACCCTTGAGCACAGGCGTTCTCCCCTTCCTTGTCCCCCATTATTTCCTAGTGATCCAACGTTCTCTGTCTTAGAAACATGATTTGCACCTCTCATGACCCTTGAGCGCAGGCGTTCTCCCCTTCCTTGTCCCCCATTATTTCCTAGTGATCCCACTTTCTCTGTCTAAGAAACATGATTTGCACCTCTCATGACCCTTGAGCACAGACGTTCTCCCCTTCCTTGTCCCCCATTATTTCCTAGTGATCCCACTTTCTCTGTCTAAGAAACATGATTTGCACCTCTCATGAACCTTGAGCACAGGCGTTCTCCCCTTCCTTGTCCCCCATTATTTCCTGGTGATCCCACTTTCTCTGTCTAAGAAACATGATTTGCTCCTCTCATGACGACTTGAGCACAGGCTTTGTCCCCTTCCTTGTGCCCCATTATTTCCTAGTGATCCCACTTTCTCTGTCTAAGAAACATGATTTGCACCTCTCATGACCCTTGAGCACAGGCGTTCTCCCCTTCCTCGTCCACCATTATTTCCTAGTGATCCCACTTTCTCTGTCTAAGAAACATGATTTGCACCTCTCATGACCCTTGAGCACAGGCGTTCTCCCCTTCCTTGTCCCCCATTATTTCCTAGTGATCCAACATTCTCTGTCTTAGAAACATGATTTGCACCTCTCATGACCCTTGAGCGCAGGCATTCTCCCCTTCCTTGTCCCCCATTATTTCCTAGTGATCCCACTTTCTCTGTCTAAGAAACATGATTTGCACCTCTCATGACCCTTGAGCACAGACGTTCTCCCCTTCCTTGTCCCCCATTATTTCCTAGTGATCCCACTTTCTCTGTCTAAGAAACATGATTTGCACCTCTCATGAACCTTGAGCACAGGCGTTCTCCCCTTCATTGCCCCCCATTATTTCGTGGTGATCCCACTTTCTCTGTCTAAGAAACATGATCTGCACCTCTTATGATCCTTGCGCGCAGGCGTTCTCCCCTTCCTTGTCCCCCATTATTTCCTAGTGTTCCCACTTTCTCTGTCTAAGAAACATGATTTGCACCTCTCATGACCCTTGAGCACAGGCGTTCTCCCCTTCCTTGTCCCCCATTATTTCCTGGTGATCCCACTTTCTCTGTCTAAGAAACATGATTTGCACCTCTCATGACCCTTGAGCACAGGCGTTCTCCCCTTCCTTGTCCCCCATTATTTCCTAGTGATCCCACTTTCTCTGTCTAAGAAACATGATTTGCACGTCTCATGACCCTTGAGCACAGGCGTTCTCCCCTTCCTTGTCCCCCATTATTTCCTGGTGATCCCACTTTCTCTGTCTAAGAAACATGATTTGCTCCTCTCATGACGACTTGAGCACAGGCTTTGTCCCCTTCCATGTCCCCCATTATTTCCTAGTGATCCCACTTTCTCTGTCTAAGAAACATGATTTGCACCTCTCATGAACCTGGAGCACAGGCGTTCTCCCCTTCCTTGTCCCCCATTATTTCCTGGTGATCCCACTTTCTCTGTCTAAGAAACATGATTTGCTCCTCTCATGACGACTTGAGCACAGGCTTTGTCCCCTTCCTTGTGCCCCATTATTTCCTAGTGATCCCACTTTCTCTGTCTAAGAAACATGATTTGCACCTCTCATGACCCTTGAGCACAGGCGTTCTCCCCTTCCTCGTCCCCCATTATTTCCTAGTGATCCCACTTTCTCTGTCTAAGAAACATGATTTGCACCTCTCATGACCCTTGAGCACAGGCGTTCTCCCCTTCCTTGTCCCCCATTATTTCCTAGTGATCCAACGTTCTCTGTCTTAGAAACATGATTTGCACCTCTCATGACCCTTGAGCGCAGGCGTTCTCCCCTTCCTTGTCCCCCATTATTTCCTAGTGATCCCACTTTCTCTGTCTAAGAAACATGATTTGCACCTCTCATGACCCTTGAGCACAGACGTTCTCCCCTTCCTTGTCCCCCATTATTTCCTAGTGATCCCACTTTCTCTGTCTAAGAAACATGATTTGCACCTCTCATGAACCTTGAGCACAGGCGTTCTCCCCTTCCTTGTCCCCCATTATTTCCTGGTGATCCCACTTTCTCTGTCTAAGAAACATGATTTGCTCCTCTCATGACGACTTGAGCACAGGCTTTGTCCCCTTCCTTGTGCCCCATTATTTCCTAGTGATCCCACTTTCTCTGTCTAAGAAACATGATTTGCACCTCTCATGACCCTTGAGCACAGGCGTTCTCCCCTTCCTCGTCCCCCATTATTTCCTAGTGATCCCACTTTCTCTGTCTAAGAAACATGATTTGCACCTCTCATGACCCTTGAGCACAGGCGTTCTCCCCTTCCTTGTCCCCCATTATTTCCTAGTGATCCAACGTTCTCTGTCTTAGAAACATGATTTGCACCTCTCATGACCCTTGAGCGCAGGCGTTCTCCCCTTCCTTGTCCCCCATTATTTCCTAGTGATCCCACTTTCTCTGTCTAAGAAACATGATTTGCACCTCTCATGACCCTTGAGCACAGACGTTCTCCCCTTCCTTGTCCCCCATTATTTCCTAGTGATCCCACTTTCTCTGTCTAAGAAACATGATTTGCACCTCTCATGAACCTTGAGCACAGGCGTTCTCCCCTTCATTGCCCCCCATTATTTCGTGGTGATCCCACTTTCTCTGTCTAAGAAACATGATCTGCACCTCTTATGATCCTTGCGCGCAGGCGTTCTCCCCTTCCTTGTCCCCCATTATTTCCTAGTGTTCCCACTTTCTCTGTCTAAGAAACATGATTTGCACCTCTCATGACCCTTGAGCACAGGCGTTCTCCCCTTCCTTGTCCCCCATTATTTCCTGGTGATCCCACTTTCTCTGTCTAAGAAACATGATTTGCTCCTCTCATGACGACTTGAGCACAGGCTTTGTCCCCTTCCTTGTCCCCCATTATTTCCTAGTGATCCCACTTTCTCTGTCTAAGAAACATGATTTGCACCTCTCATGACCCTTGAGCACAGGCGTTCTCCCCTTCTTTGTGCCCCATTATTTCCTGGTGATCCCACTTTCTCTATCTAAGAAACATGAGTTGCACCTCTCATGACCCTTGAGCACAGGCGTTCTCCCCTTCCTCGTCCCCCATTATTTCCTAGCGATCCCACTTTCTCTGTCTAAGAAACATGATTTGCACCTCTCATGACCCTTGAGCACAGGCGTTCTCCCCTTCCTTGTGCCACATTATTTCCTGGTGATCCCACTTTCTCTGTCTAAGAAACATGATTTCCACCTCTCATGACCCTTGAGCACAGGCGTTCTCCCCTTCCTTGTCCCCCATTATTTCCTGGTGATCCCACTTTCTCTGTCTAAGAAACATGATTTGCTCCTCTCATGACGACTTGAGCACAGGCTTTGTCCCCTTCCTTGTCCCCCATTATTTCCTAGTGATCCCACTTTCTCTGTCTAAGAAACATGATTTGCACCTCTCATGACCCTTGAGCACAGGCGTTCTCCCCTTCTTTGTCCCCCATTATTTCCTAGTGATCCCACTTTCTCTGTCTAAGAAACATGATTTGCACCTCTCATGACCCATGAGCACATGCATTCTCCCCTTCCTTGTCCCCCATTATTTCCTGGTGATCCCACTTTCTCTGTCTAAGAAACATGATTTGCACCTCTCATGGCCCTTGAAGGCAGGCGTTCTCCCCTTCCTTGTCCCCCATTATTTAATGGTGATCCCACTTTCTCTGTCTAAGAAACATGATTTGCAGCTCTCATGACCCTTGAGCACAGGCGTTCTCCCCTTCCTTGTCCCCCATTATTTCCTGGTGATCCCACTTTCTCTGTCTAAGAAACATGATTTGCACCTCTCATGGCCCTTGAAGGCAGGCGTTCTCCCCTTCCTTGTCCCCCATTATTTAATGGTGATCCCACTTTCTCTGTCTAAGAAACATGATTTGCACCTCTCATGACCCTTGAAGGCAGGCGTTCTCCCCTTCCTTGTCCCCCATTATTTCTTGGTGATCCCACTTTCTCTGTCTAAGAAACATGATTTGCACATCTCATGACCCTTGAAGGCAGGCGTTCTCCCCTTCCTTGTCCCCCATTATTTCCTGGTGATCCCACTTTCTCTGTCTAAGAAACATGATTTGCACCTCTCATGACCCTTGAGCACAGGCGTTCTCCCCTTCCTTGTCCCCCATTATTTCCTAGTGATCCCACTTTCTCTGTCTAAGAAACATGATTTGCACGTCTCATGACCCTTGAGCACAGGCGTTCTCCCCTTCCTTGTCCCCCATTATTTCCTGGTGATCCCACTTTCTCTGTCTAAGAAACATGATTTGCTCCTCTCATGACGACTTGAGCACAGGCTTTGTCCCCTTCCTTGTCCCCCATTATTTCCTAGTGATCCCACTTTCTCTGTCTAAGAAACATGATTTGCACCTCTTATGACCCGTGCGTGCAGGCGTTCTCCCCTTCCTTGTCTCCAATTATTTCCAGTGATCCCACATTCCCTGTCTAAGAAACATGATTTGCACCACTCATGAGCCTTGAGCACAGGCATTCTCCCCTTCCTTGTCTCCCATTATTTCCAGTGATCCCACATTCCCTGTCTAAGAAACATGATTTGCACCTCTTATGACCCTTGCGCGCAGGCGTTCTCCCCTTCCTTGTCCCCCATTATTTCCTAATGATCCCACTTTCTCTGTCTAAGAAACATGATTTGCACCTCTCATGACCCTTGGGCACAGGCGTTCTCCCTTCCTTGTCTCCCATTACTTCCTGGTGATCCCACTTTCTCTGTCTAAGAAACATGATTTCCAACTCTCATGACCCTTGAGCACAGCGTTCCCCCCTTCCTTGTCCCCCATTATTTAATAGTGATCCCACTTTCTCTGTCTTAGAAACATGATTTTCACCTCTCATGACCCTTGAGCACAGGTGTTCTCCCCTTCCTTGTCCCCCATTATTTCCTAGTGATCCCACTTTCTCTGTCTAAGAAACATGATTTGCACCTCTCATGACCCTTGAGCACAGGCATTCTCCCCTTCCTTGTCTCCCATTATTTCCAGTGATCCCACATTCCCTGTCTAAGAAACATGATTTCCACCTCTCATGACCCTTGAGCACAGCGTTCCCCCCTTCCTTGTCTCCCATTATTTCCTAGTGATCCCACTTTCTGTCTTAGAAACATGATTTTCACCTCTCATGACCCTTGAGCACAGGTGTTCTCCCCTTCCTTGTCCCCCATTATTTCCTAGTGATCCCATTTTCTCTGTCTAAGAAACATGATTTGCACCTCTCATGACCCTTGAGCACAGGCTTTGTCCCCTTCCTTGTCCCCCATTATTTCCTAGTGATTCCACTTTCTATGTCTAAGAAACATGATTTGCACCTCTCATGACCCTTGAGCACCGGCGTTCTCCCCTTCCTTGTCCCCCATTATTTCCTGGTAATCCCACTTTCTCTGTCTAAGAAACATGATTTGCACCTCTCATGACCCTTGAGCACAGGCGTTTTCCCCTTCCTTGTCCCCCATTATTTCCTGGTTTTCCCACTTTCTCTGTCTAAGAAACATGATTTGCACCTCTCATGACCCTTGAGCACAGGCGTTCTCCCATTCCTTGTCCCCCAATATTTCCTAGTGATCCCACTTTCTCTGTCTAAGAAACATGATTTGCACCTCTCATGAACCTTGAGCGCAGGAGTTCCCCCCTTCCATGTCCCCCATTATTTCCTAGTGATCCCACTTTCTCTGTCTTAGAAACATAATTTGCACCTCTCATGACCCTTGAGCGCAACGTTCCCCCTTCCTTGTCCCCCATTATTTCCTAGTGATCCCACTTTCTCTGTCTTAGAAACATGATTTGCACCTCTCGTGACCCTTGAGCACAGGCGTTCTCCCCTTCCTCGGTCCCCATTATTTCCTAGTGATCCCACTTTCTCTGTCTAAGAAACATGATTTGCACCTCTCATGACCCTTGAGCACAGGCGTTCTCCCCTTCCTTGTGCCCCATTATTTCCTGGTGATCCCACTTTCTCTGTCTAAGAAACATGATTTGCACCTCTCATGACCCTTGAGCACAGGCGTTCTCCCCTTCCTCGTCCCCCATTATTTCCTAGTGATCCCACTTTCTCTGTCTAAGAAACATGATTTGCACCTCTCATGACCCTTGAGCACAGAGTTCCCCCCTTCCTTGTCCCCCATTATTTCCTAGTGATCCCAATTTCTCTGTCTTAGAAACATGATTTGCACCTCTCATGACCCTTGAGCACATGCGTTCTCCCCTTCCTTGTCCCCCATTATTTCCTAGTGATCCCACTTTCTCTGTCTAAGAAACATGATTTGCACATCTCATGACCCTTGAAGGCAGGCGTTCTCCCCTTCCTTGTCCCCCATTATTTCCTGGTGATCCCACTTTCTCTGTCTAAGAAATATGATTTGCACCTCTCATGACCCTTGAGCACAGGCGTTCTCCCCTTCCTTGTCCCCCATTATTTCCTGGTGATCCCACTTTCTCTGTCTAAGAAACATGATTTGCACCTCTCATGACCCTTGAGCACAGGTGTTCTCCACTTCCTTGTCCCCCATTATTTCCTGGTGATCCCATTTTCTCTGTCTAAGAAACATGATTTGCACCTCTCATGACCCTTGAGCACAGGCGTTCTCCCCTTCCTTGTCCCCCATTATTTCCTAGTGATCCCACTTTCTCTGTCTAAGAAACATGATTTGCACGTCTCATGACCCTTGAGCACAGGTGTTCTCCCCTTCCTTGTCCCCCATTATTTCCTGGTGATCCCACTTTCTCTGTCTAAGAAACATGATTTGCTCCTCTCATGACGACTTGAGCACAGGCGTTGTCCCCTTCCTTGTCCCCCATTATTTCCTGGTTTTCCCACTTTCTCTGTCTAAGAAACATGATTTGCACCTCTCATGACCCTTGAGCACAGGCGTTCTCCCCTTCCTTGTCCCCCAATATTTCCTAGTGATCCCACTTTCTCTGTCTAAGAAACATGATTTGCACCTCTCATGAACCTTGAGCGCAGGCGTTCTCCCCTTCCATGTCCCCCATTATTTCCTAGTGATCCCACTTTCTCTGTCTTAGAAACATAATTTGCACCTCTCATGACCCTTGAGCGCAACAATCCCCCTTCCTTGTCCCCCATTATTTCCTAGTGATCCCACTTTCTCTGTCTTAGAAACATGATTTGCACCTCTCATGACCCTTGAGCACAGGCGTTCTCCCCTTCCTCGGTCCCCATTATTTCCTAGTGATCCCACTTTCTCTGTCTAAGAAACATGATTTGCACCTCTCATGACCCTTGAGCACAGGCATTCTCCCCTTCCTTGTGCCCCATTATTTCCTGGTGATCCCACTTTCTCTGTCTAAGAAACATGATTTGCACCTCTCATGACCCTTGAGCACAGGCGTTCTCCCCTTCCTCGTCCCCCATTATTTCTTGGTGATCCCACTTTCTCTGTCTAAGAAACATGATTTGCACCTCTCATGACCCTTGAAGGCAGGCGTTCTCCCCTTCCTTGTCCCCCATTATTTCTTGGTGATCCCACTTTCTCTGTCTAAGAAACATGATTTGCACATCTCATGACCCGTGAAGGCAGGCGTTCTCCCCTTCCTTGTCCCCCATTATTTCCTGGTGATCCCACTTTCTCTGTCTAAGAAACATGATTTGCTCCTCTCATGACGACTTGAGCACAGGCTTTGTCCCCTTCCTTGTCCCCCATTATTTCCTAGTGATCCCACTTTCTCTGTCTAAGAAACATGATTTGCACCTCTCATGACCCTTGAGCACAGGCGTTCTCCCCTTCTTTGTGCCCCATTATTTCCTGGTGATCCCACTTTCTCTGTCTAAGAAACATGATTTGCACCTCTCATGACCCTTGAGAACAGGCGTTCTCCCCTTCCTCGTCCCCCATTATTTCCTAGTGATCCCACTTTCTCTGTCTAAGAAACATGATTTGCACCTCTCATGACCCTTGAGCACAGGCGTTCTCCCCTTCCTCGTCCCCCATTATTTCCTAGTGATCCAACGTTCTCTGTCTTAGAAACATGATTTGCACCTCTCATGACCCTTGAGCGCAGGCGTTCTCCCCTTCCTTGTCCCCCAGTATTTCCTAGTGATCCCACTTTCTCTGTCTAAGAAACATGATTTGCACCTCTCATGACCCTTGAGCACAGGCGTTCTCCTCTTCCTTGTCCCCCATTATTTCCTAGTGATCCCACTTTCTCTGTCTAAGAAACATGATTTGCACCTCTCATGAACCTTGAGCACAGGCGTTCTCCCCTTCCTTGTCCCCCATTATTTCCTGGTGATCCCACTTTCTCTGTCTAAGAAACATGATTTGCTCCTCTCATGACGACTTGAGCACAGGCTTTGTCCCCTTCCTTGTGCCCCATTATTTCCTAGTGATCCCACTTTCTCTGTCTAAGAAACATGATTTGCACCTCTCATGATCCTTGAGCACAGGCGTTCTCCCCTTCCTCGTCCCCCATTATTTCCTAGTGATCCCACTTTCTCTGTCTAATAAACATGATTTGCACCTCTCATGACCCTTGAGCACAGGCATTCTCCCCTTCCTTGTCCCCCATTATTTCCTAGTGATCCAACGTTCTCTGTCTTAGAAACATGATTTGCACCTCTCATGACCCTTGAGCGCAGGCGTTCTCCCCTTCCTTGTCCCCCATTATTTCCTAGTGATCCCACTTTCTCTGTCTAAGAAACATGATTTGCACCTCTCATGACCCTTGAGCACAGACGTTCTCCCCTTCCTTGTCCCCCATTATTTCCTAGTGATCCCACTTTCTCTGTCTAAGAAACATGATTTGCACTTCTCATGAACCTTGAGCACAGGCGTTCTCCCCTTCATTGTCCACCATTATTTCGTGGTGATCCCACTTTCTCTGTCTAAGAAACATGATCTGCACCTCTTATGATCCTTGCACGCAGGCGTTGTCCCCTTCCTTGTCCCCCATTATTTCCTAGTGTTCCCACTTTCTCTGTCTAAGAAACATGATTTGCACCTCTCATGACCCTTGAGCACAGGCGTTCTCCCCTTCCTTGTCCCCCATTATTTCCTGGTGATCCCACTTTCTCTGTCTAAGAAACATGATTTGCTCCTCTCATGACGACTTGAGCACAGGCTTTGTCCCCTTCCTTGTCCCCCATTATTTCCTAGTGATCCCACTTTCTCTGTCTAAGAAACATGATTTGCACCTCTCATGACCCTTGAGCACAGGCGTTCTCCCCTTCTTTGTGCCCCATTATTTCCTGGTGATCCCACTTTCTCTATCTAAGAAACATGATTTGCACCTCTCATGACCCTTGAGCACAGGCGTTATCCCCTTCCTCATCCCCCATTATTTCCTAGCGATCCCACTTTCTCTGTCTAAGAAACATGATTTGCACCTCTCATGACCCTTGAGCACAGGCGTTCTCCCCTTCCTTGTGCCCCATTATTTCCTGGTGATCCCACTTTCTCTGTCTAAGAAACATGATTTCCACCTCTCATGACCCTTGAGCACAGAGTTCCCCCCTTCCTTGTCCCCCATTATTTCCTAGTGATCCCAATTTCTCTGTCTTAGAAACATGATTTGCACCACTCATGACCCTTGAGCAAATGCGTTCTCCCCTTCCTTGTCCCCCATTATTTCCTAGTGATCCCACTTTCTCTGTCTAAGAAACATGATTTGCACCTCTCTTGACCCTTGAGCACAGGCGTTCTCCCCTTCCTTGTCCCCCATTATTTCATGGTGATCCCACTTTCTCTGTCTAAGAAACATGATTTGCTCCTCTCATGACGACTTGAGCACAGGCTTTGTCCCCTTCCTTGTCCCCCATTATTTCCTAGTGATCCCACTTTCTCTGTCTAAGAAACATGATTTGCACCTCTCATGACCCTTGAGCACAGGCGTTCTCCCCTTCTTTGTCCCCCAATATTTCCTAGTGATCCCACTTTCTCTGTCTAAGAAACATGATTTGCACCTCTCATGACCCATGAGCACAGGCATGCTCCCCTTCCTTGTCCCCCATTATTTCCTGGTGATCCCACTTTCTCTGTCTAAGAAACATGATTTGCACCTCTCATGACCCTTGAAGGCAGGCGTTCTCCCCTTCCTTGTCCCCCATTATTTCTTGGTGATCCCACTTTCTCTGTCTAAGAAACATGATTTGCACATCTCATGACCCGTGAAGGCAGGCGTTCTCCCCTTCCTTGTCCCCCATTATTTCCTGGTGATCCCACTTTCTCTGTCTAAGAAACATGATTTGCTCCTCTCATGACGACTTGAGCACAGGCTTTGTCCCCTTCCTTGTCCCCCATTATTTCCTAGTGATCCCACTTTCTCTGTCTAAGAAACATGATTTGCACCTCTCATGACCCTTGAGCACAGGCATTCTCCCCTTCTTTGTGCCCCATTATTTCCTGGTGATCCCACTTTCTCTGTCTAAGAAACATGATTTGCACCTCTCATGACCCTTGAGAACAGGCGTTCTCCCCTTCCTCGTCCCCCATTATTTCCTAGTGATCCCACTTTCTCTGTCTAAGAAACATGATTTGCACCTCTCATGACCCTTGAGCACAGGCGTTCTCCCCTTCCTCGTCCCCCATTATTTCCTAGTGATCCAACGTTCTCTGTCTTAGAAACATGATTTGCACCTCTCATGACCCTTGAGCGCAGGCGTTCTCCCCTTCCTTGTCCCCCAGTATTTCCTAGTGATCCCACTTTCTCTGTCTAAGAAACATGATTTGCACCTCTCATGACCCTTGAGCACAGGCGTTCTCCTCTTCCTTGTCCCCCATTATTTCCTAGTGATCCCACTTTCTCTGTCTAAGAAACATGATTTGCACCTCTCATGAACCTTGAGCACAGGCGTTCTCCCCTTCCTTGTCCCCCATTATTTCCTGGTGATCCCACTTTCTCTGTCTAAGAAACATGATTTGCTCCTCTCATGACGACTTGAGCACAGGCTTTGTCCCCTTCCTTGTGCCCCATTATTTCCTAGTGATCCCACTTTCTCTGTCTAAGAAACATGATTTGCACCTCTCATGATCCTTGAGCACAGGCGTTCTCCCCTTCCTCGTCCCCCATTATTTCCTAGTGATCCCACTTTCTCTGTCTAATAAACATGATTTGCACCTCTCATGACCCTTGAGCACAGGCATTCTCCCCTTCCTTGTCCCCCATTATTTCCTAGTGATCCAACGTTCTCTGTCTTAGAAACATGATTTGCACCTCTCATGACCCTTGAGCGCAGGCGTTCTCCCCTTCCTTGTCCCCCATTATTTCCTAGTGATCCCACTTTCTCTGTCTAAGAAACATGATTTGCACCTCTCATGACCCTTGAGCACAGACGTTCTCCCCTTCCTTGTCCCCCATTATTTCCTAGTGATCCCACTTTCTCTGTCTAAGAAACATGATTTGCACTTCTCATGAACCTTGAGCACAGGCGTTCTCCCCTTCATTGTCCACCATTATTTCGTGGTGATCCCACTTTCTCTGTCTAAGAAACATGATCTGCACCTCTTATGATCCTTGCGCGCAGGCGTTGTCCCCTTCCTTGTCCCCCATTATTTCCTAGTGTTCCCACTTTCTCTGTCTAAGAAACATGATTTGCACCTCTCATGACCCTTGAGCACAGGCGTTCTCCCCTTCCTTGTCCCCCATTATTTCCTGGTGATCCCACTTTCTCTGTCTAAGAAACATGATTTGCTCCTCTCATGACGACTTGAGCACAGGCTTTGTCCCCTTCCTTGTCCCCCATTATTTCCTAGTGATCCCACTTTCTCTGTCTAAGAAACATGATTTGCACCTCTCATGACCCTTGAGCACAGGCGTTCTCCCCTTCTTTGTGCCCCATTATTTCCTGGTGATCCCACTTTCTCTATCTAAGAAACATGATTTGCACCTCTCATGACCCTTGAGCACAGGCGTTATCCCCTTCCTCATCCCCCATTATTTCCTAGCGATCCCACTTTCTCTGTCTAAGAAACATGATTTGCACCTCTCATGACCCTTGAGCACAGGCGTTCTCCCCTTCCTTGTGCCCCATTATTTCCTGGTGATCCCACTTTCTCTGTCTAAGAAACATGATTTCCACCTCTCATGACCCTTGAGCACAGAGTTCCCCCCTTCCTTGTCCCCCATTATTTCCTAGTGATCCCAATTTCTCTGTCTTAGAAACATGATTTGCACCACTCATGACCCTTGAGCAAATGCGTTCTCCCCTTCCTTGTCCCCCATTATTTCCTAGTGATCCCACTTTCTCTGTCTAAGAAACATGATTTGCACCTCTCTTGACCCTTGAGCACAGGCGTTCTCCCCTTCCTTGTCCCCCATTATTTCATGGTGATCCCACTTTCTCTGTCTAAGAAACATGATTTGCTCCTCTCATGACGACTTGAGCACAGGCTTTGTCCCCTTCCTTGTCCCCCATTATTTCCTAGTGATCCCACTTTCTCTGTCTAAGAAACATGATTTGCACCTCTCATGACCCTTGAGCACAGGCGTTCTCCCCTTCTTTGTCCCCCAATATTTCCTAGTGATCCCACTTTCTCTGTCTAAGAAACATGATTTGCACCTCTCATGACCCATGAGCACAGGCATGCTCCCCTTCCTTGTCCCCCATTATTTCCTGGTGATCCCACTTTCTCTGTCTAAGAAACATGATTTGCACCTCTCATGGCCCTTGAAGGCAGGCGTTCTCCCCTTCCTTGTCCCCCATTATTTAATGGTGATCCCACTTTCTCTGTCTAAGAAACATGATTTGCAGCTCTCATGACCCTTGAGCACAGGCGTTCTCCCCTTCCTTGTCCCCCATTATTTCCTGGTGATCCCACTTTCTCTGTCTAAGAAACATGATTTGCACCTCTCATGACCCTTGAAGGCAGGAGTTCTCCCCTTCCTTGTCCCCCATTATTTCTTGGTGATCCCACTTTCTCTGTCTAAGAAACATGATTTGCACATCTCATGACCCGTGAAGGCAGGCGTTCTCCCCTTCCTTGTCCCCCATTATTTCCTGGTGATCCCACTTTCTCTGTCTAAGAAATATGATTTGCACCTCTCATGACCCTTGAGCACAGGCGTTCTCCCCTTCCTTGTCCCCCATTATTTCCTGGTGATCCCACTTTCTCTGTCTAAGAAACATGATTTGCACCTCTCATGACCCTTGAGCACAGACGTTCTCCCCTTCCTTGTCCCCCATTATTTCCTAGTGATCCCACTTTCTCTGTCTAAGAAACATGATTTGCACTTCTCATGAACCTTGAGCACAGGCGTTCTCCCCTTCATTGTCCACCATTATTTCGTGGTGATCCCACTTTCTCTGTCTAAGAAACATGATCTGCACCTCTTATGATCCTTGCGCGCAGGCGTTGTCCCCTTCCTTGTCCCCCATTATTTCCTAGTGTTCCCACTTTCTCTGTCTAAGAAACATGATTTGCACCTCTCATGACCCTTGAGCACAGGCGTTCTCCCCTTCCTTGTCCCCCATTATTTCCTGGTGATCCCACTTTCTCTGTCTAAGAAACATGATTTGCTCCTCTCATGACGACTTGAGCACAGGCTTTGTCCCCTTCCTTGTCCCCCATTATTTCCTAGTGATCCCACTTTCTCTGTCTAAGAAACATGATTTGCACCTCTCATGACCCTTGAGCACAGGCGTTCTCCCCTTCTTTGTGCCCCATTATTTCCTGGTGATCCCACTTTCTCTATCTAAGAAACATGATTTGCATCTCTCATGACCCTTGAGCACAGGCGTTATCCCCTTCCTCATCCCCCATTATTTCCTAGCGATCCCACTTTCTCTGTCTAAGAAACATGATTTGCACCTCTCATGACCCTTGAGCACAGGCGTTCTCCCCTTCCTTGTGCCCCATTATTTCCTGGTGATCCCACTTTCTCTGTCTAAGAAACATGATTTCCACCTCTCATGACCCTTGAGCACAGAGTTCCCCCCTTCCTTGTCCCCCATTATTTCCTAGTGATCCCAATTTCTCTGTCTTAGAAACATGATTTGCACCACTCATGACCCTTGAGCAAATGCGTTCTCCCCTTCCTTGTCCCCCATTATTTAATGGTGATCCCACTTTCTCTGTCTAAGAAACATGATTTGCAGCTCTCATGACCCTTGAGCACAGGCGTTCTCCCCTTCCTTGTCCCCCATTATTTCCTGGTGATCCCACTTTCTCTGTCTAAGAAACATGATTTGCACCTCTCATGACCCTTGAAGGCAGGAGTTCTCCCCTTCCTTGTCCCCCATTATTTCTTGGTGATCCCACTTTCTCTGTCTAAGAAACATGATTTGCACATCTCATGACCCTTGAAGGCAGGCGTTCTCCCCTTCCTTGTCCCCCATTATTTCCTGGTGATCCCACTTTCTCTGTCTAAGAAATATGATTTGCACCTCTCATGACCCTTGAGCATAGGCGTTCTCCCCTTCCTTGTCCCCCATTATTTCCTGGTGATCCCACTTTCTCTGTCTAAGAAACATGATTTGCACCTCTCATGACCCTTGAGCACAGGTGTTCTCCCCTTCCTTGTCCCCCATTATTTCCTGGTGATCCCACTTTCTCTGTCTAAGAAACATGATTTGCACCTCTCATGACCCTTGAGCACAGGCGTTCTCCCCTTCCTTGTCCCCCATTATTTCATGGTGATCCCACTTTCTCTGTCTAAGAAACATGATTTGCTCCTCTCATGACGACCTGAGCACAGGCTTTGTCCCCTTCCTTGTCCCCCATTATTTCCTAGTGATCCCACTTTCTCTGTCTAAGAAACATGATTTGCACCTCTCATGACCCTTGAGCACAGGCGTTCTCCCCTTCTTTGTCCCCCAATATTTCCTAGTGATCCCACTTTCTCTGTCTAAGAAACATGATTTGCACCTCTCATGACCCTTGAAGGCAGGAGTTCTCCCCTTCCTTGTCCCCCATTATTTCTTGGTGATCCCACTTTCTCTGTCTAAGAAACATGATTTGCACATCTCATGACCCTTGAAGGCAGGCGTTCTCCCCTTCCTTGTCCCCCATTATTTCCTGGTGATCCCACTTTCTCTGTCTAAGAAATATGATTTGCACCTCTCATGACCCTTGAGCACAGGCGTTCTCCCCTTCCTTGTCCCCCATTATTTCCTGGTGATCCCACTTTCTCTGTCTAAGAAACATGATTTGCACCTCTCATGACCCTTGAGCACAGGTGTTCTCCCCTTCCTTGTCCCCCATTATTTCCTGGTGATCCCACTTTCTCTGTCTAAGAAACATGATTTGCACCTCTCATGACCCTTGAGCACAGGCGTTCTCCCCTTCCTTGTCCCCCATTATTTCCTACTGATCCCACTTTCTCTGTCTAAGAAACATGATTTGCACGTCTCATGACCCTTGAGCACAGGCGTTCTCCCCTTCCTTGTCCCCCATTATTTCCTGGTGATCCCACTTTCTCTGTCTAAGAAACATGATTTGCTCCTCTCATGACGACTTGAGCACAGGCGTTCTCCCCTTCCTTGTGCCCCATTATTTCCTGGTGATCCCACTTTCTCTGTCTAAGAAACATGATTTCCACCTCTCATGACCCTTGAGCACAGAGTTCAACCCTTCCTTGTCCCCCATTATTTCCTAGTGATCCCAATTTCTCTGTCTTAGAAACATGATTTGCACCACTCATGACCCTTGAGCAAATGCGTTCTCCCCTTCCTTGTCCCCCATTATTTCCTAGTGATCCCACTTTCTCTGTCTAAGAAACATGATTTGCACCTCTCTTGACCCTTGAGCACAGGCGTTCTCCCCTTCCTTGTCCCCCATTATTTCATGGTGATCCCACTTTCTCTGTCTAAGAAACATGATTTGCTCCTCTCATGACGACTTGAGCACAGGCTTTGTCCCCTTCCTTGTCCCCCATTATTTCCTAGTGATCCCACTTTCTCTGTCTAAGAAACATGATTTGCACCTCTCATGACCCTTGAGCACAGGCGTTCTCCCCTTCTTTGTCCCCCAATATTTCCTAGTGATCCCACTTTCTCTGTCTAAGAAACATGATTTGCACCTCTCATGACCCATGAGCACAGGCATGCTCCCCTTCCTTGTCCCCCATTATTTCCTGGTGATCCCACTTTCTCTGTCTAAGAAACATGATTTGCACCTCTCATGGCCCTTGAAGGCAGGCGTTCTCCCCTTCCTTGTCCCCCATTATTTAATGGTGATCCCACTTTCTCTGTCTAAGAAACATGATTTGCAGCTCTCATGACCCTTGAGCACAGGCGTTCTCCCCTTCCTTGTCCCCCATTATTTCCTGGTGATCCCACTTTCTCTGTCTAAGAAACATGATTTGCACCTTCCATGACCCTTGAAGGCAGGAGTTCTCCCCTTCCTTGTCCCCCATTATTTCTTGGTGATCCCACTTTCTCTGTCTAAGAAACATGATTTGCACATCTCATGACCCTTGAAGGCAGGCGTTCTCCCCTTCCTTGTCCCCCATTATTTCCTGGTGATCCCACTTTCTCTGTCTAAGAAATATGATTTGCACCTCTCATGACCCTTGAGCACAGGTGTTCTCCCCTTCCTTGTCCCCCATTATTTCCTGGTGATCCCACTTTCTCTGTCTAAGAAACATGATTTGCACCTCTCATGACCCTTGAGCACAGGTGTTCTCCCCTTCCTTGTCCCCCATTATTTCCTGGTGATCCCACTTTCTCTGTCTAAGAAACATGATTTGCACCTCTCATGACCCTTGAGCACAGGCGTTCTCCCCTTCCTTGTCCCCCATTATTTCCTACTGATCCCACTTTCTCTGTCTAAGAAACATGATTTGCACGTCTCATGACCCTTGAGCACAGGCGTTCTCCCCTTCCTTGTCCCCCATTATTTCCTGGTGATCCCACTTTCTCTGTCTAAGAAACATGATTTGCTCCTCTCATGACGACTTGAGCACAGGCTTTGTCCCTTTCCTTGTCCCCCATTATTTCCTAGTGATCCCACTTTCTCTGTCTAAGAAACATGATTTGCACCTCTTATGACCCGTGCGTGCAGGCGTTCTCCCCTTCCTTGTCTCCAATTATTTCCAGTGATCCCACATTCCCTGTCTAAGAAACATGATTTGCACCACTCATGAGCCTTGAGCACAGGCATTCTCCCCTTCCTTGTCTCCCATTATTTCCAGTGATCCCACATTCCCTGTCTAAGAAACATGATTTGCACCTCTTATGACCCTTGCGCGCAGGCGTTCTCCCCTTCCTTGTCCCCCATTATTTCCTAATGATCCCACTTTCTCTGCCTAAGAAACATGATTTGCACCTCTTATGACCCTTGAGCAGAGGCTTTGTCCCCTTCCTTGTCCCCCATTATTTCCTAGTGATCCCACTTTCTCTGTCTAAGAAACATGATTTGCAGCTCTCATGACCCTTGAGCACATGCGTTCTCCCCTTCCTTGTCCCCCATTATTTCCTGGTGATCCCACTTTCTCTGTCTAAGAAACATGATTTGCTCCTCTCATGACGACTTGAGCACAGGCTTTGTCCCCTTCCTTGTCCCCTATTATTTCCTAGTGATCCCACTTTCTCTGTCTAAGAAACATGATTTGCACCTCTCATGACCCTTGAGCACAGGCGTTCTCCCCGTCTTTGTGCCCCATTATTTCCTGGTGATCCCACTTTCTCTGTCTAAGAAACATGATTTGCACCTCTCATGACCCTTGAGCACAGGCGTTCTCCCCTTCCTCGTCCCCCATTATTTCCTAGTGATCCCACTTTCTCTGTCTAAGAAACATGATTTGCACCTCTCATGACCCTTGAGCACAGGCGTTCTCCCCTTCCTTGTCCCCCATTATTTCCTAGTGATCCAACGTTCTCTGTCTTAGAAACATGATTTGCACCTCTCATGACCCTTGAGCGCAGGCGTTCTCCCCTTCCTTGTCCCCCATTATTTCCTAGTGATCCCACTTTCTCTGTCTAAGAAACATGATTTGCACCTCTCATGACCCTTGAGCACAGGCGTTCTCCCCTTCCTTGTCCCCCATTATTTCCTGGTGATCCCACTTTCTCTGTCTAAGAAACATGATTTGCACCTCTCATGACCCTTGAGCACAGGCGTTCTCCCCTTCCTCGTCCCCCATTATTTCCTAGTGATCCCACTTTCTCTGTCTAAGAAACATGATTTGCACCTCTCATGACCCTTGAGCACAGGCGTTCTCCCCTTCCTTGTCCCCCATTATTTCCTAGTGATCCAACGTTCTCTGTCTTAGAAACATGATTTGCACCTCTCATGACCCTTGAGCGCAGGCGTTCTCCCATTCCTTGTCCCCCATTATTTCCTAGTGATCCCACTTTCTCTGTCTAAGAAACATGATTTGCACCTCTCATGACCCTTGAGCACAGACGTTCTCCCCTTCCTTGTCCCCCATTATTTCCTAGTGATCCCACTTTCTCTGTCTAAGAAACATGATTTGCACCTCTCATGAACCTTGAGCACAGGCGTTCTCCCCTTCATTGCCCCCCATTATTTCGTGGTGATCCCACTTTCTCTGTCTAAGAAACATGATCTGCACCTCTTATGATCCTTGCGCGCAGGCGTTCTCCCCTTCCTTGTCCCCCATTATTTCCTAGTGTTCCCACTTTCTCTGTCTAAGAAACATGATTTGCACCTCTCATGACCCTTGAGCACAGGCGTTCTCCCCTTCCTTGTCCCCCATTATTTCCTGGTGATCCCACTTTCTCTGTCTAAGAAACATGATTTGCTCCTCTCATGACGACTTGAGCACAGGCTTTGTCCCCTTCCTTGTCCCCCATTATTTCCTAGTGATCCCACTTTCTCTGTCTAAGAAACATGATTTGCACCTCTCATGACCCTTGAGCACAGGCGTTCTCCCCTTCTTTGTGCCCCATTATTTCCTGGTGATCCCACTTTCTCTATCTAAGAAACATGAGTTGCACCTCTCATGACCCTTGAGCACAGGCGTTCTCCCCTTCCTCGTCCCCCATTATTTCCTAGCGATCCCACTTTCTCTGTCTAAGAAACATGATTTGCACCTCTCATGACCCTTGAGCACAGGCGTTCTCCCCTTCCTTGTGCCACATTACTTCCTGGTGATCCCACTTTCTCTGTCTAAGAAACATGATTTCCACCTCTCATGACCCTTGAGCACAGAATTCCCCCCTTCCTTGTCCCCCATTATTTCCTAGTGATCCCAATTTCTCTGTCTTAGAAACATGATTTGCACCACTCATGACCCTTGAGCACATGCGTTCTCCCCTTCCTTGTCCCCCATTATTTCCTAGTGATCCCACTTTCTCTGTCTAAGAAACATGATTTGCACCTCTCATGACCCTTGAGCACAGGCGTTCTCCCCTTCCTTGTCCCCCATTATTTCCTGGTGATCCCACTTTCTCTGTCTAAGAAACATGATTTGCTCCTCTCATGACGACTTGAGCACAGGCTTTGTCCCCTTCCTTGTCCCCCATTATTTCCTAGTGATCCCACTTTCTCTGTCTAAGAAACATGATTTGCACCTCTCATGACCCTTGAGCACAGGCGTTCTCCCCTTCTTTGTCCCCCATTATTTCCTGGTGATCCCACTTTCTCTGTCTAAGAAACATGATTTGCACCTCTCATGACCCATGAGCACAGGCGTTCTCCCCTTCCTTGTCCCCCATTATTTCCTGGTGATCCCACTTTCTCTGTCTAAGAAACATGATTTGCACCTCTCATGGCCCTTGAAGGCAGGCGTTCTCCCCTTCCTTGTCCCCCATTATTTAATGGTGATCCCACTTTCTCTGTCTAAGAAACATGATTTGCACCTCTCATGACCTTTGAAGGCAGGCGTTCTCCCCTTCCTTGTCCCCCATTATTTCTTGGTGATCCCACTTTCTCTGTCTAAGAAACATGATTTGCACATCTCATGACCCTTGAAGGCAGGCGTTCTCCCCTTCCTTGTCCCCCATTATTTCCTGGTGATCCCACTTTCTCTGTCTAAGAAACATGATTTGCACCTCTCATGACCCTTGAGCACAGGCGTTCTCCCCTTCCTTGTCCCCCATTATTTCCTAGTGATCCCACTTTCTCTGTCTAAGAAACATGATTTGCACGTCTCATGACCCTTGAGCACAGGCGTTCTCCCCTTCCTTGTCCCCCATTATTTCCTGGTGATCCCACTTTCTCTGTCTAAGAAACATGATTTGCTCCTCTCATGACGACTTGAGCACAGGCTTTGTCCCCTTCCATGTCCCCCATTATTTCCTAGTGATCCCACTTTCTCTGTCTAAGAAACATGATTTGCACCTCTCATGAACCTTGAGCACAGGCGTTCTCCCCTTCCTTGTCCCCCATTATTTCCTGGTGATCCCACTTTCTCTGTCTAAGAAACATGATTTGCTCCTCTCATGACGACTTGAGCACAGGCTTTGTCCCCTTCCTTGTGCCCCATTATTTCCTAGTGATCCCACTTTCTCTGTCTAAGAAACATGATTTGCACCTCTCATGACCCTTGAGCACAGGCGTTCTCCCCTTCCTCGTCCCCCATTATTTCCTAGTGATCCCACTTTCTCTGTCTAAGAAACATGATTTGCACCTCTCATGACCCTTGAGCACAGGCGTTCTCCCCTTCCTTGTCCCCCATTATTTCCTAGTGATCCAACGTTCTCTGTCTTAGAAACATGATTTGCACCTCTCATGACCCTTGAGCGCAGGCGTTCTCCCCTTCCTTGTCCCCCATTATTTCCTAGTGATCCCACTTTCTCTGTCTAAGAAACATGATTTGCACCTCTCATGACCCTTGAGCACAGACGTTCTCCCCTTCCTTGTCCCCCATTATTTCCTAGTGATCCCACTTTCTCTGTCTAAGAAACATGATTTCCACCTCTCATGACCCTTGAGCACAGAGTTCCCCCCTTCCTTGTCCCCCATTATTTCCTAGTGATCCCAATTTCTCTGTCTTAGAAACATGATTTGCACCACTCATGACCCTTGAGCAAATGCGTTCTCCCCTTCCTTGTCCCCCATTATTTCCTAGTGATCCCACTTTCTCTGTCTAAGAAACATGATTTGCACCTCTCTTGACCCTTGAGCACAGGCGTTCTCCCCTTCCTTGTCCCCCATTATTTCATGGTGATCCCACTTTCTCTGTCTAAGAAACATGATTTGCTCCTCTCATGACGACTTGAGCACAGGCTTTGTCCCCTTCCTTGTCCCCCATTATTTCCTAGTGATCCCACTTTCTCTGTCTAAGAAACATGATTTGCACCTCTCATGACCCTTGAGCACAGGCGTTCTCCCCTTCTTTGTCCCCCAATATTTCCTAGTGATCCCACTTTCTCTGTCTAAGAAACATGATTTGCACCTCTCATGACCCATGAGCACAGGCATGCTCCCCTTCCTTGTCCCCCATTATTTCCTGGTGATCCCACTTTCTCTGTCTAAGAAACATGATTTGCACCTCTCATGACCCTTGAAGGCAGGCGTTCTCCCCTTCCTTGTCCCCCATTATTTCTTGGTGATCCCACTTTCTCTGTCTAAGAAACATGATTTGCACATCTCATGACCCGTGAAGGCAGGCGTTCTCCCCTTCCTTGTCCCCCATTATTTCCTGGTGATCCCACTTTCTCTGTCTAAGAAACATGATTTGCTCCTCTCATGACGACTTGAGCACAGGCTTTGTCCCCTTCCTTGTCCCCCATTATTTCCTAGTGATCCCACTTTCTCTGTCTAAGAAACATGATTTGCACCTCTCATGACCCTTGAGCACAGGCATTCTCCCCTTCTTTGTGCCCCATTATTTCCTGGTGATCCCACTTTCTCTGTCTAAGAAACATGATTTGCACCTCTCATGACCCTTGAGAACAGGCGTTCTCCCCTTCCTCGTCCCCCATTATTTCCTAGTGATCCCACTTTCTCTGTCTAAGAAACATGATTTGCACCTCTCATGACCCTTGAGCACAGGCGTTCTCCCCTTCCTCGTCCCCCATTATTTCCTAGTGATCCAACGTTCTCTGTCTTAGAAACATGATTTGCACCTCTCATGACCCTTGAGCGCAGGCGTTCTCCCCTTCCTTGTCCCCCAGTATTTCCTAGTGATCCCACTTTCTCTGTCTAAGAAACATGATTTGCACCTCTCATGACCCTTGAGCACAGGCGTTCTCCTCTTCCTTGTCCCCCATTATTTCCTAGTGATCCCACTTTCTCTGTCTAAGAAACATGATTTGCACCTCTCATGAACCTTGAGCACAGGCGTTCTCCCCTTCCTTGTCCCCCATTATTTCCTGGTGATCCCACTTTCTCTGTCTAAGAAACATGATTTGCTCCTCTCATGACGACTTGAGCACAGGCTTTGTCCCCTTCCTTGTGCCCCATTATTTCCTAGTGATCCCACTTTCTCTGTCTAAGAAACATGATTTGCACCTCTCATGATCCTTGAGCACAGGCGTTCTCCCCTTCCTCGTCCCCCATTATTTCCTAGTGATCCCACTTTCTCTGTCTAATAAACATGATTTGCACCTCTCATGACCCTTGAGCACAGGCATTCTCCCCTTCCTTGTCCCCCATTATTTCCTAGTGATCCAACGTTCTCTGTCTTAGAAACATGATTTGCACCTCTCATGACCCTTGAGCGCAGGCGTTCTCCCCTTCCTTGTCCCCCATTATTTCCTAGTGATCCCACTTTCTCTGTCTAAGAAACATGATTTGCACCTCTCATGACCCTTGAGCACAGACGTTCTCCCCTTCCTTGTCCCCCATTATTTCCTAGTGATCCCACTTTCTCTGTCTAAGAAACATGATTTGCACTTCTCATGAACCTTGAGCACAGGCGTTCTCCCCTTCATTGTCCACCATTATTTCGTGGTGATCCCACTTTCTCTGTCTAAGAAACATGATCTGCACCTCTTATGATCCTTGCGCGCAGGCGTTGTCCCCTTCCTTGTCCCCCATTATTTCCTAGTGTTCCCACTTTCTCTGTCTAAGAAACATGATTTGCACCTCTCATGACCCTTGAGCACAGGCGTTCTCCCCTTCCTTGTCCCCCATTATTTCCTGGTGATCCCACTTTCTCTGTCTAAGAAACATGATTTGCTCCTCTCATGACGACTTGAGCACAGGCTTTGTCCCCTTCCTTGTCCCCCATTATTTCCTAGTGATCCCACTTTCTCTGTCTAAGAAACATGATTTGCACCTCTCATGACCCTTGAGCACAGGCGTTCTCCCCTTCTTTGTGCCCCATTATTTCCTGGTGATCCCACTTTCTCTATCTAAGAAACATGATTTGCACCTCTCATGACCCTTGAGCACAGGCGTTATCCCCTTCCTCATCCCCCATTATTTCCTAGCGATCCCACTTTCTCTGTCTAAGAAACATGATTTGCACCTCTCATGACCCTTGAGCACAGGCGTTCTCCCCTTCCTTGTGCCCCATTATTTCCTGGTGATCCCACTTTCTCTGTCTAAGAAACATGATTTCCACCTCTCATGACCCTTGAGCACAGAGTTCCCCCCTTCCTTGTCCCCCATTATTTCCTAGTGATCCCAATTTCTCTGTCTTAGAAACATGATTTGCACCACTCATGACCCTTGAGCAAATGCGTTCTCCCCTTCCTTGTCCCCCATTATTTCCTAGTGATCCCACTTTCTCTGTCTAAGAAACATGATTTGCACCTCTCTTGACCCTTGAGCACAGGCGTTCTCCCCTTCCTTGTCCCCCATTATTTCATGGTGATCCCACTTTCTCTGTCTAAGAAACATGATTTGCTCCTCTCATGACGACTTGAGCACAGGCTTTGTCCCCTTCCTTGTCCCCCATTATTTCCTAGTGATCCCACTTTCTCTGTCTAAGAAACATGATTTGCACCTCTCATGACCCTTGAGCACAGGCGTTCTCCCCTTCTTTGTCCCCCAATATTTCCTAGTGATCCCACTTTCTCTGTCTAAGAAACATGATTTGCACCTCTCATGACCCATGAGCACAGGCATGCTCCCCTTCCTTGTCCCCCATTATTTCCTGGTGATCCCACTTTCTCTGTCTAAGAAACATGATTTGCACCTCTCATGGCCCTTGAAGGCAGGCGTTCTCCCCTTCCTTGTCCCCCATTATTTAATGGTGATCCCACTTTCTCTGTCTAAGAAACATGATTTGCAGCTCTCATGACCCTTGAGCACAGGCGTTCTCCCCTTCCTTGTCCCCCATTATTTCCTGGTGATCCCACTTTCTCTGTCTAAGAAACATGATTTGCACCTCTCATGACCCTTGAAGGCAGGAGTTCTCCCCTTCCTTGTCCCCCATTATTTCTTGGTGATCCCACTTTCTCTGTCTAAGAAACATGATTTGCACATCTCATGACCCGTGAAGGCAGGCGTTCTCCCCTTCCTTGTCCCCCATTATTTCCTGGTGATCCCACTTTCTCTGTCTAAGAAATATGATTTGCACCTCTCATGACCCTTGAGCACAGGCGTTCTCCCCTTCCTTGTCCCCCATTATTTCCTGGTGATCCCACTTTCTCTGTCTAAGAAACATGATTTGCACCTCTCATGACCCTTGAGCACAGACGTTCTCCCCTTCCTTGTCCCCCATTATTTCCTAGTGATCCCACTTTCTCTGTCTAAGAAACATGATTTGCACTTCTCATGAACCTTGAGCACAGGCGTTCTCCCCTTCATTGTCCACCATTATTTCGTGGTGATCCCACTTTCTCTGTCTAAGAAACATGATCTGCACCTCTTATGATCCTTGCGCGCAGGCGTTGTCCCCTTCCTTGTCCCCCATTATTTCCTAGTGTTCCCACTTTCTCTGTCTAAGAAACATGATTTGCACCTCTCATGACCCTTGAGCACAGGCGTTCTCCCCTTCCTTGTCCCCCATTATTTCCTGGTGATCCCACTTTCTCTGTCTAAGAAACATGATTTGCTCCTCTCATGACGACTTGAGCACAGGCTTTGTCCCCTTCCTTGTCCCCCATTATTTCCTAGTGATCCCACTTTCTCTGTCTAAGAAACATGATTTGCACCTCTCATGACCCTTGAGCACAGGCGTTCTCCCCTTCTTTGTGCCCCATTATTTCCTGGTGATCCCACTTTCTCTATCTAAGAAACATGATTTGCACCTCTCATGACCCTTGAGCACAGGCGTTATCCCCTTCCTCATCCCCCATTATTTCCTAGCGATCCCACTTTCTCTGTCTAAGAAACATGATTTGCACCTCTCATGACCCTTGAGCACAGGCGTTCTCCCCTTCCTTGTGCCCCATTATTTCCTGGTGATCCCACTTTCTCTGTCTAAGAAACATGATTTCCACCTCTCATGACCCTTGAGCACAGAGTTCCCCCCTTCCTTGTCCCCCATTATTTCCTAGTGATCCCAATTTCTCTGTCTTAGAAACATGATTTGCACCACTCATGACCCTTGAGCAAATGCGTTCTCCCCTTCCTTGTCCCCCATTATTTAATGGTGATCCCACTTTCTCTGTCTAAGAAACATGATTTGCAGCTCTCATGACCCTTGAGCACAGGCGTTCTCCCCTTCCTTGTCCCCCATTATTTCCTGGTGATCCCACTTTCTCTGTCTAAGAAACATGATTTGCACCTCTCATGACCCTTGAAGGCAGGAGTTCTCCCCTTCCTTGTCCCCCATTATTTCTTGGTGATCCCACTTTCTCTGTCTAAGAAACATGATTTGCACATCTCATGACCCTTGAAGGCAGGCGTTCTCCCCTTCCTTGTCCCCCATTATTTCCTGGTGATCCCACTTTCTCTGTCTAAGAAATATGATTTGCACCTCTCATGACCCTTGAGCACAGGCGTTCTCCCCTTCCTTGTCCCCCATTATTTCCTGGTGATCCCACTTTCTCTGTCTAAGAAACATGATTTGCACCTCTCATGACCCTTGAGCACAGGTGTTCTCCCCTTCCTTGTCCCCCATTATTTCCTGGTGATCCCACTTTCTCTGTCTAAGAAACATGATTTGCACCTCTCATGACCCTTGAGCACAGGCGTTCTCCCCTTCCTTGTCCCCCATTATTTCATGGTGATCCCACTTTCTCTGTCTAAGAAACATGATTTGCTCCTCTCATGACGACCTGAGCACAGGCTTTGTCCCCTTCCTTGTCCCCCATTATTTCCTAGTGATCCCACTTTCTCTGTCTAAGAAACATGATTTGCACCTCTCATGACCCTTGAGCACAGGCGTTCTCCCCTTCTTTGTCCCCCAATATTTCCTAGTGATCCCACTTTCTCTGTCTAAGAAACATGATTTGCACCTCTCATGACCCTTGAAGGCAGGAGTTCTCCCCTTCCTTGTCCCCCATTATTTCTTGGTGATCCCACTTTCTCTGTCTAAGAAACATGATTTGCACATCTCATGACCCTTGAAGGCAGGCGTTCTCCCCTTCCTTGTCCCCCATTATTTCCTGGTGATCCCACTTTCTCTGTCTAAGAAATATGATTTGCACCTCTCATGACCCTTGAGCACAGGCGTTCTCCCCTTCCTTGTCCCCCATTATTTCCTGGTGATCCCACTTTCTCTGTCTAAGAAACATGATTTGCACCTCTCATGACCCTTGAGCACAGGTGTTCTCCCCTTCCTTGTCCCCCATTATTTCCTGGTGATCCCACTTTCTCTGTCTAAGAAACATGATTTGCACCTCTCATGACCCTTGAGCACAGGCGTTCTCCCCTTCCTTGTCCCCCATTATTTCCTACTGATCCCACTTTCTCTGTCTAAGAAACATGATTTGCACGTCTCATGACCCTTGAGCACAGGCGTTCTCCCCTTCCTTGTCCCCCATTATTTCCTGGTGATCCCACTTTCTCTGTCTAAGAAACATGATTTGCTCCTCTCATGACGACTTGAGCACAGGCGTTCTCCCCTTCCTTGTGCCCCATTATTTCCTGGTGATCCCACTTTCTCTGTCTAAGAAACATGATTTCCACCTCTCATGACCCTTGAGCACAGAGTTCAACCCTTCCTTGTCCCCCATTATTTCCTAGTGATCCCAATTTCTCTGTCTTAGAAACATGATTTGCACCACTCATGACCCTTGAGCAAATGCGTTCTCCCCTTCCTTGTCCCCCATTATTTCCTAGTGATCCCACTTTCTCTGTCTAAGAAACATGATTTGCACCTCTCTTGACCCTTGAGCACAGGCGTTCTCCCCTTCCTTGTCCACCATTATTTCATGGTGATCCCACTTTCTCTGTCTAAGAAACATGATTTGCTCCTCTCATGACGACTTGAGCACAGGCTTTGTCCCCTTCCTTGTCCCCCATTATTTCCTAGTGATCCCACTTTCTCTGTCTAAGAAACATGATTTGCACCTCTCATGACCCTTGAGCACAGGCGTTCTCCCCTTCTTTGTCCCCCAATATTTCCTAGTGATCCCACTTTCTCTGTCTAAGAAACATGATTTGCACCTCTCATGACCCATGAGCACAGGCATGCTCCCCTTCCTTGTCCCCCATTATTTCCTGGTGATCCCACTTTCTCTGTCTAAGAAACATGATTTGCACCTCTCATGGCCCTTGAAGGCAGGCGTTCTCCCCTTCCTTGTCCCCCATTATTTAATGGTGATCCCACTTTCTCTGTCTAAGAAACATGATTTGCAGCTCTCATGACCCTTGAGCACAGGCGTTCTCCCCTTCCTTGTCCCCCATTATTTCCTGGTGATCCCACTTTCTCTGTCTAAGAAACATGATTTGCACCTTCCATGACCCTTGAAGGCAGGAGTTCTCCCCTTCCTTGTCCCCCATTATTTCTTGGTGATCCCACTTTCTCTGTCTAAGAAACATGATTTGCACATCTCATGACCCTTGAAGGCAGGCGTTCTCCCCTTCCTTGTCCCCCATTATTTCCTGGTGATCCCACTTTCTCTGTCTAAGAAATATGATTTGCACCTCTCATGACCCTTGAGCACAGGTGTTCTCCCCTTCCTTGTCCCCCATTATTTCCTGGTGATCCCACTTTCTCTGTCTAAGAAACATGATTTGCACCTCTCATGACCCTTGAGCACAGGTGTTCTCCCCTTCCTTGTCCCCCATTATTTCCTGGTGATCCCACTTTCTCTGTCTAAGAAACATGATTTGCACCTCTCATGACCCTTGAGCACAGGCGTTCTCCCCTTCCTTGTCCCCCATTATTTCCTACTGATCCCACTTTCTCTGTCTAAGAAACATGATTTGCACGTCTCATGACCCTTGAGCACAGGCGTTCTCCCCTTCCTTGTCCCCCATTATTTCCTGGTGATCCCACTTTCTCTGTCTAAGAAACATGATTTGCTCCTCTCATGACGACTTGAGCACAGGCTTTGTCCCTTTCCTTGTCCCCCATTATTTCCTAGTGATCCCACTTTCTCTGTCTAAGAAACATGATTTGCACCTCTTATGACCCGTGCGTGCAGGCGTTCTCCCCTTCCTTGTCTCCAATTATTTCCAGTGATCCCACATTCCCTGTCTAAGAAACATGATTTGCACCACTCATGAGCCTTGAGCACAGGCATTCTCCCCTTCCTTGTCTCCCATTATTTCCAGTGATCCCACATTCCCTGTCTAAGAAACATGATTTGCACCTCTTATGACCCTTGCGCGCAGGCGTTCTCCCCTTCCTTGTCCCCCATTATTTCCTAATGATCCCACTTTCTCTGCCTAAGAAACATGATTTGCACCTCTTATGACCCTTGAGCAGAGGCTTTGTCCCCTTCCTTGTCCCCCATTATTTCCTAGTGATCCCACTTTCTCTGTCTAAGAAACATGATTTGCAGCTCTCATGACCCTTGAGCACATGCGTTCTCCCCTTCCTTGTCCCCCATTATTTCCTGGTGATCCCACTTTCTCTGTCTAAGAAACATGATTTGCTCCTCTCATGACGACTTGAGCACAGGCTTTGTCCCCTTCCTTGTCCCCTATTATTTCCTAGTGATCCCACTTTCTCTGTCTAAGAAACATGATTTGCACCTCTCATGACCCTTGAGCACAGGCGTTCTCCCCGTCTTTGTGCCCCATTATTTCCTGGTGATCCCACTTTCTCTGTCTAAGAAACATGATTTGCACCTCTCATGACCCTTGAGCACAGGCGTTCTCCCCTTCCTCGTCCCCCATTATTTCCTAGTGATCCCACTTTCTCTGTCTAAGAAACATGATTTGCACCTCTCATGACCCTTGAGCACAGGCGTTCTCCCCTTCCTTGTCCCCCATTATTTCCTAGTGATCCAACGTTCTCTGTCTTAGAAACATGATTTGCACCTCTCATGACCCTTGAGCGCAGGCGTTCTCCCCTTCCTTGTCCCCCATTATTTCCTAGTGATCCCACTTTCTCTGTCTAAGAAACATGATTTGCACCTCTCATGACCCTTGAGCACAGGCGTTCTCCCCTTCCTTGTCCCCCATTATTTCCTGGTGATCCCACTTTCTCTGTCTAAGAAACATGATTTGCACCTCTCATGACCCTTGAGCACAGGCGTTCTCCCCTTCCTCGTCCCCCATTATTTCCTAGTGATCCCACTTTCTCTGTCTAAGAAACATGATTTGCACCTCTCATGACCCTTGAGCACAGGCGTTCTCCCCTTCCTTGTCCCCCATTATTTCCTAGTGATCCAACGTTCTCTGTCTTAGAAACATGATTTGCACCTCTCATGACCCTTGAGCGCAGGCGTTCTCCCATTCCTTGTCCCCCATTATTTCCTAGTGATCCCACTTTCTCTGTCTAAGAAACATGATTTGCACCTCTCATGACCCTTGAGCACAGACGTTCTCCCCTTCCTTGTCCCCCATTATTTCCTAGTGATCCCACTTTCTCTGTCTAAGAAACATGATTTGCACCTCTCATGAACCTTGAGCACAGGCGTTCTCCCCTTCATTGCCCCCCATTATTTCGTGGTGATCCCACTTTCTCTGTCTAAGAAACATGATCTGCACCTCTTATGATCCTTGCGCGCAGGCGTTCTCCCCTTCCTTGTCCCCCATTATTTCCTAGTGTTCCCACTTTCTCTGTCTAAGAAACATGATTTGCACCTCTCATGACCCTTGAGCACAGGCGTTCTCCCCTTCCTTGTCCCCCATTATTTCCTGGTGATCCCACTTTCTCTGTCTAAGAAACATGATTTGCTCCTCTCATGACGACTTGAGCACAGGCTTTGTCCCCTTCCTTGTCCCCCATTATTTCCTAGTGATCCCACTTTCTCTGTCTAAGAAACATGATTTGCACCTCTCATGACCCTTGAGCACAGGCGTTCTCCCCTTCTTTGTGCCCCATTATTTCCTGGTGATCCCACTTTCTCTATCTAAGAAACATGAGTTGCACCTCTCATGACCCTTGAGCACAGGCGTTCTCCCCTTCCTCGTCCCCCATTATTTCCTAGCGATCCCACTTTCTCTGTCTAAGAAACATGATTTGCACCTCTCATGACCCTTGAGCACAGGCGTTCTCCCCTTCCTTGTGCCACATTACTTCCTGGTGATCCCACTTTCTCTGTCTAAGAAACATGATTTCCACCTCTCATGACCCTTGAGCACAGAATTCCCCCCTTCCTTGTCCCCCATTATTTCCTAGTGATCCCAATTTCTCTGTCTTAGAAACATGATTTGCACCACTCATGACCCTTGAGCACATGCGTTCTCCCCTTCCTTGTCCCCCATTATTTCCTAGTGATCCCACTTTCTCTGTCTAAGAAACATGATTTGCACCTCTCATGACCCTTGAGCACAGGCGTTCTCCCCTTCCTTGTCCCCCATTATTTCCTGGTGATCCCACTTTCTCTGTCTAAGAAACATGATTTGCTCCTCTCATGACGACTTGAGCACAGGCTTTGTCCCCTTCCTTGTCCCCCATTATTTCCTAGTGATCCCACTTTCTCTGTCTAAGAAACATGATTTGCACCTCTCATGACCCTTGAGCACAGGCGTTCTCCCCTTCTTTGTCCCCCATTATTTCCTGGTGATCCCACTTTCTCTGTCTAAGAAACATGATTTGCACCTCTCATGACCCATGAGCACAGGCGTTCTCCCCTTCCTTGTCCCCCATTATTTCCTGGTGATCCCACTTTCTCTGTCTAAGAAACATGATTTGCACCTCTCATGGCCCTTGAAGGCAGGCGTTCTCCCCTTCCTTGTCCCCCATTATTTAATGGTGATCCCACTTTCTCTGTCTAAGAAACATGATTTGCACCTCTCATGACCTTTGAAGGCAGGCGTTCTCCCCTTCCTTGTCCCCCATTATTTCTTGGTGATCCCACTTTCTCTGTCTAAGAAACATGATTTGCACATCTCATGACCCTTGAAGGCAGGCGTTCTCCCCTTCCTTGTCCCCCATTATTTCCTGGTGATCCCACTTTCTCTGTCTAAGAAACATGATTTGCACCTCTCATGACCCTTGAGCACAGGCGTTCTCCCCTTCCTTGTCCCCCATTATTTCCTAGTGATCCCACTTTCTCTGTCTAAGAAACATGATTTGCACGTCTCATGACCCTTGAGCACAGGCGTTCTCCCCTTCCTTGTCCCCCATTATTTCCTGGTGATCCCACTTTCTCTGTCTAAGAAACATGATTTGCTCCTCTCATGACGACTTGAGCACAGGCTTTGTCCCCTTCCATGTCCCCCATTATTTCCTAGTGATCCCACTTTCTCTGTCTAAGAAACATGATTTGCACCTCTCATGAACCTTGAGCACAGGCGTTCTCCCCTTCCTTGTCCCCCATTATTTCCTGGTGATCCCACTTTCTCTGTCTAAGAAACATGATTTGCTCCTCTCATGACGACTTGAGCACAGGCTTTGTCCCCTTCCTTGTGCCCCATTATTTCCTAGTGATCCCACTTTCTCTGTCTAAGAAACATGATTTGCACCTCTCATGACCCTTGAGCACAGGCGTTCTCCCCTTCCTCGTCCCCCATTATTTCCTAGTGATCCCACTTTCTCTGTCTAAGAAACATGATTTGCACCTCTCATGACCCTTGAGCACAGGCGTTCTCCCCTTCCTTGTCCCCCATTATTTCCTAGTGATCCAACGTTCTCTGTCTTAGAAACATGATTTGCACCTCTCATGACCCTTGAGCGCAGGCGTTCTCCCCTTCCTTGTCCCCCATTATTTCCTAGTGATCCCACTTTCTCTGTCTAAGAAACATGATTTGCACCTCTCATGACCCTTGAGCACAGACGTTCTCCCCTTCCTTGTCCCCCATTATTTCCTAGTGATCCCACTTTCTCTGTCTAAGAAACATGATTTGCACCTCTCATGAACCTTGAGCACAGGCGTTCTCCCCTTCCTTGTCCCCCATTATTTCCTGGTGATCCCACTTTCTCTGTCTAAGAAACATGATTTGCTCCTCTCATGACGACTTGAGCACAGGCTTTGTCCCCTTCCTTGTGCCCCATTATTTCCTAGTGATCCCACTTTCTCTGTCTAAGAAACATGATTTGCACCTCTCATGACCCTTGAGCACAGGCGTTCTCCCCTTCCTCGTCCCCCATTATTTCCTAGTGATCCCACTTTCTCTGTCTAAGAAACATGATTTGCACCTCTCATGACCCTTGAGCACAGGCGTTCTCCCCTTCCTTGTCCCCCATTATTTCCTAGTGATCCAACGTTCTCTGTCTTAGAAACATGATTTGCACCTCTCATGACCCTTGAGCGCAGGCGTTCTCCCCTTCCTTGTCCCCCATTATTTCCTAGTGATCCCACTTTCTCTGTCTAAGAAACATGATTTGCACCTCTCATGACCCTTGAGCACAGACGTTCTCCCCTTCCTTGTCCCCCATTATTTCCTAGTGATCCCACTTTCTCTGTCTAAGAAACATGATTTGCACCTCTCATGAACCTTGAGCACAGGCGTTCTCCCCTTCATTGCCCCCCATTATTTCGTGGTGATCCCACTTTCTCTGTCTAAGAAACATGATCTGCACCTCTTATGATCCTTGCGCGCAGGCGTTCTCCCCTTCCTTGTCCCCCATTATTTCCTGGTGATCCCACTTTCTCTGTCTAAGAAACATGATTTGCTCCTCTCATGACGACTTGAGCACAGGCTTTGTCCCCTTCCTTGTCCCCCATTATTTCCTAGTGATCCCACTTTCTCTGTCTAAGAAACATGATTTGCACCTCTCATGACCCTTGAGCACAGGCGTTCTCCCCTTCTTTGTGCCCCATTATTTCCTGGTGATCCCACTTTCTCTATCTAAGAAACATGAGTTGCACCTCTCATGACCCTTGAGCACAGGCGTTCTCCCCTTCCTCGTCCCCCATTATTTCGTAGCGATCCCACTTTCTCTGTCTAAGAAACATGATTTGCACCTCTCATGACCCTTGAGCACAGGCGTTCTCCCCTTCCTTGTGCCACATTATTTCCTGGTGATCCCACTTTCTCTGTCTAAGAAACATGATTTCCACCTCTCATGACCCTTGAGCACAGGCGTTCTCCCCTTCCTTGTCCCCCATTATTTCCTGGTGATCCCACTTTCTCTGTCTAAGAAACATGATTTGCTCCTCTCATGACGACTTGAGCACAGGCTTTGTCCCCTTCCTTGTCCCCCATTATTTCCTAGTGATCCCACTTTCTCTGTCTAAGAAACATGATTTGCACCTCTCATGACCCTTGAGCACAGGCGTTCTCCCCTTCTTTGTCCCCCATTATTTCCTAGTGATCCCACTTTCTCTGTCTAAGAAACATGATTTGCACCTCTCATGACCCATGAGCACAGGCATTCTCCCCTTCCTTGTCCCCCATTATTTCCTGGTGATCCCACTTTCTCTGTCTAAGAAACATGATTTGCACCTCTCATGGCCCTTGAAGGCAGGCGTTCTCCCCTTCCTTGTCCCCCATTATTTAATGGTGATCCCACTTTCTCTGTCTAAGAAACATGATTTGCAGCTCTCATGACCCTTGAGCACAGGCGTTCTCCCCTTCCTTGTCCCCCATTATTTCCTGGTGATCCCACTTTCTCTGTCTAAGAAACATGATTTGCACCTCTCATGGCCCTTGAAGGCAGGCTTTCTCCCCTTCCTTGTCCCCCATTATTTAATGGTGATCCCACTTTCTCTGTCTAAGAAACATGATTTGCACCTCTCATGACCCTTGAAGGCAGGCGTTCTCCCCTTCCTTGTCCCCCATTATTTCTTGGTGATCCCACTTTCTCTGTCTAAGAAACATGATTTGCACATCTCATGACCCTTGAAGGCAGGCGTTCTCCCCTTCCTTGTCCCCCATTATTTCCTGGTGATCCCACTTTCTCTGTCTAAGAAACATGATTTGCACCTCTCATGACCCTTGAGCACAGGCGTTCTCCCCTTCCTTGTCCCCCATTATTTCCTAGTGATCCCACTTTCTCTGTCTAAGAAACATGATTTGCACGTCTCATGACCCTTGAGCACAGGCGTTCTCCCCTTCCTTGTCCCCCATTATTTCCTGGTGATCCCACTTTCTCTGTCTAAGAAACATGATTTGCTCCTCTCATGACGACTTGAGCACAGGCTTTGTCCCCTTCCTTGTCCCCCATTATTTCCTAGTGATCCCACTTTCTCTGTCTAAGAAACATGATTTGCACCTCTTATGACCCGTGCGTGCAGGCGTTCTCCCCTTCCTTGTCTCCAATTATTTCCAGTGATCCCACATTCCCTGTCTAAGAAACATGATTTGCACCACTCATGAGCCTTGAGCACAGGCATTCTCCCCTTCCTTGTCTCCCATTATTTCCAGTGATCCCACATTCCCTGTCTAAGAAACATGATTTGCACCTCTTATGACCCTTGCGCGCAGGCGTTCTCCCCTTCCTTGTCCCCCATTATTTCCTAATGATCCCACTTTCTCTGTCTAAGAAACATGATTTGCACCTCTCATGACCCTTGGGCACAGGCGTTCTCCCTTCCTTGTCTCCCATTACTTCCTGGTGATCCCACTTTCTCTGTCTAAGAAACATGATTTCCACCTCTCATGACCCTTGAGCACAGCGTTCCCCCCTTCCTTGTCCCCCATTATTTAATAGTGATCCCACTTTCTCTGTCTTAGAAACATGATTTTCACCTCTCATGACCCTTGAGCACAGGTGTTCTCCCCTTCCTTGTCCCCCATTATTTCCTAGTGATCCCACTTTCTCTGTCTAAGAAACATGATTTGCACCTCTCATGACCCTTGAGCACAGGCATTCTCCCCTTCCTTGTCTCCCATTATTTCCAGTGATCCCACATTCCCTGTCTAAGAAACATGATTTGCACCTCTCATGACCCTTGAGCGCAGGCGTTCCTCCTTCCATGTCCCCCATTATTTCCTAGTGATCCCACTTTCTCTGTTTTAGAAACATGATTTGCACCTCTCATGACCCTTGAGCACAGGCGTTCTACCCTTCCTTGTCCCCCATTATTTCCTAGTGATCCCACTTTCTTTGTCTTAGAAACATGATTTGCACCTCTCATGACCCTTGAGCGCAGCGTTCTCCCCTTCCTTGTCCCCCATTATTACCTAGTGATCCCACTTTCTCTGTCTAAGAAAAATGATTTGCACCTCTCATGACCCCTGAGCACAGGCGTTCTCCCCTTCATTGTCGCCCATTATTTCCTATAGATCCCACTTTCTCTGTCTAAGAAACATGATTTGCACCTCTAATGACCCTTGAGCACAGGCTTTGTCCCCTTCCTTGTCCCCCATTATTTCCTAGTGATTCCACTTTCTATGTCTAAGAAACATGATTTGCACCTCTCATGACCCTTGAGCACCGGCGTTCTCCCCTTCCTTGTCCCCCATTATTTCCTGGTAATCCCACTTTCTCTGTCTAAGAAACATGATTTGCACCTCTCATGACCCTTGAGCACAGGCGTTTTCCCCTTCCTTGTCCCCCATTATTTCCTGCTTTTCCCACTTTCTCTGTCTAAGAAACATGATTTGCACCTCTCATGACCCTTGAGCACAGGCGTTCTCCCATTCCTTGTCCCCCAATATTTCCTAGTGATCCCACTTTCTCTGTCTAAGAAACATGATTTGCACCTCTCATGAACCTTGAGCGCAGGAGTTCCCCCCTTCCATGTCCCCCATTATTTCCTAGTGATCCCACTTTCTCTGTCTTAGAAACATAATTTGCACCTCTCATGACCCTTGAGCGCAACGTTCCCCCTTCCTTGTCCCCCATTATTTCCTAGTGATCCCACTTTCTCTGTCTTAGAAACATGATTTGCACCTCTCGTGACCCTTGAGCACAGGCGTTCTCCCCTTCCTCGGTCCCCATTATTTCCTAGTGATCCCACTTTCTCTGTCTAAGAAACATGATTTGCACCTCTCATGACCCTTGAGCACAGGCGTTCTCCCCTTCCTTGTGCCCCATTATTTCCTGGTGATCCCACTTTCTCTGTCTAAGAAACATGATTTGCACCTCTCATGACCCTTGAGCACAGGCGTTCTCCCCTTCCTCGTCCCCCATTATTTCCTAGTGATCCCACTTTCTCTGTCTAAGAAACATGATTTGCACCTCTCATGACCCTTGAGCACAGAGTTCCCCCCTTCCTTGTCCCCCATTATTTCCTAGTGATCCCAATTTCTCTGTCTTAGAAACATGATTTGCACCTCTCATGACCCTTGAGCACATGCGTTCTCCCCTTCCTTGTCCCCCATTATTTCCTAGTGATCCCACTTTCTCTGTCTAAGAAACATGATTTGCACATCTCATGACCCTTGAAGGCAGGCGTTCTCCCCTTCCTTGTCCCCCATTATTTCCTGGTGATCCCACTTTCTCTGTCTAAGAAATATGATTTGCACCTCTCATGACCCTTGAGCACAGGCGTTCTCCCCTTCCTCGGTCCCCATTATTTCCTAGTGATCCCACTTTCTCTGTCTAAGAAACATGATTTGCACCTCTCATGACCCTTGAGCACAGGCGTTCTCCCCTTCCTTGTGCCCCATTATTTCCTGGTGATCCCACTTTCTCTGTCTAAGAAACATGATTTGCACCTCTCATGACCCTTGAGCACAGGCGTTCTCCCCTTCCTCGTCCCCCATTATTTCCTAGTGATCCCACTTTCTCTGTCTAAGAAACATGATTTGCACCTCTCATGACCCTTGAGCACAGAGTTCCCCCCTTCCTTGTCCCCCATTATTTCCTAGTGATCCCAATTTCTCTGTCTTAGAAACATGATTTGCACCTCTCATGACCCTTGAGCACATGCGTTCTCCCCTTCCTTGTCCCCCATTATTTCCTAGTGATCCCACTTTCTCTGTCTAAGAAACATGATTTGCACATCTCATGACCCTTGAAGGCAGGCGTTCTCCCCTTCCTTGTCCCCCATTATTTCCTGGTGATCCCACTTTCTCTGTCTAAGAAATATGATTTGCACCTCTCATGACCCTTGAGCACAGGCGTTCTCCCCTTCCTTGTCCCCCATTATTTCCTGGTGATCCCACTTTCTCTGTCTAAGAAACATGATTTGCACCTCTCATGACCCTTGAGCACAGGTGTTCTCCCCTTCCTTGTCCCCCATTATTTCCTGGTGATCCCATTTTCTCTGTCTAAGAAACATGATTTGCACCTCTCATGACCCTTGAGCACAGGCGTTCTCCCCTTCCTTGTCCCCCATTATTTCCTAGTGATCCCACTTTCTCTGTCTAAGAAACATGATTTGCACGTCTCATGACCCTTGAGCACAGGTGTTCTCCCCTTCCTTGTCCCCCATTATTTCCTGGTGATCCCACTTTCTCTGTCTAAGAAACATGATTTGCTCCTCTCATGACGACTTGAGCACAGGCGTTGTCCCCTTCCTTGTCCCCCATTATTTCCTGGTTTTCCCACTTTCTCTGTCTAAGAAACATGATTTGCACCTCTCATGACCCTTGAGCACATGCGTTCTCCCCTTCCTTGTCCCCCAATATTTCCTAGTGATCCCACTTTCTCTGTCTAAGAAACATGATTTGCACCTCTCATGAACCTTGAGCGCAGGCGTTCTCCCCTTCCATGTCCCCCATTATTTCCTAGTGATCCCACTTTCTCTGTCTTAGAAACATAATTTGCACCTCTCATGACCCTTGAGCGCAACAATCCCCCTTCCTTGTCCCCCATTATTTCCTAGTGATCCCACTTTCTCTGTCTTAGAAACATGATTTGCACCTCTCATGACCCTTGAGCACAGGCGTTCTCCCGACCCTTGAGCACAGGCGTTCTCCCCTTCCTCGGTCCCCATTATTTCCTAGTGATCCCACTTTCTCTGTCTAAGAAACATGATTTGCACCTCTCATGACCCTTGAGCACAGGCATTCTCCCCTTCCTTGTGCCCCATTATTTCCTGGTGATCCCACTTTTTCTGTCTAAGAAACATGATTTGCACCTCTCATGACCCTTGAGCACAGGCGTTCTCCCCTTCCTCGTCCCCCATTATTTCCTAGTGATCCCACTTTCTCTGTCTAAGAAACATGATTTGCACCTCTCATGACCCTTGAGCACAGGCGTTCTCCCCTTCCTTGTGCCCCATTATTTCCTGGTAATCCCACTTTCTCTGTCTAAGAAACATGATTTGCACCTCTCATGGCCCTTGAAGGCAGGCGTTCTCCCCTTCCTTGTCCCCCATTATTTAATGGTGATCCCACTTTCTCTGTCTAAGAAACATGATTTGCACCTCTCATGACCCTTGAGCACAGGCGTTCTCCCCTTCCTTGTCCCCCATTATTTCTTGGTGATCCCACTTTCTCTGTCTAAGAAACATGATTTGCACCTCTCATGACCCTTGAAGGCAGGCGTTCTCCCCTTCCTTGTCCCCCATTATTTCTTGGTGATCCCACTTTCTCTGTCTAAGAAACATGATTTGCACATCTCATGACCCGTGAAGGCAGGCGTTCTCCCCTTCCTTGTCCCCCATTATTTCCTGGTGATCCCACTTTCTCTGTCTAAGAAATATGATATGCACCTCTCATGACCCTTGAGCACAGGCGTTCTCCCCTTCCTTGTCCCCCATTATTTCCTGGTGATCCCACTTTCTCTGTCTAAGAAACATGATTTGCTCCTCTCATGATGACTTGAGCACAGGCTTTGTCCCCTTCCTTGTCCCCCATTATTTCCTAGTGATCCCACTTTCTCTGTCTAAGAAACATGATTTGCACCTCTCATGACCCTTGAGCACAGGCGTTCTCCCCTTCTTTGTGCCCCATTATTTCCTGGTGATCCCACTTTCTCTATCTAAGAAACATGATTTACACCTCTCATGACCCTTGAGCACAGGCGTTCTCCCCTTCCTCGTCCCCCATTATTTCCTAGCGAACCCACTTTCTCTGTCTAAAAAACATGATTTGCACCTCTCATGACCCTTGAGCACAGGCGTTCTCCCCTTCCTCGTGCCCCATTATTTCCTGGCGATCCCACTTTCTCTGTCTAAGAAACATGATTTCCACCTCTCATGACCCTTGAGCACAGAGTTCCCCCCTTCCTTGTCCCCCATTATTTCCTAGTGATCCCAATTTCTCTGTCTTAGAAACATGATTTGCACCTCTCATGACCCTTGAGCACATGCGTTCTCCCCTTCCTTGTCCCCCATTATTTCCTAGTGATCCCACTTTCTCTGTCTAAGAAACATGATTTGCACCTCTCATGACCCTTGAGCACAGGCGTTCTCCCCTTCCTTGTCCCCCATTATTTCCTGGTGATCCCACTTTCTCTGTCTAAGAAACATGATTTGCTCCTCTCATGACGACTTGAGCACAGGCGTTCTCCCCTTCCTTGTCCCCCATTATTTCCTAGTGATCCCACTTTCTCTGTCTAAGAAACATGATTTGCTCCTCTCATGACGACTTGAGCACAGGCTTTGTCCCCTTCCTTGTCCCCCATTATTTCCTAGTGATCCCACTTTCTCTGTCTAAGAAACATGATTTGCACCTCTCATGACCCTTGAGCACAGGCGTTCTCCCCTTCTTTGTCCCCCATTATTTCCTAGTGATCCCACTTTCTCTGTCTAAGAAACATGATTTGCACCTCTCATGACCCATGAGCACAGGCATTCTCCCCTTCCTTGTCCCCCATTTTTTCCTGGTGATCCCACTTTCTCTGTCTAAGAAACATGATTTGCACCTCTCATGGCCCTTGAAGGCAGGCGTTCTCCCCTTCCTTGTCCCCCATTATTTAATGGTGATCCCACTTTCTCTGTCTAAGAAACATGATTTGCACCTCTCATGACCCTTGAGCACAGGCGTTCTCCCCTTCCTTGTCCCCCATTATTTCTTGGTGATCCCACTTTCTCTGTCTAAGAAACATGATTTGCACCTCTCATGACCCTTGAAGGCAGGCGTTCTCCCCTTCCTTATCCCCCATTATTTCTTGGTGATCCCACTTTCTCTGTCTAAGAAACATGATTTGCACATCTCATGACCCGTGAAGGCAGGCGTTCTCCCCTTCCTTGTCCCCCATTATTTCCTGGTGATCCCACTTTCTCTGTCTAAGAAATATGATTTGCACCTCTCATGACCCTTGAGCACAGGCGTTCTCCCCTTCCTTGTCCCCCATTATTTCCTGGTGATCCCGCTTTCTCTGTCTAAGAAACATGATTTGCACCTCTCATGACCCTTGAGCACAGGTGTTCTCCCCTTCCTTGTCCCCCATTATTTCCTGGTGATCCCACTTTCTCTGTCTAAGAAACATGATTTCCACCTCTCATGACCCTTGAGCACAGAGTTCCCCCCTTCCTTGTCCCCCATTATTTCCTAGTGATCCCAATTTCTCTGTTTTAGAAACATGATTTGCACCTCTCATGACCCTTGAGCACATTCGTTCTCCCCTTACTTGTCCCCCATTATTTCCTAGTGATCCCACTTTCTCTGTCTAAGAAACATGATTTGCACCTCTCATGACCCTTGAGCACAGGCGTTCTCCCCTTCCTTGTCCGCCATTATTTCCTGGTGATCCCACTTTCTCTGTCTAAGAAACATGATTTGCTCCTCTCATGACGACTTGAGCAGAGGCTTTGTCCCCTTCCTTGTCCCCCATTATTTCCTAGTGATCCCACTTTCTCTGTCTAAGAAACATGATTTGCACCTCTCATGACCCTTGAGCACAGGCGTTCTCCCCTTCTTTGTCCCCCATTATTTCCTAGTGATCCCACTTTCTCTGTCTAAGAAACATGATTTGCACCTCTCATGACCCATGAGCACAGGCATTCTCCCCTTCCTTGTCCCCCATTTTTTCCTGGTGATCCCACTTTCTCTGTCTAAGAAACATGATTTGCACCTCTCATGGCCCTTGAATGCAGGCGTTCTCCCCTTCCTTGTCCCCCATTATTTAATGGTGATCCCACTTTCTCAGTCTAAGAAACATGATTTGCACCTCTCATGACCCTTGAGCACAGGCGTTCTCCCCTTCCTTGTCCCCCATTATTTCCTAGTGATCCCACTTTCTCTGTCTAAGAAACATGATTTGCACCTCTCATGACCCTTGAGCACAGGCATTCTCCCCTTCCTTGTCTCCCATTATTTCCAGTGATCCCACATTCCCTGTCTAAGAAACATGATTTGCACCTCTCATGACCCTTGAGCACAGGCGTTCTCCCCTTCCTTGTCCCCCATTATTTCCTAGTGATCCCACTTTCTCTGTCTAAGAAACATGATTTGCACCTCTCATGACCCTTGAGCACAGAGTTCCCCCCTTCCTTGTCCCCCATTATTTCCTAGTGATCCCAATTTCTCTGTCTTAGAAACATGATTTGCACCTCTCATGACCCTTGAGCACATGCGTTCTCCCCTTCCTTGTCCCCCATTATTTCCTAGTGATCCCACTTTCTCTGTCTAAGAAACATGATTTGCACATCTCATGACCCTTGAAGGCAGGCGTTCTCCCCTTCCTTGTCCCCCATTATTTCCTGGTGATCCCACTTTCTCTGTCTAAGAAATATGATTTGCACCTCTCATGACCCTTGAGCACAGGCGTTCTCCCCTTCCTTGTCCCCCATTATTTCCTGGTGATCCCACTTTCTCTGTCTAAGAAACATGATTTGCACCTCTCATGACCCTTGAGCACAGGTGTTCTCCCCTTCCTTGTCCCCCATTATTTCCTGGTGATCCCATTTTCTCTGTCTAAGAAACATGATTTGCACCTCTCATGACCCTTGAGCACAGGCGTTCTCCCCTTCCTTGTCCCCCATTATTTCCTAGTGATCCCACTTTCTCTGTCTAAGAAACATGATTTGCACGTCTCATGACCCTTGAGCACAGGTGTTCTCCCCTTCCTTGTCCCCCATTATTTCCTGGTGATCCCACTTTCTCTGTCTAAGAAACATGATTTGCTCCTCTCATGACGACTTGAGCACAGGCGTTGTCCCCTTCCTTGTCCCCCATTATTTCCTGGTTTTCCCACTTTCTCTGTCTAAGAAACATGATTTGCACCTCTCATGACCCTTGAGCACATGCGTTCTCCCCTTCCTTGTCCCCCAATATTTCCTAGTGATCCCACTTTCTCTGTCTAAGAAACATGATTTGCACCTCTCATGAACCTTGAGCGCAGGCGTTCTCCCCTTCCATGTCCCCCATTATTTCCTAGTGATCCCACTTTCTCTGTCTTAGAAACATAATTTGCACCTCTCATGACCCTTGAGCGCAACAATCCCCCTTCCTTGTCCCCCATTATTTCCTAGTGATCCCACTTTCTCTGTCTTAGAAACATGATTTGCACCTCTCATGACCCTTGAGCACAGGCGTTCTCCCGACCCTTGAGCACAGGCGTTCTCCCCTTCCTCGGTCCCCATTATTTCCTAGTGATCCCACTTTCTCTGTCTAAGAAACATGATTTGCACCTCTCATGACCCTTGAGCACAGGCATTCTCCCCTTCCTTGTGCCCCATTATTTCCTGGTGATCCCACTTTTTCTGTCTAAGAAACATGATTTGCACCTCTCATGACCCTTGAGCACAGGCGTTCTCCCCTTCCTCGTCCCCCATTATTTCCTAGTGATCCCACTTTCTCTGTCTAAGAAACATGATTTGCACCTCTCATGACCCTTGAGCACAGGCGTTCTCCCCTTCCTTGTGCCCCATTATTTCCTGGTAATCCCACTTTCTCTGTCTAAGAAACATGATTTGCACCTCTCATGGCCCTTGAAGGCAGGCGTTCTCCCCTTCCTTGTCCCCCATTATTTAATGGTGATCCCACTTTCTCTGTCTAAGAAACATGATTTGCACCTCTCATGACCCTTGAGCACAGGCGTTCTCCCCTTCCTTGTCCCCCATTATTTCTTGGTGATCCCACTTTCTCTGTCTAAGAAACATGATTTGCACCTCTCATGACCCTTGAAGGCAGGCGTTCTCCCCTTCCTTGTCCCCCATTATTTCTTGGTGATCCCACTTTCTCTGTCTAAGAAACATGATTTGCACATCTCATGACCCGTGAAGGCAGGCGTTCTCCCCTTCCTTGTCCCCCATTATTTCCTGGTGATCCCACTTTCTCTGTCTAAGAAATATGATATGCACCTCTCATGACCCTTGAGCACAGGCGTTCTCCCCTTCCTTGTCCCCCATTATTTCCTGGTGATCCCACTTTCTCTGTCTAAGAAACATGATTTGCTCCTCTCATGATGACTTGAGCACAGGCTTTGTCCCCTTCCTTGTCCCCCATTATTTCCTAGTGATCCCACTTTCTCTGTCTAAGAAACATGATTTGCACCTCTCATGACCCTTGAGCACAGGCGTTCTCCCCTTCTTTGTGCCCCATTATTTCCTGGTGATCCCACTTTCTCTATCTAAGAAACATGATTTACACCTCTCATGACCCTTGAGCACAGGCGTTCTCCCCTTCCTCGTCCCCCATTATTTCCTAGCGAACCCACTTTCTCTGTCTAAAAAACATGATTTGCACCTCTCATGACCCTTGAGCACAGGCGTTCTCCCCTTCCTCGTGCCCCATTATTTCCTGGCGATCCCACTTTCTCTGTCTAAGAAACATGATTTCCACCTCTCATGACCCTTGAGCACAGAGTTCCCCCCTTCCTTGTCCCCCATTATTTCCTAGTGATCCCAATTTCTCTGTCTTAGAAACATGATTTGCACCTCTCATGACCCTTGAGCACATGCGTTCTCCCCTTCCTTGTCCCCCATTATTTCCTAGTGATCCCACTTTCTCTGTCTAAGAAACATGATTTGCACCTCTCATGACCCTTGAGCACAGGCGTTCTCCCCTTCCTTGTCCCCCATTATTTCCTGGTGATCCCACTTTCTCTGTCTAAGAAACATGATTTGCTCCTCTCATGACGACTTGAGCACAGGCGTTCTCCCCTTCCTTGTCCCCCATTATTTCCTAGTGATCCCACTTTCTCTGTCTAAGAAACATGATTTGCTCCTCTCATGACGACTTGAGCACAGGCTTTGTCCCCTTCCTTGTCCCCCATTATTTCCTAGTGATCCCACTTTCTCTGTCTAAGAAACATGATTTGCACCTCTCATGACCCTTGAGCACAGGCGTTCTCCCCTTCTTTGTCCCCCATTATTTCCTAGTGATCCCACTTTCTCTGTCTAAGAAACATGATTTGCACCTCTCATGACCCATGAGCACAGGCATTCTCCCCTTCCTTGTCCCCCATTTTTTCCTGGTGATCCCACTTTCTCTGTCTAAGAAACATGATTTGCACCTCTCATGGCCCTTGAAGGCAGGCGTTCTCCCCTTCCTTGTCCCCCATTATTTAATGGTGATCCCACTTTCTCTGTCTAAGAAACATGATTTGCACCTCTCATGACCCTTGAGCACAGGCGTTCTCCCCTTCCTTGTCCCCCATTATTTCTTGGTGATCCCACTTTCTCTGTCTAAGAAACATGATTTGCACCTCTCATGACCCTTGAAGGCAGGCGTTCTCCCCTTCCTTATCCCCCATTATTTCTTGGTGATCCCACTTTCTCTGTCTAAGAAACATGATTTGCACATCTCATGACCCGTGAAGGCAGGCGTTCTCCCCTTCCTTGTCCCCCATTATTTCCTGGTGATCCCACTTTCTCTGTCTAAGAAATATGATTTGCACCTCTCATGACCCTTGAGCACAGGCGTTCTCCCCTTCCTTGTCCCCCATTATTTCCTGGTGATCCCGCTTTCTCTGTCTAAGAAACATGATTTGCACCTCTCATGACCCTTGAGCACAGGTGTTCTCCCCTTCCTTGTCCCCCATTATTTCCTGGTGATCCCACTTTCTCTGTCTAAGAAACATGATTTCCACCTCTCATGACCCTTGAGCACAGAGTTCCCCCCTTCCTTGTCCCCCATTATTTCCTAGTGATCCCAATTTCTCTGTTTTAGAAACATGATTTGCACCTCTCATGACCCTTGAGCACATTCGTTCTCCCCTTACTTGTCCCCCATTATTTCCTAGTGATCCCACTTTCTCTGTCTAAGAAACATGATTTGCACCTCTCATGACCCTTGAGCACAGGCGTTCTCCCCTTCCTTGTCCGCCATTATTTCCTGGTGATCCCACTTTCTCTGTCTAAGAAACATGATTTGCTCCTCTCATGACGACTTGAGCAGAGGCTTTGTCCCCTTCCTTGTCCCCCATTATTTCCTAGTGATCCCACTTTCTCTGTCTAAGAAACATGATTTGCACCTCTCATGACCCTTGAGCACAGGCGTTCTCCCCTTCTTTGTCCCCCATTATTTCCTAGTGATCCCACTTTCTCTGTCTAAGAAACATGATTTGCACCTCTCATGACCCATGAGCACAGGCATTCTCCCCTTCCTTGTCCCCCATTTTTTCCTGGTGATCCCACTTTCTCTGTCTAAGAAACATGATTTGCACCTCTCATGGCCCTTGAATGCAGGCGTTCTCCCCTTCCTTGTCCCCCATTATTTAATGGTGATCCCACTTTCTCAGTCTAAGAAACATGATTTGCACCTCTCATGACCCTTGAGCACAGGCGTTCTCCCCTTCCTTGTCCCCCATTATTTCCTAGTGATCCCACTTTCTCTGTCTAAGAAACATGATTTGCACCTCTCATGACCCTTGAGCACAGGCATTCTCCCCTTCCTTGTCTCCCATTATTTCCAGTGATCCCACATTCCCTGTCTAAGAAACATGATTTGCACCTCTCATGACCCTTGAGCACAGGCGTTCTCCCCTTCCTTGTCCCCCATTATTTCCTAGTGATCCCACTTTCTCTGTCTAAGAAACATGATTTGCACCTCTCATGACCCTTGAGCACAGGCATTCTCCCCTTCCTTGTCTCCCATTATTTCCAGTGATCCCACATTCCCTGTCTAAGAAACATGATTTCCACCTCTCATGACCCTTGAGCACAGCGTTCCCCCCTTCCTTGTCCCCCATTATTTCCTAGTGATCCCACTTTCTGTCTTAGAAACATGATTTTCACCTCTCATGACCCTTGAGCACAGGTGTTCTCCCCTTCCTTGTCCCCCATTATTTCCTAGTGATCCCACTTTCTCTGTCTAAGAAACATGATTTGCACCTCTCATGACCCTTGAGCACAGGCATTCTCCCCTTCCTTGCCTCCCATTATTTCCAGTGATCCCACATTCCCTGTCTAAGAAACATGATTTGCACCTCTTATGACCCTTGCGCACAGGCGTTCTCCCCTTCCTTGTCCCCCATTATTTCCTAATGATCCCACTTTCTCTGTCTAAGAAACATGATTTGCACCTCTTATGACCCTTGAGCACAGGCGTTCTCCCCTTCCTTGTCTCCCATTACTTCCTGGTGATCCCACTTTATCTGTCTAAGAAACATGATTTGCACCTCTCATGACCCTTGAGCACAGGCATTCTCCCCTTCCTTGTCCCCCATGATTTCCTAGTGATCCCACTTTCTCTGTCTAAGAAACATGATTTGCACCTCTCATGACCCTTGAGCGCAGGCGTTCCTCCTTCCATGTCCCCCATTATTTCCTAGTGATCCCACTTTCTCTGTCTTAGAAACATGATTTGCACCTCTCATGACCCTTGAGCACAGGCGTTCTACCCTTCCTTGTCCCCCATTATTTCCTAGTGATCCCACTTTCTTTGTCTTAGAAACATGATTTGCACCTCTCATGACCCTTGAGCGCAGCGTTCTCCCCTTCCTTGTCCCCCATTATTACCTAGTGATCCCACTTTCTCTGTCTAAGAAAAATGATTTGCACCTCTCATGACCCCTGAGCACAGGCGTTCTCCCCTTCATTGTCGCCCATTATTTCCTATAGATCCCACTTTCTCTGTCTAAGAAACATGATTTGCACCTCTCATGACCCTTGAGCACAGGCTTTGTCCCCTTCCTTGTCCCCCATTATTTCCTAGTGATTCCACTTTCTATGTCTAAGAAACATGATTTGCACCTCTCATGACCCTTGAGCACCGGCGTTCTCCCCTTCCTTGTCCCCCATTATTTCCTGGTGATCCCACTTTCTCTGTCTAAGAAACATGATTTGCACCTCTCATGACCCTTGAGCACAGGCGTTTTCCCCTTCCTTGTCCCCCATTATTTCCTGGTTTTCCCACTTTCTCTGTCTAAGAAACATGATTTGCACCTCTCATGACCCTTGAGCACAGGCGTTCTCCCCTTCCTTGTCCCCCAATATTTCCTAGTGATCCCACTTTCTCTGTCTAAGAAACATGATTTGCACCTCTCATGAACCTTGAGCGCAGGTGTTCCCCCCTTCCATGTCCCTCATTATTTCCTAGTGATCCCACTTTCTCTGTCTTAGAAACATAATTTGCACCTCTCATGACCCTTGAGCGCAACGTTCCCCCTTCCTTGTCCCCCATTATTTCCTAGTGATCCCACTTTCTCTGTCTTAGAAACATGATTTGCACCTCTCATGACCCTTGAGCACAGGCGTTCTCCCCTTCCTCGGTCCCCATTATTTCCTAGTGATCCCACTTTCTCTGTCTAAGAAACATGATTTGCACCTCTCATGACCCTTGAGCACAGGCGTTCTCCCCTTCCTTGTGCCCCATTATTTCCTGGTGATCCCAATTTCTCTGTCTAAGAAACATGATTTGCACCTCTCATGACCCTTGAGCACAGGCGTTCTCCCCTTCCTCGTCCCCCATTATTTCCTAGTGATCCCACTTTCTCTGTCTAAGAAACATGATTTGCACCTCTCATGACCCTTGAGCACAGGCGTTCTCCACTTCCTCGTGCCCCATTATTTCCTGGTGATCCCACTTTCTCTGTCTAAGAAACATGATTTGCACCTCTCATGACCCTTGAGCACAGCGTTCCCCCCTTCCTTGTCCCCCATTATTTCCTAGTGATCCCACTTTCTCTGTCTTAGAAAAATGATTTGCACCTCTCATGACCCTTGAGCACAGGCATTCTCCACTTCCTTGTCCCCCATTATTTCCTAGTGATCCCACTTTCTCTGTCTAAGAAACATGATTTGCACCTCTCATAACCCTTGAGCACAAGCGTTCTCCCCTTCCTTGTCCCCCATTATTTCCTGGTGATCCCACTTTCTCTGTCTAAGAAACATGATTTGCTCCTCTCATGACGACTTGAGCACAGGCTTTGTCCCCTTCCTTGTCCCCCATTATTTCCTAGTGATCCCACTTTCTCTGTCTAAGAAACATGATTTGCACCTCTCATGACCCTTGAGCACAGGCGTTCTCCCCTTCTTTGTGCCCCATTATTTCCTGGTGATCCCACTTTCTCTATCTAAGAAACATGATTTGCACCTCTCATGACCCTTGAGCACAGGTGTTCTCCCCTTTCTCGTCCCTCATTATTTCCTAGCGATCCCACTTTCTCTGTCTAAGAAACATGATTTGCACCTCTCATGACCCTTGAGCACAGGCGTTCTCCCCTTCCTTGTGCCCCATTATTTCCTGGTGATCCCACTTTCTCTGTCTAAGAAACATGATTTCCACCTCTCATGACCCTTGAGCACAGAGTTCCCCCCTTCCTTGTCCCCCATTATTTCCTAGTGATCCCAATTTCTCTGTCTTAGAAACATGATTTGCACCTCTCATGACCCTTGAGCACAGTCGTTCTCCCCTTCCTTGTCCCCCATTATTTCCTGGTGATCCCACTTTCTCTGTCTAAGAAACATGATTTGCTCCTCTCATGACGACTTGAGCACAGGCTTTGTCCCCTTCCTTGTCCCCCATTATTTCCCAGTGATCCCACTTTCTCTATCTAAGAAACATGATTTGCACCTCTCATGACCCTTGAGCACAGGCATTCTCCCCTTCTTTGTCCCCCATTATTTCCTAGTGATCCCACTTTCTCTGTCTAAGAAACATGATTTGCACCTCTCATTACCCATGAGCACAGGCATTCTCCCCTTCCTTGTCCCCCATTATTTCCTGGTGATCCCACTTTCTCTGTCTAAGAAACTTGATTTGCACCTCTCATGACCCTTGAGCACAGGCGTTCTCCCCTTCCTTGTCCCCCATTATTTCTTGGTGATCCCACTTTCTCTGTCTAAGAAACATGATTTGCACCTCTCATGACCCTTGAGCACAGGCGTTCTCCCCTTCCTCGTGCCCCATTATTTCCTGGCGATCCCACTTTCTCTGTCTAAGAAACATGATTTCCACCTCTCATGACCCTTGAGCACAGAGTTCCCCCCTTCCTTGTCCCCCATTATTTCCTAGTGATCCCAATTTCTCTGTCTTAGAAACATGATTTGCACCTCTCATGACCCTTGAGCACATGCATTCTCCCCTTCCTTGTCCCCCATTATTTCCTAGTGATCCCACTTTCTCTGTCTAAGAAACATGATTTGCACCTCTCATGACCCTTGAGCACAGGCGTTCTCCCCTTCCTTGTCCGCCATTATTTCCTGGTGATCCCACTTTCTCTGTCTAAGAAACATGATTTGCTCCTCTCATGACGACTTGAGCAGAGGCTTTGTCCCCTTCCTTGTCCCCCATTATTTCCTAGTGATCCCACTTTCTCTGTCTAAGAAACATGATTTGCACCTCTCATGACCCTTGAGCACAGGCGTTCTCCCCTTCTTTGTCCCCCATTATTTCCTAGTGATCCCACTTTCTCTGTCTAAGAAACATGATTTGCACCTCTCATGACCCATGAGCACAGGCATTCTCCCCTTCCTTGTCCCCCATTTTTTCCTGGTGATCCCACTTTCTCTGTCTAAGAAACATGATTTGCACCTCTCATGGCCCTTGAATGCAGGCGTTCTCCCCTTCCTTGTCCCCCATTATTTAATGGTGATCCCACTTTCTCAGTCTAAGAAACATGATTTGCACCTCTCATGACCCTTGAGCACAGGGGTTCTCCCCTTCCTTGTCCCCTATTATTTCCTAGTGATCCCACTTTCTCTGTCTAAGAAACATGATTTGCACCTCTCATGACCCTTGAGCACAGGCATTCTCCCCTTCCTTGTCTCCCATTATTTCCAGTGATCCCACATTCCCTGTCTAAGAAACATGATTTGCACCTCTCATGACCCTTGAGCACAGGCGTTCTCCCCTTCCTTGTCCCCCATTATTTCCTAGTGATCCCACTTTCTCTGTCTAAGAAACATGATTTGCACCTCTCATGACCCTTGAGCACAGGCATTCTCCCCTTCCTTGTCTCCCATTATTTCCAGTGATCCCACATTCCCTGTCTAAGAAACATGATTTCCACCTCTCATGACCCTTGAGCACAGCGTTCCCCCCTTCCTTGTCCCCCATTATTTCCTAGTGATCCCACTTTCTGTCTTAGAAACATGATTTTCACCTCTCATGACCCTTGAGCACAGGTGTTCTCCCCTTCCTTGTCCCCCATTATTTCCTAGTGATCCCACTTTCTCTGTCTAAGAAACATGATTTGCACCTCTCATGACCCTTGAGCACAGGCATTCTCCCCTTCCTTGCCTCCCATTATTTCCAGTGATCCCACATTCCCTGTCTAAGAAACATGATTTGCACCTCTTATGACCCTTGCGCGCAGGCGTTCTCCCCTTCCTTGTCCCCCATTATTTCCTAATGATCCCACTTTCTCTGTCTAAGAAACATGATTTGCACCTCTTATGACCCTTGAGCACAGGCGTTCTCCCCTTCCTTGTCTCCCATTACTTCCTGGTGATCCCACTTTATCTGTCTAAGAAACATGATTTGCACCTCTCATGACCCTTGAGCACAGGCATTCTCCCCTTCCTTGTCCCCCATGATTTCCTAGTGATCCCACTTTCTCTGTCTAAGAAACATGATTTGCACCTCTCATGACCCTTGAGCGCAGGCGTTCCTCCTTCCATGTCCCCCATTATTTCCTAGTGATCCCACTTTCTCTGTCTTAGAAACATGATTTGCACCTCTCATGACCCTTGAGCACAGGCGTTCTACCCTTCCTTGTCCCCCATTATTTCCTAGTGATCCCACTTTCTTTGTTTTAGAAACATGATTTGCACCTCTCATGACCCTTGAGCGCAGCGTTCTCCCCTTCCTTGTCCCCCATTATTACCTAGTGATCCCACTTTCTCTGTCTAAGAAAAATGATTTGCACCTCTCATGACCCCTGAGCACAGGCGTTCTCCCCTTCATTGTCGCCCATTATTTCCTATAGATCCCACTTTCTCTGTCTAAGAAACATGATTTGCACCTCTCATGACCCTTGAGCACAGGCTTTGTCCCCTTCCTTGTCCCCCATTATTTCCTAGTGATTCCACTTTCTATGTCTAAGAAACATGATTTGCACCTCTCATGACCCTTGAGTACCGGCGTTCTCCCCTTCCTTGTCCCCCATTATTTCCTGGTGATCCCACTTTCTCTGTCTAAGAAACATGATTTGCACCTCTCATGACCCTTGAGCACAGGCGTTTTCCCCTTCCTTGTCCCCCATTATTTCCTGGTTTTCCCACTTTCTCTGTCTAAGAAACATGATTTGCACCTCTCATGACCCTTGAGCACAGGCGTTCTCCCCTTCCTTGTCCCCCAATATTTCCTAGTGATCCCACTTTCTCTGTCTAAGAAACATGATTTGCACCTCTCATGAACCTTGAGCGCAGGTGTTCCCCCCTTCCATGTCCCTCATTATTTCCTAGTGATCCCACTTTCTCTGTCTTAGAAACATAATTTGCACCTCTCATGACCCTTGAGCGCAACGTTCCCCCTTCCTTGTCCCCCATTATTTCCTAGTGATCCCACTTTCTCTGTCTTAGAAACATGATTTGCACCTCTCATGACCCTTGAGCACAGGCGTTCTCCCCTTCCTCTGTCCCCATTATTTCCTAGTGATCCCACTTTCTCTGTCTAAGAAACATGATTTGCACCTCTCATGACCCTTGAGCACAGGCGTTCTCCCCTTCCTTGTGCCCCATTATTTCCTGGTGATCCCACTTTCTCTGTCTAAGAAACATGATTTCCACCTCTCATGACCCTTGAGCACAGAGTTCCCCCCTTCCTTGTCCCCCATTATTTCCTAGTGATCCCAATTTCTCTGTCTTAGAAACATGATTTGCACCTCTCATGACCCTTGAGCACAGTCGTTCTCCCCTTCCTTGTCCCCCATTATTTCCTGGTGATCCCACTTTCTCTGTCTAAGAAACATGATTTGCTCCTCTCATGACGACTTGAGCACAGGCTTTGTCCCCTTCCTTGTCCCCCATTATTTCCCAGTGATCCCACTTTCTCTATCTAAGAAACATGATTTGCACCTCTCATGACCCTTGAGCACAGGCATTCTCCCCTTCTTTGTCCCCCATTATTTCCTAGTGATCCCACTTTCTCTGTCTAAGAAACATGATTTGCACCTCTCATTACCCATGAGCACAGGCATTCTCCGCTTCCTTGTCCCCCATTATTTCCTGGTGATCCCACTTTCTCTGTCTAAGAAACTTGATTTGCACCTCTCATGACCCTTGAGCACAGGCGTTCTCCCCTTCCTTGTCCCCCATTATTTCTTGGTGATCCCACTTTCTCTGTCTAAGAAACATGATTTGCACCTCTCATGACCCTTGAGCACAGGAGTTCTCCCCTTCCTCGTGCCCCATTATTTCCTGGCGATCCCACTTTCTCTGTCTAAGAAACATGATTTCCACCTCTCATGACCCTTGAGCACAGAGTTCCCCCCTTCCTTGTCCCCCATTATTTCCTAGTGATCCCAATTTCTCTGTCTTAGAAACATGATTTGCACCTCTCATGACCCTTGAGCACATGCATTCTCCCCTTCCTTGTCCCCCATTATTTCCTAGTGATCCCACTTTCTCTGTCTAAGAAACATGATTTGCACCTCTCATGACCCTTGAGCACAGGCGTTCTCCCCTTCCTTGTCCGCCATTATTTCCTGGTGATCCCACTTTCTCTGTCTAAGAAACATGATTTGCTCCTCTCATGACGACTTGAGCAGAGGCTTTGTCCCCTTCCTTGTCCCCCATTATTTCCTAGTGATCCCACTTTCTCTGTCTAAGAAACATGATTTGCACCTCTCATGACCCTTGAGCACAGGCGTTCTCCCCTTCTTTGTCCCCCATTATTTCCTAGTGATCCCACTTTCTCTGTCTAAGAAACATGATTTGCACCTCTCATGACCCATGAGCACAGGCATTCTCCCCTTCCTTGTCCCCCATTTTTTCCTGGTGATCCCACTTTCTCTGTCTAAGAAACATGATTTGCACCTCTCATGGCCCTTGAATGCAGGCGTTCTCCCCTTCCTTGTCCCCCATTATTTAATGGTGATCCCACTTTCTCAGTCTAAGAAACATGATTTGCACCTCTCATGACCCTTGAGCACAGGCGTTCTCCCCTTCCTTGTCCCCCATTATTTCCTAGTGATCCCACTTTCTCTGTCTAAGAAACATGATTTGCACCTCTCATGACCCTTGAGCACAGGCATTCTCCCCTTCCTTGTCTCCCATTATTTCCAGTGATCCCACATTCCCTGTCTAAGAAACATGATTTGCACCTCTCATGACCCTTGAGCACAGGCGTTCTCCCCTTCCTTGTCCCCCATTATTTCCTAGTGATCCCACTTTCTCTGTCTAAGAAACATGATTTGCACCTCTCATGACCCTTGAGCACAGGCATTCTCCCCTTCCTTGTCTCCCATTATTTCCAGTGATCCCACATTCCCTGTCTAAGAAACATGATTTCCACGTCTCATGACCCTTGAGCACAGCGTTCCCCCCTTCCTTGTCCCCCATTATTTCCTAGTGATCCCACTTTCTGTCTTAGAAACATGATTTTCACCTCTCATGACCCTTGAGCACAGGTGTTCTCCCCTTCCTTGTCCCCCATTATTTCCTAGTGATCCCACTTTCTCTGTCTAAGAAACATGATTTGCACCTCTCATGACCCTTGAGCACAGGCATTCTCCCCTTCCTTGTCTCCCATTATTTCCAGTGATCCCACATTCCCTGTCTAAGAAACATGATTTCCACCTCTCATGACCCTTGAGCACAGCGTTCCCCCCTTCCTTGTCCCCCATTATTTCCTAGTGATCCCACTTTCTGTCTTAGAAACATGATTTTCACCTCTCATGACCCTTGAGCACAGGTGTTCTCCCCTTCCTTGTCCCCCATTATTTCCTAGTGATCCCACTTTCTCTGTCTAAGAAACATGATTTGCACCTCTCATGACCCTTGAGCACAGGCATTCTCCCCTTCCTTGCCTCCCATTATTTCCAGTGATCCCTCATTCCCTGTCTAAGAAACATGATTTGCACCTCTTATGACCCTTGCGCGCAGGCGTTCTCCCCTTCCTTGTCCCCCATTATTTCCTAATGATCCCACTTTCTCTGTCTAAGAAACATGATTTGCACCTCTTATGACCCTTGAGCACAGGCGTTCTCCCCTTCCTTGTCTCCCATTACTTCCTGGTGATCCCACTTTCTCTGTCTAAGAAACATGATTTGCACCTCTCATGACCCATGAGCACAGGCATTCTCCCCTTCCTTGTCCCCCATTTTTTCCTGGTGATCCCACTTTCTCTGTCTAAGAAACATGATTTGCACCTCTCATGGCCCTTGAATGCAGGCGTTCTCCCCTTCCTTGTCCCCCATTATTTAATGGTGATCCCACTTTCTCAGTCTAAGAAACATGATTTGCACCTCTCATGACCCTTGAGCACAGGCGTTCTCCCCTTCCTTGTCCCCCATTATTTCCTAGTGATCCCACTTTCTCTGTCTAAGAAACATGATTTGCACCTCTCATGACCCTTGAGCACAGGCATTCTCCCCTTCCTTGTCTCCCATTATTTCCAGTGATCCCACATTCCCTGTCTAAGAAACATGATTTGCACCTCTCATGACCCTTGAGCACAGGCGTTCTCCCCTTCCTTGTCCCCCATTATTTCCTAGTGATCCCACTTTCTCTGTCTAAGAAACATGATTTGCACCTCTCATGACCCTTGAGCACAGGCATTCTCCCCTTCCTTGTCTCCCATTATTTCCAGTGATCCCACATTCCCTGTCTAAGAAACATGATTTCCACCTCTCATGACCCTTGAGCACAGCGTTCCCCCCTTCCTTGTCCCCCATTATTTCCTAGTGATCCCACTTTCTGTCTTAGAAACATGATTTTCACCTCTCATGACCCTTGAGCACAGGTGTTCTCCCCTTCCTTGTCCCCCATTATTTCCTAGTGATCCCACTTTCTCTGTCTAAGAAACATGATTTGCACCTCTCATGACCCTTGAGCACAGGCATTCTCCCCTTCCTTGCCTCCCATTATTTCCAGTGATCCCTCATTCCCTGTCTAAGAAACATGATTTGCACCTCTTATGACCCTTGCGCGCAGGCGTTCTCCCCTTCCTTGTCCCCCATTATTTCCTAATGATCCCACTTTCTCTGTCTAAGAAACATGATTTGCACCTCTTATGACCCTTGAGCACAGGCGTTCTCCCCTTCCTTGTCTCCCATTACTTCCTGGTGATCCCACTTTATCTGTCTAAGAAACATGATTTGCACCTCTCATGACCCTTGAGCACAGGCATTCTCCCCTTCCTTGTCCCCCATGATTTCCTAGTGATCCCACTTTCTCTGTCTAAGAAACATGATTTGCACCTCTCATGACCCTTGAGCGCAGGCGTTCCTCCTTCCATGTCCCCCATTATTTCCTAGTGATCCCACTTTCTCTGTCTTAGAAACATGATTTGCACCTCTCATGACCCTTGAGCACAGGCGTTCTACCCTTCCTTGTCCCCCATTATTTCCTAGTGATCCCACTTTCTTTGTCTTAGAAACATGATTTGCACCTCTCATGACCCTTGAGCGCAGCGTTCTCCCCTTCCTTGTCCCCCATTATTACCTAGTGATCCCACTTTCTCTGTCTAAGAAAAATGATTTGCACCTCTCATGACCCCTGAGCACAGGCGTTCTCCCCTTCATTGTCGCCCATTATTTCCTATAGATCCCACTTTCTCTGTCTAAGAAACATGATTTGCACCTCTCATGACCCTTGAGCACAGGCTTTGTCCCCTTCCTTGTCCCCCATTATTTCCTAGTGATTCCACTTTCTATGTCTAAGAAACATGATTTGCACCTCTCATGACCCTTGAGTACCGGCGTTCTCCCCTTCCTTGTCCCCCATTATTTCCTGGTGATCCCACTTTCTCTGTCTAAGAAACATGATTTGCACCTCTCATGACCCTTGAGCACAGGCGTTTTCCCCTTCCTTGTCCCCCATTATTTCCTGGTTTTCCCACTTTCTCTGTCTAAGAAACATGATTTGCACCTCTCATGACCCTTGAGCACAGGCGTTCTCCCCTTCCTTGTCCCCCAATATTTCCTAGTGATCCCACTTTCTCTGTCTAAGAAACATGATTTGCACCTCTCATGAACCTTGAGCGCAGGTGTTCCCCCCTTCCATGTCCCTCATTATTTCCTAGTGATCCCACTTTCTCTGTCTTAGAAACATAATTTGCACCTCTCATGACCCTTGAGCGCAACGTTCCCCCTTCCTTGTCCCCCATTATTTCCTAGTGATCCCACTTTCTCTGTCTTAGAAACATGATTTGCACCTCTCATGACCCTTGAGCACAGGCGTTCTCCCCTTCCTCTGTCCCCATTATTTCCTAGTGATCCCACTTTCTCTGTCTAAGAAACATGATTTGCACCTCTCATGACCCTTGAGCACAGGCGTTCTCCCCTTCCTTGTGCCCCATTATTTCCTGGTGATCCCAATTTCTCTGTCTAAGAAACATGATTTGCACCTCTCATGACCCTTGAGCACAGGCGTTCTCCCCTTCCTCGTCCCCCATTATTTCCTAGTGATCCCACTTTCTCTGTCTAAGAAACATGATTTGCACCTCTCATGACCCTTGAGCACAGGCGTTCTCCACTTCCTCGTGCCCCATTATTTCCTGGTGATCCCACTTTCTCTGTCTAAGAAACATGATTTGCACCTCTCATGACCCTTGAGCACAGGTGTTCTCCCCTTCCTTGTCCCCCATTATTTCCTAGTGATCCCACTTTCTCTGTCTAAGAAACATGATTTGCACCTCTCATGACCCTTGAGCACAGGCATTCTCCCCTTCCTTGCCTCCCATTATTTCCAGTGATCCCTCATTCCCTGTCTAAGAAACATGATTTGCACCTCTTATGACCCTTGCGCGCAGGCGTTCTCCCCTTCCTTGTCCCCCATTATTTCCTAATGATCCCACTTTCTCTGTCTAAGAAACATGATTTGCACCTCTTATGACCCTTGAGCACAGGCGTTCTCCCCTTCCTTGTCTCCCATTACTTCCTGGTGATCCCACTTTATCTGTCTAAGAAACATGATTTGCACCTCTCATGACCCTTGAGCACAGGCATTCTCCCCTTCCTTGTCCCCCATGATTTCCTAGTGATCCCACTTTCTCTGTCTAAGAAACATGATTTGCACCTCTCATGACCCTTGAGCGCAGGCGTTCCTCCTTCCATGTCCCCCATTATTTCCTAGTGATCCCACTTTCTCTGTCTTAGAAACATGATTTGCACCTCTCATGACCCTTGAGCACAGGCGTTCTACCCTTCCTTGTCCCCCATTATTTCCTAGTGATCCCACTTTCTTTGTCTTAGAAACATGATTTGCACCTCTCATGACCCTTGAGCGCAGCGTTCTCCCCTTCCTTGTCCCCCATTATTACCTAGTGATCCCACTTTCTCTGTCTAAGAAAAATGATTTGCACCTCTCATGACCCCTGAGCACAGGCGTTCTCCCCTTCATTGTCGCCCATTATTTCCTATAGATCCCACTTTCTCTGTCTAAGAAACATGATTTGCACCTCTCATGACCCTTGAGCACAGGCTTTGTCCCCTTCCTTGTCCCCCATTATTTCCTAGTGATTCCACTTTCTATGTCTAAGAAACATGATTTGCACCTCTCATGACCCTTGAGTACCGGCGTTCTCCCCTTCCTTGTCCCCCATTATTTCCTGGTGATCCCACTTTCTCTGTCTAAGAAACATGATTTGCACCTCTCATGACCCTTGAGCACAGGCGTTTTCCCCTTCCTTGTCCCCCATTATTTCCTGGTTTTCCCACTTTCTCTGTCTAAGAAACATGATTTGCACCTCTCATGACCCTTGAGCACAGGCGTTCTCCCCTTCCTTGTCCCCCAATATTTCCTAGTGATCCCACTTTCTCTGTCTAAGAAACATGATTTGCACCTCTCATGAACCTTGAGCGCAGGTGTTCCCCCCTTCCATGTCCCTCATTATTTCCTAGTGATCCCACTTTCTCTGTCTTAGAAACATAATTTGCACCTCTCATGACCCTTGAGCGCAACGTTCCCCCTTCCTTGTCCCCCATTATTTCCTAGTGATCCCACTTTCTCTGTCTTAGAAACATGATTTGCACCTCTCATGACCCTTGAGCACAGGCGTTCTCCCCTTCCTCTGTCCCCATTATTTCCTAGTGATCCCACTTTCTCTGTCTAAGAAACATGATTTGCACCTCTCATGACCCTTGAGCACAGGCGTTCTCCCCTTCCTTGTGCCCCATTATTTCCTGGTGATCCCAATTTCTCTGTCTAAGAAACATGATTTGCACCTCTCATGACCCTTGAGCACAGGCGTTCTCCCCTTCCTCGTCCCCCATTATTTCCTAGTGATCCCACTTTCTCTGTCTAAGAAACATGATTTGCACCTCTCATGACCCTTGAGCACAGGCGTTCTCCACTTCCTCGTGCCCCATTATTTCCTGGTGATCCCACTTTCTCTGTCTAAGAAACATGATTTGCACCTCTCATGACCCTTGAGCACAGCGTTCCCCCCTTCCTTGTCCCCCATTATTTCCTAGTGATCCCACTTTCTCTGTCTTAGAAAAATGATTTGCACCTCTCATGACCCTTGAGCACAGGCATTCTCCACTTCCTTGTCCCCCATTATTTCCTAGTGATCCCACTTTCTCTGTCTAAGAAACATGATTTGCACCTCTCATAACCCTTGAGCACAAGCGTTCTCCCCTTCCTTGTCCCCCATTATTTCCTGGTGATCCCACTTTCTCTGTCTAAGAAACATGATTTGCTCCTCTCATGACGACTTGAGCACAGGCTTTGTCCCCTTCCTTGTCCCCCATTATTTCCTAGTGATCCCACTTTCTCTGTCTAAGAAACATGATTTGCACCTCTCATGACCCTTGAGCACAGGCGTTCTCCCCTTCTTTGTGCCCCATTATTTCCTGGTGATCCCACTTTCTCTATCTAAGAAACATGATTTGCACCTCTCATGACCCTTGAGCACAGGTGTTCTCCCCTTTCTCGTCCCTCATTATTTCCTAGCGATCCCACTTTCTCTGTCTAAGAAACATGATTTGCACCTCTCATGACCCTTGAGCACAGGCGTTCTCCCCTTCCTTGTCCCCCATTATTTCCTAATGATCCCACTTTCTCTGTCTAAGAAACATGATTTGCACCTCTTATGACCCTTGAGCACAGGCGTTCTCCCCTTCCTTGTCCCCCATTATTTCCTAATGATCCCAATTTCTCTGTCTTAGAAACATGATTTGCACCTCTCATGACCCTTGAGCACATGCGTTCTCCCCTTCCTTGTCCCCCATTATTTCCTAGTGATCCCACTTTCTCTGTCTTAGAAAAATGATTTGCACCTCTCATGACCCTTGAGCACAGGCATTCTCCACTTCCTTGTCCCCCATTATTTCCTAGTGATCCCACTTTCTCTGTCTAAGAAACATGATTTGCACCTCTCATAACCCTTGAGCACAAGCGTTCTCCCCTTCCTTGTCCCCCATTATTTCCTGGTGATCCCACTTTCTCTGTCTAAGAAACATGATTTGCTCCTCTCATGACGACTTGAGCACAGGCTTTGTCCCCTTCCTTGTCCCCCATTATTTCCTAGTGATCCCACTTTCTCTGTCTAAGAAACATGATTTGCACCTCTCATGACCCTTGAGCACAGGCGTTCTCCCCTTCTTTGTGCCCCATTATTTCCTGGTGATCCCACCTTCTCTATCTAAGAAACATGATTTGCACCTCTCATGACCCTTGAGCACAGGTGTTCTCCCCTTTCTCGTCCCTCATTATTTCCTAGCGATCCCACTTTCTCTGTCTAAGAAACATGATTTGCACCTCTCATGACCCTTGAGCACAGGCGTTCTCCCCTTCCTTGTCCCCCATTATTTCCTAATGATCCCACTTTCTCTGTCTAAGAAACATGATTTGCACCTCTTATGACCCTTGAGCACAGGCGTTCTCCCCTTCCTTGTCCCCCATTATTTCCTAATGATCCCACTTTCTCTGTCTAAGAAACATGATTTGCACCTCTTATGACCCTTGAGCACAGGCGTTCTCCCCTTCCTTGTCTCCCATTACTTCCTGGTGATCCCACTTTATCTGTCTAAGAAACATGATTTGCACCGCTCATGACCCTTGAGCACAGGCATTCTCCCCTTCCTTGTCCCCCATGATTTCCTAGTGATCCCACTTTCTCTGTCTAAGAAACATGATTTGCACCTCTCATGACCCTTGAGCGCAGGCATTCCTCCTTCCATGTCCCCCATTATTTCCTAGTGATCCCACTTTCTCTGTCTTAGAAACATGATTTGCACCTCTCATGACCCTTGAGCACAGGCGTTCTACCCCTCCTTGTCCCCCATTATTTCCTATTGATCCCACTTTCTTTGTCTTAGAAACATGATTTGCACCTCTCATGACCCTTGAGCGCAGCGTTCTCCCCTTCCTTGTCCCCCATTATTACCTAGTGATCCCACTTTCTCTGTCTAAGAAAAATGATTTGCACCTCTCATGACCCCTGAGCACAGGCGTTCTCCCCTTCATTGTCGCCCATTATTTCCTATAGATCCCACTTTCTCTGTCTAAGAAACATGATTTGCACCTCTCATGACCCTTGAGCACAGGCTTTGTCCCCTTCCTTGTCCCCCATTATTTCCTAGTGATTCCACTTTCTATGTCTAAGAAACATGATTTGCACCTCTCATGACCCTTGAGCACCGGCGTTCTCCCCTTCCTTGTCCCCCTTTATTTCCTGGTGATCCCACTTTCTCTGTCTAAGAAACATGATTTCCACCTCTCATGACCCTTGAGCACAGGCGTTCTCCCCTTCCTTGTCCCCCATTATTTCCTGGTGATCCCACTTTCTCTGTCTAAGAAACATGATTTGCTCCTCTCATGACGACTTGAGCACAGGCTTTGTCCCCTTCCTTGTCCCCCATTATTTCCTAGTGATCCCACTTTCTCTGTCTAAGAAACATGATTTGCACTTCTCATGACCCTTGAGCACAGGCGTTCTCCCCTTCTTTGTGCCCCATTATTTCCTGGTGATCCCACTTTCTCTATAAAAGAAACATGATTTACACCTCTCATGACCCTTGAGCACAGGCGTTCTCCCCTTCCTCGTCCCCCATTATTTCCTAGCGATCCCACTTTCTCTGTCTAAGAAACATGATTTGCACCTCTCATGACCCTTGAGCACAGGCGTTCTCCCCTTCCTCGTGCCTCATTATTTCCTGGCGATCCCACTTTCTCTGTCTAAGAAACATGATTTCCACCTCTCATGACCCTTGAGCACAGAGTTCCCCCCTTCCTTGTCTCCCATTATTTCCTAGTGATCCCAATTTCTCTGTCTTAGAAACATGATTTGCACCTCTCATGACCCTTGAGCACATGCGTTCTCCCCTTCCTTGTCCCCCATTATTTCCTAGTGATCCCACTTTCTCTGTCTAAGAAACATGATTTGCACCTCTCATGACCCTTGAGCACAGGCGTTCTCCCCTTCCTTGTCCCCCATTATTTCCTGGTGATCCCACTTTCTCTGTCTAAGAAACATGATTTGCTCCTCTCATGACGACTTGAGCACAGGCGTTCTCCCCTTCCTTGTCCCCCATTATTTCCTAGTGATCCCACTTTCTCTGTCTAAGAAACATGATTTGCTCCTCTCATGACGACTTGAGCACAGGTTTTGTCCCCTTCCTTGTCCCCCATTATTTCCTAGTGATCCCACTTTCTCTGTCTAAGAAACATGATTTGCACCTCTCATGACCCTTGAGCACAGGCGTTCTCCCCTTCTTTGTCCCCCATTATTTCCTAGTGATCCCACTTTCTCTGTCTAAGAAACATGATTTGCACCTCTCATGACCCATGAGCACAGGCATTCTCCCCTTCCTTGTCCCCCATTTTTTCCTGGTGATCCCACTTTCTCTGTCTAAGAAACATGATTTGCACCTCTCATGGCCCTTGAAGGCAGGCGTTCTCCCCTTCCTTGTCCCCCATTATTTAATGGTGATCCCACTTTCTCTGTCTAAGAAACATGATTTGCACCTCTCATGACCCTTGAGCACAGGCGTTCTCCCTTCCTTGTCCCCCATTATTTCTTGGTGATCCCACTTTCTCTGTCTAAGAAACATGATTTGCACCTCTCATGACCCTTGAAGGCAGGCGTTCTCCCCTTCCTTGTCCCCCATTATTTCTTGGTGATCCCACTTTCTCTGTCTAAGAAACATGATTTGCACATCTCATGACCCGTGAAGGCAGGCGTTCTCCCCTTCCTTGTCCCCCATTATTTCCTGGTGATCCCACTTTCTCTGTCTAAGAAATATGATTTGCACCTCTCATGACCCTTGAGCACAGGCGTTCTCCCCTTCCTTGTCCCCCATTATTTCCTGGTGATCCCACTTTCTCTGTCTAAGAAACATGATTTGCACCTCTCATGACCCTTGAGCACAGGTGTTCTCCCCTTCCTTGTCCCCCATTATTTCCTGGTGATCCCACTTTCTCTGTCTAAGAAACATGATTTCCACCTCTCATGACCCTTGAGCACAGAGTTCCCCCCTTCCTTGTCCCCCATTATTTCCTAGTGATCCCAATTTCTCTGTCTTAGAAACATGATTTGCACCTCTCATGACCCTTGAGCACATTCGTTCTCCCCTTACTTGTCCCCCATTATTTCCTAGTGATCCCACTTTCTCTGTCTAAGAAACATGATTTGCACCTCTCATGACCCTTGAGCACAGGCGTTCTCCCCTTCCTTGTCCGCCATTATTTCCTGGTGATCCCACTTTCTCTGTCTAAGAAACATGATTTGCTCCTCTCATGACGACTTGAGCAGAGGCTTTGTCCCCTTCCTTGTCCCCCATTATTTCCTAGTGATCCCACTTTCTCTGTCTAAGAAACATGATTTGCACCTCTCATGACCCTTGAGCACAGGCGTTCTCCCCTTCTTTGTCCCCCATTATTTCCTAGTGATCCCACTTTCTCTGTCTAAGAAACATGATTTGCACCTCTCATGACCCATGAGCACAGGCATTCTCCCCTTCCTTGTCCCCCATTTTTTCCTGGTGATCCCACTTTCTCTGTCTAAGAAACATGATTTGCACCTCTCATGGTCCTTGAATGCAGGCGTTCTCCCCTTCCTTGTCCCCCATTATTTAATGGTGATCCCACTTTCTCAGTCTAAGAAACATGATTTGCACCTCTCATGACCCTTGAGCACAGGCGTTCTCCCCTTCCTTGTCCCCCATTATTTCCTAGTGATCCCACTTTCTCTGTCTAAGAAACATGATTTGCACCTCTCATGACCCTTGAGTACAGGCATTCTCCCCTTCCTTGTCTCCCATTATTTCCAGTGATCCCACATTCCCTGTCTAAGAAACATGATTTGCACCTCTCATGACCCTTGAGCACAGGCGTTCTCCCCTTCCTTGTCCCCCATTATTTCCTAGTGATCACACTTTCTCTGTCTAAGAAACATGATTTGCACCTCTCATGACCCTTGAGCACAGGCATTCTCCCCTTCCTTGTCTCCCATTATTTCCAGTGATCCCACATTCCCTGTCTAAGAAACATGATTTCCACCTCTCATGACCCTTGAGCGCAGCGTTCTCCCCTTCCTTGTCCCCCATTATTACCTAGTGATCCCACTTTCTCTGTCTAAGAAAAATGATTTGCACCTCTCATGACCCCTGAGCACAGGCGTTCTCCCCTTCATTGCCGCCCATTATTTCCTATAGATCCCACTTTCTCTGTCTAAGAAACATGATTTGCACCTCTCATGACCCTTGAGCACAGGCTTTGTCCCCTTCCTTGTCCCCCATTATTTCCTAGTGATTCCACTTTCTATGTCTAAGAAACATGATTTGCACCTCTCATGACCCTTGAGCACCGGCGTTCTCCCCTTCCTTGTCCCCCATTATTTCCTGGTGATCCCACTTTCTCTGTCTAAGAAACATGATTTGCACCTCTCATGACCCTTGAGCACAGGCGTTTTCCCCTTCCTTGTCCCCCATTAATTCCTGGTTTTCCCACTTTCTCTGTCTAAGAAACATGATTTGCACCTCTCATGACCCTTGAGCACAGGCGTTCTCCCCTTCCTTGTCCCCCAATATTTCCTAGTGATCCCACTTTCTCTGTCTAAGAAACATGATTTGCACCTCTCATGAACCTTGAGCGCAGGTGTTCCCCCCTTCCATGTCCCTCATTATTTCCTAGTGATCCCACTTTCTCTGTCTTAGAAACATAATTTGCACCTCTCATGACCCTTGAGCGCAACGTTCCCCCTTCCTTGTCCCCCATTATTTCCTAGTGATCCCACTTTCTCTGTCTTAGAAACATGATTTGCACCTCTCATGACCCTTGAGCACAGGCGTTCTCCCCTTCCTCGGTCCCCATTATTTCCTAGTGATCCCACTTTCTCTGTCTAAGAAACATGATTTGCACCTCTCATGACCCTTGAGCACAGGCGTTCTCCCCTTCCTTGTGCCCCATTATTTCCTGGTGATCCCACTTTCTCTGTCTAAGAAACATGATTTGCACCTCTCATGACCCTTGAGCACAGGCGTTCTCCCCTTCCTCGTCCCCCATTATTTCCTAGTGATCCCACTTTCTCTGTCTAAGAAACATGATTTGCACCTCTCATGACCCTTGAGCACAGGCGTTCTCCCCTTCCTCGTGCCCCATTATTTCCTGGTGATCCCACTTTCTCTGTCTAAGAAACATGATTTGCACCTCTCATGACCCTTGAGCACAGCGTTCCCCCCTTCCTTGTCCCCCATTATTTCCTAGTGATCCCACTTTCTCTGTCTTAGAAAAATGATTTGCACCTCTCATGACCCTTGAGCACAGGCATTCTCCACTTCCTTGTCCCCCATTATTTCCTAGTGATCCCACTTTCTCTGTCTAAGAAACATGATTTGCACCTCTCATAACCCTTGAGCACAAGCGTTCTCCCCTTCCTTGTCCCCCATTATTTCCTGGTGATCCCACTTTCTCTGTCTAAGAAACATGATTTGCTCCTCTCATGACGACTTGAGCACAGGCTTTGTCCCCTTCCTTGTCCCCCATTATTTCCTAGTGATCCCACTTTCTCTGTCTAAGAAACATGATTTGCACCTCTCATGACCCTTGAGCACAGGCGTTCTCCCCTTCTTTGTGCCCCATTATTTCCTGGTGATCCCACTTTCTCTATCTAAGAAACATGATTTGCACCTCTCATGACCCTTGAGCACAGGTGTTCTCCCCTTTCTCGTCCCTCATTATTTCCTAGCGATCCCACTTTCTCTGTCTAAGAAACATGATTTGCACCTCTCATGACCCTTGAGCACAGGCGTTCTCCCCTTCCTTGTGCCCCATTATTTCCTGGTGATCCCACTTTCTCTGTCTAAGAAACATGATTTCCACCTCTCATGACCCTTGAGCACAGAGTTCCCCCCTTCCTTGTCCCCCATTATTTCCTAGTGATCCCAATTTCTCTGTCTTAGAAACATGATTTGCACCTCTCATGACCCTTGAGCACAGTCGTTCTCCCCTTCCTTGTCCCCCATTATTTCCTGGTGATCCCACTTTCTCTGTCTAAGAAACATGATTTGCTCCTCTCATGACGACTTGAGCACAGGCTTTGTCCCCTTCCTTGTCCCCCATTATTTCCCAGTGATCCCACTTTCTCTATCTAAGAAACATGATTTGCACCTCTCATGACCCTTGAGCACAGGCATTCTCCCCTTCTTTGTCCCCCATTATTTCCTAGTGATCCCACTTTCTCTGTCTAAGAAACATGATTTGCACCTCTCATTACCCATGAGCACAGGCATTCTCCCCTTCCTTGTCCCCCATTATTTCCTGGTGATCCCACTTTCTCTGTCTAAGAAACTTGATTTGCACCTCTCATGACCCTTGAGCACAGGCGTTCTCCCCTTCCTTGTCCCCCATTATTTCTTGGTGATCCCACTTTCTCTGTCTAAGAAACATGATTTGCACCTCTCATGACCCTTGAGCACAGGCGTTCTCCCCTTCCTCGTGCCCCATTATTTCCTGGCGATCCCACTTTCTCTGTCTAAGAAACATGATTTCCACCTCTCATGACCCTTGAGCACAGAGTTCCCCCCTTCCTTGTCCCCCATTATTTCCTAGTGATCCCAATTTCTCTGTCTTAGAAACATGATTTGCACCTCTCCTGACCCTTGAGCACATGCGTTCTCCCCTTCCTTGTCCCCCATTATTTCCTAGTGATCCCACTTTCTCTGTCTAAGAAACATGATTTGCACCTCTCATGACCCTTGAGCACAGGTGTTCTCCCCTTCCTTGTCCCCCATTATTTCCTGGTGATCCCACTTTCTCTGTCTAAGAAACATGATTTGCTCCTCTCATGACGACTTGAGCACAGGCGTTCTCCCCTTCCTTGTCCCCCATTATTTCCTAGTGATCCCACTTTCTCTGTCTAAGAAACATGATTTGCTCCTCTCATGACGACTTGAGCACAGGCGTTCTCCCCTTCTTTGTCCCCCATTATTTCCTAGTGATCCCACTTTCTCTGTCTAAGAAACATGATTTGCACCTCTCATGACCCATGAGCACAGGCATTCTCCCCTTCCTTGTCTCCCATTATTTCCAGTGATCCCACATTCCCTGTCTAAGAAACATGATTTGCACCTCTTATGACCCTTGCGCGCAGGCGTTCTCCCCTTCCTTGTCCCCCATTATTTCCTAATGATCCCACTTTCTCTGTCTAAGAAACATGATTTGCACCTCTTATGACCCTTGAGCACAGGCGTTCTCCCCTTCCTTGTCTCCCATTACTTCCTGGTGATCCCACTTTATCTGTCTAAGAAACATGATTTGCACCTCTCATGACCCTTGAGCACAGGCATTCTCCCCTTCCTTGTCCCCCATGATTTCCTAGTGATCCCACTTTCTCTGTCTAAGAAACATGATTTGCACCTCTCATGACCCTTGAGCGCAGGCGTTCCTCCTTCCATGTCCCCCATTATTTCCTAGTGATCCCACTTTCTCTGTCTTAGAAACATGATTTGCACCTCTCATGACCCTTGAGCACAGGCGTTCTACCCTTCCTTGTCCCCCATTATTTCCTATTGATCCCACTTTCTTTGTCTTAGAAACATGATTTGCACCTCTCATGACCCTTGAGCGCAGCGTTCTCCCCTTCCTTGTCCCCCATTATTACCTAGTGATCCCACTTTCTCTGTCTAAGAAAAATGATTTGCACCTCTCATGACCCCTGAGCACAGGCGTTCTCCCCTTCATTGTCGCCCATTATTTCCTATAGATCCCACTTTCTCTGTCTAAGAAACATGATTTGCACCTCTCATGACCCTTGAGCACAGGCTTTGTCCCCTTCCTTGTCCCCCATTATTTCCTAGTGATTCCACTTTCTATGTCTAAGAAACATGATTTGCACCTCTCATGACCCTTGAGCACCGGCGTTCTCCCCTTCCTTGTCCCCCTTTATTTCCTGGTGATCCCACTTTCTCTGTCTAAGAAACATGATTTCCACCTCTCATGACCCTTGAGCACAGGCGTTCTCCCCTTCCTTGTCCCCCATTATTTCCTGGTGATCCCACTTTCTCTGTCTAAGAAACATGATTTGCTCCTCTCATGACGACTTGAGCACAGGCTTTGTCCCCTTCCTTGTCCCCCATTATTTCCAAGTGATCCCACTTTCTCTGTCTAAGAAACATGATTTGCACTTCTCATGACCCTTGAGCACAGGCGTTCTCCCCTTCTTTTTGCCCCATTATTTCCTGGTGATCCCACTTTCTCTATCTAAGAAACATGATTTACACCTCTCATGACCCTTGAGCACAGGCGTTCTCCCCTTCCTCGTCCCCCATTATTTCCTAGCGATCCCACTTTCTCTGTCTAAGAAACATGATTTGCACCTCTCATGACCCTTGAGCACAGGCGTTCTCCCCTTCCTCGTGCCTCATTATTTCCTGGCGATCCCACTTTCTCTGTCTAAGAAACATGATTTCCACCTCTCATGACCCTTGAGCACAGAGTTCCCCCCTTCCTTGTCCCCCATTATTTCCTAGTGATCCCAATTTCTCTGTCTTAGAAACATGATTTGCACCTCTCATGACCCTTGAGCACATGCGTTCTCCCCTTCCTTGTCCCCCATTATTTCCTAGTGATCCCACTTTCTCTGTCTAAGAAACATGATTTGCACCTCTCATGACCCTTGAGCACAGGCGTTCTCCCCTTCCTTGTCCCCCATTATTTCCTGGTGATCCCACTTTCTCTGTCTAAGAAACATGATTTGCTCCTCTCATGACGACTTGAGCACAGGCGTTCTCCCCTTCCTTGTCCCCCATTATTTCCTAGTGATCCCACTTTCTCTGTCTAAGAAACATGATTTGCTCCTCTCATGACGACTTGAGCACAGGCTTTGTCCCCTTCCTTGTCCCCCATTATTTCCTAGTGATCCCACTTTCTCTGTCTAAGAAACATGATTTGCACCTCTCATGACCCTTGAGCACAGGCGTTCTCCCCTTCTTTGTCCCCCATTATTTCCTAGTGATCCCACTTTCTCTGTCTAAGAAACATGATTTGCACCTCTCATGACCCATGAGCACAGGCATTCTTCCCTTCCTTGTCCCCCATTTTTTCCTGGTGATCCCACTTTCTCTGTCTAAGAAACATGATTTGCACCTCTCATGGCCCTTGAAGGCAGGCGTTCTCCCCTTCCTTGTCCCCCATTATTTAATGGTGATCCCACTTTCTCTGTCTAAGAAACATGATTTGCACCTCTCATGACCCTTGAGCACAGGCGTTCTCCCTTCCTTGTCCCCCATTATTTCTTGGTGATCCCACTTTCTCTGTCTAAGAAACATGATTTGCACCTCTCATGACCCTTGAAGGCAGGTGTTCTCCCCTTCCTTGTCCCCCATTATTTCTTGGTGATCCCACTTTCTCTGTCTAAGAAACATGATTTGCACATCTCATGACCCGTGAAGGCAGGCGTTCTCCCCTTCCTTGTCCCCCATTATTTCCTGGTGATCCCACTTTCTCTGTCTAAGAAATATGATTTGCACCTCTCATGACCCTTGAGCACAGGCGTTCTCCCCTTCCTTGTCCCCCATTATTTCCTGGTGATCCCACTTTCTCTGTCTAAGAAACATGATTTGCACCTCTCATGACCCTTGAGCACAGGTGTTCTCCCCTTCCTTGTCCCCCATTATTTCCTGGTGATCCCACTTTCTCTGTCTAAGAAACATGATTTCCACCTCTCATGACCCTTGAGCACAGAGTTCCCCCCTTCCTTGTCCCCCATTATTTCCTAGTGATCCCAATTTCTCTGTCTTAGAAACATGATTTGCACCTCTCATGACCCTTGAGCACATTCGTTCTCCCCTTACTTGTCCCCCATTATTTCCTAGTGATCCCACTTTCTCTGTCTAAGAAACATGATTTGCACCTCTCATGACCCTTGAGCACAGGCGTTCTCCCCTTCCTTGTCCGCCATTATTTCCTGGTGATCCCACTTTCTCTGTCTAAGAAACATGATTTGCTCCTCTCATGACGACTTGAGCAGAGGCTTTGTCCCCTTCCTTGTCCCCCATTATTTCCTAGTGATCCCACTTTCTCTGTCTAAGAAACATGATTTGCACCTCTCATGACCCTTGAGCACAGGCGTTCTCCCCTTCTTTGTCCCCCATTATTTCCTAGTGATCCCACTTTCTCTGTCTAAGAAACATGATTTGCACCTCTCATGACCCATGAGCACAGGCATTCTCCCCTTCCTTGTCCCCCATTTTTTCCTGGTGATCCCACTTTCTCTGTCTAAGAAACATGATTTGCACCTCTCATGGTCCTTGAATGCAGGCGTTCTCCCCTTCCTTGTCCCCCATTATTTAATGGTGATCCCACTTTCTCAGTCTAAGAAACATGATTTGCACCTCTCATGACCCTTGAGCACAGGCGTTCTCCCCTTCCTTGTCCCCCATTATTTCCTAGTGATCCCACTTTCTCTGTCTAAGAAACATGATTTGCACCTCTCATGACCCTTGAGTACAGGCATTCTCCCCTTCCTTGTCTCCCATTATTTCCAGTGATCCCACATTCCCTGTCTAAGAAACATGATTTCCACCTCTCATGACCCTTGAGCGCAGCGTTCTCCCCTTCCTTGTCCCCCATTATTACCTAGTGATCCCACTTTCTCTGTCTAAGAAAAATGATTTGCACCTCTCATGACCCCTGAGCACAGGCGTTCTCCCCTTCATTGTCGCCCATTATTTCCTATAGATCCCACTTTCTCTGTCTAAGAAACATGATTTGCACCTCTCATGACCCTTGAGCACAGGCTTTGTCCCCTTCCTTGTCCCCCATTATTTCCTAGTGATTCCACTTTCTATGTCTAAGAAACATGATTTGCACCTCTCATGACCCTTGAGCACCGGCGTTCTCCCCTTCCTTGTCCCCCATTATTTCCTGGTGATCCCACTTTCTCTGTCTAAGAAACATGATTTGCACCTCTCATGACCCTTGAGCACAGGCGTTTTCCCCTTCCTTGTCCCCCATTAATTCCTGGTTTTCCCACTTTCTCTGTCTAAGAAACATGATTTGCACCTCTCATGACCCTTGAGCACAGGCGTTCTCCCCTTCCTTGTCCCCCAATATTTCCTAGTGATCCCACTTTCTCTGTCTAAGAAACATGATTTGCACCTCTCATGAACCTTGAGCGCAGGTGTTCCCCCTTCCATGTCCCTCATTATTTCCTAGTGATCCCACTTTCTCTGTCTTAGAAACATAATTTGCACCTCTCATGACCCTTGAGCACAGGCGTTCTCCCCTTCCTCGTGCCCCATTATTTCCTGGTGATCCCACTTTCTCTGTCTAAGAAACATGATTTGCACCTCTCATGACCCTTGAGCACAGCGTTCCCCCCTTCCTTGTCCCCCATTATTTCCTAGTGATCCCACTTTCTCTGTCTTAGAAAAATGATTTGCACCTCTCATGACCCTTGAGCACAGGCATTCTCCACTTCCTTGTCCCCCATTATTTCCTAGTGATCCCACTTTCTCTGTCTAAGAAACATGATTTGCACCTCTCATAACCCTTGAGCACAAGCGTTCTCCCCTTCCTTGTCCCCCATTATTTCCTGGTGATCCCACTTTCTCTGTCTAAGAAACATGATTTGCTCCTCTCATGACGACTTGAGCACAGGCTTTGTCCCCTTCCTTGTCCCCCATTATTTCCTAGTGATCCCACTTTCTCTGTCTAAGAAACATGATTTGCACCTCTCATGACCCTTGAGCACAGGCGTTCTCCCCTTCTTTGTGCCCCATTATTTCCTGGTGATCCCACTTTCTCTATCTAAGAAACATGATTTGCACCTCTCATGACCCTTGAGCACAGGTGTTCTCCCCTTTCTCGTCCCTCATTATTTCCTAGCGATCCCACTTTCTCTGTCTAAGAAACATGATTTGCACCTCTCATGACCCTTGAGCACAGGCGTTCTCCCCTTCCTTGTGCCCCATTATTTCCTGGTGATCCCACTTTCTCTGTCTAAGAAACATGATTTCCACCTCTCATGACCCTTGAGCACAGAGTTCCCCCCTTCCTTGTCCCCCATTATTTCCTAGTGATCCCAATTTCTCTGTCTTAGAAACATGATTTGCACCTCTCATGACCCTTGAGCACAGTCGTTCTCCCCTTCCTTGTCCCCCATTATTTCCTGGTGATCCCACTTTCTCTGTCTAAGAAACATGATTTGCTCCTCTCATGACGACTTGAGCACAGGCTTTGTCCCCTTCCTTGTCCCCCATTATTTCCCAGTGATCCCACTTTCTCTATCTAAGAAACATGATTTGCACCTCTCATGACCCTTGAGCACAGGCATTCTCCCCTTCTTTGTCCCCCATTATTTCCTAGTGATCCCACTTTCTCTGTCTAAGAAACATGATTTGCACCTCTCATTACCCATGAGCACAGGCATTCTCCCCTTCCTTGTCCCCCATTATTTCCTGGTGATCCCACTTTCTCTGTCTAAGAAACTTGATTTGCACCTCTCATGACCCTTGAGCACAGGCGTTCTCCCCTTCCTTGTCCCCCATTATTTCTTGGTGATCCCACTTTCTCTGTCTAAGAAACATGATTTGCACCTCTCATGACCCTTGAGCACAGGCGTTCTCCCCTTCCTCGTGCCCCATTATTTCCTGGCGATCCCACTTTCTCTGTCTAAGAAACATGATTTCCACCTCTCATGACCCTTGAGCACAGAGTTCCCCCCTTCCTTGTCCCCCATTATTTCCTAGTGATCCCAATTTCTCTGTCTTAGAAACATGATTTGCACCTCTCCTGACCCTTGAGCACATGCGTTCTCCCCTTCCTTGTCCCCCATTATTTCCTAGTGATCCCACTTTCTCTGTCTAAGAAACATGATTTGCACCTCTCATGACCCTTGAGCACAGGTGTTCTCCCCTTCCTTGTCCCCCATTATTTCCTGGTGATCCCACTTTCTCTGTCTAAGAAACATGATTTGCTCCTCTCATGACGACTTGAGCACAGGCGTTCTCCCCTTCCTTGTCCCCCATTATTTCCTAGTGATCCCACTTTCTCTGTCTAAGAAACATGATTTGCTCCTCTCATGACGACTTGAGCACAGGCGTTCTCCCCTTCTTTGTCCCCCATTATTTCCTAGTGATCCCACTTTCTCTGTCTAAGAAACATGATTTGCACCTCTCATGACCCATGAGCACAGGCATTCTCCCCTTCCTTGTCTCCCATTATTTCCAGTGATCCCACATTCCCTGTCTAAGAAACATGATTTGCACCTCTTATGACCCTTGCGCGCAGGCGTTCTCCCCTTCCTTGTCCCCCATTATTTCCTAATGATCCCACTTTCTCTGTCTAAGAAACATGATTTGCACCTCTTATGACCCTTGAGCACAGGCGTTCTCCCCTTCCTTGTCTCCCATTACTTCCTGGTGATCCCACTTTATCTGTCTAAGAAACATGATTTGCACCTCTCATGACCCTTGAGCACAGGCATTCTCCCCTTCCTTGTCCCCCATGATTTCCTAGTGATCCCACTTTCTCTGTCTAAGAAACATGATTTGCACCTCTCATGACCCTTGAGCGCAGGCGTTCCTCCTTCCATGTCCCCCATTATTTCCTAGTGATCCCACTTTCTCTGTCTTAGAAACATGATTTGCACCTCTCATGACCCTTGAGCACAGGCGTTCTACCCTTCCTTGTCCCCCATTATTTCCTATTGATCCCACTTTCTTTGTCTTAGAAACATGATTTGCACCTCTCATGACCCTTGAGCGCAGCGTTCTCCCCTTCCTTGTCCCCCATTATTACCTAGTGATCCCACTTTCTCTGTCTAAGAAAAATGATTTGCACCTCTCATGACCCCTGAGCACAGGCGTTCTCCCCTTCATTGTCGCCCATTATTTCCTATAGATCCCACTTTCTCTGTCTAAGAAACATGATTTGCACCTCTCATGACCCTTGAGCACAGGCTTTGTCCCCTTCCTTGTCCCCCATTATTTCCTAGTGATTCCACTTTCTATGTCTAAGAAACATGATTTGCACCTCTCATGACCCTTGAGCACCGGCGTTCTCCCCTTCCTTGTCCCCCTTTATTTCCTGGTGATCCCACTTTCTCTGTCTAAGAAACATGATTTCCACCTCTCATGACCCTTGAGCACAGGCGTTCTCCCCTTCCTTGTCCCCCATTATTTCCTGGTGATCCCACTTTCTCTGTCTAAGAAACATGATTTGCTCCTCTCATGACGACTTGAGCACAGGCTTTGTCCCCTTCCTTGTCCCCCATTATTTCCAAGTGATCCCACTTTCTCTGTCTAAGAAACATGATTTGCACTTCTCATGACCCTTGAGCACAGGCGTTCTCCCCTTCTTTTTGCCCCATTATTTCCTGGTGATCCCACTTTCTCTATCTAAGAAACATGATTTACACCTCTCATGACCCTTGAGCACAGGCGTTCTCCCCTTCCTCGTCCCCCATTATTTCCTAGCGATCCCACTTTCTCTGTCTAAGAAACATGATTTGCACCTCTCATGACCCTTGAGCACAGGCGTTCTCCCCTTCCTCGTGCCTCATTATTTCCTGGCGATCCCACTTTCTCTGTCTAAGAAACATGATTTCCACCTCTCATGACCCTTGAGCACAGAGTTCCCCCCTTCCTTGTCCCCCATTATTTCCTAGTGATCCCAATTTCTCTGTCTTAGAAACATGATTTGCACCTCTCATGACCCTTGAGCACATGCGTTCTCCCCTTCCTTGTCCCCCATTATTTCCTAGTGATCCCACTTTCTCTGTCTAAGAAACATGATTTGCACCTCTCATGACCCTTGAGCACAGGCGTTCTCCCCTTCCTTGTCCCCCATTATTTCCTGGTGATCCCACTTTCTCTGTCTAAGAAACATGATTTGCTCCTCTCATGACGACTTGAGCACAGGCGTTCTCCCCTTCCTTGTCCCCCATTATTTCCTAGTGATCCCACTTTCTCTGTCTAAGAAACATGATTTGCTCCTCTCATGACGACTTGAGCACAGGCTTTGTCCCCTTCCTTGTCCCCCATTATTTCCTAGTGATCCCACTTTCTCTGTCTAAGAAACATGATTTGCACCTCTCATGACCCTTGAGCACAGGCGTTCTCCCCTTCTTTGTCCCCCATTATTTCCTAGTGATCCCACTTTCTCTGTCTAAGAAACATGATTTGCACCTCTCATGACCCATGAGCACAGGCATTCTTCCCTTCCTTGTCCCCCATTTTTTCCTGGTGATCCCACTTTCTCTGTCTAAGAAACATGATTTGCACCTCTCATGGCCCTTGAAGGCAGGCGTTCTCCCCTTCCTTGTCCCCCATTATTTAATGGTGATCCCACTTTCTCTGTCTAAGAAACATGATTTGCACCTCTCATGACCCTTGAAGGCAGGTGTTCTCCCCTTCCTTGTCCCCCATTATTTCTTGGTGATCCCACTTTCTCTGTCTAAGAAACATGATTTGCACATCTCATGACCCGTGAAGGCAGGCGTTCTCCCCTTCCTTGTCCCCCATTATTTCCTGGTGATCCCACTTTCTCTGTCTAAGAAATATGATTTGCACCTCTCATGACCCTTGAGCACAGGCGTTCTCCCCTTCCTTGTCCCCCATTATTTCCTGGTGATCCCACTTTCTCTGTCTAAGAAACATGATTTGCACCTCTCATGACCCTTGAGCACAGGTGTTCTCCCCTTCCTTGTCCCCCATTATTTCCTGGTGATCCCACTTTCTCTGTCTAAGAAACATGATTTCCACCTCTCATGACCCTTGAGCACAGAGTTCCCCCCTTCCTTGTCCCCCATTATTTCCTAGTGATCCCAATTTCTCTGTCTTAGAAACATGATTTGCACCTCTCATGACCCTTGAGCACATTCGTTCTCCCCTTACTTGTCCCCCATTATTTCCTAGTGATCCCACTTTCTCTGTCTAAGAAACATGATTTGCACCTCTCATGACCCTTGAGCACAGGCGTTCTCCCCTTCCTTGTCCGCCATTATTTCCTGGTGATCCCACTTTCTCTGTCTAAGAAACATGATTTGCTCCTCTCATGACGACTTGAGCAGAGGCTTTGTCCCCTTCCTTGTCCCCCATTATTTCCTAGTGATCCCACTTTCTCTGTCTAAGAAACATGATTTGCACCTCTCATGACCCTTGAGCACAGGCGTTCTCCCCTTCTTTGTCCCCCATTATTTCCTAGTGATCCCACTTTCTCTGTCTAAGAAACATGATTTGCACCTCTCATGACCCATGAGCACAGGCATTCTCCCCTTCCTTGTCCCCCATTTTTTCCTGGTGATCCCACTTTCTCTGTCTAAGAAACATGATTTGCACCTCTCATGGTCCTTGAATGCAGGCGTTCTCCCCTTCCTTGTCCCCCATTATTTAATGGTGATCCCACTTTCTCAGTCTAAGAAACATGATTTGCACCTCTCATGACCCTTGAGCACAGGCGTTCTCCCCTTCCTTGTCCCCCATTATTTCCTAGTGATCCCACTTTCTCTGTCTAAGAAACATGATTTGCACCTCTCATGACCCTTGAGTACAGGCATTCTCCCCTTCCTTGTCTCCCATTATTTCCAGTGATCCCACATTCCCTGTCTAAGAAACATGATTTCCACCTCTCATGACCCTTGAGCGCAGCGTTCTCCCCTTCCTTGTCCCCCATTATTACCTAGTGATCCCACTTTCTCTGTCTAAGAAAAATGATTTGCACCTCTCATGACCCCTGAGCACAGGCGTTCTCCCCTTCATTGTCGCCCATTATTTCCTATAGATCCCACTTTCTCTGTCTAAGAAACATGATTTGCACCTCTCATGACCCTTGAGCACAGGCTTTGTCCCCTTCCTTGTCCCCCATTATTTCCTAGTGATTCCACTTTCTATGTCTAAGAAACATGATTTGCACCTCTCATGACCCTTGAGCACCGGCGTTCTCCCCTTCCTTGTCCCCCATTATTTCCTGGTGATCCCACTTTCTCTGTCTAAGAAACATGATTTGCACCTCTCATGACCCTTGAGCACAGGCGTTTTCCCCTTCCTTGTCCCCCATTAATTCCTGGTTTTCCCACTTTCTCTGTCTAAGAAACATGATTTGCACCTCTCATGACCCTTGAGCACAGGCGTTCTCCCCTTCCTTGTCCCCCAATATTTCCTAGTGATCCCACTTTCTCTGTCTAAGAAACATGATTTGCACCTCTCATGAACCTTGAGCGCAGGTGTTCCCCCTTCCATGTCCCTCATTATTTCCTAGTGATCCCACTTTCTCTGTCTTAGAAACATAATTTGCACCTCTCATGACCCTTGAGCGCAACGTTCCCCCTTCCTTGTCCCCCATTATTTCCTAGTGATCCCACTTTCTCTGTCTTAGAAACATGATTTGCACCTCTCATGACCCTTGAGCACAGGCGTTCTCCCCTTCCTCGGTCCCCATTATTTCCTAGTGATCCCACTTTCTCTGTCTAAGAAACATGATTTGCACCTCTCATGACCCTTGAGCACAGGCGTTCTCCCCTTCCTTGTGCCCCATTATTTCCTGGTGATCCCACTTTCTCTGTCTAAGAAACATGATTTGCACCTCTCATGACCCTTGAGCACAGGCGTTCTCCCCTTCCTCGTCCCCCATTATTTCCTAGTGATCCCACTTTCTCTGTCTAAGAAACATGATTTGCACCTCTCATGACCCTTGAGCACAGGCGTTCTCCCCTTCCTCGTGCCCCATTATTTCCTGGTGATCCCACTTTCTCTGTCTAAGAAACATGATTTGCACCTCTCATGACCCTTGAGCACAGCGTTCCCCCCTTCCTTGTCCCCCATTATTTCCTAGTGATCCCACTTTCTCTGTCTTAGAAAAATGATTTGCACCTCTCATGACCCTTGAGCACAGGCATTCTCCACTTCCTTGTCCCCCATTATTTCCTAGTGATCCCACTTTCTCTGTCTAAGAAACATGATTTGCACCTCTCATAACCCTTGAGCACAAGCGTTCTCCCCTTCCTTGTCCCCCATTATTTCCTGGTGATCCCACTTTCTCTGTCTAAGAAACATGATTTGCTCCTCTCATGACGACTTGAGCACAGGCTTTGTCCCCTTCCTTGTCCCCCATTATTTCCTAGTGATCCCACTTTCTCTGTCTAAGAAACATGATTTGCACCTCTCATGACCCTTGAGCACAGGCGTTCTCCCCTTCTTTGTGCCCCATTATTTCCTGGTGATCCCACTTTCTCTATCTAAGAAACATGATTTGCACCTCTCATGACCCTTGAGCACAGGTGTTCTGCCCTTTCTCGTCCCTCATTATTTCCTAGCGATCCCACTTTCTCTGTCTAAGAAACATGATTTGCACCTCTCATGACCCTTGAGCACAGGCGTTCTCCCCTTCCTCGTGCCCCATTATTTCCTGGTGATCCCACTTTCTCTATCTAAGAAACATGATTTGCACCTCTCATGACCCTTGAGCACAGGTGTTCTGCCCTTTCTCGTCCCTCATTATTTCCTAGCGATCCCACTTTCTCTGTCTAAGAAACATGATTTGCACCTCTCATGACCCTTGAGCACAGGCGTTCTCCCCTTCCTTGTGCCCCATTATTTCCTGGTGATCCCACTTTCTCTGTCTAAGAAACATGATTTCCACCTCTCATGACCCTTGAGCACAGAGTTCCCCCCTTCCTTGTCCCCCATTATTTCCTAGTGATCCCAATTTCTCTGTCTAAGAAACATGATTTGCTCCTCTCATGACGACTTGAGCACAGGCTTTGTCCCCTTCCTTGTCCCCCATTATTTCCCAGTGATCCCACTTTCTCTATCTAAGAAACATGATTTGCACCTCTCATGACCCTTGAGCACAGGCATTCTCCCCTTCTTTGTCCCCCATTATTTCCTAGTGATCCCACTTTCTCTGTCTAAGAAACATGATTTGCACCTCTCATTACCCATGAGCACAGGCATTCTCCCCTTCCTTGTCCCCCATTATTTCCTGGTGATCCCACTTTCTCTGTCTAAGAAACTTGATTTGCACCTCTCATGACCCTTGAGCACAGGCGTTCTCCCCTTCCTTGTCCCCATTATTTCTTGGTGATCCCACTTTCTCTGTCTAAGAAACATGATTTGCACCTCTCATGACCCTTGAGCACAGGCGTTCTCCCCTTCCTCGTGCCCCATTATTTCCTGGCGATCCCACTTTCTCTGTCTAAGAAACATGATTTGCTCCTCTCATGACGACTTGAGCACAGGCGTTCTCCCCTTCCTTGTCCCCTATTATTTCCTAGTGATCCCACTTTCTCTGTCTAAGAAACATGATTTGCTCCTCTCATGACGACTTGAGCACAGGCGTTCTCCCCTTCTTTGTCCCCCATTATTTCCTAGTGATCCCACTTTCTCTGTCTAAGAAACATGATTTGCACCTCTCATGACCCATGAGCACAGGCATTCTCCCCTTCCTTGTCTCCCATTATTTCCAGTGATCCCACATTCCCTGTCTAAGAAACATGATTTGCACCTCTTATGACCCTTGCGCGCAGGCGTTCTCCCCTTCCTTGTCCCCCATTATTTCCTAATGATCCCACTTTCTCTGTCTAAGAAACATGATTTGCACCTCTTATGACCCTTGAGCACAGGCGTTCTCCCCTTCCTTGTCTCCCATTACTTCCTGGTGATCCCACTTTATCTGTCTAAGAAACATGATTTGCACCTCTCATGACCCTTGAGCACAGGCATTCTCCCCTTCCTTGTCCCCCATGATTTCCTAGTGATCCCACTTTCTCTGTCTAAGAAACATGATTTGCACCTCTCATGACCCTTGAGCGCAGGCGTTCCTCCTTCCATGTCCCCCATTATTTCCTAGTGATCCCACTTTCTCTGTCTTAGAAACATGATTTGCACCTCTCATGACCCTTGAGCACAGGCGTTCTATCCTTCCTTGTCCCCCATTATTTCCTATTGATCCCACTTTCTTTGTCTTAGAAACATGATTTGCACCTCTCATGACCCTTGAGCGCAGCGTTCTCCCCTTCCTTGTCCCCCATTATTACCTAGTGATCCCACTTTCTCTGTCTAAGAAAAATGATTTGCACCTCTCATGACCCCTGAGCACAGGCGTTCTCCCCTTCCTTGTCCCCCATTATTTCCTAGTGATCCCACTTTCTCTGTCTAAGAAACATGATTTGCACCTCTCATGACCCTTGAGCACAGGCGTTCTCCCCTTCCTTGTCCCCCATTATTTCCTGGTGATCCCACTTTCTCTGTCTAAGAAACATGATTTGCTCCTCTCATGACGACTTGAGCACAGGCGTTCTCCCCTTCCTTGTCCCCCATTATTTCCTAGTGATCCCACTTTCTCTGTCTAAGAAACATGATTTGCTCCTCTCATGACGACTTGAGCACAGGCGTTCTCCCCTTCTTTGTCCCCCATTATTTCCTAGTGATCCCACTTTCTCTGTCTAAGAAACATGATTTGCACCTCTCATGACCCATGAGCACAGGCATTCTCCCCTTCCTTGTCTCCCATTATTTCCAGTGATCCCACATTCCCTGTCTAAGAAACATGATTTGCACCTCTTATGACCCTTGCGCGCAGGCGTTCTCCCCTTCCTTGTCCCCCATTATTTCCTAATGATCCCACTTTCTCTGTCTAAGAAACATGATTTGCACCTCTTATGACCCTTGAGCACAGGCGTTCTCCCCTTCCTTGTCTCCCATTACTTCCTGGTGATCCCACTTTATCTGTCTAAGAAACATGATTTGCACCTCTCATGACCCTTGAGCACAGGCATTCTCCCCTTCCTTGTCCCCCATGATTTCCTAGTGATCCCACTTTCTCTGTCTAAGAAACATGATTTGCACCTCTCATGACCCTTGAGCGCAGGCGTTCCTCCTTCCATGTCCCCCATTATTTCCTAGTGATCCCACTTTCTCTGTCTTAGAAACATGATTTGCACCTCTCATGACCCTTGAGCACAGGCGTTCTACCCTTCCTTGTCCCCCATTTTTTCCTATTGATCCCACTTTCTTTGTCTTAGAAACATGATTTGCACCTCTCATGACCCTTGAGCGCAGCGTTCTCCCCTTCCTTGTCCCCCATTATTACCTAGTGATCCCACTTTCTCTGTCTAAGAAAAATGATTTGCACCTCTCATGACCCCTGAGCACAGGCGTTCTCCCCTTCATTGTCGCCCATTATTTCCTATAGATCCCACTTTCTCTGTCTAAGAAACATGATTTGCACCTCTCATGACCCTTGAGCACAGGCGTTCTCCCCTTCCTTGTCCGCCATTATTTCCTGGTGATCCCACTTTCTCTGTCTAAGAAACATGATTTGCTCCTCTCATGACGACTTGAGCAGAGGCTTTGTCCCCTTCCTTGTCCCCCATTATTTCCTAGTGATCCCACTTTCTCTGTCTAAGAAACATGATTTGCACCTCTCATGACCCTTGAGCACAGGCGTTCTCCCCTTCTTTGTCCCCCATTATTTCCTAGTGATCCCACTTTCTCTGTCTAAGAAACATGATTTGCACCTCTCATGACCCATGAGCACAGGCATTCTCCCCTTCCTTGTCCCCCATTTTTTCCTGGTGATCCCACTTTCTCTGTCTAAGAAACATGATTTGCACCTCTCATGGTCCTTGAATGCAGGCGTTCTCCCCTTCCTTGTCCCCCATTATTTAATGGTGATCCCACTTTCTCAGTCTAAGAAACATGATTTGCACCTCTCATGACCCTTGAGCACAGGCGTTCTCCCCTTCCTTGTCCCCCATTATTTCCTAGTGATCCCACTTTCTCTGTCTAAGAAACATGATTTGCACCTCTCATGACCCTTGAGTACAGGCATTCTCCCCTTCCTTGTCTCCCATTATTTCCAGTGATCCCACATTCCCTGTCTAAGAAACATGATTTCCACCTCTCATGACCCTTGAGCGCAGCGTTCTCCCCTTCCTTGTCCCCCATTATTACCTAGTGATCCCACTTTCTCTGTCTAAGAAAAATGATTTGCACCTCTCATGACCCCTGAGCACAGGCGTTCTCCCCTTCATTGTCGCCCATTATTTCCTATAGATCCCACTTTCTCTGTCTAAGAAACATGATTTGCACCTCTCATGACCCTTGAGCACAGGCTTTGTCCCCTTCCTTGTCCCCCATTATTTCCTAGTGATTCCACTTTCTATGTCTAAGAAACATGATTTGCACCTCTCATGACCCTTGAGCACCGGCGTTCTCCCCTTCCTTGTCCCCCATTATTTCCTGGTGATCCCACTTTCTCTGTCTAAGAAACATGATTTGCACCTCTCATGACCCTTGAGCACAGGCGTTTTCCCCTTCCTTGTCCCCCATTAATTCCTGGTTTTCCCACTTTCTCTGTCTAAGAAACATGATTTGCACCTCTCATGACCCTTGAGCACAGGCGTTCTCCCCTTCCTTGTCCCCCAATATTTCCTAGTGATCCCACTTTCTCTGTCTAAGAAACATGATTTGCACCTCTCATGAACCTTGAGCGCAGGTGTTCCCCCTTCCATGTCCCTCATTATTTCCTAGTGATCCCACTTTCTCTGTCTTAGAAACATAATTTGCACCTCTCATGACCCTTGAGCGCAACGTTCCCCCTTCCTTGTCCCCCATTATTTCCTAGTGATCCCACTTTCTCTGTCTTAGAAACATGATTTGCACCTCTCATGACCCTTGAGCACAGGCGTTCTCCCCTTCCTCGGTCCCCATTATTTCCTAGTGATCCCACTTTCTCTGTCTAAGAAACATGATTTGCACCTCTCATGACCCTTGAGCACAGGCGTTCTCCCCTTCCTTGTGCCCCATTATTTCCTGGTGATCCCACTTTCTCTGTCTAAGAAACATGATTTGCACCTCTCATGACCCTTGAGCACAGGCGTTCTCCCCTTCCTCGTCCCCCATTATTTCCTAGTGATCCCACTTTCTCTGTCTAAGAAACATGATTTGCACCTCTCATGACCCTTGAGCACAGGCGTTCTCCCCTTCCTCGTGCCCCATTATTTCCTGGTGATCCCACTTTCTCTGTCTAAGAAACATGATTTGCACCTCTCATGACCCTTGAGCACAGCGTTCCCCCCTTCCTTGTCCCCCATTATTTCCTAGTGATCCCACTTTCTCTGTCTTAGAAAAATGATTTGCACCTCTCATGACCCTTGAGCACAGGCATTCTCCACTTCCTTGTCCCCCATTATTTCCTAGTGATCCCACTTTCTCTGTCTAAGAAACATGATTTGCACCTCTCATAACCCTTGAGCACAAGCGTTCTCCCCTTCCTTGTCCCCCATTATTTCCTGGTGATCCCACTTTCTCTGTCTAAGAAACATGATTTGCTCCTCTCATGACGACTTGAGCACAGGCTTTGTCCCCTTCCTTGTCGCCCATTATTTCCTAGTGATCCCACTTTCTCTGTCTAAGAAACATGATTTGCACCTCTCATGACCCTTGAGCACAGGCGTTCTCCCCTTCTTTGTGCCCCATTATTTCCTGGTGATCCCACTTTCTCTATCTAAGAAACATGATTTGCACCTCTCATGACCCTTGAGCACAGGTGTTCTGCCCTTTCTCGTCCCTCATTATTTCCTAGCGATCCCACTTTCTCTGTCTAAGAAACATGATTTGCACCTCTCATGACCCTTGAGCACAGGCGTTCTCCCCTTCCTTGTGCCCCATTATTTCCTGGTGATCCCACTTTCTCTGTCTAAGAAACATGATTTCCACCTCTCATGACCCTTGAGCACAGAGTTCCCCCCTTCCTTGTCCCCCATTATTTCCTAGTGATCCCAATTTCTCTGTCTTAGAAACATGATTTGCACCTCTCATGACCCTTGAGCACAGTCGTTCTCCCCTTCCTTGTCCCCCATTATTTCCTGGTGATCCCACTTTCTCTGTCTAAGAAACATGATTTGCTCCTCTCATGACGACTTGAGCACAGGCTTTGTCCCCTTCCTTGTCCCCCATTATTTCCCAGTGATCCCACTTTCTCTATCTAAGAAACATGATTTGCACCTCTCATGACCCTTGAGCACAGGCATTCTCCCCTTCTTTGTCCCCCATTATTTCCTAGTGATCCCACTTTCTCTGTCTAAGAAACATGATTTGCACCTCTCATTACCCATGAGCACAGGCATTCTCCCCTTCCTTGTCCCCCATTATTTCCTGGTGATCCCACTTTCTCTGTCTAAGAAACTTGATTTGCACCTCTCATGACCCTTGAGCACAGGCGTTCTCCCCTTCCTTGTCCCCATTATTTCTTGGTGATCCCACTTTCTCTGTCTAAGAAACATGATTTGCACCTCTCATGACCCTTGAGCACAGGCGTTCTCCCCTTCCTCGTGCCCCATTATTTCCTGGCGATCCCACTTTCTCTGTCTAAGAAACATGATTTGCTCCTCTCATGACGACTTGAGCACAGGCGTTCTCCCCTTCCTTGTCCCCCATTATTTCCTAGTGATCCCACTTTCTCTGTCTAAGAAACATGATTTGCTCCTCTCATGACGACTTGAGCACAGGCGTTCTCCCCTTCTTTGTCCCCCATTATTTCCTAGTGATCCCACTTTCTCTGTCTAAGAAACATGATTTGCACCTCTCATGACCCATGAGCACAGGCATTCTCCCCTTCCTTGTCTCCCATTATTTCCAGTGATCCCACATTCCCTGTCTAAGAAACATGATTTGCACCTCTTATGACCCTTGCGCGCAGGCGTTCTCCCCTTCCTTGTCCCCCATTATTTCCTAATGATCCCACTTTCTCTGTCTAAGAAACATGATTTGCACCTCTTATGACCCTTGAGCACAGGCGTTCTCCCCTTCCTTGTCTCCCATTACTTCCTGGTGATCCCACTTTATCTGTCTAAGAAACATGATTTGCACCTCTCATGACCCTTGAGCACAGGCATTCTCCCCTTCCTTGTCCCCCATGATTTCCTAGTGATCCCACTTTCTCTGTCTAAGAAACATGATTTGCACCTCTCATGACCCTTGAGCGCAGGCGTTCCTCCTTCCATGTCCCCCATTATTTCCTAGTGATCCCACTTTCTCTGTCTTAGAAACATGATTTGCACCTCTCATGACCCTTGAGCACAGGCGTTCTATCCTTCCTTGTCCCCCATTATTTCCTATTGATCCCACTTTCTTTGTCTTAGAAACATGATTTGCACCTCTCATGACCCTTGAGCGCAGCGTTCTCCCCTTCCTTGTCCCCCATTATTACCTAGTGATCCCACTTTCTCTGTCTAAGAAAAATGATTTGCACCTCTCATGACCCCTGAGCACAGGCGTTCTCCCCTTCCTTGTCCCCCATTATTTCCTAGTGATCCCACTTTCTCTGTCTAAGAAACATGATTTGCACCTCTCATGACCCTTGAGCACAGGCGTTCTCCCCTTCCTTGTCCCCCATTATTTCCTGGTGATCCCACTTTCTCTGTCTAAGAAACATGATTTGCTCCTCTCATGACGACTTGAGCACAGGCGTTCTCCCCTTCCTTGTCCCCCATTATTTCCTAGTGATCCCACTTTCTCTGTCTAAGAAACATGATTTGCTCCTCTCATGACGACTTGAGCACAGGCGTTCTCCCCTTCTTTGTCCCCCATTATTTCCTAGTGATCCCACTTTCTCTGTCTAAGAAACATGATTTGCACCTCTCATGACCCATGAGCACAGGCATTCTCCCCTTCCTTGTCTCCCATTATTTCCAGTGATCCCACATTCCCTGTCTAAGAAACATGATTTGCACCTCTTATGACCCTTGCGCGCAGGCGTTCTCCCCTTCCTTGTCCCCCATTATTTCCTAATGATCCCACTTTCTCTGTCTAAGAAACATGATTTGCACCTCTTATGACCCTTGAGCACAGGCGTTCTCCCCTTCCTTGTCTCCCATTACTTCCTGGTGATCCCACTTTATCTGTCTAAGAAACATGATTTGCACCTCTCATGACCCTTGAGCACAGGCATTCTCCCCTTCCTTGTCCCCCATGATTTCCTAGTGATCCCACTTTCTCTGTCTAAGAAACATGATTTGCACCTCTCATGACCCTTGAGCGCAGGCGTTCCTCCTTCCATGTCCCCCATTATTTCCTAGTGATCCCACTTTCTCTGTCTTAGAAACATGATTTGCACCTCTCATGACCCTTGAGCACAGGCGTTCTACCCTTCCTTGTCCCCCATTTTTTCCTATTGATCCCACTTTCTTTGTCTTAGAAACATGATTTGCACCTCTCATGACCCTTGAGCGCAGCGTTCTCCCCTTCCTTGTCCCCCATTATTACCTAGTGATCCCACTTTCTCTGTCTAAGAAAAATGATTTGCACCTCTCATGACCCCTGAGCACAGGCGTTCTCCCCTTCATTGTCGCCCATTATTTCCTATAGATCCCACTTTCTCTGTCTAAGAAACATGATTTGCACCTCTCATGACCCTTGAGCACAGGCTTTGTCCCCTTCCTTGTCCCCCATTATTTCCTAGTGATTCCACTTTCTATGTCTAAGAAACATGATTTGCACCTCTCATGACCCTTGAGCACCGGCGTTCTCCCCTTCCTTGTCCCCCTTTATTTCCTGGTGATCCCACTTTCTCTGTCTAAGAAACATGATTTCCACCTCTCATGACCCTTGAGCACAGGCGTTCTCCCCTTCCTTGTCCCCCATTATTTCCTGGTGATCCCACTTTCTCCGTCTAAGAAACATGATTTGCTCCTCTCATGACGACTTGAGCACAGGCTTTGTCCCCTTCCTTGTCCCCCATTATTTCCTAGTGATCCCACTTTCTCTGTCTAAGAAACATGATTTGCACTTCTCATGACCCTTGAGCACAGGCGTTCTCCCCTTCTTTTTGCCCCATTATTTCCTGGTGATCCCACTTTCTCTATCTAAGAAACATGATTTACACCTCTCATGACCCTTGAGCACAGGCGTTCTCCCCTTCCTCGTCCCCCATTATTTCCTAGCGATCCCACTTTCTCTGTCTAAGAAACATGATTTGCACCTCTCATGACCCTTGAGCACAGGCGTTCTCCCCTTCCTCGTGCCTCATTATTTCCTGGCGATCCCACTTTCTCTGTCTAAGAAACATGATTTCCACCTCTCATGACCCTTGAGCACATGCGTTCTCCCCTTCCTTGTCCCCCATTATTTCCTAGTGATCCCACTTTCTCTGTCTAAGAAACATGATTTGCACCTCTCATGACCCTTGAGCACAGGCGTTCTCCCCTTCCTTGTCCCCCATTATTTCCTGGTGATCCCACTTTCTCTGTCTAAGAAACATGATTTGCTCCTCTCATGACGACTTGAGCACAGGCGTTCTCCCCTTCCTTGTCCCCCATTATTTCCTAGTGATCCCACTTTCTCTGTCTAAGAAACATGATTTGCTCCTCTCATGACGACTTGAGCACAGGCTTTGTCCCCTTCCTTGTCCCCCATTATTTCCTAGTGATCCCACTTTCTCTGTCTAAGAAACATGATTTGCACCTCTCATGACCCTTGAGCACAGGCGTTCTCCCCTTCTTTGTCCCCCATTATTTCCTAGTGATCCCACTTTCTCTGTCTAAGAAACATGATTTGCACCTCTCATGACCCATGAGCACAGGCATTCTTCCCTTCCTTGTCCCCCATTTTTTCCTGGTGATCCCACTTTCTCTGTCTAAGAAACATGATTTGCACCTCTCATGGCCCTTGAAGGCAGGCGTTCTCCCCTTCCTTGTCCCCCATTATTTAATGGTGATCCCACTTTCTCTGTCTAAGAAACATGATTTGCACCTCTCATGACCCTTGAGCACAGGCGTTCTCCCTTCCTTGTCCCCCATTATTTCTTGGTGATCCCACTTTCTCTGTCTAAGAAACATGATTTGCACCTCTCATGACCCTTGAAGGCAGGCGTTCTCCCCTTCCTTGTCCCCCATTATTTCTTGGTGATCCCACTTTCTCTGTCTAAGAAACATGATTTGCACATCTCATGACCCGTGAAGGCAGGCGTTCTCCCCTTCCTTGTCCCCCATTATTTCCTGGTGATCCCACTTTCTCTGTCTAAGAAATATGATTTGCACCTCTCATGACCCTTGAGCACAGGCGTTCTCCCCTTCCTTGTCCCCCATTATTTCCTGGTGATCCCACTTTCTCTGTCTAAGAAACATGATTTGCACCTCTCATGACCCTTGAGCACAGGTGTTCTCCCCTTCCTTGTCCCCCATTATTTCTTGGTGATCCCACTTTCTCTGTCTAAGAAACATGATTTCCACCTCTCATGACCCTTGAGCACAGAGTTCCCCCCTTCCTTGTCCCCCATTATTTCCTAGTGATCCCAATTTCTCTGTCTTAGAAACATGATTTGCACCTCTCATGACCCTTGAGCACATTCGTTCTCCCCTTACTTGTCCCCCATTATTTCCTAGTGATCCCACTTTCTCTGTCTAAGAAACATGATTTGCACCTCTCATGATCCTTGAGCACAGGCGTTCTCCCCTTCCTTGTCCGCCATTATTTCCTGGTGATCCCACTTTCTCTGTCTAAGAAACATGATTTGCTCCTCTCATGACGACTTGAGCAGAGGCTTTGTCCCCTTCCTTGTCCCCCATTATTTCCTAGTGATCCCACTTTCTCTGTCTAAGAAACATGATTTGCACCTCTCATGACCCTTGAGCACAGGCGTTCTCCCCTTCTTTGTCCCCCATTATTTCCTAGTGATCCCACTTTCTCTGTCTAAGAAACATGATTTGCTCCTCTCATGACGACTTGAGCAGAGGCTTTGTCCCCTTCCTTGTCCCCCATTATTTCCTAGTGATCCCACTTTCTCTGTCTAAGAAACATGATTTGCACCTCTCATGACCCATGAGCACAGGCATTCTCCCCTTCCTTGTCCCCCATTTTTTCCTGGTGATCCCACTTTCTCTGTCTAAGAAACATGATTTGCACCTCTCATGACCCATGAGCACAGGCATTCTCCCCTTCCTTGTCCCCCATTTTTTCCTGGTGATCCCACTTTCTCTGTCTAAGAAACATGATTTGCACCTCTCATGGCCCTTGAATGCAGGCGTTCTCCCCTTCCTTGTCCCCCATTATTTAATGGTGATCCCACTTTCTCAGTCTAAGAAACATGATTTGCACCTCTCATGACCCTTGAGCACAGGCGTTCTCCCCTTCCTTGTCCCCCATTATTTCCTAGTGATCCCACTTTCTCTGTCTAAGAAACATGATTTGCACCTCTCATGACCCTTGAGCACAGGCATTCTCCCCTTCCTTGTCTCCCATTATTTCCAGTGATCCCACATTCCCTGTCTAAGAAACATGATTTGCACCTCTCATGACCCTTGAGCACAGGCGTTCTCCCCTTCCTTGTCCCCCATTATTTCCTAGTGATCACACTTTCTCTGTCTAAGAAACATGATTTGCACCTCTCATGACCCTTGAGCACAGGCATTCTCCCCTTCCTTGTCTCCCATTATTTCCAGTGATCCCACATTCCCTGTCTAAGAAACATGATTTCCACCTCTCATGACCCTTGAGCACAGCGTTCCCCCTTCCTTGTCCCCCATTATTTCCTAGTGATCCCACTTTCTGTCTTAGAAACATGATTTTCACCTCTCATGACCCTTGAGCACAGGTGTTCTCCCCTTCCTTGTCCCCCATTATTTCCTAGTGATCCCACTTTCTCTGTCTAAGAAACATGATTTGCACCTCTCATGACCCTTGAGCACAGGCATTCTCCCCTTCCTTGTCTCCCATTATTTCCAGTGATCTCACATTCCCTGTCTAAGAAACATGATTTGCACCTCTTATGACCCTTGCGCGCAGGCGTTCTCCCCTTCCTTGTCCCCCATTATTTCCTAATGATCCCACTTTCTCTGTCTAAGAAACATGATTTGCACCTCTTATGACCCTTGAGCACAGGCGTTCTCCCCTTCCTTGTCTCCCATTACTTCCTGGTGATCCCACTTTATCTGTCTAAGAAACATGATTTGCACCTCTCATGACCCTTGAGCACAGGCATTCTCCCCTTCCTTGTCCCCCATGATTTCCTAGTGATCCCACTTTCTCTGTCTAAGAAACATGATTTGCACCTCTCATGACCCTTGAGCGCAGGCGTTCCTCCTTCCATGTCCCCCATTATTTCCTAGTGATCCCACTTTCTCTGTCTTAGAAACATGATTTGCACCTCTCATGACCCTTGAGCACAGGCGTTCTACCCTTCCTTGTCCCCCATTATTTCCTAGTGATCCCACTTTCTTTGTCTTAGAAACATGATTTGCACCTCTCATGACCCTTGAGCGCAGCGTTCTCCCCTTCCTTGTCCCCCATTATTACCTAGTGATCCCACTTTCTCTGTCTAAGAAAAATGATTTGCACCTCTCATGACCCCTGAGCACAGGTGTTCTCCCCTTCATTGTCGCCCATTATTTCCTATAGATCCCACTTTCTCTGTCTAAGAAACATGATTTGCACCTCTCATGACCCTTGAGCACAGGCTTTGTCCCCTTCCTTGTCCCCCATTATTTCCTAGTGATTCCACTTTCTATGTCTAAGAAACATGATTTGCACCTCTCATGACCCTTGAGCACCGGCGTTCTCCCCTTCCTTGTCCCCCATTATTTCCTGGTGATCCCACTTTCTCTGTCTAAGAAACATAATTTGCACCTCTCATGACCCTTGAGCACAGGCGTTTTCCCCTTCCTTGTCCCCCATTATTTCCTGGTTTTCCCACTTTCTCTGTCTAAGAAACATGATTTGCACCTCTCATGACCCTTGAGCACAGGCGTTCTCCCCTTCCTTGTCCCCCAATATTTCCTAGTGATCCCACTTTCTCTGTCTAAGAAACATGATTTGCACCTCTCATGAACCTTGAGCGCAGGCGTTCCCCCCTTCCATGTCCCTCATTATTTCCTAGTGATCCCACTTTCTCTGTCTTAGAAACATAATTTGCACCTCTCATGACCCTTGAGCGCAACGTTCCCCCTTCCTTGTCCCCCATTATTTCCTAGTGATCCCACTTTCTCTGTCTTAGAAACATGATTTGCACCTCTCATGACCCTTGAGCACAGGCGTTCTCCCCTTCCTCGGTCCCCATTATTTCCTAGTGATCCCACTTTCTCTGTCTAAGAAACATGATTTGCACCTCTCATGACCCTTGAGCACAGGCGTTCTCCCCTTCCTTGTGCCCCATTATTTCCTGGTGATCCCACTTTCTCTGTCTAAGAAACATGATTTGCACCTCTCATGACCCTTGAGCACAGGCGTTCTCCCCTTCCTCGTCCCCCATTATTTCCTAGTGATCCCACTTTCTCTGTCTAAGAAACATGATTTGCACCTCTCATGACCCTTGAGCACAGGCGTTCTCCCCTTCCTCGTGCCCCATTATTTCCTGGTGATCCCACTTTCTCTGTCTAAGAAACATGATTTGCACCTCTCATGACCCTTGAGCACAGCGTTCCCACCTTCCTTGTCCCCCATTATTTCCTAGTGATCCCACTTTCTCTGTCTTAGAAAAATGATTTGCACCTCTCATGACCCTTGAGCACAGGCATTCTCCACTTCCTTGTCCCCCATTATTTCCTAGTGATCCCACTTTCTCTGTCTAAGAAACATGATTTGCACCTCTCATAACCCTTGAGCACAAGCGTTCTCCCCTTCCTTGTCCCCCATTATTTCCTGGTGATCCCACTTTCTCTGTCTAAGAAACATGATTTGCTCCTCTCATGACGACTTGAGCACAGGCTTTGTCCCCTTCCTTGTCCCCCATTATTTCCTAGTGATCCCACTTTCTCTGTCTAAGAAACATGATTTGCACCTCTCATGACCCTTGAGCACAGGCGTTCTCCCCTTCTTTGTGCCCCATTATTTCCTGGTGATCCCACTTTCTCTATCTAAGAAACATGATTTGCACCTCTCATGACCCTTGAGCACAGGTGTTCTCCCCTTTCTCGTCCCTCATTATTTCCTAGCGATACCACTTTCTCTGTCTAAGAAACATGATTTGCACCTCTCATGACCCTTGAGCACAGGCGTTCTCCCCTTCCTTGTGCCCCATTATTTCCTGGTGATCCCACTTTCTCTGTCTAAGAAACATGATTTCCACCTCTCATGACCCTTGAGCACAGAGTTCCCCCCTTCCTTGTCCCCCATTATTTCCTAGTGATCCCAATTTCTCTGTCTTAGAAACATGATTTGCACCTCTCATGACCCTTGAGCACAGGCGTTCTCCCCTTCCTTGTCCCCCATTATTTCCTGGTGATCCCACTTTCTCTGTCTAAGAAACATGATTTGCTCCTCTCATGACGACTTGAGCACAGGCTTTGTCCCCTTCCTTGTCCCCCATTATTTCCCAGTGATCCCACTTTCTCTATCTAAGAAACATGATTTGCACCTCTCATGACCCTTGAGCACAGGCATTCTCCCCTTCTTTGTCCCCCATTATTTCCTAGTGATCCCACTTTCTCTGTCTAAGAAACATGATTTGCACCTCTCATTACCCATGAGCACAGGCATTCTCCCCTTCCTTGTCCCCCATTATTTCCTGGTGATCCCACTTTCTCTGTCTAAGAAACTTGATTTGCACCTCTCATGACCCTTGAGCACAGGCGTTCTCCCCTTCCTTGTCCCCCATTATTTCTTGGTGATCCCACTTTCTCTGTCTAAGAAACATGATTTGCACCTCTCATGACCCTTGAGCACAGGCGTTCTCCCCTTCCTCGTGCCCCATTATTTCCTGGCGATCCCACTTTCTCTGTCTAAGAAACATGATTTCCACCTCTCATGACCCTTGAGCACAGAGTTCCCCCCTTCCTTGTCCCCCATTATTTCCTAGTGATCCCAATTTCTCTGTCTTAGAAACATGATTTGCACCTCTCATGACCCTTGAGCACATGCGTTCTCCCCTTCCTTGTCCCCCATTATTTCCTAGTGATCCCACTTTCTCTGTCTAAGAAACATGATTTGCACCTCTCATGACCCTTGAGCACAGGCGTTCTCCCCTTCCTTGTCCCCCATTATTTCCTGGTGATCCCACTTTCTCTGTCTAAGAAACATGATTTGCTCCTCTCATGACGACTTGAGCACAGGCGTTCTCCCCTTCCTTGTCCCCCATTATTTCCTAGTGATCCCACTTTCTCTGTCTAAGAAACATGATTTGCTCCTCTCATGACGACTTGAGCACAGGCGTTCTCCCCTTCTTTGTCCCCCATTATTTCCTAGTGATCCCACTTTCTCTGTCTAAGAAACATGATTTGCACCTCTCATGACCCATGAGCACAGGCATTCTCCCCTTCCTTGTCTCCCATTATTTCCAGTGATCCCACATTCCCTGTCTAAGAAACATGATTTGCACCTCTTATGACCCTTGCGCGCAGGCGTTCTCCCCTTCCTTGTCCCCCATTATTTCCTAATGATCCCACTTTCTCTGTCTAAGAAACATGATTTGCACCTCTTATGACCCTTGAGCACAGGCGTTCTCCCCTTCCTTGTCTCCCATTACTTCCTGGTGATCCCACTTTATCTGTCTAAGAAACATGATTTGCACCTCTCATGACCCTTGAGCACAGGCATTCTCCCCTTCCTTGTCCTCCATGATTTCCTAGTGATCCCACTTTCTCTGTCTAAGAAACATGATTTGCACCTCTCATGACCCTTGAGCGCAGGCGTTCCTCCTTCCATGTCCCCCATTATTTCCTAGTGATCCCACTTTCTCTGTCTTAGAAACATGATTTGCACCTCTCATGACCCTTGAGCACAGGCGTTCTACCCTTCCTTGTCCCCCATTATTTCCTATTGATCCCACTTTCTTTGTCTTAGAAACATGATTTGCACCTCTCATGACCCTTGAGCGCAGCGTTCTCCCCTTCCTTGTCCCCCATTATTACCTAGTGATCCCACTTTCTCTGTCTAAGAAAAATGATTTGCACCTCTCATGACCCCTGAGCACAGGCGTTCTCCCCTTCATTGTCGCCCATTATTTCCTATAGATCCCACTTTCTCTGTCTAAGAAACATGATTTGCACCTCTCATGACCCTTGAGCACAGGCTTTGTCCCCTTCCTTGTCCCCCATTATTTCCTAGTGATTCCACTTTCTATGTCTAAGAAACATGATTTGCACCTCTCATGACCCTTGAGCACCGGCGTTCTCCCATTCCTTGTCCCCCATTATTTCCTGGTGATCCCACTTTCTCTGTCTAAGAAACATGATTTGCACCTCCCATGACCCTTGAGCACAGGCGTTTTCCCCTTCCTTGTCCCCCATTATTTCCTGGTTTTCCCACTTTCTCTGTCTAAGAAACATGATTTGCACCTCTCATGACCCTTGAGCACATTCGTTCTCCCCTTCCTTGTCCCTCAATATTTCCTAGTGATCCCACTTTCTCTGTCTAAGAAACATGATTTGCACCTCTCATGAACCTTGAGCGCAGGCGTTCCCCCCTTCCATGTCCCCCATTATTTCCTAGTGATCCCACTTTCTCTATCTTAGAAACATAATTTGCACCTCTCATGACCCTTGAGCGCAACGTTCCCCCTTCCTTGTCCCCCATTATTTCCTAGTGATCCCACTTTCTCTGTCTTAGAAACATGATTTGCACCTCTCATGACCCTTGAGCACAGGCGTTCTCCCCTTCCTCGGTCCCCATTATTTCCTAGTGATCCCACTTTCTCTGTCTAAGAAACATGATTTGCACCTCTCATGACCCTTGAGCACAGGCGTTCTCCCCTTCCTTGTGCCCCATTATTTCCTGGTGATCCCACTTTCTCTGTCTAAGAAACATGATTTGCACCTCTCATGACCCTTGAGCACAGGCGTTCTCCCCTTCCTCGTCCCCCATTATTTCCTAGTGATCCCACTTTCTCTGTCTAAGAAACATGATTTGCACCTCTCATGACCCTTGAGCACAGGCGTTCTCCCCTTCCTTGTGCCCCATTATTTCCTGGTGATCCCACTTTCTCTGTCTAAGAAACATGATTTGCACCTCTCATGACCCTTGAGCACAGCGTTCCCCCCTTCCTTGTCCCCCATTATTTCCTAGTGATCCCACTTTCTCTGTCTTAGAAAAATGATTTGCACCTCTCATGACCCTTGAGCACAGGCATTCTCCACTTCCTTGTCCCCCATTATTTCCTAGTGATCCCACTTTCTCTGTCTAAGAAACATGATTTGCACCTCTCATGACCCTTGAGCACAAGCGTTCTCCCCTTCCTTGTCCCCCATTATTTCCTGGTGATCCCACTTTCTCTGTCTAAGAAACATGATTTGCTCCTCTCATGACGACTTGAGCACAGGCTTTGTCCCCTTCCTTGTCCCCCATTATTTCCTAGTGATCCCACTTTCTCTGTCTAAGAAACATGATTTGCACCTCTCATGACCCTTGAGCACAGGCGTTCTCCCCTTCTTTGTGCCCCATTATTTCCTGGTGATACCACTTTCTCTATCTAAGAAACATGATTTGCACCTCTCATGACCCTTGAGCACAGGTGTTCTCCCCTTTCTCGTCCCTCATTATTTCCTAGCGATCCCACTTTCTCTGTCTAAGAAACATGATTTGCACCTCTCATGACCCTTGAGCACAGGCGTTCTCCCCTTCCTTGTGCCCCATTATTTCCTGGTGATCCCACTTTCTCTGTCTAAGAAACATGATTTCCACCTCTCATGACCCTTGAGCACAGGCGTTCTCCCCTTCCTTGTCCCCCATTATTTCCTGGTGATCCCACTTTCTCTGTCTAAGAAACATGATTTGCTCCTCTCATGACGACTTGAGCACAGGCGTTCTCCCCTTCCTTGTCCCCCATTATTTCCTAGTGATCCCACTTTCTCTGTCTAAGAAACATGATTTGCTCCTCTCATGACGACTTGAGCACAGGCGTTCTCCCCTTCTTTGTCCCCCATTATTTCCTAGTGATCCCACTTTCTCTGTCTAAGAAACATGATTTGCACCTCTCATGACCCATGAGCACAGGCATTCTCCCCTTCCTTGTCTCCCATTATTTCCAGTGATCCCACATTCCCTGTCTAAGAAACATGATTTGCACCTCTTATGACCCTTGCGCGCAGGCGTTCTCCCCTTCCTTGTCCCCCATTATTTCCTAATGATCCCACTTTCTCTGTCTAAGAAACATGATTTGCACCTCTTATGACCCTTGAGCACAGGCGTTCTCCCCTTCCTTGTCTCCCATTACTTCCTGGTGATCCCACTTTATCTGTCTAAGAAACATGATTTGCACCTCTCATGACCCTTGAGCACAGGCATTCTCCCCTTCCTTGTCCTCCATGATTTCCTAGTGATCCCACTTTCTCTGTCTAAGAAACATGATTTGCACCTCTCATGACCCTTGAGCGCAGGCGTTCCTCCTTCCATGTCCCCCATTATTTCCTAGTGATCCCACTTTCTCTGTCTTAGAAACATGATTTGCACCTCTCATGACCCTTGAGCACAGGCGTTCTACCCTTCCTTGTCCCCCATTATTTCCTATTGATCCCACTTTCTTTGTCTTAGAAACATGATTTGCACCTCTCATGACCCTTGAGCGCAGCGTTCTCCCCTTCCTTGTCCCCCATTATTACCTAGTGATCCCACTTTCTCTGTCTAAGAAAAATGATTTGCACCTCTCATGACCCCTGAGCACAGGCGTTCTCCCCTTCATTGTCGCCCATTATTTCCTATAGATCCCACTTTCTCTGTCTAAGAAACATGATTTGCACCTCTCATGACCCTTGAGCACAGGCTTTGTCCCCTTCCTTGTCCCCCATTATTTCCTAGTGATTCCACTTTCTATGTCTAAGAAACATGATTTGCACCTCTCATGACCCTTGAGCACCGGCGTTCTCCCCTTCCTTGTCCCCCATTATTTCCTGGTGATCCCACTTTCTCTGTCTAAGAAACATGATTTGCACCTCCCATGACCCTTGAGCACAGGCGTTTTCCCCTTCCTTGTCCCCCATTATTTCCTGGTTTTCCCACTTTCTCTGTCTAAGAAACATGATTTGCACCTCTCATGACCCTTGAGCACAGGCGTTCTCCCCTTCCTTGTCCCTCAATATTTCCTAGTGATCCCACTTTCTCTGTCTAAGAAACATGATTTGCACCTCTCATGAACCTTGAGCGCAGGCGTTCCCCCCTTCCATGTCCCCCATTATTTCCTAGTGATCCCACTTTCTCTGTCTTAGAAACATAATTTGCACCTCTCATGACCCTTGAGCGCAACGTTCCCCCTTCCTTGTCCCCCATTATTTCCTAGTGATCCCACTTTCTCTGTCTTAGAAACATGATTTGCACCTCTCATGACCCTTGAGCACAGGCGTTCTCCCCTTCCTCGGTCCCCATTATTTCCTAGTGATCCCACTTTCTCTGTCTAAGAAACATGATTTGCACCTCTCATGACCCTTGAGCACAGGCGTTCTCCCCTTCCTTGTGCCCCATTATTTCCTGGTGATCCCACTTTCTCTGTCTAAGAAACATGATTTGCACCTCTCATGACCCTTGAGCACAGGCGTTCTCCCCTTCCTCGTCCCCCATTATTTCCTAGTGATCCCACTTTCTCTGTCTAAGAAACATGATTTGCACCTCTCATGACCCTTGAGCACAGGCGTTCTCCCCTTCCTTGTGCCCCATTATTTCCTGGTGATCCCACTTTCTCTGTCTAAGAAACATGATTTGCACCTCTCATGACCCTTGAGCACAGCGTTCCCCCCTTCCTTGTCCCCCATTATTTCCTAGTGATCCCACTTTCTCTGTCTTAGAAAAATGATTTGCACCTCTCATGACCCTTGAGCACAGGCATTCTCCACTTCCTTGTCCCCCATTATTTCCTAGTGATCCCACTTTCTCTGTCTAAGAAACATGATTTGCACCTCTCATGACCCTTGAGCACAAGCGTTCTCCCCTTCCTTGTCCCCCATTATTTCCTGGTGATCCCACTTTCTCTGTCTAAGAAACATGATTTGCTCCTCTCATGACGACTTGAGCACAGGCTTTGTCCCCTTCCTTGTCCCCCATTATTTCCTAGTGATCCCACTTTCTCTGTCTAAGAAACATGATTTGCACCTCTCATGACCCTTGAGCACAGGCGTTCTCCCCTTCTTTGTGCCCCATTATTTCCTGGTGATACCACTTTCTCTATCTAAGAAACATGATTTGCACCTCTCATGACCCTTGAGCACAGGTGTTCTCCCCTTTCTCGTCCCTCATTATTTCCTAGCGATCCCACTTTCTCTGTCTAAGAAACATGATTTGCACCTCTCATGACCCTTGAGCACAGGCGTTCTCCCCTTCCTTGTGCCCCATTATTTCCTGGTGATCCCACTTTCTCTGTCTAAGAAACATGATTTCCACCTCTCATGACCCTTGAGCACAGAGTTCCCCCCTTCCTTGTCCCCCATTATTTCCTAGTGATCCCACTTTCTCTGTCTAAGAAACATGATTTGCACCTCTCATGACCCATGAGCACAGGCATTCTCCCCTTCCTTGTCCCCCATTTTTTCCTGGTGATCCCACTTTCTCTGTCTAAGAAACATGATTTGCACCTCTCATGACCCTTGAGCACAGGCGTTCTCCCCTTCCTTGTCCCCCATTATTTCCTGGTGATCCCACTTTCTCTGTCTAAGAAACATGATTTGCTCCTCTCATGACGACTTGAGCACAGGCGTTCTCCCCTTCCTTGTCCCCCATTATTTCCTAGTGATCCCACTTTCTCTGTCTAAGAAACATGATTTGCACCTCTCATGACCCTTGAGCACAGGCGTTTTCCCCTTCTTTGTCCCCCATTATTTCCTAGTGATCCCACTTTCTCTGTCTAAGAAACATGATTTGCACCTCTCATGACCCATGAGCACAGGCATTCTCCCCTTCCTTGTCCCCCATTTTTTCCTGGTGATCCCACTTTCTCTGTCTAAGAAACATGATTTGCACCTCTCATGGCCCTTGAAGGCAGGCGTTCTCCACTTCCTTGTCCCCCATTATTTAATGGTGATCCCACTTTCTCTGTCTAAGAAACATGATTTGCACCTCTCATGACCCTTGAGCACCGGCGTTCTCCCCTTCCTTGTCCCCCATTATTTCCTGGTGATCCCACTTTCTCTGTCTAAGAAACATGATTTGCACCTCTCATGACCCTTGAGCACAGGCGTTTTCCCCTTCCTTGTCCCCCATTATTTCCTGGTTTTCCCACTTTCTCTGTCTAAGAAACATGATTTGCACCTCTCATGACCCTTGAGCACAGGCGTTCTCCCCTTCCTTGTCCCCCAATATTTCCTAGTGATCCCACTTTCTCTGTCTAAGAAACATGATTTGCACCTCTCATGAACCTTGAGCGCAGGCGTTCCCCCCTTCCATGCCCCCCATTATTTCCTAGTGATCCCACTTTCTCTGTCTTAGAAACATAATTTGCACCTCTCATGACCCTTGAGCGCAACGTTCCCCCTTCCTTGTCCCCCATTATTTCCTAGTGATCCCACTTTCTCTGTCTTAGAAACATGATTTGCACCTCTCATGACCCTTGAGCACAGGCGTTCTCCCCTTCCTCGGTCCCCATTATTTCCTAGTGATCCCACTTTCTCTGTCTAAGAAACATGATTTGCACCTCTCATGACCCTTGAGCACAGGCGTTCTCCCCTTCCTTGTGCCCCATTATTTCCTGGTGATCCCACTTTCTCTGTCTAAGAAACATGATTTGCACCTCTCATGACCCTTGAGCACAGGCGTTCTCCCCTTCCTCGTCCCCCATTATTTCCTAGTGATCCCACTTTCTCTGTCTAAGAAACATGATTTGCACCTCTCATGACCCTTGAGCACAGGCGTTCTCCCCTTCCTTGTGCCCCATTATTTCCTGGTGATCCCACTTTCTCTGTCTAAGAAACATGATTTGCACCTCTCATGACCCTTGAGCACAGCGTTCCCCCCTTCCTTGTCCCCCATTATTTCCTAGTGATCCCACTTTCTCTGTCTTAGAAAAATGATTTGCACCTCTCATGACCCTTGAGCACAGGCATTCTCAACTTCCTTGTCCCCCATTATTTCCTAGTGATCCCACTTTCTCTGTCTAAGAAACATGATTTGCACCTCTCATGACCCTTGAGCACAAGCGTTCTCCCCTTCCTTGTCCCCCATTATTTCCTGGTGATCCCACTTTCTCTGTCTAAGAAACATGATTTGCTCCTCTCATGACGACTTGAGCACAGGCTTTGTCCCCTTCCTTGTCCCCCATTATTTCCTAGTGATCCCACTTTCTCTGTCTAAGAAACATGATTTGCACCTCTCATGACCCTTGAGCACAGGCGTTCTCCCCTTCTTTGTGCCCCATTATTTCCTGGTGATCCCACTTTCTCTATCTAAGAAACATGATTTGCACCTCTCATGACCCTTGAGCACAGGTGTTCTCCCCTTTCTCGTCCCTCATTATTTCCTAGCGATCCCACTTTCTCTGTCTAAGAAACATGATTTGCACCTCTCATGACCCTTGAGCACAGGCGTTCTCCCCTTCCTTGTGCCCCATTATTTCCTGGTGATCCCACTTTCTCTGTCTAAGAAACATGATTTCCACCTCTCATGACCCTTGAGCACAGAGTTCCCCCCTTCCTTGTCCCCCATTATTTCCTAGTGATCCCAATTTCTCTGTCTTAGAAACATGATTTGCACCTCTCATGACCCTTGAGCACATGCGTTCTCCCCTTCCTTTTCCCTTATTATTTCCTAGTGATCCCACTTTCTCTTTCTAAGAAACATGATTTGCACCTCTCATGACCCTTGAGCACAGGCGTTCTCCCCTTCCTTGTCCCCCATTATTTCCTGGTGATCCCACTTTCTCTGTCTAAGAAACATGATTTGCTCCTCTCATGACGACTTGAGCACAGGCTTTGTCCCCTTCCTTGTCCCCCATTATTTCCCAGTGATCCCACTTTCTCTATCTAAGAAACATGAATTGCACCTCTCATGACCCTTGAGCACAGGCATTCTCCCCTTCTTTGTCCCCCATTATTTCCTAGTGATCCCACTTTCTCTGTCTAAGAAACATGATTTGCACCTCTCATTACCCATGAGCACAGGCATTCTCCCCTTCCTTGTCCCCCATTATTTCCTGGTGATCCCACTTTCTCTGTCTAAGAAACTTGATTTGCACCTCTCATGACCCTTGAGCACAGGCGTTCTCCCCTTCCTTGTCCCCCATTATTTCTTGGTGATCCCACTTTCTCTGTCTAAGAAACATGATTTGCACCTCTCATGACCCTTGAGCACAGGCGTTCTCCCCTTCCTCGTGCCCCATTATTTCCTGGCGATCCCACTTTCTCTGTCTAAGAAACATGATTTCCACCTCTCATGACCCTTGAGCACAGAGTTCCCCCCTTCCTTGTCCCCCATTATTTCCTAGTGATCCCAATTTCTCTGTCTTAGAAACATGATTTGCACCTCTCATGACCCTTGAGCACATGCGTTCTCCCCTTCCTTGTCCCCCATTATTTCCTAGTGATCCCACTTTCTCTGTCTAAGAAACATGATTTGCACCTCTCATGACCCTTGAGCACAGGCGTTCTCCCCTTCCTTGTCCCCCATTATTTCCTGGTGATCCCACTTTCTCTGTCTAAGAAACATGATTTGCTCCTCTCATGACGACTTGAGCACAGGCGTTCTCCCCTTCCTTGTCCCCCATTATTTCCTAGTGATCCCACTTTCTCTGTCTAAGAAACATGATTTGCTCCTCTCATGACGACTTGAGCACAGGCGTTCTCCCCTTCTTTGTCCCCCATTATTTCCTAGTGATCCCACTTTCTCTGTCTAAGAAACATCATTTGCACCTCTCATGACCCATGAGCACAGGCATTCTCCCCTTCCTTGTCCCCCATTTTTTCCTGGTGATCCCACTTTCTCTGTCTAAGAAACATGATTTGCACCTCTCATGACCCTTGAGCACAGGAGTTCTCCCCTTCCTTGTCCCCCATTATTTCCTGGTGATCCCACTTTCTCTGTCTAAGAAACATGATTTGCTCCTCTCATGATGACTTGAGCACAGGCGTTCTCCCCTTCCTTGTCCCCCATTATTTCCTAGTGATCCCACTTTCTCTGTCTAAGAAACATGATTTGCACCTCTCATGACCCTTGAGCACAGGCGTTCTCCCCTTCTTTGTCCCCCATTATTTCCTAGTGATCCCACTTTCTCTGTCTAAGAAACATGATTTGCACCTCTCATGACCCATGAGCACAGGCATTCTCCCCTTCCTTGTCCCCCATTTTTTCCTGGTGATCCCACTTTCTCTGTCTAAGAAACATGATTTGCACCTCTCATGGCCCTTGAAGGCAGGCGTTCTCCACTTCCTTGTCCCCCATTATTTAATGGTGATCCCACTTTCTCTGTCTAAGAAACATGATTTGCACCTCTCATGACCCTTGAGCACAGGCGTTCTCCCCTTCCTTGTCCCCCATTATTTCTTGGTGATCCCACTTTCTCTGTCTAAGAAACATGATTTGCACCTCTCATGACCCTTGAAGGCAGGCGTTCTCCCCTTCCTTGTCACCCATTATTTCTTGGTGATCCCACTTTCTCTGTCTAAGAAACATGATTTGCACATCTCATGACCCGTGAAGGCAGGCGTTCTCCCCTTCCTTGTCCCCCATTATTTCCTGGTGATCCCACTTTCTCTGTCTAAGAAATATGATTTGCACCTCTCATGACCCTTGAGCACAGGCGTTCTCCCCTTCCTTGTCCCCCATTATTTCCTGGTGATCCCACTTTCTCTGTCTAAGAAACATGATTTGCACCTCTCATGTCCCTTGATCACAGGTGTTCTCCCCTTCCTTGTCCCCCATTATTTCCTGGTGATCCCACTTTCTCTGTCTAAGAAACATGATTTCCACCTCTCATGACCCTTGAGCACAGAGTTCCCCCCTTCCTTGTCCCCCATTATTTCCTAGTGATCCCAATTTCTCTGTCTTAGAAACATGATTTGCACCTCTCATGACCCTTGAGCACATTCGTTCTCCCCTTACTTGTCCCCCATTATTTCCTAGTGATCCCACTTTCTCTGTCTAAGAAACATGATTTGCACCTCTCATGACCCTTGAGCACAGGCGTTCTCCCCTTCCTTGTCCGCCATTATTTCCTGGTGATCCCACTTTCTCTGTCTAAGAAACATGATTTGCTCCTCTCATGACGACTTGAGCAGAGGCTTTGTCCCCTTCCTTGTCCCCCATTATTTCCTAGTGATCCCACTTTCTCTGTCTAAGAAACATGATTTGCACCTCTCATGACCTTTGAGCACAGGCGTTCTCCCCTTCTTTGTCCCCCATTATTTCCTAGTGATCCCACTTTCTCTGTCTAAGAAACATGATTTGCACCTCTCATGACCCATGAGCACAGGCATTCTCCCCTTCCTTGTCCCCCATTTTTTCCTGGTGATCCCACTTTCTCTGTCTAAGAAACATGATTTGCACCTCTCATGGCCCTTGAATGCAGGCGTTCTCCCCTTCCTTGTCCCCCATTATTTAATGGTGATCCCACTTTCTCTGTCTAAGAAACATGATTTGCACCTCTCATGACCCTTGAGCACAGGCGTTCTCCCCTTCCTTGTCCCCCATTATTTCTTGGTGATCCCACTTTCTCTGTCTAAGAAACATGATTTGCACCTCTCATGACCCTTGAAGGCAGGCGTTCTCCCCTTCCTTGTCCCCCATTATTTCTTGGTGATCCCACTTTCTCTGTCTAAGAAATATGATTTGCACCTCTCATGACCCGTGAAGGCAGGCGTTCTCCCCTTTCTTGTCCCCCATTATTTCCTGGTGATCCCACTTTCTCTGTCTAAGAAACATGATTTGCACCTCTCATGACCCTTGAGCACAGGTGTTCTCCCCTTCCTTGTCCCCCATTATTTCCTGGTGATCCCACTTTCTCTGTCTAAGAAACATGATTTGCACCTCTCATGACCCTTGAGCACAGGCGTTCTCCCCTTCCTTGTCCCCCATTATTTCCTAGTGATCCCACTTTCTCTGTCTAAAAAACATGATTTGCACGTCTCATGACCCTTGAGCACAGGCGTTCTCCCCTTCCTTGTCCCCCATTATTTCCTGGTGATCCCACTTTCTCTGTCTAAGAAACATGATTTGCTCCTCTCATGACGACTTGAGCACAGGCTTTGTCCCCTTCCTTGTCCCCCATTATTTCCTAGTGATCCCACTTTCTCTGTCTAAGAAACATGATTTGCACCTCTCATGACCCTTGAGCACAGGCGTTCTCCCCTTCTTTGTGCCCCATTATTTCCTGGTGATCCCACTTTCTCTGTCTAAGAAACATGATTTGCACCTCTCATGACCCTTGAGCACAGGCATTCTCCCCTTCCTCGTCCCCCATTATTTCCTAGTGATCCCACTTTCTCTGTCTAAGAAACATGATTTGCACCTCTCATGACCCTTGAGCACAGGCGTTCTCCCCTTCCTTGTCCCCCATTATTTCCTAGTGATCCAACGTTCTCTGTCTTAGAATCATGATTTGCATCTCTCATGACCCTTGAGCGCAGGCGTTCTCCCCTTCCTTGTCCCCCATTATTTCCTAGTGATCCCACTTTCTCTGTCTAAGAAACATGATTTGCACCTCTCATGATCCTTGAGCATAGGCGTTCTCCCCTTCCTTGTCCCCCATTATTTCCTAGTGATCCCACTTTCTCTGTCTAAGAAACATGATTTGCTCCTCTCATGACGACTTGAGCACAGGCTTTGTCCCCTTCCTTGTGCCCCATTATTTCCTAGTGATCCCACTTTCTCTGTCTAAGAAACATGATTTGCACCTCTCATGACCCTTGAGCACAGGCGTTCTCCCCTTCCTCGTCCCCCATTATTTCCTAGTGATCCCACTTTCTCTGTCTAAGAAACATGATTTGCACCTCTCATGACCCTTGAGCGCAGGCATTCTCCCCTTCCTTGTCCCCCATTATTTCCTAGTGATCCCACTTTCTCTGTCTAAGAAACATGATTTGCACCTCTCATGACCCTTGAGCACAGACGTTCTCCCCTTCCTTGTCCCCCATTATTTCCTAGTGATCCCACTTTCTCTGTCTAAGAAACATGATTTGCACCTCTCATGAACCTTGAGCACAGGCGTTCTCCCCTTCATTGTCCCCCATTATTTCTTGGTGATCCCACTTTCTCTGTCTAAGAAACATGATCTGCACCTCTTATGATCCTTGCGCGCAGGCGTTCTCCCCTTCCTTGTCCCCCATTATTTCCTGGTGATCCCACTTTCTCTGTCTAAGAAACATGATTTGCTCCTCTCATGACGACTTGAGCACAGGCTTTGTCCCCTTCCTTGTCCCCCATTATTTCCTAGTGATCCCACTTTCTCTGTCTAAGAAACATGATTTGCACCTCTCATGACCCTTGAGCACAGGCGTTCTCCCCTTCTTTGTGCCCCATTATTTCCTGGTGATCCCACTTTCTCTATCTAAGAAACATGATTTGCACCTCTCATGACCCTTGAGCACAGGCGTTCTCCTCTTCCTCGTCCCCCATTATTTCCTAGCGATCCCACTTTCTCTGTCTAAGAAACATGATTTGCACCTCTCATGACCCTTGAGCACAGGATTTCTCCCCTTCCTTGTGCCCCATTATTTCCTGGTGATCCCACTTTCTCTGTCTAAGAAACATGATTTCCACCTCTCATGACCCTTGAGCACAGAGTTCCCCCCTTCCTTGTCCCCCATTATTTCCTAGTGATCCCAATTTCTCTGTCTTAGAAACATGATTTGCACCACTCATGACCCTTGAGCACATGCGTTCTCCCCTTCCTTGTCCCCCATTATTTCCTAGTGATCCCACTTTCTCTGTCTAAGAAACATGATTTGCACCTCTCATGACCCTTGAGCACAGGCGTTCTCCCCTTCCTTGTCCCCCATTATTTCCTGGTGATCCCACTTTCTCTGTCTAAGAAACATGATTTGCTCCTCTCATGACGACTTGAGCACAGGCTTTGTCCCCTTCCTTGTCCCCCATTATTTCCTAGTGATCCCACTTTCTCTGTCTAAGAAACATGATTTGCACCTCTCATGACCCTTGAGCACAGGTGTTCTCCCCTTCTTTGTCCCCCATTATTTCCTAGTGATCCCACTTTCTTTGTCTAAGAAACATGATTTGCACCTCTCATGACCCATGAGCACAGGCATTCTCCCCTTCCTTGTCCCCCATAATTTTCTGGTGATCCCACTTTCTCTGTCTAAGAAACATGATTTGGACCTCTCATGGCCCTTGAAGGCAGGCGTTCTCCCCTTCCTTGTCCCCCATTATTTAATGGTGATCCCACTTTCTCTGTCTAAGAAACATGATTTGCAGCTCTCATGACCCTTGAGCACAGGCTTTCTCCCCTTCCTTGTCCCCCATTATTTCCTGGTGATCCCACTTTCTCTGTCTAAGAAACATGATTTGCACCTCTCATGGCCCTTGAAGGCAGGCGTTCTCCCCTTCCTTGTCCCCCATTATTTAATGGTGATCCCACTTTCTCTGTCTAAGAAACATGATTGCACCTCTCATGACCCTTGAAGGCAGGCGTTCTCCCCTTCCTTGTCCCCCATTATTTCTTGGTGATCCCACTTTCTCTGTCTAAGAAACATGATTTGCACATCTATTGACCCTTGAAGGCAGGCGTTCTCCCCTTCCTTGTCCCCCATTATTTCCTGGTGATCCCACTTTCTCTGTCTAAGATATATGATTTGCACCTCTCATGACCCTTGAGCACAGGCGTTCTCCCCTTCCTTGTCCCCCATTGTTTCCTGGTGATCCCACTTTCTCTGTCTAAGAAACATGATTTGCACCTCTCATGACCCTTGAGCACAGGTGTTCTCCCCTTCCTTGTCCCCCATTATTTCCTGGTGATCCCACTTTCTCTGTCTAAGAAACATGATTTGCACCTCTCATGACCCTTGAGCACAGGCGTTCTCCCCTTCCTTGTCCCCCATTATTTCCTAGTGATCCCACTTTCTCTGTCTAAGAAACATGATTTGCACGTGTCATGACCCTTGAGCACAGGCGTTCTCCCCTTCCTTGTCCCCCATTATTTCCTGGTGATCCCACTTTCTCTGTCTAAGAAACATGATTTGCTCCTCTCATGACGACTTGAGCACAGGCTTTGTCCCCTTCCTTGTCCCCCATTATTTCCTAGTGATTCCACTTTCTCTGTCTAAGAAACATGGTTTTCACCTCTCATGACCCTTGAGCACAGGCGTTTTCCCCTTCCTTGTCCCCCATTATTTCCTGGTTTTCCCACTTTCTCTGTCTAAGAAACATGATTTGCACCTCTCATGACCCTTGAGCACAGGCGTTCTCCCCTTCCTTGTCCCCCAATATTTACAAGTGATCCCACTTTCTCTGTCTAAGAAACATGATTTGCACCTCTCATGAACCTTGAGCGCAGGCGTTCCCCCCTTCCATGTCCCCCATTATTTCCTAGTGATCCCACTTTCTCTGTCTTAGAAACATAATTTGCACCTCTCATGACCCTTGAGCGCAACGTTCCCCCTTCCTTGTCCCCCATTATTTCCTAGTGATCACACTTTCTCTGTCTTAGAAACATGATTTGCACCTCTCATGACCCTTGAGCACAGGCGTTCTCCCCTTCCTCGGTCCCCATTATTTCCTAGTGATCCCACTTTCTCTGTCTAAGAAACATGATTTGCACCTCTCATGACCCTTGAGCACAGGCGTTCTCCCCTTCCTTGTGCCCCATTATTTCCTGGTGATCCCACTTTCTCTGTCTAAGAAACATGATTTGCAACTCTCATGACCCTTGAGCACAGCGTTCCCCCCTTCCTTGTCCCCCATTATTTCCTAGTGATCCCACTTTCTCTGTCTAAGAAACATGATTTGCACGTCTCATGACCCTTGAGCACAGGCGTTCTCCCCTTCCTTGTCCCCCATTATTTCCTGGTGATCCCACTTTATCTGTCTAAGAAACATGATTTGCTCCTCTCATGACGACTTGAGCACAGGCTTTGTCCCCTTCCTTGTCCCCATTATTTCCTAGTGATCCCACTTTCTCTGTCTAAGAAACATGATTTCCACCTCTCATGACCCTTGAGCACAGCGTTCCCCCCTTCCTTGCCCCCCAATATTTCCTAGTGATCCCACTTTCTCTGTCTTAGAAACATGATTTTCACCTCTCATGACCCTTGAGCACAGGTGTTCTCCCCTTCCTTGTCCCCCATTATTTCCTAGTGATCCCACTTTCTCTGTCTAAGAAACATGATTTGCACCTCTCATGACCCTTGAGCACAGGCATTCTCCCCTTCCTTGTCTCCCGTTATTTCCAGTGATCCCACATTCCCTGTCTAAGAAACATGATTTGCACCTCTCATGACCCTTGAGCGCAGGCATTCCCCCTTCCATGTCCCCCATTATTTCCTAGTGATCCCACTTTCTCTGTCTAAGAAACATGATTTGCACCTCTCATGACCCTTGAGCACAGGCGTTCTCCCCTTCCTTGTCTCCAATTATTTCCAGTGATCCCACATTCCCTGTCTAAGAAACATGATTTGAACCACTCATGAGCCTTGAGCACAGGCATTCTCCCCTTCCTTGTCTCCCATTATTTCCAGTGATCCCACATTCCCTGTCTAAGAAACATGATTTGCACCTCTTATGACCCTTGCGCGCAGGCGTTCTCCCCTTCCTTGTCCCCCATTATTTCCTAATGATCCCACTTTCTCTGTCTAAGAAACATGATTTGCACCTCTTATGACCCTTGAGCACAGGCGTTCTCCGCTTCCTTGTCCCCCATTATTTCCTGGTGATCCCACTTTATCTGTTTTAGAAACATGATGTGCACCTCTCATGACCCTTGAGCACAGGCGTTCTCCCCTTCCTTGTCTCCCATTACTTCCTGGTGATCCCACTTTCTCTGTCTAAGAAACATGATTTCCACCTCTCATGACCCTTGAGCACAGCGTTCCCCCCTTCCTTGTCCCCCATTATTTCCTAGTGACCCCCCTTTCTCTGTCTTAGAAACATGATTTTCACCTCTCATGACCCTTGAGCACAGGTGTTCTCCCCTTCCTTGTCCCCCATTATTTCCTAGTGATCCCACTTTCTCTGTCTAAGAAACATGATTTGCACCTCTCATGACCCTTGAGCACAGGCATTCTCCCCTTCCTTGTCTCCCATTATTTCCAGTGATCCCACATTCCCTGTCTAAGAAACATGATTTCCACCTCTCATGACCCTAGAGCACAGCGTTCCCCCCTTCCTTGTCCCCCATTATTTCCTAGTGATCCCACTTTCTCTGTCTTAGAAACATGATTTTCACCTCTCATGACCCTTGAGCACAGGTGTTCTCCCCTTCCTTGTCCCCCATTATTTCCTAGTGATCCCACTTTCTCTGTCTAAGAAACATGATTTGCACCTCTCATGACCCTTGAGCACAGGCATTCTCCCCTTCCTTGTCTCCCATTATTTCCAGTGATCCCACATTCCCTGTCTAAGAAACATGATTTGCACCTCTTATGACCCTTGCGCACAGGCGTTCTCCCCTTCCTTGTCCCCCATTATTTCCTAATGATCCCACTTTCTCTGTCTAAGAAACATGATTTGCACCTCTTATGACCCTTGAGCACAGGCGTTCTCCCCTTCCTTGTCCCCCATTATTTCCTGGTGATCCCACTTTTTCTGTTTTAGAAACATGATTTGCACCTCTCATGACCCTTGAGCACAGGCGTTCTCCCCTTACTTGTCTCCCATTACTTCCTGGTGATCCCACTTTATCTGTCTAAGAAACATGATTTGCACCTCTCATGACCCTTGAGCACAGGCGTTCTCCCCTTCCTTGTCCCCCAATATTTACTAGTGATCCCACTTTCTCTGTCTAAGAAACATGATTTGCACCTCTCATGACCCTTGAGCGCAGGCGTTCCTCCTTCCATGTCCCCCATTATTTCCTAGTGATCCCACTTTCTCTGTCTTAGAAACATAATTTGCACCTCTCATGACCCTTGAGCGCAACGTTCCCCCTTCCTTGTCCCCCATTATTTCCTAGTGATCCCACTTTCTCTGTCTTAGAAACATGATTTGCACCTCTCATGACCCTTGAGCACAGGCGTTCTCCCCTTCCTCGGTCCCCATTATTTCCTAGTGATCCCACTTTATCTGTCTAAGAAACATGATTTGCACCTCTCATGACCCTTGAGCACAGGCGTTCTCCCCTTCCTTGTGCCCCATTATTTCCTGGTGATCCCACTTTCTCTGTCTAAGAAACATGATTTGCACCTCTAATGACCCTTGAGCACAGGCGTTCTCCCCTTCCTCATCCCCCATTATTTCCTAGTGATCCCACTTTCTCTGTCTAAGAAACATGATTTGCACCTCTCATGACCCTTGAGCACAGGCGTTCTCCCCTTCCTTGTGCCCCATTATTTCCTGGTGATCCCACTTTCTCTGTCTAAGAAACATGATTTGCAACTCTCATGACCCTTGAGCACAGCGTTCCCCCCTTCCTTGTCCCCCATTATTTCCTAGTGATCCCACTTTCTCTGTCTAAGAAACATGATTTGCACGTCTCATGACCCTTGAGCACAGGCGTTCTCCCCTTCCTTGTCCCCCATTATTTCCTGGTGATCCCACTTTCTCTGTCTAAGAAACATGATTTGCACCTCTCAGGACCCTTGAGCACAGGCGTTCTCCCCTTCCTCGTCCCCCATTATTTCCTAGTGATCCCACTTTCTCTGTCTAAGAAACATGATTTGCACCTCTCATGACCCTTGAGCACAGGCGTTCTCCCCTTCCTTGTGCCCCATTATTTCCTGGTGATCCCACTTTCTCTGTCTAAGAAACATGATTTGCAACGCTCATGACCCTTGAGCACAGCGTTCCCCCCTTCCTTGTCCCCCATTATTTCCTAGTGATCCCACTTTCTCTGTCTAAGAAACATGATTTGCACGTCTCATGACCCTTGAGCACAGGCGTTCTCCCCTTCCTTGTCCCCCATTATTTCCTGGTGATCCCACTTTCTCTGTCTAAGAAACATGATTTGCTCCTCTCATGACGACTTGAGCACAGGCTTTGTCCCCTTCCTTGTCCCCCATTATTTCCTAGTGATCCCACTTTCTCTGTCTAAGAAACATGATTTGCACCTCTCATGACCCTTGAGCACAGGCGTTCTCCCCTTCTTTGTGCCCCATTATTTCCTGGTGATCCCACTTTCTCTATCTAAGAAACATGATTTGCACCTCTCATGACCCTTGAGCACAGGCGTTCTCCCCTTCTTTGTGCCCCATTATTTCCTGGTGATCCCACTTTCTCTATCTAAGAAACATGATTTGCACCTCTCATGACCCTTGAGCACAGGCGTTCTCCCCTTCATTGTCCCCCATTATTTCTTGGTGATCCCACTTTCTCTGTCTAAGAAACATGATCTGCACCTCTTATGATCCTTGCGCGCAGGCGTTCTCCCCTTCCTTGTCCCCCATTATTTCCTGGTGATCCCACTTTCTCTGTCTAAGAAACATGATTTGCTCCTCTCATGACGACTTGAGCACAGGCTTTGTCCCCTTCCTTGTCCCCCATTATTTCCTAGTGATCCCACTTTCTCTGTCTAAGAAACATGATTTGCACCTCTCATGACCCTTGAGCACAGGCGTTCTCCCCTTCTTTGTGCCCCATTATTTCCTGGTGATCCCACTTTCTCTATCTAAGAAACATGATTTGCACCTCTCATGACCCTTGAGCACAGGCGTTCTCCTCTTCCTCGTCCCCCATTATTTCCTAGCGATCCCACTTTCTCTGTCTAAGAAACATGATTTGCACCTCTCATGACCCTTGAGCACAGGATTTCTCCCCTTCCTTGTGCCCCATTATTTCCTGGTGATCCCACTTTCTCTGTCTAAGAAACATGATTTCCACCTCTCATGACCCTTGAGCACAGAGTTCCCCCCTTCCTTGTCCCCCATTATTTCCTAGTGATCCCAATTTCTCTGTCTTAGAAACATGATTTGCACCACTCATGACCCTTGAGCACATGCGTTCTCCCCTTCCTTGTCCCCCATTATTTCCTAGTGATCCCACTTTCTCTGTCTAAGAAACATGATTTGCACCTCTCATGACCCTTGAGCACAGGCGTTCTCCCCTTCCTTGTCCCCCATTATTTCCTGGTGATCCCACTTTCTCTGTCTAAGAAACATGATTTGCTCCTCTCATGACGACTTGAGCACAGGCTTTGTCCCCTTCCTTGTCCCCCATTATTTCCTAGTGATCCCACTTTCTCTGTCTAAGAAACATGATTTGCACCTCTCATGACCCTTGAGCACAGGTGTTCTCCCCTTCTTTGTCCCCCATTATTTCCTAGTGATCCCACTTTCTTTGTCTAAGAAACATGATTTGCACCTCTCATGACCCATGAGCACAGGCATTCTCCCCTTCCTTGTCCCCCATAATTTTCTGGTGATCCCACTTTCTCTGTCTAAGAAACATGATTTGGACCTCTCATGGCCCTTGAAGGCAGGCGTTCTCCCCTTCCTTGTCCCCCATTATTTAATGGTGATCCCACTTTCTCTGTCTAAGAAACATGATTTGCAGCTCTCATGACCCTTGAGCACAGGCTTTCTCCCCTTCCTTGTCCCCCATTATTTCCTGGTGATCCCACTTTCTCTGTCTAAGAAACATGATTTGCACCTCTCATGGCCCTTGAAGGCAGGCGTTCTCCCCTTCCTTGTCCCCCATTATTTAATGGTGATCCCACTTTCTCTGTCTAAGAAACATGATTGCACCTCTCATGACCCTTGAAGGCAGGCGTTCTCCCCTTCCTTGTCCCCCATTATTTCTTGGTGATCCCACTTTCTCTGTCTAAGAAACATGATTTGCACATCTATTGACCCTTGAAGGCAGGCGTTCTCCCCTTCCTTGTCCCCCATTATTTCCTGGTGATCCCACTTTCTCTGTCTAAGATATATGATTTGCACCTCTCATGACCCTTGAGCACAGGCGTTCTCCCCTTCCTTGTCCCCCATTGTTTCCTGGTGATCCCACTTTCTCTGTCTAAGAAACATGATTTGCACTTCTCATGACCCTTGAGCACAGGTGTTCTCCCCTTCCTTGTCCCCCATTATTTCCTGGTGATCCCACTTTCTCTGTCTAAGAAACATGATTTGCACCTCTCATGACCCTTGAGCACAGGCGTTCTCCCCTTCCTTGTCCCCCATTATTTCCTAGTGATCCCACTTTCTCTGTCTAAGAAACATGATTTGCACGTGTCATGACCCTTGAGCACAGGCGTTCTCCCCTTCCTTGTCCCCCATTATTTCCTGGTGATCCCACTTTCTCTGTCTAAGAAACATGATTTGCTCCTCTCATGACGACTTGAGCACAGGCTTTGTCCCCTTCCTTGTCCCCCATTATTTCCTAGTGATCCCACTTTCTCTGTCTAAGAAACATGGTTTTCACCTCTCATGACCCTTGAGCACAGGCGTTTTCCCCTTCCTTGTCCCCCATTATTTCCTGGTTTTCCCACTTTCTCTGTCTAAGAAACATGATTTGCACCTCTCATGACCCTTGAGCACAGGCGTTCTCCCCTTCCTTGTCCCCCAATATTTACAAGTGATCCCACTTTCTCTGTCTAAGAAACATGATTTGCACCTCTCATGAACCTTGAGCGCAGGCGTTCCCCCCTTCCATGTCCCCCATTATTTCCTAGTGATCCCACTTTCTCTGTCTTAGAAACATAATTTGCACCTCTCATGACCCTTGAGCGCAACGTTCCCCCTTCCTTGTCCCCCATTATTTCCTAGTGATCCCACTTTCTCTGTCTTAGAAACATGATTTGCACCTCTCATGACCCTTGAGCACAGGCGTTCTCCCCTTCCTCGGTCCCCATTATTTCCTAGTGATCCCACTTTCTCTGTCTAAGAAACATGATTTGCACCTCTCATGACCCTTGAGCACAGGCGTTCTCCCCTTCCTTGTGCCCCATTATTTCCTGGTGATCCCACTTTCTCTGTCTAAGAAACATGATTTGCAACTCTCATGACCCTTGAGCACAGCGTTCCCCCCTTCCTTGTCCCCCATTATTTCCTAGTGATCCCACTTTCTCTGTCTAAGAAACATGATTTGCACGTCTCATGACCCTTGAGCACAGGCGTTCTCCCCTTCCTTGTCCCCCATTATTTCCTGGTGATCCCACTTTATCTGTCTAAGAAACATGATTTGCTCCTCTCATGACGACTTGAGCACAGGCTTTGTCCCCTTCCTTGTCCCCCATTATTTCCTAGTGATCCCACTTTCTCTGTCTAAGAAACATGATTTGCACCTCTCATGTCCCTTGAGCACAGGCGTTTTCCCCTTCCTTGTCCCCCATTATTTCCTGGTTTTCCCACTTTCTCTGTCTAAGAAACATGATTTGCACCTCTCATGACCCTTGAGCACAGGCATTCTCCCCTTCCTTGTGCCCCATTATTTCCTGGTGATCCCACTTTCTCTGTCTAAGAAACATGATTTCCACCTCTCATGACCCTTGAGCACAGCGTTCCCCCCTTCCTTGCACCCCAATATTTCCTAGTGATCCCACTTTCTCTGTCTTAGAAACATGATTTTCACCTCTCATGACCCTTGAGCACAGGTGTTCTCCCCTTCCTTGTCCCCCATTATTTCCTAGTGATCCCACTTTCTCTGTCTAAGAAACATGATTTGCACCTCTCATGACCCTTGAGCACAGGCATTCTCCCCTTCCTTGTCTCCCGTTATTTCCAGTGATCCCACATTCCCTGTCTAAGAAACATGATTTGCACCTCTCATGACCCTTGAGCACAGGCGTTCTCCCCTTCCTTGTCTCCAATTATTTCCAGTGATCCCACATTCCCTGTCTAAGAAACATGATTTGAACCACTCATGAGCCTTGAGCACAGGCATTCTCCCCTTCCTTGTCTCCCATTATTTCCAGTGATCCCACATTCCCTGTCTAAGAAACATGATTTGCACCTCTTATGACCCTTGCGCGCAGGCGTTCTCCCCTTCCTTGTCCCCCATTATTTCCTAATGATCCCACTTTCTCTGTCTAAGAAACATGATTTGCACCTCTTATGACCCTTGAGCACAGGCGTTCTCCGCTTCCTTGTCCCCCATTATTTCCTGGTGATCCCACTTTATCTGTTTTAGAAACATGATTTGCACCTCTCATGACCCTTGAGCACAGGCGTTCTCCCCTTCCTTGTCTCCCATTACTTCCTGGTGATCCCACTTTCTCTGTCTAAGAAACATGATTTCCACCTCTCATGACCCTTGAGCACAGCGTTCCCCCCTTCCTTGTCTCCCATTATTTCCTAGTGACCCCCCTTTCTCTGTCTTAGAAACATGATTTTCACCTCTCATGACCCTTGAGCACAGGTGTTCTCCCCTTCCTTGTCCCCCATTATTTCCTAGTGATCCCACTTTCTCTGTCTAAGAAACATGATTTGCACCTCTCATGACCCTTGAGCACAGGCATTCTCCCCTTCCTTGTCTCCCATTATTTCCAGTGATCCCACATTCCCTGTCTAAGAAACATGATTTCCACCTCTCATGACCCTAGAGCACAGCGTTCCCCCCTTCCTTGTCCCCCATTATTTCCTAGTGATCCCACTTTCTCTGTCTTAGAAACATGATTTTCACCTCTCATGACCCTTGAGCACAGGTGTTCTCCCCTTCCTTGTCCCCCATTATTTCCTAGTGATCCCACTTTCTCTGTCTAAGAAACATGATTTGCACCTCTCATGACCCTTGAGCACAGGCATTCTCCCCTTCCTTGTCTCCCATTATTTCCAGTGATCCCACATTCCCTGTCTAAGAAACATGATTTGCACCTCTTATGACCCTTGCGCACAGGCGTTCTCCCCTTCCTTGTCCCCCATTATTTCCTAATGATCCCACTTTCTCTGTCTAAGAAACATGATTTGCACCTCTTATGACCCTTGAGCACAGGCGTTCTCCCCTTCCTTGTCCCCCATTATTTCCTGGTGATCCCACTTTTTCTGTTTTAGAAACATGATTTGCACCTCTCATGACCCTTGAGCACAGGCGTTCTCCCCTTACTTGTCTCCCATTACTTCCTGGTGATCCCACTTTATCTGTCTAAGAAACATGATTTGCACCTCTCATGACCCTTGAGCACAGGCGTTCTCCCCTTCCTTGTCCCCCAATATTTACTAGTGATCCCACTTTCTCTGTCTAAGAAACATGATTTGCACCTCTCATGACCCTTGAGCGCAGGCGTTCCTCCTTCCATGTCCCCCATTATTTCCTAGTGATCCCACTTTCTCTGTCTTAGAAACATAATTTGCACCTCTCATGACCCTTGAGCGCAACGTTCCCCCTTCCTTGTCCCCCATTATTTCCTAGTGATCCCACTTTCTCTGTCTTAGAAACATGATTTGCACCTCTCATGACCCTTGAGCACAGGCGTTCTCCCCTTCCTCGGTCCCCATTATTTCCTAGTGATCCCACTTTATCTGTCTAAGAAACATGATTTGCACCTCTCATGACCCTTGAGCACAGGCGTTCTCCCCTTCCTTGTGCCCCATTATTTCCTGGTGATCCCACTTTCTCTGTCTAAGAAACATGATTTGCACCTCTAATGACCCTTGAGCACAGGCGTTCTCCCCTTCCTCATCCCCCATTATTTCCTAGTGATCCCACTTTCTCTGTCTAAGAAACATGATTTGCACCTCTCATGACCCTTGAGCACAGGCGTTCTCCCCTTCCTTGTGCCCCATTATTTCCTGGTGATCCCACTTTCTCTGTCTAAGAAACATGATTTGCAACTCTCATGACCCTTGAGCACAGCGTTCCCCCCTTCCTTGTCCCCCATTATTTCCTAGTGATCCCACTTTCTCTGTCTAAGAAACATGATTTGCACGTCTCATGACCCTTGAGCACAGGCGTTCTCCCCTTCCTTGTCCCCCATTATTTCCTGGTGATCCCACTTTCTCTGTCTAAGAAACATGATTTGCACCTCTCAGGACCCTTGAGCACAGGCGTTCTCCCCTTCCTCGTCCCCCATTATTTCCTAGTGATCCCACTTTCTCTGTCTAAGAAACATGATTTGCACCTCTCATGACCCTTGAGCACAGGCGTTCTCCCCTTCCTTGTGCCCCATTATTTCCTGGTGATCCCACTTTCTCTGTCTAAGAAACATGATTTGCAACGCTCATGACCCTTGAGCACAGCGTTCCCCCCTTCCTTGTCCCCCATTATTTCCTAGTGATCCCACTTTCTCTGTCTAAGAAACATGATTTGCACGTCTCATGACCCTTGAGCACAGGCGTTCTCCCCTTCCTTGTCCCCCATTATTTCCTGGTGATCCCACTTTCTCTGTCTAAGAAACATGATTTGCTCCTCTCATGACGACTTGAGCACAGGCTTTGTCCCCTTCCTTGTCCCCCATTATTTCCTAGTGATCCCACTTTCTCTGTCTAAGAAACATGATTTGCACCTCTCATGTCCCTTGAGCACAGGCGTTTTCCCCTTCCTTGTCCCCCATTATTTCCTGGTTTTCCCACTTTCTCTGTCTAAGAAACATGATTTGCACCTCTCATGACCCTTGAGCACAGGCGTTCTCCGCCTCCTTGTGCCCCATTATTTCCTGGTGATCCCACTTTCTCTGTCTAAGAAACATGTTTCCACCTCTCATGACCCTTGAGCACAGCGTTTCCCCCTTCCTTGCCCCCCATTATTTCCTAGTGATCCCACTTTCTCTGTCTTAGAAACATGATTTTCACCTCTCATGACCCTTGAGCACAGGTGTTCTCCCCTTCCTTGTCCCCCATTATTTCCAAGTGATCCCACTTTCTCTGTCTAAGAAACATGATTTGCTCCTCTCATGACCCTTGAGCACAGGCATTCTCCCCTTCCTTGTCTCCCATTATTTCCAGTGATCCCACATTCCCTGTCTAAGAAACATGATTTGCACCTCTCATGACCCTTGAGCACAGGCGTTCTCCCCTTCCTTGTCTCCAATTATTTCCAGTGATCCCACATTCCCTGTCTAAGAAACATGATTTGCACCACTCATGAGCCTTGAGCACAGGCATTCTCCCCTTCCTTGTCTCCCATTATTTCCAGTGATCCCACATTCCCTGTCTAAGAAACATGATTTGCACCTCTTATGACCCTTGCGCGCAGGCGTTCTCCCCTTCCTTGTCCCCCATTATTTCCTAATGATCCCACTTTCTCTGTGTAAGAAACATGATTTGCACCTCTTATGACCCTTGAGCACAGGCGTTCTCCCCTTCCTTGTCCCCCATTATTTCCTGGTGATCCCACTTTATCTGTTTAAGAAACATGATTTGCACCTCTCATGACCCTTGAGCACAGGCGTTCTCCCCTTCCTTGTCTCCCATTACTTCCTGGTGATCCCACTTTCTCTGTCTAAGAAACATGATTTCCACCTCTCATGACCCTTGAGCACAGCGTTCCCCCCTTCCTTGTCCCCCATTATTTCCTAGTGATCCCACTTTCTCTGTCTTAGAAACATGATTTTCAACTCTCATGACCCTTGAGCACAGGTGTTCTCCCCTTCCTTGTCCCCCATTATTTCCTAGTGATCCCACTTTCTCTGTCTAAGAAACATGATTTGCACCTCTCATGACCCTTGAGCACAGGCATTCTCCCCTTCCTTGTCTCCCATTATTTCCAGTGATCCCACATTCCCTGTCTAAGAAACATGATTTCCACCTCTCATGACCCTTGAGCACAGCGTTCCCCCCTTCCTTGTCCCCCATTATTTCCTAGTGATCCCACTTTCTCTGTCTTAGAAACATGATTTTCACCTCTCATGACCCTTGAGCACAGGTGTTCTCCCGTTCCTTGTCCCCCATTATTTCCTAGTGATCCCACTTTCTCTGTCTAAGAAACATGATTTGCACCTCTCATGACCCTTGAGCACAGGCATTCTCCCCTTCCTTGTCTCCCATTATTTCCAGTGATCCCACATTCCCTGTCTAAGAAACATGATTTGCACCTCTTATGACCCTTGCGCGCAGGCGTTCTCCCCTTCCTTGTCCCCCATTATTTCCTAATGATCCCACTTTCTCTGTCTAAGAAACATGATTTGCAGCTCTTATGACCCTTGAGCACAGGCGTTCTCCCCTTCCTTGTCCCCCATTATTTCCTGGTGATCCCACTTTATCTGTTTTAGAAACATGATTTGCACCTCTCATGACCCTTGAGCGCAGCGTTCTCCCCTTCCTTGTCCCCCATTATTACCTAGTGATCCCACTTTCTCTGTCTAAGAAAAATGATTTGCACCTCTCATTACCCATGCGCACAGTCGTTCTCCCCTTCATTGTCGCCCAGTATTTCCTATAGATCCCACTTTCTCTGTCTAAGAAACATGATTTGCACCTCTCATGACCCTTGAGCACAAGCTTTGTCCCCTTCCTTGTCCCCCATTATTTCCTAGTGATTCCACTTTCTATGTCTAAGAAACATGATTTGCACCTCTCATGACCCTTGAGCACCGGCGTTCTCCCCTTCCTTGTCCCCCATTATTTCCTGGTGATCCCACTTTCTCTGTCTAAGAAACATGATTTGCACCTCTCATGACCCTTGAGCACAGGCGTTCTCCCTTTCCTTGTCTCCCATTACTTCTGGTGATCCCACTTTCTCTGTCTAAGAAATATGATTAGCACCTCTCATGACCCTTGAGCACAGGCGTTCTCCCCTTCCTTTTCTCCCATTATTTCTGGTGATCCTACTTTCTCTGTCCAAGAAACATGATTTGCACCTCTCATGACCCTTGAGCGCAGGCATTCCCCCCTTCCTTGTCCCCCATTATTTCCGATAGATCCCACTTTCTCTGTCTTAGAAACATGACTTGCACCTCTCATGACCCTTCAGCGCAGCGTTCCCCCCTTCCTTGTCCCCCATTATTTCCTAGTGATCCCACTTTCTCTGTCTTAGAAACATGATTTGCACCTCTCATGACCCTTGAGCACAGGCGTTCTCCCCTTCCTTGTCCCCCATTATTTCCTAGTGATCCCACTTTCTCTGTCTAAGAAACATGATTTGCACCTCTCATGACCCTTGAGCGCAGGCGTTCTCCACTTCCTTTTCCCCCATTATATTCTAGTGACCCCACTTTCTCTGTCTTAGAAACATGATTTGCACCTCTCATGACCCTTGAGCACAGGCGTTCTCCCATTCCTTGTCCCGCAATATTTCCTGGTGACCCCACTTTCTCTGTCTTAGAAACATGATTTGCACCTCTCATGACCCTTGAGCACAGGCGTTCTCCTCTTCTTTGTCCCCCATTATTTCCTAGTGATCCCACTTTCTCTGTCTAAGAAACATGATTTGCACCTCTCATGACCCTTGAGCACAGGCATTCTCCCCTTCCTTGTCCCCCATTATTTCCTGGTGATCCCACTTTCTCTGTCTAAGAAACATGATTTGCACCTCTCATGGCCCTTGAAGGCAGGCGTTCTCCCCTTCCTTGTCCCCCAATATTTAATGGTGATCCCACTTTCTCTGTCTAAGAAACATGATTTGCACCTCTCATGACCCTTGAGCACAGGCGTTCTCCCCTTCCTTGTCCCCCATTATTTCTTGGTGATCCCACTTTCTCTGTCTAAGAAACATGATTTGCACCTCTCATGACCCTTGAAGGCAGGCATTCTCCCCTTACTTGTCCCCCATTATTTCCTGGTGATCCCACTTTCTCTGTCTAAGAAATATGATTTGCACCTCTCATGACCCTTGAGCAGAGGCGTTCTCACCTTCCTAGTCCCCCATTATTTCCTGGTGATCCCACTTTCTCTGTCTAAGAAACATGATTTGCACCTCTCATGACCCTTGAGCACAGGCGTTCTCCCCTTCCTTGTCCCCCATTATTTCCTGGTGATCCCACTTTCTCTGTCTAAGAAACATGATTTGCACCTCTCATGACCCTTGAGCACAGGCGTTCCCCCCTTCCATGTCCCCCATTATTTCCTAGTGATCCCACTTTCTCTGTCTTAGAAACATAATTTGCACCTCTCATGACCCTTGAGCGCAACATTCCCCCTTCCTTGTCCCCCATTATTTCCTAGTGATCCCACTTTCTCTGTCTTAGAAACATGATTTGCACCTCTCATGACCCTTGAGCACAGGCGTTCTCCCCTTCCTCGGTCCCCATTATTACCTAGTGATCCCACTTTCTCTGTCTAAGAAACATGATTTGCACCTCTCATGACCCTTGAGCACAGGCGTTCTCCCCTTCTTTGTCCCCCATTATTTCCTAGTGATCCCACTTTCTCTGTCTAAGAAACATGATTTGCACCTCTCATGACCCTTGAGCACAGGCGTTCTCCCCTTCCTTGTCCCCCATTATTTCCTGGTGATCCCACTTTCTCTGCCTAAGAAACATGATTTGCACCTCTCATGACCCTTGAGCACAGGCGTTCTCCCCTTCCTCGTCCCCCATTATTTCGTAGTGATCCCACTTTCTCTGTCTAAGAAACATGATTTGCACCTCTCATGACCCTTGAGCGCAGGCGTTCCCCCCTTCCATGTCCCCCATTATTTCCTAGTGATCCCACTTTCTCTGTTTTAGAAACATGATTTGCACCTCTCATGACCCTTGAGCACATGCGTTCTCCCCTTCCTTGTCCCCCATTATTTCCTAGTGATCCCACTTTCTCTGTCTAAGAAACATGATTTGCACCTCTCATGACCCTTGAGCTCAGGCGTTCCCCCTTCCATGCCCCCCATTATTTCCTAGTGATCCCACTTTCTCTGTCTTAGAAACATGACTTGCACCTCTCATGACCCTTGAGCACAGGCGTTCTCCCATTCCTCGTCCCCCATTATTTCCTAGTGATCCCACTTTCTCTATCTAAGAAACATGATTTGCACCTCTCATGACCCTTGAGCACAGGCGTTCTCCCCTTCCTTGTGCCCCATTATTTTCTGGTGATACCACTTTCTCTGTCTAAGAAACATGATTTGCACCTCTCATGACCCTTGAGCACAGGCGTTCTCCCCTTCCTCGTCCCCCATTATTTCCTAGTGATCCCACTTTCTCTGTCTAAGAAACATGATTTGCACCTCTCATGACCCTTGAGCACAGGCGTTCTCCCCTTCCTCGTGCCCCATTATTTCCTGGTGATCCCACTTTCTCTGTCTAAGAAACATGATTTCCACCTCTCATGACCCTTGAGCACAGCGTTCCCCCCTTCCTTGTCCCCCATTATTTCCTAGTGATCCCACTTTCTCTGTCTTAGAAACATGATTTTCACCTCTCATGACCCTTGAGCACAGGTGTTCTCCCCTTCCTTGTCCCCCATTATTTCCTAGTGATCCCACTTTCTCTGTTTAAGAAACATGATTTGCACCTCTCATGACCCTTGAGCACAGGCATTCTCCCCTTCCTTGTCCCCCATTATTTTCTGGTGATCCCACTTTCTCTGTCTAAGAAACATGATTTGCACCTCTCATGGCCCTTGAAGGCAGGCGTTCTCCCCTTCCTTGTCCCCCAATATTTAATGGTGATCCCACTTTCTCTGTCTAAGAAACATGATTTGCACCTCTCATGACCCTTGAGCACAGGCGTTCTCCTCTTCTTTGTCCCCCATTATTTCCTGGTGATCCCACTTTCTCTGTCTAAGAAACATGATTTGCTCCTCTCATGACGACTTGAGCACAGGCTTTGTCCCCTTCCTTGTCCCCCATTATTTCCTAGTGATCCCACTTTCTCTGTCTAAGAAACATGATTTGCACCTCTCATGTCCCTTGAGCACAGGCGTTTTCCCCTTCCTTGTCCCCCATTATTTCCTGGTTTTCCCACTTTCTCTGTCTAAGAAACATGATTTGCACCTCTCATGACCCTTGAGCACAGGCGTTCTCCGCCTCCTTGTGCCCCATTATTTCCTGGTGATCCCACTTTCTCTGTCTAAGAAACATGTTTCCACCTCTCATGACCCTTGAGCACAGCGTTTCCCCCTTCCTTGCCCCCCATTATTTCCTAGTGATCCCACTTTCTCTGTCTTAGAAACATGATTTTCACCTCTCATGACCCTTGAGCACAGGTGTTCTCCCCTTCCTTGTCCCCCATTATTTCCAAGTGATCCCACTTTCTCTGTCTAAGAAACATGATTTGCTCCTCTCATGACCCTTGAGCACAGGCATTCTCCCCTTCCTTGTCTCCCATTATTTCCAGTGATCCCACATTCCCTGTCTAAGAAACATGATTTGCACCTCTCATGACCCTTGAGCACAGGCGTTCTCCCCTTCCTTGTCTCCAATTATTTCCAGTGATCCCACATTCCCTGTCTAAGAAACATGATTTGCACCACTCATGAGCCTTGAGCACAGGCATTCTCCCCTTCCTTGTCTCCCATTATTTCCAGTGATCCCACATTCCCTGTCTAAGAAACATGATTTGCACCTCTTATGACCCTTGCGCGCAGGCGTTCTCCCCTTCCTTGTCCCCCATTATTTCCTAATGATCCCACTTTCTCTGTGTAAGAAACATGATTTGCACCTCTTATGACCCTTGAGCACAGGCGTTCTCCCCTTCCTTGTCCCCCATTATTTCCTGGTGATCCCACTTTATCTGTTTAAGAAACATGATTTGCACCTCTCATGACCCTTGAGCACAGGCGTTCTCCCCTTCCTTGTCTCCCATTACTTCCTGGTGATCCCACTTTCTCTGTCTAAGAAACATGATTTCCACCTCTCATGACCCTTGAGCACAGCGTTCCCCCCTTCCTTGTCCCCCATTATTTCCTAGTGATCCCACTTTCTCTGTCTTAGAAACATGATTTTCAACTCTCATGACCCTTGAGCACAGGTGTTCTCCCCTTCCTTGTCCCCCATTATTTCCTAGTGATCCCACTTTCTCTGTCTAAGAAACATGATTTGCACCTCTCATGACCCTTGAGCACAGGCATTCTCCCCTTCCTTGTCTCCCATTATTTCCAGTGATCCCACATTCCCTGTCTAAGAAACATGATTTCCACCTCTCATGACCCTTGAGCACAGCGTTCCCCCCTTCCTTGTCCCCCATTATTTCCTAGTGATCCCACTTTCTCTGTCTTAGAAACATGATTTTCACCTCTCATGACCCTTGAGCACAGGTGTTCTCCCGTTCCTTGTCCCCCATTATTTCCTAGTGATCCCACTTTCTCTGTCTAAGAAACATGATTTGCACCTCTCATGACCCTTGAGCACAGGCATTCTCCCCTTCCTTGTCTCCCATTATTTCCAGTGATCCCACATTCCCTGTCTAAGAAACATGATTTGCACCTCTTATGACCCTTGCGCGCAGGCGTTCTCCCCTTCCTTGTCCCCCATTATTTCCTAATGATCCCACTTTCTCTGTCTAAGAAACATGATTTGCAGCTCTTATGACCCTTGAGCACAGGCGTTCTCCCCTTCCTTGTCCCCCATTATTTCCTGGTGATCCCACTTTATCTGTTTTAGAAACATGATTTGCACCTCTCATGACCCTTGAGCGCAGCGTTCTCCCCTTCCTTGTCCCCCATTATTACCTAGTGATCCCACTTTCTCTGTCTAAGAAAAATGATTTGCACCTCTCATTACCCATGCGCACAGTCGTTCTCCCCTTCATTGTCGCCCAGTATTTCCTATAGATCCCACTTTCTCTGTCTAAGAAACATGATTTGCACCTCTCATGACCCTTGAGCACAGGCTTTGTCCCCTTCCTTGTCCCCCATTATTTCCTAGTGATTCCACTTTCTATGTCTAAGAAACATGATTTGCACCTCTCATGACCCTTGAGCACCGGCGTTCTCCCCTTCCTTGTCCCCCATTATTTCCTGGTGATCCCACTTTCTCTGTCTAAGAAACATGATTTGCACCTCTCATGACCCTTGAGCACAGGCGTTCTCCCTTTCCTTGTCTCCCATTACTTCTGGTGATCCCACTTTCTCTGTCTAAGAAATATGATTAGCACCTCTCATGACCCTTGAGCACAGGCGTTCTCCCCTTCCTTTTCTCCCATTATTTCTGGTGATCCTACTTTCTCTGTCCAAGAAACATGATTTGCACCTCTCATGACCCTTGAGCGCAGGCATTCCCCCCTTCCTTGTCCCCCATTATTTCCGATAGATCCCACTTTCTCTGTCTTAGAAACATGACTTGCACCTCTCATGACCCTTCAGCGCAGCGTTCCCCCCTTCCTTGTCCCCCATTATTTCCTAGTGATCCCACTTTCTCTGTCTTAGAAACATGATTTGCACCTCTCATGACCCTTGAGCACAGGCGTTCTCCCCTTCCTTGTCCCCCATTATTTCCTAGTGATCCCACTTTCTCTGTCTAAGAAACATGATTTGCACCTCTCATGACCCTTGAGCGCAGGCGTTCTCCACTTCCTTTTCCCCCATTATATTCTAGTGACCCCACTTTCTCTGTCTTAGAAACATGATTTGCACCTCTCATGACCCTTGAGCACAGGCGTTCTCCCATTCCTTGTCCCGCAATATTTCCTGGTGACCCCACTTTCTCTGTCTTAGAAACATGATTTGCACCTCTCATGACCCTTGAGCACAGGCGTTCTCCTCTTCTTTGTCCCCCATTATTTCCTAGTGATCCCACTTTCTCTGTCTAAGAAACATGATTTGCACCTCTCATGACCCTTGAGCACAGGCATTCTCCCCTTCCTTGTCCCCCATTATTTCCTGGTGATCCCACTTTCTCTGTCTAAGAAACATGATTTGCACCTCTCATGGCCCTTGAAGGCAGGCGTTCTCCCCTTCCTTGTCCCCCAATATTTAATGGTGATCCCACTTTCTCTGTCTAAGAAACATGATTTGCACCTCTCATGACCCTTGAGCACAGGCGTTCTCCCCTTCCTTGTCCCCCATTATTTCTTGGTGATCCCACTTTCTCTGTCTAAGAAACATGATTTGCACCTCTCATGACCCTTGAAGGCAGGCATTCTCCCCTTACTTGTCCCCCATTATTTCCTGGTGATCCCACTTTCTCTGTCTAAGAAATATGATTTGCACCTCTCATGACCCTTGAGCAGAGGCGTTCTCACCTTCCTAGTCCCCCATTATTTCCTGGTGATCCCACTTTCTCTGTCTAAGAAACATGATTTGCACCTCTCATGACCCTTGAGCACAGGCGTTCTCCCCTTCCTTGTCCCCCATTATTTCCTGGTGATCCCACTTTCTCTGTCTAAGAAACATGATTTGCACCTCTCATGACCCTTGAGCACAGGCGTTCCCCCCTTCCATGTCCCCCATTATTTCCTAGTGATCCCACTTTCTCTGTCTTAGAAACATAATTTGCACCTCTCATGACCCTTGAGCGCAACATTCCCCCTTCCTTGTCCCCCATTATTTCCTAGTGATCCCACTTTCTCTGTCTTAGAAACATGATTTGCACCTCTCATGACCCTTGAGCACAGGCGTTCTCCCCTTCCTCGGTCCCCATTATTACCTAGTGATCCCACTTTCTCTGTCTAAGAAACATGATTTGCACCTCTCATGACCCTTGAGCACAGGCGTTCTCCCCTTCTTTGTCCCCCATTATTTCCTAGTGATCCCACTTTCTCTGTCTAAGAAACATGATTTGCACCTCTCATGACCCTTGAGCACAGGCGTTCTCCCCTTCCTTGTCCCCCATTATTTCCTGGTGATCCCACTTTCTCTGCCTAAGAAACATGATTTGCACCTCTCATGACCCTTGAGCACAGGCGTTCTCCCCTTCCTCGTCCCCCATTATTTCGTAGTGATCCCACTTTCTCTGTCTAAGAAACATGATTTGCACCTCTCATGACCCTTGAGCGCAGGCGTTCCCCCCTTCCATGTCCCCCATTATTTCCTAGTGATCCCACTTTCTCTGTTTTAGAAACATGATTTGCACCTCTCATGACCCTTGAGCACATGCGTTCTCCCCTTCCTTGTCCCCCATTATTTCCTAGTGATCCCACTTTCTCTGTCTAAGAAACATGATTTGCACCTCTCATGACCCTTGAGCTCAGGCGTTCCCCCTTCCATGCCCCCCATTATTTCCTAGTGATCCCACTTTCTCTGTCTTAGAAACATGACTTGCACCTCTCATGACCCTTGAGCACAGGCGTTCTCCCATTCCTCGTCCCCCACTATTTCCTAGTGATCCCACTTTCTCTATCTAAGAAACATGATTTGCACCACTCATGACCCTTGAGCACAGGCGTTCTCCCCTTCCTTGTGCCCCATTATTTTCTGGTGATACCACTTTCTCTGTCTAAGAAACATGATTTGCACCTCTCATGACCCTTGAGCACAGGCGTTCTCCCCTTCCTCGTCCCCCATTATTTCCTAGTGATCCCACTTTCTCTGTCTAAGAAACATGATTTGCACCTCTCATGACCCTTGAGCACAGGCGTTCTCCCCTTCCTCGTGCCCCATTATTTCCTGGTGATCCCACTTTCTCTGTCTAAGAAACATGATTTCCACCTCTCATGACCCTTGAGCACAGCGTTCCCCCCTTCCTTGTCCCCCATTATTTCCTAGTGATCCCACTTTCTCTGTCTTAGAAACATGATTTTCACCTCTCATGACCCTTGAGCACAGGTGTTCTCCCCTTCCTTGTCCCCCATTATTTCCTAGTGATCCCACTTTCTCTGTTTAAGAAACATGATTTGCACCTCTCATGACCCTTGAGCACAGGCATTCTCCCCTTCCTTGTCCCCCATTATTTTCTGGTGATCCCACTTTCTCTGTCTAAGAAACATGATTTGCACCTCTCATGGCCCTTGAAGGCAGGCGTTCTCCCCTTCCTTGTCCCCCAATATTTAATGGTGATCCCACTTTCTCTGTCTAAGAAACATGATTTGCACCTCTCATGACCCTTGAGCACAGGCGTTCTCCTCTTCTTTGTCCCCCATTATTTCCTAGTGATCCCACTTTCTCTGTCTAAGAAACATGATTTGCACCTCTCATGACCCTTGAGCACAGGCATTCTCCCCTTCCTTGTCCCCCATTATTTCCTGGTGATCCCACTTTCTCTGTCTAAGAAACATGATTTGCACCTCTCATGGCCCTTGAAGGCAGGCGTTCTCCCCTTCCTTGTCCCCCAATATTTAATGGTGATCCCACTTTCTCTGTCTAAGAAACATGATTTGCACCTCTCATGACCCTTGAGCACAGGCGTTCTCCCCTTCCTTGTCCCCCATTATTTCTTGGTGATCCCACTTTCTCTGTCTAAGAAACATGATTTGCACCTCTCATGACCCTTGAAGGCAGGCGTTCTCCCCTTACTTGTCCCCCATTATTTCCTGGTGATCCCACTTTCTCTGTCTAAGAAATATGATTTGCACCTCTCATGACCCTTGAGCAGAGGCGTTCTCACCTTCCTAGTCCCCCATTATTTCCTGGTGATCCCACTTTCTCTGTCTAAGAAACATGATTTGCACCTCTCATGACCCTTGAGCACAGGCGTTCTCCCCTTCCTTGTCCCCCATTATTTCCTGGTGATCCCACTTTCTCTGTCTAAGAAACATGATTTGCACCTCTCATGACCCTTGAGCACAGGCGTTCCCCCCTTCCATGTACCCCATTATTTCCTAGTGATCCCACTTTCTCTGTCTTAGAAACATAATTTGCACCTCTCATGACCCTTGAGCGCAACATTCCCCCTTCCTTGTCCCCCATTATTTCCTAGTGATCCCACTTTCTCTGTCTTAGAAACATGATTTGCACCTCTCATGACCCTTGAGCACAGGCGTTCTCCCCTTCCTCGGTCCACATTATTTCCTAGTGATCCCACTTTCTCTGTCTAAGAAACATGATTTGCACCTCTCATGACCCTTGAGCACAGGCGTTCTCCCCTTCCTCGTCCCCCACTATTTCCTAGTGATCCCACTTTCTCTGTCTAAGAAACATGATTTGCACCTCTCATGACCCTTGAGCACAGGCGTTCTCCCCTTCCTTGTGCCCCATTATTTCCTGGTGATCCGACTTTCTCTGTCTAAGAAACATGATTTCCACCTCTCATGACCCTTGAGCACAGCGTTCCCCCCTTCCTTGTCCCCCATTATTTCCTAGTGATCCCACTTTCTCTGTCTTAGAAACATGATTTTCACCTCTCTATTTCCTAGTGATCCCACTTTCTCTGTCTAAGAAACATGATTTGCACCTCTCATGACCCTTGAGCACAGGCGTTCTCCCCTTCTTTGTGCCCCATTATTTCCTGGTGATCCCACTTTCTCTATCTAAGAAACATGATTTGCACCTCTCATGACCCTTGAGCACAGGCGTTCTCCCCTTCTTTGTGCCCCATTATTTCCTGGTGATCCCACTTTCTCTATCTAAGAAACATGATTTGCACCTCTCATGACCCTTGAGCACAGGCGTTCTCCCCTTCATTGTCCCCCATTATTTCTTGGTGATCCCACTTTCTCTGTCTAAGAAACATGATCTGCACCTCTTATGATCCTTGCGCGCAGGCGTTCTCCCCTTCCTTGTCCCCCATTATTTCCTGGTGATCCCACTTTCTCTGTCTAAGAAACATGATTTGCTCCTCTCATGACGACTTGAGCACAGGCTTTGTCCCCTTCCTTGTCCCCCATTATTTCCTAGTGATCCCACTTTCTCTGTCTAAGAAACATGATTTGCACCTCTCATGACCCTTGAGCACAGGCGTTCTCCCCTTCTTTGTGCCCCATTATTTCCTGGTGATCCCACTTTCTCTATCTAAGAAACATGATTTGCACCTCTCATGACCCTTGAGCACAGGCGTTCTCCTCTTCCTCGTCCCCCATTATTTCCTAGCGATCCCACTTTCTCTGTCTAAGAAACATGATTTGCACCTCTCATGACCCTTGAGCACAGGATTTCTCCCCTTCCTTGTGCCCCATTATTTCCTGGTGATCCCACTTTCTCTGTCTAAGAAACATGATTTCCACCTCTCATGACCCTTGAGCACAGAGTTCCCCCCTTCCTTGTCCCCCATTATTTCCTAGTGATCCCAATTTCTCTGTCTTAGAAACATGATTTGCACCACTCATGACCCTTGAGCACATGCGTTCTCCCCTTCCTTGTCCCCCATTATTTCCTAGTGATCCCACTTTCTCTGTCTAAGAAACATGATTTGCACCTCTCATGACCCTTGAGCACAGGCGTTCTCCCCTTCCTTGTCCCCCATTATTTCCTGGTGATCCCACTTTCTCTGTCTAAGAAACATGATTTGCTCCTCTCATGACGACTTGAGCACAGGCTTTGTCCCCTTCCTTGTCCCCCATTATTTCCTAGTGATCCCACTTTCTCTGTCTAAGAAACATGATTTGCACCTCTCATGACCCTTGAGCACAGGTGTTCTCCCCTTCTTTGTCCCCCATTATTTCCTAGTGATCCCACTTTCTTTGTCTAAGAAACATGATTTGCACCTCTCATGACCCATGAGCACAGGCATTCTCCCCTTCCTTGTCCCCCATAATTTTCTGGTGATCCCACTTTCTCTGTCTAAGAAACATGATTTGGACCTCTCATGGCCCTTGAAGGCAGGCGTTCTCCCCTTCCTTGTCCCCCATTATTTAATGGTGATCCCACTTTCTCTGTCTAAGAAACATGATTTGCAGCTCTCATGACCCTTGAGCACAGGCTTTCTCCCCTTCCTTGTCCCCCATTATTTCCTGGTGATCCCACTTTCTCTGTCTAAGAAACATGATTTGCACCTCTCATGGCCCTTGAAGGCAGGCGTTCTCCCCTTCCTTGTCCCCCATTATTTAATGGTGATCCCACTTTCTCTGTCTAAGAAACATGATTGCACCTCTCATGACCCTTGAAGGCAGGCGTTCTCCCCTTCCTTGTCCCCCATTATTTCTTGGTGATCCCACTTTCTCTGTCTAAGAAACATGATTTGCACATCTATTGACCCTTGAAGGCAGGCGTTCTCCCCTTCCTTGTCCCCCATTATTTCCTGGTGATCCCACTTTCTCTGTCTAAGATATATGATTTGCACCTCTCATGACCCTTGAGCACAGGCGTTCTCCCCTTCCTTGTCCCCCATTGTTTCCTGGTGATCCCACTTTCTCTGTCTAAGAAACATGATTTGCACTTCTCATGACCCTTGAGCACAGGTGTTCTCCCCTTCCTTGTCCCCCATTATTTCCTGGTGATCCCACTTTCTCTGTCTAAGAAACATGATTTGCACCTCTCATGACCCTTGAGCACAGGCGTTCTCCCCTTCCTTGTCCCCCATTATTTCCTAGTGATCCCACTTTCTCTGTCTAAGAAACATGATTTGCACGTGTCATGACCCTTGAGCACAGGCGTTCTCCCCTTCCTTGTCCCCCATTATTTCCTGGTGATCCCACTTTCTCTGTCTAAGAAACATGATTTGCTCCTCTCATGACGACTTGAGCACAGGCTTTGTCCCCTTCCTTGTCCCCCATTATTTCCTAGTGATCCCACTTTCTCTGTCTAAGAAACATGGTTTTCACCTCTCATGACCCTTGAGCACAGGCGTTTTCCCCTTCCTTGTCCCCCATTATTTCCTGGTTTTCCCACTTTCTCTGTCTAAGAAACATGATTTGCACCTCTCATGACCCTTGAGCACAGGCGTTCTCCCCTTCCTTGTCCCCCAATATTTACAAGTGATCCCACTTTCTCTGTCTAAGAAACATGATTTGCACCTCTCATGAACCTTGAGCGCAGGCGTTCCCCCCTTCCATGTCCCCCATTATTTCCTAGTGATCCCACTTTCTCTGTCTTAGAAACATAATTTGCACCTCTCATGACCCTTGAGCGCAACGTTCCCCCTTCCTTGTCCCCCATTATTTCCTAGTGATCCCACTTTCTCTGTCTTAGAAACATGATTTGCACCTCTCATGACCCTTGAGCACAGGCGTTCTCCCCTTCCTCGGTCCCCATTATTTCCTAGTGATCCCACTTTCTCTGTCTAAGAAACATGATTTGCACCTCTCATGACCCTTGAGCACAGGCGTTCTCCCCTTCCTTGTGCCCCATTATTTCCTGGTGATCCCACTTTCTCTGTCTAAGAAACATGATTTGCAACTCTCATGACCCTTGAGCACAGCGTTCCCCCCTTCCTTGTCCCCCATTATTTCCTAGTGATCCCACTTTCTCTGTCTAAGAAACATGATTTGCACGTCTCATGACCCTTGAGCACAGGCGTTCTCCCCTTCCTTGTCCCCCATTATTTCCTGGTGATCCCACTTTATCTGTCTAAGAAACATGATTTGCTCCTCTCATGACGACTTGAGCACAGGCTTTGTCCCCTTCCTTGTCCCCCATTATTTCCTAGTGATCCCACTTTCTCTGTCTAAGAAACATGATTTGCACCTCTCATGTCCCTTGAGCACAGGCGTTTTCCCCTTCCTTGTCCCCCATTATTTCCTGGTTTTCCCACTTTCTCTGTCTAAGAAACATGATTTGCACCTCTCATGACCCTTGAGCACAGGCATTCTCCCCTTCCTTGTGCCCCATTATTTCCTGGTGATCCCACTTTCTCTGTCTAAGAAACATGATTTCCACCTCTCATGACCCTTGAGCACAGCGTTCCCCCCTTCCTTGCCCCCCAATATTTCCTAGTGATCCCACTTTCTCTGTCTTAGAAACATGATTTTCACCTCTCATGACCCTTGAGCACAGGTGTTCTCCCCTTCCTTGTCCCCCATTATTTCCTAGTGATCCCACTTTCTCTGTCTAAGAAACATGATTTGCACCTCTCATGACCCTTGAGCACAGGCATTCTCCCCTTCCTTGTCTCCCGTTATTTCCAGTGATCCCACATTCCCTGTCTAAGAAACATGATTTGCACCTCTCATGACCCTTGAGCGCAGGCATTCCCCCTTCCATGTCCCCCATTATTTCCTAGTGATCCCACTTTCTCTGTCTAAGAAACATGATTTGCACCTCTCATGACCCTTGAGCACAGGCGTTCTCCCCTTCCTTGTCTCCAATTATTTCCAGTGATCCCACATTCCCTGTCTAAGAAACATGATTTGAACCACTCATGAGCCTTGAGCACAGGCATTCTCCCCTTCCTTGTCTCCCATTATTTCCAGTGATCCCACATTCCCTGTCTAAGAAACATGATTTGCACCTCTTATGACCCTTGCGCGCAGGCGTTCTCCCCTTCCTTGTCCCCCATTATTTCCTAATGATCCCACTTTCTCTGTCTAAGAAACATGATTTGCACCTCTTATGACCCTTGAGCACAGGCGTTCTCCGCTTCCTTGTCCCCCATTATTTCCTGGTGATCCCACTTTATCTGTTTTAGAAACATGATTTGCACCTCTCATGACCCTTGAGCACAGGCGTTCTCCCCTTCCTTGTCTCCCATTAATTCCTGGTGATCCCACTTTCTCTGTCTAAGAAACATGATTTCCACCTCTCATGACCCTTGAGCACAGCGTTCCCCCCTTCCTTGTCCCCCATTATTTCCTAGTGACCCCCCTTTCTCTGTCTTAGAAACATGATTTTCACCTCTCATGACCCTTGAGCACAGGTGTTCTCCCCTTCCTTGTCCCCCATTATTTCCTAGTGATCCCACTTTCTCTGTCTAAGAAACATGATTTGCACCTCTCATGACCCTTGAGCACAGGCATTCTCCCCTTCCTTGTCTCCCATTATTTCCAGTGATCCCACATTCCCTGTCTAAGAAACATGATTTCCACCTCTCATGACCCTAGAGCACAGCGTTCCCCCCTTCCTTGTCCCCCATTATTTCCTAGTGATCCCACTTTCTCTGTCTTAGAAACATGATTTTCACCTCTCATGACCCTTGAGCACAGGTGTTCTCCCCTTCCTTGTCCCCCATTATTTCCTAGTGATCCCACTTTCTCTGTCTAAGAAACATGATTTGCACCTCTCATGACCCTTGAGCACAGGCATTCTCCCCTTCCTTGTCTCCCATTATTTCCAGTGATCCCACATTCCCTGTCTAAGAAACATGATTTGCACCTCTTATGACCCTTGCGCACAGGCGTTCTCCCCTTCCTTGTCCCCCATTATTTCCTAATGATCCCACTTTCTCTGTCTAAGAAACATGATTTGCACCTCTTATGACCCTTGAGCACAGGCGTTCTCCCCTTCCTTGTCCCCCATTATTTCCTGGTGATCCCACTTTTTCTGTTTTAGAAACATGATTTGCACCTCTCATGACCCTTGAGCACAGGCGTTCTCCCCTTACTTGTCTCCCATTACTTCCTGGTGATCCCACTTTATCTGTCTAAGAAACATGATTTGCACCTCTCATGACCCTTGAGCACAGGCGTTCTCCCCTTCCTTGTCCCCCAATATTTACTAGTGATCCCACTTTCTCTGTCTAAGAAACATGATTTGCACCTCTCATGACCCTTGAGCGCAGGCGTTCCTCCTTCCATGTCCCCCATTATTTCCTAGTGATCCCACTTTCTCTGTCTTAGAAACATAATTTGCACCTCTCATGACCCTTGAGCGCAACGTTCCCCCTTCCTTGTCCCCCATTATTTCCTAGTGATCCCACTTTCTCTGTCTTAGAAACATGATTTGCACCTCTCATGACCCTTGAGCACAGGCGTTCTCCCCTTCCTCGGTCCCCATTATTTCCTAGTGATCCCACTTTATCTGTCTAAGAAACATGATTTGCACCTCTCATTACCCTTGAGCACAGGCGTTCTCCCCTTCCTTGTGCCCCATTATTTCCTGGTGATCCCACTTTCTCTGTCTAAGAAACATGATTTGCACCTCTAATGACCCTTGAGCACAGGCGTTCTCCCCTTCCTCATCCCCCATTATTTCCTAGTGATCCCACTTTCTCTGTCTAAGAAACATGATTTGCACCTCTCATGACCCTTGAGCACAGGCGTTCTCCCCTTCCTTGTGCCCCATTATTTCCTGGTGATCCCACTTTCTCTGTCTAAGAAACATGATTTGCAACTCTCATGACCCTTGAGCACAGCGTTCCCCCCTTCCTTGTCCCCCATTATTTCCTAGTGATCCCACTTTCTCTGTCTAAGAAACATGATTTGCACGTCTCATGACCCTTGAGCACAGGCGTTCTCCCCTTCCTTGTCCCCCATTATTTCCTGGTGATCCCACTTTCTCTGTCTAAGAAACATGATTTGCACCTCTCAGGACCCTTGAGCACAGGCGTTCTCCCCTTCCTCGTCCCCCATTATTTCCTAGTGATCCCACTTTCTCTGTCTAAGAAACATGATTTGCACCTCTCATGACCCTTGAGCACAGGCGTTCTCCCCTTCCTTGTGCCCCATTATTTCCTGGTGATCCCACTTTCTCTGTCTAAGAAACATGATTTGCAACGCTCATGACCCTTGAGCACAGCGTTCCCCCCTTCCTTGTCCCCCATTATTTCCTAGTGATCCCACTTTCTCTGTCTAAGAAACATGATTTGCACGTCTCATGACCCTTGAGCACAGGCGTTCTCCCCTTCCTTGTCCCCCATTATTTCCTGGTGATCCCACTTTCTCTGTCTAAGAAACATGATTTGCTCCTCTCATGACGACTTGAGCACAGGCTTTGTCCCCTTCCTTGTCCCCCATTATTTCCTAGTGATCCCACTTTCTCTGTCTAAGAAACATGATTTGCACCTCTCATGTCCCTTGAGCACAGGCGTTTTCCCCTTCCTTGTCCCCCATTATTTCCTGGTTTTCCCACTTTCTCTGTCTAAGAAACATGATTTGCACCTCTCATGACCCTTGAGCACAGGCGTTCTCCGCCTCCTTGTGCCCCATTATTTCCTGGTGATCCCACTTTCTCTGTCTAAGAAACATGTTTCCACCTCTCATGACCCTTGAGCACAGCGTTTCCCCCTTCCTTGCCCCCCATTATTTCCTAGTGATCCCACTTTCTCTGTCTTAGAAACATGATTTTCACCTCTCATGACCCTTGAGCACAGGTGTTCTCCCCTTCCTTGTCCCCCATTATTTCCAAGTGATCCCACTTTCTCTGTCTAAGAAACATGATTTGCTCCTCTCATGACCCTTGAGCACAGGCATTCTCCCCTTCCTTGTCTCCCATTATTTCCAGTGATCCCACATTCCCTGTCTAAGAAACATGATTTGCACCTCTCATGACCCTTGAGCACAGGCGTTCTCCCCTTCCTTGTCTCCAATTATTTCCAGTGATCCCACATTCCCTGTCTAAGAAACATGATTTGCACCACTCATGAGCCTTGAGCACAGGCATTCTCCCCTTCCTTGTCTCCCATTATTTCCAGTGATCCCACATTCCCTGTCTAAGAAACATGATTTGCACCTCTTATGACCCTTGCGCGCAGGCGTTCTCCCCTTCCTTGTCCCCCATTATTTCCTAATGATCCCACTTTCTCTGTGTAAGAAACATGATTTGCACCTCTTATGACCCTTGAGCACAGGCGTTCTCCCCTTCCTTGTCCCCCATTATTTCCTGGTGATCCCACTTTATCTGTTTAAGAAACATGATTTGCACCTCTCATGACCCTTGAGCACAGGCGTTCTCCCCTTCCTTGTCTCCCATTACTTCCTGGTGATCCCACTTTCTCTGTCTAAGAAACATGATTTCCACCTCTCATGACCCTTGAGCACAGCGTTCCCCCCTTCCTTGTCCCCCATTATTTCCTAGTGATCCCACTTTCTCTGTCTTAGAAACATGATTTTCAACTCTCATGACCCTTGAGCACAGGTGTTCTCCCCTTCCTTGTCCCCCATTATTTCCTAGTGATCCCACTTTCTCTGTCTAAGAAACATGATTTGCACCTCTCATGACCCTTGAGCACAGGCATTCTCCCCTTCCTTGTCTCCCATTATTTCCAGTGATCCCACATTCCCTGTCTAAGAAACATGATTTCCACCTCTCATGACCCTTGAGCACAGCGTTCCCCCCTTCCTTGTCCCCCATTATTTCCTAGTGATCCCACTTTCTCTGTCTTAGAAACATGATTTTCACCTCTCATGACCCTTGAGCACAGGTGTTCTCCCGTTCCTTGTCCCCCATTATTTCCTAGTGATCCCACTTTCTCTGTCTAAGAAACATGATTTGCACCTCTCATGACCCTTGAGCACAGGCATTCTCCCCTTCCTTGTCTCCCATTATTTCCAGTGATCCCACATTCCCTGTCTAAGAAACATGATTTGCACCTCTTATGACCCTTGCGCGCAGGCGTTCTCCCCTTCCTTGTCCCCCATTATTTCCTAATGATCCCACTTTCTCTGTCTAAGAAACATGATTTGCAGCTCTTATGACCCTTGAGCACAGGCGTTCTCCCCTTCCTTGTCCCCCATTATTTCCTGGTGATCCCACTTTATCTGTTTTAGAAACATGATTTGCACCTCTCATGACCCTTGAGCGCAGCGTTCTCCCCTTCCTTGTCCCCCATTATTACCTAGTGATCCCACTTTCTCTGTCTAAGAAAAATGATTTGCACCTCTCATTACCCATGCGCACAGTCGTTCTCCCCTTCATTGTCGCCCAGTATTTCCTATAGATCCCACTTTCTCTGTCTAAGAAACATGATTTGCACCTCTCATGACCCTTGAGCACAGGCTTTGTCCCCTTCCTTGTCCCCCATTATTTCCTAGTGATTCCACTTTCTATGTCTAAGAAACATGATTTGCACCTCTCATGACCCTTGAGCACCGGCGTTCTCCCCTTCCTTGTCCCCCATTATTTCCTGGTGATCCCACTTTCTCTGTCTAAGAAACATGATTTGCACCTCTCATGACCCTTGAGCACAGGCGTTCTCCCTTTCCTTGTCTCCCATTACTTCTGGTGATCCCACTTTCTCTGTCTAAGAAATATGATTAGCACCTCTCATGACCCTTGAGCACAGGCGTTCTCCCCTTCCTTTTCTCCCATTATTTCTGGTGATCCTACTTTCTCTGTCCAAGAAACATGATTTGCACCTCTCATGACCCTTGAGCGCAGGCATTCCCCCCTTCCTTGTCCCCCATTATTTCCGATAGATCCCACTTTCTCTGTCTTAGAAACATGACTTGCACCTCTCATGACCCTTCAGCGCAGCGTTCCCCCCTTCCTTGTCCCCCATTATTTCCTAGTGATCCCACTTTCTCTGTCTTAGAAACATGATTTGCACCTCTCATGACCCTTGAGCACAGGCGTTCTCCCCTTCCTTGTCCCCCATTATTTCCTAGTGATCCCACTTTCTCTGTCTAAGAAACATGATTTGCACCTCTCATGACCCTTGAGCGCAGGCGTTCTCCACTTCCTTTTCCCCCATTATATTCTAGTGACCCCACTTTCTCTGTCTTAGAAACATGATTTGCATCTCTCATGACCCTTGAGCACAGGCGTTCTCCCATTCCTTGTCCCGCAATATTTCCTGGTGACCCCACTTTCTCTGTCTTAGAAACATGATTTGCACCTCTCATGACCCTTGAGCACAGGCGTTCTCCTCTTCTTTGTCCCCCATTATTTCCTAGTGATCCCACTTTCTCTGTCTAAGAAACATGATTTGCACCTCTCATGACCCTTGAGCACAGGCATTCTCCCCTTCCTTGTCCCCCATTATTTCCTGGTGATCCCACTTTCTCTGTCTAAGAAACATGATTTGCACCTCTCATGGCCCTTGAAGGCAGGCGTTCTCCCCTTCCTTGTCCCCCAATATTTAATGGTGATCCCACTTTCTCTGTCTAAGAAACATGATTTGCACCTCTCATGACCCTTGAGCACAGGCGTTCTCCCCTTCCTTGTCCCCCATTATTTCTTGGTGATCCCACTTTCTCTGTCTAAGAAACATGATTTGCACCTCTCATGACCCTTGAAGGCAGGCATTCTCCCCTTACTTGTCCCCCATTATTTCCTGGTGATCCCACTTTCTCTGTCTAAGAAATATGATTTGCACCTCTCATGACCCTTGAGCAGAGGCGTTCTCACCTTCCTAGTCCCCCATTATTTCCTGGTGATCCCACTTTCTCTGTCTAAGAAACATGATTTGCACCTCTCATGACCCTTGAGCACAGGCGTTCTCCCCTTCCTTGTCCCCCATTATTTCCTGGTGATCCCACTTTCTCTGTCTAAGAAACATGATTTGCACCTCTCATGACCCTTGAGCACAGGCGTTCCCCCCTTCCATGTCCCCCATTATTTCCTAGTGATCCCACTTTCTCTGTCTTAGAAACATAATTTGCACCTCTCATGACCCTTGAGCGCAACATTCCCCCTTCCTTGTCCCCCATTATTTCCTAGTGATCCCACTTTCTCTGTCTTAGAAACATGATTTGCACCTCTCATGACCCTTGAGCACAGGCGTTCTCCCCTTCCTCGGTCCCCATTATTACCTAGTGATCCCACTTTCTCTGTCTAAGAAACATGATTTGCACCTCTCATGACCCTTGAGCACAGGCATTCTCCCCTTCTTTGTCCCCCATTATTTCCTAGTGATCCCACTTTCTCTGTCTAAGAAACATGATTTGCACCTCTCATGACCCTTGAGCACAGGCGTTCTCCCCTTCCTTGTCCCCCATTATTTCCTGGTGATCCCACTTTCTCTGCCTAAGAAACATGATTTGCACCTCTCATGACCCTTGAGCACAGGCGTTCTCCCCTTCCTCGTCCCCCATTATTTCGTAGTGATCCCACTTTCTCTGTCTAAGAAACATGATTTGCACCTCTCATGACCCTTGAGCGCAGGCGTTCCCCCCCTCCATGTCCCCCATTATTTCCTAGTGATCCCACTTTCTCTGTTTTAGAAACATGATTTGCACCTCTCATGACCCTTGAGCACATGCGTTCTCCCCTTCCTTGTCCCCCATTATTTCCTAGTGATCCCACTTTCTCTGTCTAAGAAACATGATTTGCACCTCTCATGACCCTTGAGCTCAGGCGTTCCCCCTTCCATGCCCCCCATTATTTCCTAGTGATCCCACTTTCTCTGTCTTAGAAACATGACTTGCACCTCTCATGACCCTTGAGCACAGGCGTTCTCCCATTCCTCGTCCCCCATTATTTCCTAGTGATCCCACTTTCTCTATCTAAGAAACATGATTTGCACCTCTCATGACCCTTGAGCACAGGCGTTCTCCCCTTCCTTGTGCCCCATTATTTTCTGGTGATACCACTTTCTCTGTCTAAGAAACATGATTTGCACCTCTCATGACCCTTGAGCACAGGCGTTCTCCCCTTCCTCGTCCCCCATTATTTCCTAGTGATCCCACTTTCTCTGTCTAAGAAACATGATTTGCACCTCTCATGACCCTTGAGCACAGGCGTTCTCCCCTTCCTCGTGCCCCATTATTTCCTGGTGATCCCACTTTCTCTGTCTAAGAAACATGATTTCCACCTCTCATGACCCTTGAGCACAGCGTTCCCCCCTTCCTTGTCCCCCATTATTTCCTAGTGATCCCACTTTCTCTGTCTTAGAAACATGATTTTCACCTCTCATGACCCTTGAGCACAGGTGTTCTCCCCTTCCTTGTCCCCCATTATTTCCTAGTGATCCCACTTTCTCTGTTTAAGAAACATGATTTGCACCTCTCATGACCCTTGAGCACAGGCATTCTCCCCTTCCTTGTCCCCCATTATTTTCTGGTGATCCCACTTTCTCTGTCTAAGAAACATGATTTGCACCTCTCATGGCCCTTGAAGGCAGGCGTTCTCCCCTTCCTTGTCCCCCAATATTTAATGGTGATCCCACTTTCTCTGTCTAAGAAACATGATTTGCACCTCTCATGACCCTTGAGCACAGGCGTTCTCCTCTTCTTTGTCCCCCATTATTTCCTAGTGATCCCACTTTCTCTGTCTAAGAAACATGATTTGCACCTCTCATGACCCTTGAGCACAGGCATTCTCCCCTTCCTTGTCCCCCATTATTTCCTGGTGATCCCACTTTCTCTGTCTAAGAAACATGATTTGCACCTCTCATGGCCCTTGAAGGCAGGCGTTCTCCCCTTCCTTGTCCCCCAATATTTAATGGTGATCCCACTTTCTCTGTCTAAGAAACATGATTTGCACCTCTCATGACCCTTGAGCACAGGCGTTCTCCCCTTCCTTGTCCCCCATTATTTCTTGGTGATCCCACTTTCTCTGTCTAAGAAACATGATTTGCACCTCTCATGACCCTTGAAGGCAGGCGTTCTCCCCTTACTTGTCCCCCATTATTTCCTGGTGATCCCACTTTCTCTGTCTAAGAAATATGATTTGCACCTCTCATGACCCTTGAGCAGAGGCGTTCTCACCTTCCTAGTCCCCCATTATTTCCTGGTGATCCCACTTTCTCTGTCTAAGAAACATGATTTGCACCTCTCATGACCCTTGAGCACAGGCGTTCTCCCCTTCCTTGTCCCCCATTATTTCCTGGTGATCCCACTTTCTCTGTCTAAGAAACATGATTTGCACCTCTCATGACCCTTGAGCACAGGCGTTCCCCCCTTCCATGTACCCCATTATTTCCTAGTGATCCCACTTTCTCTGTCTTAGAAACATAATTTGCACCTCTCATGACCCTTGAGCGCAACATTCCCCCTTCCTTGTCCCCCATTATTTCCTAGTGATCCCACTTTCTCTGTCTTAGAAACATGATTTGCACCTCTCATGACCCTTGAGCACAGGCGTTCTCCCCTTCCTCGGTCCACATTATTTCCTAGTGATCCCACTTTCTCTGTCTAAGAAACATGATTTGCACCTCTCATGACCCTTGAGCACAGGCGTTCTCCCCTTCCTCGTCCCCCACTATTTCCTAGTGATCCCACTTTCTCTGTCTAAGAAACATGATTTGCACCTCTCATGACCCTTGAGCACAGGCGTTCTCCCCTTCCTTGTGCCCCATTATTTCCTGGTGATCCGACTTTCTCTGTCTAAGAAACATGATTTCCACCTCTCATGACCCTTGAGCACAGCGTTCCCCCCTTCCTTGTCCCCCATTATTTCCTAGTGATCCCACTTTCTCTGTCTTAGAAACATGATTTTCACCTCTCATGACCCTTGAGCACAGGTGTTCTCCCCTTCCTTGCCCCCCATTATTTCCTAGTGATCCCACTTTCTCTGTCTTAGAAACATGATTTTCACCTCTCATGACCCTTGAGCACAGGTGTTCTCCCCTTCCTTGTCCCCCATTATTTCCTGGTGATCCCACTTTCTCTGTCTAAGAAACATGATTTGCACCTCTCATGACCCTTGAGCACAGGCATTCTCCCCTTCCTTGTCTCCCGTTATTTCCAGTGATCCCACATTCCCTGTCTAAGAAACATGATTTGCACCTCTCATGACCCTTGAGCGCAGGCATTCCCCCTTCCATGTCCCCCATTATTTCCTAGTGATCCCACTTTCTCTGTCTAAGAAACATGATTTGCACCTCTCATGACCCTTGAGCACAGGCGTTCTCCCCTTCCTTGTCTCCAATTATTTCCAGTGATCCCACATTCCCTGTCTAAGAAACATGATTTGCACCACTCATGAGCCTTGAGCTCAGGCATTCTCCCCTTCCTTGTCTCCCATTATTTCCAGTGATCCCACATTCCCTGTCTAAGAAACATGATTTGCACCTCTTATGACCCTTGCGCGCAGGCGTTCTCCCCTTCCTTGTCCCCCATTATTTCCTAATGATCCCACTTTCTCTGTCTAAGAAACATGATTTGCACCTCTTATGACCCTTGAGCACAGGCGTTCTCCCCTTCCTTGTCCCCCATTATTTCCTGGTGATCCCACTTTATCTGTTTTAGAAACATGATTTGCACCTCTCATGACCCTTGAGCACAGGCGTTCTCCCCTTCGTTGTCTCCCATTACTTCCTGGTGATCCCACTTTCTCTGTCTAAGAAACATGATTTCCACCTCTCATGACCCTTGAGCACAGCGTTCCCCCCTTCCTTGTCCCCCATTATTTCCTAGTGACCCCCCTTTCTCTGTCTTAGAAACATGATTTTCACCTCTCATGACCCTTGAGCACAGGTGTTCTCCCCTTCCTTGTCCCCCATTATTTCCTAGTGATCCCACTTTCTCTGTCTAAGAAACATGATTTGCACCTCTCATGACCCTTGAGCACAGGCATTCTCCCCTTCCTTGTCTCCCATTATTTCCAGTGATCCCACATTCCCTGTCTAAGAAACATGATTTCCACCTCTCATGACCCTTGAGCACAGCGTTCCCCCCTTCCTTGTCCCCCATTATTTCCTAGTGATCCCACTTTCTCTGTCTTAGAAACATGATTTTCACCTCTCATGACCCTTGAGCACAGGTGTTCTCCCCTTCCTTGTCCCCCATTATTTCCTAGTGATCCCACTTTCTCTGTCTAAGAAACATGATTTGCACCTCTCATGACCCTTGAGCACAGGCATTCTCCCCTTCCGTGTCTCCCATTATTTCCAGTGATCCCACATTCCCTGTCTAAGAAACATGATTTGCACCTCTTATGACCCTTGCGCGCAGGCGTTCTCCCCTTCCTTGTCCCCCATTATTTCCTAATGATCCCACTTTCTCTGTCTAAGAAACATGATTTGCACCTCTTATGACCCTTGAGCACAGGCGTTCTCCCCTTCCTTGTCCCCCATTATTTCCTGGTGATCCCACTTTTTCTGTTTTAGAAACATGATTTGCACCTCTCATGACCCTTGAGCACAGGCGTTCTCCCCTTCCTTGTCTCCCATTACTTCCTGGTGATCCCACTTTATCTGTCTAAGAAACATGATTTGCACCTCTCATGACCCTTGAGCACAGGCATTCTCCCCTTCCTTGTCCCCCAATATTTACTAGTGATCCCACTTTCTCTGTCTAAGAAACATGATTTGCACCTCTCATGACCCTTGAGCGCAGGCGTTCCTCCTTCCATGTCCCCCATTATTTCCTAGTGATCCCACTTTCTCTGTCTTAGAAACATAATTTGCACCTCTCATGACCCTTGAGCGCAACGTTCCCCCTTCCTTGTCCCCCATTATTTCCTAGTGATCCCACTTTCTCTGTCTTAGAAACATGATTTGCACCTCTCATGACCCTTGAGCACAGGCGTTCTCCCCTTCCTCGGTCCCCATTATTTCCTAGTGATCCCACTTTCTCTGTCTAAGAAACATGATTTGCACCTCTCATGACCCTTGAGCACAGGCGTTCTCCCCTTCCTTGTGCCCCATTATTTCCTGGTGATCCCACTTTCTCTGTCTAAGAAACATGATTTGCACCTCTAATGACCCTTGAGCACAGGCGTTCTCCCATTCCTCGTCCCCCATTATTTCCTAGTGATCCCACTATCTCTGTCTAAGAAACATGATTTGCACCTCTCATGACCCTTGAGCACAGGCGTTCTCCCCTTCCTTGTGCCCCATTATTTCCTGGTGATCCCACTTTCTCTGTCTAAGAAACATGATTTGCAACTCTCATGACCCTTGAGCACAGCGTTCCCCCCTTCCTTGTCCCCCATTATTTCCTAGTGATCCCACTTTCTCTGTCTAAGAAACATGATTTGCACGTCTCATGACCCTTGAGCACAGGCGTTCTCCCCTTCCTTGTCCCCCATTATTTCCTGGTGATCCCACTTTCTCTGTCTAAGAAACATGATTTGCACCTCTCATGACCCTTGAGCACAGGCGTTCTCCCCTTCCTCGTCCCCCATTATTTCCTAGTGATCCCACTTTCTCTGTCTAAGAAACATGATTTGCACCTCTCATGACCCTTGAGCACAGGCGTTCTCCCCTTCCTTGTGCCCCATTATTTCCTGGTGATCCCACTTTCTCTGTCTAAGAAACATGATTTGCAACTCTCATGACCCTTGAGCACAGCGTTCCCCCCTTCCTTGTCCCCCATTATTTCCTAGTGATCCCACTTTCTCTGTCTAAGAAACATGATTTGCACGTCTCATGACCCTTGAGCACAGGCGTTCTCCCCTTCCTTGTCCCCCATTATTTCCTGGTGATCCCACTTTCTCTGTCTAAGAAACATGATTTGCTCCTCTCATGACGACTTGAGCACAGGCTTTGTCCCCTTCCTTGTCCCCCATTATTTCCTAGTGATCCCACTTTCTCTGTCTAAGAAACATGATTTGCACCTCTCATGTCCCTTGAGCACAGGCGTTTTCCCCTTCCTTGTCCCCCATTATTTCCTGGTTTTCCCACTTTCTCTGTCTAAGAAACATGATTTGCACCTCTCATGACCCTTAAGCACAGGCGTTCTCCCCTTCCTTGTGCCCCATTATTTCCTGGTGATCCCACTTTCTCTGTCTAAGAAACATGTTTCCACCTCTCATGACCCTTGAGCACTGCGTTCCCCCCTTCCTTGCCCCCCATTATTTCCTAGTGATCCCACTTTCTCTGTCTTAGAAACATGATTTTCACCTCTCATGACCCTTGAGCACAGGTGTTCTCCCCTTCCTTGTCCCCCATTATTTCCAAGTGATCCCACTTTCTCTGTCTAAGAAACATGATTTGCACCTCTCATGACCCTTGAGCACAGGCATTCTCCCCTTCCTTGTCTCCCATTATTTCCAGTGATCCCACATTCCCTGTCTAAGAAACATGATTTGCACCTCTCATGACCCTTGAGCGCAGGCATTCCCCCTTCCATGTCCCCCATTATTTCCTAGTGATCCCACTTTCTCTGTCTAAGAAACATGATTTGCACCTCTCATGACCCTTGAGCACAGGCGTTCTCCCCTTCCTTGTCTCCAATTATTTCCAGTGATCCCACTTTCCCTGTCTAAGAAACATGATTTGCACCACTCATGAGCCTTGAGCACAGGCATTCTCCCCTTCCTTGTCTCCCATTATTTCCAGTGATCCCACATTCCCTGTCTAAGAAACATGATTTGCACCTCTTATGACCTTTGCGCGCAGGCGTTCTCCACTTCCTTGTCCCCCATTATTTCCTAATGATCCCACTTTCTCTGTCTAAGAAACATGATTTGCACCTCTTATGACCCTTGAGCACAGGCATTCTCCCCTTCCTTGTCTCCCATTATTTCCAGTGATCCCACATTCCCTGTCTAAGAAACATGATTTGCACCTCTTATGACCTTTGCGCGCAGGCGTTCTCCACTTCCTTGTCCCCCATTATTTCCTAATGATCCCACTTTCTCTGTCTAAGAAACATGATTTGCACCTCTTATGACCCTTGAGCACAGGCGTTCTCCCCTTCCTTGTCCCCCATTATTTCCTGGTGATCCCACTTTCTCTGTCTTAGAAACATGATTTTCACCTCTCATGACCCTTGAGCACAGGCGTTCTCCCCTTCCTTGTCCCCCATTATTTCCTGGTGATCCCACTTTCTCTGTCTTAGAAACATGATTTGCACGTCTCATGACCCTTGAGCACAGGCGTTCTCCCCTTCCTTGTCCCCCATTATTTCCTGGTGATCCCACTTTCTCTGTCTAAGAAACATGATTTGCACCTCTTATGACCCTTGAGCACAGGCGTTCTCCCCTTCCTCGTCCCCCATTATTTCCTAGTGATCCCACTTTCTCTGTCTAAGAAACATGATTTGCACCTCTCATGACCCTTGAGCACAGGCGTTCTCCCCTTCCTTGTGCCCCATTATTTCCTGGTGATCCCACTTTCTCTGTCTAAGAAACATGATTTGCAACTCTCATGACCCTTGAGCACAGCGTTCCCCCCTTCCTTGTCCCCCATTATTTCCTAGTGATCCCACTTTCTCTGTCTAAGAAACATGATTTGCACGTCTCATGACCCTTGAGCACAGGCGTTCTCCCCTTCCTTGTCCCCCATTATTTCCTGGTGATCCCACTTTCTCTGTCTAAGAAACATGATTTGCTCCTCTCATGACGACTTGAGCACAGGCGTTTTCCCCTTCCTTGTCCCCCATTATTTCCTGGTTTTCCCACTTTCTCTGTCTAAGAAACATGATTTGCACCTCTCATGACCCTTGAGCACAGGCGTTCTCCCCTTCCTTGTGCCCCATTATTTCCTGGTGATCCCACTTTCTCTGTCTAAGAAACATGTTTCCACCTCTCATGACCCTTGAGCACTGCGTTCCCCCCTTCCTTGCCCCCCATTATTTCCTAGTGATCCCACTTTCTCTGTCTTAGAAACATGATTTTCACCTCTCATGACCCTTGAGCACAGGTGTTCTCCCCTTCCTTGTCCCCCATTATTTCCAAGTGATCCCACTTTCTCTGTCTAAGAAACATGATTTGCACCTCTCATGACCCTTGAGCACAGGCATTCTCCCCTTCCTTGTCTCCCATTATTTCCAGTGATCCCACATTCCCTGTCTAAGAAACATGATTTGCACCTCTCATGACCCTTGAGCGCAGGCATTCCCCCTTCCATGTCCCCCATTATTTCCTAGTGATCCCACTTTCTCTGTCTAAGAAACATGATTTGCACCTCTCATGACCCTTGAGCACAGGCATTCTCCCCTTCCTTGTCTCCAATTATTTCCAGTGATCCCACTTTCCCTGTCTAAGAAACATGATTTGCACCACTCATGAGCCTTGAGCACAGGCATTCTCCCCTTCCTTGTCTCCCATTATTTCCAGTGATCCCACATTCCCTGTCTAAGAAACATGATTTGCACCTCTTATGACCTTTGCGCGCAGGCGTTCTCCACTTCCTTGTCCCCCATTATTTCCTAATGATCCCACTTTCTCTGTCTAAGAAACATGATTTGCACCTCTTATGACCCTTGAGCACAGGCGTTCTCCCCTTCCTTGTCCCCCATTATTTCCTGGTGATCCCACTTTCTCTGTCTTAGAAACATGATTTTCACCTCTCATGACCCTTGAGCACAGGTGTTCTCCCCTTCCTTGTCCCCCATTATTTCCAAGTGATCCCACTTTCTCTGTCTAAGAAACATGATTTGCACCTCTCATGACCCTTGAGCACAGGCATTCTCCCCTTCCTTGTCTCCCATTATTTCCAGTGATCCCACATTCCCTGTCTAAGAAACATGATTTCCACCTCTCATGACCCTTGAGCACAGCGTTCCCCCCTTCCTTGTCCCCCATTATTTCCTAGTGATCCCACATTCCCTGTCTAAGAAACATGATTTGCACCTCTTATGACCCTTGCGCGCAGGCGTTCTCCCCTTCCTTGTCCCCCATTATTTCCTAATGATCCCACTTTCTCTGTCTAAGAAACATGATTTGCACCTCTTATGACCCTTGAGCACAGGCGTTCTCCCCTTCCTTGTCCCCCATTATTTCCTGGTGATCCCACTTTTTCTGTTTTAGAAACATGATTTGCACCTCTCATGACCCTTGAGCACAGGCGTTCTCCCCTTCCTTGTCTCCTATTACTTCCTGGTGATCCCACTTTATCTGTCTAAGAAACATGATTTGCACCTCTCATGACCCTTGAGCACAGGCGTTCTCCCCTTCCTTGTCCCCCAATATTTACTAGTGATCCCACTTTCTCTGTCTAAGAAACATGATTTGCACCTCTCATGACCCTTGAGCGCAGGCGTTCCTCCTTCCATGTCCCCCATTATTTCCTAGTGATCCCACTTTCTCTGTCTTAGAAACATAATTTGCACCTCTCATGACCCTTGAGCGCAACGTTCCCCCTTCCTTGTCCCCCATTATTTCCTAGTGATCCCACTTTCTCTGTCTTAGAAACATGATTTGCACCTCTCATGACCGTTGAGCACAGGCGTTCTCCCCTTCCTCGGTCCCCATTATTTCCTAGTGATCCCACTTTCTCTGTCTAAGAAACATGATTTGCACCTCTCATGACCCTTGAGCACAGGCGTTCTCCCCTTCCTTGTGCCCCATTATTTCCTGGTGATCCCACTTTCTCTGTCTAAGAAACATGATTTGCACCTCTAATGACCCTTGAGCACAGGCGTTCTCCCATTCCTCGTCCCCCATTATTTCCTAGTGATCCCACTTTCTCTGTCTAAGAAACATGATTTGCACCTCTCATGACCCTTGAGCACAGGCGTTCTCCCCTTCCTTGTGCCCCATTATTTCCTGGTGATCCCACTTTCTCTGTCTAAGAAACATGATTTGCAACTCTCATGACCCTTGAGCACAGCGTTCCCCCCTTCCTTGTCTCCCATTATTTCCTAGTGATCCCACTTTCTCTGTCTAAGAAACATGATTTGCACGTCTCATGACCCTTGAGCACAGGCGTTCTCCCCTTCCTTGACCCCCATTATTTCCTGGTGATCCCACTTTCTCTGTCTAAGAAACATGATTTGCACCTCTCATGACCCTTGAGCACAGGCGTTCTCCCCTTCCTCGTCCCCCATTATTTCCTAGTGATCCCACTTTCTCTGTCTAAGAAACATGATTTGCACCTCTCATGACCCTTGAGCACAGGCGTTCTCCCCTTCCTTGTGCCCCATTATTTCCTGGTGATCCCACTTTCTCTGTCTAAGAAACATGATTTGCAACTCTCATGACCCTTGAGCACAGCGTTCCCCCCTTCCTTGTCCCCCATTATTTCCTAGTGATCCCACTTTCTCTGTCTAAGAAACATGATTTGCACGTCTCATGACCCTTGAGCACAGGCGTTCTCCCCTTCCTTGTCCCCCATTATTTCCTGGTGATCCCACTTTCTCTGTCTAAGAAACATGATTTGCTCCTCTCATGACGACTTGAGCACAGGCTTTGTCCCCTTCCTTGTCCCCCATTATTTCCTAGTGATCCCACTTTCTCTGTCTAAGAAACATGATTTGCACCTCTCATGTCCCTTGAGCACAGGCGTTTTCCCCTTCCTTGTTCCCCATTATTTCCTGGTTTTCCCACTTTCTCTGTCTAAGAAACATGATTTGCACCTCTCATGACCCTTGAGCACAGGCGTTCTCCCCTTCCTTGTGCCCCATTATTTCCTGGTGATCCCACTTTCTCTGTCTAAGAAACATGCTTCCACCTCTCATGACCCTTGAGCACAGCGTTCCCCCCTTACTTGCCCCCCATTATTTCCTAGTGATCCCACTTTCTCTGTCTTAGAAACATGATTTTCACCTCTCATGACCCTTGAGCACAGGTGTTCTCCCCTTCCTTGTCCCCCATTATTTCCAAGTGATCCCACTTTCTCTGTCTAAGAAACATGATTTGCACCTCTCATGACCCTTGAGCACAGGCATTCTCCCCTTCCTTGTCTCCCATTATTTCCAGTGATCCCACATTCCCTGTCTAAGAAACATGATTTGCACCTCTCATGACCCTTGAGCGCAGGCATTCCCCCTTCCATGTCCCCCATTATTTCCTAGTGATCCCACTTTCTCTGTCTAAGAAACATGATTTGCACCTCTCATGACCCTTGAGCACAGGCGTTCTCCCCTTCCTTGTCTCCAATTATTTCCAGTGATCCCACATTCCCTGTCTAAGAAACATGATTTGCACCACTCATGAGCCTTGAGCACAGGCATTCTCCCCTTCCTTGTCTCCCATTATTTCCAGTGATCCCACATTCCCTGTCTAAGAAACATGATTTGCACCTCTTATGACCTTTGCGCGCAGGCGTTCTCCCCTTCCTTGTCCCCCATTATTTCCTAATGATCCCACTTTCTCTGTCTAAGAAACATGATTTGCACCTCTTATGACCCTTGAGCACAGGCGTTCTCCCCTTCCTTGTCCCCCATTATTTCCTGGTGATCCCACTTTCTCTGTCTTAGAAACATGATTTTCACCTCTCATGACCCTTGAGCACAGGTGTTCTCCGCTTCCTTGTCCCCCATTATTTCCAAGTGATCCCACTTTCTCTGTCTAAGAAACATGATTTGCACCTCTCATGACCCTTGAGCGCAGGCATTCCCCCTTCCATGTCCCCCATTATTTCCTAGTGATCCCACTTTCTCTGTCTAAGAAACATGATTTGCACCTCTCATGACCCTTGAGCGCAGGCATTCCCCCTTCCATGTCCCCCATTATTTCCTAGTGATCCCACTTTCTCTGTCTAAGAAACATGATTTGCACCTCTCATGACCCTTGAGCGCAGGCATTCCCCCTTCCATGTCCCCCATTATTTCCTAGTGATCCCACTTTCTCTGTCTAAGAAACATGATTTGCACCTCTTATGACCCTTGAGCACAGGCGTTCTCCCCTTCCTTGTCCCCCATTATTTCCTGGTGATCCCACTTTTTCTGTTTTAGAAACATGATTTGCACCTCTCATGACCCTTGAGCACAGGCGTTCTCCCCTTCCTTGTCTCCTATTACTTCCTGGTGATCCCACTTTATCTGTCTAAGAAACATGATTTGCACCTCTCATGACCCTTGAGCACAGGCGTTCTCCCCTTCCTTGTCCCCCAATATTTACTAGTGATCCCACTTTCTCTGTCTAAGAAACATGATTTGCACCTCTCATGACCCTTGAGCGCAGGCGTTCCTCCTTCCATGTCCCCCATTATTTCCTAGTGATCCCACTTTCTCTGTCTTAGAAACATAATTTGCACCTCTCATGACCCTTGAGCGCAACGTTCCCCCTTCCTTGTCCCCCATTATTTCCTAGTGATCCCACTTTCTCTGTCTTAGAAACATGATTTGCACCTCTCATGACCCTTGAGCACAGGCGTTCTCCCCTTCCTCGGTCCCCATTATTTCCTAGTGATCCCACTTTCTCTGTCTAAGAAACATGATTTGCACCTCTCATGACCCTTGAGCACAGGCGTTCTCCCCTTCCTTGTGCCCCATTATTTCCTGGTGATCCCACTTTCTCTGTCTAAGAAACATGATTTGCACCTCTAATGACCCTTGAGCACAGGCGTTCTCCCATTCCTCGTCCCCCATTATTTCCTAGTGATCCCACTTTCTCTGTCTAAGAAACATGATTTGCACCTCTCATGACCCTTGAGCACAGGCGTTCTCCCCTTCCTTGTGCCCCATTATTTCCTGGTGATCCCACTTTCTCTGTCTAAGAAACATGATTTGCAACTCTCATGACCCTTGAGCACAGCGTTCCCCCCTTCCTTGTCTCCCATTATTTCCTAGTGATCCCACTTTCTCTGTCTAAGAAACATGATTTGCACGTCTCATGACCCTTGAGCACAGGCGTTCTCCCCTTCCTTGACCCCCATTATTTCCTGGTGATCCCACTTTCTCTGTCTAAGAAACATGATTTGCACCTCTCATGACCCTTGAGCACAGGCGTTCTCCCCTTCCTCGTCCCCCATTATTTCCTAGTGATCCCACTTTCTCTGTCTAAGAAACATGATTTGCACCTCTCATGACCCTTGAGCACAGGCGTTCTCCCCTTCCTTGTGCCCCATTATTTCCTGGTGATCCCACTTTCTCTGTCTAAGAAACATGATTTGCAACTCTCATGACCCTTGAGCACAGCGTTCCCCCCTTCCTTGTCCCCCATTATTTCCTAGTGATCCCACTTTCTCTGTCTAAGAAACATGATTTGCACGTCTCATGACCCTTGAGCACAGGCGTTCTCCCCTTCCTTGTCCCCCATTATTTCCTGGTGATCCCACTTTCTCTGTCTAAGAAACATGATTTGCTCCTCTCATGACGACTTGAGCACAGGCTTTGTCCCCTTCCTTGTCCCCCATTATTTCCTAGTGATCCCACTTTCTCTGTCTAAGAAACATGATTTGCACCTCTCATGTCCCTTGAGCACAGGCGTTTTCCCCTTCCTTGTTCCCCATTATTTCCTGGTTTTCCCACTTTCTCTGTCTAAGAAACATGATTTGCACCTCTCATGACCCTTGAGCACAGGCGTTCTCCCCTTCCTTGTGCCCCATTATTTCCTGGTGATCCCACTTTCTCTGTCTAAGAAACATGCTTCCACCTCTCATGACCCTTGAGCACAGCGTTCCCCCCTTACTTGCCCCCCATTATTTCCTAGTGATCCCACTTTCTCTGTCTTAGAAACATGATTTTCACCTCTCATGACCCTTGAGCACAGGTGTTCTCCCCTTCCTTGTCCCCCATTATTTCCAAGTGATCCCACTTTCTCTGTCTAAGAAACATGATTTGCACCTCTCATGACCCTTGAGCACAGGCATTCTCCCCTTCCTTGTCTCCCATTATTTCCAGTGATCCCACATTCCCTGTCTAAGAAACATGATTTGCACCTCTCATGACCCTTGAGCGCAGGCATTCCCCCTTCCATGTCCCCCATTATTTCCTAGTGATCCCACTTTCTCTGTCTAAGAAACATGATTTGCACCTCTCATGACCCTTGAGCACAGGCGTTCTCCCCTTCCTTGTCTCCAATTATTTCCAGTGATCCCACATTCCCTGTCTAAGAAACATGATTTGCACCACTCATGAGCCTTGAGCACAGGCATTCTCCCCTTCCTTGTCTCCCATTATTTCCAGTGATCCCACATTCCCTGTCTAAGAAACATGATTTGCACCTCTTATGACCTTTGCGCGCAGGCGTTCTCCCCTTCCTTGTCCCCCATTATTTCCTAATGATCCCACTTTCTCTGTCTAAGAAACATGATTTGCACCTCTTATGACCCTTGAGCACAGGCGTTCTCCCCTTCCTTGTCCCCCATTATTTCCTGGTGATCCCACTTTCTCTGTCTTAGAAACATGATTTTCACCTCTCATGACCCTTGAGCACAGGTGTTCTCCGCTTCCTTGTCCCCCATTATTTCCAAGTGATCCCACTTTCTCTGTCTAAGAAACATGATTTGCACCTCTCATGACCCTTGAGCGCAGGCATTCCCCCTTCCATGTCCCCCATTATTTCCTAGTGATCCCACTTTCTCTGTCTAAGAAACATGATTTGCACCTCTCATGACCCTTGAGCGCAGGCATTCCCCCTTCCATGTCCCCCATTATTTCCTAGTGATCCCACTTTCTCTGTCTAAGAAACATGATTTGCACCTCTCATGACCCTTGAGCGCAGGCATTCCCCCTTCCATGTCCCCCATTATTTCCTAGTGATCCCACTTTCTCTGTCTAAGAAACATGATTTGCACCTCTCATGACCCTTGAGCACAGGCGTTCTCCCCTTCCTTGTCTCCAATTATTTCCAGTGATCCCACATTCCCTGTCTAAGAAACATGATTTGCACCACTCATGAGCCTTGAGCACAGGCATTCTCCCCTTCCTTGTCTCCCATTATTTCCAGTGATCCCACTTTCTCTGTCTAAGAAACATGATTTGCACCTCTTATGACCCTTGAGCACAGGCGTTCTCCCCTTCCTTGTCCCCCATTATTTCCTGGTGATCCCACTTTATCTGTTTTAGAAACATGATTTGCACCTCTCATGACCCTTGAGAACAGGCGTTCTCCCCTTCCTTGTCTCCCATTACTTCCTGGTGATCCCACTTTATCTGTCTAAGAAACATGATTTGCACCTCTTATGACCCTTGAGCACAGCGTTCCCCCCTTCCTGTCCCCCATTATTTCCTAGTGATCCCACTTTCTCTCTCTTAGAAACATGATTTTCACCTCTCATGACCCTTGAGCACAGGTGTTCTCCCCTTCCTTGTCCCCCATTATTTCCTAGTGATCCCACTTTCTCTGTCTAAGAAACATGATTTGCACCTCTTATGACCCTTGAGCACAGGCGTTCTCCCCTTCCTTGTCCCCCATTATTTCCTGGTGATCCCACTTTATCTGTTTTAGAAACATGATTTGCACCTCTCATGACCCTTGAGAACAGGCGTTCTCCCCTTCCTTGTCTCCCATTACTTCCTGGTGATCCCACTTTATCTGTCTAAGAAACATGATTTGCACCTCTCATGACCCTTGAGCACAGGCATTCTCCCCTTCCTTGTCCCCCATGATTTCCTAGTGATCCCACTTTCTCTGTCTTAGAAACATGATTTGCACCTCTCATGACCCTTGAGCGCAGGCGTTCCTCCTTCAATGTCCCCCATTATTTCCTAGTGATCCCACTTTCTCTGTCTTAGAAACATGATTTGCACCTCTCATGACCCTTGAGCACAGGCGTTCTACCCTTCGTTGTCCCCCATTATTTCCTAGTGATCCCACTTTCTTTGTCTTAGAAACATGATTTGCACCTCTCATGACCCTTGAGCGCAGCATTCTCCCCTTCCTTGTCCCCCATTATTACCTAGTGATCCCACTTTCTCTGTCTAAGAAAAATGATTTGCACCTCTCATGACCCCTGAGCACAGGCGTTCTCCCCTTCATTGTCGCCCAGTATTTCCTATAGATCCCACTTTCTCTGTCTAAGAAACATGATTTGCAATTCTCATGACCCTTGAGCACAGGCTTTGTCCCCTTCCTTGTCCCCCATTATTTCCTAGTGATTCCACTTTCTATGTCTAAGAAACATGATTTGCACCTCTCATGACCCTTGAGCACCGGCGTTCTCCCCTTCCTTGTCCCCCATTATTTCCTGGTGATCCCACTTTCTCTGTCTAAGAAACATGATTTGCACCTCTCATGACCCTTGAGCACAGGCGTTCTCCCCTTCCTTGTCTCCCATTACTTCTGGTGATCCCACTTTCTCTGTCTAAGAAATATGATTAGCACCTCTCATGACCCTTGAGCACAGGCGTTCTCCCCTTCCTTTTCTCCCATTATTTCTGGTGATCCTACTTTCTCTGTCCAAGAAACATGATTTGCACCTCTCATGACCCTTGAGTGCAGGCATTCCCCTCTTCCTTGTCCCCCATTATTTCCGATAGATCCCACTTTCTCTGTCTTAGAAACATGACTTGCACCTCTCATGACCCTTGAGCGCAGCGTTCCCCCCTTCCTTGTCCCCCATTATTTCCTAGTGATCCCACTTTCTCTGTCTTAGAAACATGATTTGCACCTCTCATGACCCTTGAGCACAGACGTTCTCCCCTTCCTTGTCCCCCATTATTTCCTAGTGATCCCACTTTCTCTGTCTAAGAAACATGATTTGCACCTCTCATGACCCTTGAGCGCAGGCGTTCTCCACTTCCTTTTCCCCCATTATATTCTAGTGACCCCACTTTCTCTGTCTTAGAAACATGATTTGCACCTCTCATGACCCTTGAGCACAGGCGTTCTCCCCTTCCTTGTCCCGCAATATTTCCTGGTGACCCCACTTTCTCTGTCTAAAAAACATGATTTGCACCTCTTATGACCCTTGCGTGCAGGCGTTCTCCCCTTCCTTGTCCCCCATTATTTCCTAGTGATCCCACTTTCTCTGTCTAAGAAACATGATTTGCACCTCTCATGACCCTTGAGCTAAGGCGTTCTCCCGTTCCTTGTCCCCCATTATTTCCTGGTGATCCCACTTTCTCTGTCTAAGAAACATGATTTGCACCTCTTATGACCCGTGCGTGCAGGCGTTCTCCCCTTCCTTGTCCCCCATTATTTCCTAGTGATCCCACTTTCTCTGTCTAAGAAACATGATTTGCACCTCTCATGACCCTTGAGCACAGGCGTTCTCCCCTTCCTTGTCTTCCATTATTTCCAGTGATCCCACTTTCCCTGTCTAAGAAACATGATTTGCACCACTCATGAGCCTTGAGCACAGGCGTTCTCCCCTTCCTTGTGCCCCATTATTTCCTAGTGATCCCACTTTCTCTTTCTAAGAAACATGATTTGCACCTCTCATGACCCTTGAGCGCAGGCGTTCCCCCTTCCATGTCCCCCATTATTTCCTAGTGATCCCACTTCCTCTGTCTTAGAAACATGATTTGCACCTCTCATGACCCTTGAGCGCAGCGCTCCCCCTTCCTTGTCCCCCATTATTTCCTTTTGATCCCACTTTCTCTGTCTTAGAAACATAAATTTGCACCTCTCATGACCCTTGAGCACAGGCATTCTCCCCTTCCTTGTCGCCCATTATTTCCTAGTGATCCCACTTTCTCTGTCTAAGAAACATGATTTGCACCTCTCATGGCCCTTGAGCAAAGCGTTCTCCCCTTCCTTGTCCCCCATTATTTCCTATAGACCCACTTTCGCTGTCTAAGAAACATGATTTGCACCTCTCATGACCCTTGAGCAAAGCGTTCGCCCCTTCCTTGTCCCCCATTATTTCCTAGTGATCCCACTTTCTCTGCCTAAGAAACATGATTTGCACCTCTCATGACCCTTGAGCGCAGGCGTTCTCCCCTTCCTTGTCCCCCATTATTTCCTGGTGATCCCACTTTTTCTGTCTAAGAAACATGATTTGCTCCTCTCATGACGACTTGAGCACAGGCTTTGTCCCCTTCCCTGTCCCCCATTATTTCCTAGTGATCCCACTTTCTCTGTCTAAGAAACATGATTTGCACCTCTCATGACCCTTGAGCACAGGCGTTCTCCCCTTCTTTGGCCCCCATTATTTCCTAGTGATCCCACTTTCTCTGTCTAAGAAACATGATTTGCACCTCTCATGACCCTTGAGCACAGGCGTTCTCCCCTTCCTTGTCCCCCATTATTTCCTGGTGATCCCACTTTCTCTGCCTAAGAAACATGATTTTCACCTCTCATGACCCTTGAGCGCAGGCGTTCTCCCCTTCCTCGTCCCCCATTATTTCGTAGTGATCCCACTTTCTCTGTCTAAGAAACATGATTTGCAACTCTCATGACCCTTGAGCGCAGGCGTTCCCCCCTTCCATGTCCCCCATTATTTCCTAGTGATCCCACTTTCTCTGTTTTAGAAACATGATTTGCACCTCTCATGACCCTTGAGCACATGCGTTCTCCCCTTCCTTGTCCCCCATTATTTCCTAGTGATCCCACTTTCTCTGTCTAAGAAACATGATTTGCACCTCTCATGACCCTTGAGCGCAGGCGTTCCCCCTTCCATGCCCCCATTATTTCCTAGTGATCCCACTTTCTCTGTCTTAGAAACATGACTTGCACCTCTCATGACCCTTGAGCACAGGCGTTCTCCCATTCCTCGTCCCCCATTATTTCCTAGTGATCCCACTTTCTCTATCTAAGAAACATGATTTGCACCTCTCATGACCCTTGAGCACAGGCGTTCTCCCCTTCCTTGTGCCCCATTATTTTCTGGTGATACCACTTTCTCTGTCTAAGAAACATGATTTGCACCTCTCATGACCCTTGAGCACAGGCGTTCTCCCCTTCCTCGTCCCCCATTATTTCCTAGTGATCCCACTTTCTCTGTCTAAGAAACATGATTTGCACCTCTCATGACCCTTGAGCACAGGCGTTCTCCCCTTCCTTGTGCCCCATTATTTCCTGGTGATCCCACTTTCTCTGTCTAAGAAACATGATTTCCACCTCTCATGACCCTTGAGCACAGCGTTCCCCCCTTCCTTGTCCCCCATTATTTCCTAGTGATCCCACTTTCTCTGTCTTAGAAACATGATTTTCACCTCTCATGACCCTTGAGCACAGGTGTTCTCCCCTTCCGTGTCCCCCATTATTTCCTAGTGATCCCACTTTCTCTGTTTAAGAAACATGATTTGCACCTCTCATGACCCTTGAGCACAGGCATTCTCCCCTTCCTTGTCCCCCATTATTTCCTGGTGATCCCACTTTCTCTGTCTAAGAAACATGATTTGCACCTCTCATGGCCCTTGAAGGCAGGCGTTCTCCCCTTCCTTGTCCCCCAATATTTAATGGTGATCCCACTTTCTCTGTCTAAGAAACATGATTTGCACCTCTCATGACCCTTGAGCACAGGCGTTCTCCCCTTCCTTGTCCCCCATTATTTCCTGGTGATCCCACTTTCTCTGTCTAAGAAACATGATTTGCACCTCTCATGGCCCTTGAAGGCAGGCGTTCTCCCCTTCCTTGTCCCCCAATATTTAATGGTGATCCCACTTTCTCTGTCTAAGAAACATGATTTGCACCTCTCATGACCCTTGAGCACAGGCATTCTCCCCTTCCTTGTCCCCCATTATTTCCTGGTGATCCCACTTTCTCTGTCTAAGAAATATGATTTGCACCTCTCATGACCCTTGAGCAGAGGCGTTCTCACCTTCCTTGTCCCCCATTATTTCCTGGTGATCCCACTTTCTCTGTCTAAGAAACATGATTTGCACCTCTCATGACCCTTGAGCACAGGCGTTCTCCCCTTCCTTGTCTCCCATTACTTCCTGGTGATCCCACTTTATCTGTCTAAGAAACATGATTTGCACCTCTCATGACCCTTGAGCACAGGCGTTCTCCCCTTCCTTGTCCCCCAATATTTACTAGTGATCCCACTTTCTCTGTCTAAGAAACATGATTTGCACCTCTCATGACCCTTGAGCGCAGGCGTTCCTCCTTCCATGTCCCCCATTATTTCCTAGTGATCCCACTTTCTCTGTCTTAGAAACATAATTTGCACCTCTCATGACCCTTGAGCGCAACGTTCCCCCTTCCTTGTCCCCCATTATTTCCTAGTGATCCCACTTTCTCTGTCTTAGAAACATGATTTGCACCTCTCATGACCCTTGAGCACAGGCGTTCTCCCCTTCCTCGGTCCCCATTATTTCCTAGTGATCCCACTTTCTCTGTCTAAGAAACATGATTTGCACCTCTCATGACCCTTGAGCACAGGCGTTCTCCCCTTCCTTGTGCCCCATTATTTCCTGGTGATCCCACTTTCTCTGTCTAAGAAACATGATTTGCACCTCTAATGACCCTTGAGCACAGGCGTTCTCCCATTCCTCGTCCCCCATTATTTCCTAGTGATCCCACTTTCTCTGTCTAAGAAACATGATTTGCACCTCTCATGACCCTTGAGCACAGGCGTTCTCCCCTTCCTTGTGCCCCATTATTTCCTGGTGATCCCACTTTCTCTGTCTAAGAAACATGATTTGCAACTCTCATGACCCTTGAGCACAGCGTTCCCCCCTTCCTTGTCCCCCATTATTTCCTAGTGATCCCACTTTCTCTGTCTAAGAAACATGATTTGCACGTCTCATGACCCTTGAGCACAGGCGTTCTCCCCTTCCTTGTCCCCCATTATTTCATGGTGATCCCACTTTCTCTGTCTAAGAAACATGATTTGCACCTCTCATGACCCTTGAGCACAGGCGTTCTCCCCTTCCTCGTCCCCCATTATTTCCTAGTGATCCCACTTTCTCTGTCTAAGAAACATGATTTGCACCTCTCATGACCCTTGAGCACAGGCGTTCTCCCCTTCCTTGTGCCCCATTATTTCCTGGTGATCCCACTTTCTCTGTCTAAGAAACATGATTTGCAACTCTCATGACCCTTGAGCACAGCGTTCCCCCCTTCCTTGTCCCCCATTACTTCCTAGTGATCCCACTTTCTCTGTCTAAGAAACATGATTTGCACGTCTCATGACCCTTGAGCACAGGCGTTCTCCCCTTCCTTGTCCCCCATTATTTCCTGGTGATCCCACTTTCTCTGTCTAAGAAACATGATTTGCTCCTCTCATGACGACTTGAGCACAGGCTTTGTCCCCTTCCTTGTCCCCCATTATTTCCTAGTGATCCCACTTTCTCTGTCTAAGAAACATGATTTGCACCTCTCATGTCCCTTGAGCACAGGCGTTTTCCCCTTCCTTGTCCCCCATTATTTCCTGGTTTTACCACTTTCTCTGTCTAAGAAACATGATTTGCACCTCTCATGACCCTTGAGCACAGGCGTTCTCCCCTTCCTTGTGCCCCATTATTTCCTGGTGATCCCACTTTCTCTGTCTAAGAAACATGTTTCCACCTCTCATGACCCTTGAGCACAGCGTTCCCCCCTTCCTTGCCCCCCATTATTTCCTAGTGATCCCACTTTCTCTGTCTTAGAAACATGATTTTCACCTCTCATGACCCTTGAGCACAGGTGTTCTCCCCTTCCTTGTCCCCCATTATTTCCAAGTGATCCCACTTTCTCTGTCTAAGAAACATGATTTGCACCTCTCATGACCCTTGAGCACAGGCATTCTCCCCTTCCTTGTCTCCCATTATTTCCAGTGATCCCACATTCCCTGTCTAAGAAACATAATTTGCACCTCTCATGACCCTTGAGCGCAGGCATTCCCCCTTCCATGTCCCCCATTATTTCCTAGTGATCCCACTTTCTCTGTCTAAGAAACATGATTTGCACCTCTCATGACCCTTGAGCACAGGCGTTCTCCCCTTCCTTGTCTCCAATTATTTCCAGTGATCCCACATTCCCTGTCTAAGAAACATGATTTGCACCACTCATGAGCCTTGAGCACAGCATTCTCCCCTTCCTTGTCTCCCATTATTTCCAGTGATCCCACATTCCCTGTCTAAGAAACATGATTTGCACCTCTTATGACCTTTGCGCGCAGGCGTTCTCCCCTTCCTTGTCCCCCATTATTTCCTAATGATCCCACTTTCTCTGTCTAAGAAACATGATTTGCACCTCTTATGACCCTTGAGCACAGGCGTTCTCCCCTTCCTTGTCTCCCATTATTTCCAGTGATCCCACATTCCCTGTCTAAGAAACATGATTTGCACCTCTTATGACCTTTGCGCGCAGGCGTTCTCCCCTTCCTTGTCCCCCATTATTTCCTGGTGATCCCACTTTATCTGTTTTAGAAACATGATTTGCACCTCTCATGACCCTTGAGCACAGGCATTCCCCCCTTCCTTGTCCCCCATTATTTCCGATAGATCCCACTTTCTCTAAGAAACATGATTTGCACCTCTCATGACCCTTGAGCGCAGGCGTTCCCCCCTTCCATGTGCCCCATTATTTCCTAGTGATCCCACTTTCTCTGTCTTAGAAACATGACTTGCACCTCTCATGACCCTTGAGCGCAGGGTTCCCCCCTTCCTTGTCCCCCATTATTTCCTAGTGATCCCACTTTCTCTGTCTTAGAAACATGATTTGCACCTCTCATGACCGTTGAGCACAGGCGTTCTCCCCTTCCTTGTCCCCCATTATTTCCTGGTGATCCCACTTTCTCTGTCTAAGAAACATGATTTGCACCTCTTATGACCCTTGCGCGCAGGCGTTCTCCCGTTCCTTGTGCCCCATTATTTCCTAGTGATCCCACTTTCTCTGTCTAAGAAACATGATTTGCACCTCTCATGACCCTTGAGCACAGGCGTTCTCCCCTTCCTTGTCCCCCATTATTTCCCAGTGATCCCACTTTCTCTGTCTAAGAAACATGATTTGCACCTCTCATGACCCTTGAGCGCAGGCGTTCTCCACTTCCTTTTCCCCCATTATATTCTAGTGACCCCACTTTCTCTGTCGTAGAAACATGATTTGCACCTCTCATGACCCTTGAGCACAGGGGTTCTCCCCTTCCTTGTCCCGCATTATTTACTGGTGACCCCAATTTCTCTGTCTAAAAAACATGATTTGCACCTCTTATGACCCTTGCGTGCAGGCATTCTCCCCTTCCTTGTCCCCCATTATTTCCTAGTGATCCCACTTTCTCTGTCTAAGAAACATGATTTGCACCTCTCGTGACCCTTGAGCTAAGGCGTTCTCCCGTTCCTTGTCCCCCATTATTTCCTGGTGATCCCACTTTCTCTGTCTAAGAAACATGATTTGCACCTCTTATGACCCATGCGTGCAGGCGTTCTCCCCTTCCTTGTCCCCCATTATTTCCTGGTGATCCCACTTTCTCTGTCTAAGAAACATGAATTGCACCTCCCATGACCCTTGAGCAGATCGTTCCCCCCTTCCTTGTCCCCCATTATTTCCTAGTGATCCCACTTTCTCTGTTTTAGAAACATGATTTGCACCTCTCATGACCCTTGAGCACAGGCGTTCTCCCCTTCCTTGTCTCCCATTATTTCCTAGCGATCCCACTTTCTCTGTCTAAGAAACATGATTTGCACCTCTCATGACCCTTGAGCACAGGCGTTCTCCCCTTCCTTGTGCCCCATTATTTCCTGGTGATCCCACTTTCTCTGTCTAAGAAACATGTTTCCACCTCTCATGACCCTTGAGCACAGCGTTCCCCCCTTCCTTGCCCCCCATTATTTCCTAGTGATCCCACTTTCTCTGTCTTAGAAACATGATTTTCACCTCTCATGACCCTTGAGCACAGGTGTTCTCCCCTTCCTTGTCCCCCATTATTTCCAAGTGATCCCACTTTCTCTGTCTAAGAAACATGATTTGCACCTCTCATGACCCTTGAGCACAGGCATTCTCCCCTTCCTTGTCTCCCATTATTTCCAGTGATCCCACATTCCCTGTCTAAGAAACATGATTTGCACCTCTTATGACCTTTGCGCGCAGGCGTTCTCCCCTTCCTTGTCCCCCATTATTTCCAGTGATCCCACATTCCCTGTCTAAGAAACATGATTTGCACCACTCATGAGCCTTGAGCACAGGCATTCTCCCCTTCCTTGTCTCCCATTATTTCCAGTGATCCCACATTCCCTGTCTAAGAAACATGATTTGCACCTCTTATGACCTTTGCGCGCAGGCGTTCTCCCCTTCCTTGTCCCCCATTATTTCCTAATGATCCCACTTTCTCTGTCTAAGAAACATGATTTGCACCTCTTATGACCCTTGAGCACAGGCGTTCTCCCCTTCCTTGTCCCCCATTATTTCCTGGTGATCCCACTTTCTCTGTCTTAGAAACATGATTTTCACCTCTCATGACCCTTGAGCACAGGTGTTCTCCGCTTCCTTGTCCCCCATTATTTCCAAGTGATCCCACTTTCTCTGTCTAAGAAACATGATTTGCACCTCTCATGACCCTTGAGCACAGGCATTCTCCCCTTCCTTGTCTCCCATTATTTCCAGTGATCCCACATTCCCTGTCTAAGAAACATGATTTGCACCTCTCATGACCCTTGAGCGCAGGCATTCCCCCTTCCATGTCCCCCATTATTTCCTAGTGATCCCACTTTCTCTGTCTAAGAAACATGATTTGCACCTCTCATGACCCTTGAGCACAGGCGTTCTCCCCTTCCTTGTCTCCAATTATTTCCAGTGATCCCACATTCCCTGTCTAAGAAACATGATTTGCACCACTCATGAGCCTTGAGCACAGGCATTCTCCCCTTCCTGTCTCCCATTATTTCCAGTGATCCCACATTCCCTGTCTAAGAAACATGATTTGCACCTCTTATGACCTTTGCGCGCAGGCGTTCTCCCCTTCCTTGTCCCCCATTATTTCCTAATGATCCCACTTTCTCTGTCTAAGAAACATGATTTGCACCTCTTATGACCCTTGAGCACAGGCGTTCTCCCCTTCCTTGTCCCCCATTATTTCCTGGTGATCCCACTTTATCTGTTTTAGAAACATGATTTGCACCTCTCATGACCCTTGAGCACAGGCGTTCTCCCCTTCCTTGTCTCCCATTACTTCCTGGTGATCCCACTTTCTCTGTCTAAGAAACATGATTTCCACCTCTCATGACCCTTGAGCACAGCGTTCCCCCCTTCCTTGTCCCCCATTATTTCCTAGTGATCCCACTTTCTCTGTCTTAGAAACATGATTTCCACCTCTCATGACCCTTGAGCACAGCGTTCCCCCCTTCCTTGTCCCCCATTATTTCCTAGTGATCCCACTTTCCCTGTCTAAGAAACATGATTTGCACCACTCATGAGCCTTGAGCACAGGCGTTCTCCCCTTCCTTGTCCCCCATTATTTCCTAGTGATCCCACTTTCTCTTTCTAAGAAACATGATTTGCACCTCTCATGACCCTTGAGCGCAGGCGTTCCCCCTTCCATGTCCCCCATTATTTCCTAGTGATCCCACTTTCTCTGTCTTAGAAACATGATTTGCACCTCTCATGACCCTTGAGCGCAGCGCTCCCCCTTCCTTGTCCCCCATTATTTCCTTTTGATCCCACTTTCTCTTTCTTAGAAACATAAATTTGCACCTCTCATGACCCTTGAGCACAGGCATTCTCCCCTTCCTTGTCGCCCATTATTTCCTAGTGATCCCACTTTCTCTGTCTAAGAAACATGATTTGCACCTCTCATGACCCTTGAGCAAAGAGTTCTCCCCTTCCTTGTCCCCCATTATTTCCTATAGACCCACTTTCGCTGTCTAAGAAACATGATTTGCACCTCTCATGACCCTTGAGCAAAGCGTTCTCCCCTTCCTTGTCCCCCATTATTTCCTAGTGATCCCACTTTCTCTGCCTAAGAAACATGATTTGCACCTCTCATGACCCTTGAGCGCAGGCGTTCTCCCCTTCCTTGTCCCCCATTATTTCCTGGTGATCCCACTTTTTCTGTCTAAGAAACATGATTTGCTCCTCTCATGACGACTTGAGCACAGGCTTTGTCCCCTTCCCTGTCCCCCATTATTTCCTAGTGATCCCACTTTCTCTGTCTAAGAAACATGATTTGCACCTCTCATGACCCTTGAGCACAGGCGTTCTCCCCTTCTTTGTCCCCCATTATTTCCTAGTGATCCCACTTTCTCTGTCTAAGAAACATGATTTGCACCTCTCATGACCCTTGAGCACAGGCGTTCTCCCCTTCCTTGTCCCCCATTATTTCCTGGTGATCCCACTTTCTCTGCCTAAGAAACATGATTTGCACCTCTCATGACCCTTGAGCGCAGGCGTTCTCCCCTTCCTCGTCCCCCATTATTTCGTAGTGATCCCACTTTCTCTGTCTAAGAAACATGATTTGCACCTCTCATGACCCTTGAGCGCAGGCGTTCCCCCCTTCCATGTCCCCCATTATTTCCTAGTGATCCCACTTTCTCTGTTTTAGAATCATGATTTGCACCTCTCATGACCCTTGAGCACATGCGTTCTCCCCTTCCTTGTCCCCCATTATTTCCTAGTGATCCCACTTTCTCTGTCTAAGAAACATGATTTGCACCTCTCATGACCCTTGAGCGCAGGCGTTCCCCCTTCCATGCCCCCCATTATTTCCTAGTGATCCCACTTTCTCTGTCTTAGAAACATGACTTGCACCTCTCATGACCCTTGAGCACAGGCGTTCTCCCATTCCTCGTCCCCCATTATTTCCTAGTGATCCCACTTTCTCTGTCTAAGAAACATGATTTGCACCTCTCATGACCCTTGAGTACAGCGTTCCCCCCTTCCTTGTCCCCCATTATTTCCTAGTGATCCCACTTTCTCTGTCTTAGAAACATGATTTTCACCTCTCATGACCCTTGAGCACAGGTGTTCTCCCCTTCCGTGTCCCCCATTATTTCCTAGTGATCCCACTTTCTCTGTTTAAGAAACATGATTTGCACCTCTCATGACCCTTGAGCACAGGCATTCTCCCCTTCCTTGTCCCCCATTATTTCCTGGTGATCCCACTTTCTCTGTCTAAGAAACATGATTTGCACCTCTCATGGCCCTTGAAGGCAGGCGTTCTCCCCTTCCTTGTCCCCCAATATTTAATGGTGATCCCACTTTCTCTGTCTAAGAAACATGATTTGCACCTCTCATGACCCTTGAGCACAGGCGTTCTCCCCTTCCTTGTCCCCCATTATTTCCTGGTGATCCCACTTTCTCTGTCTAAGAAACATGATTTGCACCTCTCATGGCCCTTGAAGGCAGGCGTTCTCCCCTTCCTTGTCCCCCAATATTTAATGGTGATCCCACTTTCTCTGTCTAAGAAACATGATTTGCACCTCTCATGACCCTTGAGCACAGGCATTCTCCCCTTCCTTGTCCCCCATTATTTCCTGGTGATCCCACTTTCTCTGTCTAAGAAATATGATTTGCACCTCTCATGACCCTTGAGCAGAGGCGTTCTCACCTTCCTTGTCCCCCATTATTTCCTGGTGATCCCACTTTCTCTGTCTAAGAAACATGATTTGCACCTCTCATGACCCTTGAGCACAGGCGTTCTCCCCTTCCTTGTCCCCCATTATTTCCTGGTGATCCCACTTTCTCTGTCTAAGAAACATGATTTGCACCTCTCATGACCCTTGAGCACAGGCGTTCTCCCCTTCCTTGTCCCCCATTATTTCCTAGTGATCCCACTTTCTAGGTCTAAGAAACATGATTTGCACCTCTCATGCCCATTGAGCGCAGGCGTTCCCCCTTCCATGTCCCCCATTATTTCCTAGTGATCCCACTTTCTCTGTCTTAGAAACATAATTTGCACCTCTCATGACCCTTGAGCGCAACATTCCCCCTTCCTTGTCCCCCATTATTTCCTAGTGATCCCACTTTCTCTGTCTTAGAAACATGATTTGCACCTCTCATGACCCTTGAGCGCAGGCGTTCTCCCCTTCCTCGGTCCCCATTATTTCCTAGTGATCCCACTTTCTCTGTCTAAGAAACATGATTTGCACCTCTCATGACCCTTGAGCACAGGCGTTCTCCCCTTCCTCGTCCCCCACTATTTCCTAGTGATCCCACTTTCTCTGTCTAAGAAACATGATTTGCACCTCTCATGACCCTTGAGCACAGGCGTTCTCCCCTTCCTTGTGCCCCATTATTTCCTGGTGATCCGACTTTCTCTGTCTAAGAAACATGATTTCCACCTATCATGACCCTTGAGCACAGCGTTCCCCCCTTCCTTGTCCCCCATTATTTCCTAGTGATCCCACTTTCTCTGTCTTAGAAACATGATTTTCACCTCTCATGACCCTTGAGCGCAGGCGTTCCCCCTTCCATGTCCCCCATTATTTCCTAGTGATCCCACTTTCTCTGTCTAAGAAACATGATTTGCACCTCTCATCACCCTTGAGCTAAGGCGTTCTCCCGTTCCTTGTCCCCCATTATTTCTGGTGATCCCACATTCCCTGTCTAAGAAACATGATTTGCACCTCTCATCACCCTTGAGCTAAGGCGTTCTCCCCTTCCTTGTCCCCCATTATTTCCTAGTGATCCCACTTTCTCTGTCTTAGAAACATGATTTGCACCTCTCATGACCCTTGAGCGCAGCGCTCCCCCTTCCTTGTCCCCCATTATTTCCTTTTGATCCCACTTTCTCTGTCTTAGAAACATAAATTTGCACCTCTCATGACCCTTGAGCACAGGCGTTCTCCCCTTCCTTGTCCCCCATTATTTCCTATAGATCCCACTTTCACTGTCTAAGAAACATGATTTGCGCCTCTCATGACCCTTGAGCACAGGCGTTCTCCCCTTCCTTGTCCCCCATTATTTCCTATAGATCCCACTTTCACTGTCTAAGAAACATGATTTGCACCTCTCATGACCCTTGAGCAAAGTGTTCTCCCCTTCCTTGTCCCCCATTATTTCCTAGTGATCCCACTTTCTCTGTCTAAGAAACATGATTTGCACCTCTCATGACCCTTGAGCGCAGGCGTTAACCCCTTCCTTGTCCCCCATTATTTCCTGGTGATCCCACTTTCTCTGTCTAAGAAACATGAATTGCACCTCTCATGACCCTTGAGCAGAGTGTTCCCCCCTTCCTTGTCCCCCATTATTTCCTAGTGATCCGACTTTCTCTGTTTTAGAAACATGATTTGCACCTCTTATGACCCTTGAGCACAGTCGTTCTCCCCTTCCTTGTCCCCCATTATTTCCTGGTGATCCCACTTTATCTGTTTTAGAAACATGATTTGCACCTCTCATGACCCTTGAGCACAGGCGTTCTCCCCTTCCTTGTCTCCCATTACTTCCTGGTGATACCACTTTATCTGTCTAAGAAACATGATTTGCACCTCTCATGACCCTTGAGCACAGGCATTCTCCCCTTCCTTGTCCCCCATGATTTCCTAGTGATGCCTCTTTCTCTGTCTAAGAAACATGATTTGCACCTCTCATGACCCTTGAGCGCAGGCGTTCCTCCTTCCAAGTCCCCCATTATTTCCTAGTGATCCCACTTTCTCTGTCTTAGAAACATGATTTGCACCTCTCATGACCCTTGAGCGCAGCGTTCTCCCCTTCCTTGTCCCCCATTATTACCTAGTGATCCCACTTTCTCTGTCTAAGAAAAATGATTTGCACCTCTCATGACCCCTGAGCACAGGCGTTCTCCCCTTCATTGTCGCCCATTGTTTCCTATAGATCCCACTTTCTCTGTCTAAGAAACATGATTTGCACCTCTCATGACCCTTGAGCACAGGCTTTGTCCCCTTCCTTGTCCCCCATTATTTCCTAGTGATTCCACTTTCTATGTCTAAGAAACATGATTTGCACCTCTCATGACCTTTGAGCACTGGCGTTCTCCCCTTCCTTTTCTCCCATTATTTCTGGTGATCCTACTTTCTCTGTCCAAGAAACATGATTTGCACCTCTCATGACCCTTGAGCGCAGGCATTCCCCCCTTCCTTGTCCCCCATTATTTCCGATAGATCCCACTTTCTATGTCTAAGAAACATGATTTGCACCTCTCATGACCCTTGAGCACAGGCGTTCCCCCCTTCCATGTGCCTCATTATTTCCTAATGATCCCACTTTCTCTGTCTTAGAAACATGACTTGCATCTCTCATGACCCTTGAGCGCAGCGTTCCCCCCTTCCTTGTCCCCCATTATTTCCTAGTGATCCCACTTTCTCTGTCTTAGAAACATGATTTGCACCTCTCATGACCCTTGAGCACAGGCGTTCTCCCCTTCCTTGTCCCCCATTATTTCCTAGTGATCCCACTTTCTCTGTCTAAGAAACATGATTTGCACCTCTCATGACCCTTGAGCGCAGGCGTTCTCCACTTCCTTTTCCCCCATTATATTCTAGTGACCCCACTTTCTCTGTCTTAGAAACATGATTTGCACCTCTCATGACCCTTGAGTACAGGCGTTCTCCCCTTCCTTGTCCCGCATTATTTCCTGGTGACCCCACTTTCTCTGTCTAAAAAACATGATTTGCACCTCTTATGACCCTTGCGTACAGGCGATCTCCCCTTCCTTGTCCCCCATTATTTCCTAGTGATCCCACTTTCTCTGTCTAAGAAACATGATTTGCACCTCTCATGACCCTTGACCTAAGGCGTTATCCCGTTCCTTGTCCCCCATTATTTCCTGGTGATCCCACTTTCTCTGTCTAAGAAACATGATTTGCACCTCTTATGACCCGTGCGTGCAGGCGTTCTCCCCTTCCTTGTCCCCCATTATTTCCTAGTGATCCCACTTTCTCTGTCTAAGAAACATGATTTGCACCTCTCATGACCCTTGAGCACAGGCGTTCTCCCCTTCCTTGTCTCCCATTATTTCCAGTGATCCCACTTTCCCTGTCTAAGAAACATGATTTGCACCACTCATGAGCCTTGAGCACAGGCGTTCTCCCCTTCCTTGTCCCCCATTATTTCCTAGTGATCCCACTTTCTCTTTCTAAGAAACATGATTTGCACCTCTCATGACCCTTGAGCGCAGGCGTTCCCCATTCCATGTCCCCCATTATTTCCTAGTGATCCCACTTTCTCTGTCTTAGAAACATGATTTGCACCTCTCATGACCCTTGAGTGCAGCGCTCCCCCTTCCTTGTCCCCCATTATTTCCTTTTGATCCCACTTTCTCTGTCTTAGAAACATAAATTTGCACCTCTCATGACCCTTGAGCACAGGCATTCTCCCCTTCCTTGTCGCCCATTATTTCCTAGTGATCCCACTTTCTCTGTCTAAGAAACATGATTTGCACCTCTCATGACCCTTGAGCACAGGCGTTCTCCCCTTCCTTGTCCCCCATTATTTCCTATAGACCCACTTTCGCTGTCTAAGAAACATGATTTGCACCTCTCATGACCCTTGAGCAAAGCGTTCTCCCCTTCCTTGTCCCCCATTATTTCCTAGTGATCCCACTTTCTCTGCCTAAGAAACATGATTTGCACCTCTCATGACCCTTGAGCGCAGGCGTTACCCCCTTCCTTGTCCCCCATTATTTCCTGGTGATCCCACTTTCTCTGTCTAAGAAACATGATTTGCACCTCTCATGACCCTTGAGCAGAGCGTTCCCCCCTTCCTTGCCCCCCATTATTTCCTAGTGATCCCACTTTCTCTGTTTTAGAAACATGATTTGCACCTCTCATGACCCTTGAGCACAGGCGTTCTCCCCTTCCTTGTCTCCCATTATTTCATAGTGATCCCACTTTCTCTGTCTAAGAAACATGATTTGCACCTCTTATGACCCTTGCGCGCAGGCGTTCTCCCCTTCCTTGTCCCCCATTATTTCCTAATGATCCCACTTTCTCTGTCTAAGAAACATGATTTGCACCTCTTATGACCCTTGAGCACAGGCGTTCTCCCCTTCCTTGTCCCCCATTATTTCCTGGTGATCCCACTTTATCTGTTTTAGAAACATGATTTACACCTCTCATGACCCTTGAGCACAGGCATTCTCCCCTTCCTTGTCTCCCATTACTTCCTGGTGATCCCACTTTATCTGTCTAAGAAACATGATTTGCACCTCTCATGACCCTTGAGCACAGGCATTCTCCCCTTCCTTGTCCCCCATGATTTGCTAGTGATCCCACTTTCTCTGTCTAAGAAACATGATTTGCACCTCTCATGACCCTTGAGCGCAGGCGTTCCTCCTTCCATGTCCCCCATTATTTCCTAGTGATCCCACTTTCTCTGTCTTAGAAACATGATTTGCACCTCTCATGACCCTTGAGCACAGGCGTTCTACCCTTCCTTGTCCCCCATTATTTCCTAGTGATCCCACTTTCTCTGTCTTAGAAACATGATTTGCACCTCTCATGACCCTTGAGCGCAGCGTTCTCCCCTTCCTTGTCCCCCATTATTACCTAGTGATCCCACTTTCTCTGTCTAAGAAACATGATTTGCACCTCTCATGACCCCTGAGCACAGGCGTTCTCCCCTTCATTGTCCCCCATTATTTCCTATAGATCCCACTTTCTCTGTCTAAGAAACATGATTTGCACCTCTCATGACCCTTGAGCACAGGCTTTATCCCCTTCCTTGTCCCCCATTATTTCCTAGTGATTCCACTTTCTATGTCTAAGAAACATGATTTGCACCTCTCATGACCCTTGAACACCGGCGTTCTCCCCTTCCTTGTCCCCCATTATTTCCTGGTGATCCCACTTTCTCTGTCTAAGAAACATGATTTGCACCTCTCATGACCCTTGAGCACAGGCGTTCTCCCCTTCCTTGTCTCCCATTACTTCTGGTGATCCCACTTTCTCTGTCTAAGAAATATGATTAGCACCTCTCATGACCCTTGAGCACAGGCCTTCTCCCCTTCCTTTTCTCCCATTATTTCTGGTGATCCTACTTTCTCTGTCCAAGAAACATGATTTGCACCTCTCACGACCCTTGAGCGCAGGCATTCCCCCCTTCCTTGTCCCCCATTATCTCCTATAGATCCCACTTTCTCTGTCTAAGAAACAGGATTTGCACCTCTCATGACCCTTGTGTGCAGGCATTCCCACGTTCCATGTGCCCCATTATTTCCTAGTGATCCCACTTTCTCTGTCTTAGAAACATGATTTGCACCTCTCATGACCCTTGAGCACAGGCGTTCCCCCCTTCCTTGTCCCCCATTATTTCCTAGTGATCCCACTTTCTCTGTCTTAGAAACATGATTTGCACCTCTCATGACCCTTGAGAACAGGCTTCGTCCCCTTCCTTGTGCCCAATTATTTCCTAGTGATCCCACTTTCTCTGTCTAAGAAACAGGATTTGCACCTCTCATGACCCTTGAGCGCAGGCATTCCCCCCTTCCTTGTCCCCCATTATCTCCTATAGATCCCACTTTCTCTGTCTAAGAAACAGGATTTGCACCTCTCATGACCCTTGAGTGCAGGCGTTCCCACGTTCCATGTGCCCCATTATTTCCTAGTGATCCCACTTTCTCTGTCTTAGAAACATGATTTGCACCTCTCATGACCCTTGAGCACCGGCGTTCTCCCCTTCCATGTCCCCCATTATTTCCTAGTGATCCCACTTTCTCTGTTTTAGAAACATGATTTGCACCTCTCATGACCCTTGAGCACATGCGTTCTCCCCTTCCTTGTCCCCCATTATTTCCTAGTGATCCCACTTTCTCTGTCTAAGAAACATGATTTGCACCTCTCATGACCCTTGAGCGCAGGCGTTCCCCCTTCCATGCCCCCATTATTTCCTAGTGATCCCACTTTCTCTGTCTTAGAAACATGACTTGCACCTCTCATGACCCTTGAGCACAGGCGTTCTCCCATTCCTCGTCCCCCATTATTTCCTAGTGATCCCACTTTCTCTATCTAAGAAACATGATTTGCACCTCTCATGACCCTTGAGCACAGGCGTTCTCCCCTTCCTTGTGCCCCATTATTTTCTGGTGATACCACTTTCTCTGTCTAAGAAACATGATTTGCACCTCTCATGACCCTTGAGCACAGGCGTTCTCCCCTTCCTCGTCCCCCATTATTTCCTAGTGATCCCACTTTCTCTGTCTAAGAAACATGATTTGCACCTCTCATGACCCTTGAGCACAGGCGTTCTCCCCTTCCTTGTGCCCCATTATTTCCTGGTGATCCCACTTTCTCTGTCTAAGAAACATGATTTCCACCTCTCATGACCCTTGAGCACAGCGTTCCCCCCTTCCTTGTCCCCCATTATTTCCTAGTGATCCCACTTTCTCTGTCTTAGAAACATGATTTTCACCTCTCATGACCCTTGAGCACAGGTGTTCTCCCCTTCCGTGTCCCCCATTATTTCCTAGTGATCCCACTTTCTCTGTTTAAGAAACATGATTTGCACCTCTCATGACCCTTGAGCACAGGCATTCTCCCCTTCCTTGTCCCCCATTATTTCCTGGTGATCCCACTTTCTCTGTCTAAGAAACATGATTTGCACCTCTCATGGCCCTTGAAGGCAGGCGTTCTCCCCTTCCTTGTCCCCCAATATTTAATGGTGATCCCACTTTCTCTGTCTAAGAAACATGATTTGCACCTCTCATGACCCTTGAGCACAGGCGTTCTCCCCTTCCTTGTCCCCCATTATTTCCTGGTGATCCCACTTTCTCTGTCTAAGAAACATGATTTGCACCTCTCATGGCCCTTGAAGGCAGGCGTTCTCCCCTTCCTTGTCCCCCAATATTTAATGGTGATCCCACTTTCTCTGTCTAAGAAACATGATTTGCACCTCTCATGACCCTTGAGCACAGGCATTCTCCCCTTCCTTGTCCCCCATTATTTCCTGGTGATCCCACTTTCTCTGTCTAAGAAATATGATTTGCACCTCTCATGACCCTTGAGCAGAGGCGTTCTCACCTTCCTTGTCCCCCATTATTTCCTGGTGATCCCACTTTCTCTGTCTAAGAAACATGATTTGCACCTCTCATGACCCTTGAGCACAGGCGTTCTCCCCTTCCTTGTCTCCCATTACTTCCTGGTGATCCCACTTTATCTGTCTAAGAAACATGATTTGCACCTCTCATGACCCTTGAGCACAGGCGTTCTCCCCTTCCTTGTCCCCCAATATTTACTAGTGATCCCACTTTCTCTGTCTAAGAAACATGATTTGCACCTCTCATGACCCTTGAGCGCAGGCGTTCCTCCTTCCATGTCCCCCATTATTTCCTAGTGATCCCACTTTCTCTGTCTTAGAAACATAATTTGCACCTCTCATGACCCTTGAGCGCAACGTTCCCCCTTCCTTGTCCCCCATTATTTCCTAGTGATCCCACTTTCTCTGTCTTAGAAACATGATTTGCACCTCTCATGACCCTTGAGCACAGGCGTTCTCCCCTTCCTCGGTCCCCATTATTTCCTAGTGATCCCACTTTCTCTGTCTAAGAAACATGATTTGCACCTCTCATGACCCTTGAGCACAGGCGTTCTCCCCTTCCTTGTGCCCCATTATTTCCTGGTGATCCCACTTTCTCTGTCTAAGAAACATGATTTGCACCTCTAATGACCCTTGAGCACAGGCGTTCTCCCATTCCTCGTCCCCCATTATTTCCTAGTGATCCCACTTTCTCTGTCTAAGAAACATGATTTGCACCTCTCATGACCCTTGAGCACAGGCGTTCTCCCCTTCCTTGTGCCCCATTATTTCCTGGTGATCCCACTTTCTCTGTCTAAGAAACATGATTTGCAACTCTCATGACCCTTGAGCACAGCGTTCCCCCCTTCCTTGTCCCCCATTATTTCCTAGTGATCCCACTTTCTCTGTCTAAGAAACATGATTTGCACGTCTCATGACCCTTGAGCACAGGCGTTCTCCCCTTCCTTGTCCCCCATTATTTCATGGTGATCCCACTTTCTCTGTCTAAGAAACATGATTTGCACCTCTCATGACCCTTGAGCACAGGCGTTCTCCCCTTCCTCGTCCCCCATTATTTCCTAGTGATCCCACTTTCTCTGTCTAAGAAACATGATTTGCACCTCTCATGACCCTTGAGCACAGGCGTTCTCCCCTTCCTTGTGCCCCATTATTTCCTGGTGATCCCACTTTCTCTGTCTAAGAAACATGATTTGCAACTCTCATGACCCTTGAGCACAGCGTTCCCCCCTTCCTTGTCCCCCATTACTTCCTAGTGATCCCACTTTCTCTGTCTAAGAAACATGATTTGCACGTCTCATGACCCTTGAGCACAGGCGTTCTCCCCTTCCTTGTCCCCCATTATTTCCTGGTGATCCCACTTTCTCTGTCTAAGAAACATGATTTGCTCCTCTCATGACGACTTGAGCACAGGCTTTGTCCCCTTCCTTGTCCCCCATTATTTCCTAGTGATCCCACTTTCTCTGTCTAAGAAACATGATTTGCACCTCTCATGTCCCTTGAGCACAGGCGTTTTCCCCTTCCTTGTCCCCCATTATTTCCTGGTTTTACCACTTTCTCTGTCTAAGAAACATGATTTGCACCTCTCATGACCCTTGAGCACAGGCGTTCTCCCCTTCCTTGTGCCCCATTATTTCCTGGTGATCCCACTTTCTCTGTCTAAGAAACATGTTTCCACCTCTCATGACCCTTGAGCACAGCGTTCCCCCCTTCCTTGCCCCCCATTATTTCCTAGTGATCCCACTTTCTCTGTCTTAGAAACATGATTTTCACCTCTCATGACCCTTGAGCACAGGTGTTCTCCCCTTCCTTGTCCCCCATTATTTCCAAGTGATCCCACTTTCTCTGTCTAAGAAACATGATTTGCACCTCTCATGACCCTTGAGCACAGGCATTCTCCCCTTCCTTGTCTCCCATTATTTCCAGTGATCCCACATTCCCTGTCTAAGAAACATAATTTGCACCTCTCATGACCCTTGAGCGCAGGCATTCCCCCTTCCATGTCCCCCATTATTTCCTAGTGATCCCACTTTCTCTGTCTAAGAAACATGATTTGCACCTCTCATGACCCTTGAGCACAGGCGTTCTCCCCTTCCTTGTCTCCAATTATTTCCAGTGATCCCACATTCCCTGTCTAAGAAACATGATTTGCACCACTCATGAGCCTTGAGCACAGCATTCTCCCCTTCCTTGTCTCCCATTATTTCCAGTGATCCCACATTCCCTGTCTAAGAAACATGATTTGCACCTCTTATGACCTTTGCGCGCAGGCGTTCTCCCCTTCCTTGTCCCCCATTATTTCCTAATGATCCCACTTTCTCTGTCTAAGAAACATGATTTGCACCTCTTATGACCCTTGAGCACAGGCGTTCTCCCCTTCCTTGTCCCCCATTATTTCCTGGTGATCCCACTTTCTCTGTCTTAGAAACATGATTTTCACCTCTCATGAGCCTTGAGCACAGGCATTCTCCCCTTCCTTGTCTCCCATTATTTCCAGTGATCCCACATTCCCTGTCTAAGAAACATGATTTGCACCTCTTATGACCTTTGCGCGCAGGCGTTCTCCCCTTCCTTGTCCCCCATTATTTCCTGGTGATCCCACTTTATCTGTTTTAGAAACATGATTTGCACCTCTCATGACCCTTGAGCACAGGCATTCCCCCCTTCCTTGTCCCCCATTATTTCCGATAGATCCCACTTTCTCTAAGAAACATGATTTGCACCTCTCATGACCCTTGAGCGCAGGCGTTCCCCCCTTCCATGTGCCCCATTATTTCCTAGTGATCCCACTTTCTCTGTCTTAGAAACATGACTTGCACCTCTCATGACCCTTGAGCGCAGGGTTCCCCCCTTCCTTGTCCCCCATTATTTCCTAGTGATCCCACTTTCTCTGTCTTAGAAACATGATTTGCACCTCTCATGACCGTTGAGCACAGGCGTTCTCCCCTTCCTTGTCCCCCATTATTTCCTGGTGATCCCACTTTCTCTGTCTAAGAAACATGATTTGCACCTCTTATGACCCTTGCGCGCAGGCGTTCTCCCGTTCCTTGTGCCCCATTATTTCCTAGTGATCCCACTTTCTCTGTCTAAGAAACATGATTTGCACCTCTCATGACCCTTGAGCACAGGCGTTCTCCCCTTCCTTGTCCCCCATTATTTCCCAGTGATCCCACTTTCTCTGTCTAAGAAACATGATTTGCACCTCTCATGACCCTTGAGCGCAGGCGTTCTCCACTTCCTTTTCCCCCATTATATTCTAGTGACCCCACTTTCTCTGTCGTAGAAACATGATTTGCACCTCTCATGACCCTTGAGCACAGGGGTTCTCCCCTTCCTTGTCCCGCATTATTTACTGGTGACCCCAATTTCTCTGTCTAAAAAACATGATTTGCACCTCTTATGACCCTTGCGTGCAGGCATTCTCCCCTTCCTTGTCCCCCATTATTTCCTAGTGATCCCACTTTCACTGTCTAAGAAACATGATTTGCACCTCTCGTGACCCTTGAGCTAAGGCGTTCTCCCGTTCCTTGTCCCCCATTATTTCCTGGTGATCCCACTTTCTCTGTCTAAGAAACATGATTTGCACCTCTTATGACCCATGCGTGCAGGCGTTCTCCCCTTCCTTGTCCCCCATTATTTCCTGGTGATCCCACTTTCTCTGTCTAAGAAACATGAATTGCACCTCCCATGACCCTTGAGCAGATCGTTCCCCCCTTCCTTGTCCCCCATTATTTCCTAGTGATCCCACTTTCTCTGTTTTAGAAACATGATTTGCACCTCTCATGACCCTTGAGCACAGGCGTTCTCCCCTTCCTTGTCTCCCATTATTTCCTAGCGATCCCACTTTCTCTGTCTAAGAAACATGATTTGCACCTCTCATGACCCTTGAGCACAGGCGTTCTCCCCTTCCTTGTGCCCCATTATTTCCTGGTGATCCCACTTTCTCTGTCTAAGAAACATGTTTCCACCTCTCATGACCCTTGAGCACAGCGTTCCCCCCTTCCTTGCCCCCCATTATTTCCTAGTGATCCCACTTTCTCTGTCTTAGAAACATGATTTTCACCTCTCATGACCCTTGAGCACAGGTGTTCTCCCCTTCCTTGTCCCCCATTATTTCCAAGTGATCCCACTTTCTCTGTCTAAGAAACATGATTTGCACCTCTCATGACCCTTGAGCACAGGCATTCTCCCCTTCCTTGTCTCCCATTATTTCCAGTGATCCCACATTCCCTGTCTAAGAAACATGATTTGCACCTCTTATGACCTTTGCGCGCAGGCGTTCTCCCCTTCCTTGTCCCCCATTATTTCCAGTGATCCCACATTCCCTGTCTAAGAAACATGATTTGCACCACTCATGAGCCTTGAGCACAGGCATTCTCCCCTTCCTTGTCTCCCATTATTTCCAGTGATCCCACATTCCCTGTCTAAGAAACATGATTTGCACCTCTTATGACCTTTGCGCGCAGGCGTTCTCCCCTTCCTTGTCCCCCATTATTTCCTAATGATCCCACTTTCTCTGTCTAAGAAACATGATTTGCACCTCTTATGACCCTTGAGCACAGGCGTTCTCCCCTTCCTTGTCCCCCATTATTTCCTGGTGATCCCACTTTCTCTGTCTTAGAAACATGATTTTCACCTCTCATGACCCTTGAGCACAGGTGTTCTCCGCTTCCTTGTCCCCCATTATTTCCAAGTGATCCCACTTTCTCTGTCTAAGAAACATGATTTGCACCTCTCATGACCCTTGAGCACAGGCATTCTCCCCTTCCTTGTCTCCCATTATTTCCAGTGATCCCACATTCCCTGTCTAAGAAACATGATTTGCACCTCTCATGACCCTTGAGCGCAGGCATTCCCCCTTCCATGTCCCCCATTATTTCCTAGTGATCCCACTTTCTCTGTCTAAGAAACATGATTTGCACCTCTCATGACCCTTGAGCACAGGCGTTCTCCCCTTCCTTGTCTCCAATTATTTCCAGTGATCCCACATTCCCTGTCTAAGAAACATGATTTGCACCACTCATGAGCCTTGAGCACAGGCATTCTCCCCTTCCTGTCTCCCATTATTTCCAGTGATCCCACATTCCCTGTCTAAGAAACATGATTTGCACCTCTTATGACCTTTGCGCGCAGGCGTTCTCCCCTTCCTTGTCCCCCATTATTTCCTAATGATCCCACTTTCTCTGTCTAAGAAACATGATTTGCACCTCTTATGACCCTTGAGCACAGGCGTTCTCCCCTTCCTTGTCCCCCATTATTTCCTGGTGATCCCACTTTATCTGTTTTAGAAACATGATTTGCACCTCTCATGACCCTTGAGCACAGGCGTTCTCCCCTTCCTTGTCTCCCATTACTTCCTGGTGATCCCACTTTCTCTGTCTAAGAAACATGATTTCCACCTCTCATGACCCTTGAGCACAGCGTTCCCCCCTTCCTTGTCCCCCATTATTTCCTAGTGATCCCACTTTCTCTGTCTTAGAAACATGATTTCCACCTCTCATGACCCTTGAGCACAGCGTTCCCCCCTTCCTTGTCCCCCATTATTTCCTAGTGATCCCACTTTCCCTGTCTAAGAAACATGATTTGCACCACTCATGAGCCTTGAGCACAGGCGTTCTCCCCTTCCTTGTCCCCCATTATTTCCTAGTGATCCCACTTTCTCTTTCTAAGAAACATGATTTGCACCTCTCATGACCCTTGAGCGCAGGCGTTCCCCCTTCCATGTCCCCCATTATTTCCTAGTGATCCCACTTTCTCTGTCTTAGAAACATGATTTGCACCTCTCATGACCCTTGAGCGCAGCGCTCCCCCTTCCTTGTCCCCCATTATTTCCTTTTGATCCCACTTTCTCTTTCTTAGAAACATAAATTTGCACCTCTCATGACCCTTGAGCACAGGCATTCTCCCCTTCCTTGTCGCCCATTATTTCCTAGTGATCCCACTTTCTCTGTCTAAGAAACATGATTTGCACCTCTCATGACCCTTGAGCAAAGAGTTCTCCCCTTCCTTGTCCCCCATTATTTCCTATAGACCCACTTTCGCTGTCTAAGAAACATGATTTGCACCTCTCATGACCCTTGAGCAAAGCGTTCTCCCCTTCCTTGTCCCCCATTATTTCCTAGTGATCCCACTTTCTCTGCCTAAGAAACATGATTTGCACCTCTCATGACCCTTGAGCGCAGGCGTTCTCCCCTTCCTTGTCCCCCATTATTTCCTGGTGATCCCACTTTTTCTGTCTAAGAAACATGATTTGCTCCTCTCATGACGACTTGAGCACAGGCTTTGTCCCCTTCCCTGTCCCCCATTATTTCCTAGTGATCCCACTTTCTCTGTCTAAGAAACATGATTTGCACCTCTCATGACCCTTGAGCACAGGCGTTCTCCCCTTCTTTGTCCCCCATTATTTCCTAGTGATCCCACTTTCTCTGTCTAAGAAACATGATTTGCACCTCTCATGACCCTTGAGCACAGGCGTTCTCCCCTTCCTTGTCCCCCATTATTTCCTGGTGATCCCACTTTCTCTGCCTAAGAAACATGATTTGCACCTCTCATGACCCTTGAGCGCAGGCGTTCTCCCCTTCCTCGTCCCCCATTATTTCGTAGTGATCCCACTTTCTCTGTCTAAGAAACATGATTTGCACCTCTCATGACCCTTGAGCGCAGGCGTTCCCCCCTTCCATGTCCCCCATTATTTCCTAGTGATCCCACTTTCTCTGTTTTAGAATCATGATTTGCACCTCTCATGACCCTTGAGCACATGCGTTCTCCCCTTCCTTGTCCCCCATTATTTCCTAGTGATCCCACTTTCTCTGTCTAAGAAACATGATTTGCACCTCTCATGACCCTTGAGCGCAGGCGTTCCCCCTTCCATGCCCCCCATTATTTCCTAGTGATCCCACTTTCTCTGTCTTAGAAACATGACTTGCACCTCTCATGACCCTTGAGCACAGGCGTTCTCCCATTCCTCGTCCCCCATTATTTCCTAGTGATCCCACTTTCTCTGTCTAAGAAACATGATTTGCACCTCTCATGACCCTTGAGTACAGCGTTCCCCCCTTCCTTGTCCCCCATTATTTCCTAGTGATCCCACTTTCTCTGTCTTAGAAACATGATTTTCACCTCTCATGACCCTTGAGCACAGGTGTTCTCCCCTTCCGTGTCCCCCATTATTTCCTAGTGATCCCACTTTCTCTGTTTAAGAAACATGATTTGCACCTCTCATGACCCTTGAGCACAGGCATTCTCCCCTTCCTTGTCCCCCATTATTTCCTGGTGATCCCACTTTCTCTGTCTAAGAAACATGATTTGCACCTCTCATGGCCCTTGAAGGCAGGCGTTCTCCCCTTCCTTGTCCCCCAATATTTAATGGTGATCCCACTTTCTCTGTCTAAGAAACATGATTTGCACCTCTCATGACCCTTGAGCACAGGCGTTCTCCCCTTCCTTGTCCCCCATTATTTCCTGGTGATCCCACTTTCTCTGTCTAAGAAACATGATTTGCACCTCTCATGGCCCTTGAAGGCAGGCGTTCTCCCCTTCCTTGTCCCCCAATATTTAATGGTGATCCCACTTTCTCTGTCTAAGAAACATGATTTGCACCTCTCATGACCCTTGAGCACAGGCATTCTCCCCTTCCTTGTCCCCCATTATTTCCTGGTGATCCCACTTTCTCTGTCTAAGAAATATGATTTGCACCTCTCATGACCCTTGAGCAGAGGCGTTCTCACCTTCCTTGTCCCCCATTATTTCCTGGTGATCCCACTTTCTCTGTCTAAGAAACATGATTTGCACCTCTCATGACCCTTGAGCACAGGCGTTCTCCCCTTCCTTGTCCCCCATTATTTCCTGGTGATCCCACTTTCTCTGTCTAAGAAACATGATTTGCACCTCTCATGACCCTTGAGCACAGGCGTTCTCCCCTTCCTTGTCCCCCATTATTTCCTAGTGATCCCACTTTCTAGGTCTAAGAAACATGATTTGCACCTCTCATGCCCATTGAGCGCAGGCGTTCCCCCTTCCATGTCCCCCATTATTTCCTAGTGATCCCACTTTCTCTGTCTTAGAAACATAATTTGCACCTCTCATGACCCTTGAGCGCAACATTCCCCCTTCCTTGTCCCCCATTATTTCCTAGTGATCCCACTTTCTCTGTCTTAGAAACATGATTTGCACCTCTCATGACCCTTGAGCGCAGGCGTTCTCCCCTTCCTCGGTCCCCATTATTTCCTAGTGATCCCACTTTCTCTGTCTAAGAAACATGATTTGCACCTCTCATGACCCTTGAGCACAGGCGTTCTCCCCTTCCTCGTCCCCCACTATTTCCTAGTGATCCCACTTTCTCTGTCTAAGAAACATGATTTGCACCTCTCATGACCCTTGAGCACAGGCGTTCTCCCCTTCCTTGTGCCCCATTATTTCCTGGTGATCCGACTTTCTCTGTCTAAGAAACATGATTTCCACCTCTCATGACCCTTGAGCACAGCGTTCCCCCCTTCCTTGTCCCCCATTATTTCCTAGTGATCCCACTTTCTCTGTCTTAGAAACATGATTTTCACCTCTCATGACCCTTGAGCGCAGGCGTTCCCCCTTCCATGTCCCCCATTATTTCCTAGTGATCCCACTTTCTCTGTCTAAGAAACATGATTTGCACCTCTCATCACCCTTGAGCTAAGGCGTTCTCCCGTTCCTTGTCCCCCATTATTTCTGGTGATCCCACATTCCCTGTCTAAGAAACATGATTTGCACCTCTCATCACCCTTGAGCTAAGGCGTTCTCCCCTTCCTTGTCCCCCATTATTTCCTAGTGATCCCACTTTCTCTGTCTTAGAAACATGATTTGCACCTCTCATGACCCTTGAGCGCAGCGCTCCCCCTTCCTTGTCCCCCATTATTTCCTTTTGATCCCACTTTCTCTGTCTTAGAAACATAAATTTGCACCTCTCATGACCCTTGAGCACAGGCGTTCTCCCCTTCCTTGTCCCCCATTATTTCCTATAGATCCCACTTTCACTGTCTAAGAAACATGATTTGCGCCTCTCATGACCCTTGAGCACAGGCGTTCTCCCCTTCCTTGTCCCCCATTATTTCCTATAGATCCCACTTTCACTGTCTAAGAAACATGATTTGCACCTCTCATGACCCTTGAGCAAAGTGTTCTCCCCTTCCTTGTCCCCCATTATTTCCTAGTGATCCCACTTTCTCTGTCTAAGAAACATGATTTGCACCTCTCATGACCCTTGAGCGCAGGCGTTAACCCCTTCCTTGTCCCCCATTATTTCCTGGTGATCCCACTTTCTCTGTCTAAGAAACATGAATTGCACCTCTCATGACCCTTGAGCAGAGTGTTCCCCCCTTCCTTGTCCCCCATTATTTCCTAGTGATCCGACTTTCTCTGTTTTAGAAACATGATTTGCACCTCTTATGACCCTTGAGCACAGTCGTTCTCCCCTTCCTTGTCCCCCATTATTTCCTGGTGATCCCACTTTATCTGTTTTAGAAACATGATTTGCACCTCTCATGACCCTTGAGCACAGGCGTTCTCCCCTTCCTTGTCTCCCATTACTTCCTGGTGATACCACTTTATCTGTCTAAGAAACATGATTTGCACCTCTCATGACCCTTGAGCACAGGCATTCTCCCCTTCCTTGTCCCCCATGATTTCCTAGTGATGCCTCTTTCTCTGTCTAAGAAACATGATTTGCACCTCTCATGACCCTTGAGCGCAGGCGTTCCTCCTTCCAAGTCCCCCATTATTTCCTAGTGATCCCACTTTCTCTGTCTTAGAAACATGATTTGCACCTCTCATGACCCTTGAGCGCAGCGTTCTCCCCTTCCTTGTCCCCCATTATTACCTAGTGATCCCACTTTCTCTGTCTAAGAAAAATGATTTGCACCTCTCATGACCCCTGAGCACAGGCGTTCTCCCCTTCATTGTCGCCCATTGTTTCCTATAGATCCCACTTTCTCTGTCTAAGAAACATGATTTGCACCTCTCATGACCCTTGAGCACAGGCTTTGTCCCCTTCCTTGTCCCCCATTATTTCCTAGTGATTCCACTTTCTATGTCTAAGAAACATGATTTGCACCTCTCATGACCTTTGAGCACTGGCGTTCTCCCCTTCCTTTTCTCCCATTATTTCTGGTGATCCTACTTTCTCTGTCCAAGAAACATGATTTGCACCTCTCATGACCCTTGAGCGCAGGCATTCCCCCCTTCCTTGTCCCCCATTATTTCCGATAGATCCCACTTTCTATGTCTAAGAAACATGATTTGCACCTCTCATGACCCTTGAGCACAGGCGTTCCCCCCTTCCATGTGCCTCATTATTTCCTAATGATCCCACTTTCTCTGTCTTAGAAACATGACTTGCATCTCTCATGACCCTTGAGCGCAGCGTTCCCCCCTTCCTTGTCCCCCATTATTTCCTAGTGATCCCACTGTCTCTGTCTTAGAAACATGATTTGCACCTCTCATGACCCTTGAGCACAGGCGTTCTCCCCTTCCTTGTCCCCCATTATTTCCTAGTGATCCCACTTTCTCTGTCTAAGAAACATGATTTGCACCTCTCATGACCCTTGAGCGCAGGCGTTCTCCACTTCCTTTTCCCCCATTATATTCTAGTGACCCCACTTTCTCTGTCTTAGAAACATGATTTGCACCTCTCATGACCCTTGAGTACAGGCGTTCTCCCCTTCCTTGTCCCGCATTATTTCCTGGTGACCCCACTTTCTCTGTCTAAAAAACATGATTTGCACCTCTTATGACCCTTGCGTACAGGCGATCTCCCCTTCCTTGTCCCCCATTATTTCCTAGTGATCCCACTTTCTCTGTCTAAGAAACATGATTTGCACCTCTCATGACCCTTGACCTAAGGCGTTATCCCGTTCCTTGTCCCCCATTATTTCCTGGTGATCCCACTTTCTCTGTCTAAGAAACATGATTTGCACCTCTTATGACCCGTGCGTGCAGGCGTTCTCCCCTTCCTTGTCCCCCATTATTTCCTAGTGATCCCACTTTCTCTGTCTAAGAAACATGATTTGCACCTCTCATGACCCTTGAGCACAGGCGTTCTCCCCTTCCTTGTCTCCCATTATTTCCAGTGATCCCACTTTCCCTGTCTAAGAAACATGATTTGCACCACTCATGAGCCTTGAGCACAGGCGTTCTCCCCTTCCTTGTCCCCCATTATTTCCTAGTGATCCCACTTTCTCTTTCTAAGAAACATGATTTGCACCTCTCATGACCCTTGAGCGCAGGCGTTCCCCATTCCATGTCCCCCATTATTTCCTAGTGATCCCACTTTCTCTGTCTTAGAAACATGATTTGCACCTCTCATGACCCTTGAGTGCAGCGCTCCCCCTTCCTTGTCCCCCATTATTTCCTTTTGATCCCACTTTCTCTGTCTTAGAAACATAAATTTGCACCTCTCATGACCCTTGAGCACAGGCATTCTCCCCTTCCTTGTCGCCCATTATTTCCTAGTGATCCCACTTTCTCTGTCTAAGAAACATGATTTGCACCTCTCATGACCCTTGAGCACAGGCGTTCTCCCCTTCCTTGTCCCCCATTATTTCCTATAGACCCACTTTCGCTGTCTAAGAAACATGATTTGCACCTCTCATGACCCTTGAGCAAAGCGTTCTCCCCTTCCTTGTCCCCCATTATTTCCTAGTGATCCCACTTTCTCTGCCTAAGAAACATGATTTGCACCTCTCATGACCCTTGAGCGCAGGCGTTACCCCCTTCCTTGTCCCCCATTATTTCCTGGTGATCCCACTTTCTCTGTCTAAGAAACATGATTTGCACCTCTCATGACCCTTGAGCAGAGCGTTCCCCCCTTCCTTGCCCCCCATTATTTCCTAGTGATCCCACTTTCTCTGTTTTAGAAACATGATTTGCACCTCTCATGACCCTTGAGCACAGGCGTTCTCCCCTTCCTTGTCTCCCATTATTTCATAGTGATCCCACTTTCTCTGTCTAAGAAACATGATTTGCACCTCTTATGACCCTTGCGCGCAGGCGTTCTCCCCTTCCTTGTCCCCCATTATTTCCTAATGATCCCACTTTCTCTGTCTAAGAAACATGATTTGCACCTCTTATGACCCTTGAGCACAGGCGTTCTCCCCTTCCTTGTCCCCCATTATTTCCTGGTGATCCCACTTTATCTGTTTTAGAAACATGATTTACACCTCTCATGACCCTTGAGCACAGGCATTCTCCCCTTCCTTGTCTCCCATTACTTCCTGGTGATCCCACTTTATCTGTCTAAGAAACATGATTTGCACCTCTCATGACCCTTGAGCACAGGCATTCTCCCCTTCCTTGTCCCCCATGATTTGCTAGTGATCCCACTTTCTCTGTCTAAGAAACATGATTTGCACCTCTCATGACCCTTGAGCGCAGGCGTTCCTCCTTCCATGTCCCCCATTATTTCCTAGTGATCCCACTTTCTCTGTCTTAGAAACATGATTTGCACCTCTCATGACCCTTGAGCACAGGCGTTCTACCCTTCCTTGTCCCCCATTATTTCCTAGTGATCCCACTTTCTCTGTCTTAGAAACATGATTTGCACCTCTCATGACCCTTGAGCGCAGCGTTCTCCCCTTCCTTGTCCCCCATTATTACCTAGTGATCCCACTTTCTCTGTCTAAGAAACATGATTTGCACCTCTCATGACCCCTGAGCACAGGCGTTCTCCCCTTCATTGTCCCCCATTATTTCCTATAGATCCCACTTTCTCTGTCTAAGAAACATGATTTGCACCTCTCATGACCCTTGAGCACAGGCTTTATCCCCTTCCTTGTCCCCCATTATTTCCTAGTGATTCCACTTTCTATGTCTAAGAAACATGATTTGCACCTCTCATGACCCTTGAACACCGGCGTTCTCCCCTTCCTTGTCCCCCATTATTTCCTGGTGATCCCACTTTCTCTGTCTAAGAAACATGATTTGCACCTCTCATGACCCTTGAGCACAGGCGTTCTCCCCTTCCTTGTCTCCCATTACTTCTGGTGATCCCACTTTCTCTGTCTAAGAAATATGATTAGCACCTCTCATGACCCTTGAGCACAGGCCTTCTCCCCTTCCTTTTCTCCCATTATTTCTGGTGATCCTACTTTCTCTGTCCAAGAAACATGATTTGCACCTCTCACGACCCTTGAGCGCAGGCATTCCCCCCTTCCTTGTCCCCCATTATCTCCTATAGATCCCACTTTCTCTGTCTAAGAAACAGGATTTGCACCTCTCATGACCCTTGTGTGCAGGCATTCCCACGTTCCATGTGCCCCATTATTTCCTAGTGATCCCACTTTCTCTGTCTTAGAAACATGATTTGCACCTCTCATGACCCTTGAGCACAGGCGTTCCCCCCTTCCTTGTCCCCCATTATTTCCTAGTGATCCCACTTTCTCTGTCTTAGAAACATGATTTGCACCTCTCATGACCCTTGAGAACAGGCTTCGTCCCCTTCCTTGTGCCCCATTATTTCCTAGTGATCCCACTTTCTCTGTCTAAGAAACAGGATTTGCACCTCTCATGACCCTTGAGCGCAGGCATTCCCCCCTTCCTTGTCCCCCATTATCTCCTATAGATCCCACTTTCTCTGTCTAAGAAACAGGATTTGCACCTCTCATGACCCTTGAGTGCAGGCGTTCCCACGTTCCATGTGCCCCATTATTTCCTAGTGATCCCACTTTCTCTGTCTTAGAAACATGATTTGCACCTCTCACGACCCTTGAGCGCAGGCATTCCCCCCTTCCTTGTCCCCCATTATCTCCTATAGATCCCACTTTCTCTGTCTAAGAAACAGGATTTGCACCTCTCATGACCCTTGAGTGCAGGCGTTCCCACGTTCCATGTGCCCCATTATTTCCTAGTGATCCCACTTTCTCTGTCTAAGAAACATGTTTTGCACCTCTCATGACCCTTGAGCACAGGCGTTCTCCCCTTCCTTGTCCCCCATTATTTCCTAGTGATCCCACTTTCTCTGTCTAAGAAACATGATTTGCACCTCTCATGACCCTTGAGCGCATGCGTTCTCCACTTCCTTTTCCCCCATTATAATCTAGTGATCCCACTTTCTCTGTCTTAGAAACTTGATTTGCACCTCTCTTGACCCTTGAGCACAGGTGTTCTCCCCTTCCTCGTCCCCCATTATTTCCGAGTGATCCCACTTTCTCTGTCTAAGAAACATGATTTGCACCTCTCATGACCCTTGAGCACAGGCGTTCTCCCGTTCCTTGTCCCCCATTATTTCCTGGTGATCCCACTTTCTCTGTCTAACAAACATGATTTGCACCTCTTATGACCTGTGCGTGCAGGCGTTCTCCCCTTCCTTGTCCCCCATTATTTCCTAGTGATCCCACTTTCTCTGTCTAAGAAACATGATTTGCACCTCTCATGACCCTTGAGCACAGGCGTTCTCCCCTTCCTTGTCTCCCATTATTTCCAGTGATCCCACTTTCCCTGTCTAAGAAACATGATTTGCACCTCTTATGACCCTTGAGCGCAGCGTTCCCCCCTTCCTTGTCCCCCATTATTTCCTAGTGATCCCACTTTCTCTGTCTTAGAAACATGACCTGCACCTCTCATGACCCTTGAGCGCAGCGTTCCCCCCTTCCTTGTCCCCCATTATTTCCTAGTGATCCCACTTTCTCTGTCTTAGAAACATGATTTGCACCTCTCATGACCCTTGAGCGCAGGCGTTCCCCCCTTCCATGTGCCAAATTATTTCCTAGTGATCCCACTTTCTCTGTCTTAGAAACATGATTTGCACCTCTCATGACCCTTGAGCACAGGCATTCTCCCCTTCCTTGTCCCCCATTATTTCCTGGTGATCCCACTTTCTCTGTCTGAGAAACATGATTTTCACCTCTCATGACCCTTGCGCGCAGGCGTTCTCCCCTTCCTTGTCCCTCATTATTTCCTAGTGATCCCACTTTCTCTGTCTAAGAAACATGATTTGCACCTCTTATGACCCTTGCGTGCAGGCGTTCTTCCCTCACATGTCCCCCATTATTTCCTAGTGATCCCACTTTCTCTGTCTAAGAAACATGATTTGCAACTCTCATGACCCTTGAGCACAGGCGTTCTCCCCTTCCTTGTCCCGCATTATTTCCTGGTGATCCCACTTTCTCTGTCTAAGAAACATGATTTGCACCTCTTATGACCTGTGCGTGCAGGCATTCTCCCCTTCCTTTTCCCCCATTATTTCCTAGTGATCCCACTTTCTCTGTCTAAGAAACATGATTTGCACCTCTCATGACCCTTGAGCACAGGCGTTCTCCCCTTCCTTGTCTCCCATTATTTCCAGTGATCCCACTTTCCCTGTCTAAGAATCATGATTTGCACCACTCATGAGCCTTGAGCACAGGCGTTCTCCCCTTCCTTGTCCCCCATTATTTCCTAGTGATCCCACTTTCCCTATCTAAGAAACATGATTTGCACCTCTCATGACCCTTGAGCACAGGCGTTCTCCTTTTCCTTGTCCCCCATTATTTCCTAGTGATCCCACTTTCCCTGTCTAAGAAACATGATTTGCACCTCTCATGACCCTTGAGCACAGGCGTTCTCCCCTTCCTTGTGCCCCATTATTTCCTAGTGATCCCACTTTCTCTATTTTAGAAACATGATTTGCACCTCTCATGACCCTTGAGCACAGGCGTTCTCCCCTTCCTTGTCTCCCATTATTTCCTAGTGATCCCACTTTCTCTGTCTAAGAAACATGATTTGCACCTCTTATGACCCTTGCGCGCAGGCGTTCTCCCCTTCCTTGTCCCCCATTATTTCCTAGTGATCCCACTTTTTCTGTCTAAGAAACATGATTTGCACCTCTTATGACCCTTGAGCACAGGCGTTCTCCCCTTCCTTGTCCCCCATTATTTCCTGGTGATCCCACTTTATCTGTTTTAGAAACATGATTTGCACCTCTCATGACCCTTGAGCACAGGCATTCCCCCCTTCCTTGTCCCCCATTATTTCCGATAGATCCCACTTTCTCTAAGAAACATGATTTGCACCTCTCATGACCCTTGAGCGCAGGCGTTCCCCCCTTCCATGTGCCCCATTATTTCCTAGTGATCCCACTTTCTCTGTCTTAGAAACATGACTTGCACCTCTCATGACCCTTGAGCGCAGGGTTCCCCCCTTCCTTGTCCCCCATTATTTCCTAGTGATCCCACTTTCTCTGTCTTAGAAACATGATTTGCACCTCTCATGACCGTTGAGCACAGGCGTTCTCCCCTTCCTTGTCCCCCATTATTTCCTGGTGATCCCACTTTCTCTGTCTAAGAAACATGATTTGCACCTCTTATGACCCTTGCGCGCAGGCGTTCTCCCGTTCCTTGTGCCCCATTATTTCCTAGTGATCCCACTTTCTCTGTCTAAGAAACATGATTTGCACCTCTCATGACCCTTGAGCACAGGCGTTCTCCCCTTCCTTGTCCCCCATTATTTCCCAGTGATCCCACTTTCTCTGTCTAAGAAACATGATTTGCACCTCTCATGACCCTTGAGCGCAGGCGTTCTCCACTTCCTTTTCCCCCATTATATTCTAGTGACCCCACTTTCTCTGTCTTAGAAACATGATTTGCACCTCTCATGACCCTTGAGCACAGGGGTTCTCCCCTTCCTTGTCCCGCATTATTTACTGGTGACCCCAATTTCTCTGTCTAAAAAACATGATTTGCACCTCTTATGACCCTTGCGTGCAGGCATTCTCCCCTTCCTTGTCCCCCATTATTTCCTAGTGATCCCACTTTCTCTGTCTAAGAAACATGATTTGCACCTCTCGTGACCCTTGAGCTAAGGCGTTCTCCCGTTCCTTGTCCCCCATTATTTCCTGGTGATCCCACTTTCTCTGTCTAAGAAACATGATTTGCACCTCTTATGACCCATGCGTGCAGGCGTTCTCCCCTTCCTTGTCCCCCATTATTTCCTGGTGATCCCACTTTCTCTGTCTAAGAAACATGAATTGCACCTCCCATGACCCTTGAGCAGATCGTTCCCCCCTTCCTTGTCCCCCATTATTTCCTAGTGATCCCACTTTCTCTGTTTTAGAAACATGATTTGCACCTCTCATGACCCTTGAGCACAGGCGTTCTCCCCTTCCTTGTCTCCCATTATTTCCTAGCGATCCCACTTTCTCTGTCTAAGAAACATGATTTGCACCTCTTATGACCCTTGCGCGCAGGCGTTCTCCCCTTCCTTGTCCCCCATTATTTCCTAATGATCCCACTTTCTCTGTCTAAGAAACATGATTTGCACCTCTTATGACCCTTGAGCACAGGCGTTCTCCCCTTCCTTGTCCCCCATTATTTCCTAGTGATCCCACTTTCTCTGTCTAAGAAACATGATTTGCACCTCTTATGACCCTTGAGCACAGGCGTTCTCCCCTTCCTTGTCCCCCATTATTTCCTGGTGATCCCACTTTATCTGTTTTAGAAACATGATTTGCACCTCTCATGACCCTTGAGCACAGGCATTCCCCCCTTCCTTGTCCCCCATTATTTCCGATAGATCCCACTTTCTCTAAGAAACATGATTTGCACCTCTCATGACCCTTGAGCGCAGGCGTTCCCCCCTTCCATGTGCCCCATTATTTCCTAGTGATCCCACTTTCTCTGTCTTAGAAACATGAATTGCACCTCTCATGACCCTTGAGCGCAGGGTTCCCCCCTTCCTTGTCCCCCATTATTTCCTAGTGGTCCCACTTTCTCTGTCTTAGAAACATGATTTGCACCTCTCATGACCGTTGAGCACAGGCGTTCTCCCCTTCCTTGTCCCCCATTATTTCCTGGTGATCCCACTTTCTCTGTCTAAGAAACATGATTTGCACCTCTTATGACCCTTGCGCGCAGGCGTTCTCCCCTTCCTTGTGCCCCATTATTTCCTAGTGATCCCACTTTCTCTGTCTAAGAAACATGATTTGCACCTCTCATGACCCTTGAGCACAGGCGTTCTCCCCTTCCTTGTCCCCCATTATTTCCAGTGATCCCACTTTCTCTGTCTAAGAAACATGATTTGCACCTCTCATGACCCTTGAGCGCAGGCGTTCTCCACTTCCTTTTCCCCCATTATATTCTAGTGACCCCACTTTCTCTGTCTTAGAAACATGATTTGCACCTCTCATGACCCTTGAGCACAGGGGTTCTCCCCTTCCTTGTCCCGCATTATTTACTGGTGACCCCAATTTCTCTGTCTAAAAAACATGATTTGCACCTCTTATGACCCTTGCGTGCAGGCATTCTCCCCTTCCTTGTCCCCCATTATTTCCTAGTGATCCCACTTTCTCTGTCTAAGAAACATGATTTGCACCTCTCGTGACCCTTGAGCTAAGGCGTTCTCCCGTTCCTTGTCCCCCATTATTTCCTGGTGATCCCACTTTCTCTGTCTAAGAAACATGATTTGCACCTCTTATGACCCATGCGTGCAGGCGTTCTCCCCTTCCTTGTCCCCCATTATTTCCTGGTGATCCCACTTTCTCTGTCTAAGAAACATGAATTGCACCTCCCATGACCCTTGAGCAGATCGTTCCCCCCTTCCTTGTCCCCCATTATTTCCTAGTGATCCCACTTTCTCTGTTTTAGAAACATGATTTGCACCTCTCATGACCCTTGAGCACAGGCGTTCTCCCCTTCCTTGTCTCCCATTATTTCCTAGCGATCCCACTTTCTCTGTCTAAGAAACATGATTTGCACCTCTTATGACCCTTGCGCGCAGGCGTTCTCCCCTTCCTTGTCCCCCATTATTTCCTAATGATCCCACTTTCTCTGTCTAAGAAACATGATTTGCACCTCTTATGACCCTTGAGCACAGGCGTTCTCCCCTTCCTTGTCTCCCATTACTTCCTGGTGATCCCACTTAATCTGTCTAATAAACATGATTTGCACCTCTCATGACCCTTGAGCACAGGCATTCTCCCCTTCCTTGTCCCCCATGATTTCCTAGTAATCCCACTTTCTCTGTCTAAGAAACATGATTTGCACCTCTCATGACCCTTGAGCACAGGCGTTCTCCCCTTCATTGTCGCCCATTATTTCCTATAGATCCCACTTTCTCTGTCTAAGAAACATGATTTGCACCTCTCATGACCCTTGAGCACAGGCTTTGTCCCCTTCCTTGTCCCCCATTATTTCCTAGTGATTCCACTTTCTATGTCTAAGAAACATGATTTGCATCTCTCATGACCCTTGAGCACCGGCGTTCTCCCCTTCCTTGTCCCCCATTATTTCCTGGTGATCCCACTTTCTCTGTCTAAGAAACATGATTTGCACCTCTCATGACCCTTGAGCACAGGCGTTCCCCCCTTCCTTGTCTCCCATTACTTCTGGTGATCCCACTTTCTCTGTCTAAGAAATATGATTAGCACCTCCCATGACCCTTGAGCACAGGCGTTCTCCCCTTCCTTTTCTCCCATTATTTCTGGTGATCCTACTTTCTCTGTCCAAGAAACATGATTTGCACCTCTCATGACCCTTGAGCGCAGGCATTCCCCTCTTCCTTGTCCCCCATTATTTCCGATAGATCCCACTTTCTCTGTCTAAGAAACATGATTTGCACCTCTCATGACCCTTGAGCGCAGGCGTTCCCCCCTTCCATGTGCCCCATTATTTCCTAGTGATCCCACTTTCTCTGTCTTAGAAACATGATTTGCACCTCTCATGACCCTTGAGCACAGGCATTCTTCCCTTCCTTGTCCCCCATTATTTCCTGGTGATCCCACTTTCTCTGTCTAAGAAACATGATTTGCACCTCTTATGACCCGTGCGCGCAGGCGTTCTCCCCTTCCTTGTGCCCCATTATTTCCTAGTGATTCCACTTTCTCTGTCTAAGAAACATGATTTGCACCTCTCATGACCCTTGAGCACAGGCGTTCTCCCCTTCCTTGTCCCCCATTATTTCTGGTGATCCTACTTTCTCTGTCCAAGAAACATGACTTGCACCTCTCATGACCCTTGAGCGCAGCGTTCCCCCCTTCCTTGTCCCTCATTATTTCCTAGTGATCCCACTTTCTCTGTCTAAGAAACATGATTTGCACCTCTCATGACCCTTGAGCACAGGCGTTCTCCCCTTCCTTGTCCCCCATTATTTCCTAGTGATCCCACTTTCCCTATCTAAGAAACATGATTTACACCTCTCATGACCCTTGAGCACAGGCATTCTCCTTTTCCTTGTCCCCCATTATTTCCTAGTGATCCCACTTTCCCTGTCTAAGAAACATGATTTGCACCTCTCATGACCCTTGAGCACAGGCGTTCTCCCCTTCCTTGTGCCCCATTATTTCCTAGTGATCCCACTTTCTCTATTTTAGAAACATGATTTGCACCTCTCATGACCCTTGAGCACAGGCGTTCTCCCCTTCCTTGTCTCCCATTATTTCCTAGTGATCCCACTTTCTCTGTCTAAGAAACATGATTTGCACCTCTTATGACCCTTGCGCGCAGGCGTTCTCCCCTTCCTTGTCCCCCATTATTTCCTAGTGATCCCACTTTCTCTGTCTAAGAAACATGATTTGCACCTCTTATGACCCTTGAGCACAGGCGTTCTCCCCTTCCTTGTCCCCCATTATTTCCTGGTGATCCCACTTTATCTGTTTTAGAAACATGATTTGCACCTCTCATGACCCTTGAGCGCAGGCGTTCCCCCCTTCCATGTGCCCCATTATTTCCTAGTGATCCCACTTTCTCTGTCTTAGAAACATGACTTGCACCTCTCATGACCCTTGAGCGCAGGGTTCCCCCCTTCCTTGTCCCCCATTATTTCCTAGTGATCCCACTTTCTCTGTCTTAGAAACATGATTTGCACCTCTCATGACCCTTGAGCACAGGTGTTCTCCCCTTCCTTGTCCCCCATTATTTCCTGGTGATCCCACTTTCTCTGTCTAAGAAACATGATTTGCACCTCTTATGACCCTTGCGCGCAGGCGTTCTCCCCTTCCTTGTGCCCCATTATTTCCTAGTGATCCCACTTTCTCTGTCTAAGAAACATGATTTGCACCTCTTATGACCCTTGCGTGTAGGCATTCTCCCCTTCTTTGTCCCCCATTATTTCCTAGTGATCCCACTTTCTCTGTCTAAGAAACATGATTTGCACCTCTCATGACCCTTGAGCTAAGGTGTTCTCCCGTTCCTTGTCCCCCATTATTTCCTGGTGATCCCACTTTCTCTGTCTAAGAAACATGATTTGCACCTCTTATGACCCGTGCGTGCAGGCGTTCTCCCCTTCCTTGTCCCCCATTATTTTCTGGTGATCCCACTTTCTCTGTCTAAGAAACATGAATTGCACCTCCCATGACCCTTGAGCGCAGGCGTTCCCCCCTTCCATGTGCCCCATTATTTCCTAGTGATCCCACTTTCTCTGTCTTAGAAACATGACTTGCACCTCTCATGACCCTTGAGCGCAGGGTTCCCCCCTTCCTTGTCCCCCATTATTTCCTAGTGATCCCACTTTCTCTGTTTTAGAAACATGATTTGCACCTCTCATGACCATTGAGCACAGGCGTTCTCCCCTTCCTTGTCTCCCATTATTTCCTAGTGATCCCACTTTCTCTGTCTAAGAAACATGATTTGCACCTCTTATGACCCTTGCGTGCAGGCGTTCTCCCCTTCCTTGTCCCCCATTATTTCCTAATGATCCCACTTTCTCTGTCTAAGAAACATGATTTGCACCTCTTATGACCCTTGAGCACAGGCTTTCTCCCCTTCCTTGTCTCCCATTACTTCCTGGTGATCCCACTTAATCTGTCTAAGAAACATGATTTGCACCTCTCATGACCCTTGAGCACAGGCATTCTCCCCTTCCTTGTCCCCCATGATTTCCTAGTAATCCCACTTTCTCTGTCTAAGAAACATGATTTGCACCTCTCATGACCCTTGAGCACAGGCGTTCTCCCCGTCATTGTCGCCCATTATTTCCTATAGATCCCACTTTCTCTGTCTAAGAAACATGATTTGCACCTCTCATGACCCTTGAGCACAGGCTTTGTCCCCTTCCTTGTCCCCCATTATTTCCTAGTGATTCCACTTTCTATGTCTAAGAAACATGATTTGCATCTCTCATGACCCTTGAGCACCGGCGTTCTCCCCTTCCTTGTCCCCCATTATTTCCTGGTGATCCCACTTTCTCTGTCTAAGAAAAATGATTTGCACCTCTCATGACCCTTGAGCACAGGCGTTCCCCCCTTCCTTGTCTCCCATTACTTCTGGTGATCCCACTTTCTCTGTCTAAGAAATATGATTAGCACCTCTCATGACCCTTGAGCACAGGCGTTCTCCCCTTCCTTTTCTCCCATTATTTCTGGTGATCCTACTTTCTCTGTCCAAGAAACATGATTTGCACCTCTCATGACCCTTGAGCGCAGGCATTCCCCTCTTCTTTGTCCCCCATTATTTCAGATAGATCCCACTTTCTCTGTCTAAGAAACATGATTTGCACCTCTCATGACCCTTGAGCGCAGGCGTTCCCCCCTTCCATGTGCCCCATGATTTCCTAGTGATCCCACTTTCTCTGTCTTAGAAACATGATTTGCACCTCTCATGACCCTTGAGCACAGGCGTTCTTCCCTTCCTTGTCCCCCATTATTTCCTGGTGATCCCACTTTCTCTGTCTAAGAAACATGATTTGCACCTCTTATGACCCTTGCGCGCAGGCGTTCTCCCCTTCCTTGTGCCCCATTATTTCCTAGTGATTCCACTTTCTCTGTCTAAGAAACATGATTTGCACCTCTCATGACCCTTGAGCACAGGCGTTCTCCCCTTCCTTGTCCCCCATTATTTCTGGTGATCCTACTTTCTCTGTCCAAGAAACATGACTTGCACCTCTCATGACCCTTAAGCGCAGCGTTCCCCCCTTCCTTGTCCCTCATTATTTCCTAGTGATCCCACTTTCTCTGTCTTAGAAACATGATTTGCACCTCTCATGACCCTTGAGCACAGGCGTTCTTCCCTTCCTTGTCCCCCATTATTTCCTGGTGATCCCACTTTCTCTGTCTAAGAAACATGATTTGCACCTCTTATGACCCTTGCGCGCAGGCGTTCTCCCCTTCCTTGTGCCCCATTATTTCCTAGTGATTCCACTTTCTCTGTCTAAGAAACATGATTTGCACCTCTCATGACCCTTGAGCACAGGCGTTCTCCCGTTCCTTGTCCCCCATTATTTCCTGGTGATCCCACTTTCTCTGTCTAAGAAACATGATTTGCACCTCTTATGACCTGTGCGTGCAGGCATTCTCCCCTTCCTTTTCCCCCATTATTTCCTAGTGATCCCACTTTCTCTGTCTAAGAAACATGATTTGCACCTCTCATGACCCTTGAGCACAGGCGTTCTCCCCTTCCTTGTCTCCCATTATTTCCAGTGATCCCACTTTCCCTGTCTAAGAAACATGATTTGCACCACTCATGAGCCTTGAGCACAGGTGTTCTCCCCTTCCTTGTCCCCCATTATTTCCTAGTGATCCCACTTTCCCTATCTAAGAAACATGATTTGCACCTCTCATGACCCTTGAGCACAGGCGTTCTCCTTTTCCTTGTCCCCCATTATTTCCTAGTGATCCCACTTTCCCTGTCTAAGAAACATGATTTGCACCTCTCATGACCCTTGAGCACAGGCGTTCTCCCCTTCCTTGTGCCCCATTATTTCCTAGTGATCCCACTTTCTCTATTTTAGAAACATGATTTGCACCTCTCATGACCCTTGAGCACAGGCGTTCTCCCCTTCCTTGTCTCCCATTATTTCCTAGTGATCCCACTTTCTCTGTCTAAGAAACATGATTTGCACCTCTTATGACCCTTGCGCGCAGGCGTTCTCCCCTTCCTTGTCCCCCATTATTTCCTAGTGATCCCACTTTCTCTGTCTAAGAAACATTATTTGCACCTCTTATGACCCTTGAGCACAGGCGTTCTCCCCTTCCTTGTCCCCCATTATTTCCTGGTGATCCCACTTTATCTGTTTTAGAAACATGATTTGCACCTCTCATGACCCTTGAGCGCAGGCATTCCCCCCTTCCTTGTCCCCCATTATTTCCGATAGATCCCACTTTCTCTAAGAAACATGATTTGCACCTCTCATGACCCTTGAGCGCAGGCGTTCCCCCCTTCCATGTGCCCCATTATTTCTTAGTGATCCCACTTTCTCTGTCTTAGAAACATGACTTGCACCTCTCATGACCCTTGAGCGCAGGGTTCCCCCCTTCCTTGTCCCCCATTATTTCCTAGTGATCCCACTTTCTCTGTCTTAGAAACATGATTTGCACCTCTCATGACCCTTGAGCACAGGCATTCTCCCCTTCCTTGTCCCCCATTATTTCCTGGTGATCCACTTTCTCTGTCTAAGAAACACAATTTGCACCTCTTATGACCCTTGCGCGCAGGTGTTCTCCCCTTCCTTGTGCCCCATTATTTCCTAGTGATCCCACTTTCTCTGTCTAAGAAACATGATTTGCACCTCTCATGACCCTTGAGCGCAGGCGTTCTCCACTTCCTTTTCCCCCATTATATTCTAGTGACCCCACTTTCTCTGTCTTAGAAACATGATTTGCACCTCTCATGACCCTTGAGCACAGGCGTTCTCCCCTTCCTTGTCCCGCATTATTTACTGGTGACCCCAATTTCTCTGTCTAAAAAACATGATTTGCACCTCTTATGACCCTTGCGTGCAGGCATTCTCCCCTTCCTTGTCCCCCATTATTTCCTAGTGATCCCACTTTCTCTGTCTAAGAAACATGATTTGCACCTCTCATGACCCTTGAGCTAAGGCGTTCTCCCCTTCCTTGTCCCCCATTATTTCCTAGTGATCCCACTTTCTCTGTCTAAGAAACATGATTTGCACCTCTCATGACCCTTGAGCGCAGGCGTTCTCCACTTCCTTTTCCCCCATTATATTCTAGTGACCCCACTTTCTCTGTCTTAGAAACATGATTTGCACCTCTCATGACCCTTGAGCACAGGCGTTCTCCCCTTCCTTGTCCGGCATTATTTACTGGTGACCCCAATTTCTCTGTCTAAAAAACATGATTTGCACCTCTTATGACCCTTGCGTGCAGGCATTCTCCCCTACCTTGTCCCCCATTATTTCCTAGTGATCCCACTTTCTCTGTCTAAGAAACATGATTTGCACCTCTCATGACCCTTGAGCTAAGGCGTTCTCCCGTTCCTTGTCCCCCATTATTTCCTGGTGATCCCACTTTCTCTGTCTAAGAAACATGATTTGCACCTCTTATGACCCGTGCGTGCAGGCGTTCTCCCCTTCCTTGTCTCCCATTATTTCCTGGTGATCCCACTTTCTCTGTCTAAGAAACATGAATTGCACCTCCCATGACCCTTGATCAGATCGTTCCCCCCTTCCTTGTCCCCCATTATTTCCTAGTGATCCCACTTTCTCTGTTTTAGAAACATGATTTGCACCTCTCATGACCCTTGAGCACAGGCGTTCTCCCCTTCCTTGTCTCCCATTATTTCCTAGTGATCCCACTTTCTCTGTCTAAGAAACATGATTTGCACCTCTCATGACCCTTGAGCGCAGGCGTTCTCCACTTCCTTTTCCCCCATTATATTCTAGTGACCCCACTTTCTCTGTCTTAGAAACATGATTTGCACCTCTCATGACCCTTGAGCACAGGCGTTCTCCCCTTCCTTGTCCCGCATTATTTACTGGTGACCCCAATTTCTCTGTCTAAGAAACATGATTTCCACCTCTCATGACCCTTGAGCTAAGGCGTTCTCCCGTTCCTTGTCCCCCATTATTTCCTGGTGATCCCACTTTCTCTGTCTAAGAAACATGATTTGCACCTCTTATGACCCGTGCGTGCAGGCGTTCTCCCCTTCCTTGTCTCCCATTATTTCCTGGTGATCCCACTTTCTCTGTCTAAGAAACATGAATTGCACCTCCCATGACCCTTGAGCAGATCGTTCCCCCCTTCCTTGTCCCTCATTATTTCCTAGTGATCCCACTTTCTCTGTTTTAGAAACATGATTTGCACCTCTCATGACCCTTGAGCACAGGCGTTCTCCCCTTCCTTGTCTCCCATTATTTCCTAGTGATCCCACTTTCTCTGTCTAAGAAACATGATTTGCACCTCTTATGACCCTTGCGCGCAGGCGTTCTCCCCTTCCTTGTCCCCCATTATTTCCTAATGATCCCACTTTCTCTGTCTAAGAAACATGATTTGCACCTCTTATGACCCTTGAGCACAGGCGTTCTCCCCTTCCTTGTCTCCCATTACTTCCTGGTGATCCCACTTAATCTGTATAAGAAACATGATTTGCACCTCTCATCACCCTTGAGCACAGGCATTCTCCCCTTCCTTGTCCCCCATGATTTCCTAGTAATCCCACTTTCTCTGTCTAAGAAACATGATTTGCACATCTCATGACCCTTGAGCACAGGCGTTCTCCCCTTCATTGTCGCCCATTATTTCCTATAGATCCCACTTTCTCTGTCTAAGAAACATGATTTGCACCTCTCATGACCCTTGAGCACAGGCTTTGTCCCATTCCTTGTCCCCCATTATTTCCTAGTGATTCCACTTTCTATGTCTAAGAAACATGATTTGCATCTCTCATGACCCTTGAGCACCGGCGTTCTCCCCTTCCTTGTCCCCCATTATTTCCTGGTGATCCCACTTTCTCTGTCTAAGAAACATGATTTGCACCTCTCATGACCCTTGAGCACAGGCGTTCCCCCCTTCCTTGTCTCCCATTACTTCTGGTGATCCCACTTTCTCTGTCTAAGAAATATGATTCGCAGCTCTCATGACCCTTGAGCACAGGCGTTCTCCCCTTCCTTTTCTCCCATTATTTCTGGTGATCCTACTTTCTCTGTCCAAGAAACATGATTTGCACCTCTCATGACCCTTGAGCGCAGGGATTCCCCTCTTCCTTGTCCCCCATTATTTCCGATAGATCCCACTTTCTCTGTCTAAGAAACATGATTTGCACCTCTCATGACCCTTGAGCGCAGGCGTTCTCCACTTCCTTTTCCCCCATTATATTCTAGTGACCCCACTTTCTCTGTCTTAGAAACATGATTTGCACCTCTCATGACCCTTGAGCACAGGCGTTCTCCCCTTCCTTGTCCCGCATTATTTACTGGTGACCCCAATTTCTCTGTCTAAAAAACATGATTTGCACCTCTTATGACCCTTGCGTGCAGGCATTCTCACCTTCCTTGTCCCCCATTATTTCCTAGTGATCCCACTTTCTCTGTCTAAGAAACATGATTTGCACCTCTCATGACCCTTGAGCTAAGGCGTTCTCCCGTTCCTTGTCCCCCATTATTTCCTGGTGATCCCACTTTCTCTGTCGAAGAAACATGATTTGCACCTCTTATGACCCGTGCGTGCAGGCGTTCTCCCCTTCCTTGTCTCCCATTATTTCCTGGTGATCCCACTTTCTCTTTCTAAGAAACATGAATTGCACCTCCCATGACCCTTGAGCAGATCATTCCCCCCTTCCTTGTCCCCCATTATTTCCTAGTGATCCCACTTTCTCTGTTTTAGAAACATGATTTGCACCTCTCATGACCCTTGAGCACAGGCGTTCTCCCCTTCCTTGTCTCCCATTATTTCCTAGTGATCCCACTTTCTCTGTCTAAGAAACATGATTTGCACCTCTTATGACCCTTGCGCGCAGGCGTTCTCCCCTTCCTTGTCCCCCATTATTTCCTAATGATCCCACTTTCTCTGTCTAAGAAACATGATTTGCACCTCTTATGACCCTTGAGCACAGGCGTTCTCCCCTTCCTTGTCTCCCATTACTTCCTGGTGATCCCACTTAATCTGTCTAAGAAACATGATTTGCACCTCTCATCACTCTTGAGCACAGGCATTCTCCCCTTCCTTGTCCCCCATGATTTCCTAGTAATCCCACTTTCTCTGTCTAAGAAACATGATTTGCACCTCTCATGACCCTTGAGCACAGGCGTTCTCCCCTTCATTGTCGCCCATTATTTCCTATAGATCCCACTTTCTCTGTCCAAGAAACATGATTTGCACCTCTCATGACCCTTGAGCACAGGCTTTGTCCCCTTCCTTGTCCCCCATTATTTCCTAGTGATTCCACTTTCTATGTCTAAGAAACATGATTTGCATCTCTCATGACCCTTGAGCACCGGCGTTCTCCCCTTCCTTGTCCCCCATTATTTCCTGGTGATCCCACTTTCTCTGTCTAAGAAACATGATTTGCACCTTTCATGTCCCTTGAGCACATGCGTTCCCCCCTTCCTTGTCTCCCATTACTTCTGGTGATCCCACTTTCTCTGTCTAAGAAATATGATTAGCACCTCTCATGACCCTTGAGCACAGGCGTTCTCCCCTTCCTTTTCTCCCATTATTTCTGGTGATCCTACTTTCTCTGTCCAAGAAACATGATTTGCACCTCTCATGACCCTTGAGCGCAGGCATTCCCCTCTTCCTTGTCCCCCATTATTTCCGATAGATCCCACTTTCTCTGTCTAAGAAACATGATTTGCACCTCTCATGACCCTTGAGCGCAGGCGTTCCCCCCTTCCATGTGCCCCATTATTCCCTAGTGATCCCACTTTCTCTGTCTTAGAAACATGATTTGCACCTCTCATGACCCTTGAGCACAGGCGTTCTTCCCTTCCTTGTCCCCCATTATTTCCTGGTGATCCCACTTTCTCTGTCTAAGAAACATGATTTGCACCTCTTATGACCCTTGCGCGCAGGCGTTCTCCCCTTCCTTGTGCCCCATTATTTCCTAGTGATTCCACTTTCTCTGTCTAAGAAACATGATTTGCACCTCTCATGACCCTTGAGCACAGGCGTTCTCCCCTTCATTGTCCCCCATTATTTCCTAGTGATCCCACTTTCTCTGTCTAAGAAACATGATTTGCACCTCTCATGACCCTTGAGCGCATGCGTTCTCCACTTCCTTTTCCCCCATTATAATCTAGTGATCCCACTTTCTCTGTCTTGATTTGCACCTCTCATGACCCTTGAGCACAGGCGTTCTCCCCTTCCTCGTCCCCCATTATTTCTGAGTGATCCCACGTTCTCTGTCTAAGAAACATGATTTGCACCTCTCATGACCCTTGAGCACAGGCGTTCTCCCGTTCCTTGTCCCCCATTATTTCCTGGTGATCCCACTTTCTCTGTCTAAGAAACATGATTTGCACCTCTAATGACTTGTGCGTGCAGGCGTTCTCCCCTTCCTTGTCCCCCATTATTTCCTAGTGATCCCACTTTCTCTGTCTAAGAAACATGATTTGCACCTCTCATGACCCTTGAGCACAGGCGTTCTCCCCTTCCTTTTCTCCCATTATTTCCAGTGATCCCACTTTCCCTTTCTAAGAAACATGATTTGCACCACTCATGAGCCTTGAGCACAGGCGTTCTCCCCTTCCTTGTCCCCAATTATTTCCTAGTGATCCCACTTTCCCTATCTAAGAAACATGATTTGCACCTCTCATGACCCTTGAGCACAGGCGTTCTCCCTTTCCTTATCCCCCATTATTTCCTAGTGATCCCACTTTCCCTGTCTAAGAAACATGATTTGCACCTCTCATGACCCTTGAGCACAGGCGTTCTCCCCTTCCTTGTCCCCCATTATTTCCTAGCGATCCCACTTTCTCTGTTTTAGAAACATGATTTGCACCTCTCATGACCCTTGAGCAGAGGCGTTCTCCCCTTCCTTGTCTCCCATTATTTCCTAGCGATCCCACTTTCTCTGTCTAAGAAACATGATTTGCACCTCTTATGACCCTTGCGCGCAGGCGTTCTCCCCTTCCTTGTCCCCCATTATTTCCTAGTGATCCCGCTTTCTCTGTCTAAGAAACATGATTTGCACCTCTTATGACCCTTGAGCACAGGCGTTCTCCCCTTCTTTGTCCCCCATTATTTCCTGGTGATCCCACTTTATCTGTTTTAGAAACATGATTTGCACCTCTCATGACCCTTGAGCGCAGGCATTTCCCCCTTCCTTGTCCCCCATTATTTCCGATAGATCCCACTTTCTCTGTCTAAGAAACATGATTTGCACCTCTCATGACCCTTGAGCGCAGGCGTTCCCCCCTTCCATGTGCCCCATTATTTCCTAGTGATCCCACTTTCTCTGTCTTAGAAACATGACTTGCACCTCTCATGACCCTTGAGCGCAGGGTTCCCCCCTTCCTTGTCCACCATTATTTCCTAGTGATCCCACTTTCTCTGTCTTAGAAACATGATTTGCACCTCTCATGACCCTTGAGCACAGGCGTTCTCCCCTTCCTTGTCTCCCATTATTTCCTAGTGATCCCACTTTCTCTGTCTAAGAAACATGATTTGCACCTCTTATGACCCTTGCGCGCAGGCGTTCTCCCCTTCCTTGTCCCCCATTATTTCCTAATGATCCCACTTTCTCTGTCTAAGAAACATGATTTGCACCTCTTATGACCCTTGAGCACAGGCGTTCTCCCCTTCCTTGTCTCCCATTACTTCCTGGTGATCCCACTTAATCTGTCTAAGAAACATGATTTGCACCTCTCATGACCCTTGAGCACAGGCATTCTCCCCTTCCTTGTCCCCCATGATTTCCTAGTAATCCCACTTTCTCTGTCTAAGAAACATGATTTGCACCTCTCATGACCCTTGAGCACAGGTGTTCTCCCCTTCATTGTCGCCCATTATTTCCTATAGATCCCACTTTCTCTGTCTAAGAAACATGATTTGCACCTCTCATGACCCTTGAGCACAGGCTTTGTCCCCTTCCTTGTCCCCCATTATTTCCTAGTGATTCCACTTTCTATGTCTAAGAAACATGATTTGCATCTCTCATGACCCTTGAGCACCGGCGTTCTCCCCTTCCTTGTCCCCCATTATTTCCTGGTGATCCCACTTTCTCTGTCTAAGAAACATGATTTGCACCTCTCATGACCCTTGAGCACAGGCGTTCCCCCCTTCCTTGTCTCCCATTACTTCTGGTGATCCCACTTTCTCTGTCTAAGAAATATGATTAGCACCTCTCATGACCCTTGAGCACAGGCGTTCTCCCCTTCCTTTTCTCCCATTATTTCTGGTGATCCTACTTTCTCTGTCCAAGAAACATGATTTGCACCTCTCATGACCCTTGAGCGCAGGCATTCCCCTCTTCCTTGTCCCCCATTATTTCCGATAGATCCCACTTTCTCTGTCTAAGAAACATGATTTGCACCTCTCATGACCCTTGAGCGCAGGCGTTCTCCCCTTCCATGTGCCCCATTATTTCCTAGTGATCCCACTTTCTCTGTCTTAGAAACATGATTTGCACCTCTCATGACCCTTGAGCACAGGCGTTCTTCCCTTCCTTGTCCCCCATTATTTCCTGGTGATCCCACTTTCTCTGTCTAAGAAACATGATTTGCACCTCTTATGACCCTTGCGCGCAGGCGTTCTCCCCTTCCTTGTGCCGCATTATTTCCTAGTGATTCCACTTTCTCTGTCTAAGAAACATGATTTGCACCTCTCATGACCCTTGAGCACAGGCGTTCTCCCCTTCCTTGTCCCCCATTATTTCCTAGTGATCCCACTTTCTCTGTCTAAGAAACATGATTTGCACCTCTCATGACCCTTGAGCACAGGCGTTCTCCCCTTCCTTGTCCCCCATTATTTCCTAGTGATCCCACTTTCTCTGTCTAAGAAACATGATTTGCACCTCTCATGGCCCTTGAGCGCATGCGTTCTCCACTTCCTTTTCCCCCATTATAATCTAGTGATCCCATTTTCTCTGTCTTAGAAACTTGATTTGCACCTCTCATGACCCTTGAGCACAGGCGTTCTCCCCTTCCTCGTCCCCCATTATTTCCGAGTGATCCCACGTTCTCTGTCTAAGAAACATGATTTGCACCTCTCATGACCCTTGAGCACAGGCGTTCTCCCGTTCCTTGTCCCCCATTATTTCCTGGTGATCCAACTTTCTCTGTCTAAGAAACATGATTTGCACCTCTAATGACTTGTGCGTGCAGGCGTTCTCCCCTTCCTTGTCCTCCATTATTTCCTAGTGATCCCACTTTCTCTGTCTAAGAAACATGATTTGCACCTCTCATGACCCTTGAGCACAGGCGTTCTCCCCTTCCTTGTCTCCCATTATTTCCAGTGATCCCACTTTCCCTGTCTAAGAAACATGATTTGCACCACTCATGAGCCTTGAGCACAGGCGTTCTCCCCTTCCTTGTCCCCCATTATTTCCTAGTGATCCCACTTTCCCTATCTAAGAAACATGATTTGCACCTCTCATGACCCTTGAGCACAGGCGTTCTCCCTTTCCTTATCCCCCATTATTTCCTAGTGATCCCACTTTCCCTGTCTAAGAAACATGATTTGCACCTCTCATGACCCTTGAGCACAGGCGTTCTCCCCTTCCTTGTCCCCCATTATTTCCTAGCGATCCCACTTTCTCTGTTTTAGAAACATGATTTGCACCTCTCATGACCCTTGAGCACAGGCGTTCTCCCCTTCCTTGTCTCCCATTATTTCCTAGTGATCCCACTTTCTCTGTCTAAGAAACATGATTTGCACCTCTTATGACCCTTGCGCGCAGGCGTTCTCCCCTTCCTTGTCCCCCATTATTTCCTAGTGATCCCGCTTTCTCTGTCTAAGAAACATGATTTGCACCTCTTATGACCCTTGAGCACAGGCGTTCTCCCCTTCTTTGTCCCCCATTATTTCCTGGTGATCCCACTTTATCTGTTTTAGAAACATGATTTGCACCTCTCATGACCCTTGAGCGCAGGCATTCCCCCCTTCCTTGTCCCCCATTATTTCCGATAGATCCCACTTTCTCTGTCTAAGAAACATGATTTGCACCTCTCATGACCCTTGAGCGCAGGCGTTCCCCCCTTCCATGTGCCCCATTATTTCCTAGTGATCCCACTTTCTCTGTCTTAGAAACATGACTTGCACCTCTCATGACCCTTGAGCGCAGGGTTCCCCCCTTCCTTGTCCCCCATTATTTCCTAGTGATCCCACTTTCTCTGTCTTAGAAACATGATTTGCACCTCTCATGACCCTTGAGCACAGGCGTTCTCCCCTTCCTTGTCCCCCATTATTTCCTGGTGATCCCACTTTCTCTGTCTAAGAAACATGATTTGCACCTCTTATGACCCTTGCGCGCAGGCGTTCTCCCCTTCCTTGTGCCCCATTATTTCCTAGTGATCCCACTTTCTCTGTCTAAGAAACATGATTTGCACCTCTCATGACCCTTGAGCACAGGCGTTCTCCCCTTCCTTGTCCCCCATTATTTCCTAGTGATCCCACTTTCTCTGTCTAAGAAACACGATTTGCACCTCTCATGACCCTTGAGCGCAGGCGTTCTCCACTTCCTTTTCCCCCATTATATTCTAGTGACCCCACTTTCTCTGTCTTAGAAACATGATTTGCACCTCTCATGACCCTTGAGCACAGGCGTTCTCCCCTTCCTTGTCCCACATTATTTCCTGGTGACCCCACTTTCTCTGTCTAAAAAACATGATTTGCACCTCTTATGACCCTTGCGTGCAGGCGTTCTCCCCTTCCTTGTCCCCCATTATTTCCTAGTGATCCCACTTTCTCTGTCTAAGAAACATGATTTGCACCTCTCATGACCCTTGAGCTAAGGCGTTCTCCCGTTCCTTGTCCCCCATTATTTCCTGGTGATCCCACTTTCTCTGTCTAAGAAACATGATTTGCACCTCTTATGACCCGTGCGTGCAGGCGTTCTCCCCTTCCTTGTCCCCCATTATTTCCTAGTGATCCCACTTTCTCTGTCTAAGAAACATGATTTGCACCTCTCATGACCCTTGAGCACAGGCGTTCTCCCCTTCCTTGTCTCCCATTATTTCCAGTGATCCCACTTTCCCTGTCTAAGAAACATGATTTGCACCACTCATGAGCCTTGAGCAGAGGCGTTCTCCCCTTCCTTGTCCCCCATTATTTCCTAGTGATCCCACTTTCTCTGTCTAAGAAACATGATTTGCACCTCTCATGACCCTTGAGCGCAGGCGTTCCCCCTTCCATGTCCCCCATTATTTCCTAGTGATCCCACTTTCTCTGTCTTAGAAACATGATTTGCACCTCTCATGACCCTTGAGCGCAGCGCTCCCCCTTCCTTGTCCCCCATTATTTCCTTTTGATCCCACTTTCTCTGTCTTAGAAACATAAATTTGCACCTCTCATGACCCTTGAGCACAGGTATTCTCCCCTTCCTTGTCGCCCATTATTTCCTAGTGATCCCACTTTCTCTGTCTAAGAAACATGATTTGCACCTCTCATGACCCTTGAGCACAGGCATTCTCCCCTTCTTTGTCCCCCATTATTTCCTATAGATCCCACTTTCTCTGTCTAAGAAACATGATTTGCACCTCTCATGACCCTTGAGCAAAGCGTTCTCCCCTTCCTTGTCCCCCATTATTTCCTAGTGATCCCACTTTCTCTGTCTAAGAAACATGATTTGCACCTCTCATGAACCTTGAGCGCAGGCGTTACCCCCTTCCTTGTCCCCCATTATTTCCTGGTGATCCCACTTTCTCTGTCTAAGAAACATGATTTGCACCTCTCATGACCCTTGAGCAGAGCGTTCCCCCTTCCTTGTCCCCCATTATTTCCTAGTGATCCCACTTTCTCTGTCTAAGAAACATGATTTGCACCTCTCATGACCCTTGAGCACAGGCGTTCTCCCCTTCCTTGTCTCCCATTATTTCCTAGTGATCCCACTTTCTCTGTCTAAGAAACATGATTTGCACCTCTTATGACCCTTGCGCGCAGGCGTTCTCCCCTTCCTTGTCCCCCATTATTTCCTAATGATCCCACTTTCTCTGTCTAAGAAACATGATTTGCACCTCTTATGACCCTTGAGCACAGGCGTTCTCCCCTTCCTTGTCCCCCATTATTTCCTGGTGATCCCACTTTATCTGTTTTAGAAACATGATTTGCACCTCTCATGACCCTTGAGCACAGGCGTTCTCCCCTTCCTTGTCTCCCATTACATCCTGGTGATCCCACTTTATCTGTCTAAGAAACATGATTTGCACCTCTCATGACCCTTGAGCACAGGCATTCTCCCCTTCCTTGTCCCCCATGATTTCCTAGTGATCCCACTTTCTCTGTCTTAGAAACATGATTTGCACCTCTCATGACCCTTGAGCACAGGCGTTCTACCCTTCCTTGTCCCCCATTATTTCCTAGTGATCCCACTTTCTCTGTCTTAGAAACATGATTTGCACCTCTCATGACCCTTGAGCGCAGCGTTCTCCCCTTCCTTGTCCCCCATTATTACCTAGTGATCCCACTTTCTCTGTCTAAGAAACATGATTTGCACCTCTCATGACCTCTGAGCACAGGCGTTCTCCCCTTCATTGTCCCCCATTATTTCCTATAGATCCCACTTTCTCTGTCTAAGAAACATGATTTGCACCTCTCAGGACCCTTGAGCGCAGGCGTTCTCCCCTTCCATGTGCCCCATTATTTCCTAGTGATCCCACTTTCTCTGTCTTAGAAACATGACTTGCACCTCTCATGACCCTTGAGCGCAGCGTTCCCCCCTTCCTCTTCCCTCATTATTTCCTAGTGATCCCACTTTCTCTGTTTTAGAAACATGATTTGCAACTCTCATGACCTTTGAGCACAGGCGTTCTCCCCTTCCTTGTCTCCCATTATTTCCTAGTGATCCCACTTTCTCTGTCTTAGAAACATGATTTGCACCTCTCATGACCCTTGAGCACAGGCATTCTACCCTTCCTTGTCCCCCATTATTTCCTATAGATCCCACTTTCTCTGTCTAAGAAACATGATTTGCACCTCTCATGACCCTTGAGCAAAGCATTCTCCCTTTCCTTGTCCCCCATTATTTCCTAGTGATCCCACTTTCTCTGTCTAAGAAACATGATTTGCACCTCTCATGACCCTTGAGCAGAGCGTTCCCCTCTTCCTTGTCCCCCATTATTTCCTAGTGATCCCACTTTCTCTGTTTTAGAAACATGATTTGCACCTGTCATGACCCTTGAGCACAGGCGTTCTCCCCTTCCTTGTCTCCCATTATTTCCTAGTGATCCCACTTTCTCTGTCTAAGAAACATGATTTGCACCTCTTATGACCCTTGCGCGCAGGCGTTCTCCCCTTCCTTGTCCCCCATTATTTCCTAATGATCTCACTTTCTCTGTCTAAGAAACATGATTTGCACCTCTTATGACCCTTGAGCACAGGCGTTCTCCCCTTCCTTTTCCCCCATTATTTCCTGGTGATCCCACTTTATCTGTTTTAGAAACATGATTTGAACCTCTCATGACCCTTGAGCACAGGCATTCTCCCCTTCCTTGTCCCCCATGATTTCCTAGTGATCCCACTTTCTCTGTCTAAGAAACATGATTTGCACCTCTCATGACCCTTGAGCGCAGGCGTTCCTCCTTCCATGTCCCCCATTATTTCCTAGTGATCCCACTTTCTCTGTTTTAGAAACATGATTTGCACCTCTCATGACCCTTGAGCACAGGCGTTCTACCCTTCCTTGTGCCCCATTATTTCCTAGTGATCCCACTTTCTCTGTCTTAGAAACATGATTTGCACCTCTCATGACCCTTGAGCGCAGCGTTCTCCCCTTCCTTGTCCCCCATTATTACCTAGTGATCCCACTTTCTATGTCTAAGAAACTTGATTTGCACCTCTCATGACCTCTGAGCACAGGCGTTCTCACCTTCATTGTCCCCCATTATTTCCTATAGATCCCACTTTCTCTGTCTAAGAAACATGATTTGCACCTCTCATGACCCTTGAGCACAGGCTTTGTCCCCTTCCTTGTCCCCCATTATTTCCTAGTGATTCCACTTACTATGTCTAAGAAACATGATTTGCACCTCTCATGACCCTTGAGCACCGGGGTTCTCCCCTTCCTTGTCCCCCATTATTCCCTGGTGATCCCACTTTCTCGGTCTAAGAAACATGATTTGCACCTCTCATGACCATTGAGCACAGGCGTTCTCCCCTTCCTTGTCTCCCATTACTTCTGGTGATCCCACTTTCTCTGTCTAAGAAATATGATTAGCACCTCTCATGACCCTTGAGCACAGGCGTTCTCCCCTTCCTTTTCTCCCATTATTTCTGGTGATCCTACTTTCTCTGTCCAAGAAACATGAATTGCACCTCTCACGACCCTTGAGCACAGGCATTCCCCCCCTTCCTTGTCCCCCATTATCTCCGATAGATCCCACTTTCTCTGTCTAAGAAACATGATTTGCACCTCTTATGACCTTTGCGCGCAGGCATTCTCCCCTTCCTTGTGCCCCATTATTTCCTAGTGATCCCACTTTCTCTGTCTAAGAAACATGATTTGCACCTCTCATGACCCTTGAGCACAGGCGTTCTCCCCTTCCTCGTCCCCCATTATTTCCAAGTGATCCCACTTTCTCTTTCTAAGAAACATGATTAGCACCTCTCATGACCCTTGAGCACAGGCGTTCTCCCCTTCCTTTTCTCCCATTATTTCTGGTGATCCTACTTTCTCTGTCCAAGAAACATGATTTGCACCTCTCACGACCCTTGAGCGCAGGCATTCCCCCCCTTCCTTGTCCCCCATTATCTCTGATAGATCCCACTTTCTCTGTCTAAGAAACATGATTTGCACCTCTCATGACCCTTGAGCGCAGGCGTTCCCCCCTTCCATGTGCCCCATTATTTCCTAGTGATCCCACTTTCTCTGTCTTAGAAACATGACTTGCACCTCTCATGACCCTTGAGCGCAGCGTTCCCCCCTTCCTTGTCCCCCATTATTTCCTAGTGCTCCCACTTTCTCTGTTTTAGAAACATGATTTGCACCTCTCATGGCCCTTGAGCACAGGCATTCTCCCCTTCCTTGTCCCCCATTATTTCCTGGTGATCCCACTTTCTCTGTCTAAGAAACATGATTTGCACCTCTTATGAGCTTTGCGCGCAGGCATTCTCCCCTTCCTTGTGCCCCATTATTTCCTAGTGATCCCACTTTCTCTGTCTAAGAAACATGATTTGCACCTCTCATGACCCTTGAGCACAGGCGTTCTCCCCTTCCTTGTCCCCCATTATTTCCTAGTGATCCCACTTTCTCTGTCTAAAAAACATGATTTGCACCTCTCATGACCTTTGAGCGCATGCGTTCTCCACTTCCTTTTCCCCCATTATAATCTAGTGATCCCACTTTCTCTGTCTTAGAAACTTGATTTGCACCTCTCATGACCCTTGAGCACAGGCGTTCTCCCCTTCCTCGTCCCCCATTATTTCCGAGTGATCCCACTTTCTCTGTCTAAGAAACATGATTTGCACCTCTCATGACCCTTGAGCACAGGCGTTCTCGCGTTCCTTGTCCCCCATTATTTCCTGGTGATCCCACTTTCTCTGTCTAAGAAACATGATTTGCACCTCTTATGACCTGTGCGTGCAGGCGTTCTCCCCTTCCTTGTCCCCCATTATTTCCAGTGATCCCACTTACCCTGTCTAAGAAACATGATTTGCACCTCTTATGACCCTTGAGCGCAGCGTTCCCCCCTTCCTTGTCCCCCATTATTTCCTAGTGATCCCACTTTCTCTGTCTTAGAAACCTGATTTGCACCTCTCATGACCCTTGAGCGCAGGCGTTCCCCCTTCCATGTGCCCCATTATTTCCTAGTGATCCCACTTTCTCTGTCTTAGAAACATGATTTGCACCTCTCATGACCCTTGAGCACAGTCGTTCTCCCCTTCCTTGTCCCCCATTATTTCCTAGTGATCCCACTTTCTCTGTCTAAGAAACATGATTTGCACCTCTCATGACCCTTGAGCGCAGGCATTCTCCTCTTCCTTTTCCCCCATTATAATCTAGTGATCCCACTTTCTCTGTCTTAGAAACATGATTTGCACCTCTCATGACCCTTGAGCACAGGCGTTCTCCCCTTCCTTGTCCCGCATTATTTCCTGGTGATCCCACTTTCTCTGTCTAAGAAACATTATTTGCACCTCTTATGACCTGTGCGTGCAGGCATTCTCCCCTTCCTTGTCCCCCATTATTTCCTAGTGATCCCACTTTCTCTGTCTAAGAAACATGATTTGCACCTCTCATGACCCTTGAGCACAGGCGTTGTCCCCTTCCTTGTCTCCCATTATTTCCAATGATCCCACTTTCCATGTCTAAGAAACATGATTTGCACCACTCATGAGCCTTGAGCACAGGCGTTCTCCCCTTCCTTGTCCCCCATTATTTCCTAGTGATCCCACTTTCCCTATCTAAGAAACATGATTTGCACCTCTCATGACTCTTGAGCACAGGCGTTCTCCCTTTCCTTGCCCCCCATTATTTCCTAGTGATCCCACTTTCCCTGTCTAAGAAACATGATTTGCACCACTCATGACCCTTGAGCACAGGAGTTCTCCCCTTCCTTGTCCCCCATTATTTCCTAGTGATCCCACTTTCTCTATTTTAGAAACATGATTTGCACCTCTCATGACCCTTGAGCACAGGCGTTCTCCCCTTCCTTGTCTCCCATTATTTCCTAGTGATTCCACTTTTTCTGTCTAAGAAACATGATATGCACCTCTTATGACCCTTGCGTGCAGGCGTTCTCCCCTTCCTTGTCCCCCATTATTTCCTAGTGATCCCACTTTCTCTGTCTAAGAAACATGATTTGCACCTCTTATGACCCTTGAGCACAGGCGTTCTCCCCTTCCTTGTCCCCCATTATTTCCTGGTGATCCCACTTTATCTGTTTTAGAAACATGATTTGCACTTCTCATGACCCTTGAGCGCAGGCATTCCCCCTTCCTTGTCCCCCATTATTTCCGATAGATCCCACTTTCTCTAAGAAACATGATTTGCACCTCTCATGACCCTTGAGCGCAGGCGTTCCCCCCTTCCATGTGCCCCATTATTCCCTAGTGATCCCACTTTCTCTGTCTTAGAAACATGACTTGCACCTCTCATGACCCTTGAGCGCAGGGTTCCCCCCTTCCTTGTCCCCCATTATTTCCTAGTGATCCCACCTTCTCTGTCTTAGAATCATGATTTGCACCTCTCATGACCCTTGAGCACAGGCGTTCTCCCCTTCCTTGTCCCCCATTATTTCCTGGTGATCCCACTTTCTCTGTCTAAGAAACATGATTTGCACCTCTTATGACCCTTGCGCGCAGGCGTTCTCCCCTTCCTTGTGCCCCATTATTTCCTAGTGATCCCACTCTCTCTGTCTAAGAAACATGATTTGCACCTCTCATGACCCTTGAGCACAGGCGTTCTCCCCTTCCTTGTCCCCCATTATTTCCTAGTGATCCCACTTTCTCTGTCTAAGAAACATGATTTGCACCTCTCATGACCCTTGAGCGCAGGCGTTCTCCACTTCCTTTTCCCCCATTATATTCTAGTGACCCCACTTTCTCTGTCTTAGAAACATGATTTGCACCTCTTATGACCCGTGCGTGCAGGCGTTCTCCCCTTCCTTGTCCCCCATTATTTCCTAGTGATCCCACTTTCTCTGTCTAAGAAACATGATTTGCACCTCTCATGACCCTTGAGCACAGGCGTTCTCCCCTTCCTTGTCTCCCATTATTTCCAGTGATCCCACTTTCCCTGTCTAAGAAACATGATTTGCACCACTCATGAGCCTTGAGCACAGGCGTTCTCCCCTACCTTGTCCCCCATTATTTCCTAGTGATCCCACTTTCTCTGTCTAAGAAACATGATTTGCACCTCTCATGACCCTTGAGCGCAGGCGTTCCCCCTTCCATGTCCCCCATTATTTCCTAGTGATCCCACTTTCCCTGTCTTAGAAACATGATTTGCACCTCGCATGACCCTTGAGAGCAGCGCTCCCCCTTCCTTGTCCCCCATTATTTCCTTTTGATCCCACTTTCTCTGTCTTAGAAACATAAATTTGCACCTCTCATGACCCTTGAGCACAGGCATTCTCCCCTTCCTTGTCCCCCATTATTTCCTAGGGATCCCACTTTCTCTGTTTAAGAAACATGATTTGCACCTCTCATGACCCTTGAGCACAGGCGTTCTCCCCTTCCTTGTCCCCCATTATTTCCTATAGATCCCACTTTCTCTGTCTAAGAAACATGATTTGCACCTCTCATGACCCTTGAGCAAAGCGTTCTCCCCTTCCTTGTCCCCCATTATTTCCTAGTGATCCCACTTTCTCTGTCTAAGAAACATGATTTGCACCTCTCATGACCCTTGAGCGCAGGCGTTACCCCCTTCCTTGTCCCCCATTCTTTCCTGGTGATCCCACTTTCTCTGTCTAAGAAACATGATTTGCACCTCTCATGACCCTTGAGCAGAACGTTCCTCCCTTCCTTGTCCCCCATTATTTCCTAGTGATCCCACTTTCTCTGTTTTAGAAACATGATTTGCACCTCTCATGACCCTTGAGCACAGGCGTTCTCCCCTTCCTTGTCTCCCATTATTTCCTAGTGATCCCACTTTCTGTGTCTAAGAAACATGATTTGCACCTCTCATGACCCTTCAGCACAGGCGTTCTCCCCTTCCTTGTCCCCCATTATTTCCTAGTGATCCCACTTTCTCTGTCTTAGAAACATGATTTGCACCTCTCATGACCCCTGAGCACAGGCGTTCTCCCCTTCATTGTCCCCCATTATTTCCTATAGATCCCACTTTCTCTGTCTAAGAAACATGATTTGCACCTCTCATGACCCTTGAGCACAGGCTTTGTCCCTTCCTTGTCCCCCATTATTTCCTAGTGATTCCACTTTCTATGTCTAAGAAACATGATTTGCACCTCTCATGACCCTTGAGCACTGGCTTTGTCCCCTTCCTTGTCCCCCATTATTTCCTAGTGATTCCACTTTCTATGTCTAAGAAACATGTTTTGCACCTCTCATGACCCTTGAGCACCGGCGTTCTCCCCTTCCTTGTCCCCCATTATTTCCTGGTGATCCCACTTTCTCTGTCTAAGAAACATGATTTGCACCTCTCATGACCATTGAGCACAGGCGTTCTCCCCTTCCTTGTCTCCCATTACTTCTGCTGATCCCAATTTCTCTGTCTAAGAAACATGATTTGCACCTCTCATGACCCTTGAGCACAGGCATTCTCCCCTTCCTTTTCTCCCATTATTTCTGGTGATCCTACTTTCTCTGTCCAAGAAACATGATTTGCACCTCTCATGACCCTTGAGCGCAGGCATTCCCCCCTTCCTTGTCCCCCATTATTTCCGATAGATCCCACTTTCTCTGTCTAAGAAACATGATTTGCACCTCTCATGACCCTTGAGCGCAGGCGTTCCCCCCTTCCATGTGCCCCATTATTTCCTAGTGATCCCACTTTCTCTGTCTTAGAAACATGACTTGCACCTCTCATGACCCTGGAGCGCAGCGTTCCTCCCTTCCTTGTCCCCCATTATTTCCTAGTGATCCCACTTTCTCTGTCTTAGAAACATGATTTGCACCTCTCATGACCCTTGAGCACAGGCGTTCTCCCCTTCCTTGTCCCCCATTATTTCCTGGTGATCCCACTTTCTCTGTCTAAGAAACATGTTTTGCACCTCTCATGACCCTTGAGCACAGGCTTTGTCCCCTTCCTTGTCCCCCATTATTTCCTAGTGATTCCACTTACTATGTCTAAGAAACATGATTTGCACCTCTCATGACCCTTGAGCACCGGGGTTCTCCCCTTCCTTGTCCCCCATTATTTCCTGGTGATCCCACTTTCTCGGTCTAAGAAACATGATTTGCACCTCTCATGACCATTGAGCACAGGCGTTCTCCCCTTCCTTGTCTCCCATTACTTCTGGTGATCCCACTCTCTCTGTCTAAGAAATATGATTAGCACCTCTCATGACCCTTGAGCACAGGCGTTCTCCCATTCCTTTTCTCCCATTATTTCTGGTGATCCTACTTTCTCTGTCCAAGAAACATGATTTGCACCTCTCACGACCCTTGAGCGCAGGCATTCCCCCCTTCCTTGTCCCCCATTATCTCCGATAGATCCCACTTTCTCTGTCTAAGAAACATGATTTGCACCTCTCATGACCCTTGAGCGCAGGCGTTCCCCCCTTCCATGTGCCCCATTATTTCCTAGTGATCCCACTTTCTCTGTCTTAGAAACATGACTTGCACCTCTCATGACCCTTGAGCGCAGCGTTCCCCCCTTCCTTGTCCCCCATTATTTCCTGGTGATCCCACTTTCTCTGTCTAAGAAACATGATTTGCACCTCTTATGACCTTTGCGCGCAGGCGTTCTCCCCTTCCTTGTGCCCCATTATTTCCTAGTGATCCCACTTTCTCTGTCTAAGAAACATGATTTGCACCTCTCATGACCCTTGAGCACAGGCGTTCTCCCCTTCCTTGTTCCCCATTATTTCCTAGTGATCCCACTTTCTCTGTCTAAGAAACATTTTTTGCACCTCTCATGACCCTTGAGCGCATGCGTTCTCCACTTCCTTTTCCCCCATTATAATCTAGTGATCCCACTTTCTCTGTCTTGATTTGCACCTCTCATGACCCTTGAGCACAGGCGTTCTCCCCTTCCTCGTCCCCCATTATTTCCGAGTGATCCCACTTTCTCTGTCTAAGAAACATGATTAGCACCTCTCATGACCCTTGAGCACAGGCGTTCTCCCCTTCCTTTTCTCCCATTATTTCTGGTGATCCTACTTTCTCTGTCCAAGAAACATGATTTGCACCTCTCACGACCCTTGAGCGCAGGCATTCTCCCCTTCCTTGTCCCCCATTATCTCCGATAGATCCCACTTTCTCTGTCTAAGAAACATGATTTGCACCTCTCATGACCCTTGAGCGCAGGCGTTCCCCCCTTCCATGTGCCCCATTATTTCCTAGTGATCCCACTTTCTCTGTCTTAGAAACATGACTTGCACCTCTCATGACCCTTGAGCGCAGCGTTCCCCCCTTCCTCTTCCCCCATTATTTCCTAGTGATCCCACTTTCTCTGTTTTAGAAACATGATTTGCACCTCTCATGATCTTTGAGCACAGGCGTTCTCCCCTTCCTTGTCTCCCATTATTTCCTAGTGATCCCACTTTCTCTGTCTTAGAAACATGATTTGCACCTCTCATGACCCTTGAGCACAGGCGTTCTACCCTTCCTTGTCCCCCATTATTTCCTATAGATCCCACTTTCTCTGTCTAAGAAACATGATTTGCACCTCTTATGACCTATGCGTGCAGGCATTCTCCCCTTCCTTGTCCCCCATTATTTCCTAGTGATCCCACTTTCTCTGTCTAAGAAACATGATTTGCACCTCTCATGACCCTTGAGCACAGGCGTTCTCCCCTTCCTTGTCTCCCATTATTTCCAGTGATCCCACTTTCCATGTCTAAGAAACATGATTTGCACCACTCATGAGGCTTGAGCACAGGCGTTCTCCCCTTCCTTGTCCCCCATTATTTCCTAGTGATCCCACTTTCCCTATCTAAGAAACATGATTTGCACCTCTCATGACCCTTGAGCACAGGCGTTCTCCCTTTCCTTGTCCCCCATTATTTCCTAGTGATCCCACTTTCCCTGTCTAAGAAACATGATTTGCACCACTCATGACCCTTGAGCACAGGCGTTCTCCCCTTCCTTGTCCCCCATTATTTCCTAGTGATCCCACTTTCTCTATTTTAGAAACATGATTTGCACCTCTCATGACCCTTGAGCACAGGCGTTCTCCCCTTCCTTGTCTCCCATTATTTCCTAGTGATCCCACTTTCTCTGTCTAAGAAACATGATTTGCACCTCTTATGACCCTTGCGTGCAGGCGTTCTCCCCTTCCTTGTCCCCCATTATTTCCTAGTGATCCCACTTTCTCTGTCTAAGAAACATGATTTGCACCTCTTATGACCCTTGAGCACAGGCGTTCTCCCCTTCCTTGTCCCCCATTATTTCCTGGTGATCCCACTTTATCTGTTTTAGAAACATGATTTGCACTTCTCATGACCCTTGAGCGCAGGCATTCCCCCTTCCTTGTCCCCCATTATTTCCGATAGATCCCACTTTCTCTAAGAAACATGATTTGCACCTCTCATGACCCTTGAGCGCAGGCGTTCCCCCCTTCCATGTGCCCCATTATTCCCTAGTGATCCCACTTTCTCTGTCTTAGAAACATAACTTGCACCTCTCATGACCCTTGAGCGCAGGGTTCCCCCCTTCCTTGTCCCCCATTATTTCCTAGGGATCCCACTTTCTCTGTCTTAGAAACATGATTTGCACCTCTCATGACCCTTGAGCACAGGCGTTCTCCCCTTCCTTGTCCCCCATTATTTCCTGGTGATCCCACTTTCTCTGTCTAAGAAACATGATTTGCACCTCTTATGACCCTTGCGCGCAGGCGTTCTCCCCTTCCTTGTGCCCCATTATTTCCTAGTGATCCCACTTTCTCTGTCTAAGAAACATGATTTGCACCTCTCATGACCCTTGAGCACAGGCGTTCTCCCCTTCCTTGTCCCGCATTATTTACTGGTGACCCCACTTTCTCTGTCTAAAAAACATGATTTGCACCTTTTATGACCCTTGCGTGCAGGCCTTCTCCCCTTCCTTGTCCCCCATTATTTCCTAGTGATCCCACTTTCTCTGTCTAAGAAACATGATTTGCACCTCTCATGACCCTTGAGCTAAGGCGTTCTCCCGTTCCTTGTCCCCCATTATTTCCTGGTGATCCCACTTTCTCTGTCTAAGAAACATGATTTGCACCTCTTATGACCCGTGCGTGCAGGCGTTCTCCCCTTCCTTGTCCCCCATTATTTCCTAGTGATCCCACTTTCTCTGTCTAAGAAACATGATTTGCACCTCTCATGACCCTTGAGCACAGGTGTTCTCCCCTTCCTTGTCTCCCAATATTTCCAGTGATCCCACTTTCCCTGTCTAAGAAACATGATTTGCACCACTCATGAGCCTTGAGCACAGGCGTTCTCCCCTACCTTGTCCCCCATTATTTCCTAGTGATCCCACTTTCTCTGTCTAAGAAACATGATTTTCACCTCTCATGACCCTTGAGCGCAGGCGTTCCCCCTTCCATGTCCCCCATTATTTCCTAGTGATCCCACTTTCTCTGTCTTAGAAACATAAATTTGCACCTCTCATGACCCTTGAGCACAGGCATTCTCCCCTTCCTTGTCCCCCATTATTTCCTAGTGATCCCACTTTCTCTGTTTAAGAAACATGATTTGCACCTCTCATGACCCTTGAGCACAGGCGTTCTCCCCTTCCTTGTCCCCCATTATTTCCTATAGATCCCACTTTCTCTGTCTAAGAAACATGATTTGCACCTCTCATGACCCTTGAGCAAAGCGTTCTCCCCTTCCTTGTCCCCCATTATTTCCTAGTGATCCCACTTTCTCTGTCTAAGAAACATGATTTGCACCTCTCATGACCCTTGAGCGCAGGCGTTACCCCCTTCCTTGTCCCCCATTATTTCCTGGTGATCCCACTTTCTCTGTCTAAGAAACATGATTTGCACCTCTCATGACCCTTGAGCAGAGCGTTCCTCCATTCCTTGTCCCCCATTATTTCCTAGTGATCCCACTTTCTCTGTTTTAGAAACATGATTTGTACCTCTCATGACCCTTGAGCACAGGCGTTCTCCCCTTCCTTGTCTCCCATTATTTCCTAGTGATCCCACTTTCTGTGTCAAAGAAACATGATTTGCACCTCTCATGAGCCTTGAGCACAGGCGTTCTCCCCTTCCTTGTCCCCCATTATTTCCTAGTGATCCCACTTTCTCTGTCTAAGAAACATGATTTGCACCTCTCATGACCCTTGAGCACAGGCTTTGTCCCCTTCCTTGTCCCCCATTATTTCCTAGTGATTCCACTTTCTATGTCTAAGAAACATGATTTGCACCTCTCATGACCCTTGAGCACTGGCTTTGTCCCCTTCCTTGTCCCCCATTATTTCCTAGTGATTCCACTTTCTATGTCTAAGAAACATGATTTGCACCTCTCATGACCCTAGAGCACCGACGTTCTCCCCTTCCTTGTCCCCCATTATTTCCTGGTGATCCCACTTTCTCTGTCTAAGAAACATGATTTGCACCTCTCATGACCCTTGAGCACAGGCGTTCTCCCCTTCCTTGTCTCCCATTACTTCTGCTGATCCCACTTTCTCTGTCTAAGAAACATGATTTGCACCTCTCATGACCCTTGAGCACAGGCGTTCTCCCCTTCCTTGTCCCCCATTATTTCCTATAGATCCCACTTTCTCTGTCTAAGAAACATGATTTGCACCTCTCATGACCCTTGAGCAAAGCGTTCTCCCCTTCCTTGTCCCCCATTATTTCCTAGTGATCCCACTTTCTCTTTCTAAGAAACATGATTTGCACCTCTCATGACCCTTGAGCGCAGGCGTTACCCCCTTCCTTGTCCCCCATTATTTCCTGGTGATCCCACTTTCTCTGTCTAAGAAACATGATTTGCACCTCTTATGACCTGTGCGTGCAGGCATTCTCCCCTTCCTTGTCCCCCATTATTTCCTAGTGATCCCACTTTCTCTGTCTAAGAAACATGATTTGCACCTCTCATGACCCTTGAGCACAGGCGTTGTCCCCTTCCTTGTCTCCCATTATTTCCAATGATCCCACTTTCCATGTCTAAGAAACATGATTTGCACCACTCATGAGCCTTGAGCACAGGCGTTCTCCCCTTCCTTGTCCCCCATTATTTCCTAGTGATCCCACTTTCCCTATCTAAGAAACATGATTTGCACCTCTCATGACCCTTGAGCACAGGCGTTCTCCCTTTCCTTGTCCCCCATTATTTCCTAGTGATCCCACTTTCCCTGTCTAAGAAACATGATTTGCACCACTCATGACCCTTGAGCACAGGAGTTCTCCCCTTCCTTGTCCCCCATTATTTCCTAGTGATCCCACTTTCTCTATTTTAGAAACATGATTTGCACCTCTCATGACCCTTGAGCACAGGCGTTCTCCCCTTCCTTGTCTCCCATTATTTCCTAGTGATCCCACTTTCTCTGTCTAAGAAACATGATTTGCACCTCTTATGACCCTTGCGTGCAGGCGTTCTCCCCTTCCTTGTCCCCCATTATTTCCTAGTGATCCCACTTTCTCTGTCTAAGAAACATGATTTGCACCTCTTATGACCCTTGAGCACAGGCGTTCTCCCCTTCCTTGTCCCCCATTATTTCCTGGTGATCCCACTTTATCTGTTTTAGAAACATGATTTGCACTTCTCATGACCCTTGAGCGCAGGCATTCCCCCTTCCTTGTCCCCCATTATTTCCGATAGATCCCACTTTCTCTAAGAAACATGATTTGCACCTCTCATGACCCTTGAGCGCAGGCGTTCCCCCCTTCCATGTGCCCCATTATTCCCTAGTGATCCCACTTTCTCTGTCTTAGAAACATGACTTGCACCTCTCATGACCCTTGAGCGCAGGGTTCCCCCCTTCCTTGTCCCCCATTATTTCCTAGTGATCCCACTTTCTCTGTCTTAGAAACATGATTTGCACCTCTCATGACCCTTGAGCACAGGCGTTCTCCCCTTCCTTGTCCCCCATTATTTCCTGGTGATCCCACTTTCTCTGTCTAAGAAACATGATTTGCACCTCTTATGACCCTTGCGCGCAGGCGTTCTCCCCTTCCTTGTGCCCCATTATTTCCTAGTGATCCCACTTTCTCTGTCTAAGAAACATGATTTGCACCTCTCATGACCCTTGAGCACAGGCGTTCTCCCCTTCCTTGTCCCCCATTATTTCCTAGTGATCCCACTTTCTCTGTCTAAGAAACATGATTTGCACCTCTCATGACCCTTGAGCGCAGGCGTTCTCCACTTCCTTTTCCCCCATTATATTCTAGTGACCCCACTTTCTCTGTCTTAGAAACATGATTTGCACCTCTTATGACCCGTGCGTGCAGGCGTTCTCCCCTTCCTTGTCCCCCATTATTTCCTAGTGATCCCACTTTCTCTGTCTAAGAAACATGATTTGCACCTCTCATGACCCTTGAGCACAGGCGTTCTCCCCTTCCTTGTCTCCCATTATTTCCAGTGATCCCACTTTCCCTGTCTAAGAAACATGATTTGCACCACTCATGAGCCTTGAGCACAGGCGTTCTCCCCTACCTTGTCCCCCATTATTTCCTAGTGATCCCACTTTCTCTGTCTAAGAAACATGATTTGCACCTCTCATGACCCTTGAGCGCAGGCGTTCCCCTTCCATGTCCCACATTATTTCCTAGTGATCCCACTTTCCCTGTCTTAGAAACATGATTTGCACCTCGCATGACCCTTGAGAGCAGCGCTCCCCCTTCCTTGTCCCCCATTATTTCCTATAGATCCCACTTTCTCTGTCTAAGAAACATGATTTGCACCTCTCATGACCCTTGAGCGCAGGCGTTACCCCCTTCCTTGTCCCCCATTATTTCCTGGTGATCCCACTTTCTCTGTCTAAGAAACATGATTTGCACCTCTCATGACCCTTGAGCAGAACGTTCCTCCCTTCCTTGTCCCCCATTATTTCCTAGTGATCCCACTTTCTCTGTTTTAGAAACATGATTTGCACCTCTCATGACCCTTGAGCACAGGCGTTCTCCCCTTCCTTGTCTCCCATTATTTCCTAGTGATCCCACTTTCTGTGTCTAAGAAACATGATTTGCACCTCTCATGACCCTTGAGCACAGGCGTTCTCCCCTTCCTTGTCCCCCATTATTTCCTAGTGATCCCACTTTCTCTGTCTAAGAAACATGATTTGCACCTCTCATGACCCCTGAGCACAGGCGTTCTCCCCTTCATTGTCCCCCATTATTTCCTATAGATCCCACTTTCTCTGTCTAAGAAACATGATTTGCACCTCTCATGACCCTTGAGCACAGGCTTTGTCCCTTCCTTGTCCCCCATTATTTCCTAGTGATTCCACTTTCTATGTCTAAGAAACATGATTTGCACCTCTCATGACCCTTGAGCACTGGCTTTGTCCCCTTCCTTGTCCCCCATTATTTCCTAGTGATTCCACTTTCTATGTCTAAGAAACATGATTTGCACCTCTCATGACCCTTGAGCACCGGCGTTCTCCCCTTCCTTGTCCCCCATTATTTCCTGGTGATCCCACTTTCTCTGTCTAAGAAACATGATTTGCACCTCTCATGACCCTTGAGCACAGGCGTTCTCCCCTTCCTTGTCTCCCATTACTTCTGCTGATCCCAATTTCTCTGTCTAAGAAACATGATTTGCACCTCTCATGACCCTTGAGCACAGGCGTTCTCCCCTTCCTTTTCTCCCATTATTTCTGGTGATCCTACTTTCTCTGTCCAAGAAACATGATTTGCACCTCTCATGACCCTTGAGCGCAGGCATTCCCACCTTCCTTGTCCCCCATTATTTCCGATAGATCCCACTTTCTCTGTCTAAGAAACATGATTTGCACCTCTCAAGACCCTTGAGCGCAGGCGTTCCCCCGTTCCATGTGCCCCATTATTTCCTAGTGATCCCACTTTCTCTGTCTTAGAAACATGACTTGCACCTCTCATGACCCTGGAGCGCAGCGTTCCCCCCTTCCTTGTCCCCCATTATTTCCTAGTGATCCCACTTTCTCTGTCTTAGAAACATGATTTGCACCTCTCATGACCCTTGAGCACAGGCGTTCTCCCCTTCCTTGTCCCCCATTATTTCCTGGTGATCCCACTTTCTCTGTCTAAGAAACATGTTTTGCACCTCTCATGACCCTTGAGCACAGGCTTTGTCCCCTTCCTTGTCCCCCATTATTTCCTAGTGATTCCACTTACTATGTCTAAGAAACATGATTTGCACCTCTCATGACCCTTGAGCACCGGGGTTCTCCCCTTCCTTGTCCCCCATTATTTCCTGGTGATCCCACTTTCTCGGTCTAAGAAACATGATTTGCACCTCTCATGACCATTGAGCACAGGCGTTCTCCCCTTCCTTGTCTCCCATTACTTCTGGTGATCCCACTCTCTCTGTCTAAGAAATATGATTAGCACCTCTCATGACCCTTGAGCGCAGGCGTTCCCCCCTTCCATGTGCCCCATTATTTCCTAGTGATCCCACTTTCTCTGTCTTAGAAACATGACTTGCACCTCTCATGACCCTTGAGCGCAGCGTTCCCCCCTTCCTTGTCCCCCATTATTTCCTGGTGATCCCACTTTCTCTGTCTAAGAAACATGATTTGCACCTCTTATGACCTTTGCGCGCAGGCGTTCTCCCCTTCCTTGTGCCCCATTATTTCCTAGTGATCCCACTTTCTCTGTCTAAGAAACATGATTTGCACCTCTCATGACCCTTGAGCACAGGCGTTCTCCCCTTCCTTGTTCCCCATTATTTCCTAGTGATCCCACTTTCTCTGTCTAAGAAACATTTTTTGCACCTCTCATGACCCTTGAGCGCATGCGTTCTCCACTTCCTTTTCCCCCATTATAATCTAGTGATCCCACTTTCTCTGTCTTGATTTGCACCTCTCATGACCCTTGAGCACAGGCGTTCTCCCCTTCCTTGTCTCCCATTATTTCCTAGTGATCCCACTTTCTCTGTCTTAGAAACATGATTTGCACCTCTCATGACCCTTGAGCACAGGCGTTCTACCCTTCCTTGTCCCCCATTATTTCCTATAGATCCCACTTTCTCTGTCTAAGAAACATGATTTGCACCTCTTATGACCTGTGCGTGCAGGCATTCTCCCCTTCCTTGTCCCCCATTATTTCCTAGTGATCCCACTTTCTCTGTCTAAGAAACATGATTTGCACCTCTCATGACCCTTGAGCACAGGCGTTCTCCCCTTCCTTGTCTCCCATTATTTCCTAGTGATCCCACTTTCTCTGTCTTAGAAACATGATTTGCACCTCTCATGACCCTTGAGCACAGGCGTTCTACCCTTCCTTGTCCCCCATTATTTCCTATAGATCCCACTTTCTCTGTCTAAGAAACATGATTTGCACCTCTTATGACCTGTGCGTGCAGGCATTCTCCCCTTCCTTGTCCCCCATTATTTCCTAGTGATCCCACTTTCTCTGTCTAAGAAACATGATTTGCACCTCTCATGACCCTTGAGCACAGGCGTTCTCCCCTTCCTTGTCTCCCATTATTTCCAGTGATCCCACTTTCCATGTCTAAGAAACATGATTTGCACCACTCATGAGGCTTGAGCACAGGCGTTCTCCCCTTCCTTGTCCCCCATTATTTCCTAGTGATCCCACTTTCCCTATCTAAGAAACATGATTTGCACCTCTCATGACCCTTGAGCACAGGCGTTCTCCCTTTCCTTGTCCCCCATTATTTCCTAGTGATCCCACTTTCCCTGTCTAAGAAACATGATTTGCACCACTCATGACCCTTGAGCACAGGCGTTCTCCCCTTCCTTGTCCCCCATTATTTCCTAGTGATCCCACTTTCTCTATTTTAGAAACATGATTTGCACCTCTCATGACCCTTGAGCACAGGCGTTCTCCCCTTCCTTGTCTCCCATTATTTCCTAGTGATCCCACTTTCTCTGTCTAAGAAACATGATTTGCACCTCTTATGACCCTTGCGTGCAGGCGTTCTCCCCTTCCTTGTCCCCCATTATTTCCTAGTGATCCCACTTTCTCTGTCTAAGAAACATGATTAGCACCTCTCATGACCCTTGAGCACAGGCGTTCTCCCCTTCCTTTTCTCCCATTATTTCTGGTGATCCTACTTTCTCTGTCCAAGAAACATGATTTGCACCTCTCACGACCCTTGAGCGCAGGCATTCTCCCCTTCCTTGTCCCCCATTATCTCCGATAGATCCCACTTTCTCTGTCTAAGAAACATGATTTGCACCTCTCATGACCCTTGAGCGCAGGCGTTCCCCCCTTCCATGTGCCCCATTATTTCCTAGTGATCCCACTTTCTCTGTCTTAGAAACATGACTTGCACCTCTCATGACCCTTGAGCGCAGCGTTCCCCCCTTCCTCTTCCCCCATTATTTCCTAGTGATCCCACTTTCTCTGTTTTAGAAACATGATTTGCACCTCTCATGACCTTTGAGCACAGGCGTTCTCCCCTTCCTTGTCTCCCATTATTTCCTAGTGATCCCACTTTCTCTGTCTTAGAAACATGATTTGCACCTCTCATGACCCTTGAGCACAGGCGTTCTACCCTTCCTTGTCCCCCATTATTTCCTATAGATCCCACTTTCTCTGTCTAAGAAACATGATTTGCACCTCTTATGACCTGTGCGTGCAGGCATTCTCCCCTTCCTTGTCCCCCATTATTTCCTAGTGATCCCACTTTCTCTGTCTAAGAAACATGATTTGCACCTCTCATGACCCTTGAGCACAGGCGTTCTCCCCTTCCTTGTCTCCCATTATTTCCAGTGATCCCACTTTCCATGTCTAAGAAACATGATTTGCACCACTCATGAGGCTTGAGCACAGGCGTTCTCCCCTTCCTTGTCCCCCATTATTTCCTAGTGATCCCACTTTCCCTATCTAAGAAACATGATTTGCACCTCTCATGACCCTTGAGCACAGGCGTTCTCCCTTTCCTTGTCCCCCATTATTTCCTAGTGATCCCACTTTCTCTATTTTAGAAACATGATTTGCACCTCTCATGACCCTTGAGCACAGGCGTTCTCCCCTTCCTTGTCTCCCATTATTTCCTAGTGATCCCACTTTCTCTGTCTAAGAAACATGATTTGCACCTCTTATGACCCTTGCGTGCAGGCGTTCTCCCCTTCCTTGTCCCCCATTATTTCCTAGTGATCCCACTTTCTCTGTCTAAGAAACATGATTTGCACCTCTTATGACCCTTGAGCACAGGCGTTCTCCCCTTCCTTGTCCCCCATTATTTCCTGGTGATCCCACTTTATCTGTTTTAGAAACATGATTTGCACTTCTCATGACCCTTGAGCGCAGGCATTCCCCCTTCCTTGTCCCCCATTATTTCCGATAGATCCCACTTTCTCTAAGAAACATGATTTGCACCTCTCATGACCCTTGAGCGCAGGCGTTCCCCCCTTCCATGTGCCCCATTATTCCCTAGTGATCCCACTTTCTCTGTCTTAGAAACATAACTTGCACCTCTCATGACCCTTGAGCGCAGGGTTCCCCCCTTCCTTGTCCCCCATTATTTCCTAGTGATCCCACTTTCTCTGTCTTAGAAACATGATTTGCACCTCTCATGACCCTTGAGCACAGGCGTTCTCCCCTTCCTTGTCCCCCATTATTTCCTGGTGATCCCACTTTCTCTGTCTAAGAAACATGATTTGCACCTCTTATGACCCTTGCGCGAAGGCGTTCTCCCCTTCCTTGTGCCCCATTATTTCCTAGTGATCCCACTTTCTCTGTCTAAGAAACATGATTTGCACCTCTCATGACCCTTGAGCACAGGCGTTCTCCCCTTCCTTGTCCCGCATTATTTACTGGTGACCCCACTTTCTCTGTCTAAGAAACATGATTTGCACCTCTTATGACCCGTGCGTGCAGGCGTTCTCCCCTTCCTTGTCCCCCATTATTTCCTAGTGATCCCACTTTCTCTGTCTAAGAAACATGATTTGCACCTCTCATGACCCTTGAGCACAGGCGTTCTCCCCTTCCTTGTCTCCCAATATTTCCAGTGATCCCACTTTCCCTGTCTAAGAAACATGATTTGCACCACTCATGAGCCTTGAGCACAGGCGTTCTCCCCTACCTTGTCCCCCATTATTTCCTAGTGATCCCACTTTCTCTGTCTAAGAAACATGATTTTCACCTCTCATGACCCTTGAGCGCAGGCGTTCCCCCTTCCATGTCCCCCATTATTTCCTAGTGATCCCACTTTCTCTGTCTTAGAAACATAAATTTGCACCTCTCATGACCCTTGAGCACAGGCATTTTCCCCTTCCTTGTCCCCCATTATTTCCTAGTGATCCCACTTTCTCTGTTTAAGAAACATGATTTGCACCTCTCATGACCCTTGAGCACAGGCGTTCTCCCCTTCCTTGTCCCCCATTATTTCCTATAGATCCCACTTTCTCTGTCTAAGAAACATGATTTGCACCTCTCATGACCCTTGAGCAAAGTGTTCTCCCCTTCCTTGTCCCCCATTATTTCCTAGTGATCCCACTTTCTCTGTCTAAGAAACATGATTTGCACCTCTCATGACCCTTGAGCGCAGGCGTTACCCCCTTCCTTGTCCCCCATTATTTCCTGGTGATCCCACTTTCTCTGTCTAAGAAACATGATTTGCACCTCTCATGACCCTTGAGCAGAGCGTTCCTCCATTCCTTGTCCCCCATTATTTCCTAGTGATCCCACTTTCTCTGTTTTAGAAACATGATTTGCACCTCTCATGACCCTTGAGCACAGGCGTTCTCCCCTTCCTTGTCTCCCATTATTTCCTAGTGATCCCACTTTCTGTGTCAAAGAAACATGATTTGCACCTCTCATGAGCCTTGAGCACAGGCGTTCTCCCCTTCCTTGTCCCCCATTATTTCCTAGTGATCCCACTTTCTCTGTCTAATAAACATGATTTGCACCTCTCATGACCCTTGAGCACAGGCTTTGTCCCCTTCCTTGTCCCCCATTATTTCCTAGTGATTCCACTTTCTATGTCTAAGAAACATGATTTGCACCTCTCATGACCCTTGAGCACTGGCTTTGTCCCCTTCCTTGTCCCCCATTATTTCCTAGTGATTCCACTTTCTATGTCTAAGAAACATGATTTGCACCTCTCATGACCCTTGAGCACCGGCGTTCTCCCCTTCCTTGTCCCCCATTATTTCCTGGTGATCCCACTTTCTCTGTCTAAGAAACATGATTTGCACCTCTCATGACCCTTGAGCACAGGCGTTCTCCCCTTCCTTGTCTCCCATTACTTCTGCTGATCCCACTTTCTCTGTCTAAGAAACATGATTTTCACCTCTCATGACCCTTGAGCACAGGCGTTCTCCCCTTCCTTGTCCCCCATTATTTCCTATAGATCCCACTTTCTCTGTCTAAGAAACATGATTTGCACCTCTCATGACCCTTGAGCAAAGCGTTCTCCCCTTCCTTGTCCCCCATTATTTCCTAGTGATCCCACTTTCTCTTTCTAAGAAACATGATTTGCACCTCTCATGACCCTTGAGCGCAGGCGTTACCCCCTTCCTTGTCCCCCATTATTTCCTGGTGATCCCACTTTCTCTGTCTAAGAAACATGATTTGCACCTCTTATGACCTGTGCGTGCAGGCATTCTCCCCTTCCTTGTCCCCCATTATTTCCTAGTGATCCCACTTTCTCTGTCTAAGAAACATGATTTGCACCTCTCATGACCCTTGAGCACAGGCGTTGTCCCCTTCCTTGTCTCCCATTATTTCCAATGATCCCACTTTCCATGTCTAAGAAACATGATTTGCACCACTCATGAGCCTTGAGCACAGGCGTTCTCCCCTTCCTTGTCCCCCATTATTTCCTAGTGATCCCACTTTCCCTATCTAAGAAACATGATTTGCACCTCTCATGACCCTTGAGCACAGGCGTTCTCCCTTTCCTTGTCCCCCATTATTTCCTAGTGATCCCACTTTCCCTGTCTAAGAAACATGATTTGCACCACTCATGACCCTTGAGCACAGGAGTTCTCCCCTTCCTTGTCCCCCATTATTTCCTAGTGATCCCACTTTCTCTATTTTAGAAACATGATTTGCACCTCTCATGACCCTTGAGCACAGGCGTTCTCCCCTTCCTTGTCTCCCATTATTTCCTAGTGATCCCACTTTCTCTGTCTAAGAAACATGATTTGCACCTCTTATGACCCTTGCGTGCAGGCGTTCTCCCCTTCCTTGTCCCCCATTATTTCCTAGTGATCCCACTTTCTCTGTCTAAGAAACATGATTTGCACCTCTTATGACCCTTGAGCACAGGCGTTCTCCCCTTCCTTGCCCCCCATTATTTCCTGGTGATCCCACTTTATCTGTTTTAGAAACATGATTTGCACTTCTCATGACCCTTGAGCGCAGGCATTCCCCCTTCCTTGTCCCCCATTATTTCCGATAGATCCCACTTTCTCTAAGAAACATGATTTGCACCTCTCATGACCCTTGAGCGCAGGCGTTCCCCCCTTCCATGTGCCCCATTATTCCCTAGTGATCCCACTTTCTCTGTCTTAGAAACATGACTTGCACCTCTCATGACCCTTGAGCGCAGGGTTCCCCCCTTCCTTGTCCCCCATTATTTCCTAGTGATCCCACTTTCTCTGTCTTAGAAACATGATTTGCACCTCTCATGACCCTTGAGCACAGGCGTTCTCCCCTTCCTTGTCCCCCATTATTTCCTGGTGATCCCACTTTCTCTGTATAAGAAACATGATTTGCACCTCTTATGACCCTTGCGCGCAGGCGTTCTCCCCTTCCTTGTGCCCCATTATTTCCTAGTGATCCCACTTTCTCTGTCTAAGAAACATGATTTGCACCTCTCATGACCCTTGAGCACAGGCGTTCTCCCCTTCCTTGTCCCCCATTATTTCCTAGTGATCCCACTTTCTCTGTCTAAGAAACATGATTTGCACCTCTCATGACCCTTGAGCGCAGGCGTTCTCCACTTCCTTTTCCCCCATTATATTCTAGTGACCCCACTTTCTCTGTCTTAGAAACATGATTTGCACCTCTTATGACCCGTGCGTGCAGGCGTTCTCCCCTTCCTTGTCCCCCATTATTTCCTAGTGATCCCACTTTCTCTGTCTAAGAAACATGATTTGCACCTCTCATGACCCTTGAGCACAGGCGTTCTCCCCTTCCTTGTCTCCCATTATTTCCAGTGATCCCACTTTCCCTGTCTAAGAAACATGATTTGCACCAATCATGAGCCTTGAGCACAGGCGTTCTCCCCTACCTTGTCCCCCATTATTTCCTAGTGATCCCACTTTCTCTGTCTAAGAAACATGATTTGCACCTCTCATGACCCTTGAGCGCAGGCGTTCCCCCTTCCATGTCCCCCATTATTTCCTAGTGATCCCACTTTCCCTGTCTTAGAAACATGATTTGCACCTCGCATGACCCTTGAGAGCAGCGCTCCCCCTTCCTTGTCCCCCATTATTTCCTTTTGATCCCACTTTCTCTGTCTTAGAAACATAAATTTGCACCTCTCATGACCCTTGAGCACAGGCATTCTCCCCTTCCTTGTCCCCCATTATTTCCTAGGGATCCCACTTTCTCTGTTTAAGAAACATGATTTGCACCTCTCATGACCCTTGAGCACAGGCGTTCTCCCCTTCCTTGTCCCCCATTATTTCCTATAGATCCCACTTTCTCTGTCTAAGAAACATGATTTGCACCTCTCATGACCCTTGAGCAAAGCGTTCTCCCCTTCCTTGTCCCCCATTATTTCCTAGTGATCCCACTTTCTCTGTCTAAGAAACATGATTTGCACCTCTCATGACCCTTGAGCGCAGGCGTTACCCCCTTCCTTGTCCCCCATTATTTCCTGGTGATCCCACTTTCTCTGTCTAAGAAACATGATTTGCACCTCTCATGACCCTTGAGCAGAACGTTCCTCCCTTCCTTGTCCCCCATTATTTCCTAGTGATCCCACTTTCTCTGTTTTAGAAACATGATTTGCACCTCTCATGACCCTTGAGCACAGGCGTTCTCCCCTTCCTTGTCTCCCATTATTTCCTAGTGATCCCACTTTCTGTGTCTAAGAAACATGATTTGCACCTCTCATGACCCTTGAGCACAGGCGTTCTCCCCTTCCTTGTCCCCCATTATTTCCTAGTGATCCCACTTTCTATGTCTAAGAAACATGATTTGCACCTCTCATGACCCCTGAGCACAGGCGTTCTCCCCTTCATTGTCCCCCATTATTTCCTATAGATCCCACTTTCTCTGTCTAAGAAACATGATTTGCACCTCTCATGACCCTTGAGCACAGGCTTTGTCCCTTCCTTGTCCCCCATTATTTCCTAGTGATTCCACTTTCTATGTCTAAGAAACATGATTTGCACCTCTCATGACCCTTGAGCACCGGCGTTCTCCCCTTCCTTGTCCCCCATTATTTCCTGGTGATCCCACTTTCTCTGTCTAAGAAACATGATTTGCACCTCTCATGACCCTTGAGCACAGGCGTTCTCCCCTTCCTTGTCTCCCATTACTTCTGCTGATCCCAATTTCTCTGTCTAAGAAACATGATTTGCACCTCTCATGACCCTTGAGCACAGGCGTTCTCCCCTTCCTTTTCTCCCATTATTTCTGGTGATCCTACTTTCTCTGTCCAAGAAACATGATTTGCACCTCTCATGACCCTTGAGCACAGGCGTTCTCCCCTTCCATGTGCCCCATTATTTCCGATAGATCCCACTTTCTCTGTCTAAGAAACATGACTTGCACCTCTCATGACCCTGGAGCGCAGCGTTCCCCCCTTCCTTGTCCCCCATTATTTCCTAGTGATTCCACTTACTATGTCTAAGAAACATGATTTGCACCTCTCATGACCCTTGAGCACCGGGGTTCTCCCCTTCCTTGTCCCCCATTATTTCCTGGTGATCCCACTTTCTCGGTCTAAGAAACATGATTTGCACCTCTCATGACCATTGAGCACAGGCGTTCTCCCCTTCCTTGTCTCCCATTACTTCTGGTGATCCCACTCTCTCTGTCTAAGAAATATGATTAGCACCTCTCATGACCCTTGAGCACAGGCGTTCTCCCCTTCCTTTTCTCCCATTATTTCTGGTGATCCTACTTTCTCTGTCCAAGAAACATGATTTGCACCTCTCACGACCCTTGAGCGCAGGCATTCCCCCCTTCCTTGTCCCCCATTATCTCCGATAGATCCCACTTTCTCTGTCTAAGTAACATGATTTGCACCTCTCATGACCCTTGAGCGCAGGCGTTCCCCCTTTCCATGTGCCCCATTATTTCCTAGTGATCCCACTTTCTCTGTCTTAGAAACATGACTTGCACCTCTCATGACCCTTGAGCGCAGTGTTCCCCCCTTCCTTGTCCCCCATTATTTCCTGGTGATCCCACTTTCTCTGTCTAAGAAACATGATTTGCACCTCTTATGACCCTTGAGCACAGGCGTTCTCCCTTTCCTTGTCCCCCATTATTTCCTAGTGATCCCACTTTCCCTGTCTAAGAAACATGATTTGCACCACTCATGACCCTTGAGCACAGGCGTTCTCCCCTTCCTTGTCCCCCATTATTTCCTAGTGATCCCACTTTCTCTATTTTAGAAACATGATTTGCACCTCTCATGACCCTTGAGCACAGGCGTTCTCCCCTTCCTTGTCTCCCATTATTTCCTAGTGATCCCACTTTCTCTGTCTAAGAAACATGATTTGCACCTCTTATGACCCTTGCGTGCAGGCGTTCTCCCCTTCCTTGTCCCCCATTATTTCCTAGTGATCCCACTTTCTCTGTCTAAGAAACATGATTAGCACCTCTCATGACCCTTGAGCACAGGCGTTCTCCCCTTCCTTTTCTCCCATTATTTCTGGTGATCCTACTTTCTCTGTCCAAGAAACATGATTTGCACCTCTCACGACCCTTGAGCGCAGGCATTCTCCCCTTCCTTGTCCCCCATTATCTCCGATAGATCCCACTTTCTCTGTCTAAGAAACATGATTTGCACCTCTCATGACCCTTGAGCGCAGGCGTTCCCCCCTTCCATGTGCCCCATTATTTCCTAGTGATCCCACTTTCTCTGTCTTAGAAACATGACTTGCACCTCTCATGACCCTTGAGCGCAGCGTTCCCCCCTTCCTCTTCCCCCATTATTTCCTAGTGATCCCACTTTCTCTGTTTTAGAAACATGATTTGCACCTCTCATGACCTTTGAGCACAGGCGTTCTCCCCTTCCTTGTCTCCCATTATTTCCTAGTGATCCCACTTTCTCTGTCTTAGAAACATGATTTGCACCTCTCATGACCCTTGAGCACAGGCGTTCTACCCTTCCTTGTCCCCCATTATTTCCTATAGATCCCACTTTCTCTGTCTAAGAAACATGATTTGCACCTCTTATGACCTGTGCGTGCAGGCATTCTCCCCTTCCTTGTCCCCCATTATTTCCTAGTGATCCCACTTTCTCTGTCTAAGAAACATGATTTGCACCTCTCATGACCCTTGAGCACAGGCGTTCTCCCCTTCCTTGTCTCCCATTATTTCCAGTGATCCCACTTTCCATGTCTAAGAAACATGATTTGCACCACTCATGAGGCTTGAGCACAGGCGTTCTCCCCTTCCTTGTCCCCCATTATTTCCTAGTGATCCCACTTTCCCTATCTAAGAAACATGATTTGCACCTCTCATGACCCTTGAGCACAGGCGTTCTCCCTTTCCTTGTCCCCCATTATTTCCTAGTGATCCCACTTTCCCTGTCTAAGAAACATGATTTGCACCACTCATGACCCTTGAGCACAGGCGTTCTCCCCTTCCTTGTCCCCCATTATTTCCTAGTGATCCCACTTTCTCTATTTTAGAAACATGATTTGCACCTCTCATGACCCTTGAGCACAGGCGTTCTCCCCTTCCTTGTCTCCCATTATTTCCTAGTGATCCCACTTTCTCTGTCTAAGAAACATGATTTGCACCTCTTATGACCCTTGCGTGCAGGCGTTCTCCCCTTCCTTGTCCCCCATTATTTCCTAGTGATCCCACTTTCTCTGTCTAAGAAACATGATTTGCACCTCTTATGACCCTTGAGCACAGGCGTTCTCCCCTTCCTTGTCCCCCATTATTTCCTGGTGATCCCACTTTATCTGTTTTAGAAACATGATTTGCACTTCTCATGACCCTTGAGCGCAGGCATTCCCCCTTCCTTGTCCCCCATTATTTCCGATAGATCCCACTTTCTCTAAGAAACATGATTTGCACCTCTCATGACCCTTGAGCGCAGGCGTTCCCCCCTTCCATGTGCCCCATTATTCCCTAGTGATCCCACTTTCTCTGTCTTAGAAACATAACTTGCACCTCTCATGACCCTTGAGCGCAGGGTTCCCCCCTTCCTTGTCCCCCATTATTTCCTAGTGATCCCACTTTCTCTGTCTTAGAAACATGATTTGCACCTCTCATGACCCTTGAGCACAGGCGTTCTCCCCTTCCTTGTCCCCCATTATTTCCTGGTGATCCCACTTTCTCTGTCTAAGAAACATGATTTGCACCTCTTATGACCCTTGCGCGAAGGCGTTCTCCCCTTCCTTGTGCCCCATTATTTCCTAGTGATCCCACTTTCTCTGTCTAAGAAACATGATTTGCACCTCTCATGACCCTTGAGCACAGGCGTTCTCCCCTTCCTTGTCCCGCATTATTTACTGGTGACCCCACTTTCTCTGTCTAAGAAACATGATTTGCACCTCTTATGACCCGTGCGTGCAGGCGTTCTCCCCTTCCTTGTCCCCCATTATTTCCTAGTGATCCCACTTTCTCTGTCTAAGAAACATGATTTGCACCTCTCATGACCCTTGAGCACAGGCGTTCTCCCCTTCCTTGTCTCCCAATATTTCCAGTGATCCCACTTTCCCTGTCTAAGAAACATGATTTGCACCACTCATGAGCCTTGAGCACAGGCGTTCTCCCCTACCTTGTCCCCCATTATTTCCTAGTGATCCCACTTTCTCTGTCTAAGAAACATGATTTTCACCTCTCATGACCCTTGAGCGCAGGCGTTCCCCCTTCCATGTCCCCCATTATTTCCCAGTGATCCCACTTTCTCTGTCTTAGAAACATAAATTTGCACCTCTCATGACCCTTGAGCACAGGCATTTTCCCCTTCCTTGTCCCCCATTATTTCCTAGTGATCCCACTTTCTCTGTTTAAGAAACATGATTTGCACCTCTCATGACCCTTGAGCACAGGCGTTCTCCCCTTCCTTGTCCCCCATTATTTCCTATAGATCCCACTTTCTCTGTCTAAGAAACATGATTTGCACCTCTCATGACCCTTGAGCAAAGTGTTCTCCCCTTCCTTGTCCCCCATTATTTCCTAGTGATCCCACTTTCTCTGTCTAAGAAACATGATTTGCACCTCTCATGACCCTTGAGCGCAGGCGTTACCCCCTTCCTTGTCCCCCATTATTTCCTGGTGATCCCACTTTCTCTGTCTAAGAAACATGATTTGCACCTCTCATGACCCTTGAGCAGAGCGTTCCTCCATTCCTTGTCCCCCATTATTTCCTAGTGATCCCACTTTCTCTGTTTTAGAAACATGATTTGCACCTCTCATGACCCTTGAGCACAGGCGTTCTCCCCTTCCTTGTCTCCCATTATTTCCTAGTGATCCCACTTTCTGTGTCAAAGAAACATGATTTGCACCTCTCATGAGCCTTGAGCACAGGCGTTCTCCCCTTCCTTGTCCCCCATTATTTCCTAGTGATCCCACTTTCTCTGTCTAAGAAACATGATTTGCACCTCTCATGACCCTTGAGCACAGGCTTTGTCCCCTTCCTTGTCCCCCATTATTTCCTAGTGATTCCACTTTCTATGTCTAAGAAACATGATTTGCACCTCTCATGACCCTTGAGCACTGGCTTTGTCCCCTTCCTTGTCCCCCATTATTCCCTAGTGATTCCACTTTCTATGTCTAAGAAACATGATTTGCACCTCTCATGACCCTTGAGCACCGGCGTTCTCCCCTTCCTTGTCCCCCATTATTTCCTGGTGATCCCACTTTCTCTGTCTAAGAAACATGATTTGCACCTCTCATGACCCTTGAGCACAGGCGTTCTCCCCTTCCTTGTCTCCCATTACTTCTGCTGATCCCACTTTCTCTGTCTAAGAAACATGATTTGCACCTCTCATGACCCTTGAGCACAGGCGTTCTCCCCTTCCTTGTCCCCCATTATTTCCTATAGATCCCACTTTCTCTGTCTAAGAAACATGATTTGCACCTCTCATGACCCTTGAGCAAAGCGTTCTCCCCTTCCTTGTCCCCCATTATTTCCTAGTGATCCCACTTTCTCTTTCTAAGAAACATGATTTGCACCTCTCATGACCCTTGAGCGCAGGCGTTACCCCCTTCCTTGTCCCCCATTATTTCCTGGTGATCCCACTTTCTCTGTCTAAGAAACATGATTTGCACCTCTTATGACCTGTGCGTGCAGGCATTCTCCCCTTCCTTGTCCCCCATTATTTCCTAGTGATCCCACTTTCTCTGTCTAAGAAACATGATTTGCACCTCTCATGACCCTTGAGCACAGGCGTTGTCCCCTTCCTTGTCTCCCATTATTTCCAATGATCCCACTTTCCATGTCTAAGAAACATGATTTGCACCACTCATGAGCCTTGAGCACAGGCGTTCTCCCCTTCCTTGTCCCCCATTATTTCCTAGTGATCCCACTTTCCCTATCTAAGAAACATGATTTGCACCTCTCATGACCCTTGAGCACAGGCGTTCTCCCTTTCCTTGTCCCCCATTATTTCCTAGTGATCCCACTTTCCCTGTCTAAGAAACATGATTTGCACCACTCATGACCCTTGAGCACAGGAGTTCTCCCCTTCCTTGTCCCCCATTATTTCCTAGTGATCCCACTTTCTCTATTTTAGAAACATGATTTGCACCTCTCATGACCCTTGAGCACAGGCGTTCTCCCCTTCCTTGTCTCCCATTATTTCCTAGTGATCCCACTTTCTCTGTCTAAGAAACATGATTTGCACCTCTTATGACCCTTGCGTGCAGGCGTTCTCCCCTTCCTTGTCCCCCATTATTTCCTAGTGATCCCACTTTCTCTGTCTAAGAAACATGATTTGCACCTCTTATGACCCTTGAGCACAGGCGTTCTCCCCTTCCTTGTCCCCCATTATTTCCTGGTGATCCCACTTTATCTGTTTTAGAAACATGATTTGCACTTCTCATGACCCTTGAGCGCAGGCATTCCCCCTTCCTTGTCCCCCATTATTTCCGATAGATCCCACTTTCTCTAAGAAACATGATTTGCACCTCTCATGACCCTTGAGCGCAGGCGTTCCCCCCTTCCATGTGCCCCATTATTCCCTAGTGATCCCACTTTCTCTGTCTTAGAAACATGACTTGCACCTCTCATGACCCTTGAGCGCAGGGTTCCCCCCTTCCTTGTCCCCCATTATTTCCTAGTGATCCCACTTTCTCTGTCTTAGAAACATGATTTGCACCTCTCATGACCCTTGAGCACAGGCGTTCTCCCCTTCCTTGTCCCCCATTATTTCCTGGTGATCCCACTTTCTCTGTCTAAGAAACATGATTTGCACCTCTTATGACCCTTGCGCGCAGGCGTTCTCCCCTTCCTTGTGCCCCATTATTTCCTAGTGATCCCACTTTCTCTGTCTAAGAAACATGATTTGCACCTCTCATGACCCTTGAGCACAGGCGTTCTCCCCTTCCTTGTCCCCCATTATTTCCTAGTGATCCCACTTTCTCTGTCTAAGAAACATGATTTGCACCTCTCATGACCCTTGAGCGCAGGCGTTCTCCACTTCCTTTTCCCCCATTATATTCTAGTGACCCCACTTTCTCTGTCTTAGAAACATGATTTGCACCTCTTATGACCCGTGCGTGCAGGCGTTCTCCCCTTCCTTGTCCCCCATTATTTCCTAGTGATCCCACTTTCTCTGTCTAAGAAACATGATTTGCACCTCTCATGACCCTTGAGCACAGGCGTTCTCCCCTTCCTTGTCTCCCATTATTTCCAGTGATCCCACTTTCCCTGTCTAAGAAACATGATTTGCACCAATCATGAGCCTTGAGCACAGGCGTTCTCCCCTACCTTGTCCCCCATTATTTCCTAGTGATCCCACTTTCTCTGTCTAAGAAACATGATTTGCACCTCTCATGACCCTTGAGCGCAGGCGTTCCCCCTTCCATGTCCCCCATTATTTCCTAGTGATCCCACTTTCCCTGTCTTAGAAACATGATTTGCACCTCGCATGACCCTTGAGAGCAGCGCTCCCCCTTCCTTGTCCCCCATTATTTCCTTTTGATCCCACTTTCTCTGTCTTAGAAACATAAATTTGCACCTCTCATGACCCTTGAGCACAGGCATTCTCCCCTTCCTTGTCCCCCATTATTTCCTAGGGATCCCACTTTCTCTGTTTAAGAAACATGATTTGCACCTCTCATGACCCTTGAGCACAGGCGTTCTCCCCTTCCTTGTCCCCCATTATTTCCTATAGATCCCACTTTCTCTGTCTAAGAAACATGATTTGCACCTCTCATGACCCTTGAGCAAAGCGTTCTCCCCTTCCTTGTCCCCCATTATTTCCTAGTGATCCCACTTTCTCTGTCTAAGAAACATGATTTGCACCTCTCATGACCCTTGAGCGCAGGCGTTACCCCCTTCCTTGTCCCCCATTATTTCCTGGTGATCCCACTTTCTCTGTCTAAGAAACATGATTTGCACCTCTCATGACCCTTGAGCAGAACGTTCCTCCCTTCCTTGTCCCCCATTATTTCCTAGTGATCCCACTTTCTCTGTTTTAGAAACATGATTTGCACCTCTCATGACCCTTGAGCACAGGCGTTCTCCCCTTCCTTGTCTCCCATTATTTCCTAGTGATCCCACTTTCTGTGTCTAAGAAACATGATTTGCACCTCTCATGACCCTTGAGCACAGGCGTTCTCCCCTTCCTTGTCCCCCATTATTTCCTAGTGATCCCACTTTCTATGTCTAAGAAACATGATTTGCACCTCTCATGACCCCTGAGCACAGGCGTTCTCCCCTTCATTGTCCCCCATTATTTCCTATAGATCCCACTTTCTCTGTCTAAGAAACATGATTTGCACCTCTCATGACCCTTGAGCACAGGCTTTGTCCCTTCCTTGTCCCCCATTATTTCCTAGTGATTCCACTTTCTATGTCTAAGAAACATGATTTGCACCTCTCATGACCCTTGAGCACCGGCGTTCTCCCCTTCCTTGTCCCCCATTATTTCCTGGTGATCCCACTTTCTCTGTCTAAGAAACATGATTTGCACCTCTCATGACCCTTGAGCACAGGCGTTCTCCCCTTCCTTGTCTCCCATTACTTCTGCTGATCCCAATTTCTCTGTCTAAGAAACATGATTTGCACCTCTCATGACCCTTGAGCACAGGCGTTCTCCCCTTCCTTTTCTCCCATTATTTCTGGTGATCCTACTTTCTCTGTCCAAGAAACATGATTTGCACCTCTCATGACCCTTGAGCACAGGCGTTCTCCCCTTCCATGTGCCCCATTATTTCCGATAGATCCCACTTTCTCTGTCTAAGAAACATGACTTGCACCTCTCATGACCCTGGAGCGCAGCGTTCCCCCCTTCCTTGTCCCCCATTATTTCCTAGTGATCCCACTTTCTCTGTCTTAGAAACATGATTTGCACCTCTCATGACCCTTGAGCACAGGCGTTCTCCCCTTCCTTGTCCCCCATTATTTCCTGGTGATCCCACTTTCTCTGTCTAAGAAACATGTTTTGCACCTCTCATGACCCTTGAGCACAGGCTTTGTCCCCTTCCTTGTCCCCCATTATTTCCTAGTGATTCCACTTACTATGTCTAAGAAACATGATTTGCACCTCTCATGACCCTTGAGCACCGGGGTTCTCCCCTTCCTTGTCCCCCATTATTTCCTGGTGATCCCACTTTCTCGGTCTAAGAAACATGATTTGCACCTCTCATGACCATTGAGCACAGGCGTTCTCCCCTTCCTTGTCTCCCATTACTTCTGGTGATCCCACTCTCTCTGTCTAAGAAATATGATTAGCACCTCTCATGACCCTTGAACACAGGCGTTCTCCCCTTCCTTTCATCCCATTATTTCTGGTGATCCTACTTTCTCTGTCCAAGAAACATGATTTGCACCTCTCACGACCCTTGAGCGCAGGCATTCCCCCCTTCCTTGTCCCCCATTATCTCCGATAGATCCCACTTTCTCTGTCTAAGTAACATGATTTGCACCTCTCATGACCCTTGAGCGCAGGCGTTCCCCCTTTCCATGTGCCCCATTATTTCCTAGTGATCCCACTTTCTCTGTCTTAGAAACATGACTTGCACCTCTCATGACCCTTGAGCGCAGTGTTCCCCCCTTCCTTGTCCCCCATTATTTCCTGGTGATCCCACTTTCTCTGTCTAAGAAACATGATTTGCACCTCTTATGACCTTTGCGCGCAGGCGTTCTCCCCTTCCTTGTGCCCCATTATTTCCTAGTGATCCCACTTTCTCTGTCTAAGAAACATGATTTGCACCTCTCATGACCCTTGAGCACAGGCGTTCTCCCCTTCCTTGTTCCCCATTATTTCCTAGTGATCCCACTTTCTCTGTCTAAGAAACATTTTTTGCACCTCTCATGACCCTTGAGCGCATGCGTTCTCCACTTCCTTTTCCCCCATTATAATCTAGTGATCCCACTTTCTCTGTCTTGATTTGCACCTCTCATGACCCTTGAGCACAGGCGTTCTCCCCTTCCTCGTCCCCCATTATTTCCGAGTGATCCCACTTTCTCTGTCTAAGAAACATGATTAGCACCTCTCATGACCCTTGAGCACAGGCGTTCTCCCCTTCCTTTTCTCCCATTATTTCTGGTGATCCTACTTTCTCTGTCCAAGAAACATGATTTGCACCTCTCACGACCCTTGAGCGCAGGCATTCTCCCCTTCCTTGTCCCCCATTATCTCCGATAGATCCCACTTTCTCTGTCTAAGAAACATGATTTGCACCTCTCATGACCCTTGAGCGCAGGCGTTCCCCCCTTCCATGTGCCCCATTATTTCCTAGTGATCCCACTTTCTCTGTCTTAGAAACATGACTTGCACCTCTCATGACCCTTGAGCGCAGCGTTCCCCCCTTCCTCTTCCCCCATTATTTCCTAGTGATCCCACTTTCTCTGTTTTAGAAACATGATTTGCACCTCTCATGACCTTTGAGCACAGGCGTTCTCCCCTTCCTTGTCTCCCATTATTTCCTAGTGATCCCACTTTCTCTGTCTTAGAAACATGATTTGCACCTCTCATGACCCTTGAGCACAGGCGTTCTACCCTTCCTTGTCCCCCATTATTTCCTATAGATCCCACTTTCTTTGTCTAAGAAACATGATTTGCACCTCTTATGACCTGTGCGTGCAGGCATTCTCCCCTTCCTTGTCCCCCATTATTTCCTAGTGATCCCACTTTCTCTGTCTAAGAAACATGATTTGCACCTCTCATGACCCTTGAGCACAGGCGTTCTCCCCTTCCTTGTCTCCCATTATTTCCAGTGATCCCACTTTCCATGTCTAAGAAACATGATTTGCACCACTCATGAGGCTTGAGCACAGGCGTTCTCCCCTTCCTTGTCCCCCATTATTTCCTAGTGATCCCACTTTCCCTATCTAAGAAACATGATTTGCACCTCTCATGACCCTTGAGCACAGGCGTTCTCCCTTTCCTTGTCCCCCATTATTTCCTAGTGATCCCACTTTCCCTGTCTAAGAAACATGATTTGCACCACTCATGAACCTTGAGCACAGGCGTTCTCCCCTTCCTTGTCCCCCATTATTTCCTAGTGATCCCACTTTCTCTATTTTAGAAACATGATTTGCACCTCTCATGACCCTTGAGCACAGGCGTTCTCCCCTTCCTTGTCTCCCATTATTTCCTAGTGATCCCACTTTCTCTGTCTAAGAAACATGATTTGTACCTCTTATGACCCTTGCGTGCAGGCGTTCTCCCCTTCCTTGTCCCCCATTATTTCCTAGTGATCCCACTTTCTCTGTCTAAGAAACATGATTTGCACCTCTTATGACCCTTGAGCACAGGCGTTTTCCCCTTCCTTGTCCCCCATTATTTCCTGGTGATCCCACTTTATCTGTTTTAGAAACATGATTTGCACTTCTCATGACCCTTGAGCGCAGGCATTCCCCCTTCCTTGTCCCCCATTATTTCCGATAGATCCCACTTTCTCTAAGAAACATGATTTGCACCTCTCATGACCCTTGAGCGCAGGCGTTCCCCCCTTCCATGTGCCCCATTATTCCCTAGTGATCCCACTTTCTCTGTCTTAGAAACATAACTTGCACCTCTCATGACCCTTGAGCGCAGGGTTCCCCCCTTCCTTGTCCCCCATTATTTCCTAGTGATCCCACTTTCTCTGTCTTAGAAACATGATTTGCACCTCTCATGACCCTTGAGCACAGAGTTCTCCCCTTCCTTGTCCCCCATTATTTCCTAGTGATCCCACTTTCTCTGTCTAAGAAACATGATTTGCACCTCTCATGACCCTTGAGCACAGGCGTTCTCCCCTTCCTTGTCCCGCATTATTTACTGGTGACCCCACTTTCTCTGTCTAAAAAACATGATTTGCACCTCTTATGACCCTTGCGTGCAGGCGTTCTCCCCTTCCTTGTCCCCCATTATTTCCTAGTGATCCCACTTTCTCTGTCTAAGAAACATGATTTGCACCTCTCATGACCCTTGAGCTAAGGCGTTCTCCCGTTCCTTGTCCCCCATTATTTCCTGGTGATCCCACTTTCTCTGTCTAAGAAACATGATTTGCACCTCTTATGACCCGTGCGTGCAGGCGTTCTCCCCTTCCTTGTCCCCCATTATTTCCTAGTGATCCCACTTTCTCTGTCTAAGAAACATGATTTGCACCTCTCATGACCCTTGAGCACAGGCGTTCTCCCCTTCCTTGTCTCCCAATATTTCCAGTGATCCCACTTTCCCTGTCTAAGAAACATGATTTGCACCACTCATGAGCCTTGAGCACAGGCGTTCTCCCCTACCTTGTCCCCCATTATTTCCTAGTGATCCCACTTTCTCTGTCTAAGAAACATGATTTTCACCTCTCATGACCCTTGAGCGCAGGCGTTCCCCCTTCCATGTCCCCCATTATTTCCTAGTGATCCCACTTTCTCTGTCTTAGAAACATAAATTTGCACCTCTCATGACCCTTGAGCACAGGCATTCTCCCCTTCCTTGTCCCCCATTATTTCCTAGTGATCCCACTTTCTCTGTTTAAGAAACATGATTTGCACCTCTCATGACCCTTGAGCACAGGCGTTCTCCCCTTCCTTGTCCCCCATTATTTCCTATAGATCCCACTTTCTCTGTCTAAGAAACATGATTTGCACCTCTCATGACCCTTGAGCAAAGCGTTCTCCCCTCCCTTGTCCCCCATTATTTCCTAGTGATCCCACTTTCTCTGTCTAAGAAACATGATTTGCACCTCTCATGACCCTTGAGCAGAGCGTTCCTCCATTCCTTGTCCCCTATTATTTCCTAGTGATCCCACTTTCTCTGTTTTAGAAACATGATTTGCACCTCTCATGACCCTTGAGCACAGGCGTTCTCCCCTTCCTTGTCTCCCATTATTTCCTAGTGATCCCACTTTCTGTGTCAAAGAAACCTGATTTGCACCTCTCATGAGCCTTGAGCACAGGCGTTCTCCCCTTCCTTGTCCCCCATTATTTCCTAGTGATCCCACTTTCTCTGTCTAAGAAACATGTTTTGCACCTCTCATGACCCTTGAGCACAGGCTTTGTCCCCTTCCTTGTCCCCCATTTTTTCCTAGTGATTCCACTTTCTATGTCTAAGAAACATGATTTGCACCTCTCATGACCCTTGAGCACTGGCTTTGTCCCCTTCCTTGTCCCCCATTATTTCCTAGTGATTCCACTTTCTATGTCTAAGAAACATGATTTGCACCTCTCATGACCCTTGAGCACCGGCGTTCTCCCCTTCCTTGTCCCCCATTATTTCCTGGTGATCCCACTTTCTCTGTCTAAGAAACATGTTTTGCACCTCTCATGACCCTTGAGCACAGGCGTTCTCCCCTTCCTTGTCTCCCATTACTTCTGCTGATCCCACTTTCTCTGTCTAAGAAACATGATTTGCACCTCTCATGACCCTTGAGCACAGGCGTTCTCCCCTTCCTTGTCCCCCATTATTTCCTATAGATCCCACTTTCTCTGTCTAAGAAACATGATTTGCACCTCTCATGACCCTTGAGCAAAGCGTTCTCCCCTTCCTTGTCCCCCATTATTTCCTAGTGATCCCACTTTCTCTTTCTAAGAAACATGATTTGCACCTCTCATGACCCTTGAGCGCAGGCGTTACCCCCTTCCTTGTCCCCCATTATTTCCTGGTGATCCCACTTTCTCTGTCTAAGAAACATGATTTGCACCTCTCATGACCCTTGAGCAGAGCGTTCCTCCCTTCCTTGTCCCCCATTATTTCCTAGTGATCCCACTTTCTCTGTCTAAGAAACATGATTTGCACCTCTCATGACCCCTGAGCACAGGCGTTCTCCCCTTCATTGTCCCCCATTATTTCCTATAGATCCCACTTTCTCTGTCTAAGAAACATGATTTGCACGTCTCATGACCCTTGAGCACAGGCGTTCTCCCGTTCCTTGTCCCCCATTATTTCCTGGTGATCCCACTTTCTCTGTCTAAGAAACATGATTTGCACCTCTTATGACCTGTGCGTGCAGGCGTTCTCCCCTTCCTTGTCCCCCATTATTTCCTAGTGATCCCACTTTCTCTGTCTAAGAAACATGATTTGCACCTCTCATGACCCTTGAGCACAGGCGTTCTCTCCTTCCTTGTCTCCCATTATTTCCAGTGATCCCACTTTCCCTGTCTAAGAAACATGATTTGCACCTCTTATGACCCTTGAGCGCAGCGTTCCCCCCTCCCTTGTCCCCCATTATTTCCTAGTGATCCCACTTTCTCTGTCTTAGAAACATGATTTGCACCTCTCATGACCCTTGAGCGCAGGCGTTCCCCCCTTCCATGTGCCCCATTATTTCCTAGTGATCCCACATTCTCTGTCTTAGAAACATGATTTGCACCTCTCATGACCCTTGAGCACAGGCGTTCTCCCCTTCCTTGTCCCCCATTATTTCCTAGTGATCCCACTTTCTCTGTCTAAGAAACATGATTTGCACCTCTCATGACCCTTGAGCGCAGGCATTCTCCTTTTCCTTTTCCCCCATTATAATCTAGTGATCCCACTTTCTCTGTCTTAGAAACATGATTTGCACCTCTCATGACCCTTGAGCACAGGCGTTCTCCCCTTCCTTGTCCCGCATTATTTCCTGATGATCCCACTTTCTCCGTCTAAGAAACATGATTTGCACCTCTTATGACCTGTGCGTGCAGGCATTCTCCCCTTCCTTGTCCCCCATTATTTCCTAGTGATCCCACTTTCTCTGTCTAAGAAACATGATTTGCACCTCTCATGACCCTTGAGCACAGGCGTTCTCCCCTTCCTTGTCTCCCATTATTTCCAGTGATCCCACTTTCCATGTCTAAGAAACATGATTTGCACCACTCATGAGGCTTGAGCACAGGCGTTCTCCCCTTCCTTGTCCCCCATTATTTCCTAGTGATCCCACTTTCCCTATCTAAGAAACATGATTTGCACCTCTCATGACCCTTGAGCACAGGCGTTCTCCCTTTCCTTGTCCCCCATTATTTCCTAGTGATCCCACTTTCCCTGTCTAAGAAACATGATTTGCACCACTCATGACCCTTGAGCACAGGCGTTCTCCCCTTCCTTGTCCCCCATTATTTCCTAGTGATCCCACTTTCTCTATTTTAGAAACATGATTTGCACCTCTCATGACCCTTGAGCACAGGCGTTCTCCGCTTCCTTGTCTCCCATTATTTCCTAGTGATCCCACTTTCTCTGTCTAAGAAACATGATTTGCACCTCTTATGACCCTTGCGTGCAGGCGTTCTCCCCTTCCTTGTCCCCCATTATTTCCTAGTGATCCCACTTTCTCTGTCTAAGAAACATGATTTGCACCTCTTATGACCCTTGAGCACAGGCGTTCTCCCCTTCCTTGTCCCCCATTATTTCCTGGTGATCCCACTTTATCTGTTTTAGAAACATGATTTGCACTTCTCAGGACCCTTGAGCGCAGGCATTCCCCCTTCCTTGTCCCCCATTATTTCCGATAGATCCCACTTTCTCTAAGAAACATGATTTGCACCTCTCATGACCCTTGAGCGCAGGCGTTCCCCCCTTCCATGTGCCCCATTATTCCCTAGTGATCCCACTTTCTCTGTCTTAGAAACATGACTTGCACCTCTCATGACCCTTGAGCGCAGGGTTCCCCCCTTCCTTGTCCCCCATTATTTCCTAGTGATCCCACTTTCTCTGTCTTAGAAACATGATTTGCACCTCTCATGACCCTTGAGCACAGGCGTTCTCCCCTTCCTTGTCCCCCATTATTTCCTGGTGATCCCACTTTCTCTGTCTAAGAAACATGATTTGCACCTCTTATGACCCTTGCGCGCAGGCGTTCTCCCCTTCCTTGTGCCCCATTATTTCCTAGTGATCCCACTTTCTCTGTCTAAGAAACATGATTTGCACCTCTCATGACCCTTGAGCTCAGGGGTTCTCCCCTTCCTTGTCCCGCATTATTTACTGGTGACCCCACTTTCTCTGTCTAAAAAACATGATTTGCACCTCTTATGACCCTTGCGTGCAGGCGTTCTCCCCTTCCTTGTCCCCCATTATTTCCTAGTGATCCCACTTTCTCTGTCTAAGAAACATGATTTGCACCTCTCATGACCCTTGAGCTAAGGCGTTCTCCCGTTCCTTGTCCCCCATTATTTCCTGGTGATCCCACTTTCTCTGTCTAAGAAACATGATTTGCACCTCTTATGACCCGTGCGTGCAGGCGTTCTCCCCTTCCTTGTCCCCCATTATTTCCTAGTGATCCCACTTTCTCTGTCTAAGAAACATGATTTGCACCTCTCATGACCCTTGAGCACAGGCGTTCTCCCCTTCCTTGTCTCCCAATATTTCCAGTGATCCCACTTTCCCTGTCTAAGAAACATGATTTGCACCACTCATGAGCCTTGAGCACAGGCGGTCTCCCCTACCTTGTCCCCCATTATTTCCTAGTGATCCCACTTTCTCTGTCTAAGAAACATGATTTGCACCTCTCATGACCCTTGAGCGCAGGCGTTCCCCCTTCCATGTCCCCCATTATTTCCTAGTGATCCCACTTTCCCTGTCGAAGAAACATGATTTGCACCTCGCATGACCCTTGAGAGCAGCGCTCCCCTTTCCTTGTCCCCCATTATTTCCTTTTGATCCCACTTTCTCTGTCTTAGAAACATAAATTTGCACCTCTCATGACCCTTGAGCACAGGCATTCTCGCCTTCCTTGTCCCCCATTATTTCCTAGTGATCCCACTTTCTCTGTTTAAGAAACATGATTTGCACCTCTCATGACCCTTGAGCACAGGCGTTCTCCCCTTCCTTGTCCCCCATTATTTCCTATAGATCCCACTTTCTCTGTCTAAGAAACATGATTTGCACCTCTCATGACCCTTGAGCAAAGCGTTCTCCCCTTCCTTGTCCCCCATTATTTCCTAGTGATCCCACTTTCTCTGTCTAAGAAACATGATTTGCACCTCTCATGACCCTTGAGCGCAGGCGTTACCCCCTTCCTTGTCCCCCATTATTTCCTGGTGATCCCACTTTCTCTGTCTAAGAAACATGATTTGCACCTCTCATGACCCTTGAGCAGAGCGTTCCTGCATTCCTTGTCCCCCATTATTTCCTAGTGATCCCACTTTCTCTGTCTAAGAAACATGATTTGCACCTCTCATGACCCTTGAGCACAGGCGTTCTCCCCTTCCTTGTCCCCCATTATTTCCTATAGATCCCACTTTCTCTGTCTAAGAAACATGATTTGCACCTCTCATGACCCTTGAGCAAAGCGTTCTCCCCTTCCTTGTCCCCCATTATTTCCTAGTGATCCCACTTTCTCTTTCTAAGAAACATGATTTGCACCTCTCATGACCCTTGAGCGCAGGCGTTACCCCCTTCCTTGTCCCCCATTATTTCCTGGTGATCCCACTTTCTCTGTCTAAGAAACATGATTTGCACCTCTCATGACCCTTGAGCAGAGCGTTCCTCCCTTCCTTGTCCCCCATTATTTCCTAGTGATCCCACTTTCTCTGTCTAAGAAACATGATTTGCACCTCTCATGACCCCTGAGCACAGGCGTTCTCCCCTTCATTGTCCCCCATTATTTCCTATAGATCCCACTTTCTCTGTCTAAGAAACATGATTTGCACGTCTCATGACCCTTGAGCACAGGCGTTCTCCCGTTCCTTGTCCCCCATTATTTCCTGGTGATCCCACTTTCTCTGTCTAAGAAACATGATTTGCACCTCTTATGACCTGTGCGTGCAGGCGTTCTCCCCTTCCTTGTCCCCCATTATTTCCTAGTGATCCCACTTTCTCTGTCTAAGAAACATGATTTGCACCTCTCATGACCCTTGAGCACAGGCGTTCTCTCCTTCCTTGTCTCCCATTATTTCCAGTGATCCCACTTTCCCTGTCTAAGAAACATGATTTGCACCTCTTATGACCCTTGAGCGCAGCGTTCCCCCCTCCCTTGTCCCCCATTATTTCCTAGTGATCCCACTTTCTCTGTCTTAGAAACATGATTTGCACCTCTCATGACCCTTGAGCGCAGGCGTTCCCCCCTTCCATGTGCCCCATTATTTCCTAGTGATCCCACATTCTCTGTCTTAGAAACATGATTTGCACCTCTCATGACCCTTGAGCACAGGCGTTCTCCCCTTCCTTGTCCCCCATTATTTCCTAGTGATCCCACTTTCTCTGTCTAAGAAACATGATTTGCACCTCTCATGACCCTTGAGCGCAGGCATTCTCCTCTTCCTTTTCCCCCATTATAATCTAGTGATCCCACTTTCTCTGTCTTAGAAACATGATTTGCACCTCTCATGACCCTTGAGCACAGGCGTTCTCCCCTTCCTTGTCCCGCATTATTTCCTGGTGATCCCACTTTCTCCGTCTAAGAAACATGATTTGCACCTCTTATGACCTGTGCGTGCAGGCATTCTCCCCTTCCTTGTCCCCCATTATTTCCTAGTGATCCCACTTTCTCTGTCTAAGAAACATGATTTGCACCTCTCATGACCCTTGAGCACAGGCGTTCTCCCCTTCCTTGTCTCCCATTATTTCCAGTGATCCCACTTTCCATGTCTAAGAAACATGATTTGCACCACTCATGAGGCTTGAGCACAGGCGTTCTCCCCTTCCTTGTCCCCCATTATTTCCTAGTGATCCCACTTTCCCTATCTAAGAAACATGATTTGCACCTCTCATGACCCTTGAGCACAGGCGTTCTCCCTTTCCTTGTCCCCCATTATTTCCTAGTGATCCCACTTTCCCTGTCTAAGAAACATGATTTGCACCACTCATGACCCTTGAGCACAGGCGTTCTCCCCTTCCTTGTCCCCCATTATTTCCTAGTGATCCCACTTTCTCTATTTTAGAAACATGATTTGCACCTCTCATGACCCTTGAGCACAGGCGTTCTCCCCTTCCTTGTCTCCCATTATTTCCTAGTGATCCCACTTTCTCTGTCTAAGAAACATGATTTGCACCTCTTATGACCCTTGCGTGCAGGCGTTCTCCCCTTCCTTGTCCCCCATTATTTCCTAGTGATCCCACTTTCTCTGTCTAAGAAACATGATTTGCACCTCTTATGACCCTTGAGCACAGGCGTTCTCCCCTTCCTTGTCCCCCATTATTTCCTGGTGATCCCACTTTATCTGTTTTAGAAACATGATTTGCACTTCTCAGGACCCTTGAGCGCAGGCATTCCCCCTTCCTTGTCCCCCATTATTTCCGATAGATCCCACTTTCTCTAAGAAACATGATTTGCACCTCTCATGACCCTTGAGCGCAGGCGTTCCCCCCTTCCATGTGCCCCATTATTCCCTAGTGATCCCACTTTCTCTGTCTTAGAAACATGACTTGCACCTCTCATGACCCTTGAGCGCAGGGTTCCCCCCTTCCTTGTCCCCCATTATTTCCTAGTGATCCCACTTTCTCTGTCTTAGAAACATGATTTGCACCTCTCATGACCCTTGAGCACAGGCGTTCTCCCCTTCCTTGTCCCCCATTATTTCCTGGTGATCCCACTTTCTCTGTCTAAGAAACATGATTTGCACCTCTTATGACCCTTGCGCGCAGGCGTTCTCCCCTTCCTTGTGCCCCATTATTTCCTAGTGATCCCACTTTCTCTGTCTAAGAAACATGATTTGCACCTCTCATGACCCTTGAGCTCAGGGGTTCTCCCCTTCCTTGTCCCGCATTATTTACTGGTGACCCCACTTTCTCTGTCTAAAAAACATGATTTGCACCTCTTATGACCCTTGCGTGCAGGCGTTCTCCCCTTCCTTGTCCCCCATTATTTCCTAGTGATTACACTTTCTCTGTCTAAGAAACATGATTTGCACCTCTCATGACCCTTGAGCTAAGGCGTTCTCCCGTTCCTTGTCCCCCATTATTTCCTGGTGATCCCACTTTCTCTGTCTAAGAAACATGATTTGCACCTCTTATGACCCGTGCGTGCAGGCGTTCTCCCCTTCCTTGTCCCTCATTATTTCCTAGTGATCCCACTTTCTCTGTCTAAGAAACATGATTTGCACCTCTCATGACCCTTGAGCACAGGCGTTCTCCCCTTCCTTGTCTCCCAATATTTCCAGTGATCCCACTTTCCCTGTCTAAGAAACATGATTTGCACCACTCATGAGCCTTGAGCACAGGCGGTCTCCCCTACCTTGTCCCCCATTATTTCCTAGTGATCCCACTTTCTCTGTCTAAGAAACATGATTTGCACCTCTCATGACCCTTGAGCGCAGGCGTTCCCCCTTCCATGTCCCCCATTATTTCCTAGTGATCCCACTTTCCCTGTCGAAGAAACATGATTTGCACCTCGCATGACCCTTGAGAGCAGCGCTCCCCTTTCCTTGTCCCCCATTATTTCCTTTTGATCCCACTTTCTCTGTCTTAGAAACATAAATTTGCACCTCTCATGACCCTTGAGCACAGGCATTCTCCCCTTCCTTGTCCCCCATTATTTCCTAGTGATCCCACTTTCTCTGTTTAAGAAACATGATTTGCACCTCTCATGACCCTTGAGCACAGGCGTTCTCCCCTTCCTTGTCCCCCATTATTTCCTATAGATCCCACTTTCTCTGTCTAAGAAACATGATTTGCACCTCTCATGACCCTTGAGCAAAGCGTTCTCCCCTTCCTTGTCCCCCATTATTTCCTAGTGATCCCACTTTCTCTGTCTAAGAAACATGATTTGCACCTCTCATGACCCTTGAGCGCAGGCGTTACCCCCTTCCTTGTCCCCCATTATTTCCTGGTGATCCCACTTTCTCTGTCTAAGAAACATGATTTGCACCTCTCATGACCCTTGAGCAGAGCGTTCCTGCATTCCTTGTCCCCCATTATTTCCTAGTGATCCCACTTTCTCTGTTTTAGAAACATGATTTGCACCTCTCATGACCCTTGAGCACAGGCGTTCTCCCCTTCCTTGTCTCCCATTATTTCCTAGTGATCCCACTTTCTGTGTCAAAGAAACTTGATTTGCACCTCTCATGACCCTTGAGCACAGGCGTTCTCCCCTTCCTTGTCCCCCATTATTTCCTAGTGATTCCACTTTCTCTGTCTAAGAAACATGATTTGCACCTCTCATGACCCCTGAGCACAGGCGTTCTCCCCTTCATTGTCCCCCATTATTTCCTATAGATCCCACTTTCTCTGTCTAAGAAACATGATTTGCACCTCTCATGACCCTTGAGCACAGGCTTTGTCCCCTTCCTTGTCCCCCATTATTTCCTAGTGATTCCACTTTCTATGTCTAAGAAACATGATTTGCACCTCTCATGACCCTTGAGCACTGGCTTTGTCCCCTTCCTTGTCCCCCATTATTTCCTAGTGATTCCACTTTCTATGTCTAAGAAACATGATTTGCACCTCTCATGACCCTTGAGCACCGGCGTTCTCCCCTTCCTTGTCCCCCATTATTTCCTGGTGATCCCACTTTCTCTGTCTAAGAAACATGATTTGCACATCTCATGACCCTTGAGCACAGGCGTTCTCCCCTTCCTTGTCTCCCATTACTTCTGCTGATCCCACTTTCTCTGTCTAAGAAACATGATTTGCACCTCTCATGACCCTTGAGCACCGGTGTTCTCCCCTTTCTTTTTTCCCATTATTTCTGGTGATCCTACTTTCTCTGTCCAAGAAACATGATTTGCACCTCTCATGACCCTTGAGCGCAGGCATTCCCCCCTTCCTTGTCCCCCATTATTTCCGATAGATCCCACTTTCTCTGTCTAAGAAACATGATTTGCACCTCTCATGACCCTTGAGCGCAGGCGTTCCCCCCTTCCATGTGCCCCATTATTTCCTAGTGATCCCACTTTCTCTGTCTTAGAAACATGACTTGCACCTCTCATGACCCTTGAGCGCAGCGTTCCCCCTTCCTTGTCCCCCATTATTTCCTAGTGATCCCACTTTCTCTGTCTTAGAAACATGATTTGCACCTCTCATGACCCTTGAGCACAGGCGTTCTCCCCTTCCTTGTCTCCCATTACTTCTGCTGATCCCACTTTCTCTGTCTAAGAAACATGATTTGCACCTCTCATGACCCTTGAGCACCGGCGTTCTCCCCTTCCTTTTCTCCCATTATTTCTGGTGATCCTACTTTCTCTGTCCAAGAAACATGATTTGCACCTCTCATGACCCTTGAGCGCAGGCATTCCCCCCTTCCTTGTCCCCCATTATTTCCGATAGATCCCACTTTCTCTGTCTAAGAAACATGATTTGCACCTCTCATGACCCTTGAGCGCAGGCGTTCCCCCCTTCCATGTGCCCCATTATTTCCTAGTGATCCCACTTTCTCTGTCTTAGAAACATGACTTGCACCTCTCATGACCCTTGAGCGCAGCGTTCCCCCCTTCCTTGTCCCCCATTATTTCCTAGTGATCCCACTTTCTCTGTCTTAGAAACATGACTTGCACCTCTCATGACCCTTGAGCGCAGCGTTCCCCCCTTCCTTGTCCCCCATTATTTCCTGGTGATCCCACTTTCTCTGTCTAAGAAACATGTTTTGCACCTCTCATGACCCTTGAGCACAGGCTTTGTCCCCTTCCTTGTCCCCCATTATTTCCTAGTGATTCCACTTACTATGTCTAAGAAACATGATTTGCACCTCTCATGACCCTTGAGCACCAGGGTTCTCCCCTTCCTTGTCCCCCATTATTTCCTGGTGATCCCACTTTCTCGTTCTAAGAAACATGATTTGCACCTCTCATGACCATTGAGCACAGGCGTTCTCCCCTTCCTTGTCTCCCATTACTTCTGGTGATCCCACTCTCTCTGTCTAAGAAATATGATTAGCACCTCTCATGACCCTTGAGCACAGGCGTTCTCCCCTTCCTTTTCTCCCATTATTTCTGGTGATCCTACTTTCTCTGTCCAAGAAACATGATTTGCACCTCCCACGACCCTTGAGCGCAGGCATTCCCCCCCTTCCTTGTCCCACATTATCTCCGATAGATCCCACTTTCTCTTTCTAAGAAACATGATTTGCACCTCTCATGACTCTTGAGCGCAGGCGTTCCCCCCTTCCATGTGCCCCATTATTTCCTAGTGAACCCACTTTCTCTGTCTTAGAAACATGACTTGCACCTCTCATGACACTTGAGCGCAGCGTTCCCCCCTTCCTTGTCCCCCATTATTTCCTGGTGATCCCACTTTCTCTGTCTAAGAAACATGATTTGCACCTCTTATGACCTTTGCGCGCAGGCGTTCTCCCCTTCCTTGTGCCCCACTATTTCCTAGTGATCCCACTTTCTCTGTCTAAGAAACATGATTTGCACCTCTCATGACCCTTGAGCACAGGCGTTCTCCCCTTCCTTGTCCCCCATTATTTCCTAGTGATCCCACTTTCTCTGTCTAAGAAACATGATTTGCACCTCTCATGACCCTTGAGCGCATGCGTTCTCCACTTCCTTTTCCCCCATTATAATCTAGTGATCCCACTTTCTCTGTCTTGATTTGCACCTCTCATGACCCTTGAGCACAGGCGTTCTCCCCTTCCTCGTCCCCCATTATTTCCGAGTGATCCCACTTTCTCTGTCTAAGAAACATGATTAGCACCTCTCATGACCCTTGAGCACAGGCGTTCTCCCATTCCTTTTCTCCCATTATTTCTGGTGATCCTACTTTCTCTGTCCAAGAAACATGATTTGCACCTCTCACGACCCTTGAGCGCAGGCATTCCCCCCCTTCCTTCTCCCCCATTATCTCCGATATATCCCACTTTCTCTGTCTAAGAAACATGATTTGCACCTCTCATGACCCTTGAGCGCAGGCGTTCCCCCCTTCCATGTGCCCCATTATTTCCTAGTGATCCCACTTTCTCTGTCTTAGAAACATGACTTGCACCTCTCATGACCCTTGAGCGCAGCGTTCCCCCCTTCCTTGTCCCCCATTATTTCCTAGTGATCCCACTTTCTCTGTCTTAGAAACATGATTTGCACCTCTCATGACCCTTGAGCACAGGCGTTCTCCCCTTCCTTGTCCCCCATTATTTCCTGGTGATCCCACTTTCTCTGTCTAAGAAACATGATTTGCACCTCTTATGACCTTTGCGCGCAGGCGTTCTCCCCTTCCTTGTGCCCCATTATTTCCTAGTGATCCCACTTTCTCTGTCTAAGAAACATGATTTGCACCTCTCATGACCCTTGAGCACAGGCGTTCTTCCCTTCCTTGTCCCCCATTATTTCCTAGTGATCCCACTTTCTCTGTCTAAGAAACATGATTTGCACCTCTCATGACCCTTGAGCGCATGCGTTCTCCACTTCCTTTTCCCCCATTATAATCTAGTGATCCCACTTTCTCTGTCTTAGAAACTTGATTTGCACCTCTCATGACCCTTGAGAACAGGCGTTCTCCCGTTCCTCATCCCCCATTATTTCCTGGTGATCCCACTTTCTCTGTCTAAGAAACATGATTTGCACCTCTTATGACCTGTGCGTGCAGGCGTTCTCCCCTTCATTGTCCCCGATTATTTCCTAGTGATCCCACTTTCTCTGTCTAAGAAACATGATTTGCACCTCTCATGACCCTTGAGCACAGGCGTTCTCCCCTTCCTTGTCTCCCATTATTTCCAGTGATCCCACTTTCCCTGTCTAAGAAACATGATTTGCACCTCTTATGACCCTTGAGCGCAGCGTTCCCCCCTTCCTTGTCCCCCATTATTTCCTAGTGATCCCACTTTCTCTGTCTTAGAAACATGACTTGCACCTCTCATGACCCTTGAGCGCAGCGTTCCCCACTTCCTTGTCCCCCATTATTTCCTAGTGATCCCACTTTCTCTGTCTTAGAAACATGATTTGCACCTCTCATGACCCTTGAGCGCAGGCGTTCCCCCCTTCCATGTGCCCCATTATTTCCTAGTGATCCCACTTTCTCTGTCTTCGAAACATGATTTGCACCTCTCATGACTCTTGAGCACAAGCGTTCTCCCCTTCCTTGTCCCCCATTATTTCCTGGTGATCCCACTTTCTCTGTCTAAGAAACATGATTTGCACCTCTTATGACCCTTGCGCGCAGGCGTTCTCCCCTTCCTTGTCCCCCATTATTTCCTAGTGATCCCACTTTCTCTGTCTAAGAAACATGATTTGCACCTCTCATGACCCTTGAGCGCAGGCGTTCTCCACTTCCTTTTCCCCCATTATAATCTAGTGATCCCACTTTCTCTGTCTTAGAAACATGATTTGCACCTCTCATGACCCTTGAGCACAGGCGTTCTCCCCTTCCTTGTCCCGCATTATTTCCTGGTGATCCCACTTTCTCTGTCTAAGAAACATGATTTGCACCTCTTATGACCTGTGCGTGCAGGCATTCTCCCCTTCCTTGTCCCCCATTATTTCCTAATGATCCCACTTTCTCTGTCTAAGAAACATGATTTGCAACTCTCATCAGCCTTGAGCACAGGCGTTCTCCCCTTCCTTGTCCCCCATTATTTCCTAGTGATCCCACTTTCCCTATCTAAGAAACATGATTTGCACCTCTCATGACCCTTGAGCACAGGCGTTCTCCCTTTCCTTGTCCCCCATTATTTCCTAGTGATCCCACATTCCCTGTCTAAGAAACATGATTTGCACCTCTCATGACCCTTGAGCACAGGCGTTCTCCCCTTCCTTGTCCCCCATTATTTCCTAGTGATCCCACTTTCTCTATTTTAGAAACATGATTTGCACCTCTCATGACCCTTGAGCACAGGCGTTCTCCCCTTCCTTGTCTCCCAATATTTCCTAGTGATCCCACTTTCTCTGTCTAAGAAACATGATTTGCAGCTCTTATGACCCTTGCGCGCAGGCGTTCTCCCCTTCCTTGTCCCCCATTATTTCCTAGTGATCCCACTTTCTCTGTCTAAGAAACATGATTTGCACCTCTTATGACCCTTGAGCACAGGCGTTCTCCCCTTCCTTGTCCACCATTATTTCCTGGTGATCCCACTTTATCTGTTTTAGAAACATGATTTCCACTTCTCATGACCCTTGAGCGCAGGCATTCCCCCCTTCCTTGTCCCCCATTATTTCCGATAGATCCCACTTTCTCTAAGAAACATGATTTGCACCTCTCATGACCCTTGAGCGCAGGCGTTCCCCCCTTCCATGTGCCCCATTATTCCCTAGTGATCCCACTTTCTCTGTCTTAGAAACATGACTTGCACCTCTCATGACCCTTGAGCGCAGGGTTCCCCCCTTCCTTGTCCCCCATTATTTCCTAGTGATCCCACTTTCTCTGTCTTAGAAACATGATTTGCACCTCTCATGACCCTTGAGCACAGGCGTTCTCCCCTTCCTTGTCCCCCATTATTTCCTGGTGATCCCACTTTCTCTGTCTAAGAAACATGATTTGCACCTCTTATGACCCTTGCGCACAGGCGTTCTCCCCTTCCTTGTGCCCCATTATTTCCTAGTGATCCCACTTTCTCTGTCTAAGAAACATGATTTGCACCTCTCATGACCCTTGAGCGCAGCGTTCCCCACTTCCTTGTCCCCCATTATTTCCTAGTGATCCCACTTTCTCTGTCTTAGAAACATGATTTGCACCTCTCATGACCCTTGAGCGCAGGCGTTCTCCACTTCCTTTTCCCCCATTATATTCTAGTGACCCCACTTTCTCTGTCTTAGAAACATGATTTGCACCTCTCATGACCCTCGAGGACAGGCGTTCTCCCCTTCCTTGTCCCCCATTATTTACTGGTGACCCCACTTTCTCTGTCTAAAAAACATGATTTGCACCTCTTATGACCCTTGCGTGCAGGCGTTCTCCCCTTCCTTGTCCCCCATTATTTCCTAGTGATACCACTTTCTCTGTCTAAGAAACATGATTTGCACCTCTCATGACCCTTGAGCTAAGGTGTTCTCCCGTTCCTTGTCCCCCATTATTTCCTGGTGATCCCACTTTCTCTGTCTAAGAAACATGATTTGCACCTCTTATGACCCGTGCGTGCAGGCGTTCTCCCCTTCCTTGTCCCCCATTATTTCCTAGTGATCCCACTTTCTCTGTCTAAGAAACATGATTTGCACCTCTCATGACCCTTGAGCACAGGCGTTCTCCCCTACCGTGTCCCCCATTATTTCCCAGTGATCCCACTTTCTCTGTCTAAGAAACATGATTTGCACCTCTCATGACCCTTGAGCGCAGGCGTTCCCCCTTCCATGTCCCCCATTATTTCCTAGTGATCCCACTTTCCCTGTCTTAGAAACATGATTTGCACCTCGCATGACCCTTGAGAGCAGCGCTCCCCCTTCCTTGTCCCCCATTATTTCCTTTTGATCCCACTTTCTCTGTCTTAGAAACATAAATTTGCACCTCTCATGACCCTTGAGCACAGGCATTCTCCCCTTCCTTGTCCCCCATTATTTCCTAGTGATCCCACTTTCTCTGTTTAAGAAACATGATTTGCACCTCTCATAACCCTTGAGCACAGGCGTTCTCCCCTTCCTTGTCCCCCATTATTTCCTATAGATCCCACTTTCTCTGTCTAAGAAACATGATTTGCACCTCTCATGACCCTTGAGCAAAGCGTTCTCCCCTTCCTTGTCCCCCATTATTTCCTAGTGATCCCACTTTCTCTGTCTAAGAAACATGATTTGCACCTCTCATGACCCTTGAGCGCAGGCGTTACCCCCTTCCTTATCCCCCATTATTTCCTGGTGATCCCACTTTCTCTGTCTAAGAAACATGATTTGCACCTCTCATGACCCTTGAGCAGAGCGTTCCTCCCTTCCTTGTCCCCCATTATTTCCTAGTGATCCCACTTTCTCTGTTTTAGAAACATGATTTGCAACTCTCATGACCCTTGAGCACAGGCGTTCTCCCCTTCCTTGTCTCCCATTATTTCCTAGTGATCCCACTTTCTGGGCCTCATTACGACCCAGGCGGTAAGTTACCGCCTGGGCCGTGACTTTACCACCATGGCGTAAACTACGTTTACGCCATGGTGGTTGGCGGACTTACCGCCCCATTCCGACCTTGGCGGGGCGGTAAGTCCCCAATCCCCATTTACCCTTCCCCATTCCCATTTTTGCCCCATAGGGCATAATGGGAGTGGGGAAGGCGTTAATTACGCCACCGTAAATTACGGTGGCGTAATTAACTCCATGGTCCCTTAGCGCCATGGATTTTAACACCTGCTAAAAGCAGGTGTTAAAAGCACCATGGCGCTAGGGGACCTCGTAATCAGGCGGTAAGGGTCGGCGCTGTTAACGCTGCCGTAAACCCCTTACCGCCTGGGTCGTAATGAGGCCCTGTGTGTCTAAGAAACATGATTTGCACCTCTCATGACCCTTGAGCACAGGCGTTCTCCCCTTCCTTGTCCCCCATTATTTCCTAGTGATCCCACTTTCTCTGTCTAAGAAACATGATTTGCACCTCTCATGACCCCTGAGCACAGGCGGTCTCCCCTTCATTGTCCCCCATTATTTCCTATAGATCCCACTTTCTCTGTCTAAGAAACATGATTTGCACCTCTCATGACCCTTGAGCACAGGCATTCTCCCGTTCCTTGTCCCCCATTATTTCCTGGTGATCCCACTTTCTCTGTCTAAGAAACATGATTTGCACCTCTTATGACCTGTGCGTGCAGGCGTTCTCCCCTTCCTTGTCCCCCATTATTTCCTAGTGATCCCACTTTCTCTGTCTAAGAAACATGATTTGCACCTCTCATGACCCTTGAGCACAGGCGTTCTCCCCTTCCTTGTCTCCCATTATTTCCAGTGATCCCACTTTCCCTGTCTAAGAAACATGATTTGCACCTCTTATGACCCTTGAGCGCAGCGTTCCCCCCTTCCTTGTCCCCCATTATTTCCTAGTGATCCCACTTTCTCTGTCTTAGAAACATGATTTGCACCTCTCATGACCCTTGAGCGCAGGCCTTCCCCCCTTCCATGTGCCCCATTATTTCCTAGTGATCCCACTTTCTCTGTCTTAGAAACATGATTTGCACCTCTCATGACCCTTGAGCACAGGCGTTCTCCCCTTCCTTTTCCCCATTATTTCCTAGTGATCCCACTTTCTCTGTCTAAGAAACATGATTTGCACCTCTCATGACCCTTGAGCGCAGGCATTCTCCTCTTCCTTTTACCCCATTATAATCTAGTGATCCCACTTTCTCTGTCTTAGAAACATGATTTGCACCTCTCATGACCTGTGCGTGCAGGCATTCTCCCCTTCCTTGTCCCCCATTATTTCCTAGTGATCCCACTTTCTCTGTCTAAGAAACATGATTTGCACCTCTCATGACCCTTGAGCACAGGCGTTCTCCCCTTCCTTGTCTCCCATTATTTCCAGTGATCCCACTTTCCATGTCTAAGAAACATGATTTGCACCACTCATGAGCCTTGAGCACAGGCGTTCTCCCCTTCCTTGTCCCCCATTATTTCCTAGTGATCCCACTTTCCCTATCTAAGAAACATGATTTGCACCTCTCATGACCCTTGAGCACAGGCGTTCTCACTTTCCTTGTCCCCCATTATTTCCTAGTGATCCCACTTTCCCTGTCTAAGAAACATGATTTGCACCACTCATGACCCTTGAGCACAGGCGTTCTCCCCTTCCTTGTCCCCCATTATTTCCTATAGATCCCACTTTCTCTGTCTAAGAAACATGATTTGCACCTCTCATGACCCTTGAGCACAGGCGTTCTCCCGTTCCTTGTCCCCCATTATTTCCTGGTGATCCCACTTTCTCTGTCTAAGAAACATGATTTGCACCTCTTATGACCTGTGCGTGCAGGCGTTCTCCCCTTCCTTGTCCCCCATTATTTCCTAGTGATCCCACTTTCTCTGTCTAAGAAACATGATTTGCACCTCTCATGACCCTTGAGCACAGGCGTTCTCCCCTTCCTTGTCTCCCATTATTTCCAGTGATCCCACTTTCCCTGTCTAAGAAACATGATTTGCACCTCTTATGACCCTTGAGCGCAGCGTTCCCCCCTTCCTTGTCCCCCATTATTTCCTAGTGATCCCACTTTCTCTGTCTTAGAAACATGATTTGCACCTCTCATGACCCTTGAGCGCAGGCGTTCCCCCCTTCCATGTGCCCCATTATTTCCTAGTGATCCCACTTTCTCTGTCTTAGAAACATGATTTGCACCTCTCATGACCCTTGAGCACAGGCGTTCTCCCCTTCCTTTTCCCCATTATTTCCTAGTGATCCCACTTTCTCTGTCTAAGAAACATGATTTGCACCTCTCATGACCCTTGAGCGCAGGCATTCTCCTCTTCCTTTTACCCCATTATAATCTAGTGATCCCACTTTCTCTGTCTTAGAAACATGATTTGCACCTCTCATGACCTGTGCGTGCAGGCATTCTCCCCTTCCTTGTCCCCCATTATTTCCTAGTGATCCCACTTTCTCTGTCTAAGAAACATGATTTGCACCTCTCATGACCCTTGAGCACAGGCGTTCTCCCCTTCCTTGTCTCCCATTATTTCCAGTGATCCCACTTTCCATGTCTAAGAAACATGATTTGCACCACTCATGAGCCTTGAGCACAGGCGTTCTCCCCTTCCTTGTCCCCCATTATTTCCTAGTGATCCCACTTTCCCTATCTAAGAAACATGATTTGCACCTCTCATGACCCTTGAGCACAGGCGTTCTCACTTTCCTTGTCCCCCATTATTTCCTAGTGATCCCACTTTCCCTGTCTAAGAAACATGATTTGCACCACTCATGACCCTTGAGCACAGGCGTTCTCCCCTTCCTTGTCCCCCATTATTTCCTAGTGATCCCACTTTCTCTATTTTAGAAACATGATTTGCAACTCTCATGACCCTTGAGCACAGGCGTTCACCCCTTCCTTGTCTCCCATTATTTCCTAGTGATCCCACTTTCTCTGTCTAAGAAACATGATTTGCACCTCTTATGACCCTTGCGTGCAGGCGTTCTCCCCTTCCTTGTCCCCCATTATTTCCTAGTGATCCCACTTTCTCTGTCTAAGAAACATGATTTGCACCTCTTATGACCCTTGAGCACAGGCGTTCTCCCCTTCCTTGTCCCCCATTATTTCCTGGTGATCCCACTTTATCTGTTTTAGAAACATGATTTGCACTTCTCATGACCCTTGAGCGCAGGCATTCCCCCTTCCTTGTCCCCCATTATTTCCGATAGATCCCACTTTCTCTAAGAAACATGATTTGCACCTCTCATGACCCTTGAGCGCAGGCGTTCCCCCCTTCCATGTACCCCATTATTCCCTAGTGATCCCACTTTCTCTGTCTTAGAAACATGACTTGCACCTCTCATGACCCTTGAGCGCAGGGTTCCCCCCTTCCTTGTCCCCCATTATTTCCTAGTGATCCCACTTTCTCTGTCTTAGAAACATGATTTGCACCTCTCATGACCCTTGAACACAGGCGTTCTCCCCTTCCTTGTCCCCCATTATTTCCTGGTGATCCCACTTTCTCTGTCTAAGAAACATGATTTGCACCTCTTATGACCCTTGCGCGCAGGCGTTCTCCCCTTCCTTGTGCCCCATTATTTCCTAGTGATTCCACTTTCTCTGTCTAAGAAACATGATTTGCACCTCTCATGACCCTTGAGCACAGGCGTTCTCCCCTTCCTTGTCCCCCATTATTTCCTAGTGATCCCACTTTCTCTGTCTAAGAAACATGATTTGCACCTCTCATGACCCTTGAGCGCAGGCGTTCTCCACTTCCTTTTCCCCATTATATTCTAGTGACCCCACTTTCTCTGTCTTAGAAACATGATTTGCACCTCTCATGACCCTTGAGCACAGGCGTTCTCCCCTTCCTTGTCCCGCATTATTTACTGGTGACCCCACTTTCTCTGTCTAAAAAACATGATTTGCACCTCTTATGACCCTTGTGTGCAGGCGTTCTCCCCTTCCTTGTCCCCCATTATTTCCTAGCGATCCCACTTTCTCTGTCTAAGAAACATGATTTGCACCTCTCATGACCCTTGAGCTAAGGCGTTCTCCCGTTCCTTGTCCCCCATTATTTCCTGGTGATCCCACTTTCTCTGTCTAAGAAACATGATTTGCACCTCTCATGACCCTTGAGCACAGGCGTTCTCCCCTTCCTTGTCTCCCATTATTTCCATTGATCCCACTTTCCCTGTCTAAGAAACATGATTTGCACCACTCATGAGCCTTGAGCACAGGCGTTCTCCCCTACCTTGTCCCCCATTATTTCCCAGTGATCCCACTTTCTCTGTCTAAGAAACATGATTTGCACCTCTCATGACCCTTGAGCGCAGGCGTTCCCCCTTCCATGTCCCCCATTATTTCCTAGTGATCCCACTTTCCCTGTCTTAGAAACATGATTTGCACCTCGCATGACCCTTGAGAGCAGCGCTCCCCCTTCCTTGTCCCCCATTATTTCCTTTTGATCCCACTTTCTCTGTCTTAGAAACATAAATTTGCACCTCTCATGACCCTTGAGCACAGGCATTCTCCCCTTCCTTGTCCCCCATTATTTCCTAGTGATCCCACTTTCTCTGTTTAAGAAACATGATTTGCACCTCTCATGACCCTAGAGCACAGGCGTTCTCCCCTTCCTTGTCCCCCATTATTTCCTATAGATCCCACTTTCTCTGTCTAAGAAACATGATTTGCACCTCTCATGACCCTTGAGCAAAGCGTTCTCCCCTTCCTTGTCCCCCTATTATTTCCTAGTGATCCCACTTTCTCTGTCTAAGAAACATGATTTGCACCTCTCATGACCCTTGAGTGCAGGCGTTACCCCCTTCCTTGTCCCCCATTATTTCCTGGTGATCCCACTTTCTCTGCCTAAGAAACATGATTTGCACCTCTCATGACCCTTGAGCAGAGCGTTCCTCCATTCCTTGTCCCCCATTATTTCCTAGTGATCCCACTTTCTCTGTTTTAGAAACATGATTTGCACCTCTCATGACCCTTGAGCACAGGCGTTCTCCCCTTCCTTGTCTCCCATTATTTCCTTGTGATCCCACTTTCTGTGTCTAAGAAACATGATTTGCACCCCTCATGACCCTTGAGCACAGGCGTTCTCCCCTTCCTTGTCCCCCATTATTTCCTAGTGATCCCATTTTCTCTGTCTAAGAAACATGATTTGCACCTCTCATGACCCCTGAGCACAGGCGTTCTCCCCTTCATTGTCCCCCATTATTTCCTATAGATCCCACTTTCTCTGTCTAAGAAACATGATTTGCACCTCTCATGACCTTGAGCACAGGCTTTGTCCCCTTCCTTGTCCCCCATTATTTCCTAGTGATTCCACTTTCTATGTCTAAGAAACATGATTTGCACCTCTCATGACCCTTGAGCACTGCCTTTGTCCCCTTCCTTGTCCCCCATTATTTCCTAGTGATTCCACTTTCTATGTCTAAGAAACATGATTTGCACCTCTCATGACCCTTGAGCACCGGCGTTCTCCCCTTCAATGTCCCCCATTACTTCCTGGTGATCCCACTTTCTCTGTCTAAGAAACATGATTTGCACCTCTCATGACCCTTGAGCACAGGCGTTCTCCCCTTCCTTGTCTCCCATTACTTCTGCTGATCCCACTTTCTCTGTCTAAGAAACATGATTTGCACCTCTCATGACCCTTGAGCACCGGCGTTCTCCCCTTCCTTTTCTCCCATTATTTCTGGTGATCCTACTTTCTCTGTCCAAGAAACATGATTTGCACCTCTCATGACCCTTGAGCGCAGGCATTCCCCCCTTCCTTGTCCCCATTATTTCCGATGGATCCCACTTTCTCTGTCTAAGAAACATGATTTGCACCTCTCATGACCCTTGAGCGCAGGCATTCCCCCCTTCCATGTGCCCCATTATTTCCTAGTGATCCCACTTTCTCTGTCTTAGAAACATGACTTGCACCTCTCATGACCCTTGAGCGCAGCGTTCCCCCTTCCTTGTCCCCCATTATTTCCTAGTGATCCCACTTTCTCTGTCTTAGAAACATGATTTGCACCTCTCATGACCCTTGAGCACAGGCGTTCTCCCCTTCCTTGTCTCCCATTACTTCTGCTGATCCCACTTTCTCTGTCTAAGAAACATGATTTGCACCTCTCATGACCCTTGAGCACCGGCGTTCTCCCCTTCCTTTTCTCCCATTATTTCTGGTGATCCTACTTTCTCTGTCCAAGAAACATGATTTGCACCTCTCATGACCCTTGAGCGCAGGCATTCCCCCCTTCCTTGTCCCCCATTTTTTCCGATAGATCCCACTTTCTCTGTCTAAGAAACATGATTTGCACCTCTCATGACCCTTGAGCGCAGGCGTTCCCCCCTTCCATGTGCCCCATTATTTCCTAGTGATCCCACTTTCTCTGTCTTAGAAACATGACTTGCACCTCTCATGACCCTTGAGCGCAGCGTTCCCACTTCCATGTGCCCCATTATTTCCTAGTGATCCCACTTTCTCTGTCTTAGAAACATGACTTGCACCTCTCATGACCCTTGAGCGCAGCGTTCTCCCCTTCCTTGTCCCCCATTATTTCCTAGTGATCCCACTTTCTCTGTCTTAGAAACATGATTTGCACCTCTCATGACCCTTGAGCACAGGCGTTCTCCCCTTCCTTGTCCCCCATTATTTCCTGGTGATCCCACTTTCTCTGTCTAAGAAACATGATTTGCACCTCTTATGACCTTTGCGCGCAGGCGTTCTCCCCTTCCTTGTGCCCCATTATTTCCTAGTGATCCCACTTTCTCTGTCTAAGAAACATGACTTGCACCTCTCATGACCCTTGAACACAGGCGTTCTCCCCTTCCTTGTGCCCCATTATTTCCTAGTGATCCCACTTTCTCTGTCTAAGAAACATGATTTGCACCTCTCATGACCCTTGAGCGCATGCGTTCTCCACTTCCTTTTCCCCCATTATAATCTAGTGATCCCACTTTCTCTGTCTTAGAAACTTGATTTGCACCTCTCATGACCCTTGAGCACAGGCGTTCTCCCCTTCCTCGTCCCCCATTATTTCCGAGTGATCCCACTTTCTCTGTCTAAGAAACATGATTTGCACCTCTCATGACCCTTGAGCACAGGCGTTCTCCCGTTCCTTGTCCCCCATTATTTCCTGGTGATCCCACTTTCTCTGTCTAAGAAACATGATTTGCACCTCTTATGACCTGTGCGTGCAGGCGTTCTCCCCTTCATTGCCCCCCATTATTTCCTAGTGATCCCACTTTCCCTGTCTAAGAAACATGATTTGCACCTCTTATGACCCTTGAGCGCAGCGTTCCCCCTTACTTGTCCCCCATTATTTCCTAGTGATCCCACTTTCTCTGTCTTAGAAACATGACTTGCACCTCTCATGACCCTTGAGCGCAGCGTTCCCCACTTCCTTGTCCCCCATTATTTCCTAGTGATCCCACTTTCTCTGTCTCAGAAACATGATTTGCACCTCTCATGACCCTTGAGCGCAGGCGTTCCCCCTTCCATGTGCCCCGTTATTTCCTAGTGATCCCACTTTCTCTGTCTTCGAAACATGATTTGCACCTCTCATGACCCTTGAGCACAAGCGTTCTCCCCTTCCTTGTCCCCCAGTATTTCCTGGTGATCCCACTTTCTCTGTCTAAGAAACATGATTTGCACCTCTTATGACCCTTGCGCGCAGGCGTTCTCCCCTTCCTTGTCCCCCATTATTTCCTAGTGATCCCACTTTCTCTGTCTAAGAAACATGATTTGCACCTCTCATGACCCTTGAGCGCAGGTGTTCTCCACTACCTTTTCCCCCTTTATAATCTAGTGATCCCACTTTCTCTGTCTTAGAAACATGATTTGCACCTCTCATGACCCTTGAGCACAGGCGTTCTCCCCTTCCTTGTCCCGCATTATTTCCTGGTGATCCCACTTTCTCTGTCTAAGAAACATGATTTGCACCTCTTATGACCTGTGCGTGCAGGCATTCTCCCCTTCCTTGTCCCCCATTATTTCCTAGTGATCCCACTTTCTCTGTCTAAGAAACATGATTTGCACCTCTCATGACCCTTGAGCACAGGCGTTCTCCCCTTCCTTGTCTCCCATTATTTCCAGTGATCCCACTTTCCCTGTCTAAGAAACATGATTTGCACCACTCATGAGCCTTGAGCACAGGCGTTCTCCCCTTCCTTGTCCCCCATTATTTCCTAGTGATCCCACTTTCCCTATCTAAGAAACATGATTTGCACCTCTCATGACCCTTGAGCACAGGCGTTCTCCCTTTCCTTGCCCCCCATTATTTCCTAGTGATCCCACATTCTCTGTCTAAGAAACATGATTTGCACCTCTCATGACCCTTGAGCACAGGCGTTCTCCCCTTCCTTGTCTCCCATTATTTCCAGTGATCCCACTTTCCCTGTCTAAGAAACATGATTTGCACCTCTCATGACCCTTGAGCACAGGCGTTCTCCCCTTCCTTGTCTCCCATTATTTCCTAGTGATCCCACTTTCTCTGTCTAAGAAACATGATTTGCACCTCTTATGACCCTTGCGCGCAGGCGTTCTCCCCTTCCTTGTCCCCCATTATTTCCTAGTGATCCCACTTTCTCTGTCTAAGAAACATGATTTGCACCTCTTATGACCCTTGAGCACAGGCGTTCTCCCCTTCCTTGTCCCCCATTATTTCCTGGTGATCCCACTTTATCTGTTTTAGAAACATGATTTGCACTTCTCATGACCCTTGAGCGCAGGCTTTCCCCCCTTCCTTGTCCCCCATTATTTCCGATCGATCCCACTTTCTCTAAGAAACATGATTTGCACCTCTCATGACCCTTGAGCGCAGGCGTTCCCCCCTTCCATGTGCCCCATTATTCCCTAGTGATCCCACTTTCTCTGTCTTAGAAACATGACTTGCACCTCTCATGACCCTTGAGCGCAGGGTTCCCCCCTTCCTTGTCCCCCATTATTTCCTAGTGATCCCACTTTCTCTGTCTTAGAAACATGATTTGCACCTCTCATGACCCTTGAGCGCAGGGTTCCCCCCTTCCTTGTCCCCCATTATTTCCTAGTGATCCCACTTTCTCTGTCTTAGAAACATGATTTGCACCTCTCATGACCCTTGAGCACAGGCGTTCTCCCCTTCCTTGTCCCCCATTATTTCCTGGTGATCCCACTTTCTCTGTCTAAGAAACATGATTTGCACCTCTTATGACACTTGCGCGCAGGCTTTCTCCCCTTCCTTGTGCCCCATTATTTCCTAGTGATCCCACTTTCTCTGTCTAAGAAACATGATTTGCACCTCTCATGACCCTTGAGCGCAGGCGTTCTCCACTTCCTTTTCCCCCATTATATTCTAGTGACCCCACTTTCTCTGTCTAAAAAACATGATTTGCACCTCTTATGACCCTTGCGTGCAGGCGTTCTCCCCTTCCTTGTCCCCCATTATTTCCTAGTGATCCCACTTTCTCTGTCTAAGAAACATGATTTGCACCTCTCATGACCCTTGAGCTAAGGCGTTCTCCCGTTCCTTGTCCCCCATTATTTCCCGGTGATCCCACTTTCTCTGTCTAAGAAACATGATTTGCACCTCTTATGACCCGTGCGTGCAGGCGTTCTCCCCTTCCTTGTCCCCCATTATTTCCTAGTGATCCCACTTTCTCTGTCTAAGAAACATGATTTGCACCTCTCATGACCCTTGAGCACAGGCGTTCTCCCCTTCCTTGTCTCCCATTATTTCCAGTGATCCCACTTTCCCTGTCTAAGAAACATGATTTGCACCTCTCATGACCCTTGAGCACAGGTGTTCTCCCCTTCCTTGTCTCCCATTATTTCCTAGTGATCCCACTTTCTCTGTCTAAGAAACATGATTTGCACCTCTTATGACCCTTGCGCGCAGGCGTTCTCCCCTTCCTTGTCCCCCATTATTTCCTAGTGATCCCACTTTCTCTGTCTAAGAAACATGATTTGCACCTCTTATGACCCTTGAGCACAGGCGTTCTCCCCTTCCTTGTCCCCCATTATTTCCTGGTGATCCCACTTTATCTGTTTTAGAAACATGATTTGCACTTCTCATGACCCTTGAGCGCAGGCTTTCCCCCCTTCCTTGTCCCCCATTATTTCCGATCGATCCCACTTTCTCTAAGAAACATGATTTGCACCTCTCATGACCCTTGAGCGCAGGCGTTCCCCCCTTCCATGTGCCCCATTATTCCCTAGTGATCCCACTTTCTCTGTCTTAGAAACATGACTTGCACCTCTCATGACCCTTGAGCGCAGGGTTCCCCCCTTCCTTGTCCCCCATTATTTCCTAGTGATCCCACTTTCTCTGTCTTAGAAACATGATTTGCACCTCTCATGACCCTTGAGCACAGGCGTTCTCCCCTTCCTTGTCCCCCATTATTTCCTGGTGATCCCACTTTCTCTGTCTAAGAAACATGATTTGCACCTCTTATGACCCTTGCGCGCAGGCGTTCTCCCCTTCCTTGTGCCCCATTATTTCCTAGTGATCCCACTTTCTCTGTCTAAGAAACATGATTTGCACCTCTCATGACCCTTGAGCACCGGCGTTCTCCCCTTCCTTGTCCCCCATTATTTCCTGGTGATCCCACTTTCTCTGTCTAAGAAACATGATTTGCACCTCTCATGACCCTTGAGCACAGGCGTTCTCCCCTTCCTTGTCTCCCATTACTTCTGCTGATCCCACTTTCTCTGTCTAAGAAATATGATTAGCACCTCTCATGACCCTTGAGCACAGGCGTTCTCCCCTTCCTTTTCTCCCATTATTTCTGGTGATCCTACTTTCTCTGTCCAAGAAACATGATTTGCACCTCTCATGACCCTTGAGCGCAGGCGTTCCCCCCTTCCATGTGCCCCATTATTTCCTAGTGATCCCACTTTCTCTGTCTTAGAAACATGACTTGCACCTCTCGTGACCCTTGAGCGCAGCGTTCCCCCCTTCCTTGTCCCCCATTATTTCCTAGTGATCCCACTTTCTCTGTCTTAGAAACATGATTTGCACCTCTCATGACCCTTGAGCACAGGCGTTCTCCCCTTCCTTGTCCCCCATTATTTCCTGGTGATCCCACTTTCTCTGTCTAAGAAACATGATTTGCACCTCTTATGAGCCTTGCGCTCAGGCGTTCTCCCCTTCCTTGTGCCCCATTATTTCCTTGTGATCCCACTTTCTCTGTCTAAGAAACATGATTTGCACCTCTCATGATCCTTGAGCACATGCTTTGTCCCCTTCCTTGTCCCCCATTATTTCCTAGTGATTCCACTTTCTATGTCTAAGAAACATGATTTGCACCTCTCATGACCCTTAAGCACCGGCGTTCTCCTTTTCCTTGTCCCCCATTATTTCCTAGTGATCCCACTTTCCCTGTCTAAGAAACATGATTTGCACCTCTCATGACCCTTGAGCACAGGCGTTCTCCCCTTCCTTGTCCCCCATTATTTCCTAGTGATCCCACTTTCTCTGTTTTAGAAACATGATTTGCAACTCTCATGACCCTTGAGCACAGGCGTTCTCCCCTTCCTTGTCTCCCATTATTTCCTAGTGATCCCACTTTCTCTGTCTAAGAAACATGATTTGCACCTCTCATGACCCTTGAGCGCAGGGTTTCTCCTTCCATGTCCCCCATTATTTCCTAGTGATCCCACTTTCTCTGTCTTAGAAACTTGATTTGCACCTCTCATGACCCTTGAGCACAGGCGTTCTCCCCTTCCTCGTCCCCCATTATTTCCGAGTGATCCCACTTTCTCTGTCTAAGAAACATGATTTACGCCTCTGCTCAAGGGACCCTTGAGCACAGGCGTTCTCCCGTTCCTTGTCCCCCATTATTTCCTGGTGATCCCACTTTCTCTATCTAAGAAACATGATTTGCACCTCTTATGACCTGTGCGTGCAGGCGTTCTCCCCTTCCTTGTCCCCCATTATTTCCTAGTGATCCCACTTTCTCTGTCTAAGAAACATAATTTGCACCTCTCATGACCCTTGAGCACAGGCGTTCTCCCCTTCCTTGTCTCCCATTATTTCCAGTGATCCCACTTTCCCTCTCTAAGAAACATGATTTGCACCACTCATGAGCCTTGAGCACAGGCGTTCTCCCCTTCCTTGTCCCCCATTATTTCCTAGTGATCCCACTTTCCCTATCTAAGAAACATGATTTGCACCTCTCATGACCCTTGAGTACAGGCGTTCTCCTTTTCCTTGTCCCCCATTATTTCCTAGTGATCCCACTTTCCCTGTCTAAGAAACATGATTTGCACCTCTCATGACCCTTGAGCACAGGCGTTCTCCCCTTCCTTGTCCCCCATTATTTCCTAGTGATCCCACTTTCTCTGTTTTAGAAACATGATTTGCACCTCTCATGACCCTTGAGCACAGGCGTTCTCCCCTTCCTTGTCTCCCATTATTTCCTAGTGATCCCACTTTCTCTGTCTAAGAAACATGATTTGCACCTCTCATGACCCTTGAGTGCAGGGTTTCTCCTTCCATGTCCCCCATTATTTCCTAGTGATCCCACTTTCTCTGTCTAAGAAACATGATTTGCACCTCTCATGACCCTTGAGCACAGGCGTTCTACCCTTCCTTGTCCCCCATTATTTCCTAGTGATCCCACTTTCTCTGTCTTAGAAACATGATTTGCACCTCTCATGACCCTTGAGCGCAGCGTTCTCCCCTTCCTTGTCCCCCATTATTACCTAGTGATCCCACTTTCTCTGTCTAAGAAACATGATTTGCACCTCTCATGACCCCTGAGCACAGGCGTTCTCCCCTTCATTGTCCCCCATTATTTCCTATAGATCCCACTTTCTCTGTCTAAGAAACATGATTTGCACCTCTCATGACCCTTGAGCACAGGCTTTGTCCCCTTCCTTGTCCCCCATTATTTCCTAGTGATTCCACTTTCTATGTCTAAGAAACATGATTTGCACCTCTCATGACCCTTGAGCACCGGCGTTCTCCCCTTCCTTGTCCCCCATTATTTCCTGGTGATCCCACTTTCTCTGTCTAAGAAACATGATTTGCACCTCTCATGACCCTTGAGCACAGGCGTTCTCCCCTTCCTTGTCTCCCATTACTTCTGCTGATCCCACTTTCTCTGTCTAAGAAATATGATTAGCACCTCTCATGACCCTTGAGCACAGGCGTTCTCCCCTTCCTTTTCTCCCATTATTTCTGGTGATCCTACTTTCTCTGTCCAAGAAACATGATTTGCACCTCTCATGACCCTTGAGCGCAGGCGTTCCCCCCTTCCATGTGCCCCATTATTTCCTAGTGATCCCACTTTCTCTGTCTTAGAAACATGACTTGCACCTCTCGTGACCCTTGAGCGCAGCTTTCCCCCCTTCCTTGTCCCCCATTATTTCCTAGTGATCCCACTTTCTCTGTCTTAGAAACATGATTTGCACCTCTCATGACCCTTGAGCACAGGCATTCTCCCCTTCCTTGTCCCCCATTATTTCCTGGTGATCCCACTTTCTCTGTCTAAGAAACATGATTTGCACCTCTTATGAGCCTTGCGCGCAGGCGTTCTCCCCTTCCTTGTGCCCCATTATTTACTTGTGATCCCACTTTCTCTGTCTAAGAAACATGATTTGCACCTCTCATGACCCTTGAGCACAGGCGTTCTCCCCTTCCTTGTCCCCCATTATTTCCTAGTGATCCCACTTTCTCTGTCTAAGAAACATGATTTGCACCTCTCATGACCCCTGAGCACAGGCGTTCTCCCCTTCATTGTCCCCGATTATTTCCTATAGATCCCACTTTCTCTGTCTAAGAAACATGATTTGCACCTCTCATGATCCTTGAGCACATGCTTTGTCCCCTTCCTTGTCCCCCATTATTTCCTAGTGATTCCACTTTCTATGTCTAAGAAACATGATTTGCACCTCTCATGACCCTTAAGCACCGGCGTTCTACCCTTCCTTGTCCCCCATTATTTCCTGGTGATCCCACTTTCTCTGTCTAAGAAACATGATTTGCACCTCTCATGACCCTTGAGCACAGGCTTTCTCCCCTTCCTTGTCTCCCATTACTTCTGCTGATCCCACTTTCTCTGTCTAAGAAATATGATTAGCACCTCTCATGACCCTTGAGCACAGGCGTTCTCCCCTTCCTTTTCTCCCATTATTTCTGCTGATCCTACTTTCTCTGTCCAAGAAACATGATTTGCACCTCTCATGACCCTTGAGGGCAGGCATTCCCCCCTTCCTTGTCCCCCATTATTTCCGATAGATTCCACTTTCTATGTCTAAGAAACATGATTTGCACCTCTCATGACCCTTGAGCACCGGCGTTCTCCCCTTCCTTGTCCCCCATTATTTCCTGGTGATCCCACTTTCTCTGTCTAAGAAACATGATTTGCACCTCTCATGACCCTTGAGCACAGGCGTTCTACCCTTCCTTGTCCCCCATTATTTCCTAGTGATCCCACTTTCTCTGTCTTAGAAACATGATTTGCACCTCTCATGACCCTTGAGCCCAGCGTTCTCCCCTTCCTTGTCCCCCATTATTACCTAGTGATCCCACTTTCTCTGTCTAAGAAACATGATTTGCACCTCTCATGACCCCTGAGCACAGGCGTTCTCCCCTTCATTGTCCCCCATTATTTCCTATAGATCCCACTTTCTCTGTCTAAGAAACATGATTTGCACCTCTCATGACCCTTGAGCACAGACTTTGTCCCCTTCCTTGTCCCCCATTATTTCCTAGTGATTCCACTTTCTATGTCTAAGAAACATGATTTGCACCTCTCATGACCCTTGAGCACCGGCGTTCTCCCCTTCCTTGTCCCCCATTATTTCCTAGTGATCCCACTTTCTCTGTCTAAGAAACATGATTTGCACCTCTCATGACCCTTGAGCACAGGCGTTCTCCCCTTCCTTGTCTCCCATTACTTCTGCTGATCCCACTTTCTCTCTCTAAGAAATATGATTAGCACCTCTCATGACCCTTGAGCACAGGCGTTCTCCCCTTCCTTTTCTCCCATTATTTCTGGTGATCCTACTTTCTCTGTCCAAGAAACATGATTTGCACCTCTCATGACCCTTGAGCGCAGGCGTTCCCCCCTTCCATGTGCCCCATTATTTCCTAGTGATCCCACTTTCTCTGTCTTAGAAACATGACTTGCACCTCTCGTGACCCTTGAGCGCAGCGTTCCCCCCTTCCTTGTCCCCCATTATTTCCTGGTGATCCCACTTTCTCTGTCTAAGAAACATGATTTGCACCTCTTATGAGCCTTGCGCGCAGGCGTTCTCCCCTTCCTTGTGCCCCATTATTTCCTTGTGATCCCACTTTCTCTGTCTAAGAAACATGATTTGCACCTCTCATGACCCTTGAGCACAGGCGTTCTCCCCTTCCTTGTCCCCCATTATTTCCTAGTGATCCCACTTTCTCTGTCTAAGAAACATGATTTGCACCTCTCATGACCCCTGAGCACAGGCGTTCTCCCCTTCATTGTCCCCCATTATTTCCTATAGATCCCACTTTCTCTGTCTAAGAAACATGATTTGCACCTCTCATGATCCTTGAGCACATGCTTTGTCCCCTTCCTTGTCCCCCATTATTTCCTAGTGATTCCACTTTCTATGTCTAAGAAACATGATTTGCACCTCTCATGACCCTTAAGCACCGGCGTTCTACCCTTCCTTGTCCCCCATTATTTCCTGGTGATCCCACTTTCTCTGTCTAAGAAACATGATTTGCACCTCTCATGACCCTTGAGCACAGGCGTTCTCCCCTTCCTTGTCTCCCATTACTTCTGCTGATCCCACTTTCTCTGTCTAAGAAATATGATTAGCACCTCTCATGACCCTTGAGCACAGGCGTTCTCCCCTTCCTTTTCTCCCATTATTTCTGCTGATCCTACTTTCTCTGTCCAAGAAACATGATTTGCACCTCGCATGACCCTTGAGAGCAGCGCTCCCCCTTCCTTGTCCCCCATTATTTCCTTTTGATCCCACTTTCTCTGTCTTAGAAACATAAATTTGCACCTCTCATGACCCTTGAGCACAGGCATTCTCCCCTTCCTTGTCCCCCATTATTTCCTAGTGATCCCACTTTCTCTGTTTAAGAAACAAGATTTGCACCTCTCATGACCCTAGAGCACAGGCATTCCACCCTTCCTTGTCCCCCATTATTTCCGATAGATTCCACTTTCTATGTCTAAGAAACATGATTTGCACCTCTCATGACCCTTGAGCACCGGCGTTCTCCCCTTCCTTGTCCCCCATTATTTCCTGGTGATCCCACTTTCTCTGTCTAAGAAACATGATTTGCACCTCTTATGACCCTTGCGCGCAGGCGTTCTCCCCTTCCTTGTGCCCCATTATTTCCTTGTGATCCCACTTTCTCTGTCTAAGAAACATGATTTGCACCTCTCATGACCCTTGAGCACAGGCGTTCTCCCCTTCCTTGTCCCCCATTATTTCCTAGTGATCCCACTTTCTCTGTCTAAGAAACATGATTTGCACCTCTCATGATCCTTGAGCGCATGCGTTCTCCACTTCCTTTTCCCCAATATAATCTAGTGATCCCACTTTCTCTGTCTTAGAAACTTGATTTGCACCTCTCATGACCCTTGAGCACAGACGTTCTCCCCTTCCTCGTCCCCCATTATTTCCGAGTGATCCCACTTTCTCTGTCTAAGAAACATGATTTACGCCTGTGCTCAAGGGACCCTTGAGCACAGGCGTTCTCCCGTTCCTTGTCCCCCATTATTTCCTGGTGATCCCACTTTCTCTATCTAAGAAACATGATTTGCACCTCTTATGACCTGTGCGTGCAGGCGTTCTCCCCTTCCTTGTCCCCCATTATTTCCTAGTGATCCCACTTTCTCTGTCTAAGAAACATGACTTGCACCTCTCATGACCCTTGAGCACAGGCGTTCTCCCCTTCCTTGTCTCCCATTATTTCCAGTGATCCCTCTTTCCCTGTCTAAGAAACATGATTTGCACCACTCATGAGCCTTAAGCACAGGCGTTCTCCCCTTCCTTGTCCCCCATTATTTCCTAGTGATCCCACTTTCCCTATCTAAGAAACATGATTTGCACCTCTCATGACCCTTGAGCACAGGCGTTCTCCTTTTCCTTGTCCCCCATTATTTCCTAGTGATCCCACTTTCCCTGTCTAAGAAACATGATTTGCACCTCTCATGACCCTTGAGCACAGGCGTTCTCCCCTTCCTTGTCCCCCATTATTTCCTAGTGATCCCACTTTCTCTGTTTTAGAAACATGATTTGCACCTCTCATGACCCTTGAGCACAGGCGTTCTCCCCTTCCTTGTCTCCCATTATTTCCTAGTGATCCCACTTTCTCTGTCTAAGAAACATGATTTGCACCTCTTATGACCGTTGCGCGCAGGCGTTCTCCCCTTCCTTGTGCCCCATTATTTCCTAGTGATCCCACTTTCTCTGTCTAAGAAACATGATTTACACCTCTTATGACCCTTGAGCACAGGCGTTCTCCCTTTCCTTGTCCCCCATTATTTCCTGGTGATCCCACCTTCTCTGTTTTAGAAACATGATTTGCACCTCTCATGACCCTTGAGCACAGGCGTTCTCCCCTTCCTTGTCTCCCATTATTTCCTGGTGATCCCACTTTATCTGTCTAAGAAACATGATTTGCACCTCTCATGACCCTTGAGCACAGGCATTCTCCCCTTCCTTGTCCCCCATTATTTCCTAGTGATCCCACTTTCTCTGTCTAAGAAACATGATTTGCATCTCTCATGACCCTTGAGCGCAGGCGTTCCTCCTTCCATGTCCCCCTTATTTCCTAGTGATCCCACGTTCTCTGTCTAAGAAACATGATTTGCAACTCTCATGACCCTTGAGCACAGGCGTATTCCCCTTCCTTGTCCCCCATTATTTCCTAGTGATCCCACTTTCTCTGTCTAAGAAACATGATTTGCACCTCTCATGACCCTTGAGCGCAGGCGTTCCTCCTTCCATGTCCCCCTTATTTCCTAGTGATCCCACATTCTCTGTCTTAGAAACATGATTTGCACCTCTCATGACCCTTGAGCACAGGCGTTCTCCCCTTCCTTGTCCCCCATTATTTCCTGGTGATCCCACTTTCTCTGTTTTAGAAACATGATTTGCACCTCTCATGACCCTTGAGCACAGGCATTCTCCCCTTCCTTGTCCCCCATTATTTCCTAGTGATCCCACTTTCTCTGTCTTAGAAACATGATTTGCACCTCTCATGACCCTTGAGCACAGGCGTTCTCCCCTTCCTTGTCCCCCATTATTTCCTAGTGATCCCACTTTCTCTGTCTAAGAAACATGATTTGCACCTCTTATGACCTGTGCGTGCAGGCGTTCTCCCCTTCCTTGTCCCCCATTATTTCCTAGTGATCCCACTTTCTCTGTCTAAGAAACATGATTTGCACCTCTCATGACCCTTGAGCACAGGCGTTCTCCCCTTCCTTGTCCCCCATTATTTCCTAGTGATCCCACTTTCTCTGTTTTAGAAACATGATTTGCACCTCTCATGACCCTTGAGCGCAGGCGTTCTCCCCTTCCTTGTCTCCCATTATTTCCTAGTGATCCCACTTTCTCTGTCTAAGAAACATGATTTGCACCTCTTATGACCCTTGTGCGCAGGCGTTCTCCCCTTCCTTGTGCCCCATTATTTCCTGGTGATCCCACTTTCTCTGTCTAAGAAACATGATTTGCACCTCTTATGACCCTTGTGCGCAGGCGTTCTCCCCTTCCTTGTGCCCCATTGTTTCCTGGTGATCCCACTTTCTCTGTCTAAGAAACCTGATTTACACCTCTTATGACCCTTGAGCACAGGCGTTCTCCCTTTCCTTGTCCCCCATTATTTCCTGGTGATCCCACCTTCTCTGTTTTAGAAACATGATTTGCACCTCTCATGACCCTTGAGCACAGGCGTTCTCCCCTTCCTTGTCTCCCATTATTTCCTGGTGATCCCACTTTATCTGTCTAAGAAACATGATTTGCACCTCTCATGACCCTGGAGCACAGGCAGTCTCCCCTTCCTTGTCCCCCATTATTTCCTAGTGATCCCACTTTCTCTGTCTAAGAAACATGATTTGCATCTCTCATGACCCTTGAGCGCAGGCGTTCCTCCTTCCATGTCCCCCTTATTTCCTAGTGATCCCACGTTCTCTGTCTAAGAAACATGATTTGCAACTCTCATGACCCTTGAGCACAGGCGTATTCCCCTTCCTTGTCCCCCATTATTTCCTAGTGATCCCACTTTCTCTGTCTAAGAAACATGATTTGCACCTCTCATGACCCTTGAGCGCAGGCGTTCCTCCTTCCATGTCCCCCTTATTTCCTAGTGATCCCACATTCTCTGTCTTAGAAACATGATTTGCACCTCTCATGACCCTTGAGCACAGGCGTTCTCCCCTTCCTTGTCCCCCATTATTTCCTGGTGATCCCACTTTCTCTGTTTTAGAAACATGATTTGCACCTCTCATGACCCTTGAGCACAGGCATTCTCCCCTTCCTTGTCCCCCATTATTTCCTAGTGATCCCACTTTCTCTGTCTAAGAAACATGATTTGCATCTCTCATGACCCTTGAACGCAGGCGTTCCTCCTTCCATGTCCCCCTTAGTTCCTAGTGATCCCACTTTCTCTGTCTTAGAAACATGATTTGCACCTCTCATGACCCTTGAGCACAGGCGTTCTCCCCTTCCTTGTCCCCCATTATTTCCTAGTGATCCCACTTTCTCTGTCTAAGAAACATGATTTGCACCTCTTATGACCTGTGCGTGCAGGCGTTCTCCCCTTCCTTGTCCCCCATTATTTCCTAGTGATCCCACTTTCTCTGTCTAAGAAACATGATTTGCACCTCTCATGACCCTTGAGGACAGGCGTTCTCCCCTTCCTTGTCTCCCATTATTTCCAGTGATCCCACTTTCCCTGTCTAAGAAACATGATTTGCACCACTCATGAGCCTTGAGCACAGGCGTTCTCCCCTTCCTTGTCCCCCATTATTTCCTAGTGATCCCACTTTCCCTATCTAAGAAACATGATTTGCACCTCTCATGACCCTTGAGCACAGGCGTTCTCCCTTTCCTTGTCCCCCATTATTTCCTAGTGATCCCACTTTCACTGTCTAAGAAACATGATTTGCACCTCTCATGACCCTTGAGCACAGGCGTTCTCCCCTTCCTTGTCCCCCATTATTTCCTAGTGATCCCACTTTCTCTGTTTTAGAAACATGATTTGCACCTCTCATGACCCTTGAGCGCAGGCGTTCTCCCCTTCCTTGTCTCCCATTATTTCCTAGTGATCCCACTTTCTCTGTCTAAGAAACATGATTTGCACCTCTTATGACCCTTGTGTGCAGGCGTTCTCCCCTTCCTTGTGCCCCATTGTTTCCTGGTGATCCCACTTTCTCTGTCTAAGAAACATGATTTGCACCTCTTATGACCCTTGAGCACAGGCTTTCTCCCCTTCCTTGTCCCCCATTATTTCCTGGTGATCCCACTTTCTCTGTTTTAGAAACATGATTTGCACCTCTCATGACCCTTGAGCACAGGCGTTCTCCCCTTCCTTGTCTCCCATTATTTCCTGGTGATCCCACTTTATCTGTCTAAGAAACATGATTTGCACCTCTCATGACCCTTGAGCACAGGCATTCTCCCTTCCTTGTCCCCCATTATTTCCTAGTGATCCCACTTTCTCTGTCTAAGAAACATGATTTGCATCTCTCATGACCCTTGAGCTCAGGCGTTCCTCCTTCCATGTCCCCCTTATTTCCTAGTGATCCCACGTTCTCTGTCTAAGAAACATGATTTGCACCTCTCATGACCCTTGAGCACAGGCGTATTCCCCTTCCTTGTCCCCCATTATTTCCTAGTGATCCGACTTTCTCTGTCTAAGAAACATGATTTGCACCTCTCATGACACTTGAGCACAGGCGTTCTCCCCTTCCTTGTCCCCCATTATTTCCTAGTGATCCCACATTCTCTGTTTTAGAAACATGATTTGCACCTCTCATGACCCTTGAGCACAGGCGTTCTCCCCTTCCTTGTCCCCCATTATTTCCTGGTGATCCCACTTTCTCTGTTTTAGAAACATGATTTGCACCTCTCATGACCCTTGAGCACAGGCATTCTCCCCTTCCTTGTCCCCCATTATTTCCTAGTGATCCCACTTTCTCTGTCTAAGAAACATGATTTGCACCTCTTATGACCTGTGCGTGCAGGCGTTCTCCCCTTCCTTGTCCCCCATTATTTCCTGGTGATCCCACTTTCTCTATCTAAGAAACATGATTTGCACCTCTTATGACCTGTGCGTGCAGGCGTTCTCCCCTTCCTTGTCCCCCATTATTTCCTAGTGATCCCACTTTCTCTGTCTAAGAAACATGACTTGCACCTCTCATGACCCTTGAGCACAGGCGTTCTCCCCTTCCTTGTCTCCCATTATTTCCAGTGATCCCTCTTTCCCTGTCTAAGAAACATGATTTGCACCACTCATGAGCCTTAAGCACAGGCGTTCTCCCCTTCCTTGTCCCCCATTATTTCCTAGTGATCCCACTTTCCCTATCTAAGAAACATGATTTGCACCTCTCATGACCCTTGAGCACAGGCGTTCTCCTTTTCCTTGTCCCCCATTATTTCCTAGTGATCCCACTTTCCCTGTCTAAGAAACATGATTTGCACCTCTCATGACCCTTGAGCACAGGCGTTCTCCCCTTCCTTGTCCCCCATTATTTCCTAGTGATCCCACTTTCTCTGTTTTAGAAACATGATTTGCACCTCTCATGACCCTTGAGCACAGGCGTTCTCCCCTTCCTTGTCTCCCATTATTTCCTAGTGATCCCACTTTCTCTGTCTAAGAAACATGATTTGCACCTCTTATGACCGTTGCGCGCAGGCGTTCTCCCCTTCCTTGTGCCCCATTATTTCCTAGTGATCCCACTTTCTCTGTCTAAGAAACATGATTTACACCTCTTATGACCCTTGAGCACAGGCGTTCTCCCTTTCCTTGTCCCCCATTATTTCCTGGTGATCCCACCTTCTCTGTTTTAGAAACATGATTTGCACCTCTCATGACCCTTGAGCACAGGCGTTCTCCCCTTCCTTGTCTCCCATTATTTCCTGGTGATCCCACTTTATCTGTCTAAGAAACATGATTTGCACCTCTCATGACCCTTGAGCACAGGCATTCTCCCCTTCCTTGTCCCCCATTATTTCCTAGTGATCCCACTTTCTCTGTCTAAGAAACATGATTTGCATCTCTCATGACCCTTGAGCGCAGGCGTTCCTCCTTCCATGTCCCCCTTATTTCCTAGTGATCCCACGTTCTCTGTCTAAGAAACATGATTTGCAACTCTCATGACCCTTGAGCACAGGCGTATTCCCCTTCCTTGTCCCCCATTATTTCCTAGTGATCCCACTTTCTCTGTCTAAGAAACATGATTTGCACCTCTCATGACCCTTGAGCGCAGGCGTTCCTCCTTCCATGTCCCCCTTATTTCCTAGTGATCCCACATTCTCTGTCTTAGAAACATGATTTGCACCTCTCATGACCCTTGAGCACAGGCGTTCTCCCCTTCCTTGTCCCCCATTATTTCCTGGTGATCCCACTTTCTCTGTTTTAGAAACATGATTTGCACCTCTCATGACCCTTGAGCACAGGCATTCTCCCCTTCCTTGTCCCCCATTATTTCCTAGTGATCCCACTTTCTCTGTCTTAGAAACATGATTTGCACCTCTCATGACCCTTGAGCACAGGCGTTCTCCCCTTCCTTGTCCCCCATTATTTCCTAGTGATCCCACTTTCTCTGTCTAAGAAACATGATTTGCACCTCTTATGACCTGTGCGTGCAGGCGTTCTCCCCTTCCTTGTCCCCCATTATTTCCTAGTGATCCCACTTTCTCTGTCTAAGAAACATGATTTGCACCTCTCATGACCCTTGAGCACAGGCGTTCTCCCCTTCCTTGTCCCCCATTATTTCCTAGTGATCCCACTTTCTCTGTTTTAGAAACATGATTTGCACCTCTCATGACCCTTGAGCGCAGGCGTTCTCCCCTTCCTTGTCTCCCATTATTTCCTAGTGATCCCACTTTCTCTGTCTAAGAAACATGATTTGCACCTCTTATGACCCTTGTGCGCAGGCGTTCTCCCCTTCCTTGTGCCCCATTATTTCCTGGTGATCCCACTTTCTCTGTCTAAGAAACATGATTTGCACCTCTTATGACCCTTGTGCGCAGGCGTTCTCCCCTTCCTTGTGCCCCATTGTTTCCTGGTGATCCCACTTTCTCTGTCTAAGAAACCTGATTTACACCTCTTATGACCCTTGAGCACAGGCGTTCTCCCTTTCCTTGTCCCCCATTATTTCCTGGTGATCCCACCTTCTCTGTTTTAGAAACATGATTTGCACCTCTCATGACCCTTGAGCACAGGCGTTCTCCCCTTCCTTGTCTCCCATTATTTCCTGGTGATCCCACTTTATCTGTCTAAGAAACATGATTTGCACCTCTCATGACCCTGGAGCACAGGCAGTCTCCCCTTCCTTGTCCCCCATTATTTCCTAGTGATCCCACTTTCTCTGTCTAAGAAACATGATTTGCATCTCTCATGACCCTTGAGCGCAGGCGTTCCTCCTTCCATGTCCCCCTTATTTCCTAGTGATCCCACGTTCTCTGTCTAAGAAACATGATTTGCAACTCTCATGACCCTTGAGCACAGGCGTATTCCCCTTCCTTGTCCCCCATTATTTCCTAGTGATCCCACTTTCTCTGTCTAAGAAACATGATTTGCACCTCTCATGACCCTTGAGCGCAGGCGTTCCTCCTTCCATGTCCCCCTTATTTCCTAGTGATCCCACATTCTCTGTCTTAGAAACATGATTTGCACCTCTCATGACCCTTGAGCACAGGCGTTCTCCCCTTCCTTGTCCCCCATTATTTCCTGGTGATCCCACTTTCTCTGTTTTAGAAACATGATTTGCACCTCTCATGACCCTTGAGCACAGGCATTCTCCCCTTCCTTGTCCCCCATTATTTCCTAGTGATCCCACTTTCTCTGTCTAAGAAACATGATTTGCATCTCTCATGACCCTTGAACGCAGGCGTTCCTCCTTCCATGTCCCCCTTAGTTCCTAGTGATCCCACTTTCTCTGTCTTAGAAACATGATTTGCACCTCTCATGACCCTTGAGCACAGGCGTTCTCCCCTTCCTTGTCCCCCATTATTTCCTAGTGATCCCACTTTCTCTGTCTAAGAAACATGATTTGCACCTCTTATGACCTGTGCGTGCAGGCGTTCTCCCCTTCCTTGTCCCCCATTATTTCCTAGTGATCCCACTTTCTCTGTCTAAGAAACATGATTTGCACCTCTCATGACCCTTGAGGACAGGCGTTCTCCCCTTCCTTGTCTCCCATTATTTCCAGTGATCCCACTTTCCCTGTCTAAGAAACATGATTTGCACCACTCATGAGCCTTGAGCACAGGCGTTCTCCCCTTCCTTGTCCCCCATTATTTCCTAGTGATCCCACTTTCCCTATCTAAGAAACATGATTTGCACCTCTCATGACCCTTGAGCACAGGCGTTCTCCCTTTCCTTGTCCCCCATTATTTCCTAGTGATCCCACTTTCACTGTCTAAGAAACATGATTTGCACCTCTCATGACCCTTGAGCACAGGCGTTCTCCCCTTCCTTGTCCCCCATTATTTCCTAGTGATCCCACTTTCTCTGTTTTAGAAACATGATTTGCACCTCTCATGACCCTTGAGCGCAGGCGTTCTCCCCTTCCTTGTCTCCCATTATTTCCTAGTGATCCCACTTTCTCTGTCTAAGAAACATGATTTGCACCTCTTATGACCCTTGTGTGCAGGCGTTCTCCCCTTCCTTGTGCCCCATTGTTTCCTGGTGATCCCACTTTCTCTGTCTAAGAAACATGATTTGCACCTCTTATGACCCTTGAGCACAGGCTTTCTCCCCTTCCTTGTCCCCCATTATTTCCTGGTGATCCCACTTTCTCTGTTTTAGAAACATGATTTGCACCTCTCATGACCCTTGAGCACAGGCGTTCTCCCCTTCCTTGTCTCCCATTATTTCCTGGTGATCCCACTTTATCTGTCTAAGAAACATGATTTGCACCTCTCATGACCCTTGAGCACAGGCATTCTCCCTTCCTTGTCCCCCATTATTTCCTAGTGATCCCACTTTCTCTGTCTAAGAAACATGATTTGCATCTCTCATGACCCTTGAGCTCAGGCGTTCCTCCTTCCATGTCCCCCTTATTTCCTAGTGATCCCACGTTCTCTGTCTAAGAAACATGATTTGCACCTCTCATGACCCTTGAGCACAGGCGTATTCCCCTTCCTTGTCCCCCATTATTTCCTAGTGATCCGACTTTCTCTGTCTAAGAAACATGATTTGCACCTCTCATGACACTTGAGCACAGGCGTTCTCCCCTTCCTTGTCCCCCATTATTTCCTAGTGATCCCACATTCTCTGTTTTAGAAACATGATTTGCACCTCTCATGACCCTTGAGCACAGGCGTTCTCCCCTTCCTTGTCCCCCATTATTTCCTGGTGATCCCACTTTCTCTGTTTTAGAAACATGATTTGCACCTCTCATGACCCTTGAGCACAGGCATTCTCCCCTTCCTTGTCCCCCATTATTTCCTAGTGATCCCACTTTCTCTGTCTAAGAAACATGATTTGCATCTCTCATGACCCTTGAGCGCAGGCGTTCCTCCTTCCATGTCCCCCTTATTTCCTAGTGATCCCACTTTCTCTGTCTTAAAAACATGATTTGCACCTCTCATGACCCTTGAGCACAGGCGTTCTCCCCTTCCTTGTCCCCCATTATTTCCGAGTGATCCCACTTTCTCTGTCTAAGAAACATGATTTGCAACTCTCATGACCCTTGAGCGCAGCGTTCCCCCCTTCCTTGTCCCCCATTATTACCTAGTGATCCCACTTTCTCTGTCTTAGAAACATGATTTACACCTCTCATGACCCTTGAGCACAGGCGTTCTACCCTTCCTTGTCCCCCAATATTTCCTATAGATCCTACTTTCTCTGTCTCAGAAACATGATTTGCACCTCTCATGACCCTTGAGCACAGGTGTTCTCCCCTTCATTGTCCCCCATTATTTCCTAGTGATCCCACATTCTCTGTCTAAGAAACATGATTTGCACCTTTCATGACCCTTGAGCACAGGTGTTCTCCCCTTCCTTGTCCCCCATTATTTCCTGATGATCCCACTTTCTCTGTCTAAGAAACATGATTTGCACCTCTCATGACCCTTGAGCACAGCGTTCCCCCCTTCCTTGTCCCCCATTATTTCCTAGTGATCCCACTTTCTCTGTCTAAGAAACATGATGTGCACATCTCATGACCCTTGAGAACAGGCGTTCTCCCATTCCTTGTCCCCCATTATTTCCTGGTGATCCCACTTTCTCTGTTTTAGAAACATGATTTGCACCTCTCATGCCCCTAGAGCTCAGGCGTTCTCCCCTTCCTTGTCCCCCATTATTTCCTGGTGATCCCACGTTCTCTGTCGAAGAAACATGATTTGCACCTCTCATGACTCTTGAGCACAGGCGTATTCCCCTTCCTTGTCCCCCATTATTTCCTAGTGATCCCACTTTCTCTGTCTAAGAAACATGATTTGCACCTCTCATGACCCTTGAGCACAGGCGTTCTCCACTTCCTTGTCCCCCATTATTTCCTAGTGATCCCATATTCTCTGTCTTAGAAACATGATTTGCACCTCTCATGACCCTTGAGCACAGGCGTTCTCCCCTTCCTTGTCCCGGATTATTTCCTGGTAATCCCACTTTCTCTGTCTAAGAAACATGATTTTCACCTCTTATGACCCTTGTGTGCATGCGTTCTCCCCTTCTTTATCCCCCTTTATTTCCTAGTGATCCCACTTTCTCTGTCTAAGAAACATGATTTGCACCTCTCATGACCTTTGAGCACAGGCATTCTCCCCTTTCTTGTCCCCCATTATTTCCTAGTTATCCCACTTTCTCTGTCTAAGAAACATGATTTGCACCTCTTTTGACCCTTGCGCGCAAGCGTTCTCCCCTTCCTTGTCCCCCATTATTTCCTATAGATCCTACTTTCTCTGTCTCAGAAACATGATTTGCACCTCTCATGACCCTTGAGCACAGGCGTTCTCCCCTTCATTGTCCCCCATTATTTCCTAGTGATCCCACTTTCTCTGTCTAAGAAACATGATTTGCACCTCTCATGACCCTTGAGCACAGGCATTCTCTCCTTCCTTGTCCCCCATTATTTCCTAGTGATCCCACTTTCTCTGTCTAAGAAACATGATTTGCACCTCTCATGACCCTTGAGCACAGGCTCTGTCCCCTTCCTTGTCCCCCATTATTTCCTAGTGATCCCACTTTCTCTGTCTAAGAAAGATGATTTGCACCTCTCATGACCCTTGAGCGCAGGCGTTCCCCCCGTCCATGTACCCCATTATTTCCTATAGATCCAACTTTCTCTGTCTTAGAAACATGATTTGCACTTCTCATGACCCTTGAGCGCAGCAATCCCCCCTTCCTTGTCCCCCATTATTTCCTAGTGATCCCACTTTCTCTGTCTAAGAAACATGATTTGCACCTCTCATGACGCTTGAGCGCAGGTGTTTCCCTCCTTCCATATCCCCCATTATTTCCTATAGATCCAACTTTTTCTGTCCAAGAAACATGATTTGCACCTCTCAGGACCCTTGAGCACAGGCGTTCTGCCCTTCCTTGTCCGACATTATTTCCTGGTGATCCAACTTTCTCTGTCTAAGAAACATGATTTGCACCTCTTATGACCTTTGCGTGCATCCTTGAGCACAGGCGTTCTCCCCTTTCTTGTCCCCCATTATTTCCTGGTAATCCCACTTTCTCTGTCTAAGAAACATGATATGCACCTCTTAAGACCCTTGAGCACAGGCGTTCTCCCCTTCCTTGTCCCCCATTATTTCCTGGTGATCCCACTTTCTCTGTCTAAGAAACATGATTTGCACCTCTTATGACCTTTGCGTGCATCCTTGAGCACAGGCGTTCTCCCCTTTCTTGTCCCCCATTATTTCCTGGTAATCCCACATTCTCTGTCTAAGAAACATGATTTGCACGTCTCATGACCCTTGAGCACAGGCGTTCTCCCCTTTCTTGTCCCCCATTATTTCCTGGTGATCCCACTTTCTCTGTTTTAGAAACATGATTTGCACCTCTCATGACCCTTGAGCACAGGTGTTCTCCCCTTCCTTGTCTCCCATTATTTCCTGGTGATCCCACTGTCTCTGTTTTAGAAACTTGATTTGATCCTCGTATGACCCTTGCGCACAGGCGTTCCCCCTTTCGTTGTCCCCCATTATTTTTTCTGGTGATCCCACTTTCTCTGTTTTAGAAACATGATTTGCACCTCTCATGACCCTTGAGCGCAGGCGTTCTCCCCTTCCTTGTCTCCCATTATTTCCTGGTGATCCCACTTTCTCTGTTTTAGAAACATGATTTGCACCTCTCATGACCCTTGAGCGCAGGCGTTCTCCCCTTCCTTGTCCCCCATTATTTCCTAGTGATCCTACTTTCCCTGTCTAAGAAACATGATTTGCACCTCTCATGACCCCTGAGCACAGGCGTTCTCCCCTTCGTTGTCCCCCATTATTTCCTATAGATCCCACTTTCTCTGTCTAAGAAACATGATTTGCACCTCTCATGACCCTTGAGCACCGGCGTTCTCCCCTTCCTTATCCCCCATTATTTCCTGGTGATCCCACTTTCTCTGTTTTAGAAACATGATTTGCACCTCTGATGACCCTTGAGCACAGGCGTTCTCCCCTTCCTTGTCCCCCATTATTTCCTGGTGATCCCACTTTTTCTGTCTAACAAACATGATTTGCACCTCTCATGACCCTTGAGCACAGGCGTTCTCCCCTTCCTTGTCCCCCAATATTTCCTGGTGATCCCACTTTCACTGTCTAAGAAACATGATTTGCACCTCTCATGACCCTTGAGCACAGGCGTTCTCCCCTTCCTTGTCCCCCATTATTTCCTGGTGATCCCACTTTCTCTGTTTAAGAAACATGATGTGCACCTCTCATGACCCTTGAGCAGAGGCGTTCTCCACTTCCTTGTCCCCCATTATTTCCTAGTGATCCCACATTCTCTGTCTTAGAAACATGATTTGCACCTCTCATGACCCTTGAGCACAGGCGTTCTCCCCTTCCTTGTCCCCCATTATTTCCTGGTAATCCCACTTTCTCTTTCTAAGAAACATGATTTTCACCTCTTATGACCCTTGTGTGCATGCGTTCTCCCCTTCTTTATCCCCCTTTATTTCCTAGTGATCCCACTTTCTCTGTCCAAGAAACATGATTTGCACCTCTCATGACCCTTGAGCACAGGCATTCTCCCCTTTCTTGTCCCACATTATTTCCTGGTTATCCCACTTTCTCTGTCTAAGAAACATGATTTGCACCTCTCATGACCCTTGAGCACAGCTTTCCCCCCTTCCTTGTCCCCCATTATTTCCTAGTGATCCCACTTTCTCTGTCTAAGAAACATGATTTGCACCTCTCATGACCCTTGAGCACAGGCATTCTCTCCTTCCTTTTCCCCCATTATTTCCTAGTGATCCCACTTTCTCTGTCTAAGAAACATGATTTGCACCTCTCATGACCGTTGAGCACAGGCTCTGTCCCCTTCCTTGTCCCCCATTATTTCCTAGTGATCCCACTTTCTCTGTCTAAGAAAGATGATTTGCACCTCTCATGACCCTTGAGCGCAGGCGTTCCCCCTTCCATGTACCCCATTATTTCCTATAGATCCAACTTTCTCTGTCTTAGAAACATGATTTGCACTTCTCATGACCCTTGAGCGCAGCATTCCCCCCTTCCTTGTCCCCCATTATTTCCTAGTGATCCCACTTTCTCTGTCTTAGAAACATGATTTGCACCTCTCATGACCCTTGAGCGCAGGCGTTCCCCCCTTCCATATCCCCCATTATTTCCTATAGATCCAACTTTCTCTGTCTAAGAAACATGATTTGCACCTCTCAGGACCCTTGAGCACAGGCGTTCTGCCCTTCCTTGTCCCCCATTATTTCCTGGTGATCCCACTTTCTCTGTCTAAGAAACATGATTTGCACCTCTTATGACCTTTGCGTGCATCCTTGAGCACAGGCGTTCTCCCCTTTCTTGTCCCCCATTATTTCCTGGTAATCCCACTTTCTCTGTCTAAGAAACATGATTTGCACGTCTCATGACCCTTGAGCACAGGCGTTCTCCCCTTCCTTGTCCCCCATTATTTCCTGGTGATCCCACTTTCTCTGTTTTAGAAACATGATTTGCACCTCTCATGACCCTTGACCACAGGCGTTCTCCCCTTCCTTGTCTCCCATTATTTCCTGGTGATCCCACTTTCTCTGTTTTAGAAACTTGATTTGCTCCTCGTATGACCATGCGCGCAGGCGTTCCCCCCTTCCTTGTCCCCCATTATTTCCTGGTGATCCCACTTTCTCTGTTTTAGAAACATGATTTGCACCTCTCATGACCCTTGAGCGCAGGCGTTCTCCCCTTCCTTGTCTCCCATTATTGCCTGGTGATCCCACTTTCTCTGTTTTAGAAACATGATTTGCACCTCTCATGACCCTTGAGTGCAGGCGTTCTCCCCTTCCTTGTCCCCCATTATTTCCTAGTGATCCCACTTTCCCTGTCTAAGAAACATGATTTGCACCTCTCATGACCCCTGAGCACAGGCATTCTCCCCTTCGTTGTCCCCCATTATTTCCTATAGATCCCACTTCCTCTGTCTAAGAAACATGATTTGCACCTCTCATGACCCTTGAGCACAGGCGTTCTCCCCTTCCTTGTCCCCCATTATTTCCTGGTGATCCCACTTTCTCTATCTAAGAAACATGATTTGCACCTCTCATGACCCTTGAGCACAGGCGTTCTCCCCTTCCTTGTCCCCCATTATTTCCTGGTGATCCCACTTTCTCTGTCTAAGAAACATGATTTGCACCTCTCATGACCCTTGAGCACAGGCGTTCTCCCCTTTCTTGTCCCCCATTATTTCCTGATGATCCCACTTTCTCTGTCTAAGATACATGATTTGCACCTCTCATGACCCTTGGGCACAGGCGTTCTCCCCTTTCTTGTCCCCCATTATTTCCTGATGATCCCACTTTCTCTGTCTAAGATACATGATTTGCACCTCTCATGACCCTTGAGCACAGGCGTTCTCCCCTTTCTTGTCCCCCATTATTTCCTGGTGATCCCACTTTCTCTGTCTAAGATACATGATTTGCACCTCTCATGACCCTTGAGCACAGGCGTTCTCGCCTTCCTTGTGCCGGAGACTCCCTTGGAACTGATGCTCCTGTCGCTCTGTTGCCTCTCTTACTCTGGTCTCTGCCTGCATGTCCTAGTCCTGCATCTCCCCTCCATAGAGTTACTTTCTGCAGGCCTTCCCTTCACATTCATACTCTCCTTTTGGGGATTGGTTTACTTTCTTTACTTTTCGTATAGGGTCTTCAATTGGTTGATTCAATTCAGCTCCTCTTTTGGTCGGCCTGCTATGGGTCTGTGGTGCTGCAAGTATTCAAATAGTCTGTTGGCCATTTTGAAATGATGCTGGCTATGCCCTTCTTTAAGTTTGTCTGCCTTGGTTCCTTGTGTATTCTCTTTGTCCGCATCTATCCTATATTAGTGCCATGGCTGCCTCCAAAATCGTATCTGTGTCCGGGTTCTGTAAATGAGGAATTACCGGGTCATTCCAACCTTGGAGGACCCGGTAATTCCTCATTCATAAAACCAATCCCCATTCCCATTTGAGCCCCCATAGGGCTCAATGGTAATGGGGATGGAGCTAATAACGGGCCCGTTAATAACGGGCCCGTTATTAGCTCCTTGGTCCCCTTGCGGGACCCGCAAAGGACGTCCGGTCTAGGGCGTAATAGGGCGGAATGGGTTTACCGGCACCATTACCGGTGTCCGTAAACCCACTTCGCCAACCTGGTAATGAGGTCCAATGTCTCTCTAAGGGCCTCATTATAAATAAGGAGGTAGCCATGGTGCTATTAGCACCATGGCTGCCTCCATACCAGTCTCCAATACTGGGTTCCTTCAATGAGGAATAACCGGGTCATTCCAACATGGGAGGACCTGGTAATTCCTCCTTGAAGGAAGCATTCCGCATTCCTATTTGAGCCCCCATAGGGCTCAATGGTAATGGGGAGGGAGCTAATAACGGGCACGTTACTAACGGCCCATTATTAGCTCCCTCTTCCCCTCGCGGGACATGGAAAGGATGTCTGGTTTTACCGGACGTCTGTTCCGGGTCCTGCAATGGGAACCTCGTAATAGGCGCTCCCGTAATGAAGGGTGCCGGTCCCGTACCGGCACCCTTCATTGCGGGAGCGCCAGGATCATAATGAGGCCCTAGATTGTTTTTGGGAAAACACCAGACAATTATAATAAGGTACTCAATTGTGCAAAGGCTTTTAAGTACATGCCCAGAGCTGAGCCCAAGTTAAAGAACACTGAAAGCAATTATAACTTGTAATCTATTTACTATTGGAAAAGCAGCTCAGCTTTTTATAAAGGATTAGAACATGAGTAATTTGAGGCCACCCCAAGCCAAGCTGCAGTCAGATCCACTGTCATTTGGGATGTCTCAAGCTGCCGGCATTGTGGGTGGGTGTCCAGAGGCTGTCACTGCAGCTTGCTGTGTTAGGGAGAATTCTCATTCTATGGGGAATTTCCCTCACCTAGCGAGTCCCCCAGCAGCTTTGCTGGATTTCTGGAGTTTATTTTTCCACCTGGTAAGACTGTGAGCCTTTTTCCGACTCTTACATGTGCTTTGCCATGTGTATTTCTACTGTTTGTGTGATCTTGGGCTCTAGAGCACACCACTCCATGGTGTGTGTGTTACACAGCAACTTCAGTGCAGTGACACAGGGATGTCTCTAAGACTTCCCAATGGCTCAATTTTTCTGGGGCTGACTGCTGTCCCCCAGAAACAGGTATAGTTGCCATTAACTTTATATAGTCATTTTAAATTACAGACCCAGTACCCCTGGAAAGTGTTAATTCCTGCCCCTTTCTGTCTGTGCCTCTCTGAGCTTTGTTTTGCTCTCTTAACATTTAGGGCCTCATTATGAGTAAGGAGGTAGCCATGGTGCTATTAGCGCCATGGCTGCCTCCATACCGGGCTCCAATACCGGGTTCCTTCAATGGGGAATAACCGGGTCATTCCAACATTGTAGGACCCGGTAATTCCTCCTTGAAGGAACCATTCCCCATTCCCATTTGAGCAACCATAGGGTTCAATGGGGAGGGAGCTAATAACGGGCAAGTTACTAACGGGGGAACCTCGTAATAGGCGCTCCCGTAATGAAGGGTGCTGGTCCCGTACCGGCACCCTTCATTACGGGAGCGCCAGGGTCGTAATGAGGCCCTCAAACTTGGCTGGTGGCAGTGGTATCTTCCCTAACCTTTTTACTGCGATTATACTATATAAACGTGGTACTGTTTTAGGCTATTATATTAGCCTCAAGCATAAACCCGCTTGACCAAATACTCTTTCTTTTGGCTCCGGTCGGGTTTAGTCGCCATTTCTTTTTGTTAAGGTCCTTCTTGTCTTTACTTTGCGCGGCAAACCAGGTTTGCCTTCTTTGTTCGCCGACCTTTTGCAGGCTTCTGTCCAGAAGCCCTCCTTTGGCGTCTGGGTGTCTAGGTGGGCTGAATGTGAAGGAGGGGTTTAGTAACCCCCTGCACAGGGTATCCTTGGAGACCCAAGTCGCACTTTGTGTCCATTGGCTGGAGGGGTTGTCCATGCTGGACAACCCCCCTGCTGTGTGATTGACAGCCAGGCTGTGTGAATGGGGGATTTTTGCATAAAAGGCAGGACTCTTGGGCTGGAAGTCAGAGTCGCCACTGGAACTGCAAGAACCAAAGAGAAGCAGAGAAGAAGATGGCTGCTCCAACTCCCGAGTCCTGGTGAAGCCCTGCTGCAGTCCTGAGCTATCTACCCTTCAACGACAGAGAAGATCCATTCCGGAGTCTTTTTCCCTTGAGCCTGGTGGGATCAAGCAGCTCACCTTCTACAGCCAGAGAATCCTCTTCTTGTTCGAAATCGCTGCACACTGCTGTAGTGGTCCGGATAGCCATCTGAAGAGCCTCTCCTGATTTAAAGGAGCGCACCTTTTATTCACTGTTGTTTCGCTGCTGCTGGCCTCATCCCTGGGTAGTGCAGATCGCTCCAGACGTCCCCCTTCTTGTCATCACAACTGAAGCTCCAGGAACCGTGAGTCTGCAGGAACTACCAGTAACAATTGCCGGGGCACCAGCTTTTCTTCGTCCGAATAATGGACTGTGTTCAGCTTTGAAGAATTGGGGTGAACCCTTTATCCTCACCCAAGACTTGCCCTTGTCTTCCTTCCCTCTTATAACTTTTGCTTCCTTTTTGACAATATCCAAGTACTCCTGGCAATCTCGAATCGTGAACAGTTTAACCTTGTGATCCTCGACAACAGGACCCCTGTCCCATTGACACTGGCACAGGTCTATTGATTTTTACCTACATTTTAGAAAGTGTCTCTTAATTCTATCTGACTTGACAAAAGTATTGCCTATGATTTTTGTCCCCAACTCCCTTGTTTTAATCAATGTGCAAAGTGTGTTTGACTACGGTAACATTCCTTCTCGCAGGTACGCTTCTCTTTCGTAAGACCGAACTGTCATTACTGTCAAAAAGTTTTCGCGTATGGACACCCGGTAACTGCTTTGTTTCACAACACCGGTCTGTCAAATCAAAAGGTACTTACCTTGAATTGTTCTGCACAAGAGGAATTGGTTGTGTGTAGTGTATTTGTAGTGTGCTTTTAATTTAATAGAACTGATGGTTTAAAAATAAATGTACTTTTACTTTTTAACCAAAAACCTTGAGTCAGTGTTTGCTTGAGTCACAGTAATTGTAGTCCTTTGTGTAATCTCTACTACTGCTCATTTGCTCTTGAGATAAATCAGGCTTATAGGCTCTAATTTGAGATTGGTGGTAGTCATGGCGCTATTTGCGCCACGACTGTCACCAATAACGGGTCTGGCACCGGTGTAGTTCAATGAGGACTTACCGGTGTAGTCGGACCCTGGCGGGACCAGTAAGTCCCCATTGAAAATGCCATTCACCATTCCCATTTGAGCCCCCATAGGGCCCAATGGGATTGGGGAGAGCGCAAATAGCGGGCTCGCGAATGGCAAGCCCATTATTTGCGTCCTGGTCCCCTGACGGGACCCGTAAGGTACGTTTGGTCCGACCAAACGTACCTTACGTGTCCCGTCAGGAGACCTCGGAATCGGGCGGTAGGGGATTACCGGCACTGGTATCCTTACCGGTGCCCGGTATCCTCTACCGCCCGACTCGCAATGAGGCCCATAGTCTTAATTGTGTGTAGTGGTCCCTAAGGGCACTGCACAGGATTCTGCCTAACACTGCAGCTGGGGCGTCTGGTTTAAGTGTCATGGGGAGCGACGGTCACGAGGATTCTTTTCAGTATTCAAGGCACTGGTGTAGATGAAGCTGTCTTGAGGTCACTGGAGGGTACAGGCGCCCAGGGAACCTCCTTCCCACACCAGGTCACTCACCCTCTTGGCGGTACGTTCATCCCTGCCTGACATGGGCGATGGGAACCACAGAATGTTTTCTCCCCAGCCTGCTGCTTTGCACAAAGAACCTGCAGACCGGAAATGCAACAAGTGTTACTAACTACCATCATTATTACCCAGAAGTGTGCTCCGACTTCAGAGGCGTGAATCAGCCCGGGGAAGTATCAGCCCCTTGTCCAGTGATAGTTCCTCCTCAGCAGCGAGGCCTTCTTCAGGGTGCATTGGGGAGCAAGTTACCGCAGAGAAGCCCAGAGTTGGATAAAACACCGTTTTGTGTCATGCTGGTAGGGGCTGGCTGGGGAGGTGAGCATACTGTCCTCAAACTGTCATTCCAAATGGCATAACTCTTTCCTCCCGGCTTCTGTAACTTGCTGCCTGCAATGAGCCTCCAAAACGCCCCAGAGAAAACTACACAGGTAGGAAGTGTGCCCGCGTGAGATGCCTAGGCTGAGAAGCCTGCACAGGTAGGAAGTGTGCCCGTATGAGATGCCTAGGCCAGAGAAACCTGCACAGGTAGGAACTGTGCCTGTATGAGATGCCTAGGCCAGAGAAACCTGCACAGGTAGGAACTGTGCCCGAATGAGATGGCTAGGCCAGAGAAACCTGCACAGGCAGGAAGTGTGCCGTATGAGATGCCTAGGCCAGAGAAACCTGCACAGGTAGGAACTGTGCCCGTATGAGATGCCTAGGCCAGAGAAACCTGCACAGGCAGGAAGTGTGCCGTATGAGATGCCTAGGCCAGAGAAACCTGCACAGGTAGGAACTGTGCCTGTATGAGATGCCTAGGCCAGAGAAACCTGCACAGGTAGGAACAGTGCCCGTATGAGATGCCTAGGCCAGAGAAACCTGCACAGGTAGGAAGTGTGCCCGCGTGAGATGCCTAGGCCAGAGAAACCTGCACCAGTAGGAAGTGTGCCCGCATGAAATGCCTAGGCCAGAGAAGCCTGCACAGGTAGGAAGTGTGCCCATGTGAGATGCCTAGGCCAGAGAAGCCTGCACAGGTAGGAAGTGTGCCCGTGTGAGATGCCTAAACCAGAGAAACCTGCACCGGTAGGAAGTGTGCCCGTGTGAGATGCCTAGGCCAGAGAAACCTGCACCGGTAGGAAGTGTGCCCGCGTCAGATGCCTAGGCCAGAGAAGCCTGCACAGGTAGGAAGTGTGCCCGCGTGTGATGCCTAGGCCAGAGAAGCCTTCACAGGTATGAAGTGTGCCCGCGTGATATACCTAGGACAGAGAAACCTGCACCGGTAGGAATTGTGCCCACGTGAGATACCTAGGCCAGAGAAACCTGCACCGGTAGGAAGTGTGCCCGCATGAGATGCCTAGGCCAGAGAAACCTGCACCGGTAGGAAGTGTGCCCGCATGAGATGCCTAGGCCAGAGAAGCATGCACAGGTAGGAAGTGTGCCCGTATGAGATGCCTAGGCCAGAGAAACCTGCACCGGTAGGAAGTGCCCGCATGAGATGCCTAGGCCAGAGAAGCATGCACAGGTAGGAACTGTGCCCGTATGAGATGCCTAGGCCAGAGAAACCTGCACAGGCAGGACGTGTGCCGTATGAGATGCCTAGGCCAGAGAAACCTGCACAGGCAGGAAGTGTGCCCGTGTGAGATGCCTAGGCCAGAGAAACCTGAACCAGTAGGAACTGTGCCCGTATGAGATGCCTAGGCCATACAAACCTACACATGTAGGAACTGTGCCCGTATGAGATGCCTAGGCCAGAGAAACCTAAACCAGTAGGAACTGTGCCCGTATGAGATGCCTAGGCCAGAGAAACCTGCACAGGCAGGAAGTGTGCCGTATGAGATGCCTAGGCCAGAGAAACCTGCACAGGCAGGAAGTGTGCCCTATGAGATGCCTAGGCCAGAGAAACCTGCACAGGCAGGAAGTGTGCCGTATGAGATGGCTATGCCAGAGAAACCTGCACAGGTAGGAACTGTGTCCGTATGAGATGCCTAGGCCAGAGAAACCTGAACCAGTAGGAACTGTGCCCGTATGAGATGCCTAGGCCGGAGAAACCTGCACAGGCAGGAAGTGTGCCGTATGAGATGCCTAGGCCAGAGAAACCTGCACAGGCAGGAGGCAGGAAGTGTGCCCGTATGAGATGCCTAGGCCAGAGAAACCTGCACAGGTAGGAACTGTGCCCGTATGAGATGCCTAGGCCAGAGAAACCTGCACAGGTAGGAAGTGTGCCCGCGTGAGATGCCTAGGCCAGAGAAACCAGCACCAGTGGGAAGTGTGCCCGCATGAGATGCCTAGGCCAGAGACACCTGCACAGGTGAGAAGTGTTTCCGCATGAGATCTCTAAGCCAGAAAAACCTGCACTGGTGGGAAGTGTGTCGGCATGAAATGCCTAGGCCAGAGGAACCTGCACCGGTAGGAAGTGTGCCCGCATGAGATGCCTAGACCAGAGAAACCTGCACCGGTAGGAAGTGTGCCCGCATGAGATGCCTAGGCCAGAGAAGCATGCACAGGTAGGAACTGTGCCCGTATGAGATGCCTAGGCCAGAGAAACCTGCACAGGCAGGAAGTGTGCCGTATGAGATGCCTAGGCCAGAGAAGCCTGCACAGGTAGGAACTGTGCCCGTATGAGATGCCTAGGCCAGAGAAACCTGAACCAGTAGGAACTGTGCCCGTATGAGATGCCTAGGCCATAGAAACCTACACATGTAGGAATTGTGCCCGTACGAGATGCCTAGGCCAGAGAAACCTAAACCAGTAGGAACTGTGCCCGTATGAGATGCCTAGGCCAGAGAAACCTGCACAGGCAGGAAGTGTGCCGTATGAGATGCCTAGGCCAGAGAAACCTGCACAGGCAGGAAGTGTGCCGTATGAGATGCCTAGGCCAGAGAAACCTGCACAGGTAGGAACTGTGTCCGTATGAGATACCTAGGCCAGAGAAACCTGAACCAGTAGGAACTGTGCCCGTATGAGATGCCTAGGCCGGAGAAACCTGCACAGGCAGGAAGTGTGCCGTATGAGATGCCTAGGCCAGAGAAACCTGCACAGGCAGGAAGTGTGCCCGTATGAGATGCCTAGGCCAGAGAAACCTGCACAGGTAGGAACTGTGCCCGTATGAGATGCCTAGACCAGAGAAACCTGCACAGGCAGGAAGTGTGCCGTATGAGATGCCTAGGCCAGAGAAACCTGCACAGGTAGGAACTGTGCCCGTATGAGATGCCTAGGCCAGAGAAACCTGCACAGGCAGGAAGTGTGCCGTATGAGATGCCTAGGCCAGAGAAACCTGCACAGGCAGGAACTGTGCCTGTATGAGATGCCTAGGCCAGAGAAACCGGCACAGGCATGAAGTGTGCCGTAATGGATGCCTAGGCCAGAGAAACCTGCACAGGTAGGAACTGTGCCTGTATGAGATGCCTAGGCCAGAGAAACCTGCACAGGCAGGAACTGTGCCCGTATGAGATGCCTAGGCCAGAGAAACCTGCACAGGCAGGAAGTGTGCCGTATGAGATGCCTAGGCCAGAGAAACCTGCACAGGTAGGAACTGTGCCCGTATGAGATGCCTAGGCCAGAGAAACCTGCACAGGCAGGAACTGTGCCCGTATGAGATGCCTAGACCAGAGAAACCTGCACAGGCAGGAAGTGTGCCGTATGAGATGCCTAGGCCAGAGAAACCTGCACAGGTAGGAACTGTGCCCGTATGAGATGCCTAGGCCAGAGAAACCTGCACAGGTAGGAACTGTGCCCGTATGAGATGCCTAGGCCAGAGAAACCTGCACAGGCAGGAAGTGTGCCGTATGAGATGCCTAGGCCAGAGAAACCTGCACAGGTAGGAACTGTGCCCGTATGAGATGCCTAGGCCAGAGAAACCTGCACAGGTAGGAACTGTGCCCGTATGAGATGCCTAGGCCAGAGAAACCTGCACAGGCAGGAAGTGTGCGCCCGTATGAGATGCCTAGACCAGAGAAACCTGCACGGGTAGGAACTGTGCCCGTATGAGATGCCTAGGCCAGAGAAACCTGCACGGGTAGGAACTGTGCCCGTATGAGATGCCTAGGCCAGAGAAACCTGCACGGGTAGGAACTGTGCCCGTATGAGATGCCTAGGCCAGAGAAACCTGCACAGGTAGGAACTGTGCCCCTATGAGATGCCTAGGCCAGAGAAACCTGCACAGGTAGGAACTGTGCCCGTATGAGATGCCTAGGCCAGAGAAACCTGCACAGGTAGGAACTGTGCCCGTATGAGATGCCTAGGCCAGAGAAACCTGCACAGGCAGGAAGTGTGCCGTATGAGATGCCTAGGCCAGAGAAACCTGCACAGGTAGGAACTGTGCCCGTATGAGATGCCTAGGCCAGAGAAACCTGCACAGGCAGGAAGTGTGCCGTATGAGATGCCTAGGCCAGAGAAACCTGCACAGGTAGGAACTGTGCCCGTATGAGATGCCTAGGCCAGAGAAACCTGCACATGCAGGAAGTGTGCCGTATGAGATGCCTAGGCCAGAGAAACCTGCACAGGCAGGAACTGTGCCCGTATGAGATGCCTAGGCCAGAGAAACCTGCACAGGCAGGAAGTGTGCCGTATGAGATGCCTAGGCCAGAGAAACCTGCACAGGTAGGAACTGTGCCCGTATGAGATGCCTAGGCCAGAGAAACCTGCACAGGTAGGAAGCGTGCCCGTATGAGATGCCTAGGCCAGAGAAACCTGCACAGGTAGGAACTGTGCCCGTATGAGATGCCTAGGCCAGAGAAACCTGCACAGGTAGGAAGTGTGCCCGTATGAGATGCCTAGGCCAGAGAAACCTGCACAGGCAGGAAGTGTGCCGTATGAGATGCCTAGGCCAGAGAAACCTGCACAGGTAGGAACTGTGCCCGTACGAGATGCCTAGGCCAGAGAAACCTGCACAGGCAGGAAGTGTGCCGTATGAGATGCCTAGGCCAGAGAAACCTAAACCAGTAGGAACTGTGCCCGTATGAGATGCCTAGGCCAGAGAAACCTGCACAGGTAGGAACTGTGCCCGTATGAGATGCCTAGGCCAGAGAAACCTGCACAGGTAGGAACTGTGCCTGTATGAGATGCCTACCTGTGCCTGTATGAGATGCCTAGGCCAGAGAAATGGCATCAGAAAGGTGAGTTTAGAGCTGCACAGGAATATGGTGCCAAATCAGTGCAATAAAGGTGCTAATACAGTGTTGTCCAGGGGGCATACCTACCAGCTGCGGGAATAATGGGAAGGCAACCCAGACACAGGACATGATATTATTGACGACTGTAATAAAGGTGCTGTTATAACTCAATGGCGCCCACACACATATGACACAGGACATCAGCTGTGTGCGTGTAACTTCTTTAATCTCCAAAAATATTCTGTTCCTTCCTTCCCCTCTCGACTCCCTGTCCCTTCCTCCCCTAGCACCCCCTCTTACCGTTGTGGTCCCTCCCTCTTAAGGGGTCTGTGTCCCTTTCCTCTGCAACACCCCCCTTGTTGCTTATCAGGGAAGTTTGTGGCCTACATCTGTTCGATGAGGCGGGGGGAGCTCTGAATGGGCGGCTGGGTGATTCGCAGGTCTCCCCTTCGGATGCTCTTGCTGAGGGATCGACTGTCTCTTCCATCCTGGGTTCTTCTTCTGTCATGGGAGGATTCTCATCAGGGTCCTCTTGGAGCAGCTTACGGAAGAATGATGCATTCTGGATTATCTTTCCATCTTCTCCCATGGCCATGACCATCGGTCCTTTGACGTTGGTGACCAGGAGCGGCTTGGGGTCATACAACGTGTCTGTCTTTCTTTGATGCTTCTGCCTGATGAGTACTACTTCACCAACCGGGAGCTGATTTCCTTCTGCCTTTCTTTTCCAATCTGTCCACTCTTTGGCCTTTCTCCTTTTCTCGCCCTCTTGCTCTCTAATCTCTGCATCTTCCACCGGAGTGTAGACTTCGAGCTGTTGTAGCCTAGTCCTCAGCTAGTACTTTATCATGAGCTCTGTGGGTGTTCGTCCTGTTGTCTCATGCGGGGTGTTCCGATAGATCCTCAGCATTTGAGAAATGGTCCTGGGCATCAGCATCAGGTCTGCGGCTACTTTCTGGTGTGTCCTTTTTATGGCGGCCAATAAACTGTTCACCATGCCAATGGCTTGTGGCCATAGTGGTGTCATTTTTTGGTGGTGGAACTCAAAGTGTCGCAAACCTCTGGAAGTCTTGGCCCTGGAACGGTGGGCTGTTGTCTGTCTTTACCATGTTGGGGACTCCCCACTCACTGAGCAGTTCATCTATCACTCCCACTACATGGGGGAATGCTGTGGATTGGACATGCAGTACTAGTGGAAAACGTGAGTATTCGTTGATGGTCACTAGCAAATGTCCTCCTTCTTCTAGGGGCGCGTAGAAGTCCTTTGCTACCCTTTGCCAGGGTCCTTCTGGTAAGCGTACTGTTTGGAGCGGGCATGGGGGTCTGTTTGCCGCTGTCACTTCACATGGTGTGTAGTGCCTTATCATGTCCTCGTACGGAAACTATACTTTGTTTTGCAGTATTTTTTTGTATTGGTGACCCCCCCGTGGCCATCGTGTTCAATAATCACTAGGGCTTTCCTTTGGCTCTTGGGGGCCACTAGCCAGTTTCCTCACAGGAGTGTCCCTTGGTCTGTCATGGCGAGTTCTTTTTGGATCTTTGCCATTCTCTGAAGGTCACCTCCTCGCTCACAAGTGTTCTGTTGTCAAGTGGTGCCACCTGTTATTATTCGTCAGCTGAATTGCCGCCTGGATGGTGGGATCTGCCCTACTCTTGTCAGCAAAGAGGTAGTTTGTGATGGCGGGGGTAAGGCATTGAGGGATAGATAGGCAATAAAGGCTTCCACCTCATGCTCCATGATGTTATCCACCGGACCTTCGGAGTGTTGTGATAAATAATCTGCTGGGTTGCCTTCACCTCCGGGTTTGTGGACGATGGTATAATCGTACTCTTGTAACTGGATTCCCCACTGTCACCATTCTATGCGTGGTGGCATCTTGGTCTTGGGGTTCCCAAACAGGGAGAGAAGCGCCTGATGGTCCGTGATGAGGACGAAAGTCTGTCCAATGATGAAGTGGTGGAATTTTTCACACGTCTAGACTGCAGCTAGACTTTCGCGTTCAGCCTGGGAGTATGCCTGTTCGATGGTAGATAGTGCTCTGCTGTCGTACGCAACTACCCATGCGTTCGTTTTGTCATTTGGGTCTGTTTGAGCGAGTATGGCACCTATTCCCACTGGAATGGCATCAACAGTGATCTCAGTGTCCCAGTTGGGGTTGATGTATGCCAGCTGGCGGTTGTTGGTCAGTTCTTGCTTGATGGTGCAGAAAGCCCTTTGACAGTGCTCGTCCCATTCAAACGGGTGGTCCTACTTGAGAAGTTTTCGGAGAGGGTTGGTTAGTGTTGCATAGTGGGGGAGATAGCAGGCGCAGTATCCCGCCATCCTAGGAAGGAACACAGTTCTGCCACGTCGTTCGAGGCCTCCAGGTTCACAATGGCGCTAATCTTATCTGGTCGGCACTGATCCCTTGGTCAGAGAAGATATGACCGAAGAAGCGTAAGATACGTTTATTGATGCTGCACTTCGGTCTGTTGAGGGTGAGGCCGGCTTTATGTAGGGTATTGAACACCGACTTTAAGGCGTCATCATGCTGCTCCTGGGTAATGCTAAGCACTAAAATGTCATTGCTGTAGTTGAAGGCGGTTGTAACAGGTGCAATCAAGCTACGTATCGTTTCTTGAAATATTTTGGCTGCCGACAATATCCCAAAATTGAGCCCCTTATAGCGGAACAGTCCTTCCTGTGTAGTGAATGTGGTTATTGATCTTGAGGCCGGGTCGATGACCAGCTGGTGATAGCCTTGGTTTAGATCTAGCTTAGAAAACCGGGTGGCCTGGTTAGGACTTACCTGCATATCTTCAATGTTGGCCCTTGGGTGTCTCTCCCTTTGGATTGTGGTGTTGGGAATCCACATGTCAAGGCAGAGGCGTAGGCGGATGTCAGACTTGGGTACCCCTATCAGGGGGGACACCCACGGGGTGGGCCTGTCTACTCTCTCAATTATGTCATTTTTGAGGAGGAGCTGCTGTTCATGCGTTACTTGGGCTTGTAAGTGAAACCCTATCCCCGAAGGTGTTGTGGTATGGGTCTCACTTTTGGGTCAATGTGGAGTCCTGTAATGGTGTCTCTTAGCTTTCCCACTCCTTTGTATAGTTCAGGGAACATCACCTTCAGCTTGTCAATGTCCAATTTGCGTTGCGACAGTGTCTGTAGGTCCTGGGCGTTTGTGGGTACACCCTGAATAGTCTTGGACTGGTCGTAGTGAATGTTGATTAGCGCTAAGGCTATGGTCGTCTTGTAGCTGAGTAGGCATCTCCCCATCATGGGGCTGTTTATGATGTGGATCATGGAGGATATGTGTCGTCCTCTGTGGATCAGGTCACAGACGAATTGGCCTTTGGATTGGGGGGGAATTGTTGCTCCCCACTGGAAGATGCATGCTTGTGATGGTTGTAAAGGATAGGCGCTTGCGATGATGTCATAGGTTCTTTTATTCATAACATTCACTGTGGCCCCTGTGTCCATGAGAAATGGGATGCATAGTCCTCCCATCTGCACTATCACTTTTGGTGCTGTACTATCATCTGAGGTGTTATATATCAATCAGACGTATTCTTTTCTATATCTGTCGTGTTCGAGTAGGGTTTTGCTGATGAAAGTTCCTCTTCCACTGGAGGGTTTTCATACGGGCCACCCATAAAGTGTTCTCGTCCAAATCTTTGTTCCTCAGCATGGTTGAGGTGTGCGGGGTAGAGATATTCTGGTACCTCAGGGTGTATGCTCGGTAGATCGATTTTTAGGTGTTCCACAGCTATGTACCCTGGTAGGGAGGTGTATGCCTCCATGTTCCTGCTCTAGGCTATTTTCCCGCTGTCTCTCTCTGTGTACGGTCACAGGGTGGGTGTTCTCGGTGGGTCATATCTCTTGTTGGGTGTCGGTTGTGGAGGTGGCCTATATGTGGGCAGCAGTGGTGTTTTCTCTTGTCACATGGCCTGGAAGTGATTCTCTCGGCTGCATCTCATGCACATCTGTCCGATGGCTGGACATTGGCCTTTGTGGGGCAATTCTAAGCTACACCATACCATTGTCTCTCTACTGGGGGACGTCGGTTGGTGCTCCATGCTTCTTGACGGGTTGTACCGGGATATCTGTTCTGTCATTGTGTGGTGGTGACTATGGCACCCACTGGGCCTCATTACGAGTTTGACCGTGTCCATGTAGCACTGTCATCATCTACGGTAGATTCTGAGTCAGCGTGCACGCGCATTCCTGCATGCCGGTAATGGTAGCACCGGCATGCCGGTAACGGCCCCCAAACCCTTGATACTGGCATCCACGATTCTGCAGGTGCCGTCACCGGCACAGATGATGCCGTAATTACTGGTATGCCGATGCCGGTAACACCGGCACCGAAAGCAATGTCATCGCGCCGGAATGGGAAATGCACCGGTGGCCATATTTAAAAATGCTTCAGAAGGCGGTCCACCATCGCCCATCAAGCTTGCCACATGGGAGGAGACCTGCAGCACGGTTATGAACATGGAGGGCATTGAGGGTGTTGGATTTACCGAGATGGAAGCTGGATCAACAGATAATAATGGTGAGTCTCCCTTACTGTAATCCCAAAGTCACACCACACACCTTCCTCTCAAACTCCAATGGAGAAGTCAAAAAGGCAAGAAGGTGACACCGATTCCATGCTGCATTAGCACCTACCTAAAGCCACCTCCCACACAACTACAATGGACCTGCCACGAACACAACCAACAAACCCCACTGACACACCACACATGACCCCTTAATTGACAACACAAGCACCATCAGCATGCACACACACACATACACATAACTGTACAGATGCAGGCCTCCCCACTGTGACAACTCATGGCAAGATGCACACATCACCTCCACCAGGTTTACACCTGACACACCCACCATGTACGTGCATGCAGTGTAAACATCAATGGCTCAACGTACAGAATGTGTGCACATCAGTTCATCAATCAAACACCACATGCCATACAGCCCCTGTGACATGGACACAACACGCAAACCTCTACACACCTGAAGTACACCCAACAGACACCATGCACAACATGTCCGCACCATAAGGATGGTCCGACACTGCACCCTCCCAGTCCTGTGTGCACCATGCCAAGCCCTCCAACATGTCCATGAAAATGTGCATGCCTCTGAATGTAGTACCATCGATGCATGTTGGATGTGTACACACCCATAACTAATGCCCTGCCTCACTGTCCCCCACAGGTACTGGAACAGACAGCGAGGGTGAGCATGCCCCTACCTCCCAGAGAACTGATGGACAGCAGCGCCGGAGCGAGCACACCAGCCGTAGCCAGCAGCCGTCAACCTCTAAGGCGAGACCAAAGCATGCCAACGCCTTTCACGCCACCGCCCCACTGCCATGAGGACACACTGGCCGGCCAGCAGCCCAAGGAGCCACCTTCTACATCTAGCAATGACCCCCCAGGAAACCATGACTCCTGCCAGCAAAATGCTACCGGCAACATCCACACCTGACAGCAAGGGCCCCAAACCAACCTCCACTCCTGCCTCCAAGACCCCCAAACCAAAATCCACATCAGGGGCACCGGAGCCATTTCAAGGGGAAGAGTTGCAATCCCCTGTGGCCAGTGAGCCTGAGGATGTACATTCAGCGGTTCAGAGAGAGGAGGGTCAGGCGGCTCAATCCGCACTTCAAAGTGAGGAGGAAGTGGTAGACTCACCAAACCGCTGCCAGCAAGAAGAGGGCGAAACAACACGACCCATGAAGGGAAGCATGCCTAGTGCACCTGCACATGACTCAGGTGCGTACAACGCAGCGGAGGACATTGCCCCACACACGTACAGCGATGAAGCTGTCTTCAGCCCTGCAAGCCCTCCCAGCCTACCTCCACTGGCAGCGCATGCGCCACAGCACATCGGGGACATTGAGGGGCGAATGACACGCATGGAAGTGCCTGGTGACCCAGTTCTTGTCGGGCACTGAGGTAACATTCCAGGCCATGCAGGAGGGCCTGGAATGCTAGGATGGTGAGCAGGGCTGTGTACCGCCTTGCCAGGCACATCCGTGAGGGCAATGCAGCAAAGACAGCCCTTGCGCAGTCCATTACACAATGGGAAAATGCCATTGCTGAGCAACATACTGTGAACACAACCCCCCAACCCAGTCCATCGCAGAGCAGCACACCGGCCAGTTCCACTCAGACGAGCCCTGTACGTCGCTGGCAGTAAATTGTGCAACACAGAGGCTCAGCCCCCCCCCTCCAAAAAGGGACCCTGAATAATGGAACTATGAATTGCATGTTGAGTTGCAGTACGTGTGAGGTTGTGTTGGTAGTTGGTGAGGGGAGTTAGGGAATTACAATCGTTTCCATACTTGACCCATTGTACTTGAAGGTGTCCCTTAAGGTGACAAGACAGGCATACTGGTCTGCGATGTACCTGTGGAGTGAGTGCAGTGACTGAGATTTCTTTGTATGGCAGTTGGATTTAGCTCAGGCATGGCAGCATGACTCGTGATTTCCTTTGCTGGGCTCCTGTATTTCATGCATTGGGGAGTTGGGGGAGAGTTGGCGTATTGGGTGTGGGGGGAATTGGGGAGGGGGTGTTGGGATATTGGGTTTGGAGGTAGTGGGGGAGGGAGAGTTGGTTTATTGAGTGTGGGGGTAGTGGAGGATGGGGTTAAGGGGGCAACTCATGTAGATATTGGTGGTAGTACTGCATTGCCAAATGTGCATAGTTTTTGTTTGATCAATACAGCATTTATGAGAAAGAAAATCACATGACTGGACATTGTTTCTTCAGTGTGTGTCAATGTAATTATGTATAGTGCCCAGTGCCCAGTGTGACCCATCACCAGTGCCATCTTCTCCAGTCCATTACACCTTGGCGTGTCTCACGCCCTTCATTCACATTGTGGGGCTGAGAATTTCCACCATCTCCCCCATCATCATCCTCATCTTCAGGTGGCATCATGTCCATGTCAGGGGGCAGGGGTACGTTGCGTCGGATACACATGTTGTGTAGCATGGCACATACTAACACAATCTTGCCCACCTTCTTCTGCCTGTAAATGAGTGCCCCACCCGACCTGCTGAGGCAACGCAACCGGGCCTTCAGCAGCCCAAAGGTCTGCTCAATCATGACACGAGTGCGTGCATGTGCACGGTTGTAGTACACCTCGTGCCTGTTCACTGGTTTCCTGATGGGTGTCAGGAGCCATGGCTTCAGGGGATACCCAGCATCACGTGCATGGGAGCAATAGAAAGTGTACTTGTGATTAATTGGGAAATTCCTTGTAAGCACTGCCTGTACAGTGTTCATGATTACATGCAACAGAATATGCATGACTGCACTTGACATGTTCCTTATTCAAATAACCAGTTAAGTGTACTAGGGATGATCCATGGTTGGGGGAGTTGTGGGGGGGGGGGTGTTGTCCAGGTCCCAAGGACCATTCAATCAGACACAACACTCTCACAAATGAAGTCTAAAAGCCCATGATGTGCTCACATCTGCTGGATTGGTTACCAATGAGAATGGACTATGAATGCGCAGTGCATAATATCACATTTGCCTAATGTGCTTCATTAAACTCAGTGGTTTCCAAATCATGCATTCGACTACTTGATGTCACCATGTACTTGTCCATCAACACCTTCCCCCATATGACTAAGGCACATTCACATTGGTGTTATGGGCAGCAGGTTGAAGGATTACATTTCTGAGATACGGCTGGGTGGGGACTAGCATGGTGGGAATGAGGTACTTTGGATGAGTCCTGCACCTCTCAATCACATATTGGTGGTGGTAACTGATTGGTGATTACAATTGTTTCCATACTTGAACCATTGTACTTGGAGGTGTCTCTTAAGGTGACAAGACAGGTATACTGGTCTGCGGTGTACCTGTGGAGTGAGTGCAGTGACTGCGATTTCTCTGTATGGCAGTTGTATTTAGCTCAGGCATGGCAGCATGACTCGTGATTTCCTTTGATGTGCTCCTGTATTTCATGCATTGTGACTGCAGAGTGGTGCCTTGTGGTACCTGTCGTCCATGTCTTATGATGTTCCTGATGCGTGTGCTGGTGTGAGCACTGTGTATGTTGCTTGCATGTGCGCACTACTGTGTAGGCATGCCACATCTGCATCCATTTCCTGTTTCCCACAGTCTGGTGAATTAACTAGGATCACAGTTTTAGGGACCTAGGATGCTGTGTGTGGTCTTGTTCCATTCTACGTGTGTGATTTGTAAATGTGCAGTTTGGGGGTGTAGGGGTATCTAGGTCTTGTTCCTCATGCGACTTTGACTTCTATTGCCCAACGCAGTCTATCTGCACTTCATTGCATTCATGATAATGTTTACACCTATTTTCAGGGGTGATTATGGATTCATGCATGTGGTGTGCACTTGTGCTCCTCATGCATGCAATCCGGTGCTATGTTCCAACAACCCTCATGGCCCAGCCAGCAGACACATTGCCTATTCTTGTGGTCCCCCCAATCAACACCCCTCATGGCCCAGCCAGCAGACACATTGCCTATGCTTGTGATTCCCCCCGCCAATCAACAACCCCCATGGCCGAGCCAGCAGACAGGTTGCCTATGCTTGTAATTCCCCCCCCAATCAACACCCCTCATGGGCCAGCCAGCAGACACGTTGCCTATGCTTGTGGTCCCCCCAATCAACTCCCCTCATGGGCCAGCCAGCAGACATGTTGCCTATGCTTGTGGTCCCCCCCAATCAACTCCCCTCATGGGCCAGCCAGCAGACACGTTGCCTATGCTTGTGGTCCCCCCCAATCAACTCGCCTCATGGGCCAGCCAGCAGACACGTTGCCTATGCTTGTGGTCCCCCCCAATCAACTCCCCTCATGGGCCAGCCAGCAGACATGTTGCCTATGCTTGTGGTCCCCCCCAATCAACTCCCCTCATGGGCCAGCCAGCAGACACGTTGCCTATGCTTGTGGTCCCCCCCAATCAACACCCTTCATGGGCCAGCCACCATACAGGTTGCCTATGCTTGTGACCCCCCCAATCAACAACCCCCATGGCCCAGCCAGCAGACACATTCCCTATGCTTGTGATCTCCGCCCCCAATCAACACCCCTCATGGGCCAGCCAGCAGACACGTTGCCTATGCTTGTGATTTGCCCCCCCAATCAACACCCCTCATGGCCCTGTGGTTAGACCCACCCAGCATTCAGGTACGTTGTGCAGTGTGTCGTGTCATATACCGGGGAAGCGTGGAGTTGCGCAGCACCATGGCATCATGTGTGGAGCCAGGGAATCTTGCACAGCAATGCGTTATGATTTTGAGAGCATCGCACCCCATCTGGACATTCAGGGAATGGTAGAGCTTCCTGTTGCCTTCGTTCTCTGTGGTATTCTGTTTTACTGTGTACCTGTTGTGGGTATCCTTTTTGTTCCCCCTCTCTTTTGGAGGCAACTTCTTTCTCTTTATTTATTTTTTGATAGCTGGAGCACGTGTCATATGGAGTGTGACCCTTCAAAATGCGTGCTAGCGCCTCCTTTGCACACGTGTGTGTTGCACAAGGTCGTTTCCTGCTGGTGCCTCCTTTACCATGTGTGTCTTGCACATGGCAGTGTCATGCCTCTACCGGGCGGCTCGTGCCTGATCTGAGGTCGTATGAGAGTAGTGATGCGTGGCAACGCTCACCGCTTTCTCCGGACCCTTCTGGCCACACCCTAGCTGTCCTCCTTACCGCCGGAATAATGCTCATTGGTCTCCTCCCCCGCAGATGCGTCCTCCTGCAGCTTCACCGTTCGGCTCCATACAGTGTCCTTTTAGGTCCGGCTCCATCCGGACAGCTGGATCTTTGTGTTCCTCCTCCTTACGTCCGTTGGAGCGGTGTCTTCTTCTCCGGCATCCTTGCAGTCTGGATTCACTTGCAGTCATTGCCCTCCACGCAGCTGGCTGTCACCACTTCCTCCTCGGGTGGCGTGGGCTCCAGCGCTTCCATGCCAGTTGTTATAACTCAATGGCGCCCATATACATATGACACGGGACACCAGCTGGGTGCGTGTAACTCCTTTAATCTCCAAACACATTCTGTTGCTTCCTTCCCCTCTCCGCTCCCCTTCCCTTCCTCCCCTAGCTCCCCTCGTTCCTTTGCGGTCCCTCCCTCTTAAGGGGTCTGTGTCCCTTTCCTCTGCTACAGGTGCTTAAAGCACACATGCAGCCCGAGAAGCCATGGGACCTGAGTGGGCTGAGGGTACACAAGGGGGGACATGAGTGGCTCTGGTGTGCAGAGTAAGAGCGTGAGATAAATGTGGTGGCATAACACGTGGGGTATCGCCGCACCATCAGTGCCGAATCACATGGGGGTGACGCAGAGAATACCTGCTTGGTAGGCCACAGAGGAAAAATTGGCCGGAAGCTCTAGGGTAGTGGGATGCTGGGAGAATGATCTAAGCAGATCGTCCCAGGAGACAGTAGTCGCTGGGAACGGAACCAGCTGATACATACAAGGTCGACGAGACCATGAATCGACAATAGGATGTTTAGGGGGGTGCACTCATAGAACGACCAGCGGTTTCAAATTGCCCTTTGGCAGGTGGGCCTGGAAAGAAGGATGTGGGATAAAGGGATGATCCGTAAAGAGCCAATCAGAAGGTGAGTTTTGGTGTTCCTGAGTTCCAGAAGGTGAGTTTTGGTGTTCCTGAGTATGTGAATCGTTGCCACCAACTGCAGGGTCCAACAAAAGGACAGGGTGGATCCATGGAGTCTTTGTTATTTAATTAGGCTGGCCATGTCAGGGGGAATGTTTGGCCCTCTCCCTTATAGAGATACATCACATAATCCTCCTGTCATAGCCCAACTAAATATTACAGAGGGAACGGCACCTGTAGGCTTTGTCCTCCCAGAGTACACAGGTCTATGCGTATGTCATGCGGTGAGCATAGGACAATGTGTGCAAATTAGCAGCACATATTGACGAGAGTCACAGAGCACCTCTCCAGCAAAGGTGATAATCCAGTCCAGAGAACCACACTCACCTGGACAGGAGCCACAGAGCACCTCTCCGGCAAAGGTGATAATCCAGTCCAGAGAACCACACTCACCTGGACGGGAGCCACAGAACACCTCTCCGGCAAAGACCAAAATCTGCTCCAGAGAAGCACACTCACCTGGACGGGAGCCATGGCGCAGGTCTCTGGCAAAGATGATAATTCACTCCACAGAACCACACTCACCTGGATAGGGGCCACAGAGCAGCTCTCCGACAAAGACGATAATCCACTCAGTAGAAACACACTCACCGCAGAAGCCAATCGACTCCTCGACCTATCCGAATCGGAGCTCCGAGCCCTCTGTGGAATGACAGTCTCTCTGGTCTCTATCTAGGATGACCTAAAAACAACTGCCGATGCGGAAGAATGCGCTGCACTCATCTGCCTCGATCCACGGCGGCCTTTGACACCATCGACCACACAATACTTAGGAACAGGCTCCTCACCCTAGGCATCAAAGACTCTGCCCTCAATTGGATCTCCTCATTCATTTCTAATCACTCACAAATCATTCTTCTACTACCTTTCTCCTCTACCCCTCACCCGTCACAAAAGAGGGTCCCAGAAGGAGCCTCCGTTTCACTCCTGCTCTTCAGCCTCTACCTAAGCCCACTTCTGGCTCTCATCCGCTCTGACAACCTTACCTGCTACAATTACATAGACAACATCCAGATCATCTTCGAAATTCCCAAGACTCACTTCCCGACCTCGCCTCTCGCCTCTTGGATATCGACCTATGAATGACGACCAACCACCTTATTCTAAACCAGGCAAATCAGAAATCATAATATGCAGCAAAACTGCACTCATCGCCCAACCTATACCATGGCCACAAGCACTGGGAGCCCCACCTGCCGCCTCCACCTGCATTAAAAATCTTGGATGCACCATGCACACAGACCTCTCTCTCCAAACACTAGAACTCTGTATCCAGTACCTGCCACGTCCACTTAAGCATTCTAAAGTGAATCTTTCTCTACCTCCCCTATCCTCAAAGAGTTTCTGCAATACTGGCCCTCATCACCTCCCTCCTAGACTAAGCAAACACACTCTATCTCAGCGTCCCAGCACGCCAGCGCAGACTCTGCAACAGATCCAAACCTCAGCAGTCAGACAGCTCCTTGCGCTCTCGCCCAGAAAACATATGACCCCCAACCTCAGAGTACTGCACTGGCTCCCCATCAGCTGAAGACCGGCCTTCAAAGGTTTAGTACGCACACAATACAATATCTGGGAAGATAACGCAGACTTGGGATCCTGATATCGCAGTTAGTAGACGGCTGCTAGGAGCGTACATAGAACCAAGAAGATATCTAGTAAGACTATAACGGTAGCCTGTCCATAGCAACTAAAGAAACCTACGATCCGAATTCCTATGGTAGCTGCCTAGTAGATATACGAGCTCCACCAGTCTCTTGCGCTAAGGAGACTTGAGGATACTCTCTCCACCCTCAAGGATGCCTAGAAGAGCCTACGGAGGTAGCTGGTCCTTTTCCATAGACTTTCTAACGACACAGTGACATCAAAGATATGCTCCATCAGTGCTCTTGGTATGATATGATATGATATGATAAGGCATTTATAACGCGCCTATACAGTGTTTCGAGGCGCTAAAATATATAAATGCAACACTTTCGTGGACAACGGCTGCAGGTACGGCTATCCATCCACTCAAATTATAATGCAGCTATGACCTACAACAAAATTTGGGATAGCTGCCTCATTACAAGAACGGCGGTAGCCATGGAGCTATTAGCTCCATTACTGGGTTCCTGCAATGGGGACTTACCGGGTTACTCCGAGATAGGAACCCTTGTAGGAACCCATCCCCATTCCCAATTGAGCCCCCATAGGGCTCAATGGGAATGGGGAGGGAGGTAATAACGGGCAGATTACATCTGCCCCGTTATTGCCTCCCTCTTCCCCTCGCGGGACCCGGAAAGCACGCCTGGTTTTACCAGGCGTGCAATCCGGGTCCCGCAATGGGAAGCTTGTAATCGGCGCTCCCGGAATGAAGGGGGCCGGTGCTGTACCGGCCCCCTTCAATCCGGCAGCGCCAGGGTCGTAATGAGGCACCAGACTACACCGCAATGCCCCTTACATCAGCATGCAGCAAAAATGTGAGATCAAATCAAGCACACTGCACACACAGCGAGTCTCTAGCTCTCACGCCAAAGCCTGACCCCTCGCAGCACCAATCCACATGCCTGGTCTTCGTGGGTTGCTTCCACAGGCGCCTGGCCAGCCCTCCTAAGCCTCATCATGGCCAAATGCACACAGGCATTCTAACTCCGTGATCTCCAACACTCTGGACTTCGGTCCACCGAGGGCGTTCCCCCTACCAACGCTTTGAGACTATAATAATGGTAAAAGGTTCTATAGAAATGACATGTACAATGAAAACCAATACAATATCTGCGAGCTGGCGAGGTGTGCTTCTTCCAGGAGTCTGTATTGGGAGAATACAATGTCAGGCCCCGGATGAAACATTATATAGCCGCTAGCAGGGGCTGTTTAACACAAATGTCAAAGCAAGGCGGAAAGGGCCATGTATTAGTCATGTTTTATTCTCGCATGTCGTGATTATATTTCACTGCTGTTGGTTTTACTGCCCCAGCAATCAATTTTCCAATTGCTTTGAGACTCCTTCAGCATGTTTGCATTTCAGAGCCAAGAATAATGCTCGGGCGACATCTGGCAAAGCTATTTACAAATAAAAGCTTAATTCATTTAAACATGTACAGGGAAAAGTAATACTGGGCCCATGAGCTGGCCAATGAGCACTATTACACCAGAAAGAAGGATCTGGGGCTGTGTGGACCTGGCTACAGGGGAGCTGAATGCGTGCCCTGCTCGTGCGCGTCTGTGCGTGGGTGCACGCCCGTCGGCGACTCTGCAGAGTCTCTCCAGGGGTTTCAGTGACGTTTGCTCTCATGCAAGGCTCCTTTCTAATTCAAAAAATGAAAACACAGATGGTTGTCAAACTTTTGAGACAGGTAAAGAAATCTTTAGGACATGCTATGTTATGAGATGTTAGCACTGGTGGCGGGGGAGCCAACCAATCAGGTTGTACGGAACGTGAGCTGAAACTGCTAATCTCAGCCTGTGTTCCGAGCAGCATGCTGGCTGCTTCTCCCACCCCGCACCGCCATCTTGCACCCCATCATCCCTTCTCTTCAGTTTTTTGTTTTACTACCCCCCCACCCCACTTACCTTTAGTTTCGGTGTCAGTGGCAGGAAGCCGTCGCTGCTGCTGTTGCCACCACTTTCCCTCGGCCCGCCACGGAAACGGAAGAGGGGCCTCTGCAAGGAGCCCTGCCTTCCATCTCTGTGGCATCCATCTAAGGACAGTATTTTGTTTGAATGAATGGAACGCTGCGTGGCATCCCGTTCATTCGAACAAGATACACTGTACTCAGTTACCGGATTGGCAATCCGGGGTGCTAATAGCGTTAACACCCTCTCCAGCGTGCTGCATCGGGTGTTATCGGCCCGGGCACCCTTGTTAAATGCCCTCGCTTCGTTCGAACCTTTAACTTGGGCTCTGGGCCAATATCACCTGATCCAGCCCACCCAATTGGATGTTAATGCTTGATTATTCTTTGCCATTGAATATGTCATTACATGTTATGGTTTACTATGTTATGCTATGCTATTTTGCTTGGTTATGTTTTTTGCAATGCTGGGCTATGTTATGTGCACAATGCTTAGTAATGTTATGCTGTGTTATGAATCTAGCAATGTCATCACTATTTGCCCTGGGAGAGCCTCTCCTGATATAGCTAGGGAAAGGCAACCGCTGCCTGATCCCGACCCTGGGAGTGGCTGCCGAGGGAGGTCCATGTGGGGGAGACAGTCCTAATAGGAGTAAGGTGGACATGCTAGATGGAAGGCGGTATTACGCCTGTTAAAGGACCTTAAACCACCGTCCTATAACCCGAGGAAGAATAAGAGTCACCTCAATGAAGATCACTTTCTCAGTACTCTGACAAGGGAGAGGAATGGATGAATGATGATTGCTCCTAATGGAAACCATTGTCAGCCATCTGGTCTCTTTCCAACAACTGAGACGAGAAAGAGACGAGAAGTAACAATGATCACTTCTAATGAGAACCACTGTCAGTGGTCTAGTCTTTTCACAAATCCTATTGGCCAGAGCAATATAAAAGCAAGGAAAGACTCAGGAAGTGTGAGAGAAGGCCTTCCAGGGCAAGAGTGAAGCCAATCCGCAGAAGCCAGAAGAGGGAAGACTGGGGCGCTTACTTGGAGGCAGTGGAATCCTGACAGAGGCAGGGAGGAGGGGCTGGCCCAGCAGAAGGAGAAGGAGCTGCCCAGTTGACAAGGAGAAGTATCTATCAGAGCACACCTAATTACTCAAAAACTAAATAACTATTTAGAGAAATTTTATTACAATTCTGGGTGCTGGGGAGGAATACACACCCTGACACTGGAGCATGTGTTAAACATAAAACAAAAAGTGTCTAAACTTAAAGACACTCCCGTCCCCTGCACACCTTACAAGCTGAAATAAATCAGTCAAATTTCATAACAATTGCACTTTTATATATAGAAAGAATTGTCAATTTAGAACATAGGTAACAAAATATCTTCATAAAAGTACAGAAAAAAGGTATCAACTGACTCCCAATATGGCCAGCATGAAAAACAAATCAGACCAGACAAAGAAATAAGCTCCCAATTCTGAACTGCAGCTTCAAGCTCTACGCGTTTCGGGGACTATCCCCTTCTTCAGGAGCAAAAATATCTGTAGATATATATACGCGTAGAGCTTGAAGCTGCAGTTCAGAATTGGGAGCTTATTTCTTTGTCTGGTCTGATTTGTTTTTCATGCTGGCCATATTGGGAGTCAGTTGATACCTTTTTTCTGTACTTTTATGAAGATATTTTGTTACCTATGTTCTAAATTGACAATTCTTTCTATATATAAAAGTGCAATTGTTATGAAATTTGACTGATTTATTTCAGCTTGTAAGGTGTGCAGGGGACGGGAGTGTCTTTAAGTTTAGACACTTTTTGTTTTACAGTTGACAAGGAGAACTGGGGCTCACCATGGGTCTTGTCCTAAAAACAAAGTGGGGGCACTCATCAACAAATGCAATGGGATGTGACGTCGCCAGAAAATAGCATAGCAAGGTGAAATATGCACATTTCATTAAACTGGCTTTGCATTAAGCGCTTTCGCGTAAAGCGCTACATAAACCTAATAAATACAATACAAATACAACAACCACCCAAATTCCACAGGACGAATGGCATTTGCCGTTCTTTCTTAAAATCAACACACACACAAAACCAAGAAGAGATATTTTCTTCTAATAGTATTTTTGAAAACATTAAAAGGTGTCCATGTTTTAAACTCCAAGAACCAATAGACATTTTTTCCCATGAACTTGCAGTAATGAAATGGGACATTTCACCTTTAATTATTTATTGTTTTTCATCAGGTTATATAGTGCAGTGTTGAAGTGTCCGGCCTACAAACCTGAGACTCCGGTTCGATCCTGAGGACAGCTTTAATTCATAAATTTAAGGAAGACTTTCAATGTTTCTCATTTTAGCTGAGGGGACTGAGTCCATCCAGGGCCGTCACGAGAGGGGGGCAGGAGGGGCAAATGGCCACGGGCCTTGCGCTTGGGAGGGGCCTCGCGACACCCTTTCCTCGCCTGAGTAGAAGGCAGCACAGTCCACCCATTTATTCACACAAGGCACTGTGCTGCCTGCTCTCAGACCCTGCAATAACCGCAAAATAATGGGATCCGGCAGGGCCCGGAGGTGAGCTCCGCCGCCTCCCAGAATCCCCCAGATACGTTTCCGCCACTTCTGGCTGGGAGTACGACTTAAAACAGTAAACGCGCTTTGCTCACGCTGAGGGGTGCAATGCTTCCCCACTATGTCAGGGACCGAATGTACCCGCATCAACCCAGCACCTGAGGCTTTTTACAATTTGCTTCAAATGATTGTGCCTCTGGCATGCTGTGTGTTCTTTGATCGTTGGAAAGTTATTTCTTCTTTTCAGCAAGCTCCGCGTTAACTGTAAAATGCCTGTTCTCCATGGCCATTCCGTATCTTATGAAAAGGTGACGAACAATGGCCTATTTCTTTGCATTTGTCTCAGCCCCATTTTAGTGATATGTGAGACTGTTTGCGGATGTCTTTCTAGGGCTTTCCCAAGGTCTTTCATGCTGTAAAGCTCCAATCTCTTCCCACTTGTTGAGTTGATTAAACGTGTGGATAGTTAATCAAGCCCTGGTGCAAAAATGCATTGGACGAATATGCGTTTTGCACTAGGGTGCTAATTGCACTTGTATTGGTGCAAGGTTTTGTGTACCTCCACCCCTGATGTCATCAGTGGCAGGCAAGTAGCTGACGGTGTAATCCAGTGTGAGGCACCACAGCATTCTACCATCCAGGCAGTGAGATCGCCAGCCTTCTAGCAATGTGTATATATATATATATATATATATATATATATATTTTGAAGCATAAATCCCCATAGTTTGTTCTATATTGTGCTTTTACTCGCTGTTGTCCCACTGCATTTCTTCCACTTGGTGCCCCACCGAGCTGTGTGCTATTCTGTGATTTTGATCCCTGGCGTCCCACAGTAATACGTGCTATAGAGTGAATTTGCACTTGTGTGTGCTACCGTAATTCTGCCCCTGGTGGTCCTCCACAATGTGTAGTATACTGTGGCTTTGCTTCGTGTTGCCCTCTAATTTGTGCTGTACGGTGATCTTGCTCCCAGGTGTCACACAGCAATTCTGTGCAGGGTGTCCCACCATATGTGCTACTATACTGATGGTTTGCTGCAATGTGTACGATATTGTAATACTGACCACTGGTTCCCACAGTTATTCGGTCCCCTTGTGTCCTTCTGAACTTTGAGCTATCTTGTGATTTTGCTCCTCTATGGCCCACCGTAATCTGTGCTATCTTTGATTTTCTCCTTCATGTGCCACAGTGATTTCTGCCTCTGATGCAATGTGTGATACACTGCCATTGTGCTTCCTAGTGTTCCTGCATAGTGTGCCCTCTTCTGCGATTTTCGCTCCAGAATGTCCCGCCATTCTGTCCATTGGCATCCCACAGGAAGTGCTGCTTTACTGCAGTGTTGCACCATGGTGTCTCAATCTATTGGGTGACCTTTCTGTGCTTTTCTCCCTTCTTCCCAGTTCAGTTAGTTCTCTACCGTGATAGGTTTCTGATGTCCAATGTAATTCGCTTGACCGTCTCGTAGATATCACTCCTGATAGCATGCAGTGTGATTCCATATTGACCATCACCTGGACGCTTATCTTCTCTAAAATCTCTTTGGCAGTTTTTCTCTCTCACTACCTACTGAGATCCCACTACTGCATGCTCCCTGTGCACCCCCGTGTTACCCCACTCACTTCCAGGGCCTGTCACTGCACACTGTCCAGTGCCAGAGACAATGGCTACAGCAGGGTGCCAGTCCCTGACCCCCCCCAACCCCAAAAACACCTCCTCATGGGAACACTTTGAGCTAGCTTTAAACAAGTCTTACCATCAAACGTTGCACTCAAGTGCCTTCCAGTGTTTTCTCAAAGGAGTCTTCTTAGGGTGAATGACTTAATGTGCACTGTAAACACACCACTGGTGTAATAAAAATGTTTTGACCAAGTCTACCTTCAGCCACTTTATTTAAAACTACCATGCGGGTCCTTTACTGAAGTCCTGTTAAAAACAAGAATTGGCAAAGCCAACAATTTTGGCTTATGCAAAAGTATTAGGCATTTGACATGCACTGCTATTAAATGCGAAGGTTCTCGAACCATTTGTCACCTGCAACCATCAATGACCAGTTAATTCCAATACAGCAGTGCCTTTCCAATGCCTACACGAAAGCCCAAACTGTTGCCATTGCCAATGCTTGTTTTGCTTTACCCTTGATGCACAGGATCATGCATCAAGGGTAGAGCAAACATAAGTGTTATTACATGCCTAATCTGGGCCACGTTGAATGTAGGCCAGGCTAGCCAGTAATAACACTGATGGTGTGCAGACAGCCTGGGTATACGTTCTGTGGCATGGCATTATTAGTGGCTGGGAGTCCTTATATGGTAATACTGGTATTTATTGGTGCAGCCTGCATGGACATACATGGGAACAGCCAGCATGAACATATTTTTATACTGGCATATGTTGTTCGCCAAGGCTGCATGAAATACATTTGAAAATGTTCCTGTGCACGGTTTGTGGCTTGCAACTATTGGCTTTATCCATATGCTACCATACAAAACCAATTGCAAACTGTATGGCTTTCTACCCAATTTGTTTAAGAAAGTGAATAAAAATGCACCATTTTAACGCAATGTTTCAAACGGGTTCTTGGGACTGAGCACCCCTCTCAAGCACCTTTTGTTTGGTTTGGACTCCCCTCACCAGCCTCCCCTGTACATGTCACGGTGTATGATGTGTGTTTTAATGCGCACACAGGGGCAGAGGACTCCTTAATGCTGGTGCCTCGCACCACACGCTAGCATGCCATCCTATACATATATGTATGCATATGATACAAGTTAGTCTGGCATAAACCTCTCTTCAGTAGAGAAACATAACTTTGCTGTAGTTGATTTGCAGTTGCAGGAATAAACCATATTTCGGTTCCTCCACACAAAAACTCAAGGGGATATTTCTTGTGTCTCCTGTTTGCAGCGGTGCCACTGCTGGCCCGGTGCAGATAATCGTAAGGTAGCCTCACCAAATGATTTGCCCCGGGCCGCACCACTCCTTGTCACAGCCCGAGTCCACCCACGTGTGCCTTCGACTTTAGCCCTGACGCTCACAGTGTGATGTGCTTTCAGAGACCACAGGAGAGACTGGTCTAGCAGATGGAGAAATAGCCAGCCAGCCAAGGAAGGCTGCGGCTCCCAGACTACTGACTTCTACAGGCTACCAGGAAAGCTTGTTCCCTTACCCAGCTGGGGTGAGGCATGTTAGAGTCTACGGAGAGAAGGAGAAGGTAATAGCCCTTTGGCTGAGGAGGAAAGCTGCGGCTCCCAGTCTGCTGATCTCTACAGGCTACCAGGAAAGCTAACGCCTTACCCAGCTGGGGTGAGGCATGTTAGAGTCTACGGGGAGAAGGAGAAGGTGATAGCCTGTTAGCTGAGGAGGAAAGCTGGGGTTCACAGTCTACTGAGTTCTACAGGCTACCAGGAAAGCTCATTCCCTTACCCAGCTGGGGTGAGGCATGTTAGAGTCTACGGAGAGAAGGAGAAGGTGATAGCCCCTTGGCTGAGGCGGAAAGCTGGGGCTCCCAGTCTGCTGACCTCTACAGGCTACCAGGAACACCGATTCCCTTATCCAGCTGGGCTGAGGCATGTTAGAGTCTATGGAGAGAAGGAGAAGGTGATAGCCTGTTAGCTGAGCAGGCTAGCTGGGGCTCCCAGTCTGCTGACCTCTACAAGCTACCAGGAAAGCTTGTTCCCTTACCCAGCTGGGGTGAAGCATGTTAGAGTCTAGAAGAGAAGGAGAAGGTGATACCCTGTTAGCTGAGTAGGCTAGCTGGGGCTCCCAGTCTGCTGACCTCTACATGCTACCAGGAAAGCTCGTTCCCTTACCCAGCTGTGGTGAGGCATGTTAGAGTCTACGGAGAGAAGGAGAAGGTGCTAGCCGCTTGGCTAAGGAGGAAAGCTGGGGCTCCCAGTCTGCTGACCTCTACAGGCTACCAGGAAAGCTAACGCCTTACCCAGCTGGGGTGAGGCATGTCAGAGTCTACGGAGAGAAGGAGAAGGTGATAGCCTGTTAGCTGAGGAGGCTAGCTGGGGCTCCCAGTCTACTGACTTCTACAGGCTACCAGGAAAGCTCATTCCCTTACCCAGCTGGGGTGAGGCATGTTAGAATCTACGGAGAGAAGGAGAAGGTGATAGCCCCTTGGCTGAGGAGGCTAGCTGGGGCTCCCAGTCTGCTGACCTCTACAGGCTACCAGGAAAGCTCATTCCCTTACCCAGCTGAGCTGAGGCATGTTAGAGGCTACGGAGAGAAGGAGAAGGTGATAGCCTGTTAGCTGAGGAAGCTAGCTGGGGCTCCCAGTCTGCTGACCTCTACAGGCTACCAGGAAAGCTCATTCCCTTACCCAGCTGGGCTGAGGCATGTTAGAGTCTACAGAGAGAAGGAGAAGGTAAAAGCCTGTTAGCTGAGGAGGAGAGCTGGGGTTCACAGTCTACTGAGTTCTATGGGCTACCAGGAAAGCTCATTCCCTTACCCAGCTGGGGTGAGGCATGTTAGAGTCTACGGAGAGAAGGAGAAGGTGATAGCCTGTTAGCTGAGGAGGCTAGCTTGGGCCCCCAGTCTGCTGACCTCTACAGGCTACCAGGAAAGCTCATTCCCTTACCCAGCTGGGGTGAGGCATGTTAGAGTCTACAGAGAGAAGGAGAAGGTGATAGCCCCTTGGCTGAGGAGGAAAGCTGGGGTTCACAATCTACTGAGTTCTACAGGCTACCAGGAAAGCTCATTCCCTTACCCAGCTGGGGTGAGGCATGTTAGAGTCTACAGAGAGATGGAGAAGGTAATAGCCCGTTAGTGGAGGAAGAAAGCTGGGGTTCACAGTCTACTGAGTTCTCCAGGTTGGCAAGAAAGCTTGTTCCCTTACGCAGCTGGGGTGAGGCATGTTATAGTCTACGGAGAGAAGGAGAAAGTAATAGCCCGTTAGCGGAGGAGGAAAGTTGGGGTTCACAGTCTACTGAGTTCTCCAGGTTGGCAAGAAAGCTTGTACCCTCACCCAGCTGGGGAGAGGCATGTTAGAGTCTACGGAGAGAAGGAGGAGATAGCCTGTTAGCTGAGGAGGCTAGCTGAGGCTCCCAGTCTATTGAGTTCACCAGCCTGGAAGGAGTGTTTTTTCCTTACCCTACAGTGGTAAAGCCTATTAGAGTCTAGATAGAGAAGGAGAGGGAGAAAGAGCAGGAATGGAGAGAGCTGTAGACGTGGGTCTGCTTGCCAGTCGGTAAAGCAGCTGAATACCACACTGGGGAAGACATGCTGGGGCAGACAGCAGACAGGTCGACCCAACCTCACAGAGGCAAGGAGGAGGTGCCGGCGGTTTACCACCAACATGGGAAACTCTGCAGGAAATGCTGCAGGAACGGCGCATCGAGGAGAGAGTCACAATGTCAAGACTCGGCTTAGCTGGGCACACACTGAGCCAATTCTCTGAAGCAGACTTAGAAGAGCCTAAGCCAAAGGCAACCGGTAAGCCCAGGGAAAGTGAACAGGTTACCGGGTGGCCAGCGCACGAATGCCGTTACTTAAAAATAGAATGAAAGGAAAGAAATATACACAAGGGGAAGCTCATAATTAGTGAGAAATGCAGAATACATGAATGGGAAGACAAAGCCTGTGAGAGGCAAGGGAAGAAAATATCCCATTTAGAATTGCGAACATTTGTCAAGACAAGTGACGGTGTTGGGCAGGTTAGTGAACCCAGCCCGTCAAACATCAGTGTGAGGGAGCCATTGCCCCCTGAAAGTGTTGAATGCTTTAGATATAAAAGCCCTGGCAGGTCGTCAAACATCAGGGGGAGGGAGTCATTGCCCCCTGATACTACAAAGTGTTGTATGTTTTAGATATAAAAGCCCTGGCGTCAAACATCAGTGTGAGGGAGCCATTTGCCCCCTGATACTACAAAGTGTTGAATGTTTTGGATATAAAAGCCCTGGCAGGACACCAGGTGAAGACAAATGTGTCTGTTGTATAAACTGTGAAAAGGAAAAGTCATTCATGAACTATAATGATGGGGCTCAAGGGAAAATCATGCCTTGTAGACCTTGTCTTGAGCTATGAAGAAGTTAAAGGAAAACAATGACATTGTGGATTGTGAACACAAGTGCATAAAGAGAAGGAATTGTCCCTGGGGAGAAAGGTGCTTTAGAAACTAGAAGTAAAGAGAAACCTTGGGGAAGGGAGTAAGATCCTCTAGCTAAATAAACACTTTAACGGGAGAGAGGACGTCCTCTTGGAAGCGATTCTCAAGCCACGTGAACACTCTAAGGGGAGAGAGGGCGTCCTCTTGGAAACAATCTTCAAGCTATGGGAACACTCTATGGGGAGAGAGGACGTCCTCTTGGAAATGATCCTCAAGCCACGTGAACACTCTAAGGGGAGAGAGGACGTCCTCTTGGAAATGATCCTCAAGCCACATAAACACTTTAAGGGGAGAGAGGACGTCCTCTTGGAAACAATCCTCAAGCTATATGAACACTCTAAGGGGAGAGAGGACGTCCTCTTGGAAACGATCCTCTAGCTATGTGAACACTCTAAGGGGAGAGAGGACGTCCTCTTGGAAACGATCCTCGAGCCACATGAACACTCTAAGGGGAGAGAGGACGTCCTCTTGGAAACGATCCTCATGCCACATGAACACTTTAAGGGGAGAGAGGACATCTTCTTGGAAATGATCCTCAAGCTATGTGAACACTCTAAGGGGAGAGAGGACGTCCTCTTGGAAATGATCCTCAAGCTATGTGAACACTCTAAGGGGAGAGAGGACGTTCTCTTGGAAACGATCCTCAAGTATGTGAACACTTTAAGGGGAGAGAGGACGTCCTCTTGGAAATGATCCTGAAGCTACGTGAACACTTTAGGGGGAGAGAGGACTTCCTCTAGGAAACGATTGTCATGCCACAACGGCGCAGGAGGTGCCGTGGACTTACCTGGCACCGCGAGTCCTCTGAAGGCGTCCCTTCCGCTACCGAATCCTCGGTTGCCGTGTTCCCGGCTGGGCAGAGGACGCTTCGACCGAGCCTGAGGTGGTCGGCGCTCGCCTGGCGGTGATCTCATTGGAGGTTGCCATGGCGATTGCAGGACGCCAGGAAGGCGCCTGCCGTCACACACCGGCAACGTCCACGTCAGCTGACTTCCCCCCGAGGCAACAGCCATATAAGCCGACGTAGCACGTAACTTAGTGCTTCTCAGCTGTTCTTGCCGGCAGTTGTGTGGCTTCGCTTTGCTTTGCAGCCTTCGTTTTTGGAACTTCTGCCCTTTCGACTTCTGGCCTGCCCCTTGGACTGTTCTTGGATTTCCCTCAGGATTCTGGTACCTTTGGACCCATTATGTTGCCGTTCTGACTTCTAGATTGCCTCATTGGATTGCATTACGGATTCCCCTTGGATTTGATTATCTCGGATTGTATCCGCTCACGACCTGGACTTTCCTTGGTGTTTTTGCTCCCTGCACCTACGTGTCTTGAGCTCTGTTACAGCGCCAGCTCCATCTCGATGTTCTCGGAGCCCTACCCCACCTCTATCCACGGACTTTACCAGGACATAGGAACCCTGCTCTCCTCCAGCAAGCTTGGGCTAGGAAGCACCTCCGGGCATCCTGTAGACGGTCATCCCTCCTTCCCTTACTGCTTTGCAGACTCCACTGTAGGTAGGTGTACCAGGTTTCCCTTCTCAGTTATTGCCAGGTTATCAGTTGCCACAGTTGCTCTAACCACATTTGTTCCCTCCTTTAGCTGGTCGGTTCCCTCTTGCTGCTGTTTTGGTTCCACCTGTGGCCTCAAGGGCTGGCCAGTGAGTGACTTGCCTTCTCCCTGACTGGCACTTGGGGACGGAGGTACTCCATATCTTCGCTGCAACCACAGTGTTTTGACAGACTGAGAAGCCCATATTTAGCAGCATTGATTAGGAGGCAGCGGCAGGGACCCGGTGGCTGTGTTGGCACAAGCGATTTTAGTATTGAGGGCAGACATGTCTGCCGCCACTGCCGCTATACACCAACGACTAGACGCTCTACATAGTGAGCGCCATGCACTCCCACCTGACCTGGAATTCGGGGACACACCAACACAGTCCACAGCTACTGTTTCCGCTCCACCACAGAATCCTGTCTAGGTCTCTACACCTTTTCCCTTAGCTGCTCCCGAGAAGTTTCAGAGGGACCCCAGGAAGTTTTGTACTTTTATAAATCAATGCAAATTGCACTTTTTTTGTCGACCTCAAGCCTTCCCTGACTCCACGACCAAAGCAGCCTTCACGCTCTCACACCTTAGCAGGATAGCAGCTGCCTGGGCTAACCCTCTCTTAGAAACTGACAGTCCTGTCCTTTATGATTTCGACCAACTGGTCTCGGAAATGACTCGGGTTTTCGACACTCGATATAAGGCGCAATCCCGTGATCTGGAACTCCTAGATCTGAATCAGGGAAAAGGTAGTCTCATTGACTACATAAACAGATTTAACCAGTTAGCCGTAGAGACTTTGTGGCTGGAAAATAAGAAGGCTGTGGTATTCTATAGGGGCCTGAGTGACGTTATGAAGGACGCTCTTGCAGTGGTGCCTACCTTGCCCGTAGCCTTCCCCAAATTAGTTGACCTAGCCCTGCAGATGGACGCCCACAGAGCGGAACGCAGGGCCGAATTCAGTAGGACCACTACCACTGTCCCTACACATCACTCACCCACTGGTGAGACCACATCAGAACCCATGCAGATAGGAGGGGTTTGGGGACCCTTGTCCGCCGCTGATAGGGAAAGACGCAGCCTGTCCAATGCTTGTTTCTACTGTGGACTACAGGGTCACTTCGTGAAAGAGTGCCCCAAACGACCCAAGAAGCCCTCAGGTTTTCAGAAGGCTCATCCCTGATTGAGGGGGCATGGATGAGCCCACCTGTGACGTCCCCAACCCGATCCACCATGTCCCCTTCGATAGCTCCTATGGCACTACAAGCCTTTCTGAGGACACCCGATGGCCCGCAACACACTGTGCGCCTAGTTCTGGACTCTGGAGCCATGGGTAATTACATTGACAAGACCTTAGCCATGACTCTGAATTTACCTCTACTCGATAAAAACAAACCTGAAGCTGTTCAAGCAGTGGATAGTTCTCTATTAGTCTCAGGTCCCATTAAGCAACAGACCGAGCCCCTTAGCTTAACCATTTGTGATGCCCATCAGGAAATCATTTCTTTTGATTTAATCACGACTCCTCAATTTGGCACCTGTTTTTTCTCAGCATTCGACTTCACTATCCGTCATAGATCAGGCTCCACACACGGTAAAGCTGACGCGCTTTCCCACATGATGGGAGGAGACTCTCTCCCTGTTTTCCCTGACTCCTTGTTAGACAAGACACATTTTATCTGCCTTTGTACTCCACCTTCCACAATGTTAGATGATATACGCACCTGGGTCACTGAGCATCCCGATCTAGTACAGGACTGGTATGCTACCATTCTGGAGGGCCTCCCATTTGTCCAGCACCGCTTGCTTTTGCCTACACCAGACACTCAATTACAAGCCCTGAAGTGGTCCCACGATGCCGCCATAAATGGTCACCCGGGTCTCACTCCTTAGGCGATGGTGCTGGTGGCCGACGATGCATCAAGATGCTACTATGTATGTTTCCAATTGCTTTATTTACGCTCAATGCAAGAACAGGAAGGGTAAGCCTTTAGGACTCCTTCGACCTATGCCATTACCCTCAAAACCCTGGCACACAGTGTCTATGGATTTTATAACTGATCTACCAAAACACCAGGGGTTCGATACCATATGGGTAATAGTTGACAGTTTCACCAAAATGGCCCGCTTTATACCCTGTTCTGGCCTCCCCTCTGCACCTGTACTTGCTACGCTGTTTTTTTGACAGGTTTTTTGTCTTTTTGGCCTCCCTACAGTATTTATTTCGGATAGGGGTACCCAGTTCATGTCCTGTTTTTGGAGATCCCTTACGGCTCTCTTGGGTATTGATTCACGCTTTTTGTCCTCGTATCACCCGGAGACGGATAGTCAAACTAAACGCGTGAATCAAACCATGGAGCAGTACCTCCGTTGCCTTTGCCTGCAATATCAGAAGTCTTGGTTTCAGATCCTTCATTTGGCAGAATTCACCTATAACAACGCACCTCACTCCTCTACAGGTACCTCCCCCTCCTTTTCCTTGTATGGTCAGCACCGCATATCCTGCCCCTGTCTGAGTTTCCCCTTTCCTCCACTCCCGCAGCTAATGATTGTCTTAGGGACCTCTCTGTTATCCATGAGCAGACCCTGTTGCATCTTAAAGCGGCCCAGAAATCCATGTTTCATTCTGCTGATAGGAAACGTAGCCCTGCTCCCCTGTACACTGTGGGTGACATGGTTTGGCTATCCACTAAACACTTACACATTCTTGGTTGCCGGAAGTTATTGCCCAGATATGTTGGCGCCTATAAGGTCCTGAGGGTAATTAATCCTGTATCCTATCACCTCACTGTTCCTGCTTCTTGGCGGATTCACCCGGTGTTCCACACCTCCCTGTTGAAGCCTTGCCCGCCATCCACCCGATTGGTGCTTCCTCCTGCCTCACTGGTGCAGGGTTCCGGCGATGAATTTGAGGTCCATGCCATCCTTGACTCACGTATTTGTCGCGATCAGTTGCAGTATCTCATCGATTGGAAGGGCTATGGGCCCGAGGACAGATCGTGAGAGCCGGCTGATAATGTGAGAGCCCCTCTCCTTGTCAAGGAGTTCCCCCCTTCTCACCTGAGTCCGTTCTTTACTGGTGGGTGTCCTTGGTCGATGTCTTCTTGCGGATGGACCAGGTCTTGAAGAAGGCTGCCCGATTCTCTTCCGAATCCAGAATGCGTTCAGTTTCCGGGACGCCGAATCCAGGAATCCAGGAGGCAGTGGAAGCACGCTAGCCACGAATCCAGGAGGTAAGTAGAAGGGGGAGGACAAGGAAGGGATAGCGGGATTGGAAAAAGGAGAAGAACCACGAGCTACGGAGCACACGTCTGGTCGCTACTTTGCAATAGCATTGAGACGCGTGGAGCCGCAGAAGGCGTGGTCTATTAGTAGAAAAGGCTACGTCCAGAGCATGGAGCGAGAAGGGATTACGCTGGACAGCCATGTTGGGAGTATTAATGAGTGCAAGCCCGCTGTGACAGGGAACAAGAAGCCCAAAAGGGGCGCACTCTGTGATTCATGACAGCATGCCTCCTCCGAACACCTTTCTCTCCAGGTTTGCCCGGGTGAATGAGATGAAATCTTCTGAGCAGCCGAAGGGCCTTGATGTTTGACATAGGCTCCCAGGTTCTTTCACTAGGGGGATATCCTTTCCATTCAACCAGATATTGAAGCTGGCCCCTTCTAAACCTGGAATCACAAATCCGGGACACCTCATATTCCAATTGGTTGTCGACCAGTATAGGAGGAGGTTTGCAGGGTATCGGGGAGAATGGATAGTAGGGTTTCAGCAAAGATGTGTGAAACACTGGGTGTATTTTCTTCCAGGAGTCTGGCAATTTGATCCGATAAGAAACAGGATTTATAACTTCTTTGATGGGAAATGGTCCATAGTATTGAGGGGTCAATTTACTCAGCCGTAGATGTCGGGGTAGTAATTTTGAGGACAACCAGACCTGGTCACCGATTGCATAAGAAGGGCCTGGTCTTCTTTTGGAATCTGCATATTTCCTGATCTGTTTTCTGGCCTTCTCCAAGGATTCCTTGACCTCCTTATGTATATTGACAAGGGTTTCGATCTAGGAGTCAACTGTAGGTACTGGTGTAGGTTGAGGAAGAACAGAAGGCATGACCGATGGATGGAAACTGTAACGCTCACCTGATTCCCGTAGAGGCGCCGGTCTTGACTGGGCGTATACCGTATCTGCAAAGGTGATGTGTAACACACGGCTGGCTCTTTGGGCTGGACCTCTGTGCACTGTATGTCTGACTTGAAGGGTAAGATGTCTGCAGATAGAAAATATGGGATTAAGGAACTGGGTTATTGAATGTCTCTCTCTTCTTCCCTTTCTCTTCTCCTGTAGAACCCCAAAGGTTAACGCTCTCACCGTAGGTAAGTGAACGCCGTGCTCTCCATCTGCCTCGGGGCAGGGTGCTGTAACCAGTTTCTTCACTGGATAAGGGGAGCAGGCCTCTTGACTTCAGAGGACTGCTGTCCGTCGTTTACTGCACGAACGGTAAGTTTCGAGTAATTCTAATGTCTTTAAAGTCTTTAGTAATGATGTTTCTTGTTTTGCAGGGTTCCGGCGATGGCGGATGCCGGGCTGAAGTGAGTTGAAGATGGAGCCCGTGTGATGAATAGAAGCGCCTGGAAGCACGTAAGTAAGCGCTTGTTGCCTGCTTCACGATGCGCTCTAACTGTCTTTTTATTTTGCAGGTACAAATTCGGAGCGGCTGCAGGGTGCCGGAATACCCACTGGGTTAGATGTGGAAAGGAGTAATGGCACGTGAGTATTAAAGTTCCCCAATGTCTTTAAACGCACCTTGTTTTGTCTTTCAGATGCGGGATGTAGCGCCGAAGGCCTCCGGAGCGTGCGAAGAGTTGGTAAGCTTTTGTCTTTCAGATGCCGGAATGCAGTGTGAAGACCTCCGGAGCGCACGAAGAGTAGGTAAGCCTTTGTCTTTCAGATGCCGGAATGCAGCGCGAGGCGTTGGTGACAGCCGATGGACCAGGTAAGTGAAGAGCTGTCACTGAAGACCGTAATGCTAACCTGTTCTTTCTTGTCTTTATAGGTGTTGCTGAAGACTGGATTCAGGATGGAAAGCCTTTTTCCTTAGGCCCAGGATCAGATGCAGAAGACACGATGAGCGTTCTGCTGCAGAGGATGCAGAATAACGCAAAGCAAGATTCATCCATCGGGTGTGGTTTAAATATCCTCCTGTAGTGCTTAGGTGTCTCCTTCCACGGCCACGCCTAGGTAAGAAAAGAGTTCCTGCTTTCCAGAAGAGTTCCAGTGTTCTGAATCTAGGGAGTGGCTCCTGCCCCGCCCAACAGGAAAAGTAGTTCCAAACAGAAGAGGATCAGAGGCTCAACTGGCAGGCAAGTAAGCAGCATGGTCTGCTGCAGGTATGTCCACCCAAGCATTATGAGCCTGGCGCTTCCAGCGCTGGGACTGGGCATATTTATGAGCCTGGTGCCACTGGCGCCAGGACTGGGTCCAAAAGGTCCCAATTGGGACTGGTTGGCACTCGGAACCTGGGTTATGGATCTGCTTCCAAGGGAGTTGGGAAAACCCTGACCTTTTGGAAGCAGAGATCATGACAGTACCCCCCTCAAGGCCCCTCCCAAACCGGGCTTCTCCGGGGGTTTTGGCTTGTCAGGAAATGTTCGGTGAAATCTTTTGATTAGGCGAGGAGCGTGGACATATTCAGCAGGTTCCCAGGATCTCTCTTGTGGGCCGTAGCCTTTCCAGTCAATTAGGTAAAATAGTTTAGATTTGGAGATCTTGGAGTCCAGAATGCTTTTGACTTCAAACTCGAGTTCTCCATCAACTAGGATAGGTTTTGGAGATTTAGTTAGTCGGGTTTGAGGTTGCACGGGTTTTAATAGAGAGACGTGGAAGACCGGATGTATCTTCATGTGCGGGGGCAAGTCCAACTTGACCGCTACTGGGTTTACTATGGTAGTGATGGAATAGGGACCAAGGTATCTTGGGTTGAATGTGCGTGGCCCTTTTAGAGGTAGATATTTGGTGGATAACCAGACTTGATCCCCTACTTGATATTGAGGGGCTTCCTTCCGATGTTGATCTGCTCCTTTCTTGTATTGTTCTTTAGCCCTTTGAAGGTGAGAAACAGCTTCCTTAAAGGCTTGGGTGATTGTAGAATGCAGGTAGTCTACTGCTGGTGTTTCAAGATCTTGGAGGGGATCCAACTCCGAGGTTCGAGGGTGACTGCCGTACAAAAGAAAAAACGGGGTTTTCCCAGTTCCCGAATGGACAGAGTTATTGTAGGCATATTCGGCTATCCAAAGGATGTCTTTCCAAGTTTTTTCAGTTTGTTGCAGCATGCAGCGTAAATACTGTTCCAGAGTTTGATTGGTCCTCTCGGTTTGTCCGTCGGTCTGAGGGTGGTGACTGGTCGATAGTCTCACATCAATTTGAGCCGACCGACAGCAACTTCGCCAAAAATGAGAAATAAATTGACTACCTCGATCCGAAATTAGAACCGAAGGAAAACCGTGCAGTCGGACGATGTTTTCGAGAAATTCTCGGGCCAGAGTTGCTGCTGTTGGCAAGCCTTTGAGCGGAATGGAATGCGCCATCTTGGAGGATAAGTCCACGATTACTAGAATCGTATTGTATCCGGAGCATGGAGGTAGATCGGTGATGAAGTCCATAGAAAGCGTATGCCAAGGGCGAGGTGGGATGTCAATAGGGCGTAAGAGGCCTGCTGGTCTTTCCTTTTGACTCTTGTTTTGGGCGCATACTCCACAGGACATTATAAAGTCTCTGATATCTTTTTTCCAAGACGGCCACCAGAAGTAGCGCTTGATCTTTTCTGAGGTCTTGGCCATACCGGGATGTCCTTCCATTAAAGAATCGTGATAACAAGAGATTACTTTTTTCTGTAAATCTGTGCTGGGTAGGTATAATCGTTCTTGGAAATACAATAAGTTGTCCTTTACTGCAAAGTCCTTTCCCTGCAGATGCCAATTCTGTATGTCTACTGGAGTTACAAGTTGCCTGGCCTTATCCTTAACTTCCTCTATGGATTCTGTGGCGATTACACCCAGAATTCTTTGTTCGGGAATGATTGGTACAGGTTTAGGGTTGATCAAGTGTTCTTCCACTCCCATCCGAGAAAGGGCATCAGCTTTACCGTTCTTTGTACCAGGTCGATAGGTAATTATGAAGTCAAACTCGGCAAAGAATAATGCCCAACGGAGTTGTCTAGAGGATTGGGCTTTTGCGGTTTTCAAATATTGCAGGTTTCAGTGATCCGTAATCACAGTAACGGTGTGTCGGGCCCCCAGCAGATAATGCCGCCAAGCCTTAAAGGCAGACTTGATAGCCAGAAGTTCCTTGTCAGTAATCGTGTAATTGATTTCAGGAGGCGAGAATTTGCGGGACCAAAATGCCACGGGATGCAACTGATTGGTTACCGGGTCCTTTTGTGATAGAACTGCCCCCATGGCAAGGCTTGAAGCATCAGTTTCCACGATGTAGGGGAGTTCGGGGCGAGGGTGTTTTAAGATTGGGGCAGAGATAAATTTAGTCTTCAAATCCTGGAAAGCTTGTTCCGCCTCGGTAGACCATTCAAAACGTTTGTTTTTCTTTAACAAGGCAGTGATGGGCTGGACTATTCGAGAGAATTCTGGGATAAACCTGCAGTAAAAGTTACCGAAGCCTAACATGCTTTGCACACCTTTTACGGAGGATGGTGATGGCCATTTGAGAACTGCATCGACCTTCTTTGAATCCATACGCACTCCGCCAGGTGATAATATGAATCCCAAGAATTCAACTTCAGTCACGTTGAAAACACATTTTTCCAACTTAGCGAAAAGTTTGTGTTGACGCAATCTTTCGAGGACCATTTTCACGTGTTTCCGATGTTCAGATTCCGATGAAGAATAAACGAGGATGTCGTCAATGTAAACAACACACACATCTATGAGCTCTCTGAGGACATCGTTCATAAAATATTGAAAGGCGGCCGGGGCATTGCAAAGTCCGAAGGGCATGACCTGATATTCAAATAGCCCATACTTGGTGCGGAAGGCCGTCTTCCATTCATCGCCCTCTTTTACTCGTACCAAGTGGTAAGCTCCTCTAAGATCCAGCTTTGTATATATGCATGCTTTTCTGACTTGGTCCAGGAGTTCAGGGATCAAAGGTAACGGATATCTATTCTTAACGGTGATCTGGTTCAGGGAGCGATAATCTATACAAGTTCTAAGGTCTCCTTCCTTTTTTGGAACCAAGAACAAAGCTGAAGAAGCAGGGGACTTGGAAGGACGAATAAACCCATTTGCCAGGTATTGATCCAGGTATTGTCGAAGGTGAAGGTTCTCAGGCTCGGTGAGGGCATACATTCTACTACACGGAGGAGTAGATCCAGGTATCAGGTCTATCTGGCAGTCATAAGACCTATGAGGAGGTAGAGAGTTACCCTGATCCTTCCGGAAAACATCTTGGTATTCTAGGTATTCGGGAGGTAACTGGGGAGTCTCTGAAGAAATTGCTGCCAGTGCAACACCAGGTGGAGGGTGACAAGTAGAGACACATTCTGGAAACTGGACCGTTCTTGCTCGCCAATTGATCAGAGGATTGTGTTTCTCTAACCAAGGTATTCCTAGAATAATCTGAAACTGAGGGGCCTTGATCACATCGAACACGATCTTCTCATGGTGTCCATCTTGACTTATTAGAGTCACCTCTTGAGTGGTATGCGTTACTGGCCCGGAGGCTATCTCCGTACCATCCACCGTAGTAATGACGTCCTTTACAGCCTTGGGACAAAGAGTTAGATTCATCCTCAAAACCATTTCATGATCCACATAATTGCCGATGGCACCGCTGTCAACGTACGCTTCAATTGCATGTAATCGATCCGGATTATCAGGGCTAATGAGGACCATAGGTATCACGAAATGCGAGGTCACGGAACTGGTTTTTACGCTCGGCAAGAGGACCTCTATTCTTGTCGGGCGAGGTCGTTTCCCTGCTCAGAGTTTGTAACTTTGGTAACTGCAGCTCCTACTGCCTTCTTGGCAGGTTTCACCGGACAGTCTCGAAGAAAGTGCCCTGAGTTTCCGCAATAGAGGCATAATTGCAACTGTTTTCTCCTTTCCCGCTCCTTTTGTGTTAGAGGACCTTTCAGACCCCCTATTTGCATGGGTTCCCCGGAGTCTACTCCTTTGGAAGGAGTTGGCGGTTTGGAAAATACTCGAGCATCAAACTTGGAACGATCGGCCTTCCTGTTCTGCAGTCTGTGATCTATTTGAACGACTAAGTCTATATAGTCCGAACAATCTTGTGGGGGATTCACTACTTGGGCTAACACATCTTTGAGCTCTCCACGTAGACCTCTATAAAACAGCGTAATCCTTTTGTCCTCAGGCCATTGAGTTTCCACTATCAGTCTGTTGAAAGACGCAATATAAGCCAAAAGGTCTTGATTACCTTGTCGCAACGAAAGAAGCTCATTGTCCAAGGCCTGCCCCTGTGAATGTCTTGCGAACAGTTTTTCCATACTGAGCTGAAAAGCTTGAAAATCATGGAGGACCGGATCATCTTGATTTACTAGAGGGATCGACCAGTCTGCCGCATTGCCACTAAGGTACGAAAGCACGAAAGCTACTTTAGCTTGATCAGTTGGAAAGGCTGCTGGCCGGCATAAGAAATGCAACCGGCACTGATTGATAAATACTGCAAACCTCTTTGGGTCACCAGAAAATCGTTCGGGCGGAGCCAGAGGTACATTCCCAGGTAGGTTGATCTGCACTGGATTCATAGAGGATGTAGAAGGAAGATTTCACCCAGATGCGGGTAACGGGGTCTGTCCGGCTTGTGACTGTAGCAATTGTCTAGCGAGATCATCTGTTCGCTCCGTGGAAATAATCAGTTCCCTTCTTAGAGCGTTCGTTTCCTGACGGGCTGCATGCACTTCTGCCCTTAGTTCCCCAAGTAACTGGGCTAGCTGGTCGGTATCCGAGGTTTCCATAGCGCCTGGACGGGAGTTTTGTGGTAGGCTTTGCGTTCTGTAACGCTCACCTGATTCCCGTAGAGGCGCCGGTCTTGACTGGGCGTATACCGTATCTGCAAAGGTGATGTGTAACACACGGCTGGCTCTTTGGGCTGGACCTGTGTGCACTGTATGTCTGACTTGAAGGGTAAGATGTCTGCAGATAGAACATATGGGATTAAGGAACTGGGTTATTGAATGTCTCTCTCTTCTTCCCTTTCTCTTCTCCTGTAGAACCCCAAAGGTTAACGCTCTCACCTTAGGTAAGTGAACGCCGTGCTCTCCATCTGCCTCGGGGCAGGGTGCTGTAACCAGTTTCTTCACTGGATAAGGGGAGCAGGCCTCTTGACTTCAGAGGACTGCTGTCCGTCGTTTACTGCACGAACGGTAAGTTTCGAGTAATTCTAATGTCTTTAAAGTCTTTAGTAATGATGTTTCTTGTTTTGCAGGGTTCCGGCGATGGCGGATGCCGGGCTGAAGTGAGTTGAAGATGGAGCCCGTGTGATGAATAGAAGCGCCTGGAAGCACGTAAGTAAGCGCTTGTTGCCTGCTTCACGATGCGCTCTAACTGTCTTTTTATTTTGCAGGTACAAATTCGGAGCGGCTGCAGGGTGCCGGAATACCCACTGGGTTAGATGTGGAAAGGAGTAATGGCACGTGAGTATTAAAGTTCCCCAATGTCTTTAAACGCACCTTGTTTTGTCTTTCAGATGCGGGATGTAGCGCCGAAGGCCTCCGGAGCGTGCGAAGAGTTGGTAAGCTTTTGTCTTTCAGATGCCGGAATGCAGTGTGAAGACCTCCGGAGCGCACGAAGAGTAGGTAAGCCTTTGTCTTTCAGATGCCGGAATGCAGCGCGAGGCGTTGGTGACAGCCGATGGACCAGGTAAGTGAAGAGCTGTCACTGAAGACCGTAATGCTAACCTGTTCTTTCTTGTCTTTATAGGTGTTGCTGAAGACTGGATTCCGGATGGAAAGCCTTTTTCCTTAGGCCCAGGATCAGATGCAGAAGACACGATGAGCGTTCTGCTGCAGAGGATGCAGAATAACGCAAAGCAAGATTCATCCATCGGGTGTGGTTTAAATAGCCTCCTGTAGTGTTCAGGTGTCTCCTTCCACAGCCACGCCTAGGTAAGAAAAGAGTTCCTGCTTTCCAGAAGAGTTCCAGTGTTCTGAATCTAGGGAGTGGCTCCTGACCCACCCAACAGGAAAAGTAGTTCCAAACAGAAGAGGATCAGAGGCTCAACTGGCAGGCAAGTAAGCAGCATGGTCTGCTGCAGGTAAGTCCACCCAAGCATTATGAGCCTGGCGCTTCCAGCGCTGGGACTGGGCATATTTATGAGCCTGGTGCCACTGGCACCAGGACTGGGTCCAAAAGGTCCCAATTGGGACTGGTTGGCACTCGGAACCTGGGTTATGGATCTGCTTCCAAGGGAGTTGGGAAAACCCTGACCTTTTGGAAGCAGAGATCATGACAGAAACCTTGACTGCAATAAAAGGGGCTGGTCTTAAGTGCCGAATGGTCGGAATTGTTGTATGCGAATTCAGCCACGGGTATCCGCAGGGACCAGTCATCCTGAACCTTGGTGGCGAAGCATTGAAGATACTGTTCCAGGGTTTGATTGACACGTTCTGTGGCTCCGTTGGTTTGAGGATGATATCCTGAAGAAAGGGCGCGTTGGATTCCTAAGCATTGACAGAGACTTTTCCAGAATTGTGAGATGTATTGAGGTCCACGATCCGATACGATCTTGGAAGGGAGTCCATGCAAACGAAATATGTCTTCCAGGAAGATTCCTGCTAGTTCAGAGGAGGATGGCAGTTTATGTAGGGGTGTAAAATGAGCCATATGAGTGAACAAGTCTATGGTAACCATAATGGAAGTGTATCCACAGAAAGGTGGTAGTTCCACAATGAAGTCCGTAGCGATAATCTCCCATGGTCTGGTTGGCAGTGTAGGTTGCATTAGAAGGCCCGTCGGTCTCTTGTTATCATGGTTATTTTGACTGCAGACAATACAGGATTGAATGTACTGCTGTACGTCGAATCTCATCCTAGGCCACCAGAATTGCCTTTGTATAAGACGGAGGGTATTGGTGATGCCACAATGTCCGGAGTGTAGGGTATCATGATAGAGATTTATTATTCTTTGTTGTAGCCTTTTTGTAGGGATGACCAATACATTGTCCTTGAACAGATACCCTTCCCTGACCCTTAGATTCCATTGATTTTTCTTGGATATATCCTTCCACAGATCAGAGGATTGGGTCTGAGCTTGAATTTCTTCAAGGAGGTTGACTGCTTGGGCTACAAGGATTTTGGGGAAAACATCTGAGGATATGCTTTGTCTTCAATGGGCTCGTAGTCTGGTCGTCGAGATAAGGCGTCAGCAATTAGGTTTTGTGATCCTGGAACATGAGTGATGTGGACCTGGTACTGGGCAAAGAAGTAGGCTCATCGTGCCTGACGACTATTCCTACACCCCAAAGACTGTAGAATCTGGAGGTTCCGGTGGTCCGTACGGACCTGAACTGGATGTTTAGCTCTCAGAAGTAAATGTCGCCACTCAGTGAAGGCTTGACGGATGGCTAATAATTCCTTTTCCAGGACTGAATAGTGTGTTTCACTAGGAGTCGGGGTTCGTGAAAGATAAGCAATTGGGTGTTCCAGTTTATCTCCTAATTCTTGCTTCAGGACCGCACCTATGGCGTAATTAGAGGCGTCCGTTTCTACTAGGAAGGGTCGACTAGTATCGGGTTGGGCCAAGATAGGAGCTTGTGTAAACTCTGTCTTCAGACGCTGGAACGCCGTTTCTTGTGGTGTAGACCAGAGGAAGGGAGTGTCTTTCTTCAGGAGAGCAACAATCGGTTGTACTATCTCGGAGAAGTTAGATATGAACTTGCAGTAGAAATTGGCAAGGCCCAGGAATGATTGAACTTGTTTCACAGAAGCAGGAGCAGGCCAGGTCAGTATGGCCTTTACCTTTGAAGGATCCATACCGATTCCTTCTGGGCTAAGGATAAATCCTAGGTAATGAACGGAGGTTACATGGAACAAACATTTTTCGGGTTTGGCTAGGAATTTTTGTTCTCTAAGTCTCTGCAAGACTGCCTTCACGTGCTCTTGATGTTAGATAGGGTCTTTGGAGAAGATCAATATGTCATCCAGATATACAATGACGAAGAGAAACAACATGTCAGAAAACACCCTGTCCATAAAGCGTTGGAAAATTGCCGGGGCATTAGCTAGTCCAAAGGGCATGATATTCATAATGGCAAAAGGGTGTTCTGAAGGCGGTTTTCCATTCGTCCCCTTCCCGGACACAAATCAAATGATAGGCGCCCCTGAGATCCAACTTGGTGAATATTACCGCGCCTCTCACGGCTTCCAGGATGTCTGAAAGTAAGGGTAACGGGTACCGGTCCTTGAGGGTGCATTGATTTAGGCCGCGATAATCGAGGCATGGTCTGAGTTCCTTGGTATCCTTCTTGGGAACAAAGAATAGTGAAGCATCAGCAGGAGATTTTGAAGGTCTTATGGTGCCATTTTCAAGGTTGGTATCCAGGTATTCTCTTAGGGCCTTTTTCTCGGGTTCGGAAAGGATGAACATCCTGCCGAAGGGAATCACTGCAGAGGGTTCTGTATCTATTGCGCAGTCTTCAGGTCTGTGTGGGGGTAAGGCCTGGACTATGTCAGTTGAAAACACATCAGCATATCCTTGATAGGCCTCAGGAACGTGTATGACATTAGACACCATGAGTGATGTCTGTTGTTCCCTTGTTGGTTCCTTTGGGTGTGTTAACGGAGGTTCCAGGGATAGGCAGTGAGACATGCAAAACTCTGAGCCTAGGAATAGAGAACCTGCTGTCCAGTTGATATATGGATTGTGTTTCTGTAGCCAGGGCATACCCAAAACCATGGGGTAATGAGCTGACTTAATGATGTCAAACCTAATCAGCTCCTGATGGTGATTTATTGAAAGCTGGATCTCTTTGGTCTGCAGGCTTATGGGCCCTGATGCGAGGGGTCTTCCGTCAATAGCTTCCACAGGTTGCATGGTGCTTCGTGTCTCGTAGGGAATTCGATGTTTAGTAATCCATTCTTGATCGATGAATATCCCCATAGCTCCGCAGTCTACAAGGGCCAAAATGGAATAGGTCTTATTCTTGGAGGGTGATAAGAAGGCCTGTAATATCACCAAATTGTTTTGTCCAGGAGAGTTCAAGGATGGAATTGATGTGGAGCAAACATCTCTCTCCCGGAGCTCTGCTCCATCTAGAATCGGGAGCTGGCGTTTCCCGAACGCCGAGGGGGGGCAGAGGGCATTCCCTAACCAAATGCTTATCCGAGGCACAATACATGCACAAGCCCGTATGAATTCTTCTCATTCTCTCTTGCGGGGATAAGGGTCCACGAAAAGCCCAATCTGCATGGGCTCTGGTTCCGTGACTGGGCTTGGGTTGGTGTCCGTTCTGACGGTACTCTCAAATAATACCTTGGGAGGAATTCCCCTGGTTTTTTTGTTTTCTGTTTTCCTTTCCTGGATACGGAAGTCAATTTGCATGGCAAGATCCATTAGTGCCTGGAACGAGCTTGGTCGTGCCACTCTGGCCAGCTCATCCTTAATCTCTTTGTTCAATCCTCTCCTGAACAGGGTAAATCTCGCCTCAGCGGACCAGTCAGCTTCCTAAGCCAACTGTTTAAATCGGGTCACATACGTGAGCATATACTGGGAACCTTGCTGAAAGTCTAACAGGCGTTCCTGGGCGCTGTAAACCTGCTCAGGGCGGTCAAACATGTTTTAAGGGCCTGTATAACCCATCATAGTCGTCCAAGAGGACATCAGGACCAACTGTTTGAGAGCGGTGTTCTCCGCCTTTAAATTCTGTACCTCGGTTGATAATTCCTGCATACTACACATCAGGTCCTGCACGGCAGCCTCCATATCAATATCAAGTTCGGTCGGGTGGCGGCTCAAACTGTCAAGGAGTTCCCCCCTTCTCACCTGAGTCCTTTCTTTACTGGTGTCCTAGATCGATGCCTTCTTGCGGATGGACCTGGTCTTGAAGAAGGCTGCCCGATTCTCTTCCGAATCCAGAATGCGTTCAGTTTCCGGGACGCTGAATCCAGGAATCCAGGAGGCAGTGGAAGCACGCTAGCCTCGAATCCAGGAGGTAAATAGAAGGGGGAGGACAAGGAAGGGATAGCGGGATTGGAAAAAAGAGAAGAACCGCGAGCTACGGAGCACACGCCTGGTCGCTACTTCGCAATAGCATTGAGACGCGTGGCGCCGCGGAAGGCGTGGTCTATTAGTAGAAAAGGCTACATCCAGCGCATGGAGCGAGAAGGGATTACGCTGTATGGCCATGTTGGGAGTATTAATGAGTGCAAGCCCGCTGTGACAGGGACCAAGAAGCCCAAAAGGGGCGCACTCTGTGATTCAAGACACTCCTGGTTGCTCGCTTTCATTGTACTCACCCGTCCCACCTACGTGGACGTGGGCCTTTGAGGGGGGGCTCTGTCATGCCACAACGGCGCCGGAGGCACCGTGGACTTACCTGGCACCGCGAGTCCTCTGAAGGCGTCCCTTCCGCTACCGGATCCTCGGTTGCTGTGTTCCCGGCTGGGTAGAGGACGCTTCGACCGAGCCTGAGGCGGTCGGCGCTCGCCTGGTGGCGATCTCATTGGAGGTTGCCATGGCGATTGCAGGACGCCAGGAATGCGCCTGCCGTCACACGCCGGCAACGTCCACGTCAGCTGACTTCTCCCCGAGGCAACAGCCATATAAGCCGACGTAGCACGTAACTTAGTGCTTCTCAGCTGTTCTTGCCGGCAGTTGTGTGGCTTTGCTTCGCTTTGCAGCCTTTGTTTTTGGAACTTCTGCCTTTTCGACCTCTGGCCTGCCCCTTGGACTGTTCTTGGATTTCCCTCAGGATTCTGGTACTTTTGGACCCATTATGTTGCCGTTCTGACTTCTGGATTGCCTCATTGGATTGCATTAAGGATTCCCCTTGGATTTGATTATCTCGGATTGTGTGCGCTCACGACCTGGACTTTCCTTGGTGTTTTTGCTCCCTGCACCTACGTGTCTTGAGCTCTGTTACAGCGCCAGCTCCATCTTGGTGTTCTCTGAGTCCTACCCCACCTCTATCCACGGACTTTACCAGGACATAGGAACCCTGCTCTCCTCCAGCAAGCTTGGGCTAGGAAGCACCTCTGGGCATCCTGTAGGTGGTCATCCCTCCTTTCCTTACTGCTTTGCAGACTCCACTGTAGGTAGATGTACCGGGTTTCCCTTCTCAGTTATTGCCAGGTTATCAGTTGCCACAGTTGCTCTAACCACATTTTTTCCCTCCTTTAGCTCTCCGGTTCCCTCTTGCTGCTGTTTTGGTTCCACATGTGGCCTCAAGGGCCGGCCAGTGAGTGACTTGCCTTCTCCCTGGCTGGCACTTGGGTACGGAGGTACTCCATATCTTCGCTGCAACCACAGTGTTTTGACAATGATCCTCAAGCCACGTAAACACTCTAAGGGGAGAGAGGACGTCCTCTTGGAAATGATCCTCAAGCTATGTGAACACGCTAAGGGGAGAGAGGACGTCCAGTTTGAAATGATCCTCAAGCTATGTGAACACTCTAAGGGGAGAGAGGACGTCCTCTTGGAAACGATCCTCGAGCCACATGAACACTCTAAGGGGAGAGAGGACGTGCTCTTGGAAATGATCCTCAAGCCACGTGAACACTCTAAGGGGAGAGACGACGTCCTCTTGGAAATGATCCTCAAGCTACGTGAACACTCTAAGGGGAGAGAGGACGTCCTCTTGGAAACATTCCTCAAGCTACGTGAACACTCTAAGGGGAGAGACGACGTCCTCTTGGAAACGATCCTCAAGCCATGTGAAGACGCTAAGGGGAGAGAGGACGTCCTCTTGGAAATGATCCTCAAGCTACGTGAACACTCTAAGGGGAGAGACGACGTGCTCTTGGAAATGATCCTCAAGCCACGTGAACACTCTAAGGGGAGAGAGGACGTCCTCTTGGAAACGATCCTCAAGCCATGTGAAGACGCTAAGGGGAGAGAGGACGTCCTCTTGGAAACATTCCTCAAGCTACGTCAACACTCTAAGGGGAGAGACGACGTCCTCTTGGAAACGATCCTCAAGCTATGTGAACACTTTAAGGGGAGAGAGGATGTCCTTTTGGAAACAATCCTCAAGCCACGTGAACACTCTAAGGGGAGAGAGGACGTCCTCTTGGAGACAGTCCTCAAGCTATGTGAACCTTCAGAGATAGGATATCCTCTTGGAAACTTGTGATTCTTTTGACACGGGAGATAATATGCAAAGAACCTCAGAAAGGAGGTTCTCCCTAGAACTGTGAACTTTTGTTCATGAGGAAAAACCTTCTTGTTGAATGTTGAACTCTTATATGGAAGTTATACCATGTTTGAACACTTGAAGAAGACAATGAGCATTTCCTGCTGCACCTTCGAGTTCTCATAGAGCGTAAGGACCAGCATAGCATCACAGACACTGGTCTTAGTTTTATTTGGGCATCTTGACATTGACAGACCCAGTAGCTTTTTGTTGAGAAATTCCACTTAGGTTAGGGATGGTAAGGCATTTTTCCAAACCCTTTTCTTTTAAATAAAAGACTTTAGCCAAAACCATGTCTAACTTGTGTCCGCATATCGTTCCTGGCTCCTCACAGCTTTGTAATACCATATTACATCATGTAAGGTCATATATTATGGAATGTTGTCATATGTTTTTAAGCTAGGCTAACATGTTAGCTCGAATTGGGCCTCATTATAAGCTGGCCAGTGAGGAATGAACGTACCGGTATTAACGTATATCGGCACGTTTCTACACCGGCCAACTATAAATTTGCTGATGGGGTGTCGGAATTACCCCCAGCTATCAGCTGGAGCTAATTCCGACACACTACCAGAAAGAATCTCCCGTTTTACAGGCACCGGTAATACCGACGCCTGTAATACCGGCAAATCCCCCATGGAGTCCTACGCGACTCCATGAATGGGATTAACGCCATGAAATCAACACTCAGAATCCGGTGGTAATACAGCAGGAGAGAGTGCCGGTAATGGTATTACCATTTGCCGGTATCCTGGCGGGTTTACCGCTAGGATAACGGCAAAGATTTTCAGCTCTCCTATATTCTGCTTCACTATTCAATGTTATATATTATATACGCAGTGCAATATTATGCTGTAGTACACCATATTAACTAATATGAGTGCTATTGTGTTTAGTACTCTAGACTGTATTTTGATGTTATGTTTTTCTATGCATAGTTATATTCTGTAGGATAATACACTATGTAAGGGTTTTTGTTATATGTGCTATGGTACCTTCTTCTGTGTATTGCTATGCTGTTAAATTATGCTATTAAATTGTCTTATGTCATTTTACATATTGTCCTAGGTAAATGTATTTTATGGTATGCTATGCCATATCACACTGTACTATGCAACGTTATACATTATGTATTCAATGTTATATTATACTAAGAGCTCCTTGTTTTCCATTTTTATGGATTTCTACACATAAATACAGATTAAAATCGCTTTTGAGTATTTATTTGTAAAAAATTGAAAAAAGTGCTAATCTATGTGTCTTGCTAAGCGTTTCGCTCATGCTTTGCACACCAATAACTGTGCAAAGCATTACAATAGAAGCTAATAAGGAGATTTATTCCCCTTTGAAAATGTTCAAAGGGATACAGATCATGTCATCAAAAGGGGCAACTTGATTTAAAAGAAGCTAGCTCCGTGAGATTATCATTACAGGAATCAAGGTGCTACATTTTTAATTTCAATACATGCAAAGTAGTAGTTGGAAATTATTATTTCACAGAGCAAAAATAAATGTGCATAAATGCAGATGAAATGTGCAAAAATAAATAAATATGGATAAAGACAGACGGAAATGTTGAAAAAAGAATTGCCATAAAACCGGGAGCTGTAATGAGAATGTACTGTTTGGGGCACGTGGGATCAGAAGAGTATTAGTTTTCACCAGAGGATTAATGGCCTGACAGCTTGGGGCAAAGGAGAATTGTGCGTCTTTATTTTTCATCCCAAAGAAAGACACAGACGAGTTAAGGCCGTGTTTGGATTATCGGGGTCTGAACAAGATAACGGTCCCAGATCGATACCCGATTGCCCTTAGTCCCAGACATTCTTGAAGCCATCAAAGGTCTCACCATATACACTAAATTAGACCTCCGCAGGGCCTACCATTTAGTCAGAATTGCCAAATGTGATGAATGGAAGACGGTTGTAGGTTAAAGATTTGAAAAAAAAGGATCGAATGCAATACATTCGAGTTAAAAGGACCGAAAAAAAAGACATTTTTTTTCCTTTTTTGTGGCCCCCCCCAAACTCCTGTTTTTTGCCCAATAACCATTAATTTTACCTATACCCAAACCTCCAAAAAAAGACATTAAAAAAGGCATTTAGTCTTTTTTTTCTTCGGTCCTTTTGACTCAAATGTATTGCATTCGATCCTTTTGTTTTCGAACCAATGACTGGACACCATGGAAGACAGCATTTCGCTCTCCATTTGTAACCAAGCTTTGCATATTCATGTAACTGCTGCGCCCTTTTACCTTAGGGTATGTTGCACATTATAAATAATAAAACAAACAAACAAACAAACTTTCGGCCACTATGAATACCATGTGATGGCCTTTGGTCTCTCCAATGCACTGTATTCCAGAGATTTATGGATCACCTATTTTCTGACATCTTGTTGCATTTTGTAGTCATCTACCTCGATGATATCCTGGTGTTTTCGCCAACAGAAACAGAACATGTCCATCATGTAAAAGTGATTCTGGATCGACAACAGTTGAACCACTTGTACTGCAAGATACAAAAGTGTGAGTTTCACCAAACTTGCGTGGCCTATTTAGGATACATTCTGTCCGCACAAGGAATTTCTATGGACCCTTCCAAAGTCGCTGCATTACTGAATTGGGCCCCTCCATCCTCTGTGAAAGAGTTTCAGCGATTCCTCAGATATGCCAAATTTTATAGGAAATTCCTTCCCAGATTTTCAAAGATCATCTTACCACTCACCAGGCTTCTCAAAAAAGGGGTTCCATTTCATTGGTTTACTCACACTCAATCTTCATTCGAGAAGTTAAAAGGACTATTCTCTTCAGCCCCAATCCTCATCACCCCGGATCAAGGAAAAAAATGTATCCCCGAAACCGACGCTTCACATCACGCACTGGGTGCCATTCTTTTTCAAGAAAATGAAGAGGGCATAGAATCTCCCGTGGGCTACTTATCGAAAACACTGGGACCATCAGAGAGAATTATTCTCTCCTAGAGAAGGGGTTGCTGGCAATAAAGAAGGCATTTGAGGAATGGAGGCATCTCTTGTTGGGGTCACAATTTCCCAAAGAATTAAGAACAGACTATCAAAATTTGAAGGTTCTCCAGTATGTCCAGACCACCAATAGTAGACAGGCCCGTTGGGCTCATTTCTTTTCCCCCTACAATATTACCTTCACCTTCTTGCCAGGCCGCTAAAACCTCTGAGCAGATGCCCTCTCCCGTAAAGACCTCCCTACTGCCAGATTCAGATCAGAAAGGATCTTCCCAAAGGCCATTTTTCTACATGTGATTACTGATTTTTTTCACCAGGTCAAGCAAGTCACACTAGTCCAGATAGAATGTCAGGGACTAAAACAACGACATAATCTTTCCCATGAAAGGGGGTACTATTTTTGCGCTCACCGCCTACTAATTCCCTCTACTACTCTCCAAACTGTGGTGATGCGTATGTGTCATGATTCCCGTGCAGCAGGCCACAGGGGTGTTTCTAATACCATGAAACTCATACAACAACACTTTCGGTGGCCGTCTTTGGCTTCAGATGTACATGACTTTTTCTCCATTTGTATAGTGTGCTTACAGACCAAGATTCCTTGTTCCTTCCCAGCTGGCTTGCTGTCACAAATGCCCATACCTCAAAGACCCTGGCAAATAATATCTACAGACTTTATTATTGAACTTCCTCCCTCGGACGGACATACGGCAATAATGGTGACAATAGACTATTTCAAAAAGTTAGTTAATTTCGTTCCCCTTCCTGGCCTGCCTACTGCAGCACATATGGCCCGCACATTCATCAAGACTATATTTACACAGCACGGATTACCAGACACTATTGTTTCTGATAGAGGCTCTCAATACTCCTCTCAGTATTGGCAAAAGGTCTGTTCCATCCTAGATATTAAATGTGCACTTAGTTCAGGATTCCACCCTCAGGCATATGGGTAGACGGAACAACTGAATCAGACCCTATAGGGATATTTGCGATGCGTTATATCAGCTGTGCAAGAACACTGGGTTGATCTCTTACCCCTCGCTGAGTATGCATACAATAATGCCCCTCATTCTGCATTAAAGACCAGTCTTTTCTATTGTACGTAGGATTTCATCCCACTTACCTCTCAACCACAGCCCCCTCGCCCTCTCGGATCCCAGACATGCATTCCCTGATATCAGACATTCAACAGGGTCATTGTTTGGCCCAGGCTGCTCTTCAGGAAGCGCAGCAGCTTGTCAAACGCTACGCAGACCGGCAGAGATTGCCTACCCCTGCATTGTCCGTCGCATCATTCGTTTGGCTGGCTTCTCGATTTTTGCCTCGCCACCTCGTTCCTTCCAAATTGTCTCCCGAATACTTTGGGCCTTTCAAGATTCTACAATTGGCGGGTACTGCAGCGGCTCGGCTTCAACTCCCTCCGTCTTGGTCTCAGATCCATCCTGTTTTTCATCTTTCCCAGATGAAGCTCGACGTCCCTGACCAGTTTCACAGTGGGACATCTTCTCGCCCTCCGCCTGTCGTGACCTCAACCAGCCTGTGGTTTGAAGTGGCAGGGATTTGCGATTCCCGGTGCCACAGAGGTCGTTTGCAATTTCTGGTGGACTGGAAGTGGTATTCCCCTGTTGACAGATCCTGGCAACCGGCTTCCAGTGTGCATGCTCCCCGGGTGGTCCACAGGTTCTTTCGGCTCCACCCGGTGGACAAACCCGGAAGTGCGCCTCTGAGAGGAACACATCCTGTCATCACCCCGTATAGGTGAAGGACTTGGTGGCGCCTGTGTTACTCTTGTATGTCGGCATACATTGTCCCTACCAAAATGACCGTCCAATGTTTCCATTCTCCCCAGTCATTCGTGGGCAACCCAGCTGAAGACCTGACTCCTCCCACTATGCTTCCCAGAACAGAAGATCAACAGAGTGAGACCACAGGTTCATTTGTCGCTTCTCTTACTGGTGCTCCGTAAGTCCGCTACCCTCGAGATATTGTACTTACGCCTTCTCCTTGCTTTGCCTCCTTCTGAATATCTATCATTCGTAAGTTCACTTGCACTACCCGTGCGACTTCCTAATCGAGCGTTCACACGCCCTACCATTGCACACAGCTCCTCATCCTGCTCTCTCTGCATCAGTTCGCAGCCTGCGCTCCAAATCACAAAGGAATTCCAGGTCACGCCACTCGGCACACATGGTAGGGAATCCATCATTGGATCTCTGCTCTTTATCCCGCTCATACGAACACTGAGTAACTCGCAGCCGCAGCGAGACAGATGTCACTGTCCCGCTCATGTTTCCCAGTCTCTCCTGACCTCCCATCGGCACAGATACAGCATGCCGACAGGTAGATTCCTTTCCTCTGACCATAGACCAGCCTCCTGTTCCGATACTGCTCCTCTCCTCTCTGTTACACATTAAACACCTCAGAACTGCTCCTCCGTGAAGAGAGTTTCATCAGGCCCTTCCTTGCCTAGAAGGACCCGCGTGTCCTGCACACCCAATTCCAGCCATTAAGGTTTTTCCCCCCAGAGGGTTTCCCTGGGGCCTCTCTATAGCTCTGTTCCTACTCAATTGGACGGAGGGAGAGCAGGGTCCCTAGGGTGATTTTCACTACCTCAGCTGCTGTCGCCTGATCCAGGTTAGTGTAACTTTCCTTATATGACAGAGTGGGCTAGCCTTTCTCCTCCTATCCTGCCCTTTTTGCACCTTGAGTTTCCCTCCCCACACCCACGTCCTGACTGCTGGCGTCGGTCTGTCTAGGTGAGGTACCCCAGGTGGTTCCTGCTGTTGTGGGGTGGGGAGACATGGGCCCAGCGAGGCCTGCTGGGCGATGCGGCTATGGTAGCGCCCTCCGCGGCCTCCCTTTGCTCAGAACGTCTCCTGGCTGAAAGCAGAGGTCATGTGCCAGAGTGCCCCCCCCCCTCACTGGTTCTGGAGACAAGGGGCAGTTGTTGATGTAGGCATTACTTGTGTGCAAGGGTGATTTAGGACTTCTCAGTTAGCCTGGAACGTATGATTTGCTAAACCCCGACTCACCCACGTTTTCACCGTATTCGGGATCCACTAAACGTCTTGCACTTTTAAGCGTTTCGGATAACGGTACTCGGGCAGATTCGTCGGGTTATGTATGGCAGTCACTGGGAATCTTTCAGAAAGGGAGGGGGCTGTTGTCTGCTGCTGTTAGCGAGCTGGAGCATTTTACTTTAATTTGAGGGAGAGCCTATTTGCATTTGAAACAAAGCATTGGACGAAGTGCATTCCATATTATTGGAGACAAGGGGGTAGGTTGCTTTTAGGCCGTGCTCAACAGAATATTATTCTACTGTGTTTTATTTTTGCAGACACGACTTAAAAGCCATCAGCATTTCACAGAAAAGGAGACCAGCCTTTGGGATTTTCTTTGAGATTTCACTTTCTCTGCCAGGCAACTCAGCCGTTTTGGTTGCATTACTCTGCTGAGTCTGTCTGATTGAAAACGATCCCACGCACAAGCAGTTGAAGTGATGAATTTGTGCGCCACAGGTTTGTGGGAATAGAAACTACTTTGGGGTACTGTGAAGATTGTTGGAAGTGGTGATGTTCAGTGGCAGGTGATGCAACACACCACCTGCTTGAACACAGGGCAAGCTACCAACTTTCTGGGGTGGGGGGGGCACGAGTAAGGCAAGCATTCAAGCTCAGATTCTGGGCGTGAGAACTAGTCCTTCCAGTGTCATCTCTGGCTTAGCTGGTTCTGCCACTTCAGTGCTGCCAGTCCTAACCCCCAGGTTTGCCAAGGCCAGGGTGTGGTATGAGTGGGGATATTTGCCATGCTCCCTTGATGCAACCGTCCAGCATCCGTGTCCTAGTCTAGCAGGGTCTGAAGAAACTGCCACCGAGTCTGCAGGAGAAGGGGCAGATCTGCGATAGGCCAGGGTGGTAGAGCGATGTCCAGGTGCCCAGGTTAGAGGAGCAGGATGTTCCTCAGCCCAGGACACCAGCCTGATCTCCCACCCCATCCACTACGCCGGCCTATGAGTTTGATGATGGCAATGGTTGCAATGATGCAGGTGACGAGGAGCAGGATGTTGACTAAGGGTTTGGGGATCAGACACAGCCTGAAAGAGCCCCTACTTCCACCACAACCCCCACAGAGGCTTAAAATGTGGAAATGTCACTACAAGGCACTCATCCCGTGTACACTCTGTGCAATCCCAAGGTGGCAGAGGTGCAGCACCTTGCAGACTATCCCTGCAAGCAGCCCCACCACTTTCACCTTTGCGCCTTGCAGAGAGCCATGTTCGCTCTTCCTCTGCCTGCGCTAAGCAGCCACCCACCGTGTGTGCACAGAGCATATCTGCATATGCTGTGGCATTTCTAGAGGGTCAAGAGCAGCATCTTGCCACCTTCACTCTGTGCGAGGGCAGGGATCAACCTTGCATGGCATCGTTGCATAAGAGCCAACAAACACTCAGCAGCATACTGGCACTGCCCTGCGCTTTGGCATCTGAGCTGGGAGATGTGTCAATCGTGCAACAAAGTCGCGTGTCATCTAGTGCCACCAGCAGTACCCAAAAGCAAAGTACTGGCACAGCAGCAACGTCTCTACCTCAGCGCAACCTCAGCGAGTCATTCCAACGCAGTCAGAAATATCATTGTAACCGTCCATAGGCACAGCTGCCCAATGCTAAATCCGCGATAATTCTGGCAAAATGCAAAGGTTTCAGAGAGATGATGGCGAGTGCTGAGGCCTGTTGGCAGACTCCCCGCCAGACTAGCTTTTCGTGGACTGCTGTACCTGCATGGTGTGATGCATTAGATCCTGTGGTGAGAAATGCCTTGGACAGCCATGTGGACACACGGGCAAAGCATTGATTACATGGCTGGAACAGTGATTGGGTCCACCTATGCCTCTAGTGGTGAGCAAGGGAAGTCATCAGAGCAGCTGCACTCTGTCCACAAATTAGCCACTCTGCGTGTGCAAGGTTATGAAGGTAAGAGCTACACAGGAGCAGACATCTGGGTTATAGTGGAGCGGGTGGGGGCAGAGTGATTACATGTACAGCAACTAGCATTGGGCTGTGTGGCAGCAGGCAATGGCTCCAATGTTACTACTACACTAAAGCTCCGGAACACATTGCATGTGCCATGCTCTCCACATGTACTTCACCTGGCATGAACTATGATCTGCTCTCATTCCAGCCAGTCATATAGTACACAAAATGCTTTCTGAGTGTTTCAGCTGCCATACAGCCTCCCACACCAGCAGATGAAACGTCAGCTCCAGTGCACTGGAATTCAACACTGAATATACTTGATTGGCTCTGTTAGCAAAGAAATGCTGTGAGGGATCACAGCCACAGCCAGAATCGTGCACAAGATGAGCCGCCGCATCCACGGAAGGGTCAGAGGGCAAAACGAAATGAAAAACATACAGTAAAGTGAAAAATAATAAATTGGCCGATTTGGGTATTCATTTGTGCAAATATCCTTAATGGCAAAAACATTAGCTCTTGATGAGAAGGCAAGCAGGGGCAACCATGGCTTACAGTAAACATTGTGGAGGCTGAGCCATTCTTCCTCCATTCAAGTCTTTAAGGTGAAGCTGTGGGCGGCCATTTTGTACGGTGCAGACATATGGTGCTGCCGGAAGGTATAATGGGTTTCTTAAACATCTTTCTCTCCTACTCCCGATTCATATGCAAGAGGGATTAAGGGGTTGGACTACGCGTCTTGCTTCAAGCCTAGTATTCATTGGCTTAGGTTACATGGCTCTCAAGAGTTGGAAACCTATAAGAAAGCCCCAGGGCATGTCAGTCATTCCTCCTATTGGCCCTTGTATCTTCATATGACGCACATATTTGAAAGTCTGAATTTAGGGCACCAGCTCAAATATTGAAATGGCTCCCGAAATCAACTATAGCGCTTGTGAAAACTAAGTGTAGTGCTTCAGTCCTCTGTGGTATCTGTGACAGACGTCACCAGACATCTGGGCCAGGAAGCAAGCCAAGACCTGATGTTAGATTTGAACACCTTTATTTGGGGATTTCTTAAAGAAGGGGTCCAACTAAAATATGAGTGGGATCGTCCAAAACCCCAAGTGTGTCCCCATAGCTTCCCCCGAGGTCCCATAAAATCTGTCCTGGTAAACCTTGTCCCTCCCACCCCCTCAAAAGTCTCTTCTTGCCCTGGTGGAAGCTCATCTGCCCTTCTGTGGTCCTTGGCTTTAAGAGCTCTAGAGTTTCCAAAACCTTTCTCCTTCAGCACTATTCCTGGCTTTCTGGGACCCCATCCCAGAGTAGCCAACTGGGATATCTTAAGAGACATCTCGTGGGGTCGGTCTTACCCAGAACCCCCTATGTTTCTTCCATGCCTGTCGCTCTGAACTCTTCGTAGCATCTCTGGTCCACTCTCATGAATCCTCCCACCTTCCAGTCCTGCATTGAGCCCACCTAGACAGCCATCGCCTTATTCTCCACTCGGTGATGAATCCTACAGAGTCCTCACAGAATCCCTGCCTAAGGTCTCCTCCCATGGGGCCAGGGTAAAGCAGCCACTACCTGATCCTGACCCTCAGGGTGGTATTCGCCGGCTGGATCACCTGGGAGGAGAAGGCCACCAAGGGAATAGGATGACTCCATTGGGAGGGATGCGGTAGGCCTCCTCTTCTGAGGATGACATTTCTCAAATGCCCCAATACATAATGGTGTGTTGTTCACCCAGGGGCAGTCTCCAAGTGCTCGTGTGGCTCTGCAAGAGAGCGGGGTGGGGAGGTTAGTGGGGATCGGGCGAGAGAATAGGTTCAGAACCAGGAGGAACTGGCGTCTGTCAGTGTTGTTTGGCATGTGTTAGTTTGTGCAAAAGGCTTCGTGCATTGTAACCGTATGGATAATATTCAGTGCCTCGGGTGTGCAGTAGTGTTTTGTGTTGGTGTTAATGTATTGTGCGGGTTATGCTGGGTTTGGTCGTGAATAGTGGTTGAATAGTATCCATAATGGATACAGAATCACTGGTGCTCGTAGCTGTATGATAATCTGGTCTCTTGGTGTGTAGTTGCGTTGTTGATGGTTTTATGGACTATGTGGGTGGTTCACTCTAGGTGTGCTTCAGCATCTGTAGATGCTGGGTGTGGACATAGTATTGATTCTCTGTTTGTTTATGTGAAGTGTGGCTAGTCAGAGGTCTGGAGTGGTGGCGTAAGTTATGTTGGAGGAGCAGGAAGGTGAAAATGGGTTAGTAAGTCAGTCCGTTGGTTGGAGCCTCTGGCACAGCTCTTTGGTTGCTGCTTGACGGGATCTAGCCAGGTTCTTCTTTGTGGTTTTTTGGCCCATCTCGTCTCCTCTTTAGCTGTTTGTCTGTGGTGTTGTTGTTGTCGGTGTCACTTGAAGGTTCTCATTGTCTGCTGAATAGCCAGGTTTTGAGCAGTTTCTTGAAGGTGATGTGGTCTTCTATGGTTCTAATTTCTTTGGGCATGTTGTTCCAGATGTTTGCAATTAGACATGACGACGATATTCCACCAAATTTCCTTTTTTAATAGTATGCTGCCTCTATTTGTAGGTCGTTGCTGGATCTTAGTCCCTTCCTGGGCGATTATGGCTAATCTTGTCTTTAGGAATTCCGCTCTTTGTCTGTGCAAGGCTTTGTGTGCAATGTAGAATCCTTTGTATTTGATGCACTTTTTTATTGGTAACCACTGTAGGCTTTTCAGTGCTGGAGTGATGTGGTCTCTTCTGTTTAGTCCTAATAGGATCCTGGCTGCTGTATGTTGCTCCCTTCGGAAGATCTTAGTAAGTCTTTCTGGCATTCCTAAGTAGAGGCTGTTTGCGTAGTCAATTCTTCTGAATATCAGGGATATGATTGTGAGTATTCTGTGAGAGAAGGAAAGGTAAGGGAGTAATCCTCTGAGAAATCGTAGGAGGAAGAAGCATTTTTTGGTAATTGCATTGACTTGCAGTTCCAGTGATAGTCCGTTGTCCATGAGTATTCCTAGGTTATTTACTACGACAGTAGTCTCTGGTTGCGTTCCCATGCCGACTGGCGAGTCCAGTTGTGGCTTCCCATATTCGAGTCCTGCGGGTGAGAGCTTTATTTCTGTTTTTGCTGAGTTCGGTTTGAGGTTGTCCGTTGTCATCTAGTTGTAGATGTCTGTGAGGCAGTTGTTGAGGCTGTTATTTTGTTCCTATGCTCTGTTTGTTTTCACAATCAGTTGTGTGTCACCTGCGTAGTTGAGGGCCGTTAGTCCGTGGGTTAGAATGATTTTCACCATTGGGCACATGTAGTGGTTGAAAAGCAGGGTGGAGAGGCTGGATCCCTGTGGGACTCCACAGGATGTATTTTTTCATGTTTGAGGCGAACAGTGGTAGGTAGCTTCTTTTAGTTTGGTTTGTTTGGAACGTGGCAAGTCACTTTAGTGCGGATTCCCGAATGCCACATTCCATCAATCGTTTTATTAGTGTTGCATGGCTGATTGTGTTAAAAGCTGCTGATGTGTCCAATAGTATGAGGGCGGATTGGGTATTGTCATCTGCGTTTATTTTCAGATCGTCCGAGATCGATAAAAGGGCTGATTCTGTTCCTCTTATTGGTCTGATGCCAACTTGTGACCGGTAGAGCATTCCAGTTGTTTCAAAGTATTTAAGAAGGATTTTGTACACGTGGTTCTCCAGGATCTTTGCTTGGTAGAGCAGGTTGGATATCGGTCTGTAGTTGTTTGGGTCTTCTGCGCTTTCTGATTCCTTTTTTTATCAGCTGTTTGATGTATGCTGATTTATAGGAGGACGGTACTATTCCTATTTTGAGTGATAGATTCATTAGGTTCCGGTAGTGTGTCGCTGGGGGTCTGTGGTTGAGGATTCCTTTGAAGATGTCAGGGGGCACAGGGGATTCTGTAAGGTTGGTGTCCATCAGTGTGGCAAAGGTTTCTTCTGTGATTGGTTCTAGGCAGGTGAGTTTTGCAGTAGTCTGCTGTTCGCCCAGTGTCTATGGTCCGGCAGTGGTGGTTGTATTCGCCTGGGCTAGGATGATGGTCTCCTGCACTGTGTCTATTTTTACTCTCAGGTGGTTGGTGATGTTGCCACAAAGTGCTTGTGTCAGGGTGATGGAATTCTACTTGGAAGAAGGATTTATTATTTCTTTGATGATTTTGAAGAGTTCTTTATCTATTTATTTAATTGTATTAATGTGTTTAATTTATATAGCGCACATACAACCCAGAGGCATCGAGGCACTGTTACAGACCAGTTACTTGCAAACAGACAGAAGGAAATAGACAGTGTAATATGGTAAACAGGGTGGTGAGCAGGCAAGCAGCATTCTAGGTAAACAACCAGGATTTTCAGGCTTTTTGGAACCCAATTAGAGGGTTCTGCTCTTAGTGAAGGAGGCAATGAGTTCCACTTTTTGGCTGCAGTATAGTGAAAACTGGAGCCTACGGCTTTGGCTCATCTGACTTTGTGTTGGAGGAATCTTTCTGTGGATTGTTTGCAGATTCTATTCTTGTGGGGTAATAGAGCTTTTTTATTTGAGGACTGTTGATTTGTATAGTTTAACTTGTCTTTGGTATTTTATTTTGTTTTGTCGGGTGTATTGTTCTCTCAATTTTCTTCCCTTTTGCTGTTGGTTTATTTGACTTCCTTCTGTTCTTCTAAGAACCATTCTCCTTCCCGTTTTCTGGAACTTGCGTTGAATGTTTTAGCTGGTGCCAGTATTCTGGAACTTGCTTTGAATGTTTTAGCTGGTGCCAGTTTTCTGGAACTTGTGCTGAATGTTTTAGCTGGTGCCAGTTTTCTGGAACTTGCGTTGAATGTTTTAGCTGGTGCCAGTTTTCTGGAACTTGCTTTGAATGTTTTAGCTGGTGCCAGTTTTCTGGAACTTGCGTTGAATCTTTAGCTGGTGCCAGTTTTCTGGAACTTGCTTTGAATGTTTTAGCTGGTGCCAGTTTTCTGGAACTTGCGTTGAATATTTTAGCTGGTGCCAGTTTTCTGGAACTTGCGTTGAATGTTTTAGCTGGTGCCAGTTTTCTGGAACTTGACTTGAATGTTTTAGCTGGTGCCAGTTTTCTGGAACTTGCTTTGAATGTTTTAGCTGGTGCCAGTTTTCTGGAACTTGCCTTGAATGTTTTAGCTGGTGCTAGTTTTCTGGAACTTGCTTTGACTGTTTTAGCTGGTGCCAGTGTTCTGGAACTTGCGTTGAATGTTTTAGCTGGTGCCAGTTGGTCAAGGACCTTGGTGATCCATTTGTTGAGTGTCTCCTCTGGGGTGTCTATGGTTGATTCAGTGGGTTCTGTTTCACTTGGGAAGGCTGAGTCTAGAAGATTTGTTAGGGCCTCTAGGTCCAGCTTCTTCCAGCTTCTTTTCTTGCTGGTAAGGAGTATATCCTTCCCGGCGGTTGGCGGGTTTGGGATGTGATGTAGAATGGTATTAAGTAGTGGTCGCTCCATACCATTGGTTTAGGTGGCACAGAGGCGCATAGTCCTTCCCTGCAGAAAATTGCATTCAGGGCGTGTCCGCCGTCGTGGGTGGTTCCATTTACTATTTGCTTAAAATGCAAAGTTTCCAGGACTGTGCAGAGGGCTTTTGCCCTGGACTTGTTTTCTTTTTCAAACCATATTGAAGTCTCCCAGTATGACTAGGTTGTCATGGTGGGTTGATTGCATGGTGGATGCAGCGGCTAGTTGTGTTGCAAAGTTGGGGTTGTAAGAAGGTGGTCTGCAGATCAGGAGGGATACTATGCTGGTTTGGTCGTTGAGTTCTGTCTTCATGAGGAGGGATTAATAGTCTCTGCGTTGGTTGGGATGAGTTGAGACACTCGGATGTGTTCTTTGGGTATGATTGCGATTCTGTCTCCTCTTTGTTTTTCTCTGTTGGCGTGCATTCATTTATAATTGTCCGCTTCGTTCGCGATGGCTTTATAGTTGTCTGATAACCAGGTTTTTGTAAGAAAGAGCACGTTTATACCTCCTTCCCTTAGAAGATCATGGATTTCTATTGAGTGTTTTGCCATGGATCTAACGTTGAGAAGGCTGCAGTGTAGGTCGCTTGATTTCCCTTTCAGATTGTTGTTTGTTATGTTTGTTTGGCCTGGTGTGTTGTGTCATTTGGGTTGCCGTTGCTGGTGGGGTTTTCCTGGTTGAACCTGTTGGGCGATGTGGTTCTTTGGTGATCCGTATCTTTGTCTTTGATCAGTGTTGTCATTGTAAGACTCCCCTTCACAAAATTACCCAAAATGTCAGTTGTGAAAGCCCTTCTGGTAATCATGGCAATCATATATGTAAAGGTCAAGAAATTAATATGACTACTTCTGACTCATAATTCTAACTTTGGCTTGAATTATGAAACAAAGAACCAGCCATCCATTCCTTTGAAAAGTTCCCCTAAAAGTACATTTATAAATCATTAAAACAGAGTGAATTCAACAATGTTAAAATTAATAAGAACATTAGGGACTCTTAGTACTGAGACAATAAAGAGGGGTTCAAATTTGCTGAACTGCAGTGTGCAGTCTAGTAGGATTAATGACCCACACAAGAGCTGGAACTTTGAACATTTAAAGCCCATTCAGGTGCAGGCTATCAGGAGTAGTAGGAGGAAGAAGCATAAAAAGCAGCAGAAGCAGGAGGAAAAAGTAGGACACAGAGATGCCACTGTGTTGGAAGGGGGACGCTGTGTTAATATCGTTGCAGAGGTCAGGAAACCTGTAGCCTGCAGAGATTGCGCAGCGGAAAGCGGTATGGAAGCCGGTTGTCCTGAGGGGGAGAGAAGCTCTCCTGATGCTGCGTTCAGCTCCGGTGAATGGCATTCATCAGAGTGCGAGCAGAGCCGAGAGCGCTCCAAATGCAGAAGGCGCTTGCAACCGAAAAACACTACCAGAGCTGTCAGACACATGTCCAAACCTGACAAAGGAAGAGCACAAAGCAGCAGGTCCAGCGCAGATGCACAGAAAGAACGGTAAATTGGCCTTTGTCAGGTACTCTCGGGGCACTCTGAAACAGACCACTGGCTTCAAACGACACTTTAGAATACTGAACAAGTGAATTGAAACAATTTGGGCGCAACTCTTATTTTAAGCGGGATCGAGTTGAAGAATATTGTAACCACATTGTCAAAGCCAAAACGGGACAATATTTAACCCAAGTGTAAATGAATATTGTAACTACCATTGCCCAAGCCAAAAGATAAGCACATTCAAACAAAGTGAATAGGATTTTCAAAAAAGAATATCCCTTGTCAAAGAAGATTATGGTCAGTATTACATAAGCCAAAGGCAATTATAAAGGAAAAGGTTTACCACTTTCCTAATAAGGGACACTTGGAAGAAACCCAAGGGTGGCAGGAAGAAACCCCTCCTTATGTGAGTTATAAAGTGGACGAGAAATGTAATCTGCCTTGCCTGTGGCAAATTAATCAATATCAAAGATATTGTCAATGTGCGCTGTATCCTTATCAAAGAAGTTATAAAACCTTTGTTGTTGAAAGTCAAAAGACTTATCCAAGAGATTTTTTATTTACTTTCCCCATTGAGGATTTAAAGTGTGGAAAGTCTGAGGCAAACCTTGCCACAGAGTACCAGTAGTAGTAGGAGTTTTATCCTGGCAGGTGAGTATACCAGGAAAGGGACAATTAGTGGTTAGCCACCGAGCACAAGTAGTAGTAGGAGTTTTATCCTGGCAGGTGAGTATACCAGGAAAGGGACAATTAGTGGTTAGCCACCGAGTACCAGTAGTAATAGGAGTTTTATCCTGGCAAGTGAGTACCAGGAAAGGGACAATTAGTGGTTAACCCTGGCAGGCAAGGGGTCCAGTCAGAACATCATTGAAGTACTGTATTGTGGTAGAAGGTTGTAGTGGAAAGAAAGTAGCAAGTCCACTAATGTGTTATTATAAACTGTTATAAAACCATTCTGACAAAACGTTATTGTTTATGAAGAAGAAATGGGAAAGTGCTTGTTTTTCAAAGAAGGGAAATTGTGTTGAGGTGTGAAGACAAAGACTTCTTGGTCATCAAGCAGATGTTTCTGGAAGCTTTGACTATTGTTCCGAGGAGTGTAGAAACCTGTTTGAGAAATTAGACATTACAATTGTCAAGTGAAGGATTTATGGAATGAAAGGAACTTTGTGTTATACATGGAATTGAACTTTGCTATTGAGAACTTTCTTGATCTGTACTTTGGCTTGAAATATCCTGAATTAATCCTACGGAAGAGGATATGACCTTGGTTACAATGATATATATTTACAAACTTTCCGTTTGAATATAACTGTTATTGTATTGAGTTGAAACGGCCATATGATACCTGTATGATGCTGTTATATGTATAAGTGTGAAGGACAGGTTCCCTTCTAGAGTGTTTTTCCTTTAGTGTTAGTTTTACAGGTAGGGATGTCCTTGTTAGGTTAGGGAAAGTGAGGCGTTTTTCTCACCCTTATTATTTAATAAAATGACAACTTGTGAGAAAACTCTATCTACTTGTCCATCTCGCATTTCTGACCCCTCACAACTCTCACTAAAGGGCTGCTCTCTTCCTTCCTTACGGTCCCGCCTTCACCTATTGATGTTCCTGCTAACTCCACTCCTGTACCTCTTTCACCCCCTGAGGATATCCCAGTCAGCTGCACTCTTGATGGTACTGATGTGGATTCCTCCAAACCATCATGCATTCCTCCTGATGGTACCACCTTCAGGTTACACCTTCTCCTTCTGTTACTGCCTTTGCCACTTGATATGATCCCCTATGCCTCCCTGATGCCCATTGACCCCCTGATGGTACCACATCCAACTCATCTGTGTCGCTGCCACCTTGCCACCTCCTCCTAGTTCTCTTTCTTTTGTCTCCTACTCCTGCACCCTTGAGCTTGCCACATCCTTCTTCAATGTCTTAGGTCTCACCACTTTCACCTGCTTTGCCTGGCTACCGCCCCTCCAGTATCCTCCTTCTCTGCAGCGTCTTCTCTCTCCAACACTCTCCAAGCTCAACCCTTCTTCTCCTCCAATCTGCACCAGCTCACTTGACTCCCTGGTTTTTATAGTGTTCTGCCTTGGCTGAGTGAATGACTGCACCTATGTCTGATATTTGGAGCAAGGTTGGAATTGGCTGCAGCTGCTGCTGCTGTTTGCACATGGCCTCACTTTGGGCCTAGAGGGCTGGACCAAGACTTCATCTTGCCTGTCTGCCATCTCAGGCTTCACTCAGCCCCTCCCTCTGGTGTTGCCTGCACAGCAGCTAGGTATCCTGTTTCCATAGCATGGGAACTACTAGCTGGGAAAATCTTACTAATATTTCAAAATTCTTTATTTCTAAAGAGAATTCTGGCTTGCAGTTAAATTGCAACATTGTATCATCAGTGAGTGAATGATCTGCTATGAGACAATGATTTGAGAACATTTTTTATAATTTGCAGTAAAATCCATGGCTGCCAAACCACAAACTTGTAACATTGTATCATGTGCAAGATCTGGAAAACTGTGATCTGCAATATTGCATCTAACACACAGGGACCGCCCGTCCATAATGGGGACGGGCCACCAACCCACCACACATCATGAATGTGCAGGGCCGGGCCACTACATGCTCACCTGCTGTTGGAGAAGCACTCCAGGGCTGGCTCTGCTTTTGGGGAAACAAGGCTTCCCTTTGTTTGGAGTACCCATCTGTACCTCCCTACTGGTTACCAGGGCTTGGGTGGTGAGATCCAACCCCTCCATGCATATTTCAAGAACCAGTGCTCATGGAGAGACTGACCCCTTCGGTTGCTTCCTGGTTCCTGCAGTGCATGCTGGGCGGGCAATCTGGAGGAGAATGAGTGACAGCCAGAAGCGGCAACGGCAATGTGCAGGCAAGCAGTATGTGAGTGTATGTGTGTGTATGCTTGCATGCCTGTGTGAATGTGTGTGCATTTGCCAGTGCAGTGCCTACGTGCAGGCAGGTGTGTGTAGTATGAGAATCAGGATGAGGGTGAGTGAGAATAAATGTACATGGAAACTGTGACGAATCCACTTCCGGGGCACCAGTGATCCAGGGGTGAATATCGGTTTCTAAACCATCAATCAGCCCCACACCTCTAGTGCACCAGAAGGGATCCGAACAGATTGGTAACACAAGCCAATTGTAAACCTCCTTGTCCAATTTTAGTGACGTAGACGGAATGGCAGGCTTATCACTGCAAGGACATGGATCGTTGGTTAGTTGCAACACCACGAAAATACAATTATTACCCAATGATAAAAGGGACTGTCCAGTTAAGGTTCTATACAAATATCTACTTTATTATTATTACAACGGACAGTTCAAGCACACTACAAAATACAGGGCACCCTGAAAAGGAAGAAAGAAGACAGACAGTTTTACGAAGGACAGGGGTGCACTCAGGATACTGACAGGAGGGTAGTTGCTAAAGCAAACAGTCTTAACTATTCAAAGTTATTTGGTTTCAGCACCAAGGGAGCAAGGGGTAGTGGATGTCACTAGGGGCCTTTGGAGAAGGACCATGGGAGGCAGAACCACAAAGTACCTGGTGCTTGAAATTATCTTGTTGCTCGACGTCGTTGAGTCAGTTTCAGGGCGCTTTGCAGCTCCTGCGGCAGAGTTCAAAACAGGAGACAGCTGCAGGTATCAGGCGGCAGGCAGTTCGGCAAGCAAGGCTAGATGGACGGCTGCAGACTGGCCTATACGGAGCCTCAGGGTCAAGAATTGTTGTCTCTGTGCTGGTTGTCAGATCTGGAACGCTTGTCGAGGCATCTCAAACGGCTTTAGTGACTGCAGCGTGACAACAGTCAGTGGTGCAGCCGGTTGTGGTTCTAGAGCTCGACTGTCTCAACAATGTCCTTAAAAGATAGATGCTGGTTGATGCTTGTTGTTGCACTCCTCCTAGCTCCTTCGCAGGGCTTGTGTCATCCTTTAAGTTGGACAGCCCAAAGCTGAGGAGGGTGTTTGCAGGCAATGGCCTTGTTCTTTGTTCAGAGACTCTCTGGCGTGTCCCACCTAGGAAGCTTGCTAGCAGAACCTAGCAGGCACGCAGTGTGCTGTCTGGGTACTGGTTCTGCAGCTGCTGAGCGGGTCGTCTGAGTTCGGTATCTTCCTCTGTTCCCTGTGAGATGTTTAGGGGAGGGGTCTTGCTTCCCTCTTGGAAGTGCTGACCCTCCTTCACTGGCAGAAGCTGTAAGGCAGACTGTACCTTCCACCAGGGTCCAAATGAGTGCTTCTTCTTATTCCTTTCAAAGTCATTGGATGATCTGCTTAGTGAGGGGCTCAGCCCTCTTTTAAAACCAAATGGGCCCCAGTGATTGGTGCAGGCTAATCCTGCCTTAAAGAACCAATCCTGGTTCCCCACCAACAATCTTCTGTTTGCATGAGGTCAGGACCGGAGTGCTTTGCAACAGGAAAGGTAAGGGGTGACAACATGTACTCCTAAGTCCCACCCATCATCCTGCCTGTTGTAGATAAAAGTGTCTCACTGTTTAACTGAACCTTCTGTGACTCTTAATCAAAGTGCAGGTCTCCCTTGAAGTTTGTGAAGAGATCAGACTTCCTGTCTCCCTTAAATCACACACTTCTTCTCTCTGAAAGAGGTCCTCTCTGCAGGGGTTGCCTACAGTAAATGGTCAACCGAGACATGTCATTCACTGCCTTTCATAGAGAGGGGTGGGAGCTAGCTTCAAGTTGACACATTGCATATCCAAGAGGTGTTAGTCCTGCCTCCCTTTTGTCTTTTTGTCTGCGACCAAGCCTGTGAGAGGCCTGTTCCTATTAACCATTGTCAGTGTGCGCTGCCACCAGCAGATGTAGACAATAGAGAGGCAGATCCATAGAGCCTTTGATATTTTAATTAGGCTGGCCATGGCTGGAGGAAGGTGTCGCCTTCCCCCTCGGAGATGCTTTTGATGTACCCGTGGCTGTCACATTCCAGCTGAACATGACAGGGAGGACTGTGCCTGTAGGCTGCGTCCTCCCGGAGTACACGTGACTATTTATTTTATTTTAGTATTTGTATAGCGCGCTGCAACCCGTGGGCATAGAGGCGCTGAGAAGAATACATATGCAGGCTTGCTTGAGGGTTACAAGATAGCGGCCCAGTATAGTTGATAGAACAGTTACATTGAATAAGATAGGTTACAAGTCATAGACAGTCATAAACTGAGACAATAGGGGGAGGCAATTTATGCATATGCATATGTCGTGCGGTCAGAAGGGTAAATGAGTGCGTTATTGCCTCACACATTTTTAGAGGTTGATCGCCCATCATTAATTTTCATTACAAAATTTCAAAAAAGTGCAGGCGAGCACACAATCCCTGTGCGGATGGCCAAATTCCTCCCAAATACAAAAGGGTTTGGGGCTGGAGAACGGGAGTGACAATGAATGCATGTGAGTAAAAATCCCATGCAGAGCTGTGGGGGGAATAGGAAGGTTCAGTATTCATCATGGTCCAAGGTGGCAGACCGGGGCCATTGTTGAGGGATTGAAGGCAGAGTGATACATACCAGCCTGGACATGTCATCTTTAACTGGTGTGGCATTGTTACTGGCATTATGGCCAAAACCGATGTGAGACTTTCTTATGTGGGCATACTTGCCTACATGGGCACAGCCAGCAATCGACATGTTTTCTTTAATTTAACTGACATGCATTATTGCTGGAATTATGGGAAAAGCCAAAGTGGATGCTCTTATGCGAGAATACTGACCTATATGGGCACAGCCTGAATGGACACTTTTTCTTGCAGTGACATGCATTATTACTAATATTATGGACAAAGCATAAGTATGTCTTCTTACATGGGTATACCGGCGTATTGGGCACAACCTGCTTTATGCAGTGGCAGGACACTATGAATAAAGGCAAAGAGAGCCTTCTTACATGGGGCTACTGGCCTACAATGGCAATCAGCATAAACATTTTTAATTTTAGGGATATGGAATTTTTACTGGGTGCAAGTGAAAAGTCAGAGTGTGTCTTCTTACCTTGTGTTACAGGCCCACTTGGCCATAATTACCATGGACATGTTTTCTTGAATTGGCATAGATTTATTACTGGCTTCATTGGTAAATCCAAAGGGAGTGTTATTAAGGGAAGAAGCTGGCCTATATGGGAACAGCCAATGTGGACATGTTTTATTGCTATGGTAGGGGTTTATGGGCAACATCAAAGAGGGTGTTCTTATGTGTGGTTCTGGCCTATATGGGCAAGGTCAGCATAAATATTTTCTTTTAAGTGGCACAGCATTATTATTGTCAGAATGGGCAAAGTCAAATTGTGTATTCTTAAATGGAGATATGGTCATACATTGGCAAAACCACCATGGATATGTTTTCCTGCTGCCACATGGCATTATGGGCAAAGGGAGTATTCTTATGTGGGGATATATCCTATAATGGCACATCCATGGAGGACATGTTTTCTTGGACTGGCATTGTATTATTACTGGCATTATGCTCAAAGCCAGAGTGACTGTTCCTAACTGAAGGTACTGGACTATATGGGCTCAGGCAGAATGGACTTGTTTTTTTAAGTGAAAAGCATTGTGGGCAAGGCAAAGGTGAGTGTTCCTTCATGTAGATGCTGGAATACATGGGCACCGTCAGCATAACCACTTTTTAATTAAGTGGCATGGCATTATCACTAGTATAATGTACAACGTCAAAGTGAGTGTTCTTATGCAGGAACCGGCCCTGCACAGGTACAGGCAGCATGAACATTAGAGAAGAGTTGCTGTGTGATATAAGGGACGAGGTAGAAGAAAGCGACAGGTTGAGTATGGCGATAGGAGGGGGAAGCGAAGGGGGGGAAGGTAAGTGTTCACTGAGAACCCTGGACGATGAGTGGACGGGGCGACTAAGGAACAGAGTGGGAAAAATGGCATCACTAGGGACATCAACAGATCAAACAGGTCCGGACGGAACGACAAAAGGAAGGCTACAGCTCCCATTGATACACAGGGGAGGAGGGAGGCCTAACTATATCCCATGGGCACAGATGGATAAAGCCAATTTGTTAAAGCTATTACCCCCGTTGTCAGGAGGGGCAAGTAAGTGGATATATGCCTTTGAGAAACATACTGCCGGGGTACCCCTAGCCATAGGAGATGTAAAAAGTCTACTCGTATCAGCAGTAGGTGACCAGGCTGAAAGGGTATGGGTTAAGGCAGGTTTCCCGGGAGTAATGTTAGACTGTGACCGCCATGATGGGGCATCCTTCAACACGGTGCGTGCCAGGGTGTGGGATGCCTTACGCGAAACATTCCCAGACACACCGGACTTGCAGTCAGTGATGCAGTGTACAATGAATGACGGGGAAGAGGCTCTATGGATTATATTTTTCGGGTCCAAGAGATGTGGAGAGCAGAAACGGGCACGCCCTGGTATCAATCGACGTCTTTATTTTATTTTATTATAAAGAGAGGGCTCCCAAAGGAAGTGCAGAAGGCGCTTGACAAGATAGCAGGTATTGAAGCAAAGGGATGGCCAGAAATTCAAAGCATAATAGTACACCATTGTAAAAGAATCAAGGAGAGGGAGAAGGAGGTGGCGCAGAAAAGATTGGCAGACAAGGCGAAGTTAGTACAGTCAAAGTTAGTGAAGGTTGCAGCAGCAGTAGCCGCGCTCCCACACAGTAGAGAGGGAGATGAGGAGGAGGAGGGGCTGATAGCACTCCAAGGAAGGGTGGCAACTAATTGGGCAGGACCAGCACAGCAGCAGTGGACTGAGCAAGAGCAAGGTGGAAGCCCGCAGTGGCAAGAGTGGACCCCTCGAGGGGGACGAGGTGGGTACAGGGGCCGGAGAGGAGGCAGACAGGGGTATGGGGGAATGGGAGGAAATGGATGGCAGGGCCCTAGGGGCCCCCAAGGGAGTTGCTGGAACTGCGGACGATGGGGACATTACTCCAGGGAGTGCAGAAGTAGACAAAACAATGGGTTCCAGGAGGGGGAGAGTTATGGTCATCCTCACCCGGGAAGCCCATACGGTCTCCCAATGGGACAGCAGCAACTAAGAAACCCCGGCCAGGGTACCACGGGCCAGCAACAAGGACACCAGTATAGGACACAGAACCACCCCCAAAACAATGACAGCATGCAATACACACCAGGTAACCCTTTCGCGACAACAACAAACGGGGCCCCCGCGCCAGCGCCTTACAGCGGCATGTCGGTAGTTTCCGGAAATGTCTTTAATGAGGGAGGGGCGACGAGATACCCCGCATAGGACAGCCCACAGAGAACACTTGCGTGTCCAGTCCTATCCACCACCTACAATGCAGCAGAGGAACCATTGGTAGGGGCGCAGATAGGAGACAAGCAGTTTATATTCATGGTTGATTCGGGAGCGGAGAAATCATGTATCAGAGAGGGCCGATTCCCGTTATCTAACAGGAAGTTAGAGACGCAGGGGTTCTCTGGGGCTGTAGTTGAAGTTCCTTACACAGAAGCTTTGGATGTAACAGTGGGGGGTAAGTCCGTGAAGGCACCCTTATTGTATTACGAACATTCCCCAATTAACTTGCTAGGGAGGGATCTCCTGAGTAAACTCAACATGACCATATCATTTACCGAGAGAGGGATAGTGTGTTCCACACCCGGGATATGCCCCTTGCGTGCAATGTTGCTAGTGCAAGCCTACACAACCACGCAGGAAATACGAGGACTGCCACAAAATGAGGAAATGTTTATCAAAGGGCTGAAGAGTCTGGCCCTCATAATTCCCGAGCTGAGAAGCATGGACTGGAGGATCCCGGCGGAGTTCCTCTTCTGCCCCATAGTATGCCCCAACGCAGCACCAGGATCAGTGGTATCGTTAGATTTGCACGCTGTGCAAGTGTCAGCAAAAAGAATAGCTGTGATCGGAGTGGACGAGGAAGGGTGTGAGTGGCGCACAGTGCTATGCACAAACGCCAACATCGCCCTGCAAGAGGTAACAGATGAGGATCTCTTTTCAGACTCAGAAGGGGATGGTGAAATAGTGATGGAAATAGCGATGCCCTGTGATATTTTAATACAAGCAAGGGAGACTCCCGTCCAATTGATGACAGTGGTAGGAGCCCCACCGTTGTTTTTTGATGATGACATGAGGCTCGTACCAAACAACTTATGGACAACAGGCCCCCATGATGTGGGACTGTTGCATGGAGTACAGCCTGTGGTAATAAAGCTGAAACAAGGAGCAATTTTACCACGAGTTAAACAATATCCCCTGTCTCGTGAAGCTGAAGAGGGGATAAAAGAGACAATAAACGCCTTACTAGCACAAGGGATAATAGTGCCTTCAAGCTCCCCATGTAACACTTGTATTTATCCGATCAAAAAAGCAAAAGGGGGGTCTTGGAGGATGATACAGGACTTACGCCCCCTCAACGATGTAATTCAGAAGGAGTTCCCTCTAGTTCCGAACCCCGCATCAATACTGTGCAGCATCCCGAAAGAGGCATCACATTTCACAGTAGTGGATTTGAAAAACGCATTTTTCTCTATTCCCCTGGCTGAAGAGAGTAGATACCTTACCGCCTTCACGCTGGGGGGTAAAAGGTATGAGCATTGCAGATTACCACAGGGTTACTGCGAGAGCCCGAGCATCTTCAATCGCGTCTTACATGAAGACCTAGGAAACCTATCAGTTGAGAGCACCATTATTCAGTACGTAGACGATTTACTAGTCTGCGCACGAAACGAAGAGACATGCAGAAAAGATTCCATAACATTATTGACTTTGCTGGCCAACAAGGGGTACAAAGTGGACAAGGGAAAGCTACAATACTGTCTGACAGAGGTCCTGTACCTAGGACAGCTGATTTCGAGAGATGGAAAAAGAATAATACCAGACAGGGTGGAAGCCATAAGATTAGTACAAGAACCCACAACAGTAAAAGACATGCAGAAATTTCTGGGAATGTGCAATTACTGCCGAGCATGGATATTAGATTATGCGGCATACACTAGGCCCTTATTACAAGCATTAAAGGTGGCTCAACAGGAGAACAGGAAGGTGGACTGGACGGAAGAGATGAGTTCCTCCTTCCAAACACTAAAAGAGTTGATTTCAAGCGCCCCAGTACTCGCAAACCCTGATTATGGACGCGAGTTTTACCTATTCTCCCACTGCAAGGAAACACTGATGACAGCAGTCCTGACACAAAAAACATCCTTAGGACACAAGCCACTGGCTTACTATAGTGGCACTTTAGATGCCGTGATGCAAGGCCATTTCGCGTGCGAGCAATCACTCGCTGCAGCCGCGTTCGCGATTGAGAAAAGTGCCACAATAGTAATGGGCTGCCCTGTGACATTGGTTGTGGAACATTCATTATTTGCAATACTCGAGAGATCAAAAAGCACACTGACCACACAGCGGGCAACTGCCTACGAGATTATACTGTCCAGTGCCAACATCCATATAGTGAGATGCAAGACAGTGAACCCCGTCACATTCATTACAGAAGCGTGCACGCTCGAAGACATGCAGAACCATGATTGCGCAACCTACACAGGAGGAAGTGGGGAGGAGACAGTGGTGTGTGAGAACGCTCTAAGCGAAGGGGAAGTGTACTTTGTGGATGGGTCCGCATCTATTGACACGGACACGGGAGAAAAACACGTTGGCATGGCAGTGGTGAGGTTAGAAGACGGTGAGTATGAAACACTGGTACAATATCGTCTCCCATCACATTACTCCGCGCAGGCAGCAGAACTGATTGCACTCATAGAAGCACTACATGCAGCAAAGGTTTGTGCAGTGACGATATACACAGACTCAGCTTACATGACAACAACGGTACATGGAGGCCTAGCAAGATGGGGGCGGAGGGGCTTTAGGAGGGCAGATGGAACACCTGTACAGCATGCAGAATTGTTAAAAGAATTAATTGAGGCCCTGCAACACCCCACTGCAGTAGCAATAGTAAAGTGCCAAGCACATACGTCCAACACAGATGTTGTGTCTTTAGGGAACGCGGCAGCAGACGCTGCCGCCAAGGAGGCTTCCTATTTTCAGAAAAATGACACAGGTGAATACATGCTCAAGGACAAAACAAACGAAGAGCCCCCAGAGGGATATAATGTCATGCCCATACCACAAATAATAGAATTGCAGGAAGGAGCCAGTGCAGAGGAAAAACTATTGTGGACAAAGCAAGGGTGCAGCAAATCAGGGACAGACCTGCTGTGGAGACAAAATAACTCGGGGAAGGTGGTAATGCCAATTCAGCTACTAGAGACTGCATTTCAACAGCTACACTTCCCTGCACATAACACCAAACAACACATCGCAGCAGAAATACAGGAAGAATGGTTCGTGCCCTGCCTTCAGGAGCATGTGTCTCGATTGGCAATGGAATGTACAACATGCCAAATATACAATTCAGGGATGACATTACGCACTCTCCGGGGAACAATCCCTAAACCCATTGGCCCATTCAAGGAACTACACATAGATTACGCAGACATGGGGGAAAGGTGTAATGGTGCACGGTACATGATTGTGGTCGTGTGCCCATTTTCAAGGTGGGTGGAAGCAGGACCCTGCGCGCGCCCCGATGCCAAGAGCGCCGCCAAGTTCCTAGTAAGGGAAGTATTCCCGCGCTGGGGAATTTGTGACGTGATCCGCTCAGACAATGGCACTCATTTTGTGAATGAGCTTTTCAAGGAAGTGACTACATTGTTGGGAATAAAACATAAATTATGCTCAATTTATCATCCTCAAAGTAATGGCGTAGTGGAAAAGATGAACGGACTGTTGAAGGGCAGGTTATCAAAACTATGCTTTTCATTAAAAAAGAATTGGATTTACTGCCTACCGCTTGCGCTATTTGAGTTACGAAACCAGCCAAGCAAAGACCACCATTTGTCCCCGCACGAGATCGTGACCGGGAGACGGATGAACACTGCACATTCACCACTGCGCGAACACTCAGACGCTCACAGAAGCGCCGCGATATTGGGAGATGAGTTCACAGACTATTTAAAGAAACTGACAAGGGCAGCGCGCGTGATAGCAAAGCAATTGTCCCCACCCTTCACTAGAGAAGAGGGAAATGTAACCGGCGCTGTCACGGAGCCAGGACAACAGCTACAGCTAATGCCAGGCGACTGGATATATGTCAGAAGTTTTGTGCGTCGGTGGAATGCACCACGATTCCATGGCCCATATGAAGTAATATTTTGCACGCCTACGGCGGTAAAGGTCAAAGGGTTGAGGTACTGGGTGCACTTGACCGATGTACGGAAGGCATATAGCAACGTACAAGAGGAGGTAGATGGGGAGGCACAGACAACAGCAAACGCTGCAGCTGAGTAGAATGACTGAATATGAACTTGCGTGTATGTGCTGGTACTGAATTTGAAGAAATGCACAACTGATAAAGAAAAAAAAAAAAAAAAGAGGAAAAATTTTGTTTTAACATTCATCTTGTTGAGTGTAAATATATATATACACATATATTAAATGGAATGCCAAACTATGAGCTTGTATACACCCTTGTCTGTGAATACCCCTCCCCGCATCCCCACCCGCTCCCATTCCCCGTCACATGTATATTGGCGCTGATGGTGCCAACAAAATGTTTACATGTATGCACTCAATGCACTTTTATATCTTAAAACAGGAGCTTCCATGGCATCTAACGGGCGTCCTGCAACGGACAGATGTTCTAGAATTAGAGAATGGTTAACTGCGAAATGTATATATTGGTATGAATGTGGACTATCTGCGTGCATTATATTGTTCTTTACACTATTATTCGGTCTGGTTACATACTGGTTCATAGCGTTCATCTCTATCGAGATGAACGAGGGGGGAGGGAGTAACACAACTACTGGGACCAATACAACTGCAAGTGTCAATGCAACTACAAGGGAAGGTGATTTTTTGATATGGGATGGAACTAAACTTGTGTGGGGCTACTATACTACGTCATCCAATGTTGTCATCTCACACGATGGAGGGCCAAAGGGTGAAAGACAAAACAACACACTGTCCCCACCTGAGATGTCTAATTACAATGCTCACAGCTTAAACGACCGAAATCCCTCTGCCATATCCTGGTTGTATAATACCCCCACCAGCCAACCTGCCCCCACGGCCATAGAGAATCAAAGAATGAGAGAAACACATGAAATATTATATGATGACTGGGTGAAGGGGGGCGGGAATGAGAAAGGGGGGTCTAGTTTGTTTCTTGCCCAGGGAATCGGGAAGAATATGAGGAATAAGAACAATAGACGGAAGAGGGAAGCAGGAAGGAAGAAGTATGATGAGTACTACGGGCTAGGTCTAGATAAGATGGAAGACCCGCGACACCCCCACCAGACAAATAAGTGGTATGCAGACATGAGTGCCACAGCTAGACAAACAACAAACGAGAGCTGTTATGTTTGCTCCCTCATCCCTCACGCATCAGGTACACCCAAAGTACTGTTACCCAAAGAGTTGCCGATTATAGATGCCCAATGTCTCCTTCATCTCACGTTATGCAGAATTAAGAACACCTTCCAGGCACATGAAGTGACTTTTGAAATGCTGCAGAACGAGAAAACGTGCTACCCAAAACCGTCAGGGGTTGTATGTCTGAGAGAACCATTTTTTGCAATCGAAGGGACACTTTTTTCTGATAACAAGTGGAAGAATGAAGAAGTAATGTGTAAAGCTGAAGCACTGAGGGGTGTGGCACCGGAGAAATTGCAATGGATAGAAGAAACATGCACACCCGTATGGAGAGAACACATCTCAAAACTAACCTGGGTTACGCCCATCGAAAAGCCTTTCAAGTTGCAGAATGAAATAGACTATGAACTATGTTTCAAAGGAGAGGGGAAAACGTCCATGGGGATAAACAAGAAGTGCAACAAAACCCTCACTATCCCAGACCTAAGAAAAGGGACTGCGGCCCTTATGGACACGTATTGGGTATGTGGAAACCAGGCATACCTACACCTCCCCCCGTCGTGGAGTGGCAGCTGCTCAATGGCCACTCTGCACTCAGCTCTAATGGTGATACCAGAAAGCCACATCGATGGAAGCAGAAGGACACAGGAACGCACACAACAGAGTGTGGCTCAACCAACTGCAGAACCACAAATGTATGTCCTGTCTTCTGGAAACAGGGGAGAGGCGCTGACCCGCAACAGACGAGCATCAAACTATATATCAAAGGCATCATCAGAATTATTGGCCCAGATCCCAGACAAATATCGATTATTCAGCTCAGCAGAAACATTCTTTGCCTCGCTCATATCAAGTGTCCAAGCAAGGGCTAACGCAAAATGGCTCCAGATAACCCGCTGGGAATTAATTCAGCTGGCGAACGACACCGAAGAAGGTTTTAACATAATAAAGGTCGAACTAAGAGCCTTGCGACTGATGACCATGCAAAACAGGTATGTCCTGGACCTGTTGACGGCGATGGACGGCGGTGTTTGCCGAAAAATAGGAAGTGCCTGCTGCACTTTCGTACCTTCTGAAGACGCAGAGAACGGCTCCCTGTCCCAGGTGATCGAAGCAGTCCACAACCTAGGAGAAAAAATGAAGATGGAAGGCGGAGCAGAAGATAGTACATGGTTCGATAACCTCTTCTCCTGGGTCCCCTCATGGCTTGGAACAACGATGAAATTTTTGATGCCAGCTGTGGTGTTCCTCCTTTTAATTTTCTGCCTGTGCCAGGTGGGTCTTCGAGTCTGTGCTAACGCAGTACCAAATGGTGCAATGATGATGGTGACAATGGGCAACTCACACGGTACAATAAAAACGGCGCAAGAAGCACAAGTGCAAACAGGGGTAGACAACACACCCAGGTACCAACTGGTGCCCATGTACCACGACAAGGATATTGTAGATAAGCTTTGGCACACCACCATCAAAGAGCCCCGCATACTAGAATGGTACGAGGAAGTGTGGGTAGATTTGGAAGGAGATGGTGGGTGCATATATCTTACGTGTACTCCAGATGAATACGCCAGGAGAGGTGAGAGTTTAAGGGGGGTGTGCAGAGCATGGATGCCTATCAAAGGAACTCCTGCATGGGATGAGGCGTTGATGGACGAAGCAGAGTGTAGGAGGATAGAGGAGTTAAAGAATTCGTTACTTTAGTAACGAAAGGGGGGAAATGTAGGGGAGGGCTGGTCCAGGAGACCCCTCTCGCCTGCGTTTCTTCACCAGGTGAGGGCTATGGCCCATTGGGCGTTCCCTCATGCCACCCGGGCCCAGGTGGTGGAGGGCTCACCCACTGGAGACATTGCCCACACGTATCGAATGCCCATATGTATTGATTACAACACAAATTTAGCTAGGCCCAAAAACCATTCTTTGCCCGGTAAAGATGGTGTGAGCTCAGCGCACTGTAGCGCGGCCCCCACCCTTGGAGAACATCCCTGTTGCCGCAGCACCCTGGCAGATCCGCTGCGAGCACGTTCCCACGAACAAGACGGACATGAGCTAGCGCAATACGCTAACATTGTAACAGTTCACCTCCCGCAGTGTACCATCACTATCAGCATGACCCGGCCAGCAGGCCTGAACAATGAGAAGAACAGTAAAATGGTCCTCTGATGGCAGACAGTCTTTATATATATGTATATATTAATGTCAAGACCTCTTGCATAATTTCTTTCTTCCACAAAATACAAATGCCTGTAGAATGTATTAAAATGAGAGAGTATGCTCCCATGATATAAGCTATGGCGAGCTCGCACCATTGCAGGTGGATGCCAGTGATAAAGGAACGCTCCAGGGATCTGTTCGTTGCGTGTATCACTGGGCAGCCTACCTCACGTGGTTTCGCGCCATAACTAAAGCTAATGCTGCTAGAGTACACGAGAAAGCGGATGCAACTATACTATGAACTCATTAAAGAATGCGCGAGAGTGCACGTATCATGTGTGAATGTCTGAGCCCCTCATATGCCACCACCGTCACGAACGGTGGCGGGTCGTTTTCTATGTACTCCACTGATCTAACCACTACCTCATTTACTGCGAATGTATATGCATGTAACTGAAACACTGTAGCTGCTAGAGTGTAATGTACAAATATGATGCTCGAACTGGGTATAATCGAAACGCACCCAGCAAAGGTTAAATGCATGTTTTGACGTGATTTTAAATAAGTATTATAGAAAGTGTTCAAATGTTTGCGATGTCTTTGCTTGTATTCAGCAACACACGAGGGAGATACCTTTGTGAAAACGTACAAGGTCTCGATGTATCCCCCTCCCTCCCTCAGAAGGCTGCCAAGACATGAGAACAGAGCCCCGCTCTGCGTTATCACGCCTCCCCCGACCCGACTGGAGCCGCTTCAAAGACTTGTGGCCCCACTGCAGCACCCAAAGCCGCGGCCAGCCACCTGCATTATTTACAGCACAGTAGTAAACCTTAGTTTAAACTCAAGCACCCCCTCGTAAACCCCACAACCCACCGGACTGTCTCAGACTTATGGCCCTGTGCAATCAGGATACCCAACACTTTGACAACACACAGCGAAACATCCATAACCACTTCTAACAAGACAGAAAGACCTGTACCACCAGCCCCAGTCCCTGAAGCTTAGCCCCTCGACCTACGGTCCCGGTCAACAGATCACGAGTAACCAGGCCACGATATATTATCTCCAGACCCCTCACAAGGTGCATTCCTCCTGTGTTGCATTAACCTATTGAAAGATTTACTAAAGAGAATAGAACTGTAAATGACTGAATGACTGCAGTGTGCATGGCAGAGGGCAAGTAAGTCAGAAAAGGCATTCATCTCTGCCACAGGCCGCCTCGGCACGCCAACACCGCCCGGATGAACTCAAGCCGACCTGCCAGGCCCAGCCCAACCCACGAGGGTGACCAGTGACGTCCTCCAGCCAAGACCAACCACACCGCAGCAGCACCTATAGTTAGTCGTCGCCACCCAATCCCAAAGAACTTGTGCCCCCTATAGTATGAAGGTTTTGATGACGTTTTTTGTAAATATATACGCCTGTCTTTGCTATTGTCAGGCAGAGCGCTCTCGGAGTTTGCAGAGTTCTTTGCATGCCCAATTCTGATTGATAAACTCCCACTTACGCTCACCCGCACTCTGTCTTGGCCTTATTCCCATTTTGGGAGAGTCCTTCATTGTCTCTCATTGCGGGGAGGATCGTGCTGTCTGGGGACGCTTGCTTTCAACATGTTTTACTGCAGTGACATGGCCATTATGGGCAATGTCAAAGTGAGTGTTCTTATGCAGGAACCGGCCCTGTACAGGTACAGGCAGCATGAACATGTTTTACTGCAGTGACATGGCCATTATGGGCAATGTCAAAGTGAGTGTTCTTATGCAGGAACCGGCCCTGTACAGGTACAGGCAGCATGAACATGTTTTACTGCAGTGACATGGCCATTATGGGCAATGTCAAAGTGAGTGTTCTTATGCAGGAACCGGCCCTGCACAGGTACAGGCAGCATGAACATGTTTTACTGCAGTGACACGGCCATTATGGGCAATGTCAAAGTGAGTGTTCTTATGCAGGAACCGGACCTGCACAGGTACAGGCAGCATGAACATGTTTTACTGCAGTGACATGGCCATTATGGGCAATGTCAAAGTGAGTGTTCTTATGCAGGAACCGGACCTGCACAGGTACAGGCAGCATGAACATGTTTTACTGCAGTGACATGGCCATTATGGGAAATGTCAAAGTGAGTGTTCTTATGCAGGAACCGGACCTGCACAGGTACAGGCAGCATGAACATGTTTTACTGCAGTGACATGGCCATTATGGGCAATGTCAAAGTGAGTGTTCTTATGCAGGAACCGGCCCTGTACAGGTACAGGCAGCATGAACATGTTTTACTGCAGTGACATGGCCATTATGGGCAATGTCAAAGTGAGTGTTCTTATGCAGGAACCGGCCCTGCACAGGTACAGGCAGCATGCATATGTTTTACTGCAGTGACATGGCCATTATGGGCAAAGTCAAAGTGAGTGTTCTTATGCAGGAACCGGCCCTGTACAGGTACAGGCAGCATGAACATGTTTTACTGCAGTGACATGGCCATTATGGGCAATGTCAAAGTGAGTGTTCTTATGCAGGAACCGGCCCTGCACAGGTACAGGCAGCATGAACATGTTTTACTGCAGTGACATGGCCATTATGGGCAAAGTCAAAGTGAATGTTCTTATGCAGGAACCGGCCCTGCACAGGTACAGGCAGCATGAACATGTTTTACTGCAGTGACATGGCCATTAAGGGCAATGTCAAAGTCAGTGTTCTTATGCAGGAACCGGCCCTGCACAGGTACAGGCAGCATGAACATGTTTTACTGCAGTGACATGGCCATTATGGGCAAAGTCAAAGTGAGTGTTCTTATGCAGGAACCGGCCCTGCACAGGTACAGGCAGCATGAACATGTTTTACTGCAGTGACATGGCCATTATGGGCAAAGTCAAAGTGAGTGTTCTTATGCAGGAACCGGCCCTGTACAGGTACAGGCAGCATGAACATGTTTTACTGCAGTGACATGGCCATTATGGGCAATGTCAAAGTGAGTGTTCTTATGCAGGAACCGGCCCTGCACAGGTACAGGCAGCATGAACATGTTTTACTGCAGTGACATGGCCATTATGGGCAATGTCAAAGTGAGTGTTCTTATGCAGGAACCGGCCCAGTACAGGTACAGGCAGCATGAACATGGTTTACTGCAGTGACATGGCCATTATGGGCAAAGTCAAAGTGAGTGTTCTTATGCAGGAACCGGCCCTGCACAGGTACAGGCAGCATGAACATGTTTTACTGCAGTGACATGGCCATTATGGGCAAAGTCAAAGTGAGTGTTCTTATGCAGGAACCGGCCCTGTACAGGTACAGGCAGCATGAACATGTTTTACTGCAGTGACATGGCCATTATGGGCAATGTCAAAGTGAGTGTTCTTATGCAGGAACCGGACCTGCACAGGTACAGGCAGCATGAACATGTTTTACTGCAGTGACATGGCCATTATGGGCAAAGTCAAAGTGAGTGTTCTTATGCAGGAACCGGCCCTGCACAGGTACAGGCAGCATGAACATGGTTTACTGCAGTGACATGGCCATTATGGGCAATGTCAAAGTGAGTGTTCTTATGCAGGAACCGGCCCTGCACAGGTACAGGCAGCATGAACATGGTTTACTGCAGTGACATGGCCATTATGGGCAAAGTCAAAGTGAGTGTTCTTATGCAGGAACCGGACCTGTACAGGTACAGGCAGCATGAACATGTTTTACTGCAGTGACATGGCCATTATGGGCAATGTCAAAGTGAGTGTTCTTATGCAGGAACCGGACCTGTACAGGTACAGGCAGCATGAACATGTTTTACTGCAGTGACATGGCCATTAGGGGCAATGTCAAAGTGAGTGTTCTTATGCAGGAACCGGCCCTGCACAGGTACAGGCAGCATGAACATGTTTTACTGCAGTGACATGGCCATTATGGGCAATGTCAAAGTGAGTGTTCTTATGCAGGAACCGGACCTGCACAGGTACAGGCAGCATGAACATGTTTTACTGCAGTGACATGGCCATTATGGGCAAAGTCAAAGTGAGTGTTCTTATGCAGGAACCGGCCCTGCACAGGTACAGGCAGCATGAACATGGTTTACTGCAGTGACATGGCCATTATGGGCAATGTCAAAGTGAGTGTTCTTATGCAGGAACCGGCCCTGCACAGGTACAGGCAGCATGAACATGGTTTACTGCAGTGACATGGCCATTATGGGCAAAGTCAAAGTGAGTGTTCTTATGCAGGAACCGGACCTGTACAGGTACAGGCAGCATGAACATGTTTTACTGCAGTGACATGGCCATTATGGGCAATGTCAAAGTGAGTGTTCTTATGCAGGAACCGGACCTGTACAGGTACAGGCAGCATGAACATGTTTTACTGCAGTGACATGGCCATTAGGGGCAATGTCAAAGTGAGTGTTCTTATGCAGGAACCGGCCCTGCACAGGTACAGGCAGCATGAACATGTTTTACTGCAGTGACATGGCCATTATGGGCAAAGTCAAAGTGAGTGTTCTTATGCAGGAACCGGCCCTGCACAGGTACAGGCAGCATGAACATGGTTTACTGCAGTGACATGGCCATTATGGGCAATGTCAAAGTGAGTGTTCTTATGCAGGAACCGGCCCTGCACAGGTACAGGCAGCATGAACATGGTTTACTGCAGTGACATGGCCATTATGGGCAAAGTCAAAGTGAGTGTTCTTATGTAAGGATACTGCCCTGCATGGGCTCAGCCAGCATAGACATGTTTTCTTGAACTGGCATGTTATTATAGGCACAGTGGGAGCACTGGCATATATTGGCATAGCCAGCATGGACATGTTTTGTGCACTATCGTTACTTGCACTATTGGCAAAGGAAAATGTAGTGTTTTGCATGTTACTGGCAAAAATTGACACAGTCAGCATGGTGTAGATTTATGGGCGGCGCAGCATGAGTGATTTCTTACGTGGAGTACTGGCATACATTGGCATAGGCAGCATGAATGTGTCTTCTTACAGTGGCATTACTACCCTTATTGAGCTTGGCCAGCATAGACATGTCTGCTTACCCACGTAGACATGTGTTGTGTGCCAGGTCATGGTGAGTATGGGCTGGGCATGCTTCCTGTGCATTGCTGCTGGCCTGGCATCCATTGGATCATGTCCTTGTGTTACCCTCGAAAAACAATTGTACATTGTATGGATTTCTAAACAATGTTTTACAAAATGTGTGCTCTAAGGACAAACCAACCCCTTCTTGGGGCCGTGGTGGCGCGCTTACATTCCTGGAAAATACGTGCACCCCTAAAATGGGAAGATTCTTTGGCTGCCACTGTTAGGGGGTCTACTTAGGAGCCTTGGCACTTTCTCGTTGCTCAAGTTGTAAATATGTGGACTGGTGAATGGCAACTATGTTGACATGTGCGGTGGCCTGAGCAGTAGATATTGGGGTGCTGACATGTGCGGTGTGCGGTGGCCTGAGCAGGAGATATTGGGGTGCAGTCAGAGTTGTGTTGACATGTGCGGTGGCCTGAGCAGTGGATATTGGGGTGCCGAGTCAGAGTTGTGTTGACATGTGCGGTGTCCTGAGCAGTGGATATTGGGCTGCCGAGTCAGAGTTGTGCTGACATGTGAGGTGTCCTGAGCAGTGGATATTGGGGTGCCGAGTCAGAGTTGTGTTGACATGTGCGGTGTCCTGAGCAGTGGATATTGGGGTGCCGAGTCAGAGTTCTGTTGACATGTGAGGTGTCCTGAGCAGTGGATATTGGGGTGCCGAGTCAGAGTTGTGTTGACATGTGAGGTGTCCTGAGCAGTGGATATTGGGGTGCCGAGTCAGAGTTGTGTTGACATGTGAGGTGTCCTGAGCAGTGGATATTGGGGTGCCGAGTCAGAGTTGTGTTGACATGTGCGGTGTCCTGAGCAGTGGATATTGGGGTGCCGAGTCAGAGTTGTGTTGACATGTGCGGTGTCCTGAGCAGTGGATATTGGGGTGCCGAGTCAGAGTTGTGTTGACATGTGCGGTGTCCGATATTGGGGTGCCGAGTCAGAGTTGTGTTGACATGTGCGGTGGCCTGAGCAGTGGATATTGGGGTGCCGAGTCAGAGTTGTGTTGACATGTGCGGTGGCCTGAGCAGTGGATATTGGGGTGCCGAGTCAGAGTTGTGTTGACATGTGCGGTGGCCTGAGCAGTGGATATTGGGGTGCCGAGTCAGAGTTGTGTTGACATGTGCGGTGGCCTGAGCAGTGGATATTGGGGTGCCGAGTCAGAGTTGTGCTGACATGTGCGGTGTCCAGAGCAGTGGATATTGGGGTGCCGAGTCAGAGTTGTGCTGACATGTGAGGTGTCCTGAGCAGTGGATATTGGGGTGCCGAGTCAGAGTTGTGCTGACATGTGAGGTGTCCTGAGCTGCAGAGTCAGAGTTGTGCTGACATGTGAGGTGTCCTGAGCAGTGGATATTGGGGTGCCGAGTCAGAGTTGTGCTGACATGTGAGGTGTCCTGAGCAGTAGATATTGGGGTGCCGAGTCAGAGTTGTGCTGACATGTGAGGTGTCCGGAGCAGTAGATATTGGGGTGTTGAGTCAGAGTTGTGTTACAGTGACGGCAGCACAGGGAAGCCTTTGCTTTGAAACTCGTTGCCACTCCTGTGCAGATCCTGATGTTATTTTTTTCGAAACAATTAAAGTTGGCTGTATATGTTATAAGCCAACCAACTTACCTACTTTATAGATAAAAGTCACACTAAGTGAAATAGGGCGTGCACTGATTTGCATAACCCCGCCCCCTGGGAGATGCAAGCCACTGTAGCGTCCATTGGACGGCGCTGGGTCCGATCGTTGTCCTTTCTTTCTTTCTTTCTTTCTTTCAAATTATCGAATGCGTTGTTTGACCCACGCAGGCGCTTCCCCATCCAAAAGGATGATGTGCACCTACCCACCAATCTTACACACAGCCCTCACATTCTCATAACTCCTCCCACCGCCCTGTATGCCCGTCTGCCCCACAAAATCCAGCAGCACACTGCTCCTCTCCCTGCTTCTCACCTCGACTCCTCCCAGCAAAGCCTTCCCACTCAGTTCAGCCACTCCCAGCGCAGACAACCAAACCCTCATTAACTCTCTCTCCTCAACATCCCTCTCACAGGCAAGCATCTCAGAGGTCAGAGGTCAGGGTATGGGCGGTCCCAGAGCTGCAAATAATGCCCCTAAGTCAAATGGTGACCCGGAACATAATCTTCAGCATGAGGGCAGCCAATCACGTGCTGATAGGCTGTGGGCTCTGTCAAGATATCAATAATTGGATTTTAAATAACATCGCCAAATGTCATTCTAAAATAAGACGGCAGTTTTAGCTTTTGTATTTTATTCTTTTAAATGTATAATTGTATTTGATGATATCTATGCTTTTTTGACAAGATTCTGAATCCGCCAAACTTATGAGCCCACTTAAAAGTTCTCTGCTTCTGGGAACCAAAGTTAACCACAACCAACTCTCGTTTTTTCACCATGTTTATCTTAAATGAAAAAAAGTTTAAAAAGTTGAAGCGCCCGTCGTCCCCCCTCAGCTGAGCACGTTGATGGAGTGCCCCAGGGGGGGCGGCTGGTGGTCTGTTCCTAGAATGCACATTTTTCTTTGGATTACATGACAGCGCCCCTGGAAAAACACTGCTTCTTCCAGGTATCTCGCTGATCTGGATGTGGAATTCCAGGAAGGCCTGCGCCATCTGGCTAATGACGTAAGCGCGCACGGGAAGCTGCACGCGAGCCCGCCATCATATAGGCACCAGAAGGTCTTTCCTACTGTTGATTCTGGCAAAAAACAATCAGGTGGAGACCTTATACCATGTTATTATGGAGTGCCCAGTGCTGAGAAATAAAATACATGTGGCCGGGACAATCCACCTCCTGGAATAAAAGAGGGCTGCTCTAGTATTGTGTTAGGAACCCAAAACAAACTCATGTACATAATTATTCAATTTTGGGAACTCATAACAACAACCGATAGCACGGAATAGAGACTTATTGGGCTTGTCATGTCCAGAATACACAGAGAATGAGAACTTTTTTTTAATTATACGAGAATGAACTTGCTATGAATTCAAGTTTACTTTTCTAATCATGAAATGTTAATATGAGTGAAAAAGTTTCTTTTCAAACTAAATTGTTTAATACAAAAGAAATAATAATAATAATAAGTACCAGGAGTCCGGGCCTGGAGGGGGCAGCTGCCCAGGTGGGCATGAGGAGGTTTTGTATAATGTGCCTGCACAATCAAGGCTACGGGCCTCATTACGAGTTAATAAAGCACAATCCATTGCAGTCCGCAGAGCACAGGACACATAACCATATGCTAAGCACATACTTTGCTCATTGAAGATGACATCAAGAGTCAGTGTACACCTGAGGCGCAAGCCACGCTTTAGCAAGGCCAAACTAAACATGTTGGGGGACACCATTGTGGAACATGCAGACCAACTGTTCTGTACCGACCAACGCAGGCAGCCATAGCTCAGAAAGAAGACCATCTGGAATGAGGTTGCACAGAAACGATCAGCAGTTAGCACAATCCCGCACTGTGTGTGGCTGCCACAAAAGGTGGGATGACCTGCGCCTGAGGGTGCGCAACCTCCTGTCAGCCCAGCCAGGGCATGGCACAGGTGGCGGCGGCGCATCCCTCATCCACCTGCATCCCTGGGAGGAGACGTGCAGCAGTGTACTGCACCTCGAGTCAATTGAAGGTGTTTGTGCTGCAGAAGCCAGAGCCATGACATCCGAGGATGCTGGTGAGTACATGTAACCCCAATGTCACATCAAACTCCCTGTCCACCCTGCACACACTACAGCTGCAAAACACATGAAGTGTGTTGTGGACAACACCAATATAGCCCTTCCGGCCCCCCACCTGCAACCTGGTTGCACACAACGACTTACAACCTCACCCCAAACCTCACTCATACCTCATTCACACATAGAACGTAGCACAGGCACCCTGAATCGCCAACATAACAAGCTCCTGCTGGCACTCAGACACACATCCCCCTGCCACAGCAAAACTGGTGTGTTTCCGACATGCTAGCACAGGCACAAAGTCACATCAGTACAAAGCACCTACACCACCCACAAATGACCAGCATCACACACCAAGGAAACATGTCACTCCCTCGTCCCAGCCAGCCAAACCCATGTGCCCAAATTTCCACTGATGGCTGTAAGTGCTACAGGCAGCAGGCACATGGGGACCCCATCCATGGCACATCCCCACACAAGATATCATCACACAGCTTGTGTACCACACCCCTAACACCCAGCCCAGAAATTACAAGTACACCACAACAGTATCACAGGCACACCACATATCTTGCAGGTACATCACACATTCACCCGCACAGTATCCATGACACAAGCATGTGCGCACCATGCTATGTCCCCCGCCATGTCCCTGACAAGGCACTGTCATCAAAAAGCCAAAGCATCAATGTCTGTCTCATCAATCCACACTCATCACTGGTGTCCTGCCTTTCTGACTCCCTCGGGCACATCATCTGGCAAAGAGGATGCCCATCCTAGCACATCAAAGAGCACCAGGCGTCGACGCCGAAGGACCACTGCCACCTCAACCCAGGACTCCACAACCTCAACAGGCAGATGTGCAGCTGCAACCCCAGCTGCATCCGTTCAGAAACCTCAGGCCCACGTGGTCCCTCCAGCACTGCCACTGCAGGTCCCTGTGGTTCCTCCAGCACTGCCACCGCAGACCACCCATGGTTCCTCCAGCACTGCCGCTGCAGGCCGCTGTGCTCCCTCCAGCACTGTCAGCGCAGCCCCCCTTGGTTCCTCCAGCACTGCCACCGCAGACCCCCCGTGGTTCCTCCAGGACTGCCGCTGCAGGCCCCCGTGGTCCCGCCAGCACTGCCACTGCAGGCCCCTGTGTTTCCTCCAGCACTGCTGCCGCAGGCCCCTGTGGTCCCTCCTGCACAGCAACCACAGGCCCCTATGGTCCCTCCTGCACAGCCACCGCAGGCCCCTGTCTTCCCTACTGCACAGCTACTGCAGGCCCCTGTGGTCCATACCCTGTGTTTCCCCCAGCACTGCTGCCGCAGGCCCCTGTGGTCCCTCTTACACAGCAACCACAGGCCCCTTTGGTCCCTACTGCAAAACCACAACAGGCCTCTGTGCTCCCTCCTGCACAGCCACCGCAGGCCTCTATGGTCCCTCCTGCACAGCCACCGCAGTCCCCTGTGGTCCCTCCTGCATTGCCACGACAGGTCCCACAAGCTGCACCCACCCCAGCAGCCCCAGAAGCAGCAGTGCCGGTACCACCACCACTGCCACAAGGCCGTGCACATGCGTGCATCGGAGATGACACAGAGGACGAGGGTGGTCTGGAAACTGGAGATGACATACCAGAGCATTGAGGAGTCCCTGCTCTTCAGCCCCATCGGCCCAGTTAGCCCCAAAAAAAAACCTCTTCCCCAATTGAGGGATATTGAAGGCTCCCTCACCAGGATGGAACAATGGCAGGATTCACTCACATCCCTGGTGCAGCAGCACCTTTAGGAGGCCCATATCATTCAGGAGAGCATGCAGGCCAGTGGCAGACGTAATGCACGTGCACTTGGTCGATGCACATGTGCCATTGTCCAGATGTCATGGAGGATAAAGGAGGGCAACAGCCTGATGTCTTCTATTGCTGAAACAATGGTCATGTTGCTCCAGTCCTTCCTGGACTGACGGCCCATGGCGCTATCACCCGCTCCATCTACAAGCACAACCCCAGGTAGTTCTGTGCAGAGCAGCCCAAGGCGGCGCTCCATGTGTTTGTCTCACTCTGCACACAGCTGCACACCAGAGCCTAAAAAGGGATGCAAGTAGGCCATGGACGCGTACGTGCCCTGTCTGTGACTCATGCTAATGTACATAGCAAAACAGGATAGGAGTTGGCCACAGACAGTTGAGGAGGGGGAGTGGGAGGGATAGTTTGGGAGAGGGAGTGGAGAGGGACAGTTGGGGAGGGGTAGTGGGAGGGATAGTTGGGGAGGGGGAGTGGAGAGGGATAGTTGGGGAGGGGGAGTGGGGAGGGATAGTTGGGTAAGGACAGTGGGGATGGATAGTTGGGGAGGGTTAGTGGGAGAGATAGTTGGGGAGGGGTAGTGGGAGGGATATTTGGGGAAGGGGAATGGGGAGGGATAGTTGGGGAGGGGTAGTGGGAGGGATATTTGGGGAGGGGGAGTGGGGAGGGATAGTTTGGGAGAGGGAGTGGAGAGGGACAGTTGGGGAGGGGTAGTGGTAGGGATAGTTGGGGAGGGGGAGTGGAGAGGGATAGTTGGGGAGGGGGAGTGGGGAGGGATAGTTGGGTAAGGACAGTGGGGATGGATAGTTGGGGAGGGTTAGTGGGAGGGATAGTAGGGGAGGGGTAGTGGGAGGGATATTTGGTGAGGGGGAATGGGGAGGGATAGTTGGGGAGGGGGAGTGGGAGGAATTATTGGGGAGGGGATTAGGGAGGGATATTTGAGGTGTATAGTATTAGGATTGCAGTCATTTCACATTTGTAAAACTAATGATGGATATTGATTTTTCAGTGCAAGTGGTTTTATTTATGTGCAATGCCCAGTGAGCTAGCTGGCCTCTGCTGCGTGTGTGACAGGTGATTAGAAGAAGTACTGTATAAGTTCATCTCGTGCGACACGTCCATCCATGCCATCAGGACGCTGTGCAAATGCCAGCTCATCTTCCATGTCATCCATTCTCTGGTGGGTGCATGTCCATGTCAGGGGCTAGGAGGACGTTGCGCCTGATACACATGTTGTGCAACATGACACAGGCAAGCACTATCTTTCCCACCTTTTCAGGACTGTAAATTAGTGCTCCCCCGATCTGCTCAGGCACCAGAACCTCGCCTTTAACAGGGCAAATGTTTGTTCAATTGTGCACCGAGTACATACATGGGCACGGTTGTATGCCTGCTCGTGGATGTTGTGGGGCTGCCTCATAGGGGTCATCAACCATGGTATCGGGGGATAACCAGCATCACCTGCACGGGAGCAACAGAAAAAGTACAATGTCATACTTCTGCCCATATCATGTTGGCACAGGCTGTATAGAGTTCACTTGAGAAGACAAAATGCACATGCAAAATGCAGTTTAGCTTGCATATGTCCTATTTCATGTACCAGTAATGCACTTTGTAAGTATGTGTGTTGGGTGTGTGGTGTGCAGTGGCATTCACATGACCCATTAACAGACAACATGACCTTGGACCCTTTTAGTACAACTGACACACATGGAAGTGCTGTATGTGGCATTATTGTGTTACAAAGAAATTATAAAGATATGTTTATGTACTAAAGTACATTCTGGTTTCTTATGGGATGCACGTGTGATTGTGTGGTTCTAATAGGCAGGGGACCTGCCCAATTGGTGTGCAAATAAATGGTGTTATGTGGGTGGGAGAATAGGTATTCTCTGTCTGTGCATTAGTTGTTGTGGGTTTGCTTGACTGTGTTTGTGCTTCTTTTTGCCACTTTGGTGTGGTATATTCTGGTACATGTAGTTCTTTTGTTTTGCTGTACAGAATTGATGTTGACATGCATGCACTGGATTTTTTTCAAACATTGAGACACGCCTGTCGAGGCCTTGCACTCAGGCTTGGTATTACAGTGTTGCACACCTATACACTTGCACGTTTGATGCACTCACAACACAAACTAGGGTTGTCTGTCCTTAACTTTTGTTACTTTACACTTTACAGTATTGTTGCAATTGATGATCTTTGCTCTTATACATGGTCTACCTTCCCATTTAAATTCCCAAACCGCCCTCTGTGCACTTTCTTGGTGTTTTAATATTTAAAAAAAAAATTATTACGAGTTTATAATCACCGAAGTGATTTTTAGAAGATAGATGAAAGAACTTCAGGTTTGTTAAGATTGTTGAAAAAAAATATTACAAAATGTAGTGTTGAAAATAGGCAAAAGAGAAGAGAAAAAAGAAGAAAAAAAAGTCATTCATTTCATTTCAGCACTCTGCCCTTCAGCGAAGAAGGAGAAGAGAACAAAAAATCGAGTCCAACCAGAGCAACACAGGACAACCAAGGAAAGATGCCCCCCGTAGATTACGTCAATTATGTCAGCTCTGCAAAGTCTCCTGAACTCTGTGTTCAAAAATTAAGTCCAGGATTTTGGTGGCTGCTATTTTCCACGAAGGTCTGAGACCCCCTATTAAGCAGTCCCACCAGAGTGTTTCCTCAGGCAGATATGATTTCTCTAAATGGTGAAGCAAGTAAGGAGTTCTATATGTAGATGTTCCTGGACACAGTAGGAGAAGGTGCCGTAATGTTTCTGTTTGTCGAGTGTCTTTACAGAAGCGGCAGATGTTAGTTGCAGAAAGGCCTCTTATGTGCAGGATTTCATTTGTAGGCAATAAATTCAGCCTAGCACGAAGGAGAGTAGATCGAGTTTTTCTGCTTGGATCTCTTATCAAGAACGATTGGACTTCGTTTAGTTTTCTGCATGTTAGAGGCAGGTGACTGGTCAATTTATACACAGATGCCTTCTCCAGCAAATGTATCCAATCCATTTCCTCTATACGTGTTTTGGTTTTTGTTGGATTGCCTAGTAGCTCTTCCATGGGACTGCCGCAGGTTTCCAGCTGTAATGTGCACATTGTCTCCCATTTGGTCAGTAGTTTGCTTTTTGCCTGAATTCATCTCTACTTGTACCAGAGAAAAGATTGTCGGAGAAGAAGGGTCTTTGATCTTCCGATAAAGCATTATCAAGGCTCTCATTACAATTGACTCCAAAGACGAGAGTGAAAGTTCCCATCTAATCAAGACTAGCGGGGTGGAAGTAGGGAGATTCAGGACTGAATGCCAAAAAAGACTCTCCAGTCTGGGCCACAAAGAGATGGGAAGAGATGGCATGGCGTCTGCTCCGTAGGTAACAGTGGGAATAACTTTGCCCCGATAGAATTTAAGTAGGAGCATCAGAGAGAAGCGGGCGTATTTTGTGTCCAAAATGTTTGCCTGAGAAATAAGGGTTTTCATTTTTGCAAAGAGATGTTGTTGCATTGCTGAATCTTTAGCTGTAGAGTCGATCAACACCCCAAGGTATTTGAATTCTGCCACCTGTTCAATTTTTTTCCCAGCCAAGAACCATGAGTTGTTGTTTTTCTTTTTAAGGCTTCATTCGAAGACCATGATCTTTGTTTTTTGCTTATTCACTTCTAGGTCGTTGGCAGCCATGTATTCAGTCAATGAGGTCAGCTGGCGTTGTAGTCCAACCGGGGTCTGATTGAGTTGGATGAGGTCATCTGCATACAAGAGTCTTGGAATTTTCATATTGCCCAGTTCTGGGGGGAAGGGTCGTATCAAGATATTAGTTTTTTTGTAGTCCCCAAAATATGCAAGAAATAGGGCCAGGGCAAGGGGGCAGCCCTGCTTGACCCCTCGGTTACTTGGTATTACTGCCGAAATAAGTCCACTTGAATTCAGTCAAACCTGGATGGTGGTAGAGGCATGTAGGGCTTGAACCGGGTTCAAAATTTCCTGTGTGCTTTTCCAGTTGGCTAGTTTTCCCCAGAGTTTCCTTCTGTTGACTAAATCAAAAGCCTGGTTAAGGTCTATAAATGCCAAATACAGGTTCTGATTTGCTTCCCGGGCTTTTGCTTTTAGTATACTAAGAATGAAGATGTTAATTCTGGTTCTGACTCCCTTTTTGAACCTGGATTGTAGAGGGTCGTTACAATGTTAGTTTTTTTTTGTTGCCCATGAGTTGAAGTGTTCCAAAAGAAAGGATCCGTAAACCTTCCATATGACGTCAAGTAAAGCCACCGGGCGGAAGTTTCTTGGGTCGTCTTTTCTTCCTTTTTTAAATATAGGGATAATCACTGCTGAGGTCCAAGTGGGCGGGATTGTCTTATAGGTTGCGCATTTTTGAAAGATCAGGCTCAGCAAATTGGTCCAGTCTTCTGGTGCAGATTTTAAGTTTGTGTTAGATAGGCCGTCAGGCCCCGGAGCCCTCGAGTTCTTGAGCCTAGTTATTGTGCACAAGATGTCTGTTTTGTCACGAAGGTCGACCCAAGGTTCAGATGTCGGTGGTAGCAGGGGTGAAGAAGGTGAATCTAAGGAGCTAAATAATGTTAAATAGAAATTAATCCATGTTGCCTCCAGAATTCCATTTGACATCATTGAATCTGCCTCTTTGGCCTGTAGGTTGATCAATTTCCAGAACTCTCTTGAATTGCTGTTCTTGATTTGTTCTAGTATGGCTTCAGAGTCTTTTTGATACGGTGCTAAGCGATGTGATCGTAGCCAACTTTTGGAAGATCTCGTTGCCTCAATTGCATGGATTCTATTTGTAGCCGTGTTGTATCTTGCGGTGGTTCTTTTCGCTGTCCAGAGTATATTTTGCTTCGCCACCAGTAGGACGTCAAAATTGTGTATATGGAGTAGAGACTCTGAGTTTGGAACCTGTACACCTTTCGTTGTTGATCTGTAGGGTTCCAAAAGTGGTCTGTAGTCGATCTCAAGATGATTCCCCCTACTTCCATAAGATGCTGTGATGTCTCTAATGTTTGCCCGGGTGACCCTTACCCGGTTTTCTTTACCTTCTGGTTCGATTCTTCCCAAGTAATGGGCAGATGAGGGTTTTGTTGCTGCCCATTTAATAACCAGAAGGTTATGGTCACTTTGGGTTGATTGATGGACGCTGCATTCGGACAGCCGAGCAAGGAGAAATTCTGTGGCAAAAATATAGTCAATGGTTGAATGAGTCAGACCACGCTTCCATGTTGGTAATTTGTTGGAGTCCTGTAGTACAGTTGCTGTGTTAAAGAGTTGTCTTGCCTTCATCAGTTTGAGCCAGTATATTCCTCGTTGGCAGGGTTTGTACTGTGAGGGCCCTGTAGATTCAGAAACAGCCATGGGGCATTTAATGTTCAGATCTCCGCAAACAATGACCTCACAATCTCCTTGCTCTAAGTAAACAGAGTCCAATGTAGATGAAACTAGGTCAAACAGTGGTGCCCTTTGAATTGCTTTAGGGTTCCAATAGATGGACATAACCAGTAAACGAGTGTGCGTAAAATGCTCTCCGCCAGCCTCTTTTGCGCAGCCAGGAGATAAGTACCACCAGGACGAAAGGCGATTTCAAGACGATCTTGACTATTTCTAAGCCAATTCCCATCCGGACTGCAATGAGTAGTCCTGAAGAGGGCCTGCCTTTGTCTCCTGTCAATGCTTCTGAGAAGGCAATCTCAAATCCATCAAGTGTTGGTTTAGTTTTTAGCCAGAGCTCTTGTAGGCATAAAATGTCATATCCCCCTAAATTAATATCCCTGGGGGATGTTAAGTGGAGGAACCCTCTTGTGTTCCAACTCACCAAGGAAAGTAGCTGGGGGTCTTTGGCCGTGGTAACGCATAGTGGTGGCTATTTGTGGAGCCGAGTAGAAAGAGCTTGAGACTTGTTTTTTGATCTGTCCGGAGTCGCCTTATCATCCTCCCCTATTGCTCTGTTAGATTTGACAACAGTTGTTTTAATAATTGTATGAGCGCATAGAAGTAGGAGGAATAATGGATGTATGCATACACTGCGCACAGCCCCTGGTGAAGGGTGTTGTACATGCCCATAATGCAACAGTGCACATGCCCTTGTAGTTAGACTCACCTAGCAGCCAGGCATGTTATGGTGCTTTCTGCCCCCTCCCCAATTCAACAGTGCAAATGCCCTTGCAGTTAGACTCACCCAGCAGCCAGGTATGTTATGGTGCTTTCTGCCCCCTCCCCAATTCAACAGTGCAAATGCCCTTGCAGTTAGACTCACCCAGCAGCCAGGTATGTTGTGGTGTTTCCTGCCCACTCCCCAATTCAACAGTGCACATGCCCTTGTAATTAGACTTACCCAGCAGCCAGGTATGTTATGGTGCTTCCTGCCCCCTCCCACAATGCAACAGTGCACATACCCTTGTAGTTAGACTCACCCAGCAGCCAGGTATGTTATGGTGTTTCCTGCCCCCTCCCCCAGTTCAACAGTGCACATGCCCTTGTAGTTAGACTCACCCAGCAGCCAGGTATGTTATGTTGTTTCCTGCCCCCTCCCCCAATTCAACAGTGCACATGCCCTTGTAGTTAGACTCACCCAGCAGCCAGGTATGATATGGTGTTTCTTGCCCCCTCCCCCAATTCAACAGTACACATGCCCTTGTATTTAGACTCACCGAGCAGCCAGGTATGTTGTGGTGTTTCCTGCCCACACCCAATTCAACCGTGCACATGCCCTTGTAGTTAGACTCACCCAGCAGCCAGGTATGTTATGGTGTTTCCTGCCCTCTCCCCAATTCAACAGAGCACATGCCCTTGTAGTTAGACTCACCCAGCAGCCAGGTATGTTATGGTGTTTCCTGCCCCCTCCCCCAAATCAACAGTGCACATGCCCTTGTAATTAGACTCACCCAGCAGCCAGGTATGTTATGGTGTTTCCTGCCCCCTACCCCAATTCAACAGTGCACATACCCTTGTAGTTAGACTCACCCAGCAGCCAGGTATGTTATGGTGTTTCCTGCCCCCTCCCCCAATTCAACAGTGCACATTCCCTTGTAGTTAGACTCACTGAGCAGCCAGGTAGGTTATGGTGTTTCCTGCCCCCTCCCCCAATTCAACAGTGCACATGCCCTTGTAATTAGACTCACCCAGCAGCCAGGTATGTTGTGGTGTTTTCTGCCCCCCCCCCCAATTCAACAGTGCACATGCCCTTGTAGTTAGACTCACCCAGCAGCCAGGTATGTTGTGGTGTTTCCTGCCCTCTCCCCCAATTCAACAGTGCACATGCCATTGTAGTTAGACTCACCCAGCAGCCAGATATGTTATGGTGTTTCCTGCCCACCCCCCAATTCAACAGAGCACATGCCCTTGTAGTTAGACTCACCCAGCAGCCAGGTATGTTATGGTGTTTCCTGCCCCCTCCCCCAATTCAACAGTGCACATGCCCTTGTAGTTAGACTCACCCAGAAGCCAGGTATGTTATGGTGTTTCCTGCCCCTCCCCCAATTCAACAGTGCACATTCCCTTGTAATTGGACTCACCCAGCAGCCATGTATGTTATGGTGTTTTCTGCCCCCCCCAATTCAACAGTGCACATGCCCTTGTAGTTAGACTCACCCAGCAGCCAGGTATGTTGTGGTGTTTCCTGCCCCCTCCCCCAATTCAACAGTGCACATGCCCTTGTAATTACACTCACCCAGCAGCCAGGTATGTTATGGTGTTTCCTGCCCGCCCCCCAATTCAACAGAGCACATGCCCTTGTAATTAGACTCACCCAGCAGCCAGGTATGTTATGGTGTTTCCTGCCCCCTCCCCCAATTCAACAGTGCACATGCCCTTGTAGATAGACTGTAGTTAGACTCACCCAGCAGCCAGGTATGATATGGTATTTCCTGAACCCCTCCCCCAATCCAACAGAGCACATGCCCTTGTAGTTAGACTCACCCAGCAGCCAGGTATGTTATGGTGTTTCCTGCCCCCTCCCCCAATTCAACAGTGCACATACCCTTGTAGTTAGACTCACCCAGCAGCCAGGTATGTTATGGTGTTTCCTGCCCCTCCCCCAATTCAACAGTGCACATGCCCTTGTAATTAGACTCACCCAGCAGCCAGGTATGTTATGGTGTTTCCTGCCCCTCCCCCAATTCAACAGTGCACATGCCCTTGTAATTAGACTCCCCCAGCAGCCACGTATGTTATGGTGTGTCCTGCCCCCTCCCCCAATTCAACAGTGCACATGCCCTTGTAGTAAGACTCACCCAGCAGCCAGGTATGTTATGGTGTTTCCTGCCCCCCTCCCCAATTCAACAGAGCACATGCCCTTGTAGTTAGACTCACCCAGCAGCCAGGTATGTTATGGTGTTTCCTGCCCCCTCCCCCAATTAAACAGAGCACATGCCCTTGTAGTTAGACTCACCCAGCAGCCAGGTATGTTATGGTGTTTCCTGCCCCTCCCCCAATTCTACAGTGCACATGCACTCGTAGTTAGACTCACCCAGCGGCCAGGTATGTTATGGACATTTCTGACCCCCCCAATTCAACAGTGCACATGCTCTTGTAATTAGACTCACCCAGCAGCCAGGTATGTTATGGTGTTTCCTGCCCCCCCCCCCAATTCAACAGAGCACATGCCCTTGTAATTAGACTCACCCAGCAGCCAGGTATGTTATGGTGTTTCCTGCCCCCTCCCCCAATTCAACAGTGCACATGCCCTTGTAGTTAGACTCACCCAGCAGCCAGGTATGTTATGGTGTTTCCTGCCCCCTCCCCCAATTCAACAGTGCACATGCCCTTGTAATTAGACTCACCCAGCAGCCAGGTATGTTATGGTGTTTCCTGCCCCCTCCCCCAATTCAACAGTGCACATTCCCTTGTAGTTAGACTCACCCAGCAGCCAGGTATGTTATGGTGTTTCCTGCCCCCTCCCCCAATTCAACAGTGCACATGCCCTTGTAATTAGACTCACCCAGCAGCCAGGTATGTTGTGGTGTTTTCTGCCAACCCCCCAATTCAACAGTGCACATGCCCTTGTAGTTAGACTCACCCAGCTGCCAGGTATGTTGTGGTGTTTCCTGGCCCCTCCCCCAATTCAACTGTGCACATGTCCTTGTAATTAGACTCACCCAGCAGCCAGGTATGTTATGGTGTTTCCTGCCCACCCCCTGGTGTTTCCTGCCCCCTCCCCCAATTCAACAGTGCACATGCCCTTGTAGATAGACTGTAGTTAGACTCACCCAGCAGCCAGGTATGATATGGTATTTCCTGAACCCCTCCCCCAATCCAACAGAGCACATGCCCTTGTAGTTAGACTCACCCAGCAGCCAGGTATGTTATGGTGTTTCCTGCCCCCTCCCCCAATTCAACAGTGCACATACCCTTGTAGTTAGACTCACCCAGCAGCCAGGTATGTTATGGTGTTTCCTGCCCCTCCCCCAATTCAACAGTGCACATGCCCTTGTAATTAGACTCACCCAGCAGCCAGGTATGTTATGGTGTTTCCTGCCCCTCCCCCAATTCAACAGTGCACATGTCCTTGTATTTAGACTCCCCCAGCAGCCACGTATGTTATGGTGTGTCCTGCCCCCTCCCCCAATTCAACAGTGCACATGCCCTTGTAGTAAGACTCACCCAGCAGCCAGGTATGTTATGGTGTTTCCTGCCCCCCTCCCCAATTCAACAGAGCACATGCCCTTGTAGTTAGACTCACCCAGCAGCCAGGTATGTTATGGTGTTTCCTGCCCCCTCCCCCAATTAAACAGAGCACATGCCCTTGTAGTTAGACTCACCCAGCAGCCAGGTATGTTATGGTGTTTCCTGCCCCTCCCCCAACTCTACAGTGCACATGCACTCGTAGTTAGACTCACCCAGCGGCCAGGTATGTTATGGTGTTTCCTGCCCCCCCCCAATTCAACAGAGCACATGCCCTTGTAATTAGACTCACCCAGCAGCCAGGTATGTTATGGTGTTTCCTGCCCCCTCCCCCAATTCAACAGTGCACATGCCCTTGTAGTTAGACTCACCCAGCAGCCAGGTATGTTATGGTGTTTTCTGCCCCCTCCCCCAATTCAACAGTGCACATGCCCTTGTAATTAGACTCACCCAGCAGCCAGGTATGTTATGGTGTTTCCTGCCCCCTCCCCCAATTCAACAGTGCACATTCCCTTGTAGTTAGACTCACCCAGCAGCCAGGTATGTTATGGTGTTTCCTGCCCCCTCCCCCAATTCAACAGTGCACATGCCCTTGTAATTAGACTCACCCAGCAGCCAGGTATGTTGTGGTGTTTTCTGCCAACCCCCCAATTCAACAGTGCACATGCCCTTGTAGTTAGACTCACCCAGCTGCCAGGTATGTTGTGGTGTTTCCTGGCCCCTCCCCCAATTCAACTGTGCACATGTCCTTGTAATTAGACTCACCCAGCAGCCAGGTATGTTATGGTGTTTCCTGCCCACCCCCTGGTGTTTCCTGCCCCCTCCCCCAATTCAACAGTGCACATGCCCTTGTAATTATACTCACCCAGCAGCCAGGTATGTTATGGTGTTTCCTGCCCCTCCCCCAATTCAACAGTGCACATTCCTTTGTAGTTAGACTCACCCAGAAGCCAGGTATGTTACAGTGTTTCCTGCCCCCTCCCCAATTCAACAGTGCACATGCCCTTGTAATTAGACTCACCCAGCAGCCAGGTATGTTATGGTGTTTCCTGCCCACTCCCCCAATTCAACAGTGCACATTCCCTTGTAGTTAGACTCACCCAGCAGCCAGGTATGTTATGGTGTTTCCTGCCCCCTCCCCCAATTCAACAGTGCACATTCCCTTGTAGTTAGACTCACCCAGCAGCCAGGTATGTTATGGTTTTTCCTGCCCCCTTCCCCAATTCAACAGTGCACATGCCCTTGTAATTAGACTCACACAGCAGCTAGGTATGTTATGGTATTTCCTGCCCCCTCCCCCAATTCAACAGAGCACATGCCCTTTTAGTTAGACTCACTGAGCAGCCAGGTATGTTATGGTGTTTCCTGCCCACCCCCCAATTCAACAGAGCACATGCCCTTGTAGTTAGACTCGCCCAGCAGACAGGGATGTTATGGTGTTTCCTGCCCCCTCCCCCAATTCAACAGTGCACATGCCCTTGTAATTAGACTCACCCAGCAGCCAGGTATGTTATGGTGTTTCCTGCCCACTCCCCCAATTCAACAGTGCACATTCCCTTGTAGTTAGACTCACCCAGAAGCCAGGTATGTTACGGTGTTTCCTGCCCCCTCCCCCAATTCAACAGTGCACATGCCCTTGTAATTAGACTCACCCAGCAGCCAGGTATGTTATGGTGTTTCCTGCCCACTCCCCCAATTCAACAGTGCACATTCCCTTGTAGTTAGACTCACCCAGCAGCCAGGTATGTTATGGTGTTTCCTGCCCCCTGCCCCAATTCAACAGAGTACATGCCCTTGTAGTTAGACTCACCCAGCAGCCAGGTATGTTATGGTGTTTCCTGGCCCTCCCCCAATTCAACAGTGCACATGCCCTTGTAGTTAGACTCACCCAGTGGCCAGGTATGTTATGGACATTTCTGACCCCCCCCCAATTCAACAGTGCACATGCCCTTGTAATTAGACTCACCCAGCAGCCAGGTATGTTATGGGCATTTCTGACCCCCCCCCCAATTCAACAGTGCACATGCCCTTGTAATTAGACTCTCCCAGCAGCCAGGTATGTTATGGTGTTTTCTGCCCCCCCCCCCCAATTCAACAGAGCACATGCCCTTGTAATTAGACTCACCCAGCAGCCAGGTATGTTATGGTGTTTCCTGCCCCCTCCCCCAATTCAACAGTGCACATGCCCTTGTAATTAGACTCACCCAGCAGCCACATATGTTATGGTGTTTCCTGCCCCCTCCCCCAATTCAACAGAGCACATGCCCTTGTAGTTAGACTCACCCAGCAGCCAGGTATGTTATGGACATTTCTGCCCCCGCCCCAATTTAACAGTGCACATGTCCTTGTAATTAGACTCACCCAGCAGCCAGGTATGTTATGGTGTTTCCTGCCCCCCCAATTCAACAGACCACATGCCCTTGTAATTAGACTCACTCAGCAGCCAGGTATGTTATGGTGTTTCCTGCCCCCTCCCCCAATTCAACAGTGCACATTCCCTTGTAATTAGACTCACCCAGCTTCCACGTATGTTATGGTGTTTCCTGCCCCCTCCCCCAATTCAACAGTGCACATGCCCTTGTAGTTTGACTCACCCAGCAGCCAGGTATGTTATGGACATTTCTGACCCCCTCCCCCCCAATTCAACAGTGCACATGCCCTTGTAGTTAGCCTCACCCAGCGGCCAGGTATGTTATGGACATTTCTGCCCCCCCCCAATTCAACAATGCGCATGCCCTTGTAATTAAAGTCACCCAGCAGCCAGGTATGTTATGGTGTTTCCTACCCCCCCCCCCAATTCAACAGAGCACATGCCCTTGTAATTAGACTCACCCAGCAGCCAGGTATGTTATGGTGTTTCCTGCCCCCTCCCCCAATTCAACAGTGCACATGCCCTTGTAATCAGACTCACCCAGCAGCCACATATGTTATGGTGTTTCCTGCCCCCTCCCCCAATTCAACAGAGCACATGCCCTTGTAGTTAGACTCACCCAGCAGCCAGGTATGTTATGGACATTTCTGACCCCCCCCCAATTCAACAGTGCACATGCCCTTGTAATTAGACTCACTCAGCAGTCAGGTATGTTATGGTGTTTCCTGCCCCTCTCAATTCAACAGAGCACATGCCCTTGTAATTAGACTCACCCAGCAGCCAGGTATATTATGGTGTTTCCTGCCCCCTCCCCCAATTCAACAGTGCACATTCCCTTGTAATTAGTCTCACCCAGCTGCCACGTATGTTATGGTGTTTCCTGCCCCCTCCCCCAATTCAACAGTGCACATGCCCTTGTAATTTGACTCACCCAGCAGCCAGGTACATTATGGACATTTCTGACCCCCCCCAATTCAACAGTGCACATGCCCTTGTAGTTAGACTCACCCAGCGGCCAGGTATGTTATGGACATTTCTGACCCCCCCCCCCAATTCAACAGTGCACATGCCCTTGTAATTAGACTCACCCAGCAGACAGGTATGTTATGGGCATTTCTGACCGCCCCCCCGCTCACCACTTAGCGTGTTTTGATTGACAGCTAGGCTGAATGAATGAGGGTTTTCGGCATAAAAGTAGGGCTTTTGGGACTGGATCTTTAGAAAGTCGCCACAGGACCTAAGAATCCGACGAGGGTAAAGCTGAGCCGACCTGCAACAACGACACCTCCGGTGGAGCCCTGCTGAACTGTCTGACCACTTCCCTACGACAGAGGAGATCTCCCGGCCGGAGAGTCTTCTTCCCCTGACTGGTGAGAACAACCAGTCCCCCTTTGCTTTTTCTTCGTTCCAGGACGTAGCGGTCGAATTGCCCGTGCAGAGCACCCCGGCAACCGGATAGCCACTACCACTGTACCGTGACCAAAAGGTGGTGCCTTGTGACGGAGCACTCCGCGGCTGGTCTCTTCCCTGGTGGTGCAATGATCTTCAACTTTCCTACGACTACGAGATCATCTCTTCTCTTGGCAAAGCCCCGACTTGCATCCACCACCAGGAACAACTGCCCCCGCCGGAGCTGTCTCTCCACAAACAAGGTACTGTGTCCGCCTGGCTTCCCTTGTGTCGGATAGAGTGAGGTGTCTTAATCCTCACCTCTCCCTTGGGTCGCCTCCAAGCTTTCTTAACTTTCTGTTCTGAACTGGTCCAATCTTCCTATAACAATTTGCGACAAAGACACGAAGTGCATTTCCACTTCGATACTTTTTGGGACATATTGCCTTCCCTCTCTCCGAGTGGGCCTATCCTCTGAACTTTACGATCTACAGTAGACCCTGCCTTACTTGCCTTGCATTTGTTCGTAAAAGTGTTGGTACCGAGTTGATTTCATAACCTGCCTTCTTTTCTCTCCCGTCCTAACGAATACTGGAGTGCCATCTAGGTTAAAGCATTCACCTCTGTCTGCAAATAAGTGGTGCCGTTGAACCTAGACTTGTCGAACTATTGATAGGGGGATTGATCTACTTATAGTAATTGTGATTGAAGTTGTTTGCCGTATTAGTGCCAGAGTGTTTTTCATGGATGTGTTGTTATAAATAAATACCTATATATCTTTGCACCGAAGCTCTGTCCGTGTTTGCTCGTTCTACTGTGTAAATTGCCCTATTTTGTATACTCCACATACTGCTTAACTCTTCTTGAGGGAAGTCTGACTGCTCAGCCACAGCTGCCAAGTGAATCTGTGTGGTACAGACTGCTACCAAGTGGGTTTACTGCCAAACACCTGTAGTCCTAAATCTTTTGCAGTGGTCCCAGAGGGAACTGCACAGGTTTCCGCCTAACAGTGGTGTACAGCAGGTGGCCAAGGGAAGGCAGACGCTTCCTGAACCCAGCCCTGCAAGCAGTGTACTGCAGGTGGCCAGGAGAAGGCAGATGCTTCCTGAGAGTGGTGTAGAGCAGGTGGCCAAGGGAAGGCAGATGCTTCCTGATCCCAGCCCTGGGGGTGGTGTACTGCAGGTGGCCAGGAGATGGCAGACGCTTCCTGACCCAGCCCTGTGGGTGGTGTACTGCAGGTGGCCAGGGAAAGGCAGATGCTTCCTGATCCCAGCCCTGGGGGTGGTGTAGTGCAGGAGGCCAGGGAAAGGCATACACTTCCTGATCCCAGCCCTGTGGGTGGTGTACTGCAGGTGGCCAGGGGAGGACAGACGCTTCCTGATCCGAGCCCTGAGGGTGGTGTACTGCAGGTGGCCCGGGAAAGGCAGACACTTCCTGATCCCAGCCCTGGGAGTGGTTTACTCCAGGTGGCCAGGGGAAGGCATAAGCTTTCTGATCCCGACCATGGGGGTGGTGTACTGCAGGTGGCCAAGGGAAGGCAGACGCTTCCTGATCCCGACCTTGCGGGTGATGTACAGCAGGTCGCTAGGGGAAGGCAGATGCTTCCTGATCCCAGCTCTGCGGGTGGTGTACTGCAGGTGCCCAGGGGAAGGCAGATGCTCCCTGTTCCCAACCCTGGGAGTGGTGTACAGCAGGTGGCCAGGGGAAGGCAGACACTTCCTGATCCCAGCCCTGCAGATGGTGTACTGCAGGTGGCCAGGGGAAGGCATACGGTTCCTGATCCCAGCCCTGCGGGTTGTGTACTGCAGGTGGCCAGAGAAGGCAGATGCTTCCTGATCCCAGCCCTGCGGGTGGTGTACTGCAGGTGGCCAGGGGAAGGCAGACACTTCTTGATCCCAGCACTGGGGGTGGTGTCCTGCAGGTGGCCAGGGGAAGGCAGACATTTCCTGATCCCAGCACTGGGGGTGGTGTCCTCCAGGTGGCCAGGGGAAGGCAGACGCTTCCTGATCCCACCCCTGGGGGTGGTGTACTACAGGTGGCCAGGGGAAGGCAGACGCTTCCTGATCCTAGCCCTGCGGGTGGTGTACTGCAGGTGGCCAGGGGAAGGCAGACGTTTCCTGATCCTAGCCCTGCGGGTGGTGTACTGCAGGTGGCCAGGGGAAAGCAGACGCTTCCTGATCCCGACCCTGGGGGTGGTGTACTGCAGGGGGCCAGGGGAAGGCAGACGCTTCCTTATCCCAGCCCTGGGGGTGGTGTACTGCAGGTGGCCAGGGGAAGGCAGACGGTTCCTGATCCAGACCCTGGGGGTGGTGTACTGCTGGTGGCCAGGGGAAGGCAGACGCTTCATGATCCCAGCACTGGGGGTGGTGTACTGCAGGTAGCCAGGGGAAGACCGACGCTTCCTGATGCCAACCCTGGGGGTGGTGTACTGCAGGTGTCCAGGGGAAGACAGATGCTTCCTGGTCCCAACCCTGGGGGTGGTGTACTACAGGTGGCCAGGGGAAGGCAGATGCTTCCTGATCCCGACACTGGGGGTGGTGGACTGCAGGTGGCATGGGGAAGGCAGAGGCTTCCTGATCCCAGCCCTGGGGATGGTGTACTGCAGGTTGCCAGGGGAAGACAGACGCTTCCTGATCCCGACCCTGGGGGTGGTGTACTGCAGGTGGCATGGGGAAGGCAGACGCTTCCTGATCCAGACCCTGGGGGTGGTGTACTGCAGGTGGCCAGGGGAAGACAGACATTTCCTGATCCCAACCCTGGGGGTGGTGTACTGCAGGTGGCCAGGGAAAGGCAGACGCTTCCTGATCCCAACCCTGAAGGTGGTGTACTGCAGGTGGCCAGGGAAGGCAGATGCTTCCTGATCCCATCCCTGCGAGTGGTGTACTGCAGGTGGCCAGGGGAAGGCAGACGCTTCCTGATCCCACCACTGCGGGTTGTGTACTGCAGGTGGCCAGGGAAAGGCAGAAGCTTCCTGATCCCGACACTGGGGGTGGTGGACTACAAGTGGCATGGGGAAGGCAGATGCTTCCTGATCCCAGCCCTGGGGGTGGTGTACTGCAGTTGGCCAGGGGAAGGCAGATGCTTCCTGATCCCAGCCCTGGGGGTGGTGTACTGCAGGTGGCCAGGGGAAAGCAGACACTTCCTGATCCCAGCCCTGGGGGTGGTGTACTGCAGGTGGCCAGGGGAAGGCAGACGCTTCCTGATCCCAGCCCTGAGGGTGGTTTACTGCAGGTGGCCGGGGAAAGGCAGATGTTTCCTGATCCCAGCCATGGGGGTGTTGTACTGCAGGTGGCCGGGGAAGGCAGATGCCTCCTGATCCCAGCCCTGGGGCAGTGCACTGCAGGTGGCCAGGAGAGGGCACACGCTTCCTGATCCCAACCGTGGGGGTGGTGTACTGCAGGTGGCAAGGAGACGGCAGACGCTTCCTGATCCCAGCCCTGGGGGTGGTGTACTGCAGGTGGCCATGGGAAGGCAGAAGCTTCCTGATCCCAGCGCTGCAGGTGGTGTACTGCAGGTGGCCAGGGGAAGGCAGAAGCTTCCTGATCCCGACCCTGGGGGTGGTAGACTGCAGGTGGCATGGGGAAGGCAGACGCTTCCTGATCCCAGCCCTGCGGGAGGTGTAGTGAAGGTGGCCAGGGGAAGGCAGACGCTTCCTGATCCCGACCTTGTGGGTGGTGTACAGCAGGTCTCCAGGGGAAGGTAGACGCTTCCTGATCCCAGCCCTGCGGGTGGTGTACTGCAGGTGGCCAGAGGAAGGCAGACGCTTCCTGATCCCAACCCTGGGAGTGGTGTACAGCAGGTGGCCAGGGGAAGGCAGTCGCTTCCTGATCCCAACCCTGGGAGTGATGCACAGCAGGTGGCAGGGGAAGGCAGATGCTTCCTGATCCCGACCCTGGGGTGGTGTACTGCAGGTGGTCAGCGGAAGGCAGACGTTTCCTGATCCTGACCCTGCGGTGGTGTACTGCAGGTAGCCAGAGGAAGGCAGACGCTTCCTGATCCCAGCCCTGGGGGTTGTGTACTGCAGGCGGCCAGGGGAAGGCAGATGCTTCCTGATCCCAGCCCTGCGGGTGGTTTACTGCAGGTGGCCAGGGGAAGGCAGATGCTTCCTGATCCCAGCCCTGGGTTGGTGGACTGCAGGTGGCCAGGGGAAGGCAGACACTTCCTGATCCCAGCCCTGGGGGTTGTGTACTGCAGATGGCATGGGGAAGGCAGACGCTTCCTGATCCCAGCGCTGGAGGTGGTGTACTGCAGGTGGCCAGGAGAGGACAGATGGTTCCTGATCCCAGCCCTGTGGGTGGTGTACTGCAGGTGGAATGGGGAAGGCAGATGCTTCCTGATCCCAGCCCTGAGGGTGATGTACTGCAGTTGGCCAGGGGAAGGCAGACGCTTCCTGATCCCAGCCCTGCGGGTGGTGTACTGCAGGTGGCCAGGGGAAGGCACACGCTTCCTGATCCCAACCATGGGGGTGGTGTACTGCAGGTGGCCGGGGGAAGGCAGACGCTTCCTGATCCCAGCCCGGCGGGTGGTGTAGTGCAGGTGGCCAGGGGAAGGCAGACGCTTACTGATCCCAGACCTGAGGGTGGTGTACTGCAGGTGGCCAGGGGAAGGCAGACTTTTCCTGATCCTGATCCTGCGGGTGGTGTACTACAGGTGGCCAGAGGAAGGCAGACGCTTCCTGATCCCAGCCCTGGGGGTGGTGTACTTCAGGTGGCCAGGGGAAGGCAGATGCTTCCTGATCCAAGCCCTGGGGGAGGTGTACTGCAGGTGGCCAGTGCAAAGCAGACACTTCCTGATCCCAGCCCTGGGGGTGGTGTACTGCAGGGGGCCAGGGGAAGGCAGATGCTTCCTGATACCACCCCTGGGGGTGGTGTACTACAGGTGACGAGGGGAAGGCAGACGCTTCCTGATCCTAGCCCTGCGGGTGGTGTACTGCAGGTGGCCAGAGGAAGGCAGATGTTTCCTAATCCTAGCCCTGCGGGTGGTGTACTGCAGGTGGCCAGGGGAAAGCAGACGCTTCCTGATCCCGACCCTGGGGGAGGTGTACTGCAGGTGGCCAGGGGAAGTCAGACGCTTCCTGATCCCGACCCTGGGGGTGGTGTACTGCTGGTGGCCAGGGGAAGGCAGACGCTTCATGATCCCAGCCCTGGGGGTGGTGTACTGCAGGTAGCCAGGGGAAGACCGACGCTTCCTGATGCCAACCTTGGGGGTGGTGTACTGCAGGTGTCCAGGGGAAGACATATGCTTCCTGGTCCCAACCCTGGGGGTTGTGTACTACAGGTGGCCAGGGGAAGACAGATGCTTCCTGATCCCGACACTGGGGGTGGTGGACTGCAGGTGGCATGGGGAAGGCAGACGCTTCCTGATCCCAGCCCTGGGGATGGTGTACTGCAGGTTGCCAGGGGAAGGCAGACGCTTCCTGATCCCGACCCTGGGGGTGGTGTACTGCAGGTGGCCAGTGGAAAGCAGACACTTTCTGATCCCAGCCCTGGGGGTGGTGTACTGCAGGTGGCCAGTGGAAAGCAGACACTTCCTGATCCCAGCCCTGGGGGTGGTGTACTGCAGGTGGCCAGGGGAAGGCAGACGCTTCCTGATCCCAGCCCTGGGGGTGGTGTACTTCAGGTGGCCAGGGGAAGGCAGATGCTTCCTGATCCCAGCCCTGGGGGAGGTGTAGTGCAGGTGGCCAGTGGAAAGCAGACACTTCCTGATCCCAGCCCTGGGGGTGGTGTACTGCAGGTAGCCAGGGGAAGACCGACGCTTCCTGATGCCAACCCTGGGGGTGGTGTACTGCAGGTGTCCAGGGGAAGACATATGCTTCCTGGTCCCAACCCTGGGAGTTGTGTACTACAGGTGGCCAGGGGAAGGCAGATGCTTCCTGATCCCGACACTGGGGGTGGTGGACTGCAGGTGGCATGGGGAAGGCAGACGCTTCCTGATCCCAGCCCTGGGGGTGGTGTACTTCAGGTGGCCAGGGGAAGGCAGATGCTTCCTGATCCCAGCCCTGGGGGAGGTGTACTGCAGGTGGCCAGTGGAAAGCAGACACTTCCTGATCCCAGCCCTGGGGGTGGTGTACTGCAGGTGGCCAGGGGAAGGCAGATGCTTCCTGATACCACCCCTGGGGGTGGTGTACTACAGGTGACGAGGGGAAGGCAGACGCTTCCTGATCCTAGCCCTGCGGGTGGTGTACTGCAGGTGGCCAGAGGAAGGCAGATGTTTCCTAATCCTAGCCCTGCGGGTGGTGTACTGCAGGTGGCCAGGGGAAAGCAGACGCTTCCTGATCCCGACCCTGGGGGTGGTGTACTGCAGGTGGCCAGGGGAAGTCAGACGCTTCCTGATCCCGACCCTGGGGGTAGTGTACTGCTGGTGGCCAGGGGAAGGCAGACGCTTCATGATCCCAGCCCTGGGGGTGGTGTACTGCAGGTAGCCAGGGGAAGACCGACGCTTCCTGATGCCAACCCTGGGGGTGGTGTACTGCAGGTGTCCAGGGGAAGACATATGCTTCCTGGTCCCAACCCTGGGAGTTGTGTACTGCAGGTGGCCAGAGGAAGGCAGACGCTTCCTGATCCCAGCCCTGGGGGTTGTGTACTGCAGGTGGCCAGGGGAAGGCAGATGCTTCCTGATCCCAGCCCTGCGGGTGGTTTACTGCAGGTGGCCAGGGGAAGGCAGACGCTTCCTGATCCCAGACCTGAGGGAGGTGTACTGCAGGTGGCCGGGGAAAGGCAGATGTTTCCTGATCCCAGCCCTGGGGGTGGTGTACTGCAGGTGGCATGGGGAAGGCAGACGCTTCCTGATCCCAGCCCTGCGGGAGGTGTAGTGAAGGTGGCCAGGGGAAGACAGATGCTTCCTGATCCCAACCCTGGTGGTGGTGTACTGCAGGTGGCCAGGGGAAGGCAGACTTTTCCTGATCCTGACCCTGCGGGTGGTGTACTACAGGTGGCCAGAGGAAGGCAGACGCTTCCTGATCCCAGCGCTGGGGGTGGTGTACTTCAGGTGGCCAGGGGAAGGCAGATGCTTCCTGATCCCAGCCCTGGGGGAGGTGTACTGCAGGTGGCCAGTGGAAAGCAGACACTTCCTGATCCCAGCCCTGGGGGTGGTGTACTGCAGGTGGCCGGGGGAAGGCAGATGCTTCCTGATACCACCCCTGGGGGTGGTGTACTACAGGTGGCCATGGGAAGGCAGATGCTTCCTGATCCCAGCCCTGAAGGTGGTGTACTGCAGGTGGCCGGGGAAAGGCAGATGTTTCCTGATCCCAGCCCTGGGGGTGTTGTACTGCAGGTGGCCGGGGAAGGCAGATGCCTCCTGATACCAGCCCTGGGGTAGTGTACTGCAGGTGGCCAGGAGACAGCAGACGCTTCCTGATCCCAGCCCTGGGGGTGGTGTACTGCAGGTGGCCCGGGGAAGGCAGAAGCTTCCTGATCCCAGCCCTGTGGGTTGTGTACTGCAGGTGGCCAGGGGAAGGCAGAAGCTTCCTGATCCCGACCCTGGGGATGGTAGACTGCAGGTGGCATGGGGAAGGCAGACGCTTTCTGATCCCAACCCTGCGGGAGGTGTAGTGAAGGTGGCCAGGGGAAGGCAGATGCTTCCTGATCCCGACCCTGGGGGTGGTGTACTGCAGGTGGCCAGCGGAAGGCAGACGTTTCCTGATCCTGACCCTGCGGTGGTGTACTGCAGGTGGCCAGAGGAATGCAGACGCTTCCTGATCCCAGCCCTGGGGGTGGTGTACTGCAGGTGGCCAGGGGAAGGCAGATGCTTCCTGATCCCAGCCCTGGGGGTGGTGTACTGCAGGTGGCCAGGGGAAGGCAGACACTTCCTGATCCCAGCCCTGGGGGTGGTGTACTGCAGGTGGCATGGGGAAGGCAGGTGCTTCCTGATCTTAGCTCTGGAGGTGTTGTACTGCATGTGGGCAGGAGAGGGCAGATGGTTCCTGATCCCAGCCCTGTGGGTGGTGTACTGCAGGTGGCATGGGGAAAGCAGATGCTTCCTGATCCCACCCCTGAGGGTGATGTACTGCAGGTGGCCAGGGGAAGGCAGACGCTTCCTGATCCCAACCCTAGGGGTGGTGTACTGCAGGTGGCCAGGGGAAGGCAGACGCTTCCTGATCCCAGGCCTGCGGGTGGTGTACTGCAGGTGGCCAGGGGAAGGCAGGCGCTTCCTGATCCCAACCGTGGGGGTGGTGAAGTGGGAGAATGGAAGAACAGTCTCCTGCCCTTCCCCTCTCGCGCTTGGCCTAGAGGATCACGGCCTAGACACCCGCCACGAGAGGAGTTTGCCTATCTACCAGACGACCAAATACCCTGGTACAGGAACATACGGATGTGCCCACCTACCTGCCCAGCAGCGCGCCCTGCCCATGCCGACACCTGCGGCATGGATCAACTCGACTAAACCTACACGTCGTTAGAGATGCCATGACGACCTAGCCAACGGTCAGCACACCTGTGCAAACATGCACACTGGACACTCCCACACCAATCCACACGAAGAACATACTCAGTGCTATGACGTAGGCGACAGACATACCCACGGACGAGCATCTTTATTATTTTCCACATAGGCTCTCAAAATGCAGAAATGCAAGACGCATAATGAACTTATCTAAAAAGGCTTGCTCACGCTTCTTCTAAGAACCATGTACCATAATGAAGAATATAACGGAGACACGATATTGAGGATAGAGCAATATGATACCGTAACCTAAAGCGCTCTGCATCAAACGGTTCCACCTATGCACCATGCCCAAGTAGGCCGCAAGCAAAAGCCTCCATGAACATTGAATGAGCAAGAGCTCGGTTGCTGACCCTGCAGAATGAGCCCGGCGAAAGCACACCGCCAAGGGCACGATGTTGCAATCTCGCACGCCGCAAGCCGACGCCAAGGTCGCACCTGCAAGATAAACAAGGCACACAGTGAGAAAAACAATATTAATTGTGCTGAATTTTGCCTCAAACACGGTCCCACCTCACGTGACAAAGCCAAACTTGATAGAATGCCAAGCCCAGGAGGAAGGATACGCCTGAATCCCACGTTTCAAGACACAGGCAGATACAATTAAAAGACTGATTGGACATCTGCAGCAGTGGGAGTAGTCGACCTCCCAACATATCAATAAATCCTCACATTGTTTACACCTACCCATAGTAAAACATTGTTGCAAATGACAGGTGCACCGCGAGCTGAGAACAGCGATAGTCTCAGACTGGGAGGCTCGCGAGCGGACCAATCAGAACATGGGGCTCTTATCACTGACGCCATTAACATTGACCAATCCTCAGAGGTCTTCATGTAACAATTTTAATGTATCAAATTGAAGGGACAGCCCAGGTATACCACCTGACTAACCCTCAACCACTAACACCGTTCTCTATATGTATGCTATACTAACCCTACCACTCGAGTAACCAATCCAGAGTGGAAATAGGTTTTTTGCTAAACTTTCCAAGGTGACGCAAGTAGCGCGTCATACTAAGGTAAAAAGGGCCTGCGAGCCCCACGATTGTGTGTGTGTCAGGACGGACGCGTACGATCCTTGACCCATCCCTGCCGTTTTGTCTAATAAACAGCAGAGTCACCTTGCTTCTTGCGTGTGTCTCATACTCTATCTCTTTTGGGATATACGGGAGGAGTTGGGGCCTCCCTGCCCGGAGGTCTACGGACGGCCCGGCCGACCCCGGCAGAATTTCCCCCCGACAAGTTGGAGGCACTGCTGAGATCTGTTTAAGATCTGCTTTTTTATTTTTATTTTTTTCCACGTACTCCCGTTGCGAGGAGGCCCGGCGGCGCGGCCCCCTCTGCCGTTGCCCCCTTCTGAGGACTACAGGACCATCGCGGAACTGCGAGAAGACCGGACAGCGCAATCCGGATATTGGCCTTCGGGAGCCGGTTGAGAAGTATCCCGCCCGCGGTTGGCGAGTGTCCAGACGTGGTCCAGACGAGTGGAGGTGGCGAGCCGCTTGGAGGGGTGCACGCAGTCGAGCGGCCCCGCATCAAGAGAACTTGGTGAGCATGCCACGCACAACAAGCAATGTGAAATTGTGAGGGAGGGGGGAGGAACTAAATACGGGAGGTGGGAGGTGTTGCACAGGTGCGCGGCGAAGGTTTGACAATCTAGTGTAGGCAATGAAATGAATGGTAGCCGAACGAGTGCGAGAGCAGTCGGCTACATTACGCGAGAGAGGAAGGTGGAGCACGAAAACATCACGTGCGGCCGCTCGTAGACACTGATTGGCCTAGGTCGCGACTACGTGTAAGGGTGTCTGTGTGTGGTTTCCTACGAGTTGGCATTTATTGATCAATGAGTAGATGAGGATCCCTATTGTTCGAGCAAGAAACTCGATAGGTACCCTGTAGCGGTAACTCGATAGGTACCCTGTAGGCGGTAGCTAGTTAGTTGCCCAATACGGAAGATAATTGGCTGGTTAAGCCCTCCTGTCGAGGGGCGTATCACACGCGAGGCGACGCAGTGTGCGCAGTCCGATTATATTATTGATTACCTTGTTCCAGGAGTGACAGGAAGACAGCTGTGAGGTTAATGGGGGTAGATTGCAAGTGTATTTTGGACTTAAAGAATATATGAAGAACTTACCAGTAGTTTGAAGTGATCGGTGACGTCACCAGTAGGGCTTTCATAGGATATCCCCAGCACAAAGCATTTTTCTTTCTGAGAGTGGTGGGGAAGAGAACTGTGGTAAGGGAGTGGAAACGGAGATAAACGGTAATGAGTTGATCGGGGAAAGGCGAAACGGGGGACGTGGCTGCGCACGGAGAACGCCGGCCACGGCAAGTGTAGAAGAAGGAGGAGGAGCAAATGAAAATAGGACGACTGTATAAGAACGTCACAAGGGGTACGCAGCCGCAGGGGGCTACGTGCGCCTCGGCCGCAGGGGGCCGCAAGGGTGTTGTGTAAAGGAAGAAAGAAAGAAGAAAATATACAAATGTAAATTCTATATTTTAATAATTTTCGTTAGCGGACTATCGCAAGTCCCCAAACTTACGGGGCCAGTTAAAGGTATAAGGCTGTGTATTGTAAGTGTTAGTAAGATAATAGCTACCAAATAGGGGAAGGATAACAAGTGAAGCGCTACTATGTCATACGTGACAGGATCGGGAGGGTGGGGGAACACCCTCACTACCCCTCTACAACATATATGTACAACACTGTCACCCCATAGGGAGAAACTGATCAAGTATAGCATAGAATGGACACAGGGGACGGACAACAAAATGATAACACCATGGCCGCCTAATGGTAGCTTCGATCCATATACCCAACATTCACTATTAAACCATCTGCATAATACATACAAAGGGAAGAAGTTGACACACCACGTGGAGGTGTTTAACTTTTGGAGGATGTTCCAAGGGTCCCGACCAGGACCAAATGGAATGTTCACTGTGGGGGAAATACCGGAAGAAAAAGAGATTAAGGAGGAAGGAGAGAATGGGAAAAAGGGGAGTGAAGACCCAAAGAACACGGGGAACGGACAAGAGGGAGGAGAAAAGAATAATAACTCAAAAGAAAATGAAATAAAAAAGGAACAGAGCAACGATATACCCCTAGCAAAGGTAGTGAAAACAGAGGGAGGGGGGTTGTACCCTTTAAGAGAATTAGGAGAAATAGAAAGAGGACAGTTAAGGGCGGATGAGGGGTACTCCATCCCGGCATACAGCCCGCCACCATATGTGGCTCATAGGAAGATGTCAGCAGGGGAGGGGAGGACTGGAGAAGAACAAACTGTGGAAATAGGACATGATGAGTGGGTAGCTGCGCAGATACTATTAAAACTACGAGGTTCATTAACAGGAGAAGAGAAGGAGGTAGTAAGGAAAATAGACGAGGATAGTACCAGGGAGAGTGGAATGAGAGGGGAAGAGCTGTTACGACAAAAGGAAGAGTTTTTGGAGGAACGACTAGCAGAGTTAAGGGATGAGCAGAATGAACTGATCAAACAGCTCGAGAGGGAGGAAAGAGAGAGAGCGAGGGAAAGGAAAGAAGGTAAGAACGAATTGGAAAAAATAAGGGAACGAACTGAGGAGCAAAGGAGAGAAGCTGAAAGGGTAAAAGCAGCAGCAGAAAGGGTATCAAGAGCAGTGCTACGAGAGAGGAAAAGGGAAGAAGAAGAGAAAGAAAGAGAAATGGCAATGTGGAAGAAGAGATTACTATCAGAAATGACTAAGAAATACGAAGAAGGGAGGGTGATAGAGAGTATATTAGAAAGAGAGAGGGTGAGATGGGAAAGGAAGGAAGAGGATGAAAGGATATTGGAAAAGGTGAGTAGTGAAGTAATGGAGGAATTAAAAAGGAAAAGGGAGGAAATTGGTAGAGAGTTGGAGGAGAGAAATGAAGGGGAAAGAGAAGATAGGAGAAGGGAGAGTGAAGTAAGGGGGTGTGTATATAGAGACACAGAAGTAGCAACAACATCAGCGCAAAGGGGAGCGGTTGGTAAAGAAGAAAAGGGAGAACCGGACCTAATAGACTTAAAAACAGTAACAATCAAGGGAAAAAAGACAGAGTGGGGACTGCCGTTTATGAATGACTTTTGTAGTGAGGAAGAAGAAGGAATGGAGAAGGAAGGAAGAAACAGTGAAAGGGAAAGCCTAGATAAACTATACACCACCCCGACCAATACAGACTCACCATGGATCTGTAGGAGAAAGGATGAACTGGAGAGAAGTGAGGAGGAAGAGCAAGGAATAGTGGAAAGACAGACACATGAAGCCACACCGTCACCATCACACCCTCTCCCATCCCACCGTACATGCTCAACCACCTCACGCTCATTACGTACAATCAAACTTGCGCCCTTCACAAACAAACTGACACCCTATGTAGGTCGGCTTAGAGACCTCCCTAGACGCAGGCAGGAAGGACGAATACACATGCCCACATTAAATACAGGAAATGATGGAAGAAGGGGAAAAGATGGAGAAGAAAGAGTTACGAGCAGGGGAAATACAGACGAAATTGACGATGTAGGAGAGAGGGAAGAAGAGGAGGGGTGTGAGGACTCGATTTTATGGAACCCAAGGGGTAAAACGAGACACAACTTAATGCCACTTCTGGAGAAGGGAGGGGTTAGACCACAGTACGTCCCTTGGAAGCATACAGACAAAGAAAATATAAAGTGCAGGCTCCCATCATTAAGTGGAGGTGCGGGTAAATGGATATATGAAATGGAAAAACACACCGCAGGACAGAAACTGGCAGTGGGAGATGTAAAGGGCCTTCTAATATCGATATTAGGGGATGCAGCGGATGACATTTGGAAGAGAGCGGGATTCCCTGGGGTAACAATAGCAAACACATCGCACGATGGGGCACCATTCGCAAACTGCAGACATGCACTATGCCAGGCACTGAGGGTACAGTACCCAGACACATCAGACATAGGAGCAATTACCTCACGCAAGATGCATGAGAACGAAGATCCTGTTGATTATATCCAGGAAATCCAAGAGAAGTGGCGCATGGAAACTAGAGAACAATGGGACAAAACACCAGCAATATTTTATCATATACTAGTACAAGGGCTCCCAGAAGGAGTTCAGAAACAACTGAAGAAAGTAGTGGGAATGGAAGCAAAAGCATGGCCAGAAATACAACTGACAATAGTGCATCATTGCAGGACATGGCAAGGAAAAATGAAACAAAAGGAAGAGGACAGGAAAACGGAAGAGGCTAAACTAGTACAGAAAAAACTTACTAAATACACAATGGAAGGGGCACTAATAACTACACCTACAACAATGACCCAAAGCCCCACACAAGTAGTGGCTGCACAAGATCCCTCCCAAATACCACCCTCACAGACTATAACACAACAGGTGCCGCCACTGCAACCATACACGACCAACATGGGAGGGGGTTACTCAATGCCAGGAGCTGGGTATTATAATTACAACAGGGGAAGAGGAGGAATTATGAGAGGGAGAGGATACGGATATAACACACAACAGCAGGTGGGAGGACTTAGAAATTCCTACCCCACCGGGCAACCAGTATACCAGGACAACACAGGAAGCTTTCCATGGCAGAGTAGGGAACCACCGGTGTGTTGGAGTTGTGGATTAATAGGGCACATGTCACGCACGTGTAGAGTAAGACCAGGAACACCATCATGGAGCGAACAGGGACAACCAAGGCCCACACAGGAACAGCAGGGCATACAGCAACAGCAGACGTTGCAACAGGGAAATGAACAGCAACAGCTAATAACACAACAACAGCCACCGACATATTCACTGCCACAACAACAGGTAGCGATAACACAAGAACCCCAAGCACAACAAACACAACTGGGTAGGGTGACGGTCCTGGGACACAACCCTTACACAGGAAATGGTCAATCGTTGTACCCTCAATAGGACAGCCCACAGACGGCCTTGGTGTGTCCCATCCTGTCGGTAACACCTAATAGTGCGGAGGAACCACGCATAGAGGTAACGATAGGTGACAAAAAATTATCATTCCTTGTTGACACTGGGGCGACCCGGTCTTGCATAAGGGAAGGTAAATTTAAGATGTCAGGCGAAGCCATGAACACCCAAGGATTCTCTGGGGCTAGAGGGTTGGTTCCTTTTACTGATAACATTCCCTTATCTATAGGAGATTATGACATGTCAGTTCCACTTTTATATTATAGTGCCTCGCCAGTAAATATACTGGGGAGAGACATAATGAACAGGTTGAATATGACGATCTCCTTTACGGAGGACGGCATAATTTGCTCTACTCCAGGAATTAACATGCTCACAGCACGACAGATTATGCAAGCATACTGCGGACAGACAGCGATTAGGGCTGAGCCAGTAGATGGCGAACTCTTCCAGTACGGGACAGACATGGCATTTGCATGGATGCCAGGGATAGAGGGAAAGATCTGGAGGAGGCCAGCAGCCTATTTGTTTAGACCAGAAACACCAGTAAATGAACCAGAAGGAAAGGTGGTTCCAGTGGACATTGAGAGCATTATAGCAACAGCTGATTACATTGCTGTACATGCCCAAGACAGAGAAGGAAGAGCATGGAGGGCAGTGATAGCACTAGCAGAAGGATGTAGACTCACCCAGGTGTCAGATGAGGAGCTGTTCTCAGAAGAAAAGGAGGAAGGTGAAATGGTGTTTATGATGAGTGTGGAAATATGGCTAAGAGTGGCGTACAAACAAGTAGCACAGAAAATTGCAATGGCACTTGAGGCACCCACATCCACCCCAGTTCCCTTCTTTGAGGAAGACATGGCAAAAGTACCAACATCATTATGGACTACTAGCCCCTATGATGTGGGGTGCATAAAAAGTATAGGGGGAGTAAGGATAAAATTGAAAAAAGGTGCAATACTCCCCAGAGTGAAACAGTACCCAATATCAAAAGAGGCAGATGAGGGCATATATGAAACCATAACGGCCCTTATAGATAATGGCATATTGGTCCCCTCAGAATCACCATGTAACACGGCTGTATACCCAGTGCGCAAGGCTAGAGGGGGGTCTTGGCGCTTCATACAGGATCTCAGGCCCTTGAACAACATAGTAGAAGCAGAATACCCCATAGCCGCAAACCCGGCCACAATATTGTGTGGCATTCCAGCAGAAGCATCACGATTTACAGTGATCGACCTTAAAAATGCTTTTTTCTCAATACCATTGCACCCAGACTCACAGGATCTGACAAGCTTCACTTACAGAAACACAAAGTGGAAACACACCAGATTGCCACAAGGGTATTGCGAATCACCCTCAATTTTCAACAGAGTAATACAGATGGATTTGGGTAACATTGAAGTGGAAAGCACAGTGTTGCAGTATGTCGACGACATAATAATTTGCAGTACAAACGAAAGAACATGCAGAGAGGACTCATTAAAGATGTTGACAATATTGGCTGAAAAAGGTTACAAGGTAGACATGGAAAAGTTACAGTACTGTCAAGAACAGGTACTTTACATTGGTCAGCTCATATCCCAATATGGAAGAAAGATTGCACCACAAAGAGCACAGGCCATTTCAAACACACCAGTGCCACAAACAGTGAGGGAACTGCAGCAGTTCCTGGGTCTGTGCAACTACTGTAGAGCATGGGTATTTGATTACAGTTCATACATAGGACCCCTGCTTGAGGCGTAAAGGAAGCTAATAAAGGGGAGAAAAATTTGGGGTGGACAATGGAAATGAAAGAGGCTTTTGATGAACTGAAAGATGCGATATCGACTGCTCCGGCACTGGCAACCCCAGACTATGAGCAACAATTCTTTATATTTTCACATTGCGACTCAGCAGTAATGAAAGCAGTGTTGGCTCAAAAAACAAGCATGGGCTACAAACCAGTAGCATTTTACAGCGGCCACTTAGATCCTGTGATGTTAGGTCATTTCCCTTGCGAACAAGGTCTCGCCGCAGCTGCTTTTGCGGTAGAGAAAGCATCAGCAATCACCATGGGGTGCCCAACTACACTGTTTGTGGAACATGCACTATTTGCGATATTGAATAAACCTAAATCCACCCTAACCACGCAAAGGGCATCAAGTTATGAGATCATCTTATCCAGAGCTGAACTATCAATTGTTAGATGTAACACGGTCAACCCTGCAAGGTTCCTAGCAGAAGTAATTGAGGAAGGAGATTATGCCCACGACTGTACGCAAATAACTGAAATGTACTCATGTACTAGAAAGATTGAAGAGAACGCACTAGAGGGAGGTGAGCTCCTGTTCATTGATGGGTCATCAACTATCGACCAAAGGGATGGTATAAGGAGGACTGGGGCAGCAGTGGTAAAAATGATGGAGGTACCGGTGTGTGTGGCAATGAAATGTGTACAACTACCACATCATTATTCCGCTCAAGCAGCAGAATTAATTGCACTAATCTTGGCGTTGAAGGAAAGCTTTGACAAACGAGTGACCATATATTCCGACAGCGCATATGTTACGTCCACTGTCCACTCAGGGCTGTCGAAATGGAGAAGAAGAGGGTTTAGGAGAGCTGATGGCACTCCAGTGCAACATGCCCTCCTATTGGCTGAACTAATTGAAGCAATAAATGGCCCCCAAGAATTAGCTTTGGTCAAATGCACCGCACACACCAATGGTGAAGACCACATTTCAAAAGGGAATGCAGCAGCAGACGCACATGCGAAGTATGCTGCATATTTTGGTGAGATATGGAACCCCCCAGAGTCAAAGAGAGGGAGAGGGAGGGGAATGGCTAAGGAGATGTTGATAAGAGAAGGGTACACCCATCTCCCAGCCACACAGATAATGGAGCTAGAAGCGGCTGCACCAATGGCAGAAAAAGAAATATGGGTAAAAAGAGGATGCACAATGTCACCAACTGACTCTCTATGGCGCCAGGGTGACACTGGAAAGATTGTAATACCACTGGCACTATTGAACACCGCCCTGAGCCAACTACACCACCCAGCCCACACAGGCAAGGAAGTAATTGCAGCACGAATTAGGGAAGACTGGTTCTGCCCCGAGTTAAATTCTCATGTGCCAAATTTTATCAGCAATTGTCTCACATGCCAACAGTTTACGGCCGGTCACACTCTGAAGGTGATAAGAGGTACTATACCCCGGCCAGAGGGACCTTTCCGACATCTCCATATTGACTATGTTGATATGATCAACGTATGTCAAGGAAATAGGTGTATGATTGTAGTAGTGTGCCCATTCTCGAGGTGGATTGAAGCAGGGCCCTGTTCACACCCAGATGCATTCAGAGCAGCTAAATTCCTAGTGAGGGAGGTCTTCCCCAGGTGGGGAGTGTGCGAGGTACTGCAGTCAGATAATGGCCCACATTTCGCAAACGAAATGTTCCAGCACATCACATCCTTGCTGAACATCAAGCATAAATTTGCATGTGCATACCACCCACAGGCCAACGGTGTATGTGAACGCCTGAATGGCCTATTAAAGGAGGCAATTGCAAAAATACAGCAAACAACAAAGAAGCGTTGGTTGTATTGCCTTCCACTAGCCCTATTTGAGCTAAGGAATAGACCAGGTTCCGACCACCACCTCACCCCTCACGAGGTGGTTACCGGACGTCAAATGCGCCTTCCCCTAACGCCAACATCAAGAGCATTTACCGACCACGAGAGTACTGCAAATGTCCTTGGTGATGAAATGTACCAATATGTGTCTTCTTTGATTACTAGTGTAGTGTTTGTGTCTCAACAGCTCGAGCGCACGCGGGGCGGGTCTAACAGCGATCAACAAGAAGACGTGGATAAAGAATTGGAAAAGGAAAGACTGTGCAAAGTTGCTAAAGGTGACCACGTACTACTTCGCAATTTCAACAGAAAGTGGAACAGCCCACGCTTCACTGGCCCCCATCTGGTAGAGGAGGTATCAACGAGAGCAGTAAAGCTACAGGACAAACGTGCCTGGAACCACCTACACGACGTAAAGATCTACAAACCCCAGACACGCCCCAGCGCCACCGACAGGGCCACTGGAAGAACAACAACAGCGTCACCAACGGAGGAAGAGACTTCTACCACAACTAACGGCCTAAGTGTCCGCATACCCTGCCACCCCTCAGATTCCCCAGAGACAACTACTAGAAAAAAAAGGGGTGATCCCCATACTGCCCACCCCATGGTTACACGATTAAAGAGTAAAGAGACTTCCGCCAGTTGAGCCCCAAACCCTCTGCCCATTGACCCCCTACCCACTGTAGTAATAACTGAACTGAAGGACATTGTCTTACACATATACACATGTAAACACCTGAATGTTCTCTTTCTTTTCTCTCGCACATGCAGGTACAGCGTATTATTGTACTACTAAGAAAGTAGATAACTAACCAATTCACTGCCCAGGAGTAGATGGTACCCTCAGACGATAATTACCTGGAAGAATTGTCACACCAATTTGTATATGAAATAAAAAGGCCAACGTACCTGAAAAGAAGGAGGGTACGTGTCTACTACACAGCATTCCTCTTGGCCATAGAACATTCAATGCCCCACCTCCAACCATACTTGCCTGCCCTAAGAGATAGATCACTTAGATTGGCGTGGGAACAGCTCTTCGCCTGGGCACTGAATGACTACTTGATAGGGAGAGCTTAAAAACGACAACTAACCCTAATAACAAGCATATTAAGAATTTTCAGGCGGGCAACTGTAACGTCGCAAGAATAAGCTGCCGGACTGCAGCAAGGTAAGAGCAAAATGCCGGTGAAATTAGCATCTCTAATAAAATTGATAGGGATTTTAATGATCACCGGGTTCTTGGCTGCCTCTGTATGGCAGTACGGCTATGCTATCAATATTATTGCTGTACCCAAACCTAATACACCCCCACCCCCAGCTGCAACAGGTGTTACGTCAGGTGGTACTAGTAAAATCCCACACAAGGAAACTAGAGTTAAACGCAGCACATACTCAGATAATAAAGGTATTGACAACTACATACAAGATTCAGCACACATCTCAAACAACATATGGTACCAACACATGACCCACATAGGTAAGCAGACAACAGAAGACAGCTGTTACATTTGCTCATTAATCCCATACGCCATGAGCGCTTCTCGAACATTTGTTGCCACGGAGATAGATGGAAAAATAGCACGATGTATAATATACCTGGCACTGTTCCAGACGAAAGGAAGATTTCAAGGGACAGTGGTGCAACTGGTGTGGAAAACACGAGATACATATCCATATGAAAACAACTTCCTCAAGACTTATTTGAGTTACCACAAGAGCAGTTTACATGCTGAAGGATTCAGATACATAACAAGTGGTCCTGAAAAAGGAGAAACAAAGAAAGTAACACTACAGAACCTACCATGTGATTGGTACGTCTCTGAAGTCCCTGGTAAAAACGGATGTTGGGAAAGACCACTGGTGATAATAACAGGGAAGGTGTACATGAACAACAAATGGGACATAGGAGTGGTTGGCAGCAACATGGTAACAAGAGAAAATATTTCAACTATTGATGGACACAACCATAGATGTTGGATGACTTGGGTCAAGTACGTACCCATGCTCACGTGGATGGAGAAGGATGAAGACCCAATAACAATACTGCCGCTAACTGCGCCTAAGGTATGCTACCAACATAAAGGGGAGATGGACGTAGGATACAACACCAACTGTGAAAGCGTGATGGAGTTACCTGAGGGGGGAGCAGGAACAGCAGTAGTAATGGACCATTACTGGGCCTGTGGAAAAAAGGCATACCACACACTGCCCCCTCTGTGGAATGGTATATGCACAATGGTGCACGTTAATGTACCATCACTAGTGGTACCCCAGAAACATGTCAATATGGCGAACTTCCCCAAAATGGATGAAGGGAACAAAAGGAAGAAGAGATCTGTACAACCTCAGAAGGGGCCAGAGAGCAAAACCGACGGCAATAATACTGTCCTGAATAGAAAGAAAAGACAAGGAGAACCTCTGACAGGAAATTACCTATGGGGAAGGTCGGAAACAGCACTCACTTCGATTCCACCAGACCACAGGCTATTCAGCAGAGCAGCAATGTTCTTCTCCTCGATAATACATCCAGGACTACAGGCTTACGCAAACGCAAAATGGCTCCAGATAACTCGATGGGAACTAATGATGACTATTAATTCTACGGTTAATGGATTCAACGCAATAAAAGAGGAACTGCGAGCTGTGAGGATGGTAGCACTTCAGAACAGATATGTACTGGACCTCCTCACAGCAATGGAAGGAGGAGTTTGCGCTAAGATAGGACAATCATGCTGCACATTCATCCCTGCCAACGATGCTGACAATGGTACACTGACAGAAGCAGTTTTACAATTGGCCCAGATGCACTCAAAAATGATGGATGAAAGTAAAGGTGCGAAAAAGGATGAGAGCTGGTTTTCAATATTATGGTCATGGATGCCATCTTGGCTGTCAGATGGACTGAAGATTATAGTTGGATGTACTATTTTGGCTGGAGCTACACTGATCATAATAAGATTTTGGAAGGCCCGGAAGGCACGCACCACAGACGAGATGATCGAAATGGTTGGCATGCACCTCTTGATGCCAACAGATGACGGCAAACACACAGGCACGATCATAAAAGAGAGAGAGAAGTTGCGCAACCAGATCATCACCAACCACCTGGACCCACCATCTGTGAAGCTCGAAAACCCAAGAAACCCAAGGAGCTACATAGGGAAATGGGTATACTGCACTCCTGGAGGAACCTGTGCATATATGTATTGGTCATTTGAAGACCATGTTAACCACTATGGACATTTGGGAGGAATAACTAAAATATGGAGAGTAAGAGGAGATAAAGAAAAGGATATGTTTGTGGTCGACAAGTCGACCAGAGGGGGGACTGAAATGGGAGAATGGAAGAACAGTCTCCCGCCCTTCCCCTCTCGCGCTTGGCCTAGAGGATCACGGCCTAGACACCCGCCACGAGAGGAGTTTGCCTATCTACCAGACGACCAAATACCCTGGTACAGGAACATACGGATGTGCCCACCTACCTGCCCAGCAGCCCGCCCTGCCCATGCCGACACCTGCGGCATGGATCAACTCGACTAAACCTACACGTCGTTAGAGATGCCATGACGACCTAGCCAACGGTCAGCACACCTGTGCAAACATGCACACCGGACATTCCCACACCAATCCACACGAAGAACATACTCAGTGCTATGACGTAGGCGACAGACATACCCACGGATGAGCATCTTTATTATTTTCCACATAGGCTCTCAAAATGCAGAAACGCCTAGACGCATAATGAACTTATCTAAAAAGGCTTGCTCACTCTTCTTCTAAGAACCATGTACCATAATGAAGAATATAACGGAGACACGATATTGAGGATAGAGCAATATGATACCGTAACCTAAAGCGCTCTGCATCAAACGGTTCCACCTATGCACCAGGCCCAAGTAGGCCGCAAGCAAAAGCTTCCATGAACATTGAATGAGCAAGAGCTCGGTTGCTGACCCTGCAAAATGAGCCCGGCGAAAGCACACCGCCAAGGGCACGATGTTGCAATCTCGCACTCCGCAAGCCGACGCCAAGGTCGCACCTGCAAGATAAACCAGGCACACAGTGGGAAAAACAATATTAATTGTGCTGAATTTTGCTTCAAACACGGTCCCACCTCACGTGACAAAGCCAAACTTGATAGAATGCCAAGCCCAGGAGGAAGGAGACGCCTGAATCCCACGTTTCAAGACACAGGCAGATACAATTAAAAGACTGATTGGACATCTGCAGCAGTGGGAGTAGTCGACCTCCCAACATATCAATAAATCCTCACATTGTTTACACCTACCCATAGTAAAACATTGTTGCAAATGACAGGTGCACCGCGAGCTGAGAACAGCGATAGTCTCAGACTGGGAGGCTCGCGAGCGGACCAATCAGAACATGGGGCTCTTATCACTGACGCCATTAACATTGACCAATCCTCAGAGGTCTTCATGTAACAATTTTAATGTATCAAATTGAAGGGACAGCCCAGGTATACCACCTGACTAACCCTCAACCACTAACACCGTTCTCTATATGTATGCTATACTAACCCTACCACACGAGTAACCAATCCAGAGTGGAAATAGGTTTTTTGCTAAACTTTCCAAGGTGACGCAAGTAGCGCGTCATACTAAGGTAAAAAGGGCCTGCGAGCCCCACGATTGTGTGTGTGTCAGGACGGACGCGTACGATCCTTGACCCTTCCTGCCGTTTTGTCTAATAAACAGCAGAGTCACCTTGCTTCTTGCGTGTGTCTCATACTCTATCTCTTTTGGAATATACGGGAGGAGTTGGGGCCTCCCTGCCCGGAGGTCTACGGACGGCCCGGCCGACCCCGGCAGAATTTCCCCCCGACAGTGGTGTACTGCAGGTGGCCAGGGGAAGGCTGACACTTCCTGATCCCAGCCCGGCGGGTGGTGTACTGCAGGTGGCCAGGGGAAGGCAGACGCTTCCTGATCCCAGCCCTGAGGGTGGTGTACTGCAGGTGGCAGGGAAAGGCAGATGATTCCAGATCCCAGCCCTGGGGGTGGTGTACTGCAGGTGGCATGGGGAAGGCAGACGCTTCCTGATCCCAGCCCTGCGGGAGGTGTACTGCAGGTTGCCAGAGGAAGGCAGACGCTTCCTGATCCCAACCCTGGGGGTGGTGTACTGCAGGTGGCCAGAGGAAGGCAAACGCTTCCTGATCCCAGCCCTGGGGGTGGTGTACTTTAAGTGGCCAGGGGAAGGCAGATGCTTCCTGATCCCAGCCCTGGGGGTGGTGGGCTGCAGGTGGCCAGGGGAAGGCAGATGCTTCCTGATCCCAACCCTGGGGGTGGTGTATTGCAGGTGGCCAGGGGAAGGCAGACACTTCCTGATCCCAGCCCTGCGGGTGGTGTACTGCAGGTGGCCAGGGGAAGGCAGACGTTTCCTGATCCTAGCCCTGCGGGTGGTGTACTGCAGGTGGCCAGGGGAAAGCAGACGCTTCCTGATCCCGACCCTGGGGGGTGGTGTACTGCAGGTGGCCAAGGGAAGGGAGACGCTTCCTGATCACGACCCTGGGGGTGGTGTACTGCTGGTGGCCAGGGGAAGGCAGACGCTTCATGATCCCAGCCATGGGGGTGGTGTACTGCAGGTAGCCAGGGGAAGACCAACGCTTCCTGATGCCAACCCTGGGGGTGGTGTACTGCAGGTGTCCAGGGGAAGACAGATGCTTCCTGGTCCCAACCCTGGGGGTGGTGTACTACAGGTGGCCAGGGGAAGGCAGATGCTTCCTGATCCCGACACTGGGGGTGGTGGACTGCAGGTGGCATGGGGAAGGCAGACGCTTCCTGATCCCAGCCCTGGGGATGGTGTACTGCAGGTTGCCAGGGGAAGGCAGACGCTTCCTGATCCCGACCCTGGGGGTGGTGTACTGCAGGTGGCATGGGGAAGGCAGACGCTTCCTGATCCTGACCCTGGGGGTGGTGTACTGCAGGTGGCCAGGGGAAGACAGACGCTTCCTGATCCCAACCCTGGGGGTGGTGTACTGCAGGTGGCCAGGGAAAGGCAGCCGCTTCCTGATCCCAACCCTGCGGGTGGTGTACTGCAGGTGGCCAGGGAAGGCAGATGCTTCCTGAACCCGACCCTGGGGGTGGTGTACTGCAGGTGGCCAGGGGAAGACAGACGTTTCCTGATCCCAACCCTGGAGGTGGTGTACTGCAGGTGGCCAGGGAAAGGCAGCCGCTTCCTGATCCCAACCCTGCGGGTGGTGTACTGCAGGTGGCCAGGAAAGGCAGACGCTTCCTGATACCAGCCCTGTGAGTGGTGGACTGCAGGTGGCATGGGGAAGGCAGACGCTTCCTGATCCCAGCCCTGGGGGTGGTGTACTGCAGTTGGCCAGGGGAAGGCAGATGCTTTCTGATCCCTGCCCTGGGGGTGGTGTACTGCAGGTGGCCAGGAGAAGGCAGACACTTCCTGATCCCAGCCCTGGGGATGCTGTACTGCAGGTGGCCAGGAGAAAGCAGACACTTCCTGATCCCAGCCCTGGGGGTGGTGTACTGCAGGTGGCCGGGGGAAGGCAGACGCTTCCTGATCCCAGCCCTGAGAGTGGTGTACTGCAGGTGGCCGGGGAAAGGCAGATGTTTCCTGATCCCAGCCCTGGGGGTGTTGTACTGCAGGTGGCCAGGGAAGGCAGATGCCTCCTGATCCCAGCCCAGGGGCAGTGCACTGCAGGTGGCCAGGAGAGGGCACACGCTTCCTGATCCTAACCGTGGGGGTGGTGTACGGCAGGAGGCAAGGAGACGGCGGACGCTTCCTGATCCCAGCCCTGGGGGTGGTGTACTGCAGGTGGCCAGGGGAAGGCAGATGCTTCCTGATCCTGACCCTGGGGCTGGTGTACTGCAGGTGGCCAAGGGAAGGCAGACGCTTCCTGATCCCGACCTTGTGGGTGGCGTACAGCAGGTCTCCAGGGGAAGGTAGACGCTTCCTGATCCCAGCCCTGAGGGTGGTGTACTGCAGGTGGCCAGAGGAAGGCAGACGCTTCCTGATCCCAATCCTGGGAGTGGTGTACAGCAGGTGGCCAGGGGAAGACAGACGCTTCCTGATCCCAGCACTGGGAGTGGTGTACAGCAGGTGGCCAGGGGAAGGCAGATGCTTCCTGATCCCGACCCTGGGGGTGGTGTACTGCAGGTTGCCAGCAGAAGGCAGATGTTTCCTGATCCTGACCCTGCGGTGGTATACTGCAGGTGGCCAGAGGAAGGCAGACGCTTCCTGATCCCAGCCCTGGGGGTTGTGTACTGCAGGTGGCCAGGGGAAGGCAGATGCTTCCTGATCCCAGCCCTGGGGTGGTGTACTGCAGGTGGCCAGGGGAAGGCAGACACTTCCTGATCCCAACCCTGGGGGTGGTGTACTGCAGGTGGCATGGGGAAGGCAGACGCTTCCTGATCCCAGCCCTGGAGGTGGTGTACGGCAGGTGGCCAGGAGAGGACAGATGGTTCCTGATCCCAGCCCTGTGGGTGGTGTACTGCAGGTGGCATGGGGAAGGCAGATGCTTCCTGATCCCAGCCCTGAGGGTGATGTACTGCAGTTGGCCAGGGGAAGGCAGACGCTTCCCGATCCCAACCCTGGGGGTGGTGTACTGCAGGTGGCCAGGGGAAGGCAGACGCTTCCTGATCCCAGCCCTGCGGGTGGTGTACTGCAGGTGGCCAGGGGAAGGCACACGCTTCCTGATCCCAACCGTGGGGGTGGTGTACTGCAGGTTGCCGGGGGAAGGCAGACGCTTCCTGATCCCAGCCCGGCGGGTGGTGTAGTGCAGGTGGCCAGGGGGAGGCAGAGGCTTCCTGATCCCAGACCTGAGGGTGATGTACTGCAGGTGGCCGGGGAAAGGCAGATGTTTCCTGATCCCAGCCCTGGGGGTGGTGTACTGCAGGTGGCATGGGGAAGGCAGACGCTTCCTGATCCCAGCCCTGCGGGAGGTGTAGTGAAGGTGGCCAGGGGAAGACAGATGCTTCCTGATCCCGACCCTGGTGGTGGTGTACTGCATGTGGCCAGGGGAAGGCAGACTTTTCCTGATCCTGGCCCTGCGGGTGGTGTACTACAGGTGGCCAGAAGAAGGCAGACGCTTCCTGATCCCAGCCCTGGGGGTGGTGTACTTCAGGTGGCCAGGGGAAGGCAGATGCTTCCTGATCCCAGCCCTGGGGGAGGTGTACTGCAGGTGGCCAGTGGAAAGCAGACACTTCCTGATCCCAGCCCTGGGGGTGGTGTACTGCAGGTGGCCAGGGGAAGGCAGACGCTTCCTGATCCCAGCCCTGAGGTTGGTGTACTGCAGGTGGAAGGGGAAAGGCAGATGTTTCCTGATCCCAGCCTGGGGGTGTTGTACTGCAGGTGGCTGGGGAAGGCAGATGCCTCCTGATCCCAGCCCTGGGGTAGTGTACTGCAGGTGGAAGGGGAAAGGCAGATGTTTCCTGATCCCAGCCTTGGCGGTGTTGTACTGCAGGTGGCTGGGGAAGGCAGATGCCTCCTGATCCCAGCCCTGGGGTAGTGTACTGCAGGTGGCCAGGAGAGGGCACACACTTCCTGATCTCAAACGTGGGGGTGGTGTACTGCAGGTGGCCAGGAGACAGCAGACGCTTCCTGATCCCAGCTCTGGGGGTGGTGTACTGCAGGTGGCCAGGAGAAGGCAGAAGCTTCCTGATCCCAGCCCTGCGGGTTGTGTACTGCAGGTGGCCAGGGGAAGGCAGAAGCTTCCTGATCCCGACCCTGGGGGTGGTAGACTGCAGGTGGCATGGGGAAGGCAGACGCTTTCTGATCCCAACCCTGCGGGAGGTGCAGTGAAGGTGGCCAGGGGAAGGCAGATGCTTCCTGATCCCGACCCTGGGGGTGGTGTACTGCAGTTGGCCAGGGGAAGGCAGGTGCTTCCTGATCCCAACCCTAGGGGTGGTGTACTGCAGGTGGCATGGGAGAAGGCAGACGCTTCCTGATCCCAACCCTGGGGGTGGTGTACTGCAGGTGGCCAGGGGAGGGCAGACGCTTCCTGATCCCAGCCCTGGGGGTGGTGTACTGCAGGTGGCCTGGGGAAGGCAGACACTTCCTGATCCCAGCCCTGGGGGTGGTGCACTGCAGGTGGCATGGGGATGGCAAACGCTTCCTGATCCCAGCCCTGGGGGTGGTGTCCTGCAGGTGGCCAGGGGAAGGCAGACGCTTCCTGATCCCAACCCTGGGGGTGGTGTACTGCACGTGGCCAGGGGAAGGCAGATGCTTCCTGATCCCAGCCCTGCGGGTGGTGTACTGCAGGTGGCCAGGGGAAGGCAGACGCTTCCTGATCCCAACCGTGGGGGGGGTGTACTGCAGGTGGCAGGGGCAAAGGCAGACGCTTCCTGATCCCAGCCCGGCGGGTGGTGTAATGCAGGTGGCCAGGGGAAGGCAGACACTTCCTGATCCCAACCCTGGGGCTGGTGTACTGCAGGTGGCCAGGAGAGGGCAGACACTTCCTGATCCCAATTCTTGGGTGGTGTACTGGAGGTGCCAGGAGAGGGCACACGCTTCCTGATCCCAACCCTGGGGGTGGTGTACTGCAGGTGGCCAGAGGAAGGCAAACGCTTCCTGATCCCAGCCCTGGGGGTGGTGTACCTTAAGTGGCCAGGGGAAGGCAGATGCTTCCTGATCCCAGCCCTGGGGGTGGTGGGCTGCAGGTGGCCAGGGGAAGGCAGATGCTTCCTGATCCCAACCCTGGGGGTGGTGTACAGCAGGTGGCCAGGGGAAGGCAGACACTTCCTGATCCCAGCCCTGCGGGTGGTGTACTGCAGGTGGCCAGGGGAAGGCAGATGCTTCCTGATCCCAACCCTGGGGGTGGTGTACTTCAGGTGGCCATGGGAGAAGGGAGACGCTTCCTGATCCCAAACCTGGGGGTGGTGTACTGCAGGTGGCAAGGTGAGGGCAGACGCTTCCTGATCCCAGCCCTGGGGGTGGTGTACTGCAGGTGGCAAGGGGAAGGCAGACGCTTCCTGATCCCAACCCTGGGGGTGGTGTACTGCACGTGGCCAGGGGAAGGCAGACGCTTCCTGATCCCAACCGTGGGGGTGGTGTACTGCAGGTGGCCGGGGGAAGGCAGACACTTCCTGATCCCAGCCCGGCGGGTGGTGTACTGCAGGTGGCCAGGGGAAGGCAGACACTTCCTGATCCCAACCCTGGGGGTGGTGTACTGCAGGTGGCCAGGAGAGGGCAGACACTTCCTGATCCCAATTCTTGGGTGGTGTACTGGAGGTGGCCAGGAGAGGGCACACGCTTCCTGATCCCAACCGTGGGGGTGGTGTACTGCAGTTGGCTGGGAGAAGGCAGATGCTTCCTGATGCCAGCCCTGCGGGTGGTGTACTGCAGGTGGCCAGGGGAAGGCAGATGCTTCCTGATTACAGCCCTGCGGGTGGTGACTGCAGGTGGCCAGGAGACGGCAGACGCTTCCTGATCCCAGCCCTGTGGGTGGTGTACTGCAGGTGGCCAGGGGAAGGCAGATGCTTCCTGATCCCAGCCCTGCAGGTGGTGTACTGCAGGTGGCCAGGAGAGGGCAGACAATTCCTGATCCCGATCCTGGGGGCGGTGTTCTGCAGGTGGCCAGGACAGGGAAGACGCTTCCTGATCCCGACCCTGCGGGTGGTGTACTGCAGGTGGCCAGGGGATGGCAGATGCTTCCTGATCCCAGCCCAGCGTGTGGTGTACTGCAGGTGGCCAGGGGAAGGCAGATGCTTCCTGATCCCAGCCCTGGGGGTGGTGTACTGCAGGTGGCCAGGAGACGGCAGGCGCTTCCTGATCCCAGCCCTGGGGGTGGTGTACTGCAGGTGGCCAGGGGAGGGCAGCCGCTTCCTGATCCCAATCCCGGCGGTGGTGTACAGCAGGTGGGCAGGAGAGGACAGACACTTCCTGATCCCAACCCTGGAGGTGGTGTACTGCAGGGGGCCAGGAGAGGGCAGCCGCTTCCTGATCCCAACCCTGGGGGTGGTGGACTGTAGGAGCAAGGGGAAGGCAGATGCTTCCTGATACCAGCCCTGGGGGTGGTGTACTGCTGGTGGCCAGGGGAAGGTAGACGCTTCTTGATCCCAGCCCTGGGAGAAGTTACTGCACGTGGCCAGGAGAAGGCAGACACTTCCTAATCCCAACCCTGGGGTGGTGTACTGCAGGTGGCTAGGAGAGGGCAGACACTTCCTGATCTCAGCCCTGTGGGTGGTGTACTGCTGGTGGCCAGGGGAAGGAAGACGCTTCCTGATCCCAGCCCTGCGGGTGGTGTACTTCAGGTGGCCAGGGGAAGGCAGATGCTTCCTGATCCCAGCCCTGGGAGTGGTGTACTGCAGGTGGCCAGGGGAAGGCAGATACTTCCTGATCCCAGCCCTGGGAGAGGTTACTGCACGTGGCCAGGGGAAGGCAGAAGCTTCCTGATCCTGACCCTGGGGCTGGTGTACTGCAGGTGGCCAAGGCAAGGCAGACGCTTCCTGATCCCAGCCCTGGGAGTGGTGTACTCCAGGTGGCCAGGGGAAGGCAGAAGCTTCATGATCCCGACCCTGGGGGTGGTGTACTGCAGGGGAACAGGGGAAGGCAGCCGCTTCCTTATCCCAGCCCTGGGGGTGGTGTACTGCAGGTGGCCAGGGGATGGCAGATGCTTCCTGATACCAGCCCTGGGGGTGGTGTATTGCAGGTGGCCAGGTGAAGGCATACGCTTCCTGATCCCAACCCTGGGGTGGTGTACTGCAGGTAGCCAGGAGAGGGCAGACACTTCCTGATCCCAGCCCTGTGGGAGGTGTACTGCAGGTGGCCAGGAGAAGGCAGACACTTCCTGATCCCAGCCTTGCGGGTGGTGTACTGCAGGTGGCCAAGGGAAGGCAGATGCTTCCTGATCCCAGCCCTGAGGGTGGTGCACTGCAGGTGGCCAGTGGAATGCAGACGCTTCCTGATCCCAGCCCTGCGGGTGGTGTACTGCATTTGGCCAGGGGAAGGCAAATGCTTCCTGATCCCAGCCCTGAGGGTGGTGTACTCCAGGTAGCCAGGGGAAGGCAGCCGCTTCCAGATCCCAGCTCTGCGGGTGGTGTACTGCAGGTTGCCAGGGGAAGGCAGACGCTTCCTGATCCCAACCCTGGGGTGGTGTACTGCAGGTGGCCAGGGGAAGGCAAATGCTTCCTGATCCCAACCCTGCGTGTGGTGTACTGCAGGTAGCCAGGAGACGGCAGATGCTTCCTGATCCCAGACCTGGGGGTGGTGTACTGCAGGTGGCCAGGAGAGGGCAGACGCTTCCTGATCCCGACCCTGCGGGTGGTGTACTGCAGGTGGCCAGGGGAAGGCAGACGGTTCCTGATCCCGACCCTGCGGGTGGTGTACTGCAGGTGGCCAGGGGAAGGCAGATGCTTCCTGATCCCAGCCCTGCGGGTGGTGTACTACAGGTGGCCAAGGGAAGGCAGATGCTTCCTGATCCCAGCCCTGGGGGTGGTGTACTGCATGTGGCCAGGGGAAGGCAGACGCTTCCTGATCCCAGCCCTGCGGGTGGTCTACTGCAGGTGGCCAGGGGAAGGCAGATGCTTCCTGATCCCAGCCCTGCGGGTGGTGTACTGCTGGTGGCCAGGGGAAAGCAGATGCCTCCTGATCCCAGCCCTGTGGTTGGTGTACTGCAGGTGGCCAGGGGAAGGCAGAAGCTTCCTGATCCCGACCCTGGGGGTGGTGTACTGCAGGTGGCCAAGGGAAGGCAGACGCTTCCTGATCCCGACCTTGCTGGTGGTGTACAGCAGGTGGCCAGGGGAAGGCAGACGCTTCCTGATCCCAGCCCTGCAGGTGGTGTACTGCAGGTGGCCAGGGGAAGGCAGACACTTCCTGATCCCAGCCCTGTGGGAGGTGTACTGCAGGTGGCCATGGGAAGGCATACGCTTCCTGATCCCAGCCCTGCGGGTGGTGTACTGCATTTGGCCAGGGGAAGGCAAATGCTTCCTGATACCAGCCCTGAGGGTGGTGTAATGCAGGTAGCCAGTGGAAGGCAGACGCTTCCTGATCCCAGCCCTACGGGTGGTGTATTGCAGATAGCCAGGGGAAGGCAGACGCTTCCTGATCCCAGCCGTGCGGGTGGTGTACTGCAGGTGGCCAGGGGAAGGCACATGCTTCCTTATCCCAGCCCTGAGGGTGGTGTACTGCAGGTGGCCGGGAAAGGCAGACGCTTCCTGATCCCAGCCCTGGGAGTGGTGTACTCCAGGTGGCCAGGGGAAGGCAGAAGCTTCCTGATCCCTACCCTGGGGGTGGTGTACTGCAGGTGGCCAGTAGAGGGCAGTGCTTCCTGATCCCAGCCCTGCGGGTGGTGTACTGCAGGTGGCCAGTAGAGGGCAGACGCTTCATGATCCCAGCTCTGCGGGTGGTGTACTGCAGGTGGCCAGGGGAAGGCAGACGCTTCCTGATCCCAGCTCTGCGGGTCGTGTACTGCAGGTGGCCAGTAGAGGGCAGACACTTCCTGATCCCGATCCTGGGGGTGGTGTACTGCAGGTGACCAGGAGAGGGCAGACCCTTCTTGATCCCGACTCTGGGGGTGTGTTAGGCGGAAACCTGTGCAGTTCCCTCTGGGACCACTGCAAAAGATTTAGGACTACAGGCGTTGGCGGTGAACCCACTTGGTAGCAGTCCGCACCACACAGATTCACGTGGTAGCTGTGGCTGAGCAGTCAGACTTCTCTCAAGAAACGTTGAGCAGTATGTGGAGTATACAAAATAGGACAATTCTTCACAGCAAGACAAGCAAACACGCAACGAGGCTTAGTGTAAAGATATTAAGGCATTTATTTATAACAGAACATCTATGAAAAACACTAAGGCAAATCACGGCAAACAAATCAAACACAATTACTCTATGAAGTAGACGATCAATCCCCCTAGCAAAATATCGACAACTCTAGGCTCTACCGGTACCACTTATTTTCAGACAGAGGTGTATACCTCAACCCAGATGACACTCGAATATTAGTTAGGACGGGAGAGAAAAAGATAGGCAGGTCATGAAATCAACACAGTTCAATCCTAGCGGATAAAATGCAAGGCAGGAAGGCAAGAATCACAATAGATCGTAAAGTTCAGGGGCCAGGCCCACTCGGAGAGAGGCAAGGCGCGATGTCCCAAAAAGTCTCTAGTGGAGATGCGTTCAAGTCTGTGTAGCAAATTGTTATCGGCAGGTTGAACCAGTTCAGAACAAAGAAGGAGAAAAGCTTGGAGGCGACCCAACGGAACAGAGAGGATTAGGACACCTCACTCAAACCGATCGAAAGGGAATGTGAATGTGTCACAAAACAAATCTCTTTGAATCAAGATTTAAACTTGCAAGAAAATGTACTGTTGCAATCTGTAAAGGTAGATAACCAGAGCCTAAAATTAGGGACCAGGACAGATCTTGTGATGCAAGCTGTAAATAATTGCAATGTCGTGCAAAGTGAATTTCGCGCAATGGACGAAGGACAGTGCATTCAGTAATGAGGTGCCTCATGGTCTCACTTATGTCCTTCAATAAACAAAAATGGCAAAAGTTTTCTGCCTGGTTTAACAGTTTTCTTTTTGCCAACAAATCTTTGGTACCCCACAGGTTAAAGCGCAGTTTCAAGATGGAATGCCGGTACTTAGGCAAGGGGCAACGTTTTAAGTATGCCGGCAGTGTGCGCATTTTTTTGTGAGGAAACCGCTTTGCATCAGCATCAAAATATGCAAGACATCCCTGTCGAGTGGCAATCCAATCTGCTCATACCTCAACCATACAGCTGGTAAGCAGTTTGGCAGATGCAAAATACAACGCCAATAACGGCCCTCCCATTGTGTAAGCGAGTGGGATGGTATGTCTTGGAAGGTTTCAAGCTCATATAGTATTGCCGGAACTATTTTTGCTGTCCAGAAAGTGCCAAGCCGGAAGTACCGAAAATTTGCCATATTTATGCATCAAGATGCTGGCCTGTGATGTGAATGATGTCAATCTTGATTCTAGACGCAAGAGATAACCCATTGGGTGTTTAGCAGTGTCAAACATAATGACTAAGTAGTCATAGTGTGGGACTCTAGTGATCGGTAGATTGTTCATCGACCAAACATAAGAAGTGCCATGTCTTTTGGGACAAAATACCACAATTTGTGTTTTGATGAGATTCACTTTTAATTTGTTGGTCACAGTATATGCCGAAAAGGCATTTAATAGTCGCTGTAAACCCACTTGTGTTCTAGAAATAAGAACTAGATTGTCTGCATAAAAGAGGGTTTGTATGGGATAGCCATTCAGTTTTGGTGAATCTGAGACGACTTTCGATAGATCATGTCTTGCGTTTTGAATAAAATAGTTGAAAATGGCAGATGCTAATAGACAACCCTGTTTAAGTCCTCTCGAAGTTGGTATTTGTTGTGATAACAGGCCGTCTAAGGTTAGTCGCACCTTGATCGACGTATCAGAATGAAGGCCATATATTATATCCACAAGCATTGCAGGACATTGATCTCTCTGTAGCTTTGCCAACAATAATGCACGGCTAACAGAATCAAAAGCTGCATGGAGATAAATAAATGCAAAAAAAACAGACTGTTTATCTTGGAGACACTGCATTTTGATTGCATTTAAAGAAAAAAGGTTTACTGATGTCCCCATGCCTGCCACGAATCCTGTTTGATGAGGGTTGCGTAAGTTTGCATGAAGTGTCCAGGCATTGAATTCAAAGAGGATAATTTTTGCAAATACCTTCCCAGGCGCGTCAAGAAGAGCGATCGGCCGGTAATTAGCCGGTAAACAACGGTCGCCCTTCTTGCAAATTGGAATAATAATAGAGGTTTTCCAAGAGGAGGGTATTTTACGGGTGCGGAGAATGTTTTTGAAAATAAGATGTAAAATATGTGCCCATTGTTTTGGATGGGTCTTGAACATAGTATTCGATAACCCATCTGGGCCTTGTGCTCTAGATGAGCTAATTTGAGTTATAATTGACAGGATTAGCCCTTCAGACAATTGAAGTTGCCAGGGAGCATCTGTAGCCGATGTATATTCATAATTAACGAAAGTTGGATCGTCATATAATTTTGAAAAGTGCGTAAACCAATCTTTTTCGGAAACGCTGTTGATTTGAGCGTCACCCTGTAAATTGGAATGATGATTATTGAGCATCTGCCACATTTGAGCTGAGTTTTTATGCCTCATTGCAGCCAGCATAGAAATGCTATCATGCTGAAATCGGTGGGCTTTCCTCTGTCTGAGCCAATTTTTATATCGACATTTGGCAGTGTTCAAGAGTTCATGACAAAAAGGACCATTCTGAAACAGATTGTGTCTCCTGGCCTTCCGATATTCCCCTTTTATGTTCTTAATTGCTGGATCAAAGGAAAGCGGATGACGAACGCGATTGGATTTTACGATTGTAATGGTTTGTTTAAAGGGATTTAAGAGATCTTGATATGGTATGCCTTTAGTGTGCCACTTGTTATCTTCCAGGATGGTCGTAAGAGTCTTGATCCCCTGAACAGTCCATTTAAGACGATTTCTAGTAGTGTTGACAGTGGCCGTGGCAGTGTGCATCTGGCGATGCGGTCTATCTTCACAGGACCATGCAAGCTGCGCTACGAGTAAACAATGGTCGCTATTTGGATGGGGCATTATTGAAAGGCAGTGAACATTTTGGAACAATTTTGAACTCATATAAATATAGTCCAGCGTGCTTGTGCTGGCTCCCCGATGCCAAGTGAAATTGGAATGGGTGTCACCTTCCACTGACCCATTCAATCTATGTAGGTTTCTGTCAGCCATCAAATTAGCCCATTGTAAAGCTGCTGGAGAAGGATTAGAAATGTCACGACAATCTAGATTAAGTTCTCCTGAGACAATAGTATGAGTTATAGGGGTTCGGGCAAAAACAAGATTCAATAACTCTTCCATACCCGCAAAAAAAACTGCATCACTCATGATGAGGGAATTGCGATAGATATTCAACAGGGCTAATTCTTGTGAGTGGCCCGTGACAAGTACTAACTGGATCGGGGCACCCACCGAGGCCCATGGAGCAATGGAGAACCCACTGTCACTGCGTACACCCACTAATAAACCTGACGAGGGACGGCCACTGCTAGGTAGGGCTGGAAGGAGCGCAATGTCGTAGCCGTCCCAGACTGGGGGAACGAGGAGCCACGTTTCTTGTAGCGCTATTAAGTGGTATGTGTCAGTGAAGTTCGCAAAAGTCCGAGGTAGATGGGAGTGGCCCCTCGTGTTCCAACTTAATAGAGAAATATCATTTACTGCATTTGTTATTGATGGTTACTGCTGATTGTAATTACCAGACTGAACCTCATCAGGCTTTCGCTGTGCTCCAGCATAGATATTGGATTTAGGTCTAAGGTATTGGTTTTTCACAGGCATTTTTTCAGGATCTTCTGCTAATAAGAAGCCCATGCTGAACAATTGCATTTTGCATTGCCAAATTGCGTCTCGAACCAAGCCTGAGGGAATCCAAAGCCTGACAATCGATGTTGATAGCTCAGAGATGAATTCTATCTGTTCGATGTCATTGGATGCAAGCTTTTTAAGATCATTGATGTCTCTGAAAATATTAAGAACACTTTTTCGATTTAAACCATAGCTAGAGAAGTTACCTTCTCTGCATTTAAGGATGAGTGTAAAAAAGTGTTCACGCCGCGGGTTAAGATGGTGTGACACAACCTCCATAGCTTTTTTCGGGGGAGCCCACTGCAAAGAAGGCATGCCCTGCGTTTTGTTCTCATAGTAGTCAAGGTCAGCTTCCCTCACTTGATTTTGGGCAGCAGTAAAGTTCGGAGGACAATTGTCTTCCATAGCTCCTGCGGACGTAATCAGGGAATTTTTAGCCTGAGCTAAACTAGCAGCCAGGTAATCATCAATCGTTTGTTTGAAGTTTGCTAACTGCGCTGACGGCACTGAGTCAGCTAAAGTTGTCCTGGGCTTCTGTTTGATTTGTTTATCAAATTGTGATGTGGTGGTAACTGGACACACCCGTGGCCCGATGGTGTCATCAGAAGTGCTCAATATGACTCGATTCGGATTATTGCCTTCTTTTCCAATGTTCATTGGGTCAACAATACGATGTTCCTCAAAAAATCTTCTGTGTGCATCATTTTGTGCTTTTAGGGCCGCAAGTTGTTTGTCGGCCTCTATATTCCGATCTATGGAGCGTACTAACTGTGACAATGGGGATAAGGGAGCCCCAGAAGGTTTAGCATTAGACTGTGCCGATAATAGCACAGAAGTTGACGTGTACTCAATGGACGGTTTCACAAAATCCAGGTGAGCCTTAGTAGCTTTGGGCTTAACTGTCTGATCTATAAAAGCTAGCGGTTTTACTAATCTGCAAGCCGACAGAGCCTCCTCACTGATCTGCTTCACAGGGTGGCCATTCACCGGGGCACCCGAAATAGCTGGAGGATGCTCGGCCATAGAGAGAAAATCCATCTCTGGGCCTATAGATGGAATTTCTTTGCTTTGTAATGCAGTTGACTTGCCCAAGGCTTTGAAAAAAAGAGTTTCAAGTCTTTTTGGTTTGTTTCAAGTTGACCATATTCTTAGTCTTTTTTAATGCTAATGGTTTCTTCGGGACAACCTTTGGATTCCTTGCCTTTAGTGCATCTAAGTGCCCCGCACCTTGTCCGCTTTTTCTGCTACGGGACAACTCAAGGGGCGGGCGCGCTATATCAACTTCTAGTGTTGAACATTTTTGAGGCATCAAGTTGCATTCTTGCTGCACTGGTGTGATAACAGGCAATTGTTCAACTGGACGGATGATGCCAGTAATAAAAGGTAGAGCAGTAAACCTGGCATTAGTTGGATCAGGAACGTAAGTAGCAGTTGGCTTAGATGTTAATGGTGTAGTCACTCCCCCACTCCCAGTGCAATCATGGCTCGTTCTGGCACTTGTTGGAGAAGGTATGTTTTTAGCAATCGATGAGGCGTAGTGAACTGTCAACCATTTCATTAGGTCGTCCAACTGTCGAGATTGATGTGACACTTTTGTATATAGGGATTCAAACAGCTTGCAGAGGCTCATAATGGTTGTATTGATGGCTGACATGGCAGGCTGTATCATGATTGCATGTTGTAAGAATAGGTCTGGCTCAACTGCTTTTGGGGGTCTCGGTGTGGGAAAAGCAAAGGAATGTAACACGGATACTGAAGTTTGCAATTGAGACTGATCTATCATAGATGATTTACTGCAGTGTGGATCTGCCGGTGGATAAATGGACATGCTCCGTGCAATTGGGGACTCGCTTTGGCTGAACTCCAAAGAGGAATTAGTCTGATCTTGCATGAGGGGAGGAAAGGAAATGGGAGAAATAGCAAGCCGTGATGATGATAGGCGTGGACAATTTCGCGTTGATGCCAACATTGTGGTATCTGATAGCGGACGCGAATTTGTTATCACACTAGGTGTTTTTAGGGCAAGCGAAGAGCCCTTTATATTAGAGTGTGCACCCTTCTTTGGTATTCCCAAATGGGAAGTGGACATTGAAGAGATGGATACAATAGATTCATCTATGTCCATGTCAAAACGGAACTTGGATTTCGCTGGTATCACTTTACCTGTGCTACTGCCAGAATGGGCAGAATAAAATTCTTGTGGACATGCATCGACTTTGTCGCCCTTAGTTGGAATTGGCAACCTGTGGGTGGAATATACATGTTTACAGTTTGTGGGGCATGTTAGTCGTGAGCCGATATGTCATGACTTACTAAATTGAGATGTCGAGAGTATTGTTGTTAAAACAATTGGAAAAAGTGAATTACAGTTGTAATGCTCAACAAACTCAGATTTCACTAATTAAATGCACACGACTCCAAATACCTCAATCAATGACTAGAGACCCACTCCTTGCACGACGCACCCCGCACAGCGAACAGCCAACAGTACTCGTGGTACTCGCTAGGTGCGCAGCACGGGTGCGCAAGAGTAGGAGATTATAATAGATGCAGGAAGAGGCGCGGCCAGGGGAGGGGCGGGCACTCTGAAATATGTAAACACAAACAAAGGTAATGAGAAGTGGCATAGACAACAAACGTCACAAGTTAGCAAAGCACCACTCAGGCGCGACGTGCAAGGAACATCAGAGATACGTTGTAACGTTGTAAAGTTCAAATAACTATACGCCCCTTTGGGGCGTACTATACGAGAGACACCAATTATGTGAAAGTGGCGTCGGAAATAAGTCCAAAATGAAGGGTCAATGTCTTTGCAATCACCTTTGAGCTTCCTGGATTGAGTTCAGGCAGGCAAGTGTAGCCGTTAAAGACGTCCTCCTGGGGAATTCGAGCAACTTGACACGAAGTGGAGAGGAGACTCGAGCAGCCGGTCCTCACTGCCAACAGTACTCGTGGTACTCGCTAGGTGCGCAGCGCGGGTGCGCAAGAGTAGGAGATTATAATAGATGCAGGAAGAGCCGCAGCCAGGGGTGGGACGGGCACTCTTTGAGATTCCTGGATTGAGGTCAGGCAGGCAAGTGTAGCCGTTAAAGACGTCCTCCTGGGGAATTCGAGCAACTTGACACAAAGTGGAGAGGAGACTCGAGCAGCCGGTCCTCACAGCCAACAGTACTCGTAGTACTCGCTAGGTGCGCGATACTTGTTGGGACATTTCGCCTTGCCTCTCTCTGAGTGGGCCCGGCCTCTGAACTTTGTAATCCACAGTAGACCCTGCCTTGCGGGCCTTGCATTTGCTTCGTAAAAGAGTTGGTACCGAGTTGGTTTCATACCCTGCCTTTTCTCTCCCGTTCTAATGAATATTAGAGTGCCATCTAGGTTAAAGCATTCACCTCTGTCTGCAAATAAGTGGTGCCGTTGAACCTAGACTTGTCGAAATATTGTTAGGGGATTGATATACTTATAGTAATTGTAATTGAAGTTGTTTGCCGTATTAGTGCCAGATTGTTTTCATAGATGTGTCCTTAAAATAAATATTTATATATCTTTACACCCAAGCTCTGTTCCGTGTCTGCTTCTTCTACTGTGTAAATTGCCCTATCTTGTATACTCCACATACTGCCTAACTCTTCTTGAGGGAAGTCTGACTGCTCAGCCACAGTTACCAGGTGAACCTGTGTGGTACAGACTGCTACCAAGTGGGTTTACTGCCAAACACCTGTAAGCCTAAATCTTTTGCAGTGGTCCCAGAGGGAACTGCACAGGTTTCTGCTTAACACCACCTGCAGTACACCACCCCCAGGGCAGGGATCAGGAAGCGTCTGCCTTCCCCATTCCACCTACAGTCCACCGCCCCAGGGTCAGGATCAGGAAGTGTCTGCCTTCCCCTGGCCACCTGCAGTACACCACCCCCAGGGCTGGGATCAGGAAGCGTCTGCCTTCCCCTGGCTACCTGCAGTACACCACCCCCAGGGCTGGGATCAGGAAGCGTCTGCCTTCCCCTGGCTACCTGCAGTACACCACCCCCAGGGCTAGGATCAGGAAGCGTCTGCCTTCCCTTGGCCACCTGCAGTACACCACCCGCATGGCTGGGATCAGGAAGCGTCTGCCTTCCCCATTCCACCTACAGTCCACCGCCCCAGGGTCAGGATCAGGAAGTGTCTGCCTTCCCCTGGCCACCTGCAGTACACCACCCCCAGGGCTGGGATCAGGAAGCGTCTGCCTTCCCCTGGCTACCTGCAGTACACCACCCCCAGGGCTGGGATCAGGAAGCGTCTGCCTTCCCCTGGCTACCTGCAGTACACCACCCCCAGGGCTAGGATCAGGAAGCGTCTGCCTTCCCCTGGCTACCTGCAGTATACCACCCCCAGGGCTGGGATCAGGAAGCGTCTGCCTTCCCCTGGCTACCTGCAGTACACCACCCCCAGGGCTGGGATCAGGAAGCGTCTGCCTTCCCCTGGCTACCTGCAGTATACCACCCCCAGGGCTGGGATCAGGAAGCGTCTGCCTTCCCCTGGCTACCTGCAGTACACCACCCCCAGGGCTGGGATCAGGAAGCGTCTGCCTTCCCCTGGCTACCTGCAGTATACCACCCCCAGGGCTGGGATCAGGAAGCGTCTGCCTTCCCCATTCCACCTACAGTCCACCGCCCCAGGGTCAGGATCAGGAAGTGTCTGCCTTCCCCTGGCCACCTGCAGTACACCACCCGCAGGGCTGGGATGAGGAAGCGTCTGCCTTCCCCTGGACACCTGCAGTACACCACCCCCAGGGTCGGGATCAGGAAGCGTCTGCCTTCCCCTGGCCACCTGCAGTACACCACCCCTGGGGTTGGGATAAGGTAGCATCTGTCTTCCCCTGGCCACCAGCAGTACACCACCCCCAGGGCTGGGATCAGGAAGCGTCTGCCTTCCCCTGGCTACCTGCAGTACACCACCCCCAGGGCTGGGATCAGGAAGCGTCTGCCTTCCCCTGGCTACCTGCAGTACACCACCCCCAGGGCTGGGATCAGGAAGCGTCTGCCTTCCCCTGGCTACCTGCAGTATACCACCCCCAGGGCTGGGATCAGGAAGCGTCTGCCTTCCCCATTCCACCTACAGTCCACCGCCCCAGGGTCAGGATCAGGAAGTGTCTGCCTTCCCCTGGCCACCTGCAGTACACCACCCGCAGGGCTGGGATGAGGAAGCGTCTGCCTTCCCCTGGACACCTGCAGTACACCACCCCCAGGGTCGGGATCAGGAAGCGTCTGCCTTCCCCTGGCCACCTGCAGTACACCACCCCTGGGGTTGGGATAAGGTAGCATCTGCCTCCCCCTGGCCACCTGCAGTATACCACCCCCAGGGCTGGGATCAGGAAGCGTCTGCCTTCCCCTGGCCACCTGCAGTACCCCACCCGCAGGGCTGGGATCAGGAAGCGTCTGCCTTCCCCTGGCCACCTGCAGTACACCACCCCCAGGGCTGGGATCAGGAAGCGTCTGCCTTCCCCTGGCTACCTGCAGTACACCACCCCCAGGGCTGGGATCAGGAAGCGTCTGCCTTCCCCTGGCTACCTGCAGTACACCACCCCCAGGGCTGGGATCAGGAAGCGTCTGCCTTCCCCTGGCTACCTGCAGTACACCACCCCCAGGGCTGGGATCAGGAAGCGTCTGCCTTCCCCTGGCTACCTGCAGTACACCACCCCCAGGGCTGGGATCAGGAAGCGTCTGCCTTCCCCTGGCTACCTGCAGTATACCACCCCCAGGGCTGGGATCAGGAAGCGTCTGCCTTCCCCATTCCACCTACAGTCCACCGCCCCAGGGTCAGGATCAGGAAGTGTCTGCCTTCCCCTGGCCACCTGCAGTACACCACCCGCAGGGCTGGGATGAGGAAGCGTCTGCCTTCCCCTGGACACCTGCAGTACACCACCCCCAGGGTCGGGATCAGGAAGCGTCTGCCTTCCTCTGGCCACCTGCAGTACACCACCCCTGGGGTTGGGATAAGGTAGCATCTGTCTTCCCCTGGCCACCAGCAGTACACCACCCCCAGGGCTGGGATCAGGAAGCGTCTGCCTTCCCCTGGCTACCTGCAGTACACCACCCCCAGGGCTGGGATCAGGAAGCCTCTGCCTTCCCCTGGCTACCTGCAGTATACCACCCCCAGGGCTGGGATCAGGAAGCGTCTGCCTTCCCCTGGCTACCTGCAGTACACCACCCCCAGGGCTGGGATCAGGAAGCGTCTGCCTTCCCCTGGCTACCTGCAGTATACCACCCCCAGGGCTGGGATCAGGAAGTGTCTGCCTTCCCCATTCCACCTACAGTCCACTGCCCCAGGGTCAGGATCAGGAAGTGTCTGCCTTCCCCTGGCCACCTGCAGTACACCACCCGCAGGGCTGGGATGAGGAAGTGTCTGCCTTCCCCTGGACACCTGCAGTACACCACCCCTGGGGTTGGGATAAGGTAGCATCTGCCTCCCCCTGGCCACCTGCAGTATACCACCCCCAGGGCTGGGATCAGGAAGCGTCTGCCTTCCCCTGGCCACCTGCAGTACCCCACCCGCAGGGCTGGGATCAGGAAGCGTCTGCCTTCCCCTGGCCACCTGCAGTACACCACCCCCAGGGCTGGGATCAGGAAGCGTCTGCCTTCCCCTGGCTACCTGCAGTACACCACCCCCAGGGCTGGGATCAGGAAGCGTCTGCCTTCCCCTGGCTACCTGCAGTACACCACCCCCAGGGCTAGGATCAGGAAGCGTCTGCCTTCCCCTGGCTACCTGCAGTATACCACCCCCAGGGCTGGGATCAGGAAGCGTCTCCCTTCCCCTGGCTACCTGCAGTACACCACCCCCAGGGCTGGGATCAGGAAGCGTCTGCCTTCCCCTGGCTACCTGCAGTATACCACCCCCAGGGCTGGGATCAGGAAGCGTCTGCCTTCCCCTGGCTACCTGCAGTACACCACCCCCAGGGCTGGGATCAGGAAGCGTCTGCCTTCCCCTGGCTACCTGCAGTATACCACCCCCAGGGCTGGGATCAGGAAGCGTCTGCCTTCCCCATTCCACCTACAGTCCACCGCCCCAGGGTCAGGATCAGGAAGTGTCTGCCTTCCCCTGGCCACCTGCAGTACACCACCCGCAGGGCTGGGATGAGGAAGCGTCTGCCTTCCCCTGGACACCTGCAGTACACCACCCCCAGGGTCGGGATCAGGAAGCGTCTGCCTTCCCCTGGCCACCTGCAGTACACCACCCCTGGGGTTGGGATAAGGTAGCATCTGCCTCCCCCTGGCCACCTGCAGTATACCACCCCCAGGGCTGGGATCAGGAAGCGTCTGCCTTCCCCTGGCCACCTGCAGTACCCCACCCGCAGGGCTGGGATCAGGAAGCGTCTGCCTTCCCCTGGCCACCTGCAGTACACCACCCGCAGGGCTGGGATCAGGAAGCATCTGCCTTCCCCTGGCCACCTGCAGTACACCACCCCCAGGCTGGGATCAGGAAGCGTCTGCCTTCCCCTGGCTACCTGCAGTATACCACCCCCAGGGCTGGGATCAGGAAGCGTCTGCCTTCCCCATTCCACCTACAGTCCACCGCCCCAGGGTCAGGATCAGGAAGTGTCTGCCTTCCCCTGGACACCTGCAGTACACCACCCGCAGGGCTGGGATCAGGAAGCTTCTGCCTTCCCATGGCCACCTGCAGTACACCACCCCCAGGGCTGGGATCAGGAAGCGTCTGCCTTCCCCTGGCTACCTGCAGTATACCACCCCCAGGGCTGGGATCAGGAAGCGTCTGCCTTCCCCTGGCTACCTGCAGTATACCACCCCCAGGGCTGGGATCAGGAAGCGTCTGCCTTCCCCTGGCTACCTGCAGTACACCACCCCCAGGGCTGGGATCAGGAAGCGTCTGCCTTCCCCTGGCTACCTGCAGTATACCACCCCCAGGGCTGGGATCAGGAAGCGTCTGCCTTCCCCTGGCTACCTGCAGTACACCACCCCCAGGGCTGGGATCAGGAAGCGTCTGCCTTCCCCTGGCTACCTGCAGTATACCACCCCCAGGGCTGGGATCAGGAAGCGTCTGCCTTCCCCATTCCACCTACAGTCCACCGCCCCAGGGTCAGGATCAGGAAGTGTCTGCCTTCCCCTGGCCACCTGCAGTACACCACCCGCAGGGCTGGGATGAGGAAGCGTCTGCCTTCCCCTGGACACCTGCAGTACACCACCCCCAGGGTCGGGATCAGGAAGCGTCTGCCTTCCCCTGGCCACCTGCAGTACACCACCCGCAGGGCTGGGATGAGGAAGCGTCTGCCTTCCCCTGGACACCTGCAGTACACCACCCCCAGGGCTGGGATCAGGAAGCGTCTGCCTTCCCCTGGCTACCTGCAGTACACCACCCCCAGGGCTGGGATCAGGAAGCCTCTGCCTTCCCCTGGCTACCTGCAGTATACCACCCCCAGGGCTGGGATCAGGAAGCGTCTGCCTTCCCCTGGCTACCTGCAGTACACCACCCCCAGGGCTGGGATCAGGAAGCGTCTGCCTTCCCCTGGCTACCTGCAGTATACCACCCCCAGGGCTGGGATCAGGAAGCGTCTGCCTTCCCAATTCCACCTACAGTCCACCGCCCCAGGGTCAGGATCAGGAAGTGTCTGCCTTCCCCTGGACACCTGCAGTACACCACCCGCAGGGCTGGGATGAGGAAGCGTCTGCCTTCCCCTGGACACCTGCAGTACACCACCCCCAGGGTCGGGATCAGGAAGCGTCTGCCTTCCCCTGGCCACCTGCAGTACACCACCCGCAGGGCTGGGATGAGGAAGCGTCTGCCTTCCCCTGGCCACCTGCAGTATACCACCCCCAGGGCTGGGATCAGGAAGCGTCTGCCTTCCCCTGGCCACCTGCAGTACCCCACCCGCAGGGCTGGGATCAGGAAGCGTCTGCCTTCCCCTGGCCACCTGCAGTACACCACCCCCAGGGCTGGGATCAGGAAGCGTCTGCCTTCCCCTGGCTACCTGCAGTACACCACCCCCAGGGCTGGGATCAGGAAGCGTCTGCCTTCCCCTGGCTACCTGCAGTATACCACCCCCAGGGCTGGGATCAGGAAGCGTCTGCCTTCCCCTGGCTACCTGCAGTACACCACCCCCAGGGCTGGGATCAGGAAGCGTCTGCCTTCCCCTGGCCACCTGCAGTACACCACCCGCAGGGCTGGGATCAGGAAGCATCTGCCTTCCCCTGGCCACCTGCAGTACACCACCCCCAGGCTGGGATCAGGAAGCGTCTGCCTTCCCCTGGCTACCTGCAGTATACCACCCCCAGGGCTGGGATCAGGAAGCGTCTGCCTTCCCCATTCCACCTACAGTCCACCGCCCCAGGGTCAGGATCAGGAAGTGTCTGCCTTCCCCTGGACACCTGCAGTACACCACCCGCAGGGCTGGGATCAGGAAGCTTCTGCCTTCCCATGGCCACCTGCAGTACACCACCCCCAGGGCTGGGATCAGGAAGCGTCTGCCTTCCCCTGGCTACCTGCAGTATACCACCCCCAGGGCTGGGATCAGGAAGCGTCTGCCTTCCCCTGGCTACCTGCAGTATACCACCCCCAGGGCTGGGATCAGGAAGCGTCTGCCTTCCCCTGGCTACCTGCAGTACACCACCCCCAGGGCTGGGATCAGGAAGCGTCTGCCTTCCCCTGGCTACCTGCAGTATACCACCCCCAGGGCTGGGATCAGGAAGCGTCTGCCTTCCCCTGGCTACCTGCAGTACACCACCCCCAGGGCTGGGATCAGGAAGCGTCTGCCTTCCCCTGGCTACCTGCAGTATACCACCCCCAGGGCTGGGATCAGGAAGCGTCTGCCTTCCCCATTCCACCTACAGTCCACCGCCCCAGGGTCAGGATCAGGAAGTGTCTGCCTTCCCCTGGCCACCTGCAGTACACCACCCGCAGGGCTGGGATGAGGAAGCGTCTGCCTTCCCCTGGACACCTGCAGTACACCACCCCCAGGGTCGGGATCAGGAAGCGTCTGCCTTCCCAATTCCACCTACAGTCCACCGCCCCAGGGTCAGGATCAGGAAGTGTCTGCCTTCCCCTGGCCACCTGCAGTACACCACCCGCAGGGCTGGGATGAGGAAGCGTCTGCCTTCCCCTGGACACCTGCAGTACACCACCCCCAGGGTCGGGATCAGGAAGCGTCTGCCTTCCCCTGGCCACCTGCAGTACACCACCCCTGGGGTTGGGATAAGGTAGCATCTGCCTCCCCCTGGCCACCTGCAGTATACCACCCCCAGGGCTGGGATCAGGAAGCGTCTGCCTTCCCCTGGCCACCTGCAGTACCCCACCCGCAGGGCTGGGATCAGGAAGCGTCTGCCTTCCCCTGGCCACCTGCAGTACACCACCCCCAGGGCTGGGATCAGGAAGCGTCTGCCTTCCCCTGGCTACCTGCAGTACACCACCCCCAGGGCTGGGATCAGGAAGCGTCTGCCTTCCCCTGGCTACCTGCAGTATACCACCCCCAGGGCTGGGATCAGGAAGCGTCTGCCTTCCCCTGGCTACCTGCAGTACACCACCCCCAGGGCTGGGATCAGGAAGCGTCTGCCTTACCCTGGCTACCTGCAGTACACCACCCCCAGGGCTGGGATCAGGAAGCGTCTGCCTTCCCCTGGCTACCTGCAGTACACCACCCCCAGGGCTGGGATCAGGAAGCGTCTGCCTTCCCCATTCCACCTACAGTCCACCGCCCCAGGGTCAGGATCAGGAAGTGTCTGCCTTCCCCTGGCCACCTGCAGTACACCACCCGCAGGGCTGGGATGAGGAAGCGTCTGCCTTCCCCTGGACACCTGCAGTACACCACCCCCAGGGTCGGGATCAGGAAGCGTTTGCCTTCCCCTGGCCACCTGCAGTACACCATCCCTGGGGTTGGGATAAGGTAGCATCTGTCTTCCCCTGGCCACCAGCAGTACACCACCCCCAGGACTGGGATCAGGAAGCGTCTGCCTTCCCCTGGCTACCTGCAGTACACCACCCCCAGGGCTGGGATCAGGAAGCCTCTGCCTTCCCCTGGCTACCTGCAGTATACCACCCCCAGGGCTGGGATCAGGAAGCGTCTGCCTTCCCCTGGCTACCTGCAGTACACCACCCCCAGGGCTGGGATCAGGAAGCGTCTGCCTTCCCCTGGCTACCTGCAGTATACCACCCCCAGGGCTGGGATCAGGAAGCGTCTGCCTTCCCCATTCCACCTACAGTCCACCGCCCCAGGGTCAGGATCAGGAAGTGTCTGCCTTCCCCTGGCCACCTGCAGTACACCACCCGCAGGGCTGGGATGAGGAAGCGTCTGCCTTCCCCTGGACACCTGCAGTACACCACCCCCAGGGTCGGGATCAGGAAGCGTCTGCCTTCCCCTGGCCACCTGCAGTACACCACCCCTGGGGTTGGGATAAGGTAGCATCTGCCTCCCCCTGGCCACCTGCAGTATACCACCCCCAGGGCTGGGATCAGGAAGCGTCTGCCTTCCCCTGGCCACCTGCAGTACCCCACCCGCAGGGCTGGGATCAGGAAGCGTCTGCCTTCCCCTGGCCACCTGCAGTACACCACCCCCAGGGCTGGGATCAGGAAGCGTCTGCCTTCCCCTGGCTACCTGCAGTACACCACCCCCAGGGCTGGGATCAGGAAGCGTCTGCCTTCCCCTGGCTACCTGCAGTACACCACCCCCAGGGCTAGGATCAGGAAGCGTCTGCCTTCCCCTGGCTACCTGCAGTACACCACCCCCAGGGCTGGGATCAGGAAGCGTCTGCCTTCCCCTGGCTACCTGCAGTACACCACCCCCAGGGCTGGGATCAGGAAGCGTCTGCCTTCCCCTGGCTACCTGCAGTACACCACCCCCAGGGCTGGGATCAGGAAGCCTCTGCCTTCCCCTGGCTACCTGCAGTACACCACCCCCAGGGCTGGGATCAGGAAGCCTCTGCCTTCCCCTGGCTACCTGCAGTATACCACCCCCAGGGCTGGGATCAGGAAGCGTCTGCCTTCCCCATTCCACCTACAGTCCACCGCCCCAGGGTCAGGATCAGGAAGTGTCTGCCTTCCCCTGGCCACCTGCAGTACACCACCCGCAGGGCTGGGATGAGGAAGCGTCTGCCTTCCCCTGGACACCTGCAGTACACCACCCTCAGGGTCGGGATCAGGAAGCGTCTGCCTTCCCCTGGCCACCTGCAGTACACCACCCCTGGGGTTGGGATAAGGTAGCATTTGCCTCCCCCTGGCCACCTGCAGTATACCACCCCCAGGGCTGGGATCAGGAAGCGTCTGCCTTCCCCTGGCCACCTGCAGTACCCCACCCGCAGGGCTGGGATCAGGAAGCGTCTGCCTTCCCCTGGCCACCTGCAGTACACCACCCGCAGGGCTGGGATCAGGAAGCATCTGCCTTCCCCTGGCCACCTGCAGTACACCACCCCCAGGCTGGGATCAGGAAGCGTCTGCCTTCCCCTGGCTACCTGCAGTATACCACCCCCAGGGCTGGGATCAGGAAGCGTCTGCCTTCCCCATTCCACCTACAGTCCACCGCCCCAGGGTCAGGATCAGGAAGTGTCTGCCTTCCCCTGGACACCTGCAGTACCCCACCCGCAGGGCTGGGATCAGGAAGCTTCTGCCTTCCCATGGCCACCTGCAGCCCACCACCCCCAGGGTCGGGATCAGGAAGCGTCTGCCTTCCCCTGGCCACCTGGAGTACACCACCCCGAGGGTTGGGATCAGGAAGCGTCTGCCTTCCCCTTGCCACCTGCAGTACACCACCCCTGGGGTTGGGATAAGGTAGCGTCTGCCTCCCCCTGGCCACCTGCAGTATACCACCCCCAGGGCTGGGATCAGGAAGCGTCTGCCTTCCCCTGGCCACCTGCAGTACCCCACCCGCAGGGCTGGGATCAGGAAGCTTCTGCCTTCCCATGGCCACCTGCAGCCCACCACCCCCAGGGTCGGGATCAGGAAGCGTCTGCCTTCCCCTGGCCACCTGCAGTACACCACCCCTGGGGTTGGGATAAGGTAGCATCTGCCTCCCCCTGGCCACCTGCAGTATACCACCCCCAGGGCTGGGATCAGGAAGCGTCTGCCTTCCCCTGGCCACCTGCAGTACCCCACCCGCAGGGCTGGGATCAGGAAGCGTCTGCCTTCCCCTGGCCACCTGCAGTACACCACCCGCAGGGCTGGGATCAGGAAGCATCTGCCTTCCCCTGGCCACCTGCAGTACACCACCCCCAGGCTGGGATCAGGAAGCGTCTGCCTTCCCCTGGCTACCTGCAGTATACCACCCCCAGGGCTGGGATCAGGAAGCGTCTGCCTTCCCCATTCCACCTACAGTCCACCGCCCCAGGGTCAGGATCAGGAAGTGTCTGCCTTCCCCTGGACACCTGCAGTACACCACCCGCAGGGCTGGGATCAGGAAGCTTCTGCCTTCCCATGGCCACCTGCAGCCCACCACCCCCAGGGTCGGGATCAGGAAGCGTCTGCCTTCCCCTGGCCACCTGGAGTACACCACCCCCAGGGTCGGGATCAGGAAGCGTCTGCCTTCCCCTGGCCACCTGCAGTACACCACCCCTGGGGTTGGGATAAGGTAGCGTCTGCCTCCCCCTGGCCACCTGCAGTATACCACCCCCAGGGCTGGGATCAGGAAGCGTCTGCCTTCCCCTGGCCACCTGCAGTACACCACCCGCAGGGCTGGGATCAGAAAGCGTCTGCCTCCCCCTGGCCACCTGCAGTATACCACCCACAGGGCTGGGATCAGGAAGCGTCTGCCTTCCCCTGGCCACCTGCAGTACACCACCCGCAGGGCTGGGATCAGGAAGCATCTGCCTTCCCCTGGCCACCTGCAGTACACCACCCCCAGGCTGGGATCAGGAAGCGTCTGCTTTCCCCTGGCCACCTGCAGTACACCACCCGCAGGGCTGGGATCAGGAAGCTTCTGCCTTCCCCTGGCCACCTGCAGTACACCACTCCCAGGGCTGGGATCAGAAAGCATGTGCCTTCCCCTGGACACCTGTAGTACACCACCCGCAGGGCTGGGATCAGGATCTGTCTGTCTTCCCATGGCAACCTGCAGTACACCACCCCCAGGGACGGGATCAGGAAGCGTCTGCCTTCCCTTTGCCACCTGCAGTACACCACCCCCAGGGTCGGGATCAGGAAGCTTCTGCCTTCCCCTGGCCACCTGCAGTACACCACCCGCAGGGCTGGGATCAGGAAGCGTCCGCCCTCTCCTGGCCACCTGAAGTACACCACCCCTGGGTTGGGATCAGGAAGCGTCTGCACTCTCCTGGCCACCTGCAGTACACCACCCGCAGGGCTGGGATCAGAAAGCATCTGCCTTCCCCTGGGCACGTGCAGTACATCACCCACAGGTCTGGGATCAGGAAGTGTCTGCTTTCCCCTCGCCACCTGCAGTCCTCCACCCCCAGGGTTGATATCAGGAAGCTTCTGCCTTCCCCTGGCCACCTGCAGTAGACCACCCGCAGGGCTGGGATCAGGAACCATCTACCTTCCCCTGGCCACCTGTAGTATACCACCCAGAGGGTTGGGATCAGAAAGCGTCTGCCTTCCCCTGACCACCTGCAGTACACCACCCACAGGGCTGGGATCAGGAAGTGTCTTCCCTCTCCTGGCCACCTGCAGTACACCACCCCCAGGGCTGGGATCAGGAAGCGTGTGCCTTCCCCTGGCCAGCTGCAGTACACCATCCCCAGGGCTGGGATCAGGAAGATTCTGCTTTCCCCTGGCCACCTGCAGTACACCACCCGCAGGGCTGGGATCAGGAAGCTTCTGCCTTCCCCTGGCCACCTGCAGTACACCACCCCCATGGCTGGGATCAGGAAGCAAGTGCCTTCCCCTGGCCACCTGCAGTACACCACCCCCATGGCTGGGATCAGGAAGCATGTGCCTTCCCCTGGCCACCTGCATTACACCACCCCCACAGTTGGGATCAGGATGTGTCTGCCTTCCCATGGCCACCTGTAGTACACCACCCCCAGGGTCGGGATCAGGATGCGTCTGCCTTCCCATGGCCACCTGCAGTACACCACCCGCAGGGCTGGGATCAAGAAGTGTCTGCTCTCCCCTGGCCACCTGCAGTACACCACCCCCAGGGCTGGGATCAAGAAGCGTCTGCCTTCCCCTGGCCACCTGCAGTACACCACCCCCAGGGTCGGGATCAGGAGGCGTCTGCCTTCTCTTGGCCACCTGCAGTACACCACCCCCAGGGTTGGGATCAAGAAGTGTCTGCTCTCCCCTGGCCACCTGCAGTACACCACCCCCAGGGCTGGGATCAGGAAGCGTCTGCCTTCCCCTGGCCACCTGCAGTCCACCACCCCCAGGGTCGGGATCAGGAAGCGTCTGCCTTCCCTTGGCCACCTGCAGTACACCACCCCCAGGGTCGGGATCAGGAAGCTTATGCCTTCCCTTGGCCACCTGCAGTACACCACCCCCAGGGTCGGGATCAGGAAGCTTATGCCTTCCCCTGGCCACCTGCAGTACACCACCCGCAGGGCTGGGATCAGGAAGCGTCTGCCCTCTCCTGGCCACCTGCAGTACACCACCCCTGGGTTGGGATCAGGAAGCGTCTGCCCTCTACTGGCCACCTGCAGTACACCACCCCCAGGGCTGGGATCAGGAAACATCTGCCTTCCCCTGACCACCTGCAGTACACCACCCGCAGGGCTGGGATCAGGAAGCATCTGCCCTCTCCTGGCCACCTGCAGTACACCACCCCCAGGGTTGGGATCAAGAAGTGTCTGCTCTCCCCTGGCCACCTGCAGTACATCACCCCCAGGGCTGGGATCAGGAAGCGTCTGCCTTCCCCTGGCCACCTGCAGTACACCACCCCCAGGGTTGGGATCAGGAAGCGTCTGTCCTCTCTTGGCCACCTGCAGTACATCACCCCCAGGGCTGGGATCAGGAAGAGTCTGCCTTCCCCTGGCCACCTGCAGTACACCACCCCCAGGGCTGGGATCAGGAAACATCTGCCTTCCCCTGACCACCTGCAGTACACCACCCCCATGGCTGGGATCAGGAAGCATGTGCCTTCCCCTGGCCACCTGCAGTACACCACCCACAAGGTTGGGATCAGGAAGCTTCTGCCTTCCCCTGGCCACCTGCAGTACACCACCCCCATGGCTGGGATCAGGAAGCATGTGCCTTCCCCTGGCCACCTGCAGTACACCACCTGCAGGGCTGGGATCAGGAAGCGTCTGCCTTCCCCTGGCCACCTGCAGTACACCACCCCCAGGGTTGGGATCAGGAAGCGTCTGCCCTCTCTTGGCCACCTGCAGTACATCACCCCCAGGGCTGGGATCAGGAAGCGTCTGCCTTCCCCTGGCCACCTGCAGTACACCACCCCCAGGGCTGGGATCAGGAAACATCTGCCTTCCCCTGACCACCTGCAGTACACCACCCCCATGGCTGGGATCAGGAAGCATGTGCCTTCCCCTGGCCACCTGCAGTACACCACCCACAAGGTTGGGATCAGGAAGCTTCTGCCTTCCCCTGGCCACCTGCAGTACACCACCCCCATGGCTGGGATCAGGAAGCATGTGCCTTCCCCTGGCCACCTGCAGTACACCACCTGCAGGGCTGGGATCAGGAAGCGTCTGCCTTCCCATGGCCACCTGCAGTACACCACCCCCAGGGTCGGGATCAGGAAGGTTCTGCCTTCCCCTGGCCACCTGCAGTACACCACCCCCATGGCTGGGATCAGGAAGCATGTGCCTTCCCCTGGCCACCTGCAGTACACCACCTGCAGGGCTGGGATCAGGAAGCGTCTGCCTTCCCATGGCCACCTGCAGTACACCACCCCCAGGGTCGGGATCAAGAAGTGTCTGCTCTCCCCTGGCCACCTGCAGTACACCTCCCGCAGGGCTGGGATAAGGAAGCCTCTGCCTCCTCCTGGCCACCTGGGAGGATACTTTAGTCAGGGTTTCAGTGAGGAGTCTGTAGGATTCTTCACACCGTGCACATGGCTATGATATATATATCAAGAATATTCCCAATCTTCATCAAAACCTAACAAATGATAAGCACAGTACCCCCCTAGATGCCTATATGTTGGGAGCCAGAGTGTGAGACACGTGCAGTACCAGTGAGGGTACCTATACAGGAAAGAATCCTGCAAGAAAGATACCCTTGGAGAAAGCGGTATATACAATCCCGACAATATGACAGCCATTTGAATGAAATCCCAGAAGAAGTGTGAAAAATGAACGAAAGAGAAGATTGATGACATCATGCGAAGCAGAGCTGAAGCATCTACAGAAGAGACAACAGGCTGAAGAATGTGAGCATTCTATGAAGATCTAAGGAGGAGGTGTTAAAGACGAGCAACATTTCGGGCTTCAGATGAAGAAGCTGATGCTACAGAAACGATGAAGAAAACGTCAAGTCATTTTACAATTGTACAGATCCAGTAACGCAAGTAGATCAAGTATTCTTAAAGGCTGGCTACGTAGTGAATTGATTGAGGCAATGTGCCAACGTATATGCATAAGAATGTATAGACTATGGATGTTCCACAATGCACTTTAGCAGAGTTTGGCCCAAGTAACAAGACAGGCTTTTTCAGTGTGGCACAGTTGGAAAACGACTTAATACCGGAGATAGATTCAAGAAGAGCTTGACTGGCCCAGTACCGGGAAGTCAGGGCCACAGTAACCTTGGATGTTCATTCAGCAGCTACAAAATGTGTGAAAAGAACAAACTCCTGTTTGAGGTGAGGAGCAAGAACATTGAAGACGTCCGCGGTTCATGATTTAATAGTATTTCAAATACCGAAAAGCTCTGAAACATGGGGCCTCATTACAACCCTGGCGTTAAGGGGTTAACTGCACCGCAAAAGGTGGCGGCGCCGTTAACCCCTTAACGCCTGATTACAAGGTCCCTCTGCGGGTTGGCGATTTTAACGCCTGCTTTTTGCAGGCGTTAAAATCCAACCCGCAAAGGGACCTTGGTGCTAAGTACGGTGCCGCAATTTGCGGCCCCGTACTTAGCGCCTTCCCCATTCCCATTGAGCCCTATGGGGCAAAAATGGGAATGGGGAAGGGCCCATGGTGAATGGGGAATTACCGCCCCACCAACCTTGGAATGGGGCGGTAATTCCGCCATTCACCATGGCGGAACCCGGCATGGACCATGGTGCTAATAGCACCATGGTTTAGCGCCGGGGTCGTAATGAGGCCCATGGTCTCTAGTTACGTGTATGGATGAAAATACTTATTGAGTTGAGCTGTATCGAAACCAAGAGACAGAGTATGCCTCTAATCCCTTTTATTCTGAGGCAGAGAGAATATTTCCAAGGCCAATGATCAAAGGGCTAATTGACTGGCAGACGGCAAGAGTGATGATGACAGGCTAATGAGGTGGGAAGCTATTGAACTGGAGGCTTCCACCCTTTTAAGAAGAGGTAGCAAAACCCTTGAGATGAATGGGGATGCAGAAGTTACTGAAACATCAATAATCGAAATGACTCAGGTAGTTGGCAAAAGGATAACTGTTTTAGTATCAATTATGTAAAACAGTGAGTACAACAGATATCAACGGATGTCTCAGCGTATGATCTCTCAATGCATGTTAGCAAAGAATCCTCATTGATGATGTTAACCTACATATTACTAACGTCATCCTATGTGGCAAACTACAATAACCTAGTGGCAATTGTGATGGGTCCTTAAGGTACCTCTAAATATACGATCCATACGTGTCTAAACGAGTGAAGAAAAGTGATAGGTTTCTTAACATCAGTTGGGGCAACTAAGCCCTCCCCGAAAACAGGTCACTATAAATGTCACTAAATACACAACGCCCCATTAGCGACACAAACTATAGGGCACTTAATCAAGCAGCCCCCTACCATTGGTTGGCACTCTAACCTCTGTCAGTACTTTTCCACCTACGTTAGCAGCACGCAGACTGGACTTCCAGGTGCTGGTGAACTAGTCTTCAACCATAGCTTCCCACCAATTAGCATATTCATCTATCATCACCTCAGTGGTCTGCTGTCAATTAAGGCTTTGAACCTGTCCTTGTGAGTGTTCTTTTGCTCTGGAAAATTCAGGGGAGTGAAGGCATGCTCTGCCCTCATGCGTAGGTGTGACCATCGTGTTCGTCCAACTTCATCTTTCCACGTGACTGAAGACCTCAAAATCGCACCCTAATGTATTTAAAATACTATTTTCTAATAGCCATCTGACGTCTTCCTTGTTTTTGTTCATGCCTCCTGAACAGGAGTTTCGTTCTTTTACACGATTTATATGCAATGTCTGCTCACCCCACCCTGATACGTCCTTGGCTCCATGGCTCATCCAGTCTCGCCTTTCTGAGTTTCACTTTGTAATTCACTTGTTTTTTAACTGCGACACACTGGAAAAAGAGACCTTCTTTCCCTGGTCTAACTCTGCCATAACACATAGTGGAAACATCTATTCTTTACTCACTTTAATATATGTATGTATAAATTGGGGCATGCCGCAATCTATTCACTATAAAGCTATACTCAAGAATACTTCATCTGCTTGCGTTTCCTTGCATCTGTACATGTGTAAAAAAGACTTGATATCTTCATCAGTTCTGTGGCATAAGCTTCTTCATCTTGATCCCTAGATGTCACTTATCTTCGATACCTTCTTGATGCCTTATAGAAAATCTGCATTCTCTTGTCTCTGCATCTCTTCTATGTACGTCAGCTCGGCTTTGCGTGACGTCACCATTCTTCTTTGCCATTCATTGGTCCTGCTTCTTCTGGAATTTAATTCAAATGTCCATCATACTGTCTTGTATGCAGGTATGGTTTCCTCAATGGGAACCTTGCCTCCAGGATTCTCTTCGGTATCAGTATTTTTACTGGTACTGCACGTGTCTCATACTCTGGTTCCCAACATATAGGCAATATGGGGGAGGTGGTTGAGGTGGGGTTACTTAGCTCCTACTCTATACTATGGTTATGACCAGCCCACCAGCACCTTGATGCCAGCCTGCATGCTGCTAGTGTGTGTGGAATAGTACAGCGGGGTGTAAGGGTGCCAACCAATTGTAGAGGGACACGTAATAAGGAGCCCTATAGTTTGTATAACCAATGGGACGTTGTGTATTTGATGACGTTCGTAGAGACTTGCACTAGAGGAGGGCTTAGTTGCCGCACCTGATGTTAGAGACCCAATCACCTTACCAACAAGTATGTTCCTGTTAAGCCAATCACTTCCCCAAGTAGGTTTTTGTAGTTTGTCACGTAGATTGACGTGAATAATGATGAGTTTTTACTATAAATGTTGTATATTTTATAAAATTAGTTGAGTGAGATCGAGCAGATGTTCGTTGATGTTCGTTGTAACTCCCTGTTTTTGATATTTGATATTAAAACAGACGTACTTTGCCAACTACCTGAGTCAGTCGGTTTGTTTGAGTATATTCTGCATCTCCATCCATCTGAAAGTATTGCTATCTCGTCTTAAAGGGCCTGGTGTTGGGTACACGAGTTCAGTATATTAAAATTAAATGCGAGAAATACTATTGAAATGACAAATACTTTGTCATTAAATATTCCTCATAAGTTGGATTGCACATGGATTTAAACACTCCTGTTCTGGACTGTCAACCAACAGAAGGAGGAAAGATGCCAAACATTCAATTTACTTTTGTTTACAAATTATTGTGAATGTACCGTTATTTCGTTTTTTAAATTTAAATCAAATGGTTTTTTTTCACAGAGCACTTTTACATTAGAGCAAGAAAGAAAAAAAAGAAAAGAAGGAAAAAGAAAATCTCTGCATATCATCTTTCATCTGAAAAGAGAAGAAAAGAAAGACAAGGAGGAATAACACAATATTCCTATATCTGTCTACATTTCTCACAATGCTTAAAACATTAAATCACACAGCAATGATTCAAAATAATACCATGTCTTGGCACCTCCAGCTGAGCTTCAGACATTACCCCTTCCATCTTAGCAAAAGTTATCAGAAATATAACTAGAGCCAACATAAGTGATAGATGGTTGGATGACATTAGCTTGTATCAGAATTCCGATGATATTACTGAGGATGGGGAGTTTATAAAGATACTAACATGGGCAATCCTCTCAGGCGTCATCTCGGGCAGCGCAATACCAAGTGTTTCAAAGATTCCAGCTCCTCGCCACATAGTCTACAGTTTCTTAGATCTTTCATAATTCCTAATTTGGGTCCAATAAGTTCCAACGTTGGAAGACAATTAAGTCTAAATTTGAGGTATCAATTTCTATATTTGGCTGATGGGAAAGTTTGTATATACAATTTTTCCTCACGGCTTGCTATATATTCTATCTCTCTTCCTTTCTACAGTTTTAGCCTAGACAGATCCTGCATATAAGTGATGGTATCCCAGCTCCTTATCTTTCCCTTAAATGAGCTTTCGGTGATAATGTTGCTGATGCCAAGCTGATCCATAAACAACTCACACATTTCTTTTTGAATTTACATAGACATGGATTCTGCTTTTTGAACACCATGTTGTACAGATAATAATCGGTGTGGGTTTGAAGACGAGTGATGGCATCCGCTTCATCATTTGCACCCACCATGAAATCAGACCCAATTTCAAATAAATGACACTTACTGGTACCAAGCGTGGGAGACTCAGAACACTTTTCAAGTTCTCACCCTCCATTCTATCAAAAGATTTTCTGTTGTTAGTACTTAATAATTCCCACCCATATAGCATCATTGTAGAAGTCTTTGCTCTACAGAATTCAATCATCGGTAGTACTGAGAATTCACAAAATTCCTGTTTGACAGTCTTCAGCAGGGATATACTGGCTCCTTCCGTCTCTTCAATCCTCTCTCTGCCGTTTTGAAAATCGGGATTATAATAGCATTATGCCATGACGCAGGACACATGTCAGTTTTTCCTATATGTTTAAAGAGTTTACACAGAATCTCCACCCTTAGATCACGTTTGATTTTCATAACCCTGTTTGTTATTCCATCCAGGCCCCTAGCTCTAGAGTTGTTTCGTTTCCTAAAAGCCGTGACTATCTCCTTCTTATCGAAGCGTCATCCCACAGTGACTGTTTCCCATCTTATAAGTGCCCTCCCTACGTTTGCACTAGATTTGTCTTGTAGAAAGTGGACCCAGTCGTGTTCCGACACACCACTTGCTTGAGCAGGGGCATGTGTTGTATTTCTTGTATCTAAGGTTCAGCAGTTTGCTCTTGAATCCTTGTTTTATTAGATTGGACATTATATCTTGATTTTGGTTTTAGATGTTTTTGGACCTCATGATGTTTTGTCCATAGTCTATACTTTTGCTTTAGCCATTTAATTGCTCTGTTATAGATGTGGACTGCATCAAAACTCACTTGGGAACCCAGGGTAAACATGATTCAGGATTTCAAAAAGTGTTCAAAGTCGTTATTTGGACATTTGGTCCTTGGTATTAGATTGTACAGTTGATATTTTGGAAGTGGAAAATAAATAACACTTTTTTAAATCTATTAGAACTCCAGGAAGAACAGGAAAGCTCAGACTACACCACTAACAAATCACATAACTTTTCAAACTGATGTCATTCGTGAGCAACTGTTGTTTGATCTGCAGTAGTCAGAATGTGAACTAAATAGGACCCACAAGCCATGGAAATTGTATTTTTATTTGTATTTATTGGGTATTTATAATGCGCCTATACACAATGTGTTTCTAAAGCGCAACAAGACAAGAGGGCGGGGAACAGGGAGGACAAAACTAAAATAATACTACTAAGCCTTGTGAAATATGGATTCTGCAAGTGCAGTAACAAGAAGTGCAGGGCAGAGGGGATAGGTGAAGTGCTAGTCAGAGTGCAAGGGCCTGTGAGAAAACAAGTACCAGGGGAGGCCAGGTGGAGAGAGCCTGGGGAAAGCAGAGAGTGCACGGGAAGGAAGGTCCACAAGCTAAGTGCGAGGTAAGGGGCTGGAAGGGCTACAAACGTGCAGGCCCAGCCAGCCTAGTGTGGGGGGCAGCGGCCCGGAAGGGCAAGTGCAGGATGGGGGGTCGTCAGGGGGGACCAAGTGCAGGGGTAGACTGGACTAGGGGTCCTACTGACCTGTGAGACTCTGAGAGAACCAGGCAGCTAGTCTGGGCAGGCAGGGACATTAGCAGGGCAGGGGGAGAGGGAAGGAAGAAGAGAAATGGAAGGTCTTGACAAGCTTCTGGAACTGAAGGAGATCCGGCACAAGTCTGAGAGAGGCAGGGAGGCTGTTACAGAGGGAGGCACCTGTGGAGGAGAGAGATCTACCCCCCTCCCCACACTCTTTACTTGGAAAGCATCTGATCTGCACATTGTTAAAGCTAGATAACCAAAGGGCTCTAGTCAGGAGGTATTTAGGGAGAGAGAGTTGGATGTAGCAGGGTCCCAGGCCCGAGAAATCCTTGTGGATGATGCAGAGGGTCTTCGACTTGATCCTAACAGCAACCGGGAGCCAGTGGAGAGATTTTAGGGCTTGGGAGATGCGGTCCCTGGGCTTGAGGCCAAGGATAAGTCTTGCAGTCCTATTCTGGATTAGTTGAAGGGTGCGAAGGGAGGAGTTAGGCAGATTTAGGAAGAGGCTGCTGCTGTAGCCCAGCCTAGGTAGGACCCAGAGCTCTGGAGACATTGAGTTTCTGGGGGAAGGTGAGGAAAGGGAGAATGCCTCTGGGGATGTGAAGCTGAATGTGGGCCTTCTTGGCAAGGTCCGTGATGTGAGGCAAGAAGGAGAGAGAGGAATCGAAGCTGAAACCAAGGGTTTTTGCTTCACAGGAGGGTGATGGGAAGGGGCCCATGGAGGGCATCCAGAGTCAGGGTGGGAAAGAGGGAGCAGGGCTAGCAATGAGAAGGATCTCTGTCTTACTGGCATTAAGGCAAAGATCGTTAGCAGTGCACCATGCCTGAATAGCAGACAGACAGTCAGGAATGAGAGAGGAAGAGGAGGAGGAAGAGGAGGGAACAGTAGTGATAGATGATTGTTACAGAACACAACATCCACTGACAGGCAACCCAGAAGACGCTTCTTCATTAGTTGCCGATCCTCTGACATATTCTTCCATGTTTCCCCAAATCTAGAAATATCAAAGGGTCGTGCGGAGGAATTATCTGCCACCATAGAATCTGAAACTGCTATATCACAGGATGATTGACTGTTCAGGAAACCAAAATACATTGTTATTGACAGTTTTCTGATTGAGATTAAATAAATTAATAAATGCGACTATGGGAACCATTGGAGGATTTGTTGGGAGCCATTGGTGAAGTTTACTTCAGAAGTCAAAGGCACCAAACGGAAGATCAAGGGGAACTGTGTGCGCGAGCATTCAACGTTTGCGTGGTCCGCTCAACCCATTCTTGGGAAAGTACCAGCTGTAAACGTCATTATTTCTTGTGGAAAAGAGGCCTTGGCAGGAGAGAAAACCAAGGCCCTAGGTGGAAGCGAATGCAGAGAAAGAGAACAGTGAATCCAGAAACACTGAGTGTGCGACTTGGCAGATGGACACGCCAAGAGGAGGGGTTTGAAGTCGGGAACACTCAACCCAGCTTAGCCAAGGTATCCAGACCATTCTTCCTTGTTGCAGGACCTGGGAGTCAGGTTTATCTGGTAAAGATAAAGACTTGTCTCAACTGTTAAAGACACAGGTACGAAGTTCAATAAAGCTGGAAAGACTCCAGGGAAAGGGAAACAAGCCCTTGAGTCTTGTGGAACTTGTGTTTGCTTTTCTACACCTTTTCGGAACTTTAGTTTTGAAGTGCACGGTCGCCTACAGGTCAGCAGTCAAAGAGACGTTTCCCATTTCACTTTATTTTGAGTTTAATTTGTGAGGGATAGGTTAGGATTTGGACACAGGATGGTGCACTTTACTTTGGACATCCTGACACAGACAGTTTCATTAGCTAGTTTTGATGAGGCAGGGAAATGCTTCTTAGTGGTATGGCTAGTTAGGATTTACTACAACCGCCCCAGTTTGGCTGTCAATAAAAGTCTTTGCCAATCGACATGCCACCTTTGTGTCCTTCTCTTACTCCTAGACCCTCACACTCCATGGACCTTTGAGTGAAGAGCCTGCCATTGAGTCAATGCTGAGAGGGAGCATGCCCTGACAAGTGGTGCATGTTGATTTTGGATCTACCAGCCGTGATGACCACTTCCTCGTCATTGTGGACCAGTGGTCCAGGTACCCGAAGTGGAATTTATGCCTTCCACGTCCCTTGCAGACGTTGCTCCAGTTATGGAAAGATATTTGCCACCCACGGTCTGCCTGGAGTTATCTGTTCTGTCAAAGGGGCTCCATTCCAGAGTGAAGGGTTTGCGGATGTCATGCGGAAATTCAGGATACGGCACAGGAGAATAACACCAGTATAGCCCTGGGCAAGCAGGGAAGTAGAGAGCATAATGAGAACCCTGAACAAAGTATTCCGTATAGCTCAAGGACAGGGCTTGAGCCTGAAAAGGGTTTTATATCAATTCCTCATAGAATACCGCACCACTTCACATTGCTTGACGGGAGTGCCCCCGCCGAAGCTCTTCTTCAGTGGTGTCCCCACAGCCTAATTCCTGAAAGTGGCAATCAGAGCACAGGAATGATTGACAATGGCAGGGATGATCAGGAAAGGTATCGAGCAATTGAAAGAGAGAACGTACAAACGTACAAAGGAAACTACATGAGCATCGTCAACAATCGGTGATGCTGCATTGGTGAAGTCAAGGAACGCCGTGGGGAAGTTGGCTTTGACCTACGAACCTAATCCCCAGCATGTGGTGGACATGAATGGGTCAATGGTGACTATGTCCAATGGGGGCACCACTGTGACACACAACACATCCCTTTTGAAGAAGTTTTCTGTGGCGGAAGAGACTCCTGTAGAAGATTCGCAGTCAGGTGTCCCACCGGATGGTGAAAGGAGTGACAGAAATGACGATGTGAGCGATGGACCGGAGACTGCAGAGGAGGAGCTGGTCTCAAGTCGTGCAGAGGCCATGGGCAGTAGTGGTGGAACACCGTCACCACCAAGGTACACAGTGATGGAGTCACGAGGTCGTCCGCTTACCTATAGGACTATACACTAGAAGGGTGACATTAAGCTGGTGAGGACTGGATGACACCTGCCATTGTGGCTCTGGTTATGTTTGTTAACGTCATGTTATACTGTTTGATTTGTTGTTATGAAAAAGGAGGACTGTGGTGGAGTCTCAAGGCAGTGCCCTGACAAAGAGTCATGCTTCACTTTCAGAGCATTATACCCTTTGTCTGATTATTTATGTGCGTACGTCCGTGTGGACACCTCCGTCACACACAACAGGCCTCTTCTAGGACCGTCAAACTTCCCTGAAGATGATAGGGTATTATTGGCCCACTAAACCTTTCCAAGAGATTCAGCAGTTCTAATTGGTCCGCCAAACTCGAGTCTGCCCACAAAACTCACATTTCGGCTGCCACTCAATCTTGCAAGTGCCGTATTCGATTTGACTCACGGGTTCAGCAGACAGGAAGTTCGCCCAGCCTAACAGGCCTCCACACAATAGACGTCCATACACAGCTGCTGGGTAATATAAACCGCAAGCAAGAGTGGGTGAGAGTATGGTGATTCACAGTGACAGACAGCACGTCCTCCAGTCCAGGGCTAAAATCGAGGTGACACGCAGGTGGACACAGTATTCCCACTTTTGTCAAAGGGTGGACTCAGTACCCCCTAGCTACAATGAGAAACATAGAAAGTCTTCTTTGAATTTATGAATTAAAGGCAACCTCAGGGATCAAACCGCCGTCGTCCAGTCTATAAACTGGACACTTCACCACCCCCGACTTCCAGTCTACAGGCCGGACACTTCACTACCGCCATCGTCTGGTCTGCAGGCCGGAAACTTCACCACCACCGTCGTACGGTCTGCAGGCCAAACGCTTCACCACTGCCGTCGTCCAATCTGCAGTCCGGACACTTCACCACAGCCTACTTCCGGTCTGCAGGCTGGACACTTCACCACCACCGTCGTCCGTTCTGCAGGCCGAACACTTCACCACCGCCATCGTCCGGTCTGCAGTCTGGACAATTCACCACCACCATCGTCCGGTCTTCAGGCCGAACACTTCACAACCTCCGTCATCTGGTCTGCAGGCCGGACACTTCACCACAGCCGACTTCCGGTCTGCAGGCCGAACACTTCACCGCCACCGTCGTCCGGTCTACAGGCGGGACATTTCACCATCGCCGTCGTCCGGTCTGCAGGCTGGACACTTGACCACCGCGAAGTCTGGTCTGCAGGCCAGGCACTTCACCTCTGCCGTCGTCTGGTCTGCAGGCCGGACACTTCACCACCACCGTCGTCCGGTCTACAGGCGGGACAGTACACCATCGCCGTCGTCTGGTCTGCAGGCCGGACACTTGACCACTGACGTCGTCTGATCTGCAGGCTGGACACTTCACCACTGCCGTCGTCCGGTCTGCAGGTCGGACACTTCACCACCTCCGTTGTCCGTTCTGCAGGCCGGACACTTCACCACCACTGTCGTCCGTTCTGCAGGCCGAACACTTCACCACCGCCATCGTCCGGTCTGCAGTCTGGACAATTCACCACCACCATCGTCCGGTCTTCAGGCTGAACCCTTCACCACCTCCGTCATCTGGTCTGCAGGCCGGACACTACACCACAGCCGACTTCTGGTCTGCAGGCCGAACACTTCACCGCTGCCGTCGTCCGGTCTACAGGCGGGACACTTCACCATTGCCGTCGTCCGGTCTGCAGGCCGGACACTTGACCACCACCGTAGTCTGGTCTGCAGGCCGGACACTTCACCACTGCCGTCGTCCAGTCTGCAGGGCGGACACTTCACCACCGCCGTCGTCCGTTCTGC